>NC_136065.1:2111119960-2112319960 GCF_964261635.1 Lissotriton helveticus
ACCACACCCGAGCTCCGATTCTGCATCGACTATCGGGGTCTGAACGCTGTCACCCGAACCGACGCTCACCCCATCCCCCGAGCCGACGAACTAGTTGACCGCATGGGGGCGGCCCGCTACCTAAGCATCTTCGACCTGACGGCGGGCTACTGGCAGATCGGCCTCACCCCCAGGGCACAAGAACGATCCGCTTTCTCCACCCCGGATGGACACTACCATTTCAGAGTGATGCCATTTGGCATGAAAAACGCTCCAGCCACGTTTCAACGACTTGTGAACCAGGTATTAGCGGGCCTCGAAGAGTTCAGCGCCGCATACCTGGACGACATCGCGGTGTATAGCCGCCACTGGTCAGACCACCTCCGCCACCTCCGAGGGGTCCTGCAGGCCCTCCAACAGGCCGGCCTCACAATCAAGGCCAGCAAGTGCCAAATCGGCCAGGGATCCGTGACCTACCTCGGACACCAAGTGGGGAGCGGTCTGGTGGCCCCCCTCCAGCTCAAGATCGCTGCCATCCAGTCCTGGCGCCCCCCCGTAACCCAAACCGAGGTCCGAGCCTTCTTGGGGCTCACCGGATACTATCGGCGGTTCGTGAAGGACTATGGCAGCATGGTGGGGCCCCTCACGGAACTCACATCCAAGACCAACCCAAAAACAGTCAACTGGACTCCCGACTGTCAAGCGGCCTTCGAGAGACTGAAGGCCGCCATGTGCACCGCTCCTGTGCTCCAGGCCCCCGACTACAGCCGAGAGTTCATCGTCCAAACTGATGCCTCAGACCATGGCATCGGGGCCGTCCTCTCCCAACTGAACCCCGAGGGAGTCGACCAACCAGTGGCCTTCATCAGCAGACGCCTACTGCCCCGAGAACAGCGCTGGAGCACCATTGAGCGAGAGGCCTTCGCAGTAGTATGGGCCCTCAAGAAGCTCCGGCCTTACCTCTTCGGAACCCACTTCCGGGTACAAACAGATCATCGGCCCCTGCAATGGCTAATGCAAATGCGGGGGGAGAACCCCAAACTATTGCGATGGTCCATCTCCCTGCAGGGGATGGACTTCACTGTGGAGCATCGCCCTGGCCAAGACCACGCCAACGCGGATGGCCTGTCCCGCTTTTTCCGCCTCGACGAGGAGAGTCCCCAAGAGGATGGGTGACTCTCCCCGCCTTCAGCTGGGGGGGACGCATGTTGGACAGGCTCCATGAAGGGCTCGCTTTCCCCCCCCCCATGACAGGGCCCAGACACCGGCTCTCCGGGTGCTACCCGCAGAAACAACCCGCAACCCGTCCCCTACGGGACGCCTGCTCCCGGATATCTCTGTGTCCCGGGCCCCCGTCAGCCCCATTGCCCGGCCCAGCTGCCATCTTGGACACTGCACCACGCGGCCGCGTGGCCTCAGCTCGACCCCAACCCTGGGCCTGGCCCGGCCCCGACATCCCAGCACCACCATTGTTGGACAGGCCGCGTGGTCGGGATGTCCCCCCTGCCCACAACGGGGCCCGGACCCTGGCTCTCCCAGAATCCCCAGCCAGAGCCCCAGGCGACCCTCGAAGTAATCCGCAATCCCTCCACAACAAGACTCCAGCTCCGGAACCGGCTGGCCCTGGTCACCATCCACACCATGACCCCGGCCCAGCCGCCATCTTTGGGTACTACAGCACGAGGCCGTGTGGCCTCAACTCGACCCTAACCCTGGGCCTGGGCCGGCCCCGACATCGAGGCACCAACCTCCCCCCAGGAGGTAGAACAACTACTTGGCGGGTCAATGGGAGAAGGAATCGCTAACGGCTCTCCTCCGCCAGGTGCTGATCACCCCCGGCCGCCCTGGGCGCTGGCTCCACCCCCCTGCTGGGTGTCTGGACTCCCTCATCCCGGACCTACCGGCCCCCAGGCGCGAGGGTCCGGACATCAAAGGGGACCAGACCTATAACTGGGGCAATGCCAGACCAGGAAGGCAGTTGTATCCTGGAGTCGAGAGGCCCCCGAGAGAACTCCACCTTGACAGACTGCTGGCGCTGCCATAGCTCTGCCTCGTGAAACCATCGTCTTGGCCTGCTGGCGCTGCCGCGGCCCTCTGCCTCGTGAAACCATCGTCTTGGCCTGCTGGTGCTGCCGCGGCCCTCTGCCTCGTGAAACCATCGTCGTGGCCTGCTGGCGCTGCCGCGGCCCTCTGCCTCGTGAAACCATCGTCTTGGCCTGCTGGCGCTGCCGCGGCCCTCTGCCTCGTGAAACCATCGTCTTGGCCTGCTGGCGCTGCCGCGGCCCTCTGCCTCGTGAAACCATCGTCGTGGCCTGCTGGCGCTGCCGCGGCCCTCTGCCTCGTGAAACCCACGTCGTGGCCTGCTGGCGCTGCTGCGGCCCCGCCTTGCCGACCCTTCAGCTCGAGGATTGTGAGCTCCCCTCCTACCACCTCCTGTGCCGACCCGGCACCAAGACTGTCCCACTACCCCCTTTCCCTACAGAGACTAAAACCGAGAGGACCCTCGAGTCCGATATCTCCTGTATCATTGATAACCTTGCCGCACGAACCCTATATAAAGTGTTGCACTCATCCTTGTGTGGTGTCTATCTGTGGGGAGGGAAGTGCCCTGTCTGTACGATCGCCGGAGACGGTCCTCATCGGAGACCTCTCCCTCAGTATTCGGCCGACACTCTGGGTCCCCGTCTAACATTGGTGGCCAGCGGCGCGATCCGAACCGACGCATAATCGTACAGAGGGTCACTCGCCTCACAACACACGACCCGGTCCATGACCGCCCGCGCGGTTCCCCGTCCAGAAGAGCCCGAGTGGCCGGAACCTCCTCCCGCGCTCACCCAAGAGGAGGCCGCCCCAGAAGCCAGTCCCTCGACCCAAACAGAAGAAGGATCCGACCAGCTTCGGGACGTCCCTGACCTGGCACAGTGGCGTCAGGAGGGGGGTCCCACCCAGGAACAATTCCGGGATGAGCAGAGAACCTGTCCGTCCCTCGAGGGACTCCGGCAGCAAGCCCTTGCCCAGAGCACAGGGGTTACCTCGGGGGCCCCCTGGGTTTACTGGGACCAGGACCTGCTCTACAGCGAGCAGCGAATTGCAGAACTAGGAGCCAGTCGGGTGCTGGTGGTGCCCCTTCGCTTCAGAGATTTTCTCCTGAACTTAGCCCACGATGTCCCCCTTGCCGGACACCTGGGGCAAGACAAAACCTACGACCGCCTGGTGACCCACTTTTACTGGCCCCAAATGCGAAAGGACGTCAACAACCACTGCAGGGCCTGCCCCACCTGCCAGGCCAGCGGAAAAAGTTGCCGAAAGATCAAAGCACCCCTACAACCCTTTCCTGTCGTCACCACCCCGTTCGAACGAGTGGGAATAGACATTGTGGGGCCCCTGGACCCCCGAACTGCCCAAGGACACCGGTTCATCCTGGTCCTAGTGGACCACGCCACCCGCTATCCCGAGGCCATCCCTCTTCGAACTGTGACGGCCCCCGTGGTAGGCCGAGCCCTGATGGGGATCTTCTCCCGGGTGGGGTTTCCCCGAGAGGTCGTCAGCGACAGGGGCACGAACTTTATCTCCAAATATATGAAATCTCTCTGGCAACAATGCGAGGTCACCTACAAATTCACGACCCCCTATCACCCGCAAGGAAATGGACTGGTCGAGAGGTTCAACCGCACCCTCAAAGGGATGATCATGGGCCTAGAAGAACCCCTCCGTCGCCAGTGGGACGTCCTACTCCCGTGCCTCCTGTTTGCCTATCGGGAAGTCCCTCAGAAATCCCTCGGCTTCAGCCCATTTGAACTCCTGTACGGACACCCCGTCCGGGGCCCCCTCAGCCTAGTCAAGGAAGGTTGGGAGCAGCCCCCCCAGAAAACTCCCCCGGACGTCTACAAGTACCTCCTGGCCCTTCGCAACCAGACCCGGCGATTCCGAGAGACCGCAAAAGCCAACCTAGAAGCCAGTCAGGAGGACATGAAGAGATGGTACGATCAGCACGCTTCCTCCATTGAGTTCGAGCCGGGACAACAGGTCTGGGTGATGTCCCCGGTTGAACCCTGTGCGCTACAAGACAAATGGTCCGGGCCCTTCAAGGTGATCGAACGCAAGGGGCCCGTCACCTATTTAATCGACATGGAAACCGCCCGGAACCCCCTACGGGTCCTCCACGCCAACAGACTCAAACCCCATTTTGTGCGATCGGAACTCAGCCTCCTGATGGCTACCGATAATGGGACGGAAGAAGACTCCGAGCCCCTTCCGGACCTACTGAGGACCCTCGAGCGAGATGGCTCAGTGGAAGGGGTCCAACTCTCCGAGGCATTGTCTCCGGAGCAACGCCAAGACTGTCAGACCCTCCTGAGGCGGTTCGCCTCCCTATTCTCCCTCACACCCGGGGTCACCCCCTGGTGCCTTCACGATGTGGACACCGGGGGCAGCCCTCCTATTCGACACCGGGCGTACCGCGTACCAGACCGGGTGCGCGCCTGCATCCAGACCGAAGTATCCAAGATGCTGGCCCTAGGAGTGATCGAACCTTCTGACAGCCCCTGGGCCAGCCCCGTCGTCCTGGTCCCCAAGGCGGCCGCCCCGGGCGTTGCCCCTGAGCTCCGGTTTTGCGTGGACTATCGGTGGCTGAATGCCGTTACCAGGACCGACGCTCACCCCATCCCCCGGGCAGATGAGCTAATTGACCGGATGGGGGCCGCCCGCTACCTGAGCATCTTCGACCTAACAGCGGGCTACTTGCAGATCGGCCTCACCCCTAGGGCCCAAGAACGATCCGCCTTCTCTACCCCGGACGGTCACTACCACTTTAAAGTGATGCCCTTCGGCATGAAAAACGCTCCGGCAACGTTTCAACGGCTTGTGAACCAGGTGCTGGCGGGCCTCGAAGAATTCAGTGCCGCCTACCTGGACGACATTGCTGGGTACAGCCACCATTGGACCGACCACCTCCGTCACCTTCGGGAAGTTCTACACGCCCTCCAGCAGGCCGGGCTCACCATCAAAGCCGGCAAATGCCAGGTTGGCCAAGGGTCCGTGACATACCTGGGACACCAAGTGGGAAGCGGGCTGGTGGCCCCCCTCCAGCTCAAGATTGCTGCCATCCAGGCATGGCACCCCCCTACGACCCAAACGGAGGTCCGGGCCTTCCTGGGGCTCACCGGATACTACCGGCGGTTCGTGAAGGACTATGGCAGCATCGTGGTGCCCCTCACAGAGCTCACCTCCAAGAAGAGCCCCAAAACAGACAACTGGACCCCGGACTGCCAATCAGCCTTCGAGAGATTGAAGACCGCCATGTGCACGGCCCCCGTGCTCCAGGCTCCCGACTACAGCCGGGAATTCATTGTACAGACGGACGCCTCCGATCATGGCGTGGGGGCCGTCCTCTCCCAACTCAACACCGAGGGGGTCGATCAACCAGTGGCCTTCATCAGCCGGCGGCTACTGGCCCGAGAACAGCGATGGAGCACCATCGAGAGGGAGGCTGTTGGACAGGCCGCATGGTCGGGCTGCCCCCTCCCCACAATGGGACCTGGACCCTGGCTCCCCCTGCATCCCCAGCCAGAGTCCCCGACGACCACCCGAAGTACACTGCAATTCCTCACCCACAAGACACCAGCTCCGAACCCAGCTGGCCCGGGTCACCATCCACACCACGGCCTCGGCCCAGCCGCCATCTTGGGCCACTACAGCACGAGGCCGCGTGGCCTCAACCCGACCCTCACCCCGGGCCCGGCCGGGCCCGACATCGAGGCACCAACCTCCCCCCGGGAGGCAGAGTGACCACTTGGCGAGTCAATGGGAGAAAGGAATCGTCAACGGCTCTCCTCCGCCAGGTGTCGATCACCCCCGGCCGCCTGGGCGCTGGCTCCACCCCCCTGCTGGGTGTCTGGACTCCCTCATCCCGGACCTCCCGGCCCCCCAGGCGCGAGGGTCCGGACATCAAAGGGGACCAGACCTATAACTGGGGCAGGACCAGACCAGGAAACCAGTTGTATCCTGGAGTCGAGAGACCCGAGAAGAACTCATCTGTGACTGGCCTGCTGGCGCTGCCGCGGCCCCCTGCCTCGTGAAACCATCGTCTTGGCCTGCTGGCGCTGCCGCGGCCCTCTGCCTCGTGAAACCATCGTCTTGGCCTACTGGCGCTGCCGCGGCCCTCTGCCTCGTGAAACCATCGTCTTGGCCTGCTGGCGCTGCCGCGGCCCTCTGCCTCGTAAAACCATCGTCTTGGCCTGCTGGCGCTGCCGCGGCCCTCTGCCTCGTGAAACCATCGTCTTGGCCTGCTGGCGCTGCCGCGGCCCTCTGCCTCGTGACACCATCGTCTTGGCCTGCTGGCGCTGCCGCGGCCCTCTGCCTCGTGAAACCATCGACTTGGCCTGCTGGCGCTGCCGCGGCCCCCTACCTAGGGAGACTATCATCTTGGCCTGCTGGTGCTGCCGCGGCCCGATCCACAGACACTCCAGCTCGAGGATTGTGAGCTCGCCTCTTACCACTACCTGTACCGATCCGGTACCAAGACTGTCCCGCTACCCCCTTTTTCCCTACAGAGACTAGAAGTGAGAGGACCCCCGGGTCCGAGATATCCTGTATCGCTGATATCCTTGCCTTAAGAACCTTATATAAAGCATTGAACTCGACTTGGTGTGGTGCCTGTTTGTGGGGAGGGAGGTAACTTGTCTGTACGATCGCAGGAGACGGTCCCACTCGGGGATCTCTCCCTCAGTATCCGGCCGACCCTCAGGGTCCCCGTCTAACATTGGTGGCAGCGGTGGGATCCGAACCTACGCATAATCGTACAGAAAGTCACCCGACCCACGACACACGACCACCATGACAACAGAGAGCGGAACAACGGAGAAATTCCAGATGGAAAAATTGGAAGATTACAACCACCGAGAACTGAAGCAATATTGCATGGAACTTGGTCTCCCAACCACGGGTCTGAGTACGAAGGAAGACTTCAAACGAGCCCTAGAAGCCTGGGCGGAAACGGGTACGGCCGTACCCCGAACACAAACAACCGAGACGAGCCCCGCACCAACTAAAGAAAGAGCGGGTCTCTCCCTAGAAGAGATCCGAGAAAGAGAAAAAACCAGACTCCACGAATTAGAACTAGCCCGACTTCGCTTGGATGGAGAACTCAAGCTGGCAGAACAAAAAATAACCCTGGAACACTTACGGCTCAGGGAAGAGCGAGAAGACAAGCAAAGACAGAGAGAGCTAGAGGAAAAGAAACTAGAGTACGAACATGAGCGCAATCTCAAAACACTGGAGGTCCAGAAACAGAATCAAGACCTCGGGCTCCCCGAACGACCGACCCCGTCTGCCTCGACCGAACCCAAGGTTCACATCCCCAAAGATGTCATCCGGGAATACCACAAGAACGATGATATACAGCAGTGGTTTAAAGCCTATGAGGTGGCAATGACCTCCCACCGGATTCCCCGAAGCGATTGGGGAGCCGGATTATGGGGGAGGTTTGTCAACGAAGGGCGGGACGCCCTGCTACAACTCCCGGACCAGCTGATGACCTCCTACGACCACATGAAGGCCGCCCTCCTCACTCGATACGGGCTCACACCGGAGATGTACCGCCAACGGTTCCGCGACTGCAAACGGATTCCGGGTACAACTTGGGTGGAGTACGTGAACTTTTTTAGCCGAGCCTTCGAGGGGTGGATCAAGGGCAACAAAGTAACCACCTACGAACAACTCTTTGACCTTATCGTATGGGAGCACCTGTCGAACAACTGCTTCGTGGAGCTCCGGCAACACCTCCTGGACAGTAAGCTAACCGACCCTCGACAACTCGCCGTCGAAGCCGACCGGTGGGAAAGCACCCGAGTTGGCCGGAACGCACCCAGCGAATTATCCAGACCGTATCGCCCCCGAGGGGGAGGAGGAAGTCAGGGTCGGGGGAGAGACCCCGGCCCCTCGTCACCCCCCAGAAACCCCTCGACCCCGGTTGGCCGAGGAAGCCCTGCCGTCCGGGCCGGTTTCCGGGCCAACATTACGTGCCACAGGTGCCAGCGACCCGGCCACTACGCCAGTGATCCCAATTGCCCAAAGAATCCGAACACTACCCCCCGCCAAGTTGCAGCGGCGGCCCTAGGGGAAGAACTAATCCCGGAAGACCAAGAAGAGTACGAGACCGATCCCTCTGAATGGGCACCCTCCGCCATGGCACTGGTCTGCTTAGGGGAGAGAGACATGATTCCGCGGGCCCCCCTTCCCGCCAACACCCAGAAGTACGGTCAATGGGTCAACATTAATGGCCGCCGGGCGGAAGCCCTCCGCGACACCGGGGCCAGTGTAACGGCGGTCCGACGCCACCTCGTCACTCCAGACCAAATCTTGCCGAACATTCTTTGCCCTGTCCGATCAGCCGACAATTCCGAAAGCCTATGCCACATGGCCTGCGTCCCCTTCGAGTGGGGAGGAGTAACAGGGATGTTAAAAGTAACTGTCCGCGATGATGCCCCCGTGGACTGCCTCCTAGGAAACGACCTTGAAAGCTCTCCCTGGGCAGCTGTCGAACGGAGGGAGCACCTGGGGATGCTCGGCCTCCCCGAATGGGTCTGCGTCACGACCAGGTCCATGACCGCCCGCGCGGTCCCCAGCCCAGAAGAGCCCGAGTGGCCAGAACCTCCTCCCGCGCTCATCCCCGAGGAGGCCGCCCCAGAAGCCAGTCCATTGACCCAAACCGAAGAAGGATCCGACCAGCTTCGGGACGTCCCTGACCTGGCACAATGGCGGCAGGAGGGAGGCCCCACGCAGGAACAATTCCGGGCCGAACAGAAAACCTGTCCCTCTCTCGAAGGACTCCGGCAGCAAGCCCTGGCCCAGAGCGCCGGGGATACCTCGGGGGCCCACTGGATCTACTGGGACCAAGACCTGCTCTACAGCGAGCAGAAAGTTGCAGAACTAGGGGCCAGTCGGGTGCTGGTGGTGCCCCTTCGCTTCCGAGACTTCCTCCTGAACTTAGCCCACGATGTCCCCCTTGCCGGACACCTGGGGCAGGATAAAACCTACGACCGCCTGGTGACCCATTTTTTCTGGCCCCACATGCGGAAGGATGTCACCAACCACTGCAAGGCCTGCCCCACCTGCCAGGCCAGCGGAAAAAGTGGCCGAAAAATCAAAGCACCGTTACAACCCTTTCCTGTCGTCACCACCCCGTTTGAACGAGTGGGAATAGACATTGTGGGGCCCCTCGACCCTCGAACAGCCCAAGGACACCGGTTCATCCTGGTCCTTGTAGACCACGCCACCCGCTATCCCGAGGCCATCCCTCTTCGGACCGTGACGGCCCCCGTGGTGGGCCGGGCCCTGATGGGGATCTTCTCCCGGGTGGGGTTCCCCCGGGAGGTCGTCAGTGACAGGGGCACGAACTTTATCTCCAGATATATGAAGTCCCTCTGGCAACAATGCGGGGTCACCTACAAATTCACGACCCCCTATCACCCGCAAGGAAACGGACTGGTCGAGAGATTCAACCGCACCCTCAAGGGGATGATTATGGGTCTAGAAGAACCCCTTCGACGCCAGTGGGACGTGCTACTTCCCTGCCTCCTGTTTGCCTATCGGGAGGTCCCGCAGAAGTCCCTCGGCTTCAGCCCCTTTGAACTCCTGTACGGGCACCCCGTCCGGGGCCCCCTCAGCCTAGTCAAGGAAGGTTGGGAGCAGCCTCCCCAGAAAACTCCCCCGGACATCTACAGGTATCTCCTGGCTCTCCGCAACCAGACCCGGCGGTTCCGAGACGCCGCCAAAGCCAACCTCGAGGCCAGTCAGGAGGACATGAAGAGGTGGTACGATCAGCACACGTCCTCCATTGAGTTCGAACCTGGACAACAGGTCTGGGTGATGTCCCCGGTTGAGCCCTGTGCACTCCAAGACAGATGGTCCGGGCCCTTCAAGGTAATCGAACGCAAGGGGCCCGTCACCTATTTAATCGACATGGAGACTGCCCGGAACCCCCTACGGGTCCTCCATGCCAACAGGCTCAAACCCCATTTTGTGCGATCCGAACTCAGCCTCCTGATGGCTACCGATAATGGGACAGAAGAAGACTCTGAACCCCTTCCGGACTTACTGAGGGCCCTCGAGCAGGATGGCTCAGTGGAAGGGGTCCAGCTCTCCGAGGCCCTGTCCCCGGAGCAACACCAAGACTGCCAAACGCTCCTGAGGCAGTTCGCCTCCCTGTTCTCCCTCACCCCCGGGGTCACCCCCTGGTGCCTCCACGATGTGGACACCGGGGACAGCCCTCCTATTCGACACCGAGCGTACCGCGTACCAGACCGGGTACGAGCCTGCATCCAGACCGAGGTGTCCAAAATGCTGACCCTAGGAGTGATCGAACCCTCAGACAGTCCCTGGGCGAGCCCAGTCGTCCTAGTTCCCAAGGCAGCTGCCCCGGGCGTTGCCCCTGAGCTCCGGTTCTGCGTGGACTATCGGGGTCTGAATGCAGTTACCCGGACCGACGCTCATCCCATCCCCCGGGCAGACGAGCTAATTGACCGGCTGGGGGCCGCCCGCTACCTGAGCATCTTCGACCTAACAGCGGGCTACTGGCAGATCGGCCTCACCCCTAGGGCCCAAGAACGATCCGCCTTCTCTACCCCAGACGGGCACTACCACTTTAAAGTCATGCCCTTCGGCATGAAAAACGCCCCGGCAACGTTCCAACGGCTGGTAAACCAGGTACTCGCGGGCCTGGAAGGCTTCAGCGCCGCCTACCTGGACGACATTGCTGTGTACAGCCACCAGTGGACCGACCACCTCCGCCACCTGCGGGAGGTTCTACACGCCCTCCAGCAAGCCGGGCTCACCATCAAAGCCAGCAAGTGCCAGGTGGGCCAAGGGTCCGTGACCTACCTAGGACACCAAGTGGGAAGCGGGCTGGTGGCCCCTCTCCAACTCAAGATTGCTGCCATCCAGGCCTGGCGACCCCCTACGACCCAAACGGAGGTCCGGGCCTTCCTGGGGCTCACCGGATACTACCGGCGGTTCATGAAGGACTATGGCAGCATCGTGGGGCCCCTCACGGAGCTCACCTCCAAAAAGAGCCCCAAAACCGTCAACTGGACCCCGGACTGCCAATCGGCCTTCGAAAAGCTAAAGACCGCCATGTGCACGGCCCCCGTGCTCCAGGCTCCCGACTACAGCCGGGAATTCATTGTACAGACGGACGCCTCCGATCATGGTGTGGGGGCCGTCCTCTCCCAACTCAACGCCGAAGGGATCGACCAGCCAGTGGTCTTCATCAGCAGACGCCTATTGCCCCGAGAACAGCGCTGGAGCACCATTGAGAGGGAGGCCTTCGCCGTAGTCTGGGCACTCAAGAAGCTCCGGCCATACCTCTTCGGCACCCACTTCCGGGTGCAAACAGACCACCGACCCCTGCAATGGCTGATGCAAATGCGGGGGGAGAACCCGAAGCTGTTGCGCTGGTCCATCTCCCTGCAGGGGATGGACTTCACGGTGGAACATCGTCCAGGCCAGGACCACGCCAACGCCGACGGCCTGTCACGCTTTTTCCGCCTCAGCGAGGAGAGTCCCCAGGAAGATGGCTGACTCTCCCCGCCTTCAGCTGGGGGGGACGCATGTTGGACAGGCCGCATGGTCGGGCTGCCCCCTCCCCACAATGGGACCTGGACCCTGGCTCCCCCTGCATCCCCAGCCAGAGTCCCCGACGACCACCCGAAGTACACTGCAATTCCTCACCCACAAGACACCAGCTCCGAACCCAGCTGGCCCGGGTCACCATCCACACCACGGCCTCGGCCCAGCCGCCATCTTGGGCCACTACAGCACGAGGCCGCGTGGCCTCAACCCGACCCTCACCCCGGGCCCGGCCGGGCCCGACATCGAGGCACCAACCTCCCCCCGGGAGGCAGAGTGACCACTTGGCGAGTCAATGGGAGAAAGGAATCGTCAACGGCTCTCCTCCGCCAGGTGTCGATCACCCCCGGCCGCCTGGGCGCTGGCTCCACCCCCCTGCTGGGTGTCTGGACTCCCTCATCCCGGACCTCCCGGCCCCCCAGGCGCGAGGGTCCGGACATCAAAGGGGACCAGACCTATAACTGGGGCAGGACCAGACCAGGAAACCAGTTGTATCCTGGAGTCGAGAGACCCGAGAAGAACTCATCTGTGACTGGCCTGCTGGCGCTGCCGCGGCCCCCTGCCTCGTGAAACCATCGTCTTGGCCTGCTGGCGCTGCCGCGGCCCTCTGCCTCGTGAAACCATCGTCTTGGCCTGCTGGCGCTGCCGCGGCCCTCTGCCTCGTGAAACCATCGTCTTGGCCTGCTGGCGCTGCCGCGGCCCTCTGCCTCGTAAAACCATCGTCTTGGCCTGCTGGCGCTGCCGCGGCCCTCTGCCTCGTGAAACCATCGTCTTGGCCTGCTGGCGCTGCCGCGGCCCTCTGCCTCGTGACACCATCGTCTTGGCCTGCTGGCGCTGCCGCGGCCCTCTGCCTCGTGAAACCATCGACTTGGCCTGCTGGCGCTGCCGCGGCCCCCTACCTAGGGAGACTATCATCTTGGCCTGCTGGTGCTGCCGCGGCCCGATCCACAGACACTCCAGCTCGAGGATTGTGAGCTCGCCTCTTACCACTACCTGTACCGATCCGGTACCAAGACTGTCCCGCTACCCCCTTTTTCCCTACAGAGACTAGAAGTGAGAGGACCCCCGGGTCCGAGATATCCTGTATCGCTGATATCCTTGCCTTAAGAACCTTATATAAAGCATTGAACTCGACTTGGTGTGGTGCCTGTTTGTGGGGAGGGAGGTAACTTGTCTGTACGATCGCAGGAGACGGTCCCACTCGGGGATCTCTCCCTCAGTATCCGGCCGACCCTCAGGGTCCCCGTCTAACAGAGGCCTTCGCCGTAGTCTGGGCCCTCAAAAAGCTCCGACCCTACCTCTTCGGCACCCACTTCCGGGTGCAAACAGACCACCGACCCCTGCAATGGCTGATGCAAATGTGGGGGGAGAACCCGAAGCTGTTGCGCTGGTCCATCTCCCTGCAGGGGATGGACTTCACGGTGGAACATCGTCCAGGCCAGGACCACGCCAACGCAGACGGCCTGTCACGCTTTTTCCGCCTCAGCGAGGAGAGTCCCCAGGAGGATGGCTGACTCTCCCCGCCTTCAGCTGGGGGGGACGCATGTTGGACAGGCCGCGTGGTCGGGATGTCCCCCCTCCCCACAACGGGGCCCGGACCCTGGCTCTCCCAGAATCCCCAGCCAGAGCCCCCGGCGACCCTCGAAGTAATCCGCAATCCCTCCACAACAAGACTCCAGCTCCGGAACCGGCTGGCCCTGGTCACCATCCACACCATGACCCCGGCCCAGCCGCCATCTTTGGGTACTACAGCACGAGGCCGCGTGGCCTCAACTCGACCCTAACCCTGGGCCTGGGCCGGCCCCGACATCGAGGCACCAACCTCCCCCCAGGAGGTAGAACAACCACTTGGCGGGTCAATGGGAGAAGGAATCGCTAACGGCTCTCCTCCGCCAGGTGCCGATCACCCCCGGCCGCCCTGGGCGCTGGCTCCACCCCCCTGCTGGATGTCTGGACTCCCTCATCCCGGACCTCCCGGCCCCCAGGCGCGAGGGTCCGGACATCAAAGGGGACCAGACCTATAACTGGGGCAATGCCAGACCAGGAAGGCAGTTGTATCCTGGAGTCGAGAGGCCCCCGAGAGAACTCCACCTTGACAGACTGCTGGCGCTGCCGTAGCTCTGCCTCGTGAAACCATCGTCTTGGCCTGCTGGCGCTGCCGCGGCCCTCTGCCTCGTGAAACCATCGTCTTGGCCTGCTGGCGCTGCCGCGGCCCTCTGCCTCGTGAAACCATCGTCGTGGCCTGCTGGCGCTGCCGCGGCTCTCTGCCTCGTGAAACCATCGTCTTGGCCTGCTGGCGCTGCCGCGGCCCTCTGCCTCGTGAAACCATCGTCTTGGCCTGCTGGCGCTGCCGCGGCCCTCTGCCTCGTGAAACCATCGTCTTGGCCTGCTGGCGCTGCCGCGGCCCTCTGCCTCGTGAAACCCACGTCGTGGCCTGCTGGCGCTGCTGCGGCCCCGCCTTGCCGACCCTTCAGCTCGAGGATTGTGAGCTCCCCTCCTACCACCTCCTGTGCCGACCCGGCACCGAGACTGTACCGCTACCCCCTTTCCCTACAGAGACTAAAACCGAGAGGACCCTCGAGTCCGATATCTCCTGTATCATTGATAACCTTGCCGCACGAACCCTATATAAAGTGTTGCACTCATCCTTGTGTGGTGTCTATCTGTGGGGAGGGAAGTGCCCTGTCTGTACGATCGCCGGAGACGGTCCTCATCGGAGACCTCTCCCTCAGTATTCGGCCGACCCTCTGGGTCCCCGTCTAACACCTATGCATTCTGCACTCCCTATGCACTCTGCACTCCCTATGCACTCTGCACTCCCTATGCACCCTGCACTCCCTATGCACTCTGCACTCCCTATGCACTCCCTATGCACTCTGCACTCCCTATGCACTCTGCACTCCCTAAGCACACTGCACTCCCTATGCACTCCCTATGCCCTATGCACTCTGCACTCCCTATGCACTCTGCACTCCCTATGCACTCCCTATGCACTCTGCACTCCCTATGCACTCTCTATGCACTCTGCACTCCCTATGCACTCCCTATGCCCTATGCACTCTGCACTCCCTATGCACTCTGCACTCCCTATGCACTCTGCACTCCCTATGCACTCTGCACCCCCTATGCACTCTGCACTCCCTATGCACTCTGCACTCCCTATGCACTCTGCACTCCCTATGCACTCTGCACTCCCTATGCACTCTGCACTCCCTATGCACTCCCTATGCACTCTGCACTCCCTATGCACTCCCTATGCACTCTGCACTCCCTATGCACTCCCTATGCACTCTGCACTCCCTATGCACTCTGCACTCCCTATGCACTCTGCACTCCCTATGCACTTTGCACTCCCTATGCACTCTGCACTCCCTATGCACTCCCTATGCCCTATGCACTCCCTATGCCCTAAGCACTCTGCACTCCCGATGCACTCTGCACTCCCTATGCACTCTTCACTCCCTATGCACTCTGCACTCCCTATGCACTCTGCACTCCCTATGCACTCTAGCACCCCCTAGCACTCCCTACTCAGTCTGCACTCTGCACTCCCTATGCACTCTGCACTCCCTATGCACTCTTCACTCCCTATGCACTCCCTATGCACTCTGCACTCCCTATGCACTCTGCACTCCCTATGCACTCTGCACTCCCTATGCACTCTGCACTCCCTATGCACTCTGCACTCCCTATGCACACTGCACTCCCTATGCACTCTGCACTCCATATGCACTCTGCACTCCCTATGCACTCCCTATGCACTCTGCACTCCCTATGCACTCTCTATGCACTCTGCACTCCCTATGCACTCCCTATGCCCTATGCACTCTGCACTCCCTATGCACTCTGCACTCCCTATGCACTCTGCACTCCCTATGCACTCTGCACTCCCTATGCACTCCCTATGCACTCTGCACTCCCTATGCACTCTGCACTCCCTATGCACTCTGCACTCCCTATGCACTCTGCACTCCCTATGCACTCTGCACTCCCTATGCACTCTGCACTCCCTATGCACTCTGCACTCCCTATGCACTCCCTATGCACTCTGCACTCCCTATGCACTCTGCACTCCCTATGCACTCTGCACTCCCGATGCATTCTGCACTCCCTATGCACTCCCTATGCCCTATGCACTCCCTATGCCCTATGCACTCTGCACTCCCTATGCACACTGCACTCCCTATGCACTCTGCACTCCCTATGCACACTGCACTCCCTATGCACTCTGCACTCCCTATGCACACTGCACTCCCTATGCACTCTGCACTCCCTATGCACTCTGCATCCCCTATGCACTCTGCACTCCCTATGCACTCTGCACTCCCTATGCACTCTGCACTCCCTATGCACTCTCTATGCACTCTGCACTCCCTATGCATTCTGCACTCCCTATGCACACTGCACTCCCTATGCACACTGCACTCCCTATGCACTCTGCACTCCCTATGCACTCTGCACTCCCTATGCACACTGCACTCCCTATGCACTCTGCACTCCCTATGCACACTGCACTCCCTATTCACTCTGCACTCCCTATGCACACTGCACTCCCTATGCACTCCCTATGCCCTATGCACTCTGCACTCCCTATGCACTCTGCACTCCCTATGCACTATGCATCCCCTATGCACTCTGCACTCCCTATGCACTCTGCACTCCCTATGCACTCTGCACTCCCTATGCACTCTCTATGCACTCTGCACTCCCTATGCATTCTGCACACACTATGCACACTGCACTCCCTATGCACACTGCACTCCCTATGCCCTATGCACTCTGCACTCCCTATGCACTCTGCACTCCATATGCACTCCCCATGCCCTATGCACTCTGCACTCCCTATGCACTCTGCACTCCCTATGCACTCTGCACTCCCTATGCACTCTGCACTCCCTATGCACTCTCTATGCACTCTGCACTCTCTATGCACTATGCACTCCCTATGCACCCTGCACTCTGTTGGACAGGCCCCATGACGGGCTCGCTCCCTCCCCGCATGACAGAGCCCAGACACCGGCTCTCCGGGTGCTACCCCCAGAACCAACCCGCAACCCGTCCCCTATGGGGCGCCTGCTCCCGGATGTCCCTGTGTCACGGGCCCGGGCCACCGTCAGCACCATTGCCCGGCCCAGCCGCCATCTTGGACACGGCATCACGCGGCCGCGCGGCCTCAGCTCGACCCCAACCCTGGGCCTGGCCAGGCCCCGTGTTAGACGGGGACCCTGAGGGTCGGCCGTCTACTGAGGGAGAGGTCCCCGATGAGGACCACCTCCGGCGATTGTACAGATATGTCACCTCCCTCCCCACAAACAGCCACCACACCAGGTTGAGTTCAATACTTTTATATAAGGTTTGTAGGGCACGGATATTGGCGATACAGGATATATCGGACCCGAGGGTCCTCTCACTTCTAGTCTCTGTAGGGAAAAAGGGGGTAGCGGGACAGTCTTGGTACCGGGTTGGTACAGGAGGTGGCAAGAGGTGAGCTCACAATCCTCGAGCTGGCGAGTCTGCAAGTCGGGCCGCGGCAGCGCCAGCAGGCCAAGACGATGGTTTCACGAGGCAGAGGGCCGCGGCAGCGCCAGCAGGCCAAGACGATGGTTTCACGAGGCAGAGGGCCGCGGCAGCGCCAGCAGGCCAAGACGATGGTTTCACGAGGCAGAGGGCCGCGGCAGCGCCAGCAGGCCAAGACGATGGTTTCACGAGGCAGAGGGCCGCGGCAGCGCCAGCAGGCCAGGACGATGGTTTCACGAGGCAGAGGGCCGCGGCAGCGCCAGCAGGCCAAGACGATGGTTTCACGAGGCAGAGGGCCGCGGCAGCGCCAGCAGGCCAAGACGATGGTTTCACGAGGCAGAGGGCCGCGGCAGCGCCGGCAGGCCAAGACGATGGTTTCACGAGGCAGAGGGCCGCGGCAGCGCCAGCAGGCCAGTCGCGGATGAGTTCTTCTCGGGTCTCTCGACTCCAGGATACAACTACTTTCCTGGTCTGGCCCTGCCCCAGTTATAGGTCTGGTCCCCTTTGATGTCCGGACCCTCGCGCCTGGGGGCCGGGAGGTCCGGGATGAGGGAGTCCAGACACCCAGCAGGGGGGTGGAGCCAGCGCCCAGGGCGGCCTGGGGTGATCGACACCTGGCGGAGGAGAGCCGTTGACGATTCCTTCTCCCCATTGACTTGCCAAGTGGTCACTCTGCCTCCTGGGAGGAGGTTGGTGCCTCGATGTCGGGGCCGGCCGGGCCCAGGGTTAGGGTCGAGTTGAGGCCACGCGGCCTCGTGCTGTAGTACCCCAAAATGGCGGCTGGGCCGAGGCCGGGGTGCGGATGGTGACCCGGGCCAGCTGGGTCCGGAGCTGGTGTCTTGTGGTGGAGGGATTGCAGGTTACTTCGGGTGGTCGCCGGGGACTCTGGTTGGGGATTCAGGGAGAGCCAGGGTCCGGGTCCCGTTGCGGGGAGGGGGGACAGCCCGACCATGCGGCCTGTCCAACATGCGTCCCCCCCAGCTGAAGGCGGGGAGAGTCAGCCATCTTCCTGGGGACTCTCCTCGCTGAGGCGGAAAAAGCGTGACAGGCCGTCTGCGTTGGCGTGGTCCTGGCCTGGACGATGTTCCACCGTGAAGTCCATCCCCTGTAGGGAGATGGACCAGCGCAACAGCTTCGGGTTCTCCCCCCGCATTTGCATCAGCCATTGCAGGGGTCGGTGGTCTGTTTGCACCCGGAAGTGGGTGCCGAAGAGGTAGGGCCGGAGCTTCTTGAGTGCCCAGACTACGGCGAAGGCCTCCCTCTCAATGGTGCTCCAGCGCTGTTCTCGGGGCAGTAGGCGTCTGCTGATGAAGGCCACTGGTTGGTCGACCCCTTCGGGGTTGAGTTGGGAGAGGACGGCCCCCACACCATGATCGGAGGCGTCCGTCTGTACAATGAATTCCCGGCTGTAGTCGGGAGCCTGGAGCACGGGGGCCGTGCACATGGCGGTCTTCAATTTCTCGAAGGCCGATTGGCAGTCCGGGGTCCAGTTGACTGTTTTGGGGCTCTTCTTGGAGGTGAGCTCTGTGAGGGGCCCCACGATGCTGCCATAGTCCTTCACGAACCGCCGGTAGTATCCGGTGAGCCCCAGGAAGGCCCGGACCTCCGTTTGGGTCGTAGGGGGTTGCCAGGCCTGGATGGCAGCAATCTTGAGCTGGAGAGGGGCCACCCGCCCGCTTCCCACTTGGTGTCCCAGGTAGGTCACGGACCCTTGGCCAACCTGGCACTTGCTGGCCTTGATGGTGAGCCCGGCTTGCTGGAGGGCGTGTAGAACCTCCCGCAGGTGGCGGAGGTGGTCGGTCCATGTTGGACTTTGGCCCTTAGGGCAGGTTCACCCCTAGACTTTTTGCGTGAAATGGTGACCTGGCAATGGTGATTTTTGGGATTCTGCGCACTTTCACTGTGTCCCAGTGGAAAGTGCGTGCGCACTCTGAGTGCATGTGCTGAGCTAGGCCTGCCCGCCCATAGGAATGCATGGGGAATGTATGTGTCCCTGGTAGTTCCTGATGCGTGGGGTGTACAGGCTTGAGTCTGGTATGTGTGAACTCGTGTGAGTGAATGCTGCGCAACGGTGTATGCAGCATGTATGTGTCTAGTAGCGAAGCGCCATTTCTAGACATGGCTGTACGTGTGCTGTGAGGGTGCTGGCGTGTGATTGGCTGGAGCTGGCTGGCATGCCAGGCTCCAGGAAGTCTGGATGGGTCTGCCCGGTGGTGAGTGGGAGATTAGCATGAGTAATGTGTGGGAGGAGTGTACCTGTGTCCTGGATGGGCTGGGTTTTCCCCACACAATGCTGGCTCCGCCCCCCTGTGGTGTGTCTAATGACCCAAGCCCTGCCAGTGAATAGAGAGGGTGGTTGAGGTAAACAGAGTACTCAAGAACCAGCTGCGACTGGTTCCGCCCCCACTCTACACCCTTGAACAAAGGAATGCACTGTATAAAAATGGGGCTGTGTCCCCACAGAAGTTGTTCTTTTCCAGGATCCTGAGGGGGCTGTTGCTGCTGCTGGGCCAGAGGACCGCCACTTGGGGTGTCTCCCTGCCTGGAGACCCAGTGTGCTGGCTCTGGGCCCAGCCTTGCCCCCCCTGCCTTGCTGAAGGACGTTTTGTGGACCCTTATCTATAGCTAGCGCTGGTGAGCGCTTTCTGAGGTTCCTAGCGCCTGGGAGCGCTTTGTTTTCCTTCTAGCGCCTAACAGCGCTTTATTCTGCCTATAGCGCTTGGGAGCGCTTTGCCTACCCTAGCGAGTGCCACCTCGCTGATTTGTAGTTACTTTGTCGCCTGGCAGGTGCCCACCCTGCCAGGGACCTTGTTGCCCGTTTTCGCTCTTCCCTCGAGGGTGCCGACCCCTCGGTAAATTCGTCCCCCGCCTAGAAGTGCTGGAGACGGGCCGCCGCGCTGCCCGCGACGACCCGGAAGTGTTCCTGCCGGCCGGCCATTGAGGAAGTAGGCCGACCGGAAGTCCCGCCCCGCACCCGCGACCTGGAAGTCAGGCAGGCCGGGGGCAGGACAGAGAGGCAGGCGGAAGCTGCTGCCTGCAGGGCGAGCCCCGAGGGAGAGACAGAGCCTGGACGTGTGCCCCGGGCGGAGCGCGAAGGAGGAGTTCCCCGCCCGCCAGGAGTCAGAGGCAGAAAGTGCTGCAGCCTCTAGAGACCGGTGAGTGCCCGGGAGGGGAGGGGGCGTCGGGGCGCATTTTCGGTGCCCGCCCCTCCCCCCTAGTAAAAGGCTCGTGGGGGCCTTACCTGTTGTTGGAGCCAGCAAGGCTCAGGGCAGCAGTTGTTTTGAGAGCCCGAGAGGCTCGTGTGGGCATTACTTGGTTCACTGAGTCCCCAGGAGGGGGACTCCAACTACGCCCCCATTTTGTGTCCGGAGCCCGGAAAGGGGCTCCAGGCCTTGTGTGCAGAGCCCAGTGGGGCTCAGGGAGGCATTTGTTCTTCGAGCCCACGAGGCGCAACGAGGCTCCATCTTTTTGGGTGTGAGCCCTGAGAGGCCCCTGAGTGCCCACATTGTGTTTCAGAGCCCAGAGAGGCTCAGTGGAGGCATGTGGTAGCGTGAAGAGCCCAGCGAGGCTCAAGGGGAAACAAGTGCTTTGTGCAGAGCCTGAGAGGCTCCAACGTTGTCCCCCCCAGCATCGCTTCCCAGCTGCCCAGCACTTTGTGGGCAGCTGCCACGTTTAGGCCCTGACATTGGGACACAGGGACTGCCACAGGTGGTGGCGAATGTGGATTTTGCGCTATTGTGTTGCTGTTCCTTGCACCTCTGAATGTATTGTTTATGCGTCATGTGCCTTTACACCTCTGAATGAATGTTATGCATTGCATCATGTGTTTTCCTCTTACACCCCTACAGGTATTGTAATACATAGGTGGTTGTTTTCTCCCTAGTACAGGTGGTGCTAGTGAGGTCCTGGTTACCAGTAATTACTGGTTGTGTGCTATTTTGTGCTATATTCTATGTACTAAGTGCTATTTCTGAAAGTGCTACTTCTGATTCCTGACAGTGGTCCAGGTGGCCCTGTCTTGTACATATCCCTTGTAAATTCTGCCCGTGCCTCTGGCACATTGTAAAGTGTGTGTTTTATCTAATGTGTTTTGGTGTAATACAAAGGCTATTTTTATATAACCCTGTGTGGAGTTTCCTTTGTGGTGGGCCTTTGGGTGTTGTTGCTGGGGTGCATGCGCAAATACTTAACTTACATCGCCTCCAAGTTTAGCCTTGCTGCTCGCGCCACGTTACCTAGAGGGTGAGTAGGGGTTATCTTGGCGTGTAACTCCCTTGCCCTGACTTGGGGGTGGTGGTCTCTGACTGACTTTGGCGAAAGCCCTGGCCAGCCGGGGATCCCATTTCCAATATTGGCGGCAAGCGGTGGGATAAGGATTTGTGTTTGCGTTGTACCTTAGTAGTAACTGGCTGCACCACAAAACTCTGCATTTTAGATGACCACATTTTAGGGGATTGTTTTTGAAATTCCATTGTTTCTTCTCCTGAAGAGTGTCATTTGATTGTGTTCAGTACATTTGTCCCCCGCCCTGCTTCCAGAGTTTGGTACCTGTGTCGCTTTTGGTCAGGTTGAGAAGTCAGGGGTGGTAGAAACTGCCTTACCGATCCGAGGGGAGGGTGTGTGTGGATGAATGGTGTGTTTTCCTGGACGCATGAGTATGAGTTCTCTTTGATAAGGAGATTGTTGAAGTTTTGGAATTGTGTCCTCTTACTTCAGATTGTTCAGTCCCCTGTGTTGCACGTGTCTGTGAGCATCTTGCCAAGATGGAGTCTGCTTTTAATGTCTGGGGTCTGTTTTTGCATGAACTGAGAGAGTTTTGCGAAGAGAGAGACATTGCAGTGAATGAGTCAGACACCCAGTCCCAACTTAGGGGTAACCTAATCCAATGGGAGAAGGATGACTGGGAGCGTGAGCACAGTGCGGAGAGGGCCCGGGTCTCACACCATGAGGGTGGTGGGTCAGAGGGGAGCCCTGAAGAGTCTGAGGAGGAAGAAGATGATAGCACAGGGACGCCAGCAGAGAGTGAGGACCCCATAGATAGGGAGTCCCTTGCTGGGTCCAGTTTAGGAGGCAGCGCCTCATCCCTTTCCCTGTCCCCAGAGGAGCTGGAAGATAGGAGGAGAGAAAGGGAGCACCAGCTGGCTTTAGAAAAGCTCAGGTTGGAGCATGCCCAGGCTATGGCACAGCTGGGCATTAGAAGGCAACAGCTGGAGGTTAAGAAGCAACAGCTGGAGACCGAGAGGGTCTTAGCGCAGGACAGGATAGAGGAGGCTGAGAGGGCCGCCACCAGAGGCAAAGTAGCTCTGGAGGGTAGACTATCCCCTGCGCGCAGTGTTGAGTGTCTGGATCCCCCAGGGAGGGTTGGGTCCAGTGGTGGCAGCTATTTAAATCTCAGTCTAGAAAGTCCCAGTTCCCAGAGTATGGTTCCTGTTTCCCCAGAGGAGGAGAATAGGTTGAGGTTTAGGAACCTTAGGAAACCGTCTCATCAGTCTTGGGAAGACTTTGAGGATGACTGTTGTGAAGCCCTGTGTGATTGGGTACGGGAGCCCACGAAATGTGATTGGGACCTATTGTTCGATATGTTACTCAGAGAGCAGTTGCTCAGTTGTTGTTCACCAGGGTTGCGCCAACACCTGTTAGGGTGTGGATTGTCTGAACCATGTGAGCTGGCAGAGGAAGCAGACCGCTGGGAAGGGACCAGAGGTTCTGTAGAGTCATTGGTGAGTGACTCCAAAAGTAGTGGGTCAGGGATCTTCCAGCCCAGCGTGGTGGAAGAGGCTCAGTGTAGCCCAGCTAGGTCCCTGGTTAGTGAGAAGGGTGTAGGGGCTGACTGCCTGGCTCAGTGGAGCAGGAGTCAGTGGGTGGCTGAGAGCCCCCAGAGGCCCGAAGCCCTGTCTCAGAACCTGGGTGGTTTCTTGAGGGAACACCAGGTTGGGGACCTAGGCTGTCCTGTTAACCCAGTTGAGGAGGATCTCCTAGTGAGTAGAGGACCTGGAGCGTCTGTAACCAGAGCTCCTGTGGTTCTAGAGTCTGGCAGTACCGCTCCGGTAGGGAGGGTACAGGAGTCCAGCGTGAGGAGTGATTGGGGGATGAGTTTCCCAGTGGATGCACCAGTGGACCAGAGACTAGCCAGTTGGGCTAGATCTTCTTGGGGGGACCCGGGTGGCGCCACTTCTGGTCTGGGGGATCGTCACGCACTGTCAGGTGGACAGAGGGCGGGAGATCTGCGCCAGACAGACAGTCACGCAACAGATGTGTCAGTTGTTAGCCTCAGGGGGATTGTGTGTGAGTCCCCAGAAGTCCTGGAGTGCCAGGCAATTGTTCCACCGAAGGTTTTAGACCAGAGGTTGGAAGGCCAGGTTCAGGGTCAGCCTGACCTGAAGGGTAGGACGACTGTAACCAGTGTCCTGACCGGTTCTTCTTCCAGAGGAACTTCTCCAGGTGGGAGAGGGCAGACCTCTGGAAGGGGGTGCAGAGGGTGGGAGAGCCCACCTCTGACCCCGGTGCAACCTGAGTGGATAAGTCCTGGGTTGGAATGGCGTTCTAGGGGTACCCCTCGCAGAGGGAGGAGGAACCCTAGGAGAAGAGGTAGGGGGAGGAGAGCCTTCCCCGAGACTCCTGGTCCGCCTGAGGTTGTAGGCCCTAGGCTGGAGTACCAGTGGCAGTCTAGTCCTGTCTTGCAGACAGGAAGAGTGGAAAATGGCTCCTATGTGCCAGGGGTTACTACCCCCCGCTCTGCGAATTGGCATGGACCAGTGGCACCTGGGTGGCCCAGGGCCTGGTCCTGGCCGCGGACAACTTGGGAGTACCAGTGGGGTAGCCCAGTTGGTCCAGACAGTGTGTTTAGAAGGAATCCCTTGGGTTCACCATGGCGTAGAACAGGAGGGTGTCCCTGCAGTTGTGGGCCCGCGTCCGTGTTCTATCGCCCCAAGCAGGGAAGTCCATCACGGTGGTGATTGGTCTCCCCTGCGTTTTGGCTGGAAGGGGGTTATGTTGGACTTTGGCCCTTAGGGCAGGTTCACCCCTAGACTTTTTGCGTGAAATGGTGACCTGGCAATGGTGATTTTTGGGATTCTGCGCACTTTCACTGTGTCCCAGTGGAAAGTGCGTGCGCACTCTGAGTGCATGTGCTGAGCTAGGCCTGCCCGCCCATAGGAATGCATGGGGAATGTATGTGTCCCTGGTAGTTCCTGATGCGTGGGGTGTACAGGCTTGAGTCTGGTATGTGTGAACTCGTGTGAGTGAATGCTGCGCAACGGTGTATGCAGCATGTATGTGTCTAGTAGCGAAGCGCGATTTCTAGACATGGCTGTACGTGTGCTGTGAGGGTGCTGGCGTGTGATTGGCTGGAGCTGGCTGGCATGCCAGGCTCCAGGAAGTCTGGATGGGTCTGCCCGGTGGTGAGTGGGAGATTAGCATGAGTAATGTGTGGGAGGAGTGTACCTGTGTCCTGGATGGGCTGGGTTTTCCCCACACAATGCTGGCTCCGCCCCCCTGTGGTGTGTCTAATGACCCAAGCCCTGCCAGTGAATAGAGAGGGTGGTTGAGGTAAACAGAGTACTCAAGAACCAGCTGCGACTGGTTCCGCCCCCACTCTACACCCTTGAACAAAGGAATGCACTGTATAAAAATGGGGCTGTGTCCCCACAGAAGTTGTTCTTTTCCAGGATCCTGAGGGGGCTGTTGCTGCTGCTGGGCCAGAGGACCGCCACTTGGGGTGTCTCCCTGCCTGGAGACCCAGTGTGCTGGCTCTGGGCCCAGCCTTGCCCCCCCTGCCTTGCTGAAGGACGTTTTGTGGACCCTTATCTATAGCTAGCGCTGGTGAGCGCTTTCTGAGGTTCCTAGCGCCTGGGAGCGCTTTGTTTTCCTTCTAGCGCCTAACAGCGCTTTATTCTGCCTATAGCGCTTGGGAGCGCTTTGCCTACCCTAGCGAGTGCCACCTCGCTGATTTGTAGTTACTTTGTCGCCTGGCAGGTGCCCACCCTGCCAGGGACCTTGTTGCCCGTTTTCGCTCTTCCCTCGAGGGTGCCGACCCCTCGGTAAATTCGTCCCCCGCCTAGAAGTGCTGGAGACGGGCCGCCGCGCTGCCCGCGACGACCCGGAAGTGTTCCTGCCGGCCGGCCAATGAGGAAGTAGGCCGACCGGAAGTCCCGCCCCGCACCCGCGACCTGGAAGTCAGGCAGGCCGGGGGCAGGACAGAGAGGCAGGCGGAAGCTGCTGCCTGCAGGGCGAGCCCCGAGGGAGAGACAGAGCCTGGACGTGTGCCCCGGGCGGAGCGCGAAGGAGGAGTTCCCCGCCCGCCAGGAGTCAGAGGCAGAAAGTGCTGCAGCCTCTAGAGACCGGTGAGTGCCCGGGAGGGGAGGGGGCGTCGGGGCGCATTTTCGGTGCCCGCCCCTCCCCCCTAGTAAAAGGCTCGTGGGGGCCTTACCTGTTGTTGGAGCCAGCAAGGCTCAGGGCAGCAGTTGTTTTGAGAGCCCGAGAGGCTCGTGTGGGCATTACTTGGTTCACTGAGTCCCCAGGAGGGGGACTCCAACTACGCCCCCATTTTGTGTCCGGAGCCCGGAAAGGGGCTCCAGGCCTTGTGTGCAGAGCCCAGTGGGGCTCAGGGAGGCATTTGTTCTTCGAGCCCACGAGGCGCAACGAGGCTCCATCTTTTTGGGTGTGAGCCCTGAGAGGCCCCTGAGTGCCCACATTGTGTTTCAGAGCCCAGAGAGGCTCAGTGGAGGCATGTGGTAGCGTGAAGAGCCCAGCGAGGCTCAAGGGGAAACAAGTGCTTTGTGCAGAGCCTGAGAGGCTCCAACGTTGTCCCCCCCAGCATCGCTTCCCAGCTGCCCAGCACTTTGTGGGCAGCTGCCACGTTTAGGCCCTGACATTGGGACACAGGGACTGCCACAGGTGGTGGCGAATGTGGATTTTGCGCTATTGTGTTGCTGTTCCTTGCACCTCTGAATGTATTGTTTATGCGTCATGTGCCTTTACACCTCTGAATGAATGTTATGCATTGCATCATGTGTTTTCCTCTTACACCCCTACAGGTATTGTAATACATAGGTGGTTGTTTTCTCCCTAGTACAGGTGGTGCTAGTGAGGTCCTGGTTACCAGTAATTACTGGTTGTGTGCTATTTTGTGCTATATTCTATGTACTAAGTGCTATTTCTGAAAGTGCTACTTCTGATTCCTGACAGTGGTCCAGGTGGCCCTGTCTTGTACATATCCCTTGTAAATTCTGCCCGTGCCTCTGGCACATTGTAAAGTGTGTGTTTTATCTAATGTGTTTTGGTGTAATACAAAGGCTATTTTTATATAACCCTGTGTGGAGTTTCCTTTGTGGTGGGCCTTTGGGTGTTGTTGCTGGGGTGCATGCGCAAATACTTAACTTACATCGCCTCCAAGTTTAGCCTTGCTGCTCGCGCCACGTTACCTAGAGGGTGAGTAGGGGTTATCTTGGCGTGTAACTCCCTTGCCCTGACTTGGGGGTGGTGGTCTCTGACTGACTTTGGCGAAAGCCCTGGCCAGCCGGGGATCCCATTTCCAACAGTCCACTGATGGCTGTACACAGCAATGTCGTCCAGGTAGGCGGCGCTGAAGTCTTCCAGGCCCGCCAGTACCTGGTTCACCAGCCGTTGGAACGTTGCCGGAGCGTTTTTCATGCCGAAGGGCATTACTTTAAAGTGGTAGTGCCCGTCCGGGGTAGAGAAGGCGGAACGTTCTTGGGCCCTAGGGGTGAGGGCGATCTGCCAGTAGCCCGCCGTTAGGTCGAAGATGCTCAGGTAGCGGGCGGCCCCCATCCGGTCAATTAGCTCATCTGCCCGGGGGATGGGGTGAGCGTCGGTCCTGGTAACTGCATTCAGCCCCCGATAGTCCACGCAGAACCGGAGCTCAGGGGCAACGCCCGGGGCGGCCGCCTTGGGGACCAGGACGACTGGGCTTGCCCAGGGGCTGTCTGAGGGTTCGATCACTCCTAGGGCCAGCATTTTGGACACCTCGGTCTGGATGCAGGCGCGCACCCGGTCTGGTACGCGGTACGCCCGGTGTCGAATAGGAGGGCTGTCCCCGGTGTCCACATCGTGAAGGCACCAGGGGGTGACTCCGGGTGTGAGGGAGAACAGGGAGGCGAACCGCCTCAGGAGGGCTTGACAGTCTTGGCGTTGCTCCGGGGACAGGGCCTCGGAGAGCTGGACCCCTTCCACTGAGCCATCCCGCTCGAGGGTCCTCAGTAAGTCCGGAAGGGGTTCGGAGTCTTCTTCCGTCCCGTTATCGGTAGCCATCAGGAGGCTGAGTTCGGATCGCACAAAATGGGGTTTGAGCCTGTTGGCATGGAGGACCCGTAGAGGGTTCCGGGCAGTCTCCATGTCGATTAAATAGGTGACGGGCCCCTTGCGTTCGATCACCTTGAAGGGTCTGGACCATTTGTCTTGGAGTGCACAGGGTTCAACCGGGGACATCACCCAGACCCGTTGTCCCGGTTCGAACTCGATGGAGGATGCGTGCTGATCGTACCATCTCTTCATGTCCTCCTGACTGGCCTCGAGATTGGCTTTGGCGGTTTCTCGGAACCGCCGGGTCTGGTTGCGAAGAGCCAGGAGATACCTGTAGATGTCTGGGGGAGTTTTCTGGGGAGGCTGCTCCCAACCTTCCTTGACTAGGCTGAGGGGGCCCCGGACGGGGTGCCCGTACAGGAGTTCAAATGGGCTGAAGCCGAGGGATTTCTGCGGGACCTCCCGATGGGCAAACAGGAGGCATGGAAGTAGCACGTCCCACTGGCGTCGAAGGGGTTCCTCTAGGCCCATAATCATTCCCTTGAGGGTGCGGTTGAACCTCTCGACCAGTCCGTTTCCTTGCGGGTGATAGGGGGTCGTGAATTTGTAGGTGACCCCGCATTGTTGCCAGAGAGACTTCATATATCTGGAGATAAAGTTCGTGCCCCTGTCGCTGACGACCTCCCGGGGGAACCCCACCCGGGAGAAGATCCCCATCAGGGCTCGGCCCACCACGGGGGCCGTCACAGTCCGAAGAGGGATGGCCTTCGGGATAGCGGGTGGCGTGGTCTACTAGGACCAGGATGAACCGGTGTCCTTGGGCTGTTCGGGGGTCGAGGGGCCCCACAATGTCTATTCCCACTCGTTCGAACGGGGTGGTGACGACAGGAAAGGGTTGTAAAGGTGCTTTGATTTTTCGGCCACTTTTTCCGCTGGCCTGGCAGGTGGGGCAGGCCCTGCAGTGGTTGGTGACATCCTTTCGTATTTGGGGCCAGAAAAAATGGGTCACCAGGCGGTCGTAGGTTTTATCCTGTCCCAGGTGTCCGGCAAGGGGGACATCGTGGGCTAAGTTCAGGAGAAAGTCTCGGAAGCGAAGGGGCACCACCAGTACCCGACTGGCTCCTAGTTCTGCAATTTTCTGCTCGCTGTAGAGCAGGTCTTGGTCCCAGTAGATCCAGTGGGCCCCCGAGGTATCCCCTGTGCTCTGGGCCAGGGCTTGCTGCCGGAGTCCTTCGAGAGAGGGACATGTTTTCTGTTCGGCCCGGAATTGTTCCTGAGTGGGGCCTCCCTCCTGACGCCATTGTGCCAGGTCAGGGACGTCCCGAAGCTGGTCGGATCCTTCTTCTGTTTGGGTCGAGGGACTGGCTTCTGGGGCGGCCTCCTCTGGGATGAGCGCGGGAGGAGGTTCCGGCCACTCGGGCTCTTCTAGACTGGGGACCGCGCGGGCGGTCATGGACCGGGTCGTGACGCAGACCCATTCGGGGAGGCCGAGCATTCCCAGGTGTTCTCTCCGTTCGACGGCTGCCCAGGGAGAGCTTTCGAGGTCGTTTCCTAGGAGGCAATCCACGGGGGCATCATCGCAGACAGTTACCTTTAACATCCCTGTTACTCCTCCCCACTCGAAGGGGACGCAGGCCATGCGACACAGACTTTCGGAGTTGTCTGCTGATCGGACAGGGCAAAGAATGTTCGGCAGGATTTGGTCGGGAGTGACAAGGTGGCGTCGGACCGCCGTTACACTGGCCCCGGTGTCGCGGAGGGCTTCCGCCCGGCGGCCATTAATGTTGACCCACTGGCTGTACTTCTGCGTGTTGGCGGGAAGGGGGGCCCGCGGAATCATCTCTCTCTCCCCCAAGCAGACCAGCGCCATGGCGGCTGGTGCCCACTCAGAGGGGTCGGTCTCGTACTCTTCTTGGTCGTCCGGGATTAGTTCTTCCCCTAGGACGGCCGCTGCGACCTGGCGGGGGGTAGTGTTCAGATTCTTTGGGCAGTTGGGATCACTGGCGTAGTGGCCGGGTCGCTGGCATCTGTGGCACATAACGTTGGCCCGGAAACCGGCCCGGATGGCCGGGCTCCCTCGGCCGGCCGGGGTCGAGGGGCTGCTTGTGGGCGACAAGGGGCCGGGGTCTCTCCCCCGACCCTGGCCCCCTCCTCCTCCTCCCCGGGGGCGATGGGGCCCTGGGTACGGTCTGGATGATTCGCTGGGTCCGTTCCGGCCAACTCGGGTGCTTTACCACCGGTCGGCTTCGGCGGCGAGTTGTCGAGGTTCGGTTAGTTTACTGTCCAAGAGGTGTTGCCGGAGTTCCACGAAGCAGTTGTTAGACAGGTGCTCCCATACGATAAGGTCAAAAAGTTGTTCGTAGGTGGTCACTTTGTTGCCCTTGATCCACCCTTCGAAGGCTCGACTAAAGAAGTTCACGTACTCCACCCAAGTCATACCCGGAATCCGTTTACAGTCGCGGAACCGCTGGCGGTACATCTCGGGTGTGAGCCCGTATCGAGTGAGGAGGGCGGCCTTCATGTGGTCGTAGGATGTCATCAGATGGTCCGGGAGTTGCAGCAGGGCGTCCCGCCCTTCGTTGACAAACCTCCCCCATAACCCGGCTCCCCAGTCGCTCCGTGGAATCCGGTGGGAGGACATGGCCACCTCATAGGCTTTAAACCACTGCTGTATATCATCGTTCTTGTGGTATTCCCGGATGACATCTTTGGGGATGTGAACCTTGGGCTCGGTAGAGGCAGGCAGGGTCGGTCGTTCGGGAAACCCGAGTTCTTTATTCTGTTTCTGGATTTCCAGTTCCTTGAGATTGCGCTCATGTTCGTACGCTAGTTTCTTTTCCTCTAGCTCTCTCTGTTTTTGCTTCTCTTCTCGCTCCTCTCGGAGCCGTAAGTGTTCCAGAGTTATTTTTTGTTCCGCCAGTTTGAGTTCTCCATCCAAGCGAAGTCGGGCCAGTTCTAATTCGTGGAGTCTGCTTTTTTCTCTTTCTTGGATCTCTTCCAGGGAGAGACCCGCTCTTCTTTCTTCAATTGGTGCGGGGCCCGTCTCGGTTGTTCGTGTTCGGGGTACGGCCGTACCCGTTTCTGCCCAAGCTTCTAGGGCTCGTTTGAAGTCTTCCTTTGTGCTCAGACCTGTGGTTGGAAGGCCAAGTTCTATGCAATATTGCTTCAGTTCCCGGTGGTTGTAGTCTTCCAATTTTTCCATCTGGAATTTTTCCGTTGTTCCGCTCTCTGTTGTCATGGTGGTTGTGTGTCGTGGGGAGAGTGACTCTCTGTACTATTATGCGTAGGTTCGGATCGCGCCGCTGGCCACCAATGTTAGACGGGGACCCTGAGGGTCGGCCGTCTACTGAGGGAGAGGTCCCCGATGAGGACCACCTCCGGCGATTGTACAGATATGTCACCTCCCTCCCCACAAACAGCCACCACACCAGGTTGAGTTCAATACTTTTATATAAGGTTTGTAGGGCACGGATATTGGCGATACAGGATATATCGGACCCGAGGGTCCTCTCACTTCTAGTCTCTGTAGGGAAAAAGGGGGTAGCGGGACAGTCTTGGTACCGGGTTGGTACAGGAGGTGGCAAGAGGTGAGCTCACAATCCTCGAGCTGGCGAGTCTGCAAGTCGGGCCGCGGCAGCGCCAGCAGGCCAAGACGATGGTTTCACGAGGCAGAGGGCCGCGGCAGCGCCAGCAGGCCAAGACGATGGTTTCACGAGGCAGAGGGCCGCGGCAGCGCCAGCAGGCCAAGACGATGGTTTCACGAGGCAGAGGGCCGCGGCAGCGCCAGCAGGCCAAGACGATGGTTTCACGAGGCAGAGGGCCGCGGCAGCGCCAGCAGGCCAGGACGATGGTTTCACGAGGCAGAGGGCCGCGGCAGCGCCAGCAGGCCAAGACGATGGTTTCACGAGGCAGAGGGCCGCGGCAGCGCCAGCAGGCCAAGACGATAGTTTCACGAGGCAGAGGGCCGCGGCAGCGCCAGCAGGCCAAGACGATGGTTTCACGAGGCAGAGGGCCGCGGCAGCGCCAGAAGGCCAGTCGCGGATGAGTTCTTCTCGGGTCTCTCGACTCCAGGATACAACTACTTTCCTGGTCTGGCCCTGCCCCAGTTATAGGTCTGGTCCCCTTTGATGTCCGGACCCTCGCGCCTGGGGGCCGGGAGGTCCGGGATGAGGGAGTCCAGACACCCAGCAGGGGGGTGGAGCCAGCGCCCAGGGAGGCCTGGGGTGATCGACACCTGGCGGAGGAGAGCCGTTGACGATTCCTTCTCCCCATTGACTTGCCAAGTGGTCACTCTGCCTCCTGGGAGGAGGTTGGTGCCTCGATGTCGGGGCCGGCCGGGCCCAGGGTTAGGGTCGAGTTGAGGCCACGCGGCCTCGTGCTGTAGTACCCCAAAATGGCGGCTGGGCCGAGGCCGGGGTGCGGATGGTGACCCGGGCCAGCTGGGTCCGGAGCTGGTGTCTTGTGGTGGAGGGATTGCAGGTTACTTCGGGTGGTCGCCGGGGACTCTGGTTGGGGATTCAGGGAGAGCCAGGGTCCGGGTCCCGTTGCGGGGAGGGGGGACAGCCCGACCATGCGGCCTGTCCAACACCCCGACATCCCGGCACCACCATCCACTCAGGAGGTGAACGGACCACTTGGCAGGTCAATGGGAGAAAGAAGTGTCGATGGCTCTCCCCCGCCAGGTGCCGATCACCCCCAGCCTCCTCGGGCGCTGGCTCCACCCCCCTGCTGGGTGTCTGGACTCCCTCATCCCGGACCTCCCGACCTCCAAGAGCGAGGGTCCGGACATCAAAGAGCGCCAGACCTATAACTGAGGCAGCTCCAGAACAGGAAGGCAGTTGTATCCTGGAGTCGAGAGACACCGAGAGTAACTCATCCTTGACGGACTGCTGGCGCTGCCGCAGCCCTGCCCTGTGAACCATCGTCCTGCCTGCTGGCGCTGCCGCGGCCTTCTGCAACCTTCATCCTCGTGGGACCTGCTGGCGCTGCCGCGGCCCGTTGTGACCATCATCTTCGTGGGGACCTGCTGGCGCTGCCGCGGCCCGTTGCAACTACCATCCTTGCTGGGACCTGCTGGCGCTGCCTCGGCCCGTTGTAACCTTCATCTTCGTGGGGACCTGCTGGCGCTGCCGCGGCCCGTTGTAACTGCCATCTTTGCTGGGACCTGCAGGTGCTGCCGCGGCCCGTCGCCACCTACGACCTCTTCGGGACCTGCTGGCGCTGCCGCGGTCCGACCTGTCCGAACACCGAGCTCGAGGATTGTGAGCTACCACCGTCTCATCGCAGTACCCGTGGGTACCAAGACTGTCCCGCTACCCCCTTCCCTTACTAGAGACTAGAATTGAGAGGATCCTCGTGTCCTGATCTCACTGTACCGTATTACCTTACTCCAAGAACGGCCTATAAAGAGTGTTGAATCTTATCTTCGTGTGGTGTCCATCTGTGGGGGGGAAGTTACTGGTCTGTACGATCGCTGGAGACGGCCCTCATCGGAGGCCTCTCCCCTTGGGCTCGGCCGACCCTCCAGGTCCCCGTCTAACATTGGTGGCCAGCGGCGCGATCCGAACCAACGCGTACCGTACAGATAGTAACTCACCCTACGACTAAACCACAATGACGACCAAAGAGAGCGGATCTGCAGAGAAGTTCCAGATGGAAAAACTGGAGGAATACAACCACCGAGAGCTAAAACAGTTTTGCATGGACTTAGGCATTGCTACCACCGGGCTAAGCACAAAAGAAGACTTCAAAAACGCCCTAGAGGCCTGGACAGAGACGAATACCGCCACCCCCCGGGACCTCGAAGCCCCGGAAGTCAACACCACCCTGACGGAAGAACGGAGAACAGGTCCCTCCCGAGAAGAGATCCAGGAGCGGGAAAAAAATAGACTACACGAGTTAGACTTGGCACGGCTCAAATTAGACGGAGAATTGAAACTGGCGGAACAAAAAATAAACTTAGAACACTTACGGCTCAGAGAAGAGCGAGAGGAAAAACAGAGACAGAGGGATCTCGAAGAAAAAATACTGGCATACGAACACGAGTGCAAACTAGCAGAGATAGAAATGCGCAAACTGAACAAAAACCTAGGGGTGCCCGAGCCACCGCGCTCCCCGGGTACTACCGAGCAGAAGGTCCACATCCCCAAGGATGTGGTCCGAGAATACCACCGAAATGACGACATACAGCAGTGGTTCAAGGCCTATGAGATCGCCATGACTGCCCACCGGATCGCTCAAAGTGACTGGGGAGCCGGTCTATGGGGGAGATTCGTCAACGAGGGCCGTGATGCCCTGCTGCAGCTTCCGGACCATCAAATGACGTCCTATGACCACATGAAGGCCGCCCTCCTCAGTCGTTATGGGCTTACGCCTGAAATGTACCGCCAGAGGTTCCGCAACTGCACCCGGATCCCCGGTACAACTTGGGTGGAATACGTGAACTATTTCAGCCGAGCCTTCGAGGGATGGATCAAGGGTAACCACGTAACCACTTACGAACAACTCTTCAATCTCATTGTGTGGGAGCACCTCTCCAACAACTGTTTCGTCGAGCTCAGGCAGCACCTCCTCGACAGTAAATTGACTGAACCACGGCAGCTCGCCACCGAGGCGGACCGGTGGGAGAGCACCCGAGTGGCCCGGAGTGGGCCGAACGAGCAGAACAGAACCAACCAAGGTCATCATCGTCCCCGAGGAGGAGGAGGACAGGGCCGGGGCAGAGACGCTGTCCCGGTCACTCCCGCTAACACCACCCCGCCCCCAGCCGGCCGGGGAAACCCCCCGATGCGCCCGGGGTTCCGAGCCAACGTTACGTGTCACCGATGCCAGCGAGTCGGCCACTATGCCAGTGACCCGACATGCCGAAGAACCAGGCTCCCGGGCCCCGCCAGGTGGCGGCCGCCGCCCTAGGAGAAGAACAAGTCTCCGAAGACCCTGAAGCATACGAGTCGGAGCAGTTCGAGTGGGAACCCGCCGCCATGACCCTGGCCTGCCTAGGAGGAAGAGACATGGTCCCGCGGACTCCCCTGCCCGCCAACACTCAGAAGTACAGCCAATGGGTGAGCATAAATGGGCGCAAGGCCGAAGCCCTGCGTGACACCGGGGCCAGTGTGACGGCCGTCCGTTGTCACCTGGTGACCCCAGAACAAATCCTGCCAAACGTTCTTTGCCCCGTCCGATCGGCAGACAATTCGGAGAGCCTGTGTCGGATGGCCTGCGTCCCCTTCGAATGGGGAGGAGTGTCCGGCATGCTAAAAGTAACTGTCCGCGACGATGCCCCCGTGGACTGCCTCCTGGGGAACGATCTCGAGAGCTCCCCGTGGGCAGCTGTTGAAAGACGAGAGCATCTGGGGATGTTGGGTCTCCCGGACTGGGCGTGCGTGACCACCCGGTCCATGGCCACCCGCACCATCCTTAGACCAGAAGAACCCGAATAGTCAGCACCCCCGCCCCCGATCGCTCCAGAAGAAGACTCCATCCATACCGATCACCCGGAACCAACCCCAGAGGGGTCCGCACAGCCCCCCGAACTTCCCGACCTGGCTCAGTGGCGTCAAGAAGGGGGGCCCACCCAAGAACAATTCCGGCAGGAGCAAAAGACCTCTCCCTCCCTCGAGGGACTGCGACAGCAAGCGCTCGCCCAGGGCCAAGGAGACACCACCGGGGCCCACTGGGTTTATTGGGACAATGATCTCTTGTACAGCGAGCAAAGAATCGCAGAGCTGGGGGCCGGTTGAGTGCTGGTGGTGCCCCTCCACTTCAGAGACTTCCTGTTGAACTTGGCCCATGATGTCCCCCTGGCCGGGCACCTGGGGCAAGACAAAACCTACCACCGCCTGGTGACTCACTTTTTCTGGCCAAAAATGAGAAATGACGTCTCCAACCACTGCCGGTCCTGCCCGACCTGCCAGGCCAGCGGGAAGAGCGGCAGCAAACTCAAGGCACCCCTACAGCCATTCCCCGTGGTGACCACCCCGTTCGAAAGGGTGGGGATAGACATTGTGGGGCCCCTGGACCCCCGAACAGCACAAGGGCATCGCTTCATCCTGGTCCTGGTGGACCACACCACCCGCTATCCTGAGGCGGTCCCCCTTCGTACTATAACAGCCCCAGTAGTGGGTCGAGCCTTAATGGGGATCTTTTCTCGAGTGGGCTTCCCCCGGGAAGTCGTCAGCGACAGGGGTACGAACTTTATTTCAAAGTATATGAAATCCCTCTGGCAGCAGTGCGGGGTCACCTACCGATTCACAACCCCCTATCACCCCCAGGGAAACGGACTGGTTGAGCGGTTCAACCGCACTCTCAAGGGGATGATCATGGGACTAGAAGAACCCCTACGCCGCCAGTGGGACGTGCTACTACCGTGCCTCCTCTTCGCCTACCGAGAAGTCCCCCAGAAGTCCCTCGGCTTCAGCCCCTTCGAACTCCTGTACGGACACCCCGTTCGCGGGCCTCTCAGCCTAGTGAAGGAGGAATGGGAAATGGCCCCCCTGAAGACCCCTCCAGACGTCTACAAGTACCTCCTGACCCTCCGCAATCAGACCCGGCGATTCAGGGAGATCGCCAAAGCCAATCTTGAGACCAGCCAGGAGGACATGAAGAAGTGGTACGATCAACATGCCTCCTCCATCGAGTTTGAACCGGGTCAGCAGGTATGGGTGATGTCCCCCATCGAACCGTGCGCCTTGCAGGACAAATGGACGGGGCCCTTCAAGGTGATCGAGCGCAAGAGCCCCGTCACCTATCTCATCGACCTGGAGTCCCCCCGGAACCCCCTACGGGTGCTCCACGCCAACAGACTCAAACCACACTTCGCGCGCTCAGAGCTCAGCCTGCTGATGGCTACCGACAGTGGCGCAGAAAGAGACTCCGAGCCCCTCCCTGACCTACTGAGGTCCCGTGAAAGAGATGGTTCGGTGGACGGGGTCCGACTCTCCGAGGCCCTGACCCCGGAGCAGCGTCAAGAGTGTCGGGCCCTCCTGCTACCGTTCGCAACCCTGTTTTCTCTCGCACCCGGAGTCACCTCCTGGTGCCTGCACGACGTGGACACCGGGGACAGTCCCCCTGTCTGACACCGGGCGTACCGAGTACCGGATCGGGTACGAACCTGCATCCAAGAAGAAGTCTCCAAGATGCTCGCCCTCGGAGTCATCGAACCTTCGGACAGTCCCTGGGCCAGCCCGGTCGTCCTGGTCCCCAAGGTCGCGGCCCCGGGCACCACACCTGAACTCCGATTCTGCATCGACTATCGGGGTCTGAACGCGGTCACCCGAACCGACGCTCACCCTATCCCCCGAGCAGATGAACTAGTCGACCGCCTGGGGGCAGCCCGCTACCTGAGCATCTTCGATCTGACAGCGGGCTACTGGCAGATCGGCCTCACCCCCAGGGCCCAAGAACGCTCCGATTTCTCCACCCCGGATGGGCACTACCATTTCAGAGTGATGCCATTCGGCATGAAGAACGCTCCAGCCACTTTCCAAAGACTGGTGAACCAGGTGTTGGCGGGCCTCGAAGAATTCAGCGCCGCCTACCTGGACGACATCGCAGTATACAGCCGCCACTGGACAGACCACCTCCACCACCTCCGAGAAGTCCTGCAGGCCCTCCAACAGGCCGGCCTCACAATAAAGGCCAGCAAGTGCCAAATCGGCCAGGGGTCCGTGACCTATCTCGGACACCAAGTGGGGAGCGGTCTGGTGGCCCCCCTTCAACTCAAGGTAGCTGCCATTCAGTCCTGGCAACCCCCCGAAACACAAACAGAGGTCCGAGCCTTTCTGGGACTCACCGGATACTACCGGCGGTTCGTGAAGGACTATGGCAGCATTGTAGGGCCCCTCACGGAACTCACGTCGAAGAACCACCCGAAAAGAGTCAACTGGACGCCCGACTGTCAAGCGGCCTTCGAGAAGCTGAAGGCCGCCCTGTGCACCGCTCCTGTGCTCCAGGCCCCCGACTACAGCCGCGAGTTCATCGTTCAGACCGATGCCTCCGACCATGGTATTGGGGCCGTCCTCTCCCAACTGAACCCCGAGGGAGTCGACCAACCAGTAGCCTTCATCAGCAGACGCCTACTGCCCCGAGAGCAGCGCTGGAGCACTATTGAACGGGAGGCCTTCGCTGTAGTGTGGGCCCTCAAGAAGCTCCGGCCTTACCTCTTCGGAACCCACTTCCGGGTACAAACAGACCATCGGCCCCTGCAATGGCTAATGCAAATGCGGGGGGAGAATCCCAAACTACTGCGATGGTCCATCTCCCTGCAGGGGATGGACTTCACTGTGGAACATCGCCCTGGCCAAGACCACGCCAACGCGGATGGCCTGTCCCGCTTTTTCCGCCTCGACGAGGAGAGTCCCCAGGAGGATGGGTGACTCTCCCTGCCTTCAGCTGGGGGGACGCATGTTGGACAGGCCCCATGACGGGCTCGCTCCCTCCCCGCATGACAGAGCCCAGACACCGGCTCTCCGGGTGCTACCCCCAGAACCAACCCGCAACCCGTCCCCTATGGGGCGCCTGCTCCCGGATGTCCCTGTGTCACGGGCCCGGGCCACCGTCAGCACCATTGCCCGGCCCAGCCGCCATCTTGGACGCGGCCTCAGCTCGACCCCAACCCTGGGCCTGGCCAGGCCCCGACATCCCGGCACCACCATCCACCCAGGAGGTGAACGGACCACTTGGCAGGTCAATGGGAGAAAGAAGTGTCGATGGCTCTCCCCCGCCAGGTGCCGATCACCCCCAGCCTCCTCGGGCGCTGGCTCCACCCTCCTGCTGGGTGTCTGGACTCCCTCATCCCGGACCTCCCGACCTCCAAGAGCGAGGGTCCGGACATCAAAGAGCGCCAGACCTATAACTGAGGCAGCTCCAGAACAGGAAGGCAGTTGTATCCTGGAGTCGAGAGACACCGAGAGTAACTCATCCTTGACGGACTGCTGGCGCTGCCGCAGCCCTGCCCTGTGAACCATCGTCCTGCCTGCTGGCGCTGCCGCGGCCTTCTGCAACCTTCATCCTCGTGGGACCTGCTGGCGCTGCCGCGGCCCGTTGTGACCATCATCTTCGTGGGGACCTGCTGGCGCTGCCGCGGCCCGTTGCAACTACCATCCTTGCTGGGACCTGCTGGCGCTGCCGCGGCCCGTTGTAACCTTCATCTTCGTGGGGACCTGCTGGCGCTGCCGCGGCCCGTTGTAACTGCCATCTTTGCTGGGACCTGCAGGTGCTGCCGCGGCCCGTCGCCACCTACGACCTCTTCGGGACCTGCTGGCGCTGCCGCGGTCCGACCTGTCCGAACACCGAGCTCGAGGATTGTGAGCTACCACCGTCTCATCGCAGTACCCGTGGGTACCAAGACTGTCCCGCTACCCCCTTCCCTTACTAGAGACTAGAATTGAGAGGATCCTCGTGTCCTGATCTCACTGTACCGTATTACCTTACTCCAAGAACGGCCTATAAAGAGTGTTGAATCTTATCTTCGTGTGGTGTCCATCTGTGGGGGGGAATTTACTGGTCTGTACGATCGCTGGAGACGGCCCTCACCGGAGGCCTCTCCCCTTGTGCTCGGCCGACCCTCCAGGTCCCCGTCTAACACACTCCCTATGCACTCCCTATGCACTCCCTATGCACTCTGCACTCCCTATGCACCCTGCACTCCCTATGCACTCTGCACTCCCTATGCACTCTGCACTCCCTATGCACTCTGCACTCCCTATGCACTCCCTATGCACTCTGAACTCCCTATGCACTCTGCACTCCCTATGCACTCTGCACTCCCTATGCACTCTGCACTCCCTATTGTTGGACAGGCCGCATGGTCGGGCTGCCCCCTCCCCGCAATGGGACCTGGACCCTGGCTCCCCCTGCATCCCCAGCCAGAGTCCCCGACGACCACCCGAAGTACACTGCCATTCCTCACCCACAAGACACCAGCTCCGAACCCAGCTGGCCCGGGTCACCATCCACACCACGGCCTCGGCCCAGCCGCCATCTTGGGCCACTACAGCACGAGGCCGCGTGGCCTCAACTCGACCCTCACCCTGGGCCCGGCCGGGCCCGACATCGAGGCACCAACCTCCCCCCGGGAGGCAGAGTGACCACTTGGCGAGTCAATGGGAGAAAGGAATCGTCAACGGCTCTCCTCCGCCAGGTGTCGATCACCCCCGGCCGCCTGGGCGCTGGCTCCACCCCCCTGCTGGGTGTCTGGACTCCCTCATCCCGGACCTCCCGGCCCCCCAGGCGCGAGGGTCCGGACATCAAAGGGGACCAGACCTATAACTGGGGCAGGACCAGACCAGGAAAGCAGTTGTATCCTGGAGTCGAGAGACCCGAGAAGAACTCATCTGTGACTGGCCTGCTGGCGCTGCCGCGGCCCTCTGCCTCGTGAAACCCTCGTCTTGGCCTGCTGGCGCTGCCGCGGCCCTCTGCCTCGTGAAACCATCGTCTTGGCCTGCTGGCGCTGCCGCGGCCCTCTGCCTCGTGAAACCATCGTCTTGGCCTGCTGGCGCTGCCGCGGCCCTCTGCCTCGTGAAACCATCGTCTTGGCCTGCTGGCGCTGCCGCGGCCCTCTGCCTCGTGAAACCATCGACTTGGCCTGCTGGCGCTGCCGCGGCCCCCCTACCTAGGGAGACTATCATCTTGGCCTGCTGGCGCTGCCGCGGCCCGATCCACAGACACTCCAGCTCGAGGATTGTGAGCTCGCCTCTTACCACTACCTGTACCGATCCGGTACCAAGACTGTCCCGCTACCCCCTTTTCCCTACAGAGACTAGAAGTGAGAGGACCCCCGGGTCCGAGATATCCTGTATCGCTGATATCCTTGCCTTAAGAACCTTATATAAAGCATTGAACTCGACTTGGTGTGGTGCCTGTTTGTGGGGAGGGAGGTAACTTGTCTGTACGATCGCAGGAGACGGTCCCACTCGGGGATCTCTCCCTCAGTATCCGGCCGACCCTCAGGGTCCCCGTCTAACATTGGTGGCCAGCGACGGGATCCGAACCTACGCATAATCGTACAGAAAGTCACCCGACCCACGACACACGACCACCATGACAACAGAGAGCGGAACAACGGAGAAATTCCAGATGGAAAAATTGGAAGATTACAACCACCGAGAACTGAAGCAATATTGCATGGAACTTGGTCTCCCAACCACGGGTCTGAGTACGAAGGAAGACTTCAAACGAGCCCTAGAAGCCTGGGCGGAAACGGGTACGGCCGTACCCCGAACACAAACAACCGAGACGAGCCCCGCACCAACTAAAGAAAGAGCGGGTCTCTCCCTGGAAGAGATCCGAGAAAGAGAAAAAACCAGACTCCACGAATTAGAACTAGCCCGACTTCGCTTGGATGGAGAACTCAAGCTGGCAGAACAAAAAATAACCCTGGAACACTTACGGCTCAGGGAAGAGCGAGAAGACAAGCAAAGACAGAGAGAGCTAGAGGAAAAGAAACTAGAGTACGAACATGAGCGCAATCTCAAAACACTGGAGGTCCAGAAACAGAATAAAGACCTCGGGCTCCCCGAACGACCGACCCCGTCTGCCTCGACCGAACCCAAGGTTCACATCCCCAAAGATGTCATCCGGGAATACCACAAGAACGATGATATACAGCAGTGGTTTAAAGCCTATGAGGTGGCAATGACCTCCCACCGGATTCCCCGAAGCGATTGGGGAGCCGGATTATGGGGGAGGTTTGTCAACGAAGGGCGGGACGCCCTGCTACAACTCCCGGACCAGCTGATGACCTCCTACGACCACATGAAGGCCGCCCTCCTCACTCGATACGGGCTCACACCGGAGATGTACCGCCAACGGTTCCGCGACTGCAAACGGATTCCGGGTACAACTTGGGTGGAGTACGTGAACTTTTTTAGCCGAGCCTTCGAGGGGTGGATCAAGGGCAACAAAGTAACCACCTACGAACAACTCTTTGACCTTATCGTATGGGAGCACCTGTCGAACAACTGCTTCGTGGAGCTCCGGCAACACCTCCTGGACAGTAAGCTAACCGACCCTCGACAACTCGCCGTCGAAGCCGACCGGTGGGAAAGCACCCGAGTTGGCCGGAACGCACCCAGCGAATTATCCAGACCGTATCGCCCCCGAGGGGGAGGAGGAAGTCAGGGTCGGGGGAGAGACCCCGGCCCCTCGTCACCCCCCAGAAACCCCTCGACCCCGGTTGGGCGAGGAAGCCCTGCCGTCCGGGCCGGTTTCCGGGCCAACATTACGTGCCACAGGTGCCAGCGACCCGGCCACTACGCCAGTGATCCCAATTGCCCAAAGAATCCGAACACTACCCCCCGCCAAGTTGCAGCGGCGGCCCTAGGGGAAGAACTAATCCCGGAAGACCAGGAAGAGTACGAGACCGATCCCTCTGAATGGGCACCCGCCGCCATGGCACTGGTCTGCTTAGGGGAGAGAGACATGATTCCGCGGGCCCCCCTTCCCGCCAACACCCAGAAGTACGGTCAATGGGTCAACATTAATGGCCGCCGGGCGGAAGCCCTCCGCGACACCGGGGCCAGTGTAACGGCGGTCCGACGCCACCTCGTCACTCCAGACCAAATCTTGCCGAACATTCTTTGCCCTGTCCGATCAGCCGACAATTCCGAAAGCCTATGCCACATGGCCTGCGTCCCCTTCGAGTGGGGAGGAGTAACAGGGATGTTAAAAGTAACTGTCCGCGATGATGCCCCCGTGGACTGCCTCCTAGGAAACGACCTTGAAAGCTCGCCCTGGGCAGCTGTCGAACGGAGGGAGCACCTGGGGATGCTCGGCCTCCCCGAATGGGTCTGCGTCACGACCAGGTCCATGACCGCCCGCGCGGTCCCCAGCCCAGAAGAGCCCGAGTGGCCAGAACCTCCTCCCGCGCTCATCCCCGAGGAGGCCGCCCCAGAAGCCAGTCCATTGACCCAAACCGAAGAAGGATCCGACCAGCTTCGGGACGTCCTTGACCTGGCACAATGGCGGCAGGAGGGAGGCCCCACGCAGGAACAATTCCGGGCCGAACAGAAAACCTGTCCCTCTCTCGTAGGACTCCGGCAGCAAGCCCTGGCCCAGAGCACCGGGGATACCTCGGGGGCCCACTGGATCTACTGGGACCAAGACCTGCTCTACAGCGAGCAGAAAGTTGCAGAACTAGGGGCCAGTCGGGTGCTGGTGGTGCCCCTTCGCTTCCGAGACTTCCTCCTGAACTTAGCCCACGATGTCCCCCTTGCCGGACACCTGGGGCAGGATAAAACCTACGACCGCCTGGTGACCCATTTTTTCTGGCCCCACATGCGAAAGGATGTCACCAACCACTGCAAGGCCTGCCCCACCTGCCAGGCCAGCGGAAAAAGTGGCCGAAAAATCAAAGCACCGTTACAACCCTTTCCTGTCGTCACCACCCCGTTTGAACGAGTGGGAATAGACATTGTGGGGCCCCTCGACCCTCGAACAGCCCAAGGACACCGGTTCATCCTGGTCCTTGTAGACCACGCCACCCGCTATCCCGAGGCCATCCCTCTTCGGACCGTGACGGCCCCCGTGGTGGGCCGGGCCCTGAGGGGATCTTCTCCCGGGTGGGGTTCCCCCGGGAGGTCGTCAGTGACAGGGGCACGAACTTTATCTCCAGATATATGAAGTCCCTCTGGCAACAATGCGGGGTCACCTACAAATTCACGACCCCCTATCACCCGCAAGGAAACGGACTGGTCGAGAGATTCAACCGCACCCTCAAGGGGATGATTATGGGTCTAGAAGAACCCCTTCGACGCCAGTGGGACGTGCTACTTCCCTGCCTCCTGTTTGCCTATCGGGAGGTCCCGCAGAAGTCCCTCGGCTTCAGCCCCTTTGAGCTCCTGTACGGGCACCCCGTCCGGGGCCCCCTCAGCCTAGTCAAGGAAGGTTGGGAGCAGCCTCCCCAGAAAACTCCCCCGGACATCTACAGGTATCTCCTGGCTCTCCGCAACCAGACCCGGCGGTTCCGAGACGCCGCCAAAGCCAACCTCGAGGCCAGTCAGGAGGACATGAAGAGGTGGTACGATCAACACACGTCCTCCATTGAGTTCGAACCTGGACAACAGGTCTGGGTGATGTCCCCGGTTGAGCCCTGTGCACTCCAAGACAGATGGTCCGGGCCCTTCAAGGTAATCGAACGCAAGGGGCCCGTCACCTATTTAATCGACATGGAGACTGCCCGGAACCCCCTACGGGTCCTCCATGCCAACAGGCTCAAACCCCATTTTGTGCGATCCGAACTCAGCCTCCTGATGGCTACCGATAATGGGACAGAAGAAGACTCTGAACCCCTTCCGGACTTACTGAGGGCCCTCGAGCAGGATGGCTCAGTGGAAGGGGTCCAGCTCTCCGAGGCCCTGTCCCCGGAGCAACACCAAGACTGCCAAACGCTCCTGAGGCAGTTCGCCTCCCTGTTCTCCCTCACCCCCGGAGTCACCCCCTGGTGCCTCCACGATGTGGACACCGGGGACAGCCCTCCTATTCGACACCGAGCGTACCGCGTACCAGACCGGGTACGAGCCTGCATCCAGACCGAGGTGTCCAAAATGCTGACCCTAGGAGTGATCGAACCCTCAGACAGTCCCTGGGCGAGCCCAGTCGTCCTAGTTCCCAAGGCAGCTGCCCCGGGCGTTGCTCCTGAGCTCCGGTTCTGCGTGGACTATCGGGGGCTGAATGCAGTTACCCGGACCTACGCTCATCCCATCCCCCGGGCAGACGAGCTAATTGACCGGATGGGGGCCGCCCGCTACCTGAGTATCTTCGACCTAACAGCGGGCTACTGGCAGATCGGCCTCACCCCTAGGGCCCAAGAACGATCCGCCTTCTCTACCCCAGACGGGCACTACCACTTTAAAGTCATGCCCTTCGGCATGAAAAACGCCCCGGCAACGTTCCAACGGCTGGTAACCCAGGTACTGGCGGGCCTGGAAGGCTTCAGCGCCGCCTACCTGGACGACATTGCTGTGTACAGCCACCAGTGGACCGACCACCTCCGCCACCTGCGGGAGGTTCTACACGCCCTCCAGCAAGCCGGGCTCACCATCAAAGCCAGCAAGTGCCAGGTGGGCCAAGGGTCCGTGACCTACCTAGGACACCAAGTGGGAAGCGGGCTGGTGGCCCCTCTCCAACTCAAGATTGCTGCCATCCAGGCCTGGCGACCCCCTACGACCCAAACGGAGGTCCGGGCCTTCCTGGGGCTCACCGGATACTACCGGCGGTTCATGAAGGACTATGGCAGCATCGTGGGGCCCCTCACGGAGCTCACCTCCAAAAAGAGCCCCAAAACCGTCAACTGGACCCCGGACTGCCAATCGGCCTTCGAAAAGCTAAAGACCGCCATGTGCACGGCCCCCGTGCTCCAGGCTCCCGACTACAGCCGGGAATTCATTGTGCAGACGGACGCCTCCGATCATGGTGTGGGGGCCGTCCTCTCCCAACTCAACGCCGAAGGGATCGACCAGCCAGTGGTCTTCATCAGCAGACGCCTATTGCCCCGAGAACAGCGCTGGAGCACCATTGAGAGGGAGGCCTTCGCCGTAGTCTGGGCACTCAAGAAGCTCCGGCCATACCTCTTCGGCACCCACTTCCGGGTGCAAACAGACCACCGACCCCTGCAATGGCTGATGCAAATGCGGGGGGAGAACCCGAAGCTGCTGCGCTGGTCCATCTCCCTGCAGGGGATGGACTTCACGGTGGAACATCGTCCAGGCCAGGACCACGCCAACGCCGACGGCCTGTCACGCTTTTTCCGCCTCAGCGAGGAGAGTCCCCAGGAAGATGGCTGACTCTCCCCGCCTTCAGCTGGGGGGGACGCATGTTGGACAGGCCGCATGGTCGGGCTGCCCCCTCCCCGCAATGGGACCTGGACCCTGGCTCCCCCTGCATCCCCAGCCAGAGTCCCCGACGACCACCCGAAGTACACTGCCATTCCTCACCCACAAGACACCAGCTCCGAACCCAGCTGGCCCGGGTCACCATCCACACCACGGCCTCGGCCCAGCCGCCATCTTGGGCCACTACAGCACGAGGCCGCGTGGCCTCAACTCGACCCTCACCCTGGGCCCGGCCGGGCCCGACATCGAGGCACCAACCTCCCCCCGGGAGGCAGAGTGACCACTTGGCGAGTCAATGGGAGAAAGGAATCGTCAACGGCTCTCCTCCGCCAGGTGTCGATCACCCCCGGCCGCCTGGGCGCTGGCTCCACCCCCCTGCTGGGTGTCTGGACTCCCTCATCCCGGACCTCCCGGCCCCCCAGGCGCGAGGGTCCGGACATCAAAGGGGACCAGACCTATAACTGGGGCAGGACCAGACCAGGAAAGCAGTTGTATCCTGGAGTCGAGAGACCCGAGAAGAACTCATCTGTGACTGGCCTGCTGGCGCTGCCGCGGCCCTCTGCCTCGTGAAACCCTCGTCTTGGCCTGCTGGCGCTGCCGCGGCCCTCTGCCTCGTGAAACCATCGTCTTGGCCTGCTGGCGCTGCCGCGGCCCTCTGCCTCGTGAAACCATCGTCTTGGCCTGCTGGCGCTGCCGCGGCCCTCTGCCTCGTGAAACCATCGTCTTGGCCTGCTGGCGCTGCCGCGGCCCTCTGCCTCGTGAAACCATCGACTTGGCCTGCTGGCGCTGCCGCGGCCCCCCTACCTAGGGAGACTATCATCTTGGCCTGCTGGCGCTGCCGCGGCCCGATCCACAGACACTCCAGCTCGAGGATTGTGAGCTCGCCTCTTACCACTACCTGTACCGATCCGGTACCAAGACTGTCCCGCTACCCCCTTTTCCCTACAGAGACTAGAAGTGAGAGGACCCCCGGGTCCGAGATATCCTGTATCGCTGATATCCTTGCCTTAAGAACCTTATATAAAGCATTGAACTCGACTTGGTGTGGTGCCTGTTTGTGGGGAGGGAGGTAACTTGTCTGTACGATCGCAGGAGACGGTCCCACTCGGGGATCTCTCCCTCAGTATCCGGCCGACCCTCAGGGTCCCCGTCTAACACCTATGCACTCTGAACTCCCTATTGTTAGACGGGGACCCGGAGGGTCGGCCGAGTACAGGGGGAGAGGCCTCCGATGAGGGCCGTCTCCGGCGATCGTACAGACGAGTCACTTCCCTCCCCACAGATAGACACCACACAAGGATGAGATCAACACTCTTTATATAGGGTTCTTGCGGCAGGGTTATCAGCGGTACAGGAGATTCAGGACTCGAGGGTCCTCTCAATTCTAGTCTCTACAGGGAAAGGGGTAGTGGGACAGTCTTGGTACCGGGTCGGTACAGGGGGAGGCGAGACGGTAGCTCACAATCCTCGAGCTTAGGAGTCTGCAAGGTCGGGCCGTGGCAGCGCCAGCCGGCTGAGATGAAGGTCGACAACGAAGGGGGCCGCGGCAGCGCCAGCAGGCCAAGGCGATGGTTCAAGTGGCGGAGGACCGCGGCAGCGCCAGCCGGCCAAGGGGGTAGTTCACGATGCAGAGGGCCGCGGCAGCGCCAGCAGGCCAAGGTGGTAGTTCACGTTGCAGAGGGCCGCGGCAGCGCCAGCAGGCCAAGGTGGTAGTTCACGTTGCAGAGGGCCGCGGCAGCGCCAGCAGGCCAAGGTGGTAGTTCACGTTGCAGAGGGCCGCGGCAGCGCCAGCAGGCCAAGGTGGTAGTTCCCGTTGCAGAGGGCCGCGGCAGCGCCAGCAGGCCAAGGTGAAGGGTTCGCAGGGCAGGGCTGCGGCAGCGCCGGCAGTCCGTCAAGGATGAGTTCTTCTCGGTGTCTCTCGACTCCAGGATACAACTGCCTTCCTGGTCGGGCGCTGCCCCAATTATAGGTCTGGTCCCCTTTGATGTCCGGACCCTCGCGCCTGGAGGTCGGGAGGTCCGGAATGGGGGAGTCCAGACACTCAGCAGGGGGGTGGAGCCAGCGCCCAGGGAGGCTGGGGGTGATCGACACCTGGTGGAGGAGAGCCGTTGACGACTCCTTCTTCCATTGACCTGCCAAGTGGTCTCTCTACCTCCTGGGTGGAGGTTGGTGCCTCGATGTCGGGGCCTGGCCGGGCCCAGGGTTAGGGTCGAGTTGAGGCCTCGCGGCCTCGTGCTGTCGTGTCCAAAGATGGCGGCTGGGCCGGGGCCATGGTGCGGATGGGGACCAGGGCCAGCCGGTACGGGAGGGTTCAGGAGCTGCAGTCCCGTTGTGGACGGGTTGTGGATTACTTCGGGGGGTTGCCGGGGTGGATCTTGCTGGGGATTCAGGGAGAGCCGGGGTCCGGGCCCCGTTGTGCGGAGGGGGGTCAGCCCAGCCACGAGGCCTGTCCAACATGCGTCCCCCCCAGCTGAAGGCAGGGAGAGTCAGCCATCCTCCTGGGGACTCTCCTCGCCGAGGCGGAAAAAGCGTGACAGGCCGTCTGCGTTGGCGTGGTCTTGGCCTGGACGATGCTCCACGGTGAAGTCCATCCCCTGCAGGGAGATGGACCAGCGCAACAGTTTTGGGTTTTCCCCCCGCATTTGCATCAGCCATTGCAGGGGTCGGTGGTCTGTTTGTACCCGGAAGTGGGTGCCGAAGAGGTAGGGCCGGAGCTTCTTGGGGGCCCAGACTACGGCGAAGGCCTCCCTCTCGATGGTGCTCCATCGCTGTTCTCGGGCCAGCAGCCGCCGGCTGATGAAGGCCACTGGCTGATCGACTCCCTCGGTGTTGAGTTGGGAGAGGACGGCCCCCACGCCATGATCGGAGGCGTCCGTCTGTACAATGAATTCCCGGCCGTAGTCGGGAGCTTGGAGCACGGGGGCAGTGCACATGGCGGCCTTCAGCTTCTCGAAGGCCGATTGGCAGTCTGGAGTCCAGTTGACTGCCTGGGGGCTCTTCTTGGATGTGAGCTCCGTGAGGGGCCCCACAATGCTGCCATAGTCCTTCACAAACCGCCGGTAGTACCCGGTGAGTCCCAGGAAGGCCCGGACCTCGGTTTGGGTCGTAGGGGGTCGCCAGGCCTGGATGGCAGCGATCTTGAGCTGGAGGGGGGCCACCAGCCCGCTTCCCACTTGGTGTCCCAGGTAGGTCACGGACCCTTGGCCCACCTGGCATTTGCTGGCCTTGAGGGTGAGCCCGGCCTGCCGGAGAGCGTGTAGAACTTCCCGCAGGTGGCGGAGGTGGTCGGTCCAGTGGTGGCTGTACACGGCGATGTCGTCCAGGTAGGCGGCGCTGAATTCTTCGAGGCCCGCCAGTACCTGGTTCACAAGTCGTTGAAATGTTGCTGGAGCGTTCTTCATGCCGAAGGGCATCACCTTAAAGTGAATGTGACCGTCCGGGGTAGAGAAGGCGGATCGTTCTTGGGCCCTAGGGGTGAGGCCGATTTGCCAGTAGCCCGCTGTTAAATCGAAGATGCTCAGGTAGCGGGCGGCCCCCATACGGTCAATTAGCTCATCTGCCCGGGGGATAGGGTGAGCATCGGTCCTGGTGACTGCATTCAGTCCCCGGTAGTCCACACAGAACCGGAGCTCAGGGGCAACGCCCGGGGCGGCAGCCTTGGGGACCAGGACGAATGGGCTGGCCCAGGGGCTGTCAGAGGGTTCGATCACTCCTAGGGCCAGCATCTTGGATACCTCGGTCTGGATGCAGGCGCGCACCCGATCTGGTACGCGGTACGCCCTGTGTCCGATAGGGGGGCTGTCCCCGGTGTCCACATCGTGAAGGCACCAGGGGGTGACCCCGGGGGTGAGAGAGAATAGGGATGCGAACCGTTTCAGGAGGGTTTGACAGTCTTGGCGTTGCTCCGGGGACAAGGCCTCGGAGAGTTTGACCCCTTCCACCGAGCCATCCTGCTCGAGGGTCCTCAGCAGATCAGGAAGGGGCTCGGAGTCTTCTTCCGTCCCATTATCGGTAGCCATCAGGAGGCTGAGTTCTGAGCGTACAAAATGGGGCTTGAGTCTGTTGGCGTGGAGGACCCGTAGGGGGTTCCGCGCGGTTTCCATGTCGATTAAATAGGTGACGGGCCCTTTGCGTTCGATCACCTTGAAGGGCCCGGACCATTTGTCCTGTAGGGCACAGGGTTCAACCGGGGACATCACCCAGACCTGTTGTCCCGGTTCGAACTCAATGGAGGAAGCGTGCTGATCATACCATTTCTTCATGTCCTCCTGACTAGCTTCAAGGTTTGCTTTGGCGATCTCCCTGAATCACCAGGTCTGGTTGCGAAGGGCCAGGAGGTACTTGTATATGTCAGGGGGAGCTTTCTGGGGGTGCCACTCCCAACCTTCCTTGACTAGGCTGAGGGGACCCCGGACGGTGTGTCCGTACAGGAGTTCAAATGGGCTGAAGCCTAGGGATTTCTGAGGGACTTCTCGATAGGCAAACAGGAGGCACGGGAGTAGCACGTCTGTGAGAAGTTGGCCTGATGTGCAGTGCTCACTATTCTAGTGATCACTATATATCAGTCCAAACAACCCTTATTGATGATTGGTTGTAAGTCAACCTTATAGACCAGCTATCCTAGTAGCATGGATACGAGCAGTCTAAGGCTAAGACTCTAGAGGGCGTGTTAAGCCAGCTGTTTTACCATCACATTACCCCTTGAACACCCAGTGAAAGGACACCACACAAGTGTTATGAAAATAAACAATGTATTTATTAGAATCACAACAACCCTGTACTCTTTATGAGGACAGGGTGCTAGGCACACAACAAAACTCTTACGAAAATACTTAAGTTAGCACGTTATACACAAATGCCCGAGGGGCACGAAAAACCATATACTCTAAAAGTGGAATGCGAAATTACTAGCAGGTAAGTACAGTACTAATAGGCTTTGGAATCGCTAGGACTTGACTAGGGAATCGTTGGATTACTACTAGGAGACCCAGGGGACTCGGGTGCAGAGTGTGCACTCTCACGCGGGATGCGGGACAAAGTCTATGGGAGCTAGTAAAGGCAAAGTTAGTGTTCACGGGCGAACCCGACCTGGTAGGGAGAAAACGACAGTGGATCCTGACCCTTGGATAGTGAGGCTATGCTGGGACACCGAAGTGCCGAAGTTACCTAGCCCAGGGGCTGCAGCTGCATAGGTCTGAAAAGACGTCGGGGATCTCGTTGCCGGACCAGGAGCCTGGAAGAAGGAAGTTGCTGGCAGGCGACCAGTGAAGAAAAGTTCGATGGATCCAAGCCTGGATCAAGGAAGAAGGAAACCTGAAAGCAGAGGGGACCAAGTTCTTGAATCACTAGCCAGTGATTAAGTGGGCACCAGGATGGCACCGGGCGAAGTCACCGCAGTCAGGTGAGTGGGCGCTGCTGGGCTCTGCAGTCTCTCGGACCAGGAGGCGTTGTCGGCGACCAGGATGGAGGTGCGAGCTGTCCCACTGTGAGAAGTTGGCCTGATGTGCAGTGCTCACTATTCTAGTGATCACTATATATCAGTCCAAACAACCCTTATTGATGATTGGTTGTAAGTCAACCTTATAGACCAGCTATCCTAGTAGCATGGATACGAGCAGTCTAAGGCTAAGACTCTAGAGGGCGTGTTAAGCCAGCTGTTTTACCATCACATTACCCCTTGAACACCCAGTGAAAGGACACCACACAAGTTGTTATGAAAATAAACAGTGTATTTATTTATAACAAGACTACCCTGGCTCTTTATGAGACAGGGAGCTAAGCACACAACAAAACTCTTACGAAAATACTTAAGTTAGCACGTTATACACAAATGCCCGAGGGGCACGAAAAACCATATACTTTAAAAGTGGAATGCGAATTACTAGCAGGTAAGTAACAGTTCTAATAGGCTTTGGAATCGCTAGGACTGGACTAGGGAATCGTTAGATTACTACTAGGAGGCCCAGGGGACTCGGGTGCAGAGTGTGCACTCTCACGCGGGATGCGGGACAAAGTCTATGGAAGCTAGAATTCACAAAGTTAGTGTTCACGGGCGAACCCGACCTGGTAGGAAGAAAACGACAGTGGATCCTGACCCTAGGATAGTGAGGCTATGCTGGGACACCAAAGTGCCGAAGTTACCTAGCCCAGGGGCTGCAGCTGCATAGGTCTGAAAAGACGTCGGGGATCTCGTTGCCGGACCAGGAGCCTGGAAGGAAGAAGTTGCTGGCAGGCGACCAGTGAAGAAAAGTTCGATGGATCCAAGCCTGGATCAAGGAAGAAGAAAACCTGAAAGCAGAGGGGACCAAGTTCTTGAATCACTAGCCAGTGATTAAGTGGGCACCAGGATGGCACCGGGCGAAGTCACCGCAGTCAGGTGAGTGGGCGCTGCTGGGCTCTGCAGTCTCTCGGACCAGGAGGCGTTGTCGGCGACCAGGATGGAGGTGCGAGCTGTCCCACGAAGGTTCTTGCTGTCGACGTCGCTGGACCCAGGATTGGGCAACAAGTCTTGGCAAATGCAAGGCCCACGCGGTGGACCTAAAATGGCGTCTTGGGTGGACCAGGAGGGTCCAGGGTACTTCTCCGATGGAGGGAAGCAAGGGCCAGTCTGGAGCAACCAGACCAGCAGCAGGAATGTCGTCGGGCGTCGTCAGGAAGGCCACAAGCCAGCGGGCTAGTAGCCAAACAACGCGGTGAGCAGTAAAAAGCAGAAGGGCCCCACGCAGATCGTGGAGATGCTGGGGGGCTGCACTTCGGTGCTGGAGCTGTTCAGGGTCGGGGCTTCTCGGACCCCAAAGCACTCACCAGGAATTCACTCGGCGGGCTTGCTGGAAAGAAGTCGTGCAGTCTTGCAGATGGCCGGTCCCTTGAGGTCTCGTCGCACCCACGGTTCTCAGCTGGGCTGTAGAGGTGGGTAGAGGTCAGAGGTGCCAGGGAAGCCGGTTCTCGTCGAGCTGGGCAGTCGGATTCCGGAGGAAGGACTTGCAGCAGACCGCAGTGTTCTTAGATGGTGCCTGCGGATGCAGGGTGACTACTCCTTAGTCACAAGGGAGAAATCTTAGGAAGAAGTCTTGAGTTCCTTTCGCAGAAAGTAGTTTCAGGATTCAAAGATGATCTGATTTGGAAGGGGGCCAGTCTCTACCTTTATCCTGTAAAAAGGGGCTGGCACGCGACTAAGTCCTGCCCTAGGGGTGGGACTAGGAGGGGGGTGGTTACACCCACTTCCTTGGCGGGCTTTTCCCCAGCACAGGGTCTGGAGTGACCCTGGAACTGGTTCCAGCCAGCCTATGCACAGTGAGCACCGGGGTGCCACGTGCAGTCACCTTCCTCTAAAGCCCTGCCTACTTACAATACACAAAACCCTGTCTGGGACGGTGCTGGCACCGCCCCTGGCAGGAAACCCTTTGTCCTTATCTCCTGCTCTGGGAGGACTCCCAGCAGCAGGAGGGCAGACTTGTGTCTCGGTGGCAGCATCCATTTTGTGGATGCTAAGGCTCTGTCTGACTTTTAACCGGGTTATAGGTTACATGCATGTCGTGTCCCTCTAGAAGGGTGGAATGCTAACCCCGTCGCCAGAATTGGCGAGGGGTTAGTATTCCAATTCGTATGACACCTTACTCGACATGTTTTGATAAAGCGATACCAGAGTTGGCACATAACCGCGAGGATTAAAATGCACTTAAGAGTATATGGTATGCGATATCATGGAAACGGCTAAGGGATGGATCCCGAAAGCCGCAGACAGGCTCAGCTCATGCCAGAGCACCATCTCACACGATTCCAAGCACTCTGCCTTCAGGATTGTTAAGGCCTGCCATAGGAGTGACTGATAGGAGATCTGTGTGTCCATTTTAGGGTTAGATATAGGTATACTATATCTAAAGCAAAGGGTGAGTACACCACCTTGCCCCAGCTGTCGTGCAGGCAGTTGTGTCAGTTTTAGTTAGTCAATCCAGGGGTGGCACAATACATGCTTCAGCCCCTGGGAGACTTCTGGGTGCACCTCAGCCCTGGGTACAGGGACTTGGAGAGGGCCCAGTGCCAATTCAGTACCTGAGTACAATTTGGATAGAGAGAACAGCTAGGCTGTGGGTCTGATTAGCAGGCCCACAGCCAGGGAAAGTCGTAAACCAGTGCAGCAAAAAGCAAAAATCTGGGTGATCATAGGATTGCAGACCCTACTCTCCTACATGACCCCCCCCCAAACTTTGGGACAATAAACTAACCTTGACCAGGTGAGTCTTCTTGCTCTAAGTGGAAATACCTGGAGAGCCCATCAGCATTGCTGTGATCAGTCCCAGGTCTATGCTCCACTGTAAAATCCATCCCCTGTAGGGAAATGGACCCCCTAAGCAGTTTGGGGTTTTCACCCTTCATCTGATTTAGCCACAAGAGGGGCTTATGGTCTGTCTGAATGGTGAAGTGAGTGCCAAACAAGTAGGCCCTCAGCTTCTTCAGGGCCCAGACCACAGCAAAGGCCTCCCTCTCAATAGCTGACCAATTTTTCTCTCTGGGTGTCAACCTTCTACTAATGAAAGCAATAGGCTGATCATTACCATCAAAATTCAGTTGAGACAGAACAGCTCCCACACCCAACTCAGAAGCATCTGTTTGGACAATGAATGGCTTGGAGTAATCTGGACTCTTGAGGATAGGTGCTGTGCACATGGCCTGCTTTAGGTCATTGAATGCTTTCTGACAGCTTGCTGTCCACTGAACTTTCTTTGGCATCTTCTTGCTTGTCAGGTCATTAAGGGGGGTCACTAAGGACCCATAATTTCTGACAAACTTCCTATAGTACCCAGTCAGGCCCAAGAAAGCTCGAACCTGAGTCTGGGTGATTGGAGGAGTCCAGTCCTTGATGGCCTGTATCTTACTCTCCAGTGGCTGAACCTGGCCTCCACCTACAAGGTGGCCCAGGTATACAACCTGTGTCTGCCCTATCTGGCACTTTGTGGCCTTGATAGTGAGGCCTGCCTTTTGCAGGGCCTCTAACACTTTCCTCAGGTGGACCAGGTGATCCTCCCAGGTGGAGCTAAAGACAGCAATATCGTCCAGATATGCTGCACAGAAGTCATCCAGCCCAGTGAGGACTTGATTCACCAACCTTTGGAAGGTGGCAGGTGCATTTTTCAGTCCAAAGGGCATTACCACAAATTGATAATGCCCTCCAGGGGTAGAAAATGCTGTCTTGGGTTTGGCTTCCTCAGCTAACCTGATTTGCCAATACCCAGCTGTCAAATCAAATGTGCTTAAGAAGTTGGCAGAAGCCAATCTATCTATAAGCTCATCTGCTCTTGGTATTGGGTGGGCATCAGTCTTAGTGACTGCATTGAGGCCTCTGTAGTCTACGCAAAACCTCATCTCTCTCTTACCACCCTGGGTGTGAGGCTTTGGCACTAGAACTACTGGGCTAGCCCAAGGGCTATCTGAGGGCTCAATGACTCCCAGTTCCAACATTTTCTGCACTTCAGTTTTGATGCAGTCCCTAACATGATCAGGCTGTCTGTAGATTTTACTCTTGACAGGCAGACTGTCTCCAGTGTCAACATCATGGGTACACCAATCAGTTTGGCTGGGTGTCAGAGAGAACATATGTCTGAAGGATTGCAGAACTTGCCTGCAATCCTGTTGCTGATGTTCAGTGAGGCTGCCACAAAAGACAACACCATCAACTGACCCATCATCAGGATTCTGAGTGAGCAGGTCTGGGAGAGGGTCACTCTCTTCCTCCTGTCCCTCATCTGTGGCCATGAGCAAGCTCATGTCCTTCCTGTCAACATATGCCTTGAGCCTGTTAACATGGAGCACTCTGAGAGGGCTCCTGGGAGTTCCAAGGTCCACCAAGTAGGTAACCTCTCCCTTTTGCTCAATGATGGTGTGGGGCCCAGACCATTTGTCTTTCAGAGCTGCTGGGGCCACTGGCTCCAGCACCCACACCTTCTGTCCTGGCTGGTACACAGTCAGAACAGCCTTTTGGTCATGCCAAGCTTTTTGAAGTTCCTGGCTGGCCTCAAGGTTTTTAGATGCCTTTTCCATGTACTCAGCCATCCTGGAGCGGAGACCAAGTACATAGTCCACTATGTTGGTTGCAGGCTTTTTGAGAGGTCTCTCCCATCCCTCCTTCACCAAACACAGGGGTCCTCTCACAGGATGCCCATACAGAAGCTCAAAAGGGCTGTAGCCAACCCCCTTCTGTGGGACCTCTCTGTAAGCAAACAAGAGGCAGGGGATCAGGACATCCCATCTTCTCCTAAGAGGTTCAGGTAGTCCATGAATCATCCCTTTCAGGGTCCTGTTGAATCTCTCAACAAGCCCATTGCATTGTGGATGATAGGGTGTGGTGAACTTGTAGTTCACTCCACACTCTTTCCACATGGCAGTCAGATATCCTGACATGAAGTTTGTACCTCTGTCAGAAACGACCTCCTTAGGGAAACCCACTCTGGAGAACACTCCAACTAGGGCTCTTGCCACTACAGGGGCTGTAGTGGTCCTAAGGGGAATAGCCTCAGGATACCTGGTGGCATGGTCCACCACCACCAGTATAAACTTGTGTCCTGATGCTGTCTGGGGTTCCATTGGACCAACAATGTCAATCCCCACTCTTTCAAAGGGAACCCCCACCACAGGTAGTGGTATGAGGGGGGCCTTTGTTGTGCCACCTGACTTACCACTGGCTTGGCAAGTGACACATGAGCGACAAAACTCCTTGGTATTCTCATTCATATGGGGCCAGTGAAAGTGTGAGACAAGCCTGTCCCAAGTCTTTGTCTGACCTAAGTGACCTGCAAGGGGAATCTCATGGGCCAAGGTGAGAAGGAAACCTCTCAGAGACAAGGGGATGACCAGCCTCCTGGTTGCACCAGGCTTGGGGTCTCTTGACTCAGAGTACAGGAGTCCATCTTCCCAGTATACCCTGTGGGCACCTGTGGCATTCCCTGCAGCCTCAGCAGCAGCCTGCTGTCTGAGGGGTTCAAGGGAAGGGCAGCTCAACTGTTCCTTCCCCAGGTCTGCTCTGGAGGGTCCCCCTGAGCCCAGAAACTCAACTTGATCAAGTTCAAGCTCTTTAGGCTCAGTTTCCCTCAGCTCTTCTAGATCAGCCTCCTCAGAGACTTGATCCTCAACCTGGGGCAAGGGGGAAGGCAAAGCCTTACCCTTACTGCTCTTCTTCTTGGAAGGTGTCTGGTCCATAATTTCAGGATCCAGCACCTGTTCAGTGGGGCATCTTCTGGCCTGTGACCTAGTCACAGCAAGCACATGTGCTGGCAAGCCTAACATCTCCATGTGAGTCCTCTGCTCCACTTCTGACCATTGTGATGACTCCAAATCATTGCCCAACAAACAATCAACTGGGAGGTCTGAACTGACTACAACTGTCTTTTGTCATAGTGTGGCCACAATTGCCACACTATGACTAGTAGTGACATTGCTGGCATTGGTCACCAGGAAATCAGTACCTGGCATGATCTGTCCAGGGTCCACAAAGTTAGGTGTCACCATGGTGACACTGGCACAAGTGTCCCTATAGGCCTGAGCCATTTTGCCATTTATCAAAGGTGTCTGCCTGTATTTGCCCAAAGTATTGGGACTTATTTCAGGGGACATATCCATATCCCCTGTACAGACAAGGACAGCCTGAGTGAGTGTGCCAACTAAGTTGTCAGACCCCTCAGTACCCAAGGTTAACCCAACTAATGCCTTGGGAGGTACACTACCACTACTGACTGTACTAGGGGGTGCAGTTGCTTTAGGAGCTGTAGTGGCAGGAGTTTGTCCTCCTCTTTTGGTGCACTCACTAAACCAGTGAGATTTACTTTTGCAGTACTGGCACCACCTTTTTGACTGGCCTTCTTGAGTCTTCTTCTTCTGGGAAGCCTGACCCCCACCCTCTTTGGTTTGTTGGGGACCTGGTGAAGACTTCTGGTCATTTTGCTCATTCTTAACATTACCCTTCTGGTCTGCTTTCTTCTGACCACCCTGGTTCTGGTTCTGGTTCTGCTTGATCCTTGTCCTGACCCATTTGTCTGCCTTCTTTCCCAATTCTTGGGGAGAGGTCAGATCTGAATCAACAAGGTGCTGGTGCAGCAACTGGTTCTGACAATTGTTTAAAATTTGTTCTCTCATCATTAGATTATACAATCCTGTGTAATCTGTAACCTTGCTACCCAGCAACCAGCCCTCCAAAGCCTTAGTGGCACAATCCACAAAATCAGACCAGTCCTGAGACTGAGTTTTCTGGGTGTCTCTGAACAGCAACCTGTACTGCTCAGTGGTTAAACCAAACCCATCAACCAGTGTATTCTTCAGGACCTGGTAATTGTTAGCATCCTCCACTCTTGTAGTGAGGAGCTTATCTCTACCTTTACCATCAAAGGAGAGCCACAGTATAGCTGCCCACTGACTCTGGGGAATGCCCTGCACAGTGCAGGCCCTCTCCAGAGCAGCCATCCATTTCTGGATATCATCCCCTTGCTTAAAGGGGGGCACTATTTTAGTCAGGTGTTTAGTATCTAAACCCTTCTCTCTATCTCTTGGGAGATTGCTGCCACCAGTGGGAGCTAACCCACTCATCTGCTGCTCTCTTGCCAGGGCAAGCTTCTCTTTGGCCAGGGCAATTTCTTCCCTTTCAATCCTCAGTTCAGCTTGTCTCATCCTAGCTTCATGCTCCCTTCTCTGAGGGGAAGTAAATCTCCTCTGTGGAGGATTCCTTCTCCCCTGAGAAGAGGCATTAGAGTGCAGAGATCTATTGGAGTCCCTAGAAAGAGATCTATCTCTCCTAACTCCAAGGTTAGGCCCACTTCGGGTTAGTACTGGGGGTCCCCCAGATCCTAGCCCAAGTAAGTCTAAGTTGGCCCTGGTTAGCCTTCTGACTACCTCAAGACCTTTGTCTACCTCATCCCCAGAGAGTTCCTCTTGATCCTCCTCCTCAACTGCAGTAGCAATGTTGGGGAGATCTGGATCCCCAGAGGTTCCCTCTAAGGCTGGCATGTTCTCATGTAACTGAGAAAGCTTTCTGGCATCATATGTCTCTAAGAGACCTATCAGAAAGGGAATGGTGGGGTTAGACCCCTGCTTCAGTTTTCTGGAGACACAGATTTGTCTCATCTCCTGGAAACTGAGAGCTGCATATCTTGAAGTGACCTGTGGAGGGTCAACACTGACCAGGGGAGTCTCAGTAGAATCTCCCTGGGTAGACATGCTTTTCTAGTGAGGTGTAAGTGGTGCACTTACCTACACTATATGTTTGCCTACTGATCCCTTGCTAGAGTTGTAGTTTAGGGTGTGCTAAGCCCTAGGAGCTACAACAGCTGGTTCAGTAGAACTCAGAGTATTCTAAGCTAAGTTATATGTACCTTTAGTACTTATGTGATCTTTCACAAGATATTCTTAGGGCATGTGTGGTAAAACAACAGCAAGCTCAAATCCCAACCGCTGCTCACCAATGTGAGAAGTTGGCCTGTTGGGCAGTGCTCACTATTCTAGTGATCACTATATATCAGTCCAAACAACCCTTATTGATGATTGGTTGTAAGTCAACCTTATAGACCAGCTATCCTAGTAGCATGGATACGAGCAGTCTAAGGCTAAGACTCTAGAGGGCGTGTTAAGCCAGCTGTTTTACCATCACATTACCCCTTGAACACCCAGTGAAAGGACACCACACAAGTTGTTATGAAAATAAACAGTGTATTTATTTATAACAAGACTACCCTGGCTCTTTATGAGACAGGGAGCTAAGCACACAACAAAACTCTTACGAAAATACTTAAGTTAGCACGTTATACACAAATGCCCGAGGGGCACGAAAAACCATATACTTTAAAAGTGGAATGCGAATTACTAGCAGGTAAGTAACAGTTCTAATAGGCTTTGGAATCGCTAGGACTGGACTAGGGAATCGTTAGATTACTACTAGGAGGCCCAGGGGACTCGGGTGCAGAGTGTGCACTCTCACGCGGGATGCGGGACAAAGTCTATGGAAGCTAGAATTCACAAAGTTAGTGTTCACGGGCGAACCCGACCTGGTAGGAAGAAAACGACAGTGGATCCTGACCCTAGGATAGTGAGGCTATGCTGGGACACCGAAGTGCCGAAGTTACCTAGCCCAGGGGCTGCAGCTGCATAGGTCTGAAAAGACGTCGGGGATCTCGTTGCCGGACCAGGAGCCTGGAAGGAAGAAGTTGCTGGCAGGCGACCAGTGAAGAAAAGTTCGATGGATCCAAGCCTGGATCAAGGAAGAAGAAAACCTGAAAGCAGAGGGGACCAAGTTCTTGAATCACTAGCCAGTGATTAAGTGGGCACCAGGATGGCACCGGGCGAAGTCACCGCAGTCAGGTGAGTGGGCGCTGCTGGGCTCTGCAGTCTCTCGGACCAGGAGGCGTTGTCGGCGACCAGGATGGAGGTGCGAGCTGTCCCACGAAGGTTCTTGCTGTCGACGTCGCTGGACCCAGGATTGGGCAACAAGTCTTGGCAAATGCAAGGCCCACGCGGTGGACCTAAAATGGCGTCTTGGGAGGACCAGGAGGGTCCAGGGTACTTCTCCGATGGAGGGAAGCAAGGGCCAGTCTGGAGCAACCAGACCAGCAGCAGGAATGTCGTCGGGCGTCGTCAGGAAGGCCACAAGCCAGCGGGCTAGTAGCCAAACAACGCGGTGAGCAGTAAAAAGCAGAAGGGCCCCACGCAGATCGTGGAGATGCTGGGGGGCTGCACTTCGGTGCTGGAGCTGCTCAGGGTCGGGGCTTCTCGGACCCCAAAGCACTCACCAGGAATTCACTCGGCGGGCTTGCTGGAAAGAAGTCGTGCAGTCTTGCAGATGGCCGGTCCCTTGAGGTCTCGTCGCACCCACGGTTCTCAGCTGGGCTGTAGAGGTGGGTAGAGGTCAGAGGTGCCAGGGAAGCCGGTTCTCGTCGAGCTGGGCAGTCGGATTCCGGAGGAAGGACTTGCAGCAGACCGCAGTGTTCTTAGATGGTGCCTGCGGATGCAGGGTGACTACTCCTTAGTCACAAGGGAGAAATCTTAGGAAGAAGTCTTGAGTTCCTTTCGCAGAAAGTAGTTTCAGGATTCAAAGATGATCTGATTTGGAAGGGGGCCAGTCTCTACCTTTATCCTGTAAAAAGGGGCTGGCACGCGACTAAGTCCTGCCCTAGGGGTGGGACTAGGAGGGGGGTGGTTACACCCACTTCCTTGGCGGGCTTTTCCCCAGCACAGGGTCTGGAGTGACCCTGGAACTGGTTCCAGCCAGCCTATGCACAGTGAGCACCGGGGTGCCACGTGCAGTCACCTTCCTCTAAAGCCCTGCCTACTTACAATACACAAAACCCTGTCTGGGACGGTGCTGGCACCGCCCCTGGCAGGAAACCCTTTGTCCTTATCTCCTGCTCTGGGAGGACTCCCAGCAGCAGGAGGGCAGACTTGTGTCTCGGTGGCAGCATCCATTTTGTGGATGCTAAGGCTCTGTCTGACTTTTAACCGGGTTATAGGTTACATGCATGTCGTGTCCCTCTAGAAGGGTGGAATGCTAACCCCGTCGCCAGAATTGGCGAGGGGTTAGTATTCCAATTCGTATGACACCTTACTCGACATGTTTTGATAAAGCGATACCAGAGTTGGCACATAACCGCGAGGATTAAAATGCACTTAAGAGTATATGGTATGCGATATCATGGAAACGGCTAAGGGATGGATCCCGAAAGCCGCAGACAGGCTCAGCTCATGCCAGAGCACCATCTCACACGATTCCAAGCACTCTGCCTTCAGGATTGTTAAGGCCTGCCATAGGAGTGACTGATAGGAGATCTGTGTGTCCATTTTAGGGTTAGATATAGGTATACTATATCTAAAGCAAAGGGTGAGTACACCACCTTGCCCCAGCTGTCGTGCAGCCAGTTGTGTCAGTTTTAGTTAGTCAATCCAGGGGTGGCACAATACATGCTTCAGCCCCTGGGAGACTTCTGGGTGCACCTCAGCCCTGGGTACAGGGACTTGGAGAGGGCCCAGTGCCAATTCAGTACCTGAGTACAATTTGGATAGAGAGAACAGCTAGGCTGTGGGTCTGATTAGCAGGCCCACAGCCAGGGAAAGTCGTAAACCAGTGCAGCAAAAAGCAAAAATCTGGGTGATCATAGGATTGCAGACCCTACTCTCCTACACCCACGAAGGATGAAGCTGTCGGCGTCGAAGTCACCCAGGATTGGGCAACAAGCCTTGGCTAATTCAAGCCCACGCGGTGGACTCAAAATGGCGTCTTGAGTGGACCAGGAGGGTCCGGGGTGCTCCTCTTCTGGAAGGGAGCAAGGGCCAGCCTGGAGCAACCAGACCAGCAGCAGAAATGTCGTCGGGCGTCGTTCAGAAGGCCACAAGCCAGCGGGCTAGTAGCCAAACAACGCGGTGAGCAGCAAAAAGCAGAAGGGCCCCACGCAGATCGTGGAGATGCTGGGAGGCTGCACTTCGGTGCTGGAGCTGCTTAGGATCGGGGCTTCTCGGACCCCAAAGCACTCACCAGGAAATTACTCAGCGGGCTTGCTGTGCAGAAGTCGTGCAGTCTTGCAGATGGACGGTCCCTCGAGGTCTCGTCGCACCCACGGTTCTCAGCTGGGCTGTAGAGGTGGGTAGAGGTCAGAGGTGCCAGGGAAGCCGGTTCTCGTCGAGCTGGGCAGTCGGATTCCGGAGGAAGGACTTGCAGCAGACCGCAGTGTTCTTCAGATGGTGCCTGCGGATGCAGGGTGACTACTCCTTAGCCACAAGGGAGAAATCTTAGGAAGAAGTCTTGAGTTCCTTTCGTAGAAAGTAGTTTCAGGATTCAAAGATGATCTGATTTGGAAGGGGGCCAGTCTCTACCTTTATCTTGGAAAAGGGGGCTGGCACGCGACTAGGTCCTGCCCTATGGGTGGGACCAGGAGGGGGGTGGTTACACCCACTTCCTTGGAGGGCTTTTCCCCAGCACAGGGTCTGGAGTGTCCCTGGAACTGGTTTGAGCCAGCCTATGCACAGTGAGCACCGGGGTGCCACGTGCAGTCACCTTCCTCTGAAGCCCTGCCTACCTACAATACACAAAACCCTGTCTGGGACGGTGCTGGCACCGCCCCTGGCAGGAAACCCTTTGTCCTTATCTCCTGCTCTGGGAGGACTCCCAGCAGCAGGAGGGCAGACTTGTGTCTCGGTGGCAGCATCCATTTTGTGGATGCTAAGGCTCTGTCTGACTTTTAACCGGGTTATAGGTTACATGCATGTCGTGTCCCTCTAGAAGGGTGGAATGCTAACCCCGTCGCCAGAATTGGCGAGGGGTTAGTATTCCAATTCGTATGACACCTTACTCGACATGTTTTGATAAAGCGATACCAGAGTTGGCATTTAACCGCGAGGATTATAATGCACTTAAGAGTATATGGTATGCGATATCATGGAAACGGCTAAGGGATAGATCCCGAAAGCCGCAGACAGGCTCAGCTCATGCCAGAGCACCATCTCACACGATTCCAAGCACTCTGCCTTCAGGATTGTTAAGGCCTGCCATAGGAGTGACTGATAGGAGATCTGTGTGTCCATTTTAGGGTTAGATATAGGTATACTATATTATTATTATTATTATTATTATTATGCGTTCTTATATAGCGCTCGTTTACCCGTAGGCATCTCGGCGCTTGCCTTGGGAACCCGTCCTGGCTTTTCCCTGTGAGATACCCGTACTGGGCATCCCCAAGGTGAAAGCCAGGCATCCCGCCGCAGGAGGGCCGTAATGGAGATTAAGCAGGCTAATGCCCAGAGCTGCAGAGTGTGAACCCGTGATTCGAGTAGGCACTGAAACGAGAATTATCAAGTCCGTGGATATTTGGGCTCTAGACCCTGCCGCGTCGGGAATTTAACCCTGGTCCCGGGTCTGACCTCTGCTTCAGGTCTGCCTCCTCTAACCAGTGAGCCACACTTCTCCTATCTAAAGCAAAGGGTGAGTACACCACCTTGCCCCAGCTGTCGTGCAGCCAGTTGTGTCAGTTTTAGTTAGTCAATCCAGGGGTGGCATAATACATGCTTCAGCCCCTGGGAGACTTCTGGGTGCACCTCAGCCCTGGGTACAGGGACTTGGAGAGGGCCCAGTGCCAATTCAGTACCTGAGTACAATTTGGATAGAGAGAACAGCTAGGCTGTGGGTCTGATTAGCAGGCCCACAGCCAGGGAAAGTCGTAAACCAGTGCAGCAAAAAGCAAAAATCTGGGTGATCATAGGATTGCAGACCCTACTCTCCTACATGACCCCCCCCCAAACTTTGGGACAATAAGCTAACCTTGACCAGGTGAGTCTTCTTGCTCTAAGTGGAAATACCTGGAGAGCCCATCAGCATTGCTGTGATCAGTACCAGGTCTATGCTCCACTGTAAAATCCATCCCCTGTAGGGAAATGGACCACCTAAGCAGTTTGGGGTTTTCACCCTTCATCTGATTTAGCCACAAGAGGGGCTTATGGTCTGTCTGAATGGTGAAGTGAGTGCCAAACAAGTAGGCCCTCAGCTTCTTCAGGGCCCAGACCACAGCAAAGGCCTCCCTCTCAATAGCTGACCAATTTTTCTCTCTGGGTGTCAACCTTCTACTAATGAAAGCAATAGGCTGATCATTACCATCAAAATTCAGTTGAGACAGAACAGCTCCCACACCCAACTCAGAAGCCTCTGTTTGGACAATGAATGGCTTGGAGTAATCTGGACTCTTGAGGATAGGTGCTGTGCACATGGCCTGTTTTAGGTCATTGAATGCTTTCTGACAGCTTGCTGTCCACTGAACTTTCTTTGGCATCTTTTTGCTTGTCAGGTCATTAAGAGGGGTCACTATGGACCCATAATTTCTGACAAACTTCCTATAATACCCAGTCAGGCCCAAGAAAGCTCGAACCTGAGTCTGGGTGGTTGGAGGAGTCCAGTCCTTGATGGCCTGTATCTTACTCTCCAGTGGCTGAACCTGGCCTCCACCTACAAGGTGGCCCAGGTATACAACCTGTGTCTGCCCTATCTGGCACTTTGTGGCCTTGATAGTGAGGCCTGCCTTTTGCAGGGCCTCTAACACTTTCCTCAGGTGGACCAGGTGATCCTCCCAGGTGGAGCTAAAGACAGCAATATCGTCAAGATATGCTGCACAGAAGTCATCCAGCCCAGTGAGGACTTGATTCACCAACCTTTGGAAGGTGGCAGGTGCATTTTTCAACCCAAAGGGCATTACCACAAATTGATAATGCCCACCAGGTGTAGAAAATGCTGTCTTGGGTTTGGCTTCCTCAGCTAACCTGATTTGCCAATACCCAGCTGTCAAATCAAATGTACTTAAGAAGTTGGCAGAAGCCAATTTATCTATAAGTTCATCTGCTCTTGGTATTGGGTGGGCATCAGTCTTAGTGACTGCATTGAGGCCTCTGTAGTCTACGCAAAACCTCATCTCTTTCTTACCACCCGGGGTGTGAGGCTTTGGCACTAGAACTACTGGGCTAGCCCAAGGGCTATCTGAGGGCTCAATGACTCCCAGCTCCAACATTTTCTGCACTTCAGTTTTGATGCAGTCTCTAACATGATCAGGCTGCCTGTAGATTTTACTCTTGACAGGCAGACTGTCTCCAGTGTCAACATCATGGGTACACCAATCAGTTTGGCTGGGTGTCAGAGAGAACATATGTCTGAAGGATTGCAGAACTTGCCTGCAATCCTGTTGCTGATGCTCAGTGAGGCTGCCACAAAAGACAACACCATCAACTGATCCATCATCAGGATTCTGAGTGAGCAGGTCTGGGAGAGGGTCACTCTCTTCCTCCTGTCCCTCATCTGTGGCCATGAGCAAGCTCATGTCCTTCCTGTCAACATATGCTTTGAGCCTGTTAACATGGAGCACTCTGAGAGGGCTCCTGGGAGTTCCAAGGTCCACCAAGTAGGTGACCTCTCCCTTTTGCTCAATGATGGTGTGGGGCCCAGACCATTTGTCTTTCAGAGCTGCTGGGGCCACTGGCTCCAGCACCCACACCTTCTGTCCTGGCTGGTACACAGTCAGAACAGCCTTTTGGTCATGCCAAGCTTTTTGAAGTTCTTGGCTGGCCTCAAGGTTTTTGGATGCCTTTTCCATATACTCAGCCATCCTGGAGCGGAGACCAAGTACATAGTCCACTATGTTGGTTGCAGGCTTTTTGAGAGGTCTCTCCCATCCTTCCTTCACCAAACACAGGGGTCCTCTTACAGGATGTCCATACAGAAGCTCAAAAGGGCTGTAGCCAACCCCCTTCTGTGGGACCTCTCTGTAAGCAAACAAGAGGCAGGGGATCAGGACATCCCATCTTCTCCTAAGAGGTTCAGGTAGTCCATGAATCATCCCTTTGAGGGTCCTGTTGAATCTCTCAACAAGCCCATTGCATTGTGGATGATAGGGTGTGGTGAACTTGTAGTTCACACCACACTCTTTCCACATTGCAGTCAGATATCCTGACATGAAGTTTGTACATCTGTCAGAAACGACCTCCTTTGGAAAACCCACTCTGGAGAACACTCCAACTAGGGCTCTTGCCACCACAGGAGCTGTGGTGGTCCTCAGGGGAATAGCTTCAGGATACCTGGTGGCATGGTCCACCACCACCAGTATAAACTTGTGCCCTGATGCTGTCTGGGGTTCCATTGGACCAACAATGTCAATCCCCACTCTTTCAAAGGGAACCCCCACCACAGGTAGTGGTATGAGGGGGGCCTTTGTTGTGCCACCTGACTTACCACTGGCTTGGCAAGTGACACAGGAGCGACAAAACTCCTTGGTATTCTCATTCATATGGGGCCAGTGAAAGTGTGAGACAAGCCTGTCCCAAGTCTTTGTCTGACCTAAATGACCTGCAAGGGGAATTTCATGGGCCAAGGTGAGAAGGAAACCTCTCAGAGACAAGGGGATGACCAGCCTCCTGGTTGCACCAGGCTTGGGGTCTCTTGACTCAGAGTACAGGAGTCCATCTTCCCAGTATACCCTGTGGGCACCTGTGGCATTCCCTGCAGCCTCAGCAGCAGCCTGCTGTCTGAGGGGTTCAAGGGAAGGGCAGCTCAACTGTTCCTTCCCCAGGTCTGCTCTGGAGGGTCCCCCTGAGCCCAGAAACTCAACTTGATCAAGTTCAAGCTCTTTAGGCTCAGTTTCCCTCAGCTCTTTCAGATCAGCCTCCTCAGAGACTTGATCCTCAACCTGGGGCAAGGGGGAAGGCAAAGCCTTACCCTTACTGCTCTTCTTCTTGGAAGGTGTCTGGTCCATAATTTCAGAATCCAGCACCTGTTCAGTGGGGCATCTTCTGGCCTGTGACCTAGTCACAGCAAGCACATGTGCTGGCAAGCCTAACATCTCCATGTGAGTCCTCTGCTCCACTTCTGACCATTGCGATGACTCCAAATCATTGCCCAACAAACAATCAACTGGGAGGTCTGAACTGACTACAACTTTCTTTTGTCCCTTCACTCCACCCCAGGAGAAAGCCACAATTGCCACACTATGACTAGTAGTGACATTGCTGGCATTGGTCACCAGGAAATCAGTACCTGGCATGATCTGTCCAGGGTCCACAAAGTTAGATGTCACCATGGTGACACTGGCACAAGTGTCCCTATAGGCCTGAGCCATTTTGCCATTAATCAAAGGTGTCTGCCTGTATTTGCCCAAAGTATTGGGGCTTATCTCAGGGGACATATCCACATCCCCTGTACAGACAAGGACAGCCTGAGTGAGTGTGCCAACTAGGTTGTCAGACCCCTCAGTACCCAAGGTTAACCCAACTAATGCCTTGGGAGGTACACTACCACTACTGACTGTACTAGGGGGTGCAGTTGCCTTAGGGGCTGTAGTGGCAGGAGTTTGTCCTCCTCTTTTGGTGCACTCACTAAACCAGTGAGATTTACGTTTGCAGTACTGGCACCACCTTTTTGACTGGCCTTCTTGAGTCTTCTTCTTCTGGGAAGCCTGACCCCCACCCTCTTTGGTTTGTTGGGGACCTGGTGAAGACTTCTGGTCATTTTGTTCGTTCTTAACATTACCCTTCTGGTCTGCTTTCTTCTGACCACCCTGGTTCTGGTTCTGGTTCTGCTTGATCCTTGTCCTGACCCATTTGTCTGCCTTCTTTCCCAATTCTTGGGGAGAGGTCAGATCTGAATCAACAAGGTGCTGGTGCAGCAACTGGTTCTGACGATTGTTTAAAATTTGTTCTCTCATCATTAGATTATACAATCCTGTGTAATCTGTAACCTTGCTACCCAGCAACCAGCCCTCCAAAGCCTTAGTGGCACAATCCACAAAGTCAGACCAGTCCTGAGACTGAGTTTTCTGGGTGTCTCTGAACAGCAACCTGTACTGCTCAGTGGTTAAACCAAACCCATCAACCAGTGTATTCTTCAGGACCTGGTAATTGTTAGCATCCTCCACTCTTGTAGTGAGGAGCTTATCTCTACCTTTACCATCAAAGGAGAGCCACAGTATAGCTGCCCACTGACTCTGGGGAATGCCCTGCACAGTCCAGGCCCTCTCCAGAGCAGCCATCCATTTCTGGATATCATCCCCTTGCTTAAAGGGGGGCACTATTTTAGTCAGGTGTTTAGTATCTAAACCCTTCTCTCTATCTCTTGGGAGATTGCTGCCACCAGTGGGAGCTAGCCCACTCATCTGCTGCTCTCTAGCAAAGGCAAGCTTCTCTTTGGCCAGGGCAAGTTCTTCCCTTTCAATCCTCAGTTCAGCTTGTCTCATCCTAGCCTCATGCTCCCTTCTCTGAGGGGAAGTGAATCTCCTCTGTGGAGGATTCCTTCTCCCCTGAGAAGAGGCATTAGAGTGCAGAGATCTATTGGAGTCCCTAGAAAGAGATCTATCTCTCCTAACTCCAAGGTTAGGCCCACTTCGGGTTAGTACTGGGGGTCCCCCAGATCCTAGCCCAAGTAAGTCTAAGTTGGCCCTGGTTAGCCTTCTGACTACCTCAAGACCTTTGTCTACCTCATCCCCAGAGAGTCCCTCCTGATCCTCCTCCTCCTCAACTGCAGTAGCAGTGTTGGGGAGGTCTGGATCCCCAGCGGTTCCTTCCAAGGCTGGCATGTTCTCATGTAACTGAGAAAGCTTTCTGGCATCATATGTCTCTAAGAGACCTATCAGAAAGGGAATGGTGGGGTTAGACCCCTGCTTCAGTTTCCTGGAGACACAGATCTGTCTCATCTCCTGAAAACTGAGAGCTGCATATCTTGAAGTGACCTGTGGAGGGTCAACACTGACCAGGGGAGTCTCAGTAGATTCTCCCTGGGTAGACATGCTTTTCTAGTGAGGTGTAAGCGGTGCACTTACCTACACTATATGTTTGCCTACTGATCCCTTGCTAGAGTTGTAGTTTAGGGTGTGCTAGGCCCTAGGAGCTACAACAGCTGGTTCAGTAGAACTCAGAGTATTCTAAGCTAAGTTATATGTACCTTTAGTACTTATGTGATCTTTCACAAGATATTCTTAGGGCATGTGTGGTAAAACAACAGCAAGCTCAAATCCCAACCGCTGCTCACCAATGTGAGAAGTTGGCCTGATGTGCAGTGCTCACTATTCTAGTGATCACTATATATCAGTCCAAACAACCCTTATTGATGATTGGTTGTAAGTCAACCTTATAGACCAGCTATCCTAGTAGCATGGATACGAGCAGTCTAAGGCTAAGACTCTAGAGGGCGTGTTAAGCCAGCTGTTTTACCATCACATTACCCCTTGAACACCCAGTGAAAGGACACCACACAAGTGTTATGAAAATAAACAATGTATTTATTAGAATCACAACAACCCTGTACTCTTTATGAGGACAGGGTGCTAGGCACACAACAAAACTCTTACGAAAATACTTAAGTTAGCACGTTATACACAAATGCCCGAGGGGCACGAAAAACCATATACTCTAAAAGTGGAATGCGAAATTACTAGCAGGTAAGTACAGTACTAATAGGCCTTGGAATCGCTAGGACTTGACTAGGGAATCGTTGGATTACTACTAGGAGACCCAGGGGACTCGGGTGCAGAGTGTGCACTCTCACGCGGGATGCGGGACAAAGTCTATGGGAGCTAGTAAAGGCAAAGTTAGTGTTCACGGGCGAACCCGACCTGGTAGGGAGAAAACGACAGTGGATCCTGACCCTTGGATAGTGAGGCTATGCTGGGACACCGAAGTGCCGAAGTTACCTAGCCCAGGGGCTGCAGCTGCATAGGTCTGAAAAGACGTCGGGGATCTCGTTGCCGGACCAGGAGCCTGGAAGAAGGAAGTTGCTGGCAGGCGACCAGTGAAGAAAAGTTCGATGGATCCAAGCCTGGATCAAGGAAGAAGGAAACCTGAAAGCAGAGGGGACCAAGTTCTTGAATCACTAGCCAGTGATTAAGTGGGCACCAGGATGGCACCGGGCGAAGTCACCGCAGTCAGGTGAGTGGGCGCTGCTGGGCTCTGCAGTCCCTCGGACCAGGAGGCGTTGTCGGCGACCAGGATGGAGGTGCGAGCTGTCCCACGAAGGATGAAGCTGTCGGCGTCGAAGTCACCCAGGATTGGGCAACAAGCCTTGGCTAATTCAAGCCCACGCGGTGGACTCAAAATGGCGTCTTGAGTGGACCAGGAGGGTCCGGGGTGCTCCTCTTCTGGAAGGGAGCAAGGGCCAGCCTGGAGCAACCAGACCAGCAGCAGAAATGTCGTCGGGCGTCGTTCAGAAGGCCACAAGCCAGCGGGCTAGTAGCCAAACAACGCGGTGAGCAGCAAAAAGCAGAAGGGCCCCACGCAGATCGTGGAGATGCTGGGAGGCTGCACTTCGGTGCTGGAGCTGCTTAGGATCGGGGCTTCTCGGACCCCAAAGCACTCACCAGGAAATTACTCGGCGGGCTTGCTGTGCAGAAGTCGTGCAGTCTTGCAGATGGCCGGTCCCTCGAGGTCTCGTCGCACCCACGGTTCTCAGCTGGGCTGTAGAGGTGGGTAGAGGTCAGAGGTGTCAGGGAAGCCGGTTCTCGTCAAGCTGGGCAGTCGGATTCCGGAGGAAGGACTTGCAGCAGACCGCAGTGTTCTTCAGATGGTGCCTGCGGATGCAGGGTGACTACTCCTTAGCCACAAGGGAGAAATCTTAGGAAGAAGTCTTGAGTTCCTTTCGTAGAAAGTAGTTTCAGGTTTCAAAGATGATCTGATTTGGAAGGGGGCCAGTCTCTACCTTTATCTTGGAAAAGGGGGCTGGCACGCGACTAGGTCCTGCCCTATGGGTGGGACCAGGAGGGGGGTGGTTACACCCACTTCCTTGGCGGGCTTTTCCCCAGCACAGGGTCTGGAGTGTCCCTGGAACTGGTTTGAGCCAGCCTATGCACAGTGAGCACCGGGGTGCCACGTGCAGTCACCTTCCTCTGAAGCCCTGCCTACCTACAATACACAAAACCCTGTCTGGGACGGTGCTGGCACCGCCCCTGGCAGGAAACCCTTTGTCCTTATCTCCTGCTCTGGGAGGACTCCCAGCAGCAGGAGGGCAGACTTGTGTCTCGGTGGCAGCATCCATTTTGTGGATGCTAAGGCTCTGTCTGACTTTTAACCGGGTTATAGGTTACATGCATGTCGTGTCCCTCTAGAAGGGTGGAATGCTAACCCCGTCGCCAGAATTGGCGAGGGGTTAGTATTCCAATTCGTATGACACCTTACTCGACATGTTTTGATAAAGCGATACCAGAGTTGGCATTTAACCGCGAGGATTATAATGCACTTAAGAGTATATGGTATGCGATATCATGGAAACGGCTAAGGGATAGATCCCGAAAGCCGCAGACAGGCTCAGCTCATGCCAGAGCACCATCTCACACGATTCCAAGCACTCTGCCTTCAGGATTGTTAAGGCCTGCCATAGGAGTGACTGATAGGAGATCTGTGTGTCCATTTTAGGGTTAGATATAGGTATACTATATCTAAAGCAAAGGGTGAGTACACCACCTTGCCCCAGCTGTCGTGCAGCCAGTTGTGTCAGTTTTAGTTAGTCAATCCAGGGGTGGCATAATACATGCTTCAGCCCCTGGGAGACTTCTGGGTGCACCTCAGCCCTGGGTACAGGGACTTGGAGAGGGCCCAGTGCCAATTCAGTACCTGAGTACAATTTGGATAGAGAGAACAGCTAGGCTGTGGGTCTGATTAGCAGGCCCACAGCCAGGGAAAGTCGTAAACCAGTGCAGCAAAAAGCAAAAATCTGGGTGATCATAGGATTGCAGACCCTACTCTCCTACAACGTCCCACTGGCGGCGGAGGGGTTCTTCTAGGCCCATGATCATTCCTTTGAGGGTGCGGTTAAACCGCTCGACCAATCCATTTCCTTGCGGGTGATAGGGGGTCGTGAATTTGTAGGTGACCCCGCACTGTTGCCAGAGAGACTTCATGTATTTCGAGATGAAGTTCGTGCCCCTGTCGCTGACGACCTCCCGGGGGAAACCCACCCGGGAGAAGATCCCCATCAGGGCTCGGCCTACCACGGGTGCTGTTGGACAGGCCGCGTGGTCGGGATGTCCCCCCTCCCCACAACGGGGCCCGGACCCTGGCTCTCCCAGAATCCCCAGCCAGAGCCCCCGGCGATCCTCGAAGTAATCCGCAATCCCTCCACAACTAGACTCCAGCTCCGGAACCGGCTGGCCCTGGTCACCATCCACACCATGACCCCGGTCCAGCCGCCATCTTTGGGTACTACAGCACGAGGCCGCGTGGCCTCAACTCGACCCTAACCCTGGGCCTGGGCCGGCCCCGACATCGAGGCACCATCCTCCTCCCAGGAGGTAGAACAACCACTTGGCGGGTCAATGGGAGAAGGAATCGCTAACGGCTCTCCTCCGCCAGGTGCCGATCCCCCCCGGCCGCCCTGGGCGCTGGCTCCACCCCCCTGCTGGGTGTCTGGACTCCCTCATCCCGGACCTCCCGGCCCCCAGGCGCGAGGGTCCGGACATCAAAGGGGACCAGACCTATAACTGGGGCAATGCCAGACCAGGAAGGCAGTTGTATCCTGGAGTCGAGAGGCCCCCGAGAGAACTCCACCTTGACAGACTGCTGGCACTGCCGTAGCTCTGCCTCGTGAAACCATCGTCTTGGCCTGCTGGCGCTGCCGCGGCCCTCTGCCTCGTGAAACCATCGTCTTGGCCTGCTGGCGCTGCCGCGGCCCTCTGCCTCGTGAAACCATCGTCGTGGCCTGCTGGCGCTGCCGCGGCCCTCTGCCTCGTGAAACCATCGTCTTGGCCTGCTGGCGCTGCCGCGGCCCTCTGCCTCGTGAAACCATCGTCTTGGCCTGCTGGCGCTGCCGCGGCCCTCTGCCTCGTGAAACCATCGTCTTGGCCTGCTGGCGCTGCCGCGGCCCTCTGCCTCGTGAAACCCACGTCGTGGCCTGCTGGCGCTGCTGCGGCCCCGCCTTGCCGACCCTTCAGCTCGAGGATTGTGAGCTCCCCTCCTACCACCTCCTGTGCCGACCCGGCACCAAGACTGTCCCGCTACCCCCTTTCCCTACAGAGACTAAAACCGAGAGGACCCTCGAGTCCGATATCTCCTGTATCATTGATAACCTTGCCGCACGAACCCTATATAAAGTGTTGCACTCATCCTTGTGTGGTGTCTATCTGTGGGGAGGGAAGTGCCCTGTCTGTACGATCGCCGGAGACGGTCCTCATCGGAGACCTCTCCCTCAGTATTCGGCCGACCCTCTGGGTCCCCGTCTAACATTGGTGGCCAGCGGCGCGATCCGAACCGACGCATAATCGTACAGAGGGTCACTCGCCTCACAACACACGACCACCATGACAACATTGAGCGGAACAACGGAAAAATTCCAGATGGAAAAATTGGAAGACTACAACCACAGGGAACTGAAGCAATATTGCATAGAACTTGGCCTTCCAACCACAGGTCTGAGCACGAAAGAGGACTTCAAACGAGCCCTAGAGTCTTGGGCAGAGACGGGTACAGCCGTACCCCGAACACGAAACACCGAAACGAGCCCCGCGCCAATAGAAGAAAGAAGAGCGGGTCTCTCCCCAGTAGAGATCCAAGAACGAGAAAAAAGCAGACTCCATGAATTGGAACTGGCACGACTTCGCTTGGATGGAGAACTCAAATTGGCGGAACAAAAAATAACGCTAGAACACTTACGGCTCCGAGAGGAGCGAGAAGAGAAGCAAAAACAGAGAGAGCTAGAGGAAAAGAAGCTAGCCTACGAACATGAGCGCAACCTCAAGGAACTGGAAATTCAGAAACAGAATAAAGAACTCGGGGTCCCCGAACGCCCGACCCTGCCTGCCTCTACCAAGCCCAAAGTTCACATCCCCAAAGATGGCATCAGGGAGTACTACAAGAACGATGATATTCAGCAGTGGTTTAAAGCCTATGAGGTAGCCATGACCTCCCACCGGATTCCCCGGAGCGACTGGGGAGCCGGGTTATGGGGGAGGTTTGTCAACGAAGGGCGAGACGCCCTGCTGCAACTCCCGGACCATCTGATGACATCCTACGACCACATGAAGGCCACCCTCCTCACTCGATACGGACTCACACCAGAGATGTACCGCCAGCGGTTCCGCGACTGCAAACGGATCCCGGGTACGACTTGGGTGGAGTACGTGAACTTCTTTAGCCGAGTGTAGGAAGGTAGATCCCTGACTATGGTGGCCCCCTTCCAAATCAGATCATCTTTGGAATCAAGATACCACTTTCCCAGAAAGGACTTCACGATTTCTTCCTCAAGATTCTCCCTTGTGGCTAAGGAGTAGTCACCCTGCATCCGCAGGCACCATCTAAGAACACTGCGGTCTGCTGCACGTCCTTCCTCCGGAATCCGACTGCCCAGCTCGACGAGACCCGGCTTCCCTGGCACCTCTGACCTCTACCCACCTCTACAGCACAGCTGAGAACCGTGGGTGCGACGAGACCTCGAGGGACCGGCCATCGCCAAGACTGCACGACTTCTGCACAGCAAGCCCACCGAGTAATTTCCTGGTGAGTGCTTTGGGGTCCGAGAAGCCCCCACCCTGAGCAGCTCCAGCACCGAAGAGCAGCCCCCCAGCATCTCCACGATCGGCGTGGGGCCCTTCTGCTTTTTGCTGCTCACCGCGTTGTTTGGCTACTAGCCCGCTGGCTTGTGGCCTTCCGAACGACGCCCGACGACAACACTGCTGCTGGTCAGGTTGCTCCAGACTGGCCCTTGCTTCCCTCCATCGGAGAAGCACCCTGGACCCTCCTGGTCCGGCTGAGACGCCATTTTAGGTCCACCGCGTGGGCCTTGCATTTGCCAAGACTTGTTGCCCAATCCTGGGTCCAGCGACGTCGACAGCAAGAACCTTCGTGGGACAGCTCGCACCTCCATCCTGGTCGCCGACAACGCCTCCTGGTCCGAGAGACTGCAGAGCCCAGCAGCGCCCACTCACCTGACTGCGGGGACTTCGACCGGTGCCATCCTGGTGCCCACTTAATCACTGGCTAGTGATTCAAGAACTTGGTCCCCTCTGCTTTCAGGTTTCCTTCTTCCTTGATCCAGGCTTGGATCCATCGAACTTTTCTTCACTGGTCGCCTGCCAGCAACTTCTTCCTTCCAGGCTCCTGGTCCGGCACGAGGATTCCCGACGTCTTTTCAGACCTATGCAGCTGCAGCCCCTGGGCTAGGTAACTTCGGCACTTCGGTGTCCCAGCATAGCCTCACTATTCAAGGGTCAGGATCCACTGTCGTTTTCTCCCTACCAGGTCGGGTTCGCCCGTGAACACTAACTTTGTGAATTCTAGCTTCCATAGACTTTGTCCCGCATCCCGCGTGAGAGTGCACACTCTGCACCCGAGTTCCCTAGGCCTCCTGCTAGTAATCTAAAGGTTCAGTAGTCCAGTCCTAGCGATCCCAAAGCCTCTGAGAATCGTTACTTACCTGCTAGTAATTCGCATTCCACTTTTAGAGTATATGGTTTTTCGTGCCCCTCGGGCATTTGTGTATAACGTGCTAACTTAAGTATTTTCATAAGAGTTTTGTTGTGTGCTTAGCACCCTGTCCTCATAAAGAGTACAGGGTTGTTGTGATTCTAATAAATACATTGTTTATTTTCATAACACTTGTGTGGTGTCCTTTCACTGGGTGTTCAAGGGGTAATGTGAAGGTAAAACAGCTGGCTTAACACGCCCTCTAGAGTCTTAGCCTTAGACTGCTCGTATCCATGCTACTAGGATAGCTGGTCTATAAGGTTGACTTACAACCAATCATCAATAAGGGTTGTTTGGACTGATATATAGTGATCACTAGAATAGTGAGCACTGCACATCAGGCCAACTTCTCACACCGAGCCTTCGAGGGGTGGATCAAGGGCAGCAAAGTGACCACCTACGAACAACTTTTCGACCTCATCGTATGGGAGCACCTTTCTAACAACTGCTTCGTTGAACTCCGGCAACACCTCTTGGACAGTAAACTAACGGAACCTCGACAACTCGCCGCAGAAGCCGACCGGTGGGAAAGCACCCGAGTTGGCCGGAACGGGCCCAGCGAATCGCACAGACCTTACCAAGGGCCCCATCGCCCCCGGGGAGGAGGAGGAGGCCAGGGTCGGGTGAGAGACCCCGGCCCCATGACTCCCGCAAGCAACCCCTCAGCCCCGGCCGGCAGGGGGAGCCCGCCCATCCGGCCCGGCTTCCGGGCCAACATTATGTGCCACCGATGCCAACGATCCGGCCACTATGCCAATGATCCCAACTGCCCAAAGAACCAGAACGCTACCCCCCGCCAGGTCGCAGCGGCCGCCCTAGGGGAAGAACCAGTCCCAGAGGACCAAGAAGAGTACGAAACCGACCAGCCTGAGTGGGCACCGGCCGCCATGTCCCTGGTCTGCTTGGGGGAGAGAGATATGATTCCGCAGGCCCCCCTTCCCGCCAACACGCAGAAGTACAGCCAGTGGGTCAACATTAATGGCCACCGGGCAGAAGCCCTCCGCGACACCGGGGCCAGTGTAACCGCGGTCCGATGCCACCTGGTTACTCCAGACCAAATCTTACCGAACATTCTTTGCCCTGTCCGATCAGCCGACAATTCAGAAAGTCTGTGTCGCATGGCCTGTGTCCCCTTCGAATGGGGAGGAGTATCCGGGATGCTAAAAGTGACTGTCCGCGATGATGCCCCCGTGGATTGCCTCCTAGGAAACGACCTCGAAAGTTCTCCCTGGGCAGCCGTCGAACGGAGAGAACACCTGGGGATGCTGGGCCTTCCCGAATGGGTCTGCGTCACGACCCGGTCCATGACCGCCCGCGCGGTTCCCCGTCCAGAAGAGCCCGAGTGGCCGGAACCTCCTCCCGCGCTCACCCAAGAGGAGGCCGCCCCAGAAGCCAGTCCCTCGACCCAAACAGAAGAAGGATCCGACCAGCTTCGGGACGTCCCTGACCTGGCACAGTGGCGTCAGGAGGGGGGTCCCACCCAGGAACAATTCCGGGATGAGCAGAGAACCTGTCCGTCCCTCGAGGGACTCCGGCAGCAAGCCCTTGCCCAGAGCACAGGGGATACCTCGGGGGCCCACTGGGTTTACTGGGACCAGGACCTGCTCTACAGCGAGCAGAGAATTGCAGAACTAGGAGCCAGTCGGGTGCTGGTGGTGCCCCTTCGCTTCAGAGATTTTCTCCTGAACTTAGCCCACGATGTCCCCCTTGCCGGACACCTGGGGCAAGACAAAACCTACGACCGCCTGGTGACCCACTTTTACTGGCCCCAAATGCGAAAGGACGTCAACAACCACTGCAGGGCCTGCCCCACCTGCCAGGCCAGCGGAAAAAGTTGCCGAAAGATCAAAGCACCCCTACAACCCTTTCCTGCCGTCACCTATTTAATCGACATGGAAACTGCCCGGAACCCCCTACGGGTCCTCCACGCCAACAGACTCAAACCCCATTTTGTGCGATCGGAACTCAGCCTCCTGATGGCTACCGATAATGGGACGGAAGAAGACTCCGAGCCCCTTCCGGACCTACTGAGGACCCTCGAGCGAGATGGCTCAGTGGAAGGGGTCCAACTCTCCGAGGCATTGTCTCCGGAGCAACGCCAAGACTGTCAGACCCTCCTGAGGCGGTTCGCCTCCCTATTCTCCCTCACACCCGGGGTCACCCCCTGGTGCCTTCACGATGTGGACACCGGGGGCAGCCCTCCTATTCGACACCGGGCGTACCGCGTACCAGACCGGGTGCGCGCCTGCATCCAGACCGAGGTATCCAAGATGCTGGCCCTAGGAGTGATCGAACCTTCTGACAGCCCCTGGGCCAGCCCCGTCGTCCTGGTCCCCAAGGCGGCCGCCCCGGGCGTTGCCCCTGAGCTCCGGTTTTGCGTGGACTATCGGGGGCTGAATGCCGTTACCAGGACCGACGCTCACCCCATCCCCCAGGCAGATGAGCTAATTGACCGGATGGGGGCCGCCCGCTACCTGAGCATCTTCGACCTAACAGCGGGCTACTGGCAAATCGGCCTCACCCCTAGGGCCCAAGAACGATCCGCCTTCTCTACCCCGGACGGTCACTACCACTTTAAAGTGATGCCCTTCGGCATGAAAAACGCTCCGGCAACGTTTCAACGGCTTGTGAACCAGGTGCTGGCGGGCCTCGAAGAATTCAGTGCCGCCTACCTGGACGACATTGCTGTGTACAGCCACCATTGGACCGACCACCTCCGTCACCTTCGGGAAGTTCTACACGCCCTCCAGCAGGCCGGGCTCACCATCAAAGCCGGCAAATGCCAGGTTGGCCAAGGGTCCGTGACATACCTGGGACACCAAGTGGGAAGCGGGCTGGTGGCCCCCCTCCAGCTCAAGATTGCTGCCATCCAGGCATGGCACCCCCCTACGACCCAAACGGAGGTCCGGGCCTTCCTGGGGCTCACCGGATACTACCGGCGGTTCGTGAAGGACTATGGCAGCATCCTGGGGCCCCTCACAGAGCTCACCTCCAAGAAGAGCCCCAAAACAGTCAACTGGACCCCGGACTGCCAATCAGCCTTCGAGAGATTGAAGACCGCCATGTGCACGGCCCCCGTGCTCCAGGCTCCCGACTACAGCCGGGAATTCATTGTACAGACGGACGCCTCCGATCATGGCGTGGGGGCCGTCCTCTCCCAACTCAACACCGAGGGGGTCGATCAACCAGTGGCCTTCATCAGCCGGCGGCTACTGGCCCGAGAACAGCGATGGAGCACCATCGAGAGGGAGGCCTTCGCCGTAGTCTGGGCCCTCAAAAAGCTCCGACCCTACCTCTTCGGCACCCACTTCCGGGTGTAAACAGACCACCGACCCCTGCAATGGCTGATGCAAATGCGGGGGGAGAACCCGAAGCTGTTGCGCTGGTCCATCTCCCTGCAGGGGATGGACTTCATGGTGGAACATCGTCCAGGCCAGGACCACGCCAACGCAGACGGCCTGTCACGCTTTTTCCGCCTCAGCGAGGAGAGTCCCCAGGAGGATGGCTGACTCTCCCCGCCTTCAGCTGGGGGGGACGCATGTTGGACAGGCCGCGTGGTCGGGATGTCCCCCCTCCCCACAACGGGGCCCGTACCCTGGCTCTCCCAGAATCCCCAGCCAGAGCCCCCGGCGACCCTCGAAGTAATCCGCAATCCCTCCACAACAAGACTCCAGCTCCGGAACCGGCTGGCCCTGGTCACCATCCACACCATGACCCCGGCCCAGCCGCCATCTTTGGGTACTACAGCACGAGGCCGCGTGGCCTCAACTCGACCCTAACCCTGGGCCTGGGCCGGCCCCGACATCGAGGCACCAACCTCCCCCCAGGAGGTAGAACAACCACTTGGCGGGTCAATGGGAGAAGGAATCGCTAACGGCTCTCCTCCGCCAGGTGCCGATCACCCCCGGCCTCCCTGGGCGCTGGCTCCACCCCCCTGCTGGGTGTCTGGACTCCCTCATCCCGGACCTCCCGGCCCCCAGGCGCGAGGGTCCGGACATCAAAGGGGACCAGACCTATAACTGGGGCAATGCCAGACCAGGAAGGCAGTTGTATCCTGGAGTCGAGAGGCCCCCGAGAGAACTCCACCTTGACAGACTGCTGGCGCTGCCGTAGCTCTGCCTCGTGAAACCATCGTCTTGGCCTGCTGGCGCTGCCGCGGCCCTCTGCCTCGTGAAACCATCGTCTTGGCCTGCTGGCGCTGCCGCGGCCCTCTGCCTCGTGAAACCATCGTCGTGGCCTGCTGGCGCTGCCGCGGCCCTCTGCCTCGTGAAACCATCGTCTTGGCCTGCTGGCGCTGCCGCGGCCCTCTGCCTCGTGAAACCATCGTCTTGGCCTGCTGGCGCTGCCGCGGCCCTCTGCCTCGTGAAACCATCGTCTTGGCCTGCTGGCGCTGCCGCGGCCCTCTGCCTCGTGAAACCCACGTCGTGGCCTGCTGGCGCTGCTGCGGCCCCGCCTTGCCGACCCTTCAGCTTGAGGATTGTGAGCTCCCCTCCTACCACCTCCTGTGCCGACCCGGCACCAAGACTGTCCCGCTACCCCCTTTCCCTACAGAGACTAAAACCGAGAGGACCCTCGAGTCCGATATCTCCTGTATCATTGATAACCTTGCCGCACGAACCCTATATAAAGTGTTGCACTCATCCTTGTGTGGTGTCTATCTGTGGGGAGGGAAGTGCCCTGTCTGTACGATCGCCGGAGACGGTCCTCATCGGAGACCTCTCCCTCAGTATTCGGCCGACCCTCTGGGTCCCCGTCTAACAGGTGCCGTCACGGTTCGAAGAGGGATGGCCTCGGGATAGCGGGTGGCGTGGTCCACCAGGACCAGGATGAACCGGTGTCCTTGGGCCGTTCGGGGGTCCAGAGGCCCCACAATGTCTATTCCCACTCGTTCAAACGGGGTGGTGACGACGGGAAAGGGCTGTAAGGGTGCTTTGATTTTTCGGCCACTTTTTCCGCTGGCCTGGCAGGTGGGGCAGGCCCTGCAGTGGTTGGTGACATCCTTTCGCATTTGGGGCCAGTAAAAGTGGGTCACCAGGCGGTCGTACGTTTTGTCCTGTCCCAGGTGTCCGGCAAGGGGGACATCGTGGGCTAAGTTCAGGAGGAAATCTCTGAAGCGGAGGGGCACCACCAGCACCCGACTGGCCCCCAGTTCTGCAATCCTTTGCTCGCTGTAGAGCAGGTCATTGTCCCAGTAGATCCAGTGGGCCCCCGAGGTATCCCCTGCGCTCTGGGCAAGGGCTTGCTGCCGGAGTCCCTCGAGGGAGGGACAGGTTCTTTGTTCTTGTCGGAATTGTTCCGGGGTGGGGCCCCCCTCCTGACGCCACTGTGCCAGGTCAGGGAGGCTCTGAAGCTGGTCGGGTCCTTCTTCGGTTTGGGTCGGGAGCCTCGCTTCGGGGGCGGCCTCCTCTGGGGTGATCGCGGGAGGAGGCTCCGGCCACTCGGGCTCTTCTGGACTGGGGACCGCACGGGCGGTCATGGACCGGGTCGTGACACAGACCCATTCGGGGAGGCCCAGCATCCCCAGGTGTTCTCTCCGTTCGACTGCTGCCCAGGGAGAACTTTCGAGGTCGTTCCCTAGGAGGCAATCCACAGGGGCATCATCGCGGACAGTCACTTTCAGCATCCCGGATACTCCCCCCCATTCGAAGGGGACGCAGGCCATGCGACACAGACTTTCTGAGTTGTCTGCTGATCGGACAGGGCAAAGAATGTTCGGCAAGATTTGGTCTGGGGTCACCAGGTGACAGCGGACTGCGGTGACACTGGCCCCAGTGTCGCGGAGTGCTTCCGCCCGGCGGCCATTAATGTTGACCCACTGGCTGTACTTCTGCGTGTTGGCGGGGAGGGGGACCCGCGGGATCATGTCTCTTTCCCCTAAGCAAACCAGGGACATGGCGGCCGGTTCCCACTCAGGCTGGTCAGTCTCGTACTCTTCTTGGTCTTCCGGGGTTGGTTCTTCCCCCAGGGCGGCAGCCGCGACCTGGCGGGGTATAGTGTTCTGGTTCTTTGGGCAGTTGGGATCATTGGCGTAGTGGCCGGGTCATTGGCATCGGTGGCAAATAATGTTGGCCCGGAAGCCGGGTCGCATCGGGGGGCTCCCTCTGCCGGCCGGGGGCGGGGGGTGGCTCGTGGGAGTCATCGGGCCGGTGTCTCTACCCCGACCCTGGCCTCCTCCTCCCCCCCGGGGGCGATGGGGCCCTTGGTAAGTTCGGTGTGCTTCGCTGGCCCCGTTTCGGCCAACTCGTGTGCTTTCCCACCGGTCAGCTGCGGCGGCGAGCTGTCGAGGTTCCGTCAGTTTACTGTCCAGGAGGTGTTGCCGGAGTTCGATGAAGCAGTTGTTAGAAAGGTGCTCCCATACGATGAGGTCAAAAAGTTGCTCGTAGGTGGTCACTTTGCTGCCCTTGATCCACCCCTCGAAGGCTCGGCTAAAGAAGTTCACGTATTCCACCCAAGTTGTACCCGGGATCCGCTTGCAGTCGCGGAACCGCTGGCGGTACATCTCGGGTGTGAGTCCGTATCGGGTGAGGAGTGTGGCCTTCATGTGGTCGTAGGATGTCATCAGGTGGTCCGGGAGTTGCAGCAGGGCGTCTCGTCCTTCGTTGACGAACCTCCCCCATAACCCGGCTCCCCAGTCGCTCCTGGGAATCCGGTGGGAGGTCATGGCTACCTCGTAGGCTTTAAACCACTGCTGAATATCATCGTTCTTGTAGTACTCCCTGATGACATCTTTGGGGATGTGGACCTTGGGATCGGTAGTGGCAGGCGGGTTCGGGCGCTCGGGGACCCCGAGCTCTTTGTTCTGTTTCTGAATCTCTAGTTCCTTGAGGTTGCGCTCATGTTCGTAGGCTAGCTTCTTCTCTTCTAGCTCTCTCTGCCTTTGTTTCTCTTCTCGCTCCTCTCGGAGCCGTAAGTGTTCCAGCGTTATTTTTTGTTCTGCCAGTTTGAGTTCTCCGTCCAAGCGAAGTCGTGCCAGTTCCAATTCATGGAGTCTGCTTTTTTCTCGTTCTCGGACCTCCTCTGGGGAGAGACCCAATCTTCTTTCCTCCATCGGCGTGGGGCTTGTTTCGGGGTTCCGTGTTTGGGGTACGGCCGTACCCGTCTCCGCCCAAGATTCCAGGGCTCGTTTGAAGTCCTCTTTCGTGCTCAGACCTGTGGTTGAAAGGCCAAGTTCTATGCAAAATTGTTTCAGTTCTCGGTGGCTGTATTCTTCCAACTTTTCCATCTGGAATTTTTCCGTTGTTACGCTCTCTTTTGTTGTCATGGTGGTTGTGTGTTGTGGGGCGAGTGACCCTCTGTACGATTACGCGCAGGTTCGGATCGCGCCGCTGGCCACCAATGTTAGACGGGGACCCGGAGGGTCGGCCGAGTACAGGGGGAGAGGCCTCCGATGAGGGCCGTCTCCGGCGATCGTACAGACGAGTCACTTCCCTCCCCACAGATAGACACCACACAAGGATGAGATCAACACTCTTTATATAGGGTTCTTGCGGCAGGGTTATCAGCGGTACAGGAGATTCAGGACTCGAGGGTCCTCTCAATTCTAGTCTCTACAGGGAAAGGGGTAGCGGGACAGTCTTGGTACCGGGTCGGTACAGGGGGAGGCGAGAGGGTAGCTCACAATCCTCGAACTTAGGAGTCTGCAAGGTCGGGCCGTGGCAGCGCCAGCCGGCTGAGATGAAGGTCGACAACGAAGGGGGCCGCGGCAGCGCCAGCAGGCCAAGGCGATGGTTCAAGTGGCGGAGGACCGCGGCAGCGCCAGCCGGCCAAGGGGGTAGTTCACGTTGCAGAGGGCCGCGGCAGCGCCAGCAGGCCAAGGTGGTAGTTCACGTTGCAGAGGGCCGCGGCAGCGCCAGCAGGCCAAGGTGGTAGTTCACGTTGCAGAGGGCCGCGGCAGCGCCAGCAGGCCAAGGTGGTAGTTCACGTTGCAGAGGGCCGCGGCAGCGCCAGCAGGCCAAGGTGGTAGTTCCCGTTGCAGAGGGCCGCGGCAGCGCCAGCAGGCCAAGGTGAAGGGTTCGCAGGGCAGGGCTGCGGCAGCGCCGGCAGTCCGTCAAGGATGAGTTCTTCTCGGTGTCTCTCGACTCCAGGATACAACTGCCTTCCTGGTCGGGCGCTGCCCCAATTATAGGTCTGGTCCCCTTTGATGTCCGGACCCTCGCGCCTGGAGGTCGGGAGGTCCGGAATGGGGGAGTCCAGACACTCAGCAGGGGGGTGGAGCCAGCGCCCAGGGAGGCCGGGGGTGATCGACACCTGGTGGAGGAGAGCCGTTGACGACTCCTTCTTCCATTGACCTGCCAAGTGGTCTCTCTACCTCCTGGGTGGAGGTTGGTGCCTCGATGTCGGGGCCTGGCCGGGCCCAGGGTTAGGGTCGAGTTGAGGCCTCGCGGCCTCGTGCTGTCGTGTCCAAAGATGGCGGCTGGGCCGGGGCCATGGTGCGGATGGGGACCAGGGCCAGCCGGTACGGGAGGGTTCAGGAGCTGCAGTCCCGTTGTGGACGGGTTGTGGATTACTTCGGGGGGTTGCCGGGGTGGATCTTGCTGGGGATTCAGGGAGAGCCGGGGTCCGGGCCCCGTTGTGCGGAGGGGGGTCGGCCCAGCCACGAGGCCTGTCCAACACCTATGCACTCTGCACTCCCTTGCACTCCCTAGCACTCTGCACTCCCTAGCACTCCCTTGCACTCTGCACTCCCTAGCACTCTGCACTCCCTAGCACTCTGCACTCCCTAGCACTCTGCACTCTCTATGCACTCTGCACTCCCTATGCCCTATGCACTCTGCACTCCCTATGCACTCTGCACTCCCTTTGCACTCTGCACTCCCTATGCACTCTGCACTCCCTATGCACTCTTCACTCCCTATGCACTCTGCACTCTGCACTCCCTATCCACTCTGCACTCCCTATGCACTCTGCACTCTGCACTCCCTATGCACTCTGCACTCCCTATGCACTCTGCACTCCCTATGCACTCTGCACTCCCTATGCACTCTGCACTCCCTATGCACTCCCTATGCACTCTGCACTCCCTATGCACTCCCTATGCACTCTGCACTCCCTCTGCACTCCCTATGCACTCTGCACTCCCTATGCACTCTGCACTCCCTATGCACTCTGCACTCCCTATGCAATCTGCACTCCCTATGCACTCCCTATGCCCTATGCACTCCCTATGCCCTATGCACTCTGCACTCCCTATGCACTCTGCACTCCCTATGCACTCTGCACTCCCTATGCACTCTGCACTCCCTATGCACTCTAGCACCCCCTAGCACTCCCTACTCACTCTGCACTCTGCACTCCCTATGCACTCTGCACTCCCTATGCACTCTGCACTCCCTATGAACTCTGCACTCCCTATGCACTCTGCACTCCCTATGCACTCTGCACTCCCTATGCACTCTGCACTCCCTATGCACTCTGCACTCCCTATGCACTCTATATGCACTCTGCACTCCCTATGCATTCTGCACTCCCTATGCACTCTGCGCTCCCTATGCACACTGCACTCCCTATGCACTCTGCACTCCCTATGCACACTGCACTCCCTATGCACTCTGCACTCCCTATGCACACTGCACTCCCTATTGTTGGACAGGCCGCATGATCGGGCTGTCCCCCCTCCACACAACAGGGCCCGGACCCTGGCTCTCCCTGAATCCCCAGCAAGAGCCTCCCCGGCGACCCCCGAAGTAATCCACAATCCGTCCACAACGAGACTCCAGCTCCCGAACCCTCCCGGACCGGCTGGCCCTGGTCCCTATCCGCACCATGGCCCCGGCCCAGCCGCCATCTTTGGATACTACAGCACGAGGCCGCGTGGCCTCAACTCGACCCTAACCCTGTGCCTGGCCAGGCCCCGACATCGAGGCACCAACCTCCACCCAGGAGGTAGAGAGACCACTTGGCGGGTCAATGGAAGAAGGAGTCGTCAACGGCTCTCCCCCGCCAGGTGTCGATCACCCCCGGCCGCCCTGGGCGCTGGCTCCACCCCCCTGCTGGGTGTCTGGACTCCCTCGTCCCGGACCTCCCGACCCCCAGGCGCGAGGGTCCGGACATCAAAGGGGACCAGACCTATAACTGGGGGAGCGCCAGACCAGGAAGGCAGTTGTATCCTGGAGTCGAGAGACACCGAGAAGAACTCATCCTTGACGGACTGCTGGCGCTGCCGTAGCCCTGCCTTGTGAACCCTTCGTCTTGGCCTGCTGGCGCTGCCGCGGCCCCTTGCACCGTGAACCACCATCGTGGCCTGCTGGCGCTGCCGCGGCCCCCTGCAACGTGAACCATCATTTTGGCCTGCTGGCGCTGCCGCGGCCCTCTGCCTCGTGAAACCATCATCTTGGCCTGCTGGCGCTGCCGCGGCCCCTTCGTTGTAGACTTTATCCTAGCTAGCTGGCGCTGCTGCGGCCCGACCTGGCAGACTTTTCAGCTCGAGGATTGTGAGCTCCCCTCCTGCCACCTCCTGTACCGACCCGGTACCAAGACTGTCCCGCTACCCCCCTTTTCCTACAGAGACTAGAATTGAGAGGACCCTCGAGTCCGGTATTCCCTGTATCGCTGATAACCTTGCCGCAAGAACCCTATATAAAGTGTGGATCTCATCCTTGTGTAGTGTCTATCTGGGGGGAGGGAAGTGACCTGTCTGTACGATCGCCGGAGACGGCCCCCATCAGAGGCCTCTCCCCCAATATTCGGCCGACCCTCTGGGTCCCCGTCTAACATTGGTGGCAGCGGCGGGATCCGAACCGACGCATAATCGTACAGAGGGTCACTCGCTCCACGACACACAACCACCATGACAACAAAAGAGAGCGGAACAACGGAAAAATTCCAGATGGAAAAATTGGAAGAATACAACCACCGAGAACTGAAACAATTTTGCATAGAACTTGGCCTTCCAACCACAGGACTGAGCACGAAAGAGGACTTCAAACGAGCCCTGGAATCTTGGGCAGAGACGGGTACGGCCGTACCCCAAACACGAAACCCCGAAACGAGTCCCACGCCGATAGATGAACGAAGATCGGGTCTCCCCCCAGAAGAGATTCGAGAACGAGAAAAAAGCAGACTCCATGAATTGGAACTGGCGCGACTTCGCTTAGACGGAGAACTCAAACTGGCGGAACAAAAAATAACGCTGGAACACTTACGGCTCCGAGAGGAGCGAGAAGAGAAGCAAAGACAGAGAGAGCTAGAGGAAAAGAAGCTAGCCTACGAACATGAGCGCAACCTCAAGGAACTAGAAATTCAGAAACAGAATAAAGAGCTCGGGGTCCCCGAACGCCCGATCCTGCCTGCCACTACCGATCCCAAGGTTCACATCCCCAAAGATGTCATCAGGGAGTACTACAAGAACGATGATATCCAGCAGTGGTTTAAAGCCTACGAGGTAGCCATGACCTCCCACCGGATTCCCAGGAGCGACTGGGGCGCCGGGTTATGGGGGAGGCTCGTCAACGAAGGACGAGACGCCCTGCTGCAACTCCCGGACCATCTGATGACATCCTACGACCACATGAAGGCCACCCTCCTCACTCGTTACGGACTCACACCCGAGATGTACCGCCAGCGGTTCCGCGACTGCAAACGGATCCCGGGTACAACTTGGGTGGAATACGTGAACTTCTTTAGCCGAGCCTTCGAGGGGTGGATCAAGGGCAGCAAAGTGACCACCTACGAACAACTTTTTGACCTCATCGTATGGGAACACCTTTCTAACAACTGCTTCATCGAACTCTGGCAACACCTCCTGGACAGTAAACTGACGGAACCTCGACAACTTGCCGCCGAAGCTGACCGATGGGAAAGCACACGAGTTGGACGAAACGGGCCCAGCGAATCGCACAGAACCTACCAAGGGCCCCATCGCCCCCGTGGGGGAGGAGGCCAGGGTCGGGGTAGAGACACCGGCCCGATGACTCCCGCGAGCAACCCCTCGCCCCCGGCCGGCAGGGGGAGCCCTCCGATGCGGCCCGGCTTCCGGGCCAACATTATTTGCCACCGATGCCAACGACCCGGCCACTACGCCAATGATCCCACCTGCCCAAAGAACCAGAACCCTATACCCCGCCAGGTCGCGGCTGCCGCCCTAGGGGAAGAACCAGTCCCGGAAGACCACGAAGAGTACGAGACCGACCAGCCTGAGTGGGAACCGGCCGCCATGTCCCTGGTCTGCTTAGGGGAAAGAGACATGATTCCGCGGGCCCCCCTTCCCGCCAACACGCAGAAGTACAGCCAATGGGTCAACATTAATGGCCGCCGGGCGGAAGCCCTCCGCGACACCGGAGCCAGTGTGACCGCGGTCCGCTGTCACCTGGTGACCCCAGACCAAATCTTGCCGAACATTCTTTGCCCTGTCCGATCAGCCGACAACTCAGAAAGTCTATGTCGCATGGCCTGCGTCCCCTTCGAATGGGGGGGAGTGTTCGGGATGCTAAAAGTGACTGTCCGCGATGATGCCCCCGTGGATTGCCTCCTAGGGAACGACCTCGAAAGTTCTCCCTGGGCAGCAGTCGAACGGAGAGAACACCTGGGGATGCTGGGCCTCCCCGAATGGGTCTGTGTCACGACCCGGTCCATGACCGCCCGTGCGGTCCCCAGTCCAGAAGAGCCCGAGTGGCCGGAGCCTCCTCCCGCGATCATCCCAGAGGAGGCCTGTTGGACAGGCCGCGTGGTCGGGCTGTCCCTCCGCCCCACAACGGGGCCCGGACCTTGGCTCTCCCTGAATCCCCAGCCAGAGCCCCCGGCGACCCTCGAAGTAATCCGCAATCCATCCACAACAAGACCCCAGCTCCGGAACCGGCTGGCCCTGGTCACCATCCACACCATGACCCCGGTCCAGCCGCCATCTTTGGGTACCACAGCACGAGGCCGCGTGGCCTCAACTCGACCCTAACCCTGGGCCTGGGCCGGCCCCGACATCGAGGCACCAACCTCCCCCCAGGAGGCAGAACACCCACTTGGCGGGTCAATGGGAGAAGGAATCGTCAACGGCTCTCCTCCGCCAGGTGTCGATCACCCCCGGCCGCCCTGGGCGCTGGCTCCACCCCCCTGCTGGGTGTCTGGACTCCCTCATCCCGGACCTCCCGGCCCCCAGGCGCGAGGGTCCGGACATCAAAGGGGACCAGACCTATAACTGGGGCAGTGCCAGACCAGGAAGGCAGTTGTATCCTGGAGTCGAGAGGCCCCGAGTGAACTCATCCTTGACAGACTGCTGGTGCTGCCGTAGCTCTGCCTCGTGAAACCCTCGTCTTGGCCTGCTGGCGCTGCCGCGGCCCTCTGCCTTGTGAAACCATCGTCTTGGCCTGCTGGCGCTGCCGCGGACCTCTGCCTCGTGAAACCATCGTCTTGGCCTGCTGGCGCTGCCGCGGCCCTCTGCCTTGTGAAACCATCGTCTTGGCCTGCTGGCGCTGCCGCGGCCCTCTGCCTCGTGAAACCATCGTCTTGGCCTGCTGGCGCTGCCGCGGCCCTCTGCCTCGTGAAACCCTCGTCTTGGCCTGCTGGCACTGCCGCGGCCCCACCTTGCCGACCCTTCAGCTCGAGGATTGTGAGCTCCCCTCCTACCACCTCCTGTGCCGGCCCGGCACCAAGACTGTCCCGCTACCCCCTTTCCCTACAGAGACTAAAATTGAGAGGACCCTCGAGTCCGATATCTCCTGTATCGTTGATAACCTTGCCGCACGAACCCTATATAAAGTGTTGAACTCATCCTTGTGTGGTGTCTATCTGTGGGGAGGGAAGTGACCTGTCTGTACGATCGCCGGAGACGGTCCTCATCGGAGACCTCTCCCTCAGTATTCGGCCGACCCTCTGGGTTCCCGTCTAACATTGGTGGCCAGCGGCGCGATCCGAACCGACGCATAATCGTACAGAGAGTCACTCGCCCCACAACACACGACCACCATGACAACAGAGAGCGGAACAACGGAAAAATATCCAGATGGAAAAATTGGAAGACTACAACCACAGGGAACTGAAGCAATATTGCATAGAACTCGGCCTTCCAACCACAGGTCTGAGCACGAAAGAGGACTTCAAACGAGCCCTAGAGTCTTGGGCAGAGACGGTACAGCCGTACCCCGAACACGAAACACCGAAACTAGCCCCGCGCCAATAGAAGAAAGAAGAGCGGGTCTCTCCCCAGTAGAGATCCAAGAACGAGAAAAAAGCAGACTCCATGAATTAGAGCTGGCACGACTTCGCTTGGATGGAGAACTCAAATTGGCGGAACAAAAAATAACGCTGGAACACTTACGGCTCCGAGAGGAGCGAGAAGAGAAGCAAAAACAGAGAGAGCTCGAGGAAAAGAAGCTAGCCTACGAACATGAGCGCAACCTCAAGGAGCTGGAAATTCAGAAACAGAATAAAGAGCTCGGGGTCCCCGAACGCCCGACCCTGCCTGCCTCTACCGAGCCCAAGGTTCACATCCCCAAAGATGTCATCAGGGAGTACTACAAGAACGATGATATTCAGCAGTGGTTTAAAGCCTACGAGGTAGCCATGACCTCCCACCGGATTCCCCGGAGCGACTGGGGAGCCGGGTTATGGGGGAGGTTTGTCAACGAAGGGCGAGACGCCCTGCTACAACTCCCGGACCATCTGATGACATCCTACGACCACATGAAGGCCGCCCTCCTCACTCGATACGGACTCACACCCGAGATGTACCGCCAGCGGTTCCGCGACTGCAAACGGATCCCGGGTACGACTTGGGTGGAGTACGTGAACTTCTTTAGCCGAGCCTTCGAGGGGTGGATCAAGGGCAGCAAAGTGACCACCTACGAACAACTTTTCGACCTCATCGTATGGGAACACCTTTCTAACAACTGCTTCGTTGAACTCCGGCAACACCTCTTGGACAGTAAACTAACGGAACCTCGGCAACTCGCCGCCTAAGCCGACCGATGGGAAAGCACACGAGTTGGCCGGAACGGGCCCAGCGAATCGCACAGACCTTACCAAGGGCCCCATCGCCCCCGGGGAGGAGGAGGAGGCCAGGGTCGAGGGAGAGACCCCGGCCCCATGACTCCCGCAAGCAACCCCTCGGCCCCGGCCGGCAGGGGGGGCCCCGCCCATCCGGCCCGGCTTCCGGGCAAACATTATGTGCCACCGATGCCAACGATCCGGCCACTACGCCAATGATCCCAACTGCCCAAAGAACCAGAACGCTACCCCTCGCCAGGTTGCAGCGGCCACCCTAGGGGAAGAACCAATCCCGGAAGACCAAGAAATGTACGAGACCGACCAGCCTGAGTGGGCACCGGCCGCCATGTCCCTGGTCTGCTTGGGGGAGAGAGATATGATTCCGCGGGCCCCCCTTCCCGCCAACACGCAGAAGTACAGCCAGTGGGTCAACATTAATGGCCGCCGGGCGGAAGCCCTCCGCGACACCGGGGCCAGTGTAACCGCGGTCCGATGCCACCTGGTTACTCCAGACCAAATCTTACCGAACATTCTTTGCCCTGTCCGATCAGCAGACAACTCAGAAAGTCTGTGTCGCATGGCCTGTGTCCCCTTCGAATGGGGAGGAGTATCCGGGATGCTAAAAGTGACTGTCCGCGATGATGCCCCCGTGGATTGCCTCCTAGGAAACGACCTCGAAAGTTCTCCCTGGGCAGCCGTTGAACGGAGAGAACACCTGGGGATGCTGGGCCTTCCCGAATGGGTCTGCGTCACGACCCGGTCCATGACCGCCCGCGCGGTCCCCAGTCCAGAAGAGCCAGAGTGGCCGGAACCTCCTCCCACGCTCACCCAAGAGGAGGCCGCCCCAGAAACCAGTCCCTCGACCCAAACAGAGGAAGGATCCGACCAGCTTCGGGACGTCCCTGACCTGGCACAGTGGCGTCAGGAGGGGGGTCCCACCCAGGAACAATTCCGGGATGAGCAGAGAACATGTCCGTCCCTCGAGGGACTCCGGCAGCAAGCCCTTGCCCAGAGCACAGGGGATACCTCGGGGGCCCACTGGGTTTACTGGGACCAGGACCTGCTCTACAGCGAGCAGAGAATTGCAGAACTAGGAGCCAGTCGGGTGCTGGTGGTGCCCCTTCGCTTCAGGGATTTTCTCTTGAACTTAGCCCACGATGTCCCCCTTGCCGGACACCTGGGGCAAGACAAAACATACGACCGCCTGGTGACCCACTTTTACTGGCCCCAAATGCGAAAGGATGTCAACAACCACTGCAGGGCCTGCCCCACCTGCCAGGCCAGCGGAAAAAGTGGCCGAAAGATCAAAGCACCCCTACAACCCTTTCCTGTCGTCACCACCCCGTTCGAACGAGTGGGAATAGACATTGTGGGGCCCCTGACCCCCGAACCGCCCAAGGACACCGGTTCATCCTGGTCCTAGTGGACCACGCCACCCGCTATCCCGAGGCCATCCCTCTTCGAACTGTGACGGCCCCCGTGGTAGGACGAGCCCTGATGGGGATCTTCTCCCGGGTGGGGTTTCCCCGAGAGGTCGTCAGCGACAGGGGCACGAACTTTATCTCCAAATATATGAAGTCTCTCTGGCAACAATGCGGGGTCACCTACAAATTCACGACCCCCTATCACCCGCAGGGAAATGGACTGGTCGAGAGGTTCAACCGCACCCTCAAAGGGATGATCATGGGCCTAGAAGAACCCCTCCGTCGCCAGTGGGACGTGCCTTCTGTTTGCCTATCGGGAAGTCCCTCAGAAATCCCTCGGCTTCAGCCCATTTGAACTACTGTACGGACACCCCGTCCGGGGCCCCCTCAGCCTAGTCAAGGAAGGTTGGGAGCAGCCCCCCCAGAAAACTCCCCCGGACGTCTACAAGTACCTCCTGGCCCTTCGCAACCAGACCCGGCGATTCCGAGAGACCGCAAAAGCCAACCTAGAAGCCAGTCAGGAGGACATGAAGAGATGGTACGATCAGCACGCTTCCTCCATTGAGTTCGAACCGGGACAACAGGTCTGGGTGATGTCCCCGGTTGAACCCTGTGCACTACAAGACAAATGGTCCGGGCCCTTCAAGGTGATCGAACGCAAGGGGCCCGTCACCTATTTAATCGACATGGAAACCGCCCGTAACCCTCTACGGGTCCTCCACGCCAACAGACTCAAACCCCATTTTGTGCGATCGGAACTCAGCCTCCTGATGGCTACAGATAATGGGACGGAAGAAGACTGCGAGCCCCTTCCGGACCTACTGAGGACCCTCGAGCGAGATGGCTCAGTGGAAGGGGTCCAACTCTCCGAGGCCTTGTCCCCGGAGCAACGCCAAGACTGTCAAGCCCTCCTGAGGCGGTTCGCCTCCCTATTCTCCCTCACACCCGGGGTCACCCCCTGGTGCCTTCACGATGTGGACACCGGGGACAGCCCTCCTATTCGACACCGGGCGTACCGCGTACCAGACCGGGTGCGCGCCTGCATCCAGACCGAAGTATCCAAGATGCTGGCCCTAGGAGTGATCGAACCTTCTGACAGCCCCTGGGCCAGCCCCGTCGTCCTGGTCCCCAAGGCGGCCGCCCCGGGCGTTGCCCCTGAGCTCCGGTTTTGCGTGGACTATCGGGGACTGAATGCCGTTACCAGGACTGACGCTCACCCCATCCCCCGGGCAGATGAGCTAATTGACCGGATGGGGGCCGCCCGCTACCTGAGCATCTTCGACCTAACAGCGGGCTACTGGCAGATCGGCCTCACCCCCAGGGCCCAAGAACGATCCGCCTTCTCTACCCCGGACGGTCACTACCACTTTAAAGTGATGCCCTTCGGCATGAAAAACGCTCCGGCAACGTTTCAACGGCTTGTGAACCAGGTGCTGGCGGGCCTCGAAGAATTCAGCGCCGCCTACCTGGACGACATTGCTGTGTACAGCCACCATTGGACCGACCACCTCCGTCACCTGCGGGAAGTTCTACACGTCCTCCAGCAGGCCGGGCTCACCATCAAAGCCAGCAAATGCCAGGTTGGCCAAGGGTCCGTAACTTACCTGGGACACCAAGTGGGAAGCGGGCTGGTGGCCCCCCTCCAGCTCAAGATTGCTGCCATCCAGGCCTGGCAACCCCCTACGACCCAAACGGAGGTCCGGGCCTTCCTGGGGCTCACCGGATACTACCGGCGGTTCGTGAAGGACTATGGCAGCATCGTGGGGCCCCTCACAAAGCTCACCTCCAAGAAGAGCCCCAAAACAGTCGACTGGACCCCGGACTGCCAATCAGCCTTCGAGAGATTGAAGACCGCCATGTGCACAGATCCCAAAAATTCATTGTTAACCAAACCCTTTCTGGCCCGACCAATAATACAATCGGAGTTCCACAGGGATCAACGCTTTCGCCAGCGCTATTTAATCTATACGTTGAACCACTCACGGAAATATTACAAAAAGCAAATATTGCTTTCCACATGTATGCAGATGACACTCAGTTGTACATCACGGTTGTATCAACAGAAGAGATAAAGATAATGAACCATGCACTATCAAGAACCCTCCAATGGTTAACCAAGAATCACCTGAAACTAAACCCTCAGAAAACCGAATTCCTACTAATTTCACCGCAGAAAAGCAAATTAAAGACAGTAGAATTCGTCAACCTTATCACTGCTCTAAATTGTACTCCAAAGATTGTCGACTCTACCAAATCACTGGGAATTACTCTAGATAATAACCTGAACATGTCAGCACATATCAATACAATGGCAAAAAACGCCCGATTCCATTTAAGTTACTTGCGAAAACTTAAACCTTTCCTGAACAAAACAGACCTTAAAACTGCAGTTCAAGCGCTGGTCATCTCAAGGATCAAATACGGTTGCACTACCCTGGCTGGGCTCCCCAAAATCACAACAGCCCCTTTGAAAACCTGTCTTAATGCAGCCACAAGGCTGATTGCTGGATCCAAAAAATGCGACCATATCTCCCCTCACCTGAAAATGCTAAACTGGCTGACTTTCGAAGCAAGAATTCATTTCAAGTTGGCATGCATCACCCATAATGCAATCCATCACAAAACTCCAGGTTACCTGGCTCAGAAACTTACTCTTTCCGGAGTTAACCGACCCTACAGGAGCAAAACAGACTTACTTTTGAAACTGGCTCGCTTCCGCAAGAAAAAGACTTATGACCGAGCATTCTCAGGAGCAGCACCAAGAATTTGGAATGCACTCCCACCAAACATCAGAAGAATCACATCCATCGCAACCTTCAACAAGCATTTACAATGCAATAGTTCTCGGGTTAATTAAGTTTGAGCTATTGGCATTGCTAAATATTGCAACACCAACTGCAACAAAAGTATATAAATTGTAGGCCAAAAAAATAAGTATTTATTTTTGTAGCAATGGTGGCACGCTGCGCTTTAGATCTCACTTGCATTACATACACATTCGAGTCAAAGGAACAATTAATACCAAATCATTATGATATTCCAACAAAATCTGGCAGACTGTTCATATGGCAAGAGTACCACTGACCAAGGTAACAATAGACAGCAGCTAAGAGTTCTGATTTTATATCTATACACTATTTCTCCAAAAGTAGCTGAGGAAAGAAAGGCCGTTCTTGGAGCATCCAAGAATACAGGGGCTGCTCAGACATGCAACATTCAACACGAGTCAAATAGGCATCAGCTCCTTCGGTGTAATAATTACACTAGGGACATGAACATACTGTATTATAATAATAAATACTGAGGAGGTGCTTACATTTATGTTTCTGCTCATGGTGTTAGGAGATGGGAAATTCCAAATGTGCCAAACGTCTGGCCATAAAAAAGAGGTGTTCTCCAAGAACGGGATATGAAATTGATGAGCCAAATATGTGCAGAATAAAGCATGTAAACCTTACTATCGTTAATGTGGTGGTCATTAGCACAGTAAAGTTATTGTTCCCTCAGAGGCCTAGCTCATAATTTAGCCGCCACTTCTAAATGAGTGCGTCAGTTCTGACATCATGATGATGTCACACTCTGCTCCGGACTATGGTTACAGGAAGACGAATATTCCCAAATTAGCTACCTTATTACATGAAACTCACAAAACTACTTAGAGTGCTAGACAGCACTACAAGACACAAACCAGCGTTTATCAATTTAAATATCAAACGGCCTAATTATGCACACGTGGATGGTCTGACACATCCGCAAAGCGACAACACAATTTTATAACTGCGAAACATGCTCCTGTTAAACTCCCGCCATCGAGATAGCTGGAGGCAGCCGACCTTTATCTCGTATTTAAAACACAAGCAATAGCCGAAATTCATTTTCAAATTATTTTCCAATCATATAAAAGGAAGAAGGGGAGGGGGCGCATGTTTACTTTATTGAATCCTTTTAGCAGCTCGCGCGGCTGGTGAGAGGCACTCTTGATGTTTTCCAGGGAGCTGCGGGGACGGTCCGGAGGGAACATGCTAATCGAATAAACTAATCTTTGCTGTGGAGAGTAAGTGGATGGCTACAGCGGCAGAGAGCGGCAGAATGCAAAGTGTCCGCAAGGCACCGGCTGCCTCAGAGGTGCTGCCTCCCCGCCGGGCCCGCACTACTGATCTTGCAAAATCGGTAAACTTCATGGAAATGTAATAAGTGTGGCTTGCATTGTGCAGGGCGAGTGCCGGTCCGGCGAGAAGGGGCGGGACTGCGAGAGCCGATTCTGATGTGCGCCTTCGGATTGGGCCGCGCGACGTCACGTGAGCTGTATACGGTAGAAGCTCAAGCGCGCGACCCGATCCGAAGGCGCGCGTCGGAATCCGATGTTGCTGTGGAGATTAAGTAAATGGCTACAGCGGCAGAGAGCGGAAGAATGCAAAGTGCCCACAAGGCACCGGATGCCTCAGAGGAGCTGCCTCCCCACCGGGCCCACCCTACTGATCTTGCAAAATTCGGTAAACTTCATGGAAATTTCATAAGTGTGCCTTGCATTGTGCAGGGCGAGTGCCGGTCCGGCGAGAAGGGGCGGGACTGCGAGAGCCGATTCTGACGCGCGCCTTCGGATTGGGCCGCGCGACGTCACGTGAGCTGTCCACGGTAGAAGCTCACGCGCGCGACCTGATCCGAAGGCACGCGTCAGAATCCGACGCCGCCATAGGGAATGCTGGGCGCGCGGCCAGCTCTTGTCTCCCTTCGTCGCGTTCTTTCTGCTGAAACGCCGACTATAGTTCTCTGGCGAGAACGCGCTTTGCGCGTTACTAGCCGAGACCTAATAAGGAAGCAAAATCATTCTTTATGAGCAAATTTCTCCCATAAGACTGAGTGGACGACTGCTTGTCTATAAACTGATCACTTGTCTATAAACTGCTCACTTGCACTCAGTGCTCCGCTATCCGATGTTGATACAAAGATTATCCTGTTAGTTAGCTGTGCCTTGGTCATTCAACTATTGACTGTATATATGTTGATATGCTATACTGAAGTGTGAAACTGTAATGACTGGTTTTGTCCTCTAATGTTCTGGTTTTATCCACTAATGTACTCATTTTGCTGACACGCTACTGTAAAGCGCTCTGATACCCTACACTGGATCATGTTCGCGCTATAGAAAACACTAAAATAAAATAAATAAAATAAATAAGAGCTGGCTCTTCAGATGAATTCAGCACTTGGTCTGATCCTATAACCAGTGCAACGGATCGTGTCCCACGGGGTCATCTGAAGCTCCGCCTCCAGGTGCCTACGGACGAGTATGACCTACGCATCCTCACCCAGGGCACTCCACCTGCACTCCATGCACACAAAAGGCCAGATTAGCACCAGTTGTTACAACCAGTGCGACGGGTGGTCCCGCGAGTGCATCTGAAGCTCCGCCTCCAGGTGCCTACGGAAGAGCGTGACGAACGGATCTCCACCCAGGACACTCCAGCTGCACTCCATGCACACAAAAGTCAGATTAGCACCAGTTGTGTTACAACCAGTGAGCAGTAGCACCACGTCAAGGTTCTGACCATTGCTACTGACCATTCACACCATTCATACGGGGGTCCATAGGGGCTGGGGAGTGGGGGCATGGTGTCCAAGAAAAAAAAAAGGCTGCCAGGGGGAGGGGGTGGTGGAGGCCCCTGTATGAATGGTGTGAATGGTCAGTAGCAATGGTCAGAACCTTGACGTGGTGCTACAGCTCACTGGTTGTAACACAACTGGTGCTAATCTGACATTTGTGTGCATGGAGTGCAGGTGGAGTGTCCTGGGTGGGGATCCGTAGGGGTCACCCTTCCGTAGGCATCTTGAGGCGGTGCTTCAGATGCACCCTGCGGGACCACCCGTCGCACTGGTTATAACACTAATGGTGCTAATCTGGCCTTTTGTGTGCATGGAGTGCAGCTGGAGTGTCCTGGGTGGGGATCCTGACGTCACACTCTTCCATATCCACCTGGAGGCGGAGCTTCAGATGACCTCATGGGACCACCCGTCACACATCAACCTCAAGAGCTGGCTCTTCAGATGAATTCAGCATTGGGTCTGATCCTACAACCAGTGCGACGGGTGGTGTCTCACTGGTTCATCTCAAGCTGCTCCGCCTCCAGGTGCCTACAGAGAAGCGTGGCAAACGGATCTCCACTCAGGACACTCCACCTGCACTCCATGCACTCAAAAGTCAGATTAGCACCAGTTGCGTTACAACTAGTGAGCAGTACCACCACGTCAAGTTTCTGACCATTGCTACTGACCATTCACACCATTCATACGGGGGTCTATAGGGTCTGGGGGGTGGGGGCATGGTGTCGAAGAAAAAAAAAAGGCTCTCAGGAGGAGGGGGTGTTGGAGGCCCCAGTATGAATGGTGTGAATGGTCAGTAGCAATGATCAGAACCTTGACGTGATGCTAATGCACAATGGTTGTAACACAACTGGTGCTAATCTGACTTTTGTGTGCATTGAGTGCAGGTAGAGTGTCCTGAGGGGGGGTCCGTAGGTGTCACTCTTCCATAGGCACCTTGAGGCGGAGCTTCAGATGCACCCTGCGGTACCACCCGACGCACTGGTTATAACAATACTGGTGCTAATCTGGCCTTTTGTGTGCAGCTGGAGTGTCCTGGGTGGGAATCCGTTTGTCACGCTTTTCCGTAGGCACCTGGAGGCGGAGCTTCAGATGACCCCATGCGACCACCCATCGCACATCAACCTCAAGAGCTGGCTCTTCAGATGAATTCAGCACTTGGTCTGATCCTCTGTGCCCCCACAGTGCCTTGAGACCCCCGCAGGTGAGTAGCCGCACTTTACAAAGCCTGAGTGATTGATCACACTAGGCGGTTGCCTGGTATTAATAAAATAGTCTTAGTGCTGCTTGGCTTTCTATTATAATTTATATACAGTCTTTGTAAAGTACTGTTTGCACATGGCTTTGTTTATCATAATTCCAATTTATTTATTTATCTAATAAAGCTATTTATTCAAAGATTAATCACTTACTGGACATTGAAGTTATTGAGTGTCATTTACTGTGCCATACCATCTGAGTTTGGATCACCATCTCACCCCTGGAGTACGATTTAACTGTGCACTCACATCCTAAAGGTAAGCAAGAGCCAAAAATGGACCCCCTGGCACCGGAAGTGGAGAAAGGGTGGGTCCTGCTGGATTTGATACTCTGAGGGAGGTTCTGGAGAAGGATGGATCTCTTCCTTCTTGTCCTCACTGCCGGCCTGGCGATGCTACAGTTACATGTTGTGTGTGTTCCTCTGGAGGTGTTTACCTTTGCAGCCAGGTGTGATGGGTCGCTGCTGGTATTGACAGCTGTGTAAGGCTGGCACCAGGTCTCAATGGTGATGCATGAGGGGAGTGGGACCCAGTGGACTTCTCTTGAGTGCTGGAGTGATTGTGTCATATGAGCAAAGACCCCCGATGAGGGGCAGATATAAGCAGAAGACCCTTATTGGAGGTAGGAAGATCAGAGGCACGTGGGCAAGGTTTTACCCATGTCAAGATGGGCCAGACCCGGTGACACTGTTTTCAGGGCAGGTTCACCTTCTACAGCAGCGACAGCGGGGATCTGTGGGTGTAGTTTGGAGTGCAATGTGGGTCATAATGCCGGGTGTGTGGGGTAAGGGAGGTCACTCTGGAAGTGAAAGGACTTTACACAGATAGCTGTGACGTGAAGCTGCCAAGATTCCTATGAGACAGCCCCGTAATGGCTCCCTGCCCCCCTAGTATCATCCCCTCCCTCTATCCTGACACTCCATGCCTTCCCATGCTCCTTGCCCATCTCTGGACACTCTCTGCCCCTCTACATACACTTCCTGCCCCTCTACAGACACTCCCTGACCCTCTACGGACACTCCCTGCCCCTCTACAGACACTCCCTGACCCTCTACAGACACTCCCTGACCCTCTACAGACACTCCCTGCCCCTCTACAGAAATTCCCTGCCCCTCTACGGACACTCCCTGCCCCTCTACAGACACTCACTGCCCCTCTACATACACTTCCTGCCTCTCTACAGAAACTCCCTGCCCCTCTACAGACACTCACTGACCCTCTACAGACACTTCCTGACCCTCTACAGACGCTCCCTGACCCTCTACAGACACTCTCTGCCCCTCTACAGACACTCCCTGACCCTCTACAGACACTCCCTGCCCATCTACAGACACTCCCTGCCCCTCTACAGACACTCTCTGCCCCTCTATAGACACTCCCTGCCCCTCTACAGACACTCACTGCCCCTCTACATACACTTCTTGCCTCTCTACAGAAACTCCCTGCCCCTCTACAGACACTCACTGACCCTCTACAGACACTTCCTGACCCTCTACAGACGCTCCCTGACCCTCTACAGACACTCTCTGCCCCTCTACAGACACTCCCTGACCCTCTACAGACACTCCCTGCCCATCTACAGACACTCCCTGCCCCTCTACAGACACTCTCTGCCCCTCTATAGACACTCCCTGCCCCTCTACAGACACCCTCTGCCCCTCTACAGACACTCCCTGCCCCTCTACAGACACTCCCTGCCCCTCTACAGACACTCCCTGCCCCTCTACAGACACTCACTGACCCTCTACAGACACTTCCTGCCCCTCTACAGACACTCCCTGCCCCTCTACATACACTTCCTGCCTCTCTACAGAAACTCCCTGCCCCTCTACAGACACTCACTGACCCTCTACAGACACTTCCTGCCCCTCTACAGACGCTCCCTGACCCTCTACAGACACTCTCTGCCCCTCTACATACACTCACTGACCCTCTAGAGACACCCCCTGCCCCTCTACAAACACTCCCTGCCCCTCTACAGACACTCCCTGCCCCTCTACAGACACCCTCTGCCCCTCTACAGACACTCACTGACCCTCTACAGAAATTCACTGACCCTCTACAGACACCCCCTGCCCCTCTACGGACACTCTCTGCCCCTCTGCAGACACTCCCTGACCCTCTACAGACACTCCCTGCCCCTCTACGGACACTCCCTGCCCCTCTACAGACACTCCCTGCCCCTCTACGGACACTCCCTGCCCCTCTACAGACACTCCCTTCCCCTCTACAGACACTCCCTGACCCTCTACAGACACCCCCTGCCCCTCTACGGACACTCCCTGACCCTCTACAGACACTCCCTGACCCTCTACAGACACTCCCTGCCCCTCTACGGACACTCCCTGCCCCTCTACAGACACTCCCTGCCCCTCTACGGACACTCCCTGCCCCTCTACGGACACTCCCTGACCCTCTACAGACACCCCCTGCCCCTCTACGGACACTCCCTGCCCCTCTACGGACACTCTCTGCCCCTCTACAGACACTCCCTGACCCTCTACAGACACTCCCTGCCCCTCTACGGACACTCCCTGCCCCTCTACAGACACTCCCTGCCCCTCTACGGACACTCCCTGCCCCTCTACAGACACTCCCTTCCCCTCTACAGACACTCCCTGCCCCTCTACGGACACTCCCTGACCCTCTACAGACACCCCCTGCCCCTCTACGGACACTCCCTGCCCCTCTACAGACACTCCCTGCCCCTCTACGGACACTCCCTGCCCCTCTACAGACACTCCCTTCCCCTCTACAGACACTCCCTGACCCTCTACAGACACCCCCTGCCCCTCTACGGACACTCCCTGACCCTCTACAGACACTCCCTGACCCTCTACAGACACTCCCTGCCCCTCTACGGACACTCCCTGCCCCTCTACAGACACTCCCTGCCCCTCTACGGACACTCCCTGCCCCTCTACGGACACTCCCTGACCCTCTACAGACACCCCCTGCCCCTCTACGGACACTCCCTGACCCTCTACGGACACTCTCTGCCCCTCTACAGACACTCCCTGACCCTCTACAGACACTCCCTGCCCCTCTACGGACACTCCCTGCCCCTCTACAGACACTCCCTGCCCCTCTACGGACACTCCCTGCCCCTCTACAGACACTCCCTGCCCCTCTACGGACACTCCCTGCCCCTCTACAGACACTCCCTTCCCCTCTACAGACACTCCCTGACCCTCTACAGACACCCCCTGCCCCTCTACGGACACTCCCTGACCCTCTACAGACACTCCCTGACCCTCTACAGACACTCCCTGCCCCTCTACGGACACTCCCTGCCCCTCTACAGACACTCCCTGCCCCTCTACGGACACTCCCTGCCCCTCTACGGACACTCCCTGACCCTCTACAGACACCCCCTGCCCCTCTACGGACACTCCCTGCCCCTCTACGGACACTCTCTGCCCCTCTACAGACACTCCCTGACCCTCTACAGACACTCCCTGCCCCTCTACGGACACTCCCTGCCCCTCTACAGACACTCCCTGCCCCTCTACGGACACTCCCTGCCCCTCTACAGACACTCCCTTCCCCTCTACAGACACTCCCTGCCCCTCTACGGACACTCCCTGACCCTCTACAGACACCCCCTGCCCCTCTACGGACACTCCCTGCCCCTCTACAGACACTCCCTGCCCCTCTACGGACACTCCCTGCCCCTCTACAGACACTCCCTTCCCCTCTACAGACACTCCCTGACCCTCTACAGACACCCCCTGCCCCTCTACGGACACTCCCTGACCCTCTACAGACACTCCCTGACCCTCTACAGACACTCCCTGCCCCTCTACGGACACTCCCTGCCCCTCTACAGACACTCCCTGCCCCTCTACGGACACTCCCTGCCCCTCTACGGACACTCCCTGACCCTCTACAGACACCCCCTGCCCCTCTACGGACACTCCCTGACCCTCTACGGACACTCTCTGCCCCTCTACAGACACTCCCTGACCCTCTACAGACACTCCCTGCCCCTCTACGGACACTCCCTGCCCCTCTACAGACACTCCCTGCCCCTCTACGGACACTCCCTGCCCCTCTACGGACACTCCCTGCCCCTCTACAGACACTCCCTGCCCCTCTACGGACACTCCCTGCCCCTCTACGGACACTCCCTGACCCTCTACAGACACCCCCTGCCCCTCTACGGACACTCCCTGACCCTCTACGGACACTCTCTGCCCCTCTACAGACACTCCCTGACCCTCTACAGACACTCCCTGCCCCTCTACGGACACTCCCTGCCCCTCTACAGACACTCCCTGCCCCTCTACGGACACTCCCTGCCCCTCTACAGACACTCCCTTCCCCTCTACAGACACTCCCTGCCCCTCTACGGACACTCCCTGACCCTCTACAGACACCCCCTGCCCCTCTACGGACACTCCCTGACCCTCTACGGACACTCTCTGCCCCTCTACAGACACTCCCTGACCCTCTACAGACACTCCCTGCCCCTCTACGGACACTCCCTGCCCCTCTACAGACACTCCCTGCCCCTCTACGGACACTCCCTGCCCCTCTACAGACACTCCCTTCCCCTCTACAGACACTCCCTGCCCCTCTACGGACACTCCCTGACCCTCTACAGACACTTCCTGCCCCTCTACGGACACTCCCTGACCCTCTATGGACACTCCCTGCCCCTCTACAGACACTCCCTTCCCCTCTACAGACACTCCCTGCCCCTCTACGGACACTCCCTGACCCTCTACAGACACCCCCAGCCCCTCTACGGACACTCCCTGACCCTCTATGGACACTCCCTGACCCTCTAAAGACACTCCCTGCCCCTCTACGGACACTCTCTGCCCCTCTACAGACACTCCCTGACCCTCTACAGACACTCCCTGCCCCTCTACGGACACTCCCTGCCCCTCTACAGACACTCCCTGCCCCTCTACGGACACTCCCTTCCCCTCTACAGACACTCCCTTCCCCTCTACAGACACTCCCTGCCCCTCTACGGACACTCCCTGGCCCTCTACAGACACCCCCTGCCCCTCTACGGACACTCCCTGACCCTCTATGGACACTCCCTGCCCCTCTACAGACACTCCCTTCCCCTCTACAGACAATCCCTGCCCCTCTACGGACACTCCCTGACCCTCTACAGACACCCCCTGCCCCTCTACGGACACTCCCTGACCCTCTATGGACACTCCCTGACCCTCTAAAGACACTCCCTGCCCCTATCTGGACACTCCCTGCCACTCTACAGACACTCCCTGACCCTCTACAGACACTCCCTGCCCCTCTAAAGACACTCCCTGCCCCTCTACAGACACCCTCTGCCCCTCTACAGACACTCACTGACCCTCTACAGAAATTCACTGACCCTCTACAGACACCCCCTGCCCCTCTACGGACACTCTCTGCCCCTCTACAGACACTCCCTGACCCTCTACAGACACTCCCTGCCCCTCTACGGACACTCCCTGACCCTCTACAGACACCCCCTGCCCCTCTACGGACACTCCCTGACCCTCTATGGACACTCCCTGACCCTCTAAAGACACTCCCTGCCCCTATCTGGACACTCCCTGCCACTCTACAGACACTCCCTTCCCCTCTACAGACACTCCCTGCCCCTCTACGGACACTCCCTGACCCTCTACAGACACCCCCTGCCCCTCTACGGACACTCCCTGACCCTCTCTGGCCACTCCCTGACCCTCTAAAGACACTCCCTGCTCCTATCTGGACACTCCCTGCCACTCTACAGACACTCCCTGACCCTCTACAGACACTCCCTGACCCTCTACAGACACTCCCTGCCCCTCTACAGACACCCTCTGCCCCTCTACAGACACTCACTGACCCTCTACAGAAATTCACTGACCCTCTACAGACACCCCCTGCCCCTCTACAGACACTCTCTGCCCCTCTACAGACACTCCCTGACCCTCTACAGACACTCCCTGCCCCTCTACGGACACTCCCTGCCCCTCTACAGACACTCCCTTCCCCTCCACAGACACTCCCTGCCCCTCTACGGACACTCCCTGACCCTCTACAGACACCCCCTGCCCCTCGACGGACACTCCCTGACCCTCTATGGACACTCCCTGACCCTCTAAAGACACTCCCTGTTCCTATCTGGACACTCCCTGCCCCTCTACAGACACTCCCTGACCCTCTACAGACACTCCCTACCCCTCTACAGACACTCCCTGCCACTCTACAGACACTCCCTGACCCTCTACAGACACTCCCTGCCCCTCTAAAGACACTCCCTGCCCCTATCTGGACACTCCCTGGCCCTCTACAGACACTCCCTGCCCCTCTACAGACCCTCCCAGCCCCTCCCTGGACACTCCCTGGCCCTCTACAGACACTCCATGCCCCTCTACAGACACTCCCTGCCCCTCTAAAGACACTCCCTGCCCCTATCTGGACACTCCCTGACCCTCTACAGACACTCCCTGCCCCTCTACAGACGCTCCCTGTCCCTCTACAGACACTCCCTACCCCTCTACAGACACTCCCTGCCACTCTACAGACACTCCCTGACCTTCTACAGACACTCCCTGCCCCTCTAACGACACTCCCTGCCCCTATCTGGACACTCCCTGGCCCTCTACAGACACTCCCTGCCCCTCTACAGACACTCCCTGCCCCTCTACAGACACTCCCAGCCCCTCCCTGGACACTCCCTGGCCCTCTACAGACACTCCCTGCCCCTCTACAGACACTCCCTGCCCCTCTAAAGACACTCCCTGCCCCTATCTGGACACTCCCTGACCCTCTACAGACACTCCCTGACCCTCTACAGACACTCCCTACCCCTCTACAGACACTCCCTGCCCCTCTACGGACACTCCCTGCCCCTCTACAAACACTCCCTGACCCTCTACAAACACTCCTGCCCCCCTACAGACACTCCCTGCCCCTCTACACACACTCCCTGACCCTCTACAGACACTCCCTGCCCCTCTACAAACACTCCCTGACCCTCTACAGACACTCCCTGCCCCTCTAAAGACACTCCCTGCCCCTATCTGGACACTCCCTGCCCCTCTACAGACACTTGCTGCCCCTCTATAGACACTCCCTGACCCTCTACAGACACTCACTGACCTTCTACAGATGCTCCCTGCCCCTCTACAGACACTCCCTGCCCCACTACAGACACTCCCTGCCCCTCTACAGACACTCCCTGTCCCTATACAGACACTCCATGCCCCTTTACAGACACTCCCAGCCCCTATACAGACACTCCCTCCCCCTCTACAGACACTCCCTGCCCCTCTAAAGACACTCCCTGTCCCTATCTGGACACTCCCTGACCCTCTACAGACACTCCCTGCCCCTCTACAGACACTCCCTGACCTTCTACAGACACTCCCTACCCCTCTACAGACACTCCTTGCCCCTCTACAGACACTTCCTGCCCCTCTACAAACACTCCCTGCCCCTCTACAAACACTCCCTGCCCCTCTACAGACACTCCCTGCCCCTCTACAAACACTCCCTGCCCCTCTACAGACACTCCCTGCCCATCTAAAGACACTCCCTGCCCCTATCTGGACACTCACTGGCCCTCTACAGACACTCCCTGACCCTCTACAGACACTCCCTACCCCTCTACAGACACTCCCTGCCACTCTACAGACACTCCCTGACCCTCTACAGACACTCCCTGCCCCTCTAAAGACACTCCCTGCCACTATCTGGACACTCCCTGGCCCTCTACAGACACTCCCTGCCCCTCTACAGACACTCCCTGCCCCTCTACAGACACTCCCAGCCCTTCTCTGGACACTCCCTGGCCCTCTACAGACACTCCCTGCCCCTCTACAGACACTCCCTGCCCCTCTAAAGACACTCCCTGCCCCTATCTGGACACTCCCTGACCCTCTACAGACACTCCCTGCCCCTCTACAGACACTCCCTGGCCCTCTACAGACACTCCCTACCCCTCTACAGACAATCCCTGCCCCTCTACAGACACTCCCTGCCCCTCTACAAACACTCCCTGACCCTCTACAGACACTCCCTGCCCCTCTACAAACACTCCCTGACCCTCTACAGACACTCCCTGCCCCTCTACAAACACTCCCTGACCCTCTACAGACACTCCCTGCCCCTCTAAAGACACTCCCTGCCCCTATCTGGACACTCCCTGCCCCTCTACAGACACTTGCTGCTCCTCTATAGACACTCCCTGACCCTCTACAGACACTCACTGACCCTCTACAGACACTCCCTGTCCCTATACAGACACTCCATGCCCCTTTACAGACACTCCCAGCCCCTATACAGACACTCCCTGCCCCCTCTACAGACACTCCCTGCCCCTCTAAAGACACTCCCTGTCCCTATCTGGACACTCCCTGACCCTCTACAGACACTCCCTGCCCCTCTACAGACACTCCCTGACCTTCTACAGACACTCCCTACCCCTCTACAGACACTCCTTGCCCCTCTACAGACACTCCCTGCCCCTCTACAAACACTCCCTGCCCCTCTACAAACACTCCCTGCCCCTCTACAGACACTCCCTGCCCCTCTACAAACACTCCCTGACCCTCTACAGACACTCCCTGCCCATCTAAAGACACTCCCTGCCCCTATCTGGACACTCACTGGCCCTCTACAGAGACTCCCTGACCCTCTACAGACACTGACTGACCCTCTACAGACGCTCCCTGCGACTCTACAGACACTCCCTGCCCCTCTACAGACACTCCCTGCGACTCTACAGACACTCCCTGTCCCTCTACAGACACTCCCTGCTCCTATACAGACACTCCCTGCCCCTTTACAGACACTCCATGCCCCTTTACAGTCACTCCCAGCCCCTACACAGACACTCCCTGCCCCTCTACAGACACTGCCTGCCTGTAGGAAAGTAGGATCTGCTTTTAGGGTTACCCCCACTCTTTTCTTGGTGCAGGTATGTTTTTGATTATTCTGACGGGGATCCTGTTAATCAGGACCCCAGTCACTGTCCTTTCTCCCTAAATTGACCATGGTAAGTACTTCTGTACATCCACAATTGGCTACTGGTGCACCCTTGTAAGTGCCGAGTATATGGTACAGAGTTACCCAGGGCATAGGTACACCGGGGGTCTCCCATGGCCGGTGCATGTACTGTGCCACCCATCAGAGTCCACTCAAACTGTGACTGCAGGCCTGCCATTGCAGCCTGTGTAAGCTGGTGCCAGCACCACTGCTGACAAATATACGCTTCTTATATCTGAGGTCACGTCACTTAAAACCTATAAGTCCCCCTATGGCTGGCTCTTCAGTCCTGAAGGCAGGGTGCTTGGTTATAAGGGTGAGGGGGCTCCGGCAAGAGCAGGACACCCCTACAAACCCCGCAGTTACTTTTCCAGGCTTTTTACATGCGGTCAGACATTTTAATACATATAGTGGACATCGGTCATTACAAGATGTCTACCTATATAGTGGCTGCCCCAAACCCAGTCATGTTTTGGTATCAAACATGTAATCATACCCTGTTAGACGGGGACCTGGAAGGTCGGCCGAGCACAAGGGGAGAGGCCGCCGGTGAGGGCCGTCTCCAGCGAATCGTACAGATAAGTAACTTCCCCCCCACAGATGGACACCACACGAGGATCAGATTAATACTCTTTATAGGCAATTCTTGAAGTAAGGTAGTACGATACAAGGGGATCAGGACACGAGGATCCTCTCAATTCTAGTCTCTAGTAGGGAAAGGGGGTAGCGGGACAGTCTTGGTACCTACTGGTACTGAGGTGAACGGTGGTAGCTCACAATCCTCGAGCTCGGCGTTCGGACGGGTCGGGCCGCGGCAGCGCCAGCAGGTCCCGAAGAGGTCGTAGGTGGCAACGGACCGCGGCAGCGCCAGCAGGTCCCAACGAGGATGACGATTACAACGGGCCGCGGCAGCGCCAGCAGGTCCCACGAGGATGAAGGTTGCAGAAGGCCGCGGCAGCGCCAGCAGGCAGGACGATAGTTCACAAGGCAGGGCTGCGGCAGCGCCAGCAGTCCGTCAAGGATGAGTTCTTCTCGGTGTCTCTCGACTCCAGGATACAACTGCCTTCCTGCTCTGGGGCTGCCTCAGTTATAGGTCTGGCGCCCTTTGATGTCCGGACCCTCGCACTGGGAGGTCGGGAGGTCCGGGATGAGGGAGTCCAGACACCCAGCAGGGGGGTGGAGCCAGCACCCGGGGAGGCTGGGGGCGAGCGGCACCTGGCGGGGGAGAGCCATCGACACTTCTTTCCCCCATTAACCTGCAAAGTGGTCCGTCACCTCCTGGGTGGATGGTGGTGCCGGGATGTCGGGGCCTGGCCAGGCCCAGGGTCGGGGTCGAGCTGAGGCCACGCGGCCGCGTGGTGCAGTGTCCAAGATGGCGGCTGGGCCGGGCAATGGGGCTGACGGGGGCCCGGGCCCGCGACACAGAGATATCCGGGAGCAGGCGTCCCGTAGGGGACGGGTTGTGGGTTGTTTCTGCGGGTAGCACCCGGAGAGCCGGTGTCTGGGCCCTGTCATGGGGGGGGAAAGCAAGCTCTTCATAGGGCCTGTCCAACATGCGTCCCCCCCAGCTGAAGGCGGGGAGAGTCACCCATCCTCTTGGGGACTCTCCTCGTCGAGGCGGAAAAAGCGGGACAGGCCATCCGCGTTGGCGTGGTCTTGGCCAGGGCGATGCTCCACAGTGAAGTCCATCCCCTGCAGGGAGATGGACCATCGCAATAGTTTGGGGTTCTCCCCCCGATTTGCATTAGCCATTGCAGGGGCCGATGATCTGTTTGTACCCGGAAGTGGGTTCCGAAGAGGTAAGGCCGGAGCTTCTTGAGAGCCCATACTACTGCGAAGGCCTCTCGCTCAATGGTGCTCCAGCGCGGTTCTCGGGGCAGTAGGCGTCTGCTGATGAAGGCCACTGGTTGGTCGACTCCCTCGGGGTTCAGTTGGGAGAGGACGGCCCCGATGCCATGGTCTGAGGCATCAGTTTGGACGATGAACTCTCGGCTGTAGTCGGGGGCCTGGAGCACAGGAGCGGTGCACATGGCGGCCTTCAGTCTCTCGAAGGCCGCTTGACAGTCGGGAGTCCAGTTGACTGTTTTTGGGTTGGTCTTGGATGTGAGTTCCGTGAGGGGCCCCACCATGCTGCCATAGTCCTTCACGAACCGCCGATAGTATCCGGTGAGCCCCAAGAAGGCTCGGACCTCGGTTTGGGTTACGGGGGGGCGCCAGGACTGGATGGCAGCGATCTTGAGCTGGAGGGGGGCCACCAGACCGCTCCCCACTTGGTGTCCGAGGTAGGTCACGGACCCCTGGCCGATTTGGCACTTGCTGGCCTTGATTGTGAGGCCGGTCTGTTGGAGGGCCTGCAGGACCCCTCGGAGGTGGCGGAGGTGGTCTGACCAGTGGCGGCTATACACCGCGATGTCGTCCAGGTATGCGGCGCTGAACTCTTCGAGGCCCGCTAATACCTGGTTCACAAGTCGTTGAAACGTGGCTGGAGCGTTTTTCATGCCGAATGGCATCACTCTGAAATGGTAGTGTCCATCCAGGGTGGAGAAAGAGGATCGTTCTTGTGCCCTGGGGGTGAGGCCGATCTGCCAGTAGCCCGCCGTCAGGTCGAAGATGCTTAGGTAGCGGGCCGCCCCCATGCGGTCGACTAGTTCGTCGGCTCGGGGGATGGAGTGAGCGTCGGTTCGGGTGACAGCGTTCAGACCCCGATAGTCGATGCAGAATCGGAGCTCGGGTGTGGTGCCCGGGGCCGCCGCTTTGGGGACCAGCACAACCGGACTGGCCCAGGGGTTGTCCGAGGGTTCGATGACTCCGAGTGCAAGCATCTTGGAGACTTCTTCTTGGATGCAAGTGCGTACCCGATCTGGTACTCGGTACGGCCGGTGTCGGATAGGAGGACTGTCGCCAGTGTCCACGTCGTGCAGGCACCAGGGGGTGACCCCGGGTGTGAGGGAGAATAGGCTTGCAAATTGCAGCAGGAGGGCCCGACAGTCTTGGCGCTGCTCCGGGGTCAGGGCCTCGGAGAGTTGGACCCCGTCCACTGAACCATCTTTTTCCCCGGTCCCCAGTAGGTCAGGGAGGGGCTCGGAGTCCTCTTCCACTCCACTGTCTGTAGCCATCAACAGGCTGAGCTCCGAGCGCACGAAGTGGGGTTTGAGTCTGTTGGCGTGAAGGACCCGGAGGGGGTTTCGGGGGGATTCCATGTCGATGAGGTAGGTGACGGGGCTCTTACGCTCGATCACCTTGAAGGGCCCCGTCCACTTGTCCTGTAAGGCACAAGGTTCGATGGGGGACATCACCCATACCTGCTGGCCAGGCTCGAATTCGATGGAGGAGGCATGTTGATCGTACCACTTCTTCATGTCCTCCTGACTGGCCTCAAGATTGGCTTTGGCGATCTCTCTGAATCGCCGGGTCTGATTACGGAGGGTCAGGAGGTACTTGTAGATGTCTGGAGGGGTCTTCAGGGGGGCCATTTCCCACTCTTCTTTAACTAGGCTGAGGGGCCCGCGAACAGGGTGTCCGTACAGGAGTTCGAAGGGGCTGAAGCCGAGGGACTTCTGGGGGACTTCTCGGTAGGCGAAGAGGAGGCACGGTAGTAGCACGTCCCACTGGCGGCGTAGGGGTTCTTCCAGCCCCATGATCATCCCCTTGAGAGTGCGGTTGAATCGCTCGACCAGTCCGTTCCCTTGCGGGTGATAGGGGGTTGTGAATCGGTAGGTGACTCCGCACTGTTGCCATAGGGATTTCATATATTTTGAAATAAAGTTCGTGCCCCTGTCGCTGACGACTTCCCTGGGGAAGCCCACTCGAGAGAAGATCCCCATTATGGCTCGACCTACCACTGGTGCTGTTACAGTTCGAAGGGGAACCGCCTCAGGATAGCGGGTGGCGTGGTCCACCAGGACCAGGATGAATCGGTGCCCTTGTGCTGTTCGGGGGTCCAGGGGCCCCACAATGTCTATTCCCACCCTCTCGAACGGGGTGGTCACAACGGGGAATGGTTGCAGGGGTGCCTTGAGTTTGCGTCCGCTCTTCCCGCTGGCCTGGCAGGTCGGGCAGGACCGGCAGTGGTTGGAGACGTCATTTCTCATTTTCGGGCAGTAAAAGTGAGTCACCAGGCGGTTGTATGTTTTGTCTTGCCCCAAGTGTCCAGCCAGGGGGACATCATGGGCCAAGTTCAAAAGGAAGTCTCTGAAGCGGAGGGGCACCACCAGCACTCGACTGGCCCCCAGCTCCGCTATTCTTTGTTCGCTGTACAGTAGGTCATTGTCCCAATAGATCCAGTGGGCCCCTGCGGTGTCTCCTGCGCTCTGGGCGAGCACTTGCTGTCGCAGTCCCTCGAGGGAGGGACATGTCTTTTGCTCTTGCCGGAATTGTTCTTGGGTGGGCCCCCCTTCCTGACGCCACTGAGCCAGGTCTGGAAGGTCTTGGGGCTGAGTGGGCTCTTCTTGGGTTTGTTCCGGGGGGTCGGTAGGGCTGGAGTCTCCCTCTGGAGCGATCGGGGGAGGAGGTGCTGGCCATTCGGGTTCTTCAGATCTAGGGATGTTGTCGGCGGCCATGGACCGGGTTGTTACGCACGCCCAGCCCGGGAGGCCCAACATCCCCAGGTGCTCTCTTCTTTCAACGGCTGCCCACGGGGAACTCTCGAGATCGTTCCCCAGGAGGCAGTCCACGGGGGCATCGTCGCGGACAGTCACTCTTAGCATACCGGACACTCCTCCCCATTCGAAGGGGACGCAGGCCATCCGACACAGGCTCTCCGAGTTGTCGGCCGATCGGACGGGGCAAAGAACGTTTGGCAGGATCTGTTCTGGGGTCACCAGGTGACAACGGATGGCCGTCACACTGGCCCCTGTGTCACGTAGGGCTTCGGCCTTACGCCCATTTATGTTCACCCACTGACTGTATTTCCTGGTGTTGGCTGGTAGGGGAGCCCGCGGGATCAGGTCTCTTCCCCCTAGGCAGGCCAGGGACATGGCGGCAGGTTCCCACTCGGGCTGCTCCTGCTCGTACTCTTCAGGCTCTTCGGAGATTTGCTCTTCTCCTAGGGTGGCGGCAGCCACCTGGCGGGGCACGGGGGTCTGGTTCTTTGGGCAGGTGGGATCACTGGCATAGTGGCCGACTCGCTGGCATCGATGACATGTAACGTTGGCTCGGAACCCCGGGCGCATCGGGGGGTTGCCCCGGCCAGCCGGGGGCGGGGTGTTGCTTGCGGGAGCGGCCGGGACGGCGTCTCTGCCCCGGCCCTGTCCTCCTCCTCCTCCTCGGGGACGATGATGACCTTGGTTGGTTCTGTTCTGCTCGGTTGGCCCATTCCGGGTCACTCGGGTGCTCTCCCATCGGTCAGCCTCGGCGGCGAGCTGTCGTGGGTCAGTCAATTTACTGTCGAGGAGGTGCTGCCTGAGCTCGACGAAGCAGTTGTTGGAGAGGTGCTCCCACACAATGAGGTTGAAGAGCTGCTCGTAGGTTGTTACGTTGCTACCCTTGATCCATCCCTCGAAGGCTCGGCTGAAATAGTTCACATATTCTATCCAGGTTGTACCCGGGATCCGGGTGCAGTTGCGGAACCTCTGGCGGTACATCTCGGGCGTCAGCCCATATCGACTGAGGAGGGCGGCCTTCATGTGGTCATAGGACGTCATTTGATGGTCCGGAAGCTGCAGCAGGGCATCACGGCCTTCATTGACGAATCTCCCCCATAGACCGGCTCCCCAGTCACTTCGAGCGATCCGGTGGGCAGTCATGGCGATCTCGTAGGCCTTGAACCACTGCTGTATGTCGTCGTTCCGATAATATTCAAGGACCACATCTTTGGGGATGTGGACCTTCTGTTCGGTAGTACCTGGGGGGCGCGGTTGTTCGGGCACCCCTAGGTCTTTGTTCTGTTTGCGTATTTCTATCTCCGCTAGCTTGCACTCGTGTTCGTATGCCAGTCTTTTTTCTTCGAGTTCTCTCTGTCTCTGCTTTTCCTCTCGCTCTTCTTGGATCCGTAAGTGTTCTAAGTTCATCTTTTGTTCTGCCAGTTTCAATTCTCCGTCTAATTTGAGCCGTGCCAACTCTAACTCGTGTAGCCTATTTTTCTCTCGTTCTCGGATCTCTTCCCGGGAGAGATCCGTTCTCCTTTCTTCCGTCAGATGGCGTTTGTCTCCGGGGTTTCGGCGGTATTTGTCTCTGCCCAGGATTCTAGGGCGTGTTTGAAGTCCTCTTTTGTGCTCAGACCGGTGGTAGCAATGCCTAGTTCTATGCAAAATTGTTTTAGCTCTCGGTGGTTGTACTCTTCCAATTTTTCCATCTGGAATTCCTCTGCAGATCCGCTCTCTCTGGTCGTCATTGTGGATTCGTCGTAGGGTGAGTTACTCTCTGTACGGTTACGCGTTGGTTCGGATCGCGCCGCTGGCCACCAATGTTAGACGGGGACCTGGAGGGTCGGCCGAGCACAAGGGGAGAGGCCGCCGGTGAGGGCCGTCTCCAGCGAATCGTACAGATAAGTAACTTCCCCCCCACAGATGGACACCACACGAGGATCAGATTAATACTCTTTATAGGCAATTCTTGAAGTAAGGTAGTACGATACAAGGGGATCAGGACACGAGGATCCTCTCAATTCTAGTCTCTAGTAGGGAAAGGGGGTAGCGGGACAGTCTTGGTACCTACTGGTACTGAGGTGAACGGTGGTAGCTCACAATCCTCGAGCTCGGCGTTCGGACGGGTCGGGCCGCGGCAGCGCCAGCAGGTCCAGAAGAGGTCGTAGGTGGCAACGGACCGCGGCAGCGCCAGCAGGTCCCAACGAGGATGACGATTACAACGGGCCGCGGCAGCGCCAGCAGGTCCCACGAGGATGAAGGTTGCAGAAGGCCGCGGCAGCGCCAGCAGGCAGGACGATAGTTCACAAGGCAGGGCTGCGGCAGCGCCAGCAGTCCGTCAAGGATGAGTTCTTCTCGGTGTCTCTCGACTCCAGGATACAACTGCCTTCCTGCTCTGGGGCTGCCTCAGTTATAGGTCTGGTGCCCTTTGATGTCCGGACCCTCGCACTGGGAGGTCGGGAGGTCCGGGATGAGGGAGTCCAGACACCCAGCAGGGGGGTGGAGCCAGCACCCGGGGAGGCTGGGGGCGAGCGGCACCTGGCGGGGGAGAGCCATCGACACTTCTTTCCCCCATTAACCTGCCAAGTGGTCCGTCACCTCCTGGGTGGATGGTGGTGCCGGGATGTCGGGGCCTGGCCAGGCCCAGGGTTGGGGTCGAGCTGAGGCCACGCGGCCGCGTGGTGCAGTGTCCAAGATGGTGGCTGGGCGGGGCAATGGGGCTGACGGGGGCCCGGGCCCGCGACACAGAGATATCCGGGAGCAGGCGTCCCGTAGGGGACGGGTTGCGGGTTGTTTCTGCGGGTAGCACCCGGAGAGCCGGTGTCTGGGCCCTGTCATGGGGGGGGGGGGAAAGCGAGCCCTTCATGGGGCCTGTCCAACATACCCCAACACTGATTCCAGTGTTGAAAGTACGATCCCTTGTACTGGGGGCCTCCCTTGGGGTACCCCACTGTACTGCCGGTGATAGCCTTTCAGCTGGTGCCGCTACCGACCACAGACACGATTCTGCCCCCCTGCTGCTGAACCAAGCTCGAGCAGGGGAAGGAAGAACAATACGTTTCCTGTCACAAGGAGGTGTGATCACCTCCCAGACAGGACTTGGTGTACTGGGCTCGGGTGGGGGGGCGCTTGCCAGCGCCACCAGACTGCTTTGAAGGGCACATTTGGTGCCGCCCTCTTTGCATACTCCAGTTTGAGCCAGTTCAGGGAGACCGTCACTCCCGCTCTGGCATGAAACTGGAGAAAGGACATGGGAGTATCCTCCCCTCTGTCCAGCCCCCCCCCCCCTGGGAGAGGCCCCTGAGTCCTTCCAACCATTTCTCCAGGGTACTTAAGGGCTTATCTGTGTGTGGTTACTTGAATATATTGTGGAACAAGAGTAAAGCCTGAAACCACATCCCTCTTCGACCGTCTGGACACTTGGACTTCGGTGGACTTCTCCTGGAACCGAGACTGCATCACGGAAGACTCCCGCTGCTCCTGGTCTTTGCTTGTGTCTGTGCTTCTTCCAAGATCTTCACCAGACCTGTGGGCAGCAAGGACATCTGAAGTAGTCTCTCTTGGAGAGAAGGAGTCACCCCCCTGCATCTGCAGGCACCTCAACGAAGCTGACCGGTCTGCTGCTCCTGACGTCCCACAGACCTCGAAAGGCTCAGCAACACAGGTGGTGGTTCTGGAACCCCATCGAGGCCTGTCCTGTCCTCTTTGCAATTTGGAGGCCAGCTGGGACCGAACCCCTGTGCAACCTGTTGACTTGCCATTGACAATGCTTGTGGGCTCTGGACTCCAGAGATCTTCGGGCCACAAGAAGCTCCAGCCTCCAGAATCTCTTCCTGCCAAGATCAGCATCCTCTTTACACCCTCTGCCCCATGGGCCTTCCTTCTTGGTGAGCTGCTCGAGGTCCTCTTGCTACTCCTGTGCCTCCAGCCTGTGGGTCCTCTGGAGGGTCTGCTCTTGCTCCAGTTCGCTCCCTTGCATGCTCTGGGCCTGCTCTGACTATCCTTCTGTTGGTGAGTCCCTTGGACCTTGCTGTTCCCAATGTTGCTCCTTTTACGTTCTCCTCACCAATTGCAGATACCAAGGCTTGTGGGTATTCCCGCCCTACACTGACCCCCCCTGGTCACTGACACCCAACGTGGGACAGCTCGCGCACGGCTCCTGGTCTTTCTCAGTGTCGCCTGGTCCTCACAGCTGCAGCTCCAAGGTCACCCATCCGACAACGGTTAGCATTGCTCTTCCATGCTTCCACGTCACTCCTGAGTGGCAGTGACTCTGTCCCCTCTGCTTGCAGGTTCTTCACTTCCAGAATCCACTGTTGGATTCTATCGGTCTTCTTCACCTTCTTCTCCAGAGCACTTTTCTCCAAGTCTCCCATTGTCGTCTATGAAGGTTTCCGACGTCTCTTCACTCCTATGCACCTGGCTTCCCTGGTGAAGGTAACCTTGTCTTTGGGACATTGACGGGTGGGGTTGCACTCCAACCTTCCATCCTCCATGGAAATTCTTCAGGGTCCTCTAGGAAGGATGCTTCTTCTGTAAAACTGCAACCGCGACTTCTCCATTGACTTCCACTGGGCACGCGGCGGTGTTCCCACTCTGCACACAGCCTCCGTGGTGTTCTTGGGTTCCTATCTTGGGGGATTCCTTGTGTCCTCAGCTCCTACGGGTCGTCTGGTCCAAGTCCCATCATCTCCTGCAGTTTGCATTCCACTTCCTTGATATATGGTTTGGTCTCCCCCTGGAGACCACTGTATTTTGTGCTACTTACCTGATTGCAATTGAAGTTCTGGTGTGTATTTGTGTCGATATCTTTGGATAGGAGATATACCAATGTGTTAGTGAGTGTTGTGTAATAAATAGGTATATTTCTATTCATACAATTTGGGGTTCTTTTTCGTGTAACCTACACTACATGATTAAAATGGTAAACAAGCTCCTTAACACTCCTTCAAGATAAGACGGAAGGCTGCGCTCCACAGTTATCACTTTGAGACCTTCCTGTGGTTATCAGAGACCACTAAAATCACTGTAAGGGTCGCCTGGATTAGTGCAAGTTGCATCACTTAAATAAGTGTGCACCATATACTAAGCCAGCCTCCGAGTCCTACACCATTGCTGTCCTATCACCTTAAGTCCGTCTTCTTACACTCCCTGTCCCTATCCTGACACTGCGGTCCTCTCTAGTGACACTGTGCACCCCCTCAGAACACTCTACGACCCCTTCTCTAGTTTAACACTCTCCAAACATCTAGTGACACTCAGTGACTCTCTAGTGACAGTTCTTGTGCCTCTCCTTACACTCCACTCTCATCTAATGATATTGTGCACCCCCTCACAACACTCTCTGATTCTTCCCCTAGTTTATCTCTCCCACACGCTCCTCCCCCACTCCCTGCCACTCCATCGCCCTCTCCTGCCACTCCACTCTGCTCTCATGACACTGTACACCTCATGACACTCTACGATCCCTCCTTTTGGTTAACACTCCCTGGTTCTCTAGTGACATGCCCTGCTCTTCTTTGGACACTTCTTACTATTCAAGTCAGACTGTGCGGTTTGACAACAAATGCATGAAATTATGGGAACTTAGTCCACGCACGTCATCAAAATATGTTGGTCCATTTCCTGGCTAGCTCACAGTGCACCGTCTGGACCCCTAAACCTGAGAGGGTACCGGATGGTGTTTGTAACCTCAGAACATGACCACTGTGAGCCCCTCCCGGGAAAACGTGGAAACAGGTCTACCTTTTCGCTTGTACCTTAGGCATGCCCAAAGGGAGACACAAGAAATACAGCAAATGGCATTTCAAACATTTATTGAAGCAACTGGGTTCTTGTGTAAAAGACATGAGCTGCAGTTATTAGCAGAAGGAAACAAAGCATTGTCACCAGCATTACAAGGATGTGGAAAAAGATGAATAATTCAACCATTATAACAATGCTGAGAGTATTGTGTATATGAACATCTATCATAATGAGAACCCTACTGTAGTAAGTGCTCATAGAAGTACGCAGACTTGATGCTTAAATATAGGTTTTATTCTGCTCAAGAGAATAACAGCGACATCAGGCAGAAGCAGCGATCAACTGCCAGAAAGCCCACATTCCAAAACAGAGCATAGAATGCCCATAAAACAGGGTTCTTTCTACAAGTGCCTGAAAAGCACAATACTCAGAATACTACACTATCCCCATTCCTTACAAAACAATAGAAAGGAAAGCCAAAAGAAAATAGAGGAAAAGAAAAGAAATAAAGAAAGAAAAGAGCAAGGAAGAATGTAAAAGAAAAGTAGCAAAAGAAAGAACAAGAAACACTGCAAGGAAAAAACTGCAGAAAAACAGGGTACTAAAAAGTTATCTGAACCTGGCAGGAATTTTACAAACTCTCAAACTCCTGCGAGGCTCTGGCACAAAGCTTACATCATTACATCTACCATTTCCATTATTGGCATCAGAACAAGAACTAGACAAATAGTTATTAGAGTCAACGTCCTCATTTTTGACTTTAACAATTTTACAAATGTTCCACCAATTCTTGTTGTTTACCCGCACAGCATTACCGCAAACCTTATCAACAACTAAAGGTTCGGAGAATTTGCTTCTTCCCTTGGTGACATGAACTGGACTTTTGATACGAACAACATCACCAACACAAATGTTCTGAGGAACAGCCCTTTTTCTTTCATCAAAATAAACCTTTTGCTTTGCTTGTGCTCCAGTAACTTTGTCCCTCACAAATCCATCAATACCATCCAAAACATCCATTTTCACCCATTTTGACATCCAACCAGGACAAATTTTCGTAGAGGGTTTCCTCCCTCTTAGAAGTTCAAAAGGAGACACTCCAGTCGACGAATGCGCAGTGATGCGATAAAACCATAACATGGAACGCACAGCATTCTCAACTACACACTTGCTAGCAATAGCCCACTGCACACAATTATTGAGCACCCTATTCATCCTTTCAACAAGGCCATTAGCCTGGGGGTGATAGAAAGAACTCTTCTTGTGAGTAACACCACCTTGTCTTAAAAAACACTCAAATTCTGAACTAACGAACTGTACACCATTGTCCGTCATAACAAACGAAGGAAAACCTTCCCTCAGGAAAATATCTTTTAAAAAGAGAATCACATTAGCCGAGGAAGGTTCACTGATAAAACGAATCTCCGGCCATTTGGAGTAATAATCAATGGCAACAATAGCAAAACGTGAAGATGAAGGTAAAAGATTGAATGGGCCAACCAAATCAATGCCAATCCTCTCCCACGCTCTCTCCGGGAATTGAATAGGCTCCAAAGGGGGTGTCCTTACCTTGTGACCTTTATCAGAGGACTTGCAAACAACACAATTATCAACCAAAGTGTCAACACAAACATCCATTTGCGGCCACCAAAACACATCCCTCAACCTACGTTTCGTGAAAGTTTTCCCTAAATGTCCTTCATGTGCACCATCAATTAGACGTTTCCTCAAACTCTCAGGAGGTATAAGCCTTCCACACCGCAGAAGAATACCATCCTCAACTGTGAGCTCATCAGCAATTTTAACAAAGGTCTGAAACTGTCCAGATACGTTCTTTTCCTTGGGCCAACCAGATTTCAAATATTTGATGACTTGAACAAGTACTTCATCTTTTAACAACTCCCTTTTCCACTCAACTTCATTAACAGCACACATTCCCTCAACATCCAAAGCAGCAACAAAACAATCCTCCTGATCATCCTCCTTCTCAAAATCAGAACCATTGCCAGTAATAGGAAAACGTGAAAAGTAATCTGCCCTGACATTCTTCATTCCAGGTAAATAGACGATGTCAAAATTGTACTGAAGTAACTTTGTCGACAACCTAGCAATCCTTGGAGTATGCTCCTTAATCTTTTCACCAGTTAAAATAGAGACTAAAGGACTATGGTCCGTTCGTATCACGAAATGACTTCCCCAGAGAAAAGGGTTGAACTTCCTGACCGCCCACCAGAAAGCCAAAAGCTCTTTCTCAATGACAGAGAAATTCATCTCAACCCCTCGCAACACTCTCGAAGCATACGCAATGGTGTTATCAACTTGGCCATTCTCTTGAGTAAGCACAGCCCCAAGACCAAAACCACTAGCATCCACAGTCACGACACATTCCTTATTTGGATCAAAAGGCTTAAGAATTCTGTCACTCACTAACTGTAACTTAATCCATTGGAAAATTTCTTGACAGTTCTTGTCCCATACAAATGGCACATTCTTCTTTAACATGTTTGTTAGTGGTTGAACTCTTGACGCATAATCCTTGATAAATCTAGAGTAAAATTCATTGAGACCAATGAATGACTTCAATCCAGATTTATCAACAGGAGGAGAAGCATCTACAATGGCTTTCACCAAACCAGGGCGTGGTTCTACTCCATCATGCGAAACCACATGTCCCAGAAATTCAATTTTTTCCTTTAGGAAAACACACTTTTCACTCTTAAGCACAATTCCTTTGTCCTACATAATCTCTAAAACTTGATTCAATGAATTGTCATGATCACCTTTGTTCTCGCCAAAAATCAAAACATCATCCTGGAAGACAATTACTCCAGGAGTATCTTTAAACATTTGACTCATTAGCCTTTGAAAAACTGCTGCCGCCGACGCGAGGCCGAACGGCATCCTGCAGTACTGAAAACTACCGAAAGGAGAGACAAATGCCGTCAAATGTCTAGAGGATTGGGGCGTGGCTTGACGGGCGAAGATGGCGGTCGCAGCCTAGCTGAGCTCCCGCCGGCCCGGACATTATCCGTCTGTTTATCCTGGCCCCTGAGCCCATTCCGCCAGACCTTAGCTGGGCGAGTGTTGGCAGTGGCGCTGAGAACCCTCCGGCTCCACGAGCGGCTTCCCTGGGCGATCCGGCGGAGCTGCGCTGCCGGCAGAGACATACGGCCTGGTCTTTGCCGCTGAGACCGGGGCCTCAATTTTGGAGCAGCTGCAGAAGCGTTGCCGGGCCGGCGGACTACTTGGCTGGCAGGCTGGCCCTGGGCGGCGGAGGCTCTGAGGTGCTGTGACTGGGCGCCGAACTGACTCGCTGCACACCGGGGACGCATTTGGAGTGTCTGGAATGCACAGAGGCCTACATCGCTGCCGGTAAGCCGGGGCCTAGATTTTCGCGCTCCCCGAGGCCGGCTGCAGACCGGGCCGGCGCTGACTGCGGGAAGTGTCTGGGTGCCTCTGCGACTGTGGAGACGGCGGCCGGCTGTGGGTGGCGCTGCCGGGCTGCCTTCTGGAACGAACCCTTGGACCATAACACGGATCGACGTGCAGGACCTACCTGGGGCAGCCTGCGGGCTACATTGATCCTCCCCCAAGACGTTGTTGGTGCGGCCGGCAGTGGGGCTGTTGGGACACCCGGAGACCTGCGTGGGCCGCGGGGTCCGGGGCGGTCCGCTGGGTAACCCACGGAGTGGCCGAAGAGAAGGGAGAGAAGGAAGCGGCCTGGCGACCAACCCCCATCAGGCCATTGACGCTGCCCGGACTTGGCTGGGGACCGATTCGTTTCCGGGGGCTGCGGGTCCACGGACAGGCCCACTCATCGGTGGAGGACCTCCCCCGCCCTTCTGCAGATCCTTCCGATACTGTGGCCCTGCAGCTACACACAGTCATGACCAGGGGAGGTGGCGGCCCGCCCAAGCAGGGGCCCATAGACAAATTTACAGGGCCCAGCGGAGGGACTGGAGCGTCCGGTGGTGGCGGTGGAACAGGGCCAGATAATGCGGCGCTCATGGCGGCAATCACCCAGTCTAGGGATATGCTAGACGCAAAGATTGGTGCAGTGGGCGCGGACGTGACTCTGTTGCGCCAAGACCTGCGAAATGCCGTGGAACGGATTACGGAGACGGAGTCGAGGATCTCGGTGGTGGAGGACGATGTAGGGACCCTGAAACGCAAGGTGGCTGCGATGGAATACGTCCAAAAAAAACTTGCGACCCGAGTGGAGGATGCTGAAGGTCGCGCACATAGGAACAACCTACGCTTTGTTGGTTTTCCGGAGAGGTGCGAGAAGGAAAATATGGAACTGTTTCTAACCCACTGGCTGGAGAGCTGGCTCCCCGCAGGGGCCCTTTTCAATTGCTTCATAATTGAACGTGCACATCGCGCCTTAACACAGCGACCGCCGGAAGGGGAGCGACCCAGGGCTGTCATCGCCAGACTGTTGAACTATCATGATCGGGATGTGATCCTACGAGAAGCGAGAGCCAGAGACTCCACCATGTACGAAAATCGGAAGATCATGATCTTTCCCGACTATACCAGGTTAGTGCAGCAGCAGCGTCGGTCCTTTTTGGATGCCAAAGCCAAATTACGAGGTTTGCAGATTCAATATTCCCTGCTGTACCCGGCCCGCCTACGAGTTGTCTATCAGTCCCGAACTCACTTTTTCGTTTCTCCTGAGGATGTCTTCAAGTGGACTGACGAATCTGTGCCGATCAGGCCACATGCCCAGCCGGGTCTGAATCCTGGTGCCCCTGGAGGCTCGTCGCAGGAGCGGAGGGGTCAGCCGGCCCGGAACGGACGACATCGGAGGTCCCGGTCAAGGAAGAGGTCCGCCTCCGCCGGCGCGACTCAGGATAGCGGAACTATTGCATCTGACCAATCCGAAGACAATTCTTGAGACCCTGAGAAGGACTACACTACTCGGCTGAAGCAGTGAACTCGAACTGCCGGAGGGCCCATGGCCGGGCGTCGTCCCTGGAAGTGCGGGCATCGCCCACAGTATTTGTTCTTGGGGATGATTTAGTGGTAACTGGGGTTGCGGATAGGGGTTCAGGGGTGACTTGATGGGGGCCTCCAACCACCACACGTTGTGGGTGTTGGCTAGGGGAGGGGCGGGGTTTTACTGTTCCTAAGGGGTGTTGGGATCCATTGGTATGGTTGGTCTTGGGCCCTCTGTTTTGGACCCGGGGCTGCCCATGCCGCGACAGGTACTTCAATGTTTTATGAGGTATAGGGGTGGGGGGTGTTTGAAGCAGGGGATGGGGGAGGGACCTGTGGGGACAGGGATGACTCAGAAGGGAGGTCATACTGGAGTTGTTGCTGTTGATGTTGGGAGGGTCTGGGACGGGTGGGGGGGGACATGCACGTGCTGTTTACTAAGGTTATGAAGAAAGTGCGAGGTGTGTGGGGGTGGCACAGGAGGCCTACTTGTTGGACCTCAATTGACTATGGCTGACATGACTCATGGACTCCCCGGAGAGTCCCTACGGATAATCACCTGGAATGTCAGGGGGATGCTGGATACTATTAAAAGGGGAGCTGTTCTACGTAGGGGGAAGAGGGAATCTGCTGATGTGCTCTTGCTCCAAGAAACACACATGATGGGCTCTAAAGTACTTAGCTTGCAGAGGTTTGGATATCATCAGGTCTTTCATGCTGGTTTCGTCAGGGGGTCCAGAGGTGTAGCTATTCTGGTAAACCGCAGAGTGGCCTACGTCCATGAGAAGCAGTGGGCGGACCCACAAGGCCGCTATATATTTGTCAAAGGTATGGTGGGTGCTGAGCAGGTGGTTTTTGGAAGTGTCTATGCCCCCCCCCCTCTGCAGTGGGCCCTGTCCGAGAAGCTGTTCACGGTGTGGGATGATATCCCGGAGTCCTTGGCTGTGGTTGGGGGCGACTGGAATGAGGTAATGGATGTTAGTGTGGACCGTCAGAGGCGACAGGGAGTGCTCGCTGGCTCTTCTCCAGGTTCCCCTACCCGATTGCAAGCTATGGTTGAGGGATTGGGATGGGTGGATGTGTGGCGACATATGCATCCAGCGGCGCGCGAATACACATATGTTTCTGCGGTGCATGGCTCGTTCTCGAGACTATATTATTTGTTTGTGCCTGGTGTTTACCTGAGCAGGGTGCGCGGCGCTGCGATCCTGCCGAGGGGACTATCAGACCATTCCCCGGTATCAATCACTGTAGACCTCCTTAAAAAGCGGCAACCCTTCCGATGGAGAATGTCCGCATGGCATCTTCAGCAGCCCGGCTATGTCCAACATCTGCGGGAAGCTGTCGCCCGTTACTGGCGGGAAAATCTAGTAGACAGCATGGACGTGGCGGTGGTGTGGGAGGCTATGAAACCCACTATAAGGGGGATAGACATCGCGTGGTGTGCTACGGCCCGCCGCAGACGACGGGAGTCGACCACTACAGCTGCCAAACTAGTGGAAGAACTGGAGCAGCGGAGTCGGGGAGGGGGAGATGAAGTAGCGATACGGATGCTTCTTCAAGCACAGCAGTCCTATGCCTCTCTATTGATAGATGAGGCTAAGCAGGCGGGGCTGGCCACACGGAGCAGAGTATACCAATGGGGAGATAAGTCCTGTACCATGCTCCATAGGCTATGTCAGCAACGTCTCCAACCGATCACACTGCCGGGCCTCACTGCTGAGGACGGAGTAGCAATTACAGACCCGGCTGAACTTGCGGCAAGTTTTGCCGATTATTTCAGGTCGCAGTATGCCCCGCGAGACTGCCTCCACGTGGATGACGTAGCTAAATTCATAGACGACTTGCCGCCTCGGACTGTGTCCGACGAGGCCAGGACGGCACTCGATGCTCCCCTTACGGCTGAGGAACTAGGGGAGGCACTGAGCCAACTTAATGTAGGGAAGGCACCTGGACCAAATGGCTACCCCTGCGAATTTTTTAAGAAATTCCAGCTTCTCCTGGGATCCCATTATCGATGCGCACAGGAGGTAGCACGTGAGCAGTGCAGATTGCCTCCTGACTGGCGCCACGCCGAAATTGTGGTCTTTCAAAAGCCTGGTAGACCCCCTGACAGGCACGACTCGTATCGCCCCATTTCATTGCTCAACATAGAGGCTAAAATACTGGCGAAGGCCCTGGCAAACCGCTTACTCCCATATATGGTGGACCTGGTCCATCCTGACCAGGCAGGCTTTATGCCTCACCGAGCAACACGGCACAACATCCGGCGCGCGCAGGCGGCGGTGGATGCGATGGGGACCTCGGGGGAAAGAGTGGCTTTGTTACTGGCGGACATCCATAAGGCTTTTGATTCCGTTAGCTGGACATACCTTTTTGCTCTCCTATCTCGCCTCAACCTGGGCCCGGTGTATCTGTCATATATTTCACTGCTCTACACCGATATTACGGCGTCCGTTCGGGTGGCTGGGGCCATTTCGGAGGCGTTTTCCATTGGACGGGGGACCCGTCAGGGGTGCCCATTGTCCCCGTACCTGTTCGCCCTGGCCATGGAGCCTCTGGCCTCTTGGGTGCGCATAGACGCTCAAGTCCGGGGTTTTGTTTGGTCTGAGACTCTTTTCGATAGAATCGCCTTGTATGCGGACGACGTCCTCTTCTTCCTCACTGACCTGCATCGCTCGGGGCCCCGAGTTTTAGAAATCATGCGAGTCTTTGGAGAGGTCTCGGGCCTTTATTTGAACTTAGGCAAATCCACCCTTTGGGTGTTGGGAGGCACAGCGGAGATGGACCCCTGGGCGATGGACTTACAGCAGGCAACCGACGGTCTGAAATATCTGGGGGTGTTCCTCTCGGAATCCACACATACCACGTGGGAACGCAACATTGTACCCGTGTGGGATAAGGTTCAGGCTGATATCAAAACTTGGTCCCGGATGCCTCTAACCATTTTCGGTAGGTCTGCAATATTCAAGATGGTGGCTCTTCCGCGTCTATTGTACCAATTACAGAATTATCCTCGTCCCATCCCTCCCCAGTGGTTTCGGCAGGTTAACTCTGCGTTAAGTTGCTTCCTGTGGGCTGGGGGCGCGGCCAGGGTGGCGCTACGACGTGCTTCCTCTCCACGTATTGTGGTGGCTTAGCCACCCCTGATCTGCTGTCTTATTACCAAGCCTCACAGCTGCTAATACTTAATGAGTGGTGGTATGGTGACAGGGGGGACCCGGCATACGCCCTGGAGCGCTCGTTGATGGGCGATAACACACTACACACGATTCTTTACTCAGCCCGGTTGCGGCGGACATTGCCGTGCGTCACGAAAGTTGTCTTTGCCGTGTGGCGGCAGGCATTACGTCGCATGGGTTGGTGGGGTAAACTGACTGCCGAAACGCTGTTGTGGCATAACGGACGACTCCCCGAACTGTCGACACTGCCGGGGTTCGACGGATGGGAAGCAATTGGGATATCGATGTTGGGACATGTCATGTCCGGGACTACCCTGAAGTCGTTCCAGGAACTCAGTGCTGAGTTCTGTATGCCCCAAACCCAATTCTTTCGTTACTTACAATTCCGTCATGCACTCATGCCCAGTGTTGCAGATCTGGACTCGCTCCCAGAGTTTAGCCCTATTGAGGCGAAGGTATTCATGGGAGACCTTGGAGATAAAAAGGTCTCTCGCATCTACCAGACGATGGTAACCCACTGCTCTTCTACCCTGCTTCCCCTGAAGGCAGCTTGGGAGGCTGATATCGGTCCCCTAGATGAAGATGACTGGAGAGAGGCCCTCGAGTCCCCGCGGGGAACCGCAATAGCGATGCGGCTTAGATTGATCCAATTCAAGTACCTCCATAGGTCTTATTATACCCGGGAGCGGCTCTGGAAGGCTGGACTGATTGGCTCGCCGGAATGTCTGCGGTGCGGCGCTGATGTGGGTACGCTGCTGCATACGGTGTGGTCATGTCCTAGACTGATTGGATTCTGGAGGGGTGTATGGAATTGCCTTTCTGAAGTTCTGGGATGGGACCTCCCACGCACTCACCGCTTAGGTTTACTCCACATACTTGAAGGGGTTGGTGGAAACATATACAAACGCCACCTATTGCTCTTGGGACTGGTAGTGGCCAAACGAGACCTAGCCAGAGCGTGGAAGGGAGACGGGCCCCCCCCCCTATGTGTATGGCAGGCCGGCCTGGACTATTATATGGTACTGGAGCGACCTGTGTTTGAGGCGAGAGGCTGCCCCCGTAAACACTTCAAGATCTGGAAGAGGTGGGCGGACTATAGGGAGCTGCCTCTAGATCCCCCTGTAGAACATGAGGAAGAAGTATAGGCTGCGGTGCCTTGAGGGCCTGTTTTACTGTGTCATGCCTTACGAACGAGTACAACTGAGTTTCTACTGTACGTGCATGGGGTTAGGGAGGGATAAGGGGCGGGTAGTGGGGCAGTTGGGTATTGGGAGTTGGTGGGGGCAGGGGTAGGGGAGTGGGCTACTTTTCTTGGTTTATTCTACTCTAGATTGGTTTAGCTATGACACTGTAAACTGTACTACAATGTTTGGTGGAGCTCTCCTGGTTGTGGGGAACCACTTCTTTTACTCTGCTCAGCTCAATCAAATAATAAAAAATGTTGTTGTGAAAAAAAAAAATGTCTAGAGGATTGACTCAACACCACCTGATGGTAAGCGGAAGCTAGATCCAACTTAGTAAACCATCTTGCACCTCTAGTAAGAGACAACAAATCTGTAATTTTTGGCAAAGGGTGTGAATCGATCCAGATGTTTTTATTGAGACTGCGCAAATCAACACAAACGCGCAAATCACCATTCCTTTTTCTGGCGACAACAAGAGGAGACAACCACAAGGATGACTCAATTGGTTCTATGATCCCTTTCTTGCACAACTCATTCAACTCCTTTTCTAGACTATCTCTTACGCTAAAAGGGACACTCCTGACCTTATGCTTAATAGGTATAGCTCCATCTTTCACTCTTATCTCGTGGGTAAAACCTTTAACCATTCCAAGCCCCTTCCCAAAGACTGTAGGGAACTTGAAAGCCAATTTTTCAGTATAGTCGTTTGATTCTACGACACTAACTTGTTCCTTTGTACCTGGTCTTAGAATCAACTGAAACAGGCCCTGGTGGAACCACCCCAAAATGTTTAACCCCTTAATTGAAACATAAATTTTTCCAAGTATTTTCCTACCCCTGAACTGCAGGATATCTTCAAAATACCCAAGCAAAACTATTTTGTGCCCCTCATAGGAAACGGGGGCTCTATCAGGTGGCTCCAGCTTCCTTTCAGGCCAAGTTTCATCAAACAATTCTTGGGTGATCATTGTTATTCTTGCGCCTGAATCCACTAACAAAGAAATCACTATGTCACCCACACCAAATTCTTCATAAGGGTCAACACAATCTGAAGGGTCCCCAGTGATGACTCCATCTTCCCGTACCACTACAACCATCTCCCTAAGGTCGTCTTGGATACTGTTAATAGGATCTGAATCCTTTCAGGTATTTTCATAAAACTCTGAAACATTTCCTACCCACTTACATTGCTCTGTCTCTGAGACTTATTCATGAAGGCTGAATTTCCCTGCCTAATATTCTGGCATATCTTCGCAAAATGACCATATTTCCCACAATTACGGCATGTAGAATTCCTAGCAGGACAGAACTTGTTACCCTTATTGTGTGAAAGATTTCCACATCTATAACAAATGTCACTTCTAGAAAAAGTACCCCTCTCATAACGTGAACCAGGAAAATTGTTCTTCTCGAAACGTTGTTGACCAGATGCTGCCTTATTTTCCTTGTTCTCCTTAGCCCTAACTATGGAAACTGCCTCTTCACTTTTCTTCTCAAGTTCCTTGACTTCTTTCTTAGACAATTCAATGCTTTTGGCTGTACGGATAGTCTCTTCAAGTGTTGGATTGCCCAAGGTAAGTAGTTTTTGTTGGATTGACTTGTCAGTACATTTACATATATACTGATCTCTAATCAATTGTTCTCTGAAACCCTCAAATTCGCAATCCGCACTCAACTGCCTTAGACTTGATACATATGTCTCAACATCTTCTCCTGGTAACTGTTCTCTTTTGAAGAATTTATGTCTAATCACAACAAGACTAGGCTTGATATTAAACCTCAACTCCAGTCTCAACCTTGTCTCAGTATATTCATCAACGTCTCCTTCTGCGTTGTCTCTAATTAAAGGAGGTAAATGTTTATAAATTTCCCTACCTTCAAACCCTAATGAGTGCAAAAATAGACATTTCTTCCTCTCTGCGCGATATCTTGACGCGCCTATTGCACCCAAATAAGTCTCAAACGCATCGAACCATTTCTTCCAAATTATAGGTGGATTGCCTGGCGTCTCCAGAAAAGGAGGTGGAGGGGAAACTGACTGCATCTTGCTCAAAAATAAATGCTTGACCACAGAACTCTAATCCCAAATTTTTATAAATCCGTCTTGTCGCTGTTCTCAAAAGATAGCAAAAATGGGATTGTTCAAAAAACAAAATCGTGAAATGGAATGTGCCTTGCCAGCTAACTCTGCTTGTAGACACTCACTGGGTCAAAGCGTGTTGATTAGCTTCAAACTGAGGAGAAGCACAAATGTCACAAAATACACATTGGTTGAGTCGGTATGATGAGTTTCCAACTCTCTGCGCCGCGTCTCGAACCACTGACAGCGTCTATGTGTTCAATTTCTTCCTCACTGCGCCGCGTTACGAAGAACAGACAGCGTTGACAGCGTTGTTATGGCTACAGCGTTGCTAAGGTTACGCGTGTACAAAGTGGAGTCTTTAAAATGGCCGACCACAGCGTGCTCAAACGTAGAGTTGCGCTGCCAACCACACGCGTCCTTCTTTTCCAACCACGACTCGCGCTGACTGTCGGATTTCACATCGCGCTCATGCGTAGAGTTGCGCTGCCAACCACACGTGTCCTCCTTTGCCAACCACGGCTTGCGCTGACGATGAGATTTCCCCCAAAAAATTTTATATCGCCTACGCCTCCTAGCGAGCAAACAACACTTCCGATGCGCTAGAAATGAAGCGGAAAGACTTATCTCTTTTTTGCTGTGTAGATAACAGCGTATCTTCGTCCTCCCACAGAGCTTGAAGATGAACACGGATTCTCGAGGTAGATCGAGGTAAGACAGGTTCTTTACCTACTCTTGAGCATCGTCGCCAACAATATTGTAGTAAGTGCTCATAGAAGTACGCAGACTTGATGCTTAAATATAGGTTTTATTCTGCTCAAGAGAATAACAGCGACATCAGGCAGAAGCAGCGATCAACTGCCAGAAAGCCCACATTCCAAAACAGAGCATAGAATGCCAATAAAACAGGGTTCTTTCTACAAGTGCCTGAAAGGCACAATACTCAGAATACTACACCTACCTACCCTGACCCGACTCTAGAGAGCGTAATAAGCGCATTCTGCCATATCTCCTGGAGTAGCCTAACTCCCCGTTTACCTGTATGAATGATGTGTCTGGATGCCTTATTGCAAAGAGGGGGGTCCCAGTGAAATTATGTTAATGAATCAAACAAATTATTTTATCAGAAAATAAACACAAATAATGTATGCACTAAATGAATCTACAATGTTTTAATCACACGGTAGATGAAGCCAGAATATGGATGCCAGCCTGGTGTGGAGCAGGCCTCTGTCCTTAGCAGGATGGTTACAGAACTCAGCAGGGCTGGGAATCAGCCCCGGGCGGACGTCCTGGATAATCCACAGAACTGCTCCTCTGATGAGCTAAATGTCAGAAGCAGTTTATATAATAAAAACTGGCCTCGTTCACACTGTGTCTTTGGTCCTTAGCTATTTAATATTCGTATTTCTGTCTCAGAACTGACTCAGAATGGACAACATTGTGATAAAATGCTTATGAAGAAATGTGCTTGCAAGCAGAACACTTCCTAAGCAGGCAAAAAAGTCACCTGTCGAGAAAGAGGTCAAGTTCAAACGTGAACATGTAACAGGGACATTTTTGTGCATGGGCCCTGTTAAACCTCAATACCCTGCCCCCTCCCAACACTCCTGCCACTCCAATGACGATGCACGCCCCCTTGTGACACTCACCAATCCCTGCTCCAGTTAAACACTCCCTGCCACTCTAGAAATACTGCCTGCCTCTTCCCTGACATACCACGCCTTCTCACGCTCCCAGCCACTCCAGTGACACTTCGGGGCTCCTCACACTCTCTGCCCCTCTCCGAGACTCCATTCCTACATGCTCGACACCCCATCCTCCTCTTCTGAAGCTGCCCATTCTGTTCCTACAACTACTTCTTCTCTGACACTCTAAGGTCCAGACTAACAAAGATGCCAGGCAAAACTTACTTTTGCATTTGTCGCTCGAAGTAGGAATGGTATGCCCAGACGTGGGTCCCGTGCTCACCGTGACTTGTTTCCAGTCCAGGGAGGACCTGGCCTGTCAGTTCGGGCTGGACTGTTCCCATGAGGCACAAAATCAAGACTGATCTGAACATGGCCGGGTCTACCTGAAATGGCATGGGGAGCAAAAAAACTAAGGAATTTGGCCCAAATCTCGGTACCGGGGTGAATGTTTGACATTGTTTCAGCATTAAGTCCATCAATTGTTCTTTATGCATTAGATAACGCAGCGCAGCACAGCGCAGCACAGCACAGCACAGCACAGCACCCAGAGCTGCTACACTGGGTTGCGTGAGAAGGAGAGAGCAGGAGAGAGCCACCTCTTCAGAGTTATGGCACTTCCGTGGCTTCTCCCTAGCACCGGGACTCAATCAGGCTGTGAGCGCCACGCACACACCTGTGCTCTATAGTGTGAGGGTGACTGTGCACAAGTCTAGGATTGGTTTCGCAGTACAGAATGCAAAGCTTACCCTTACTTTAAAATGTATCCTACTTTGTCTGTGTGCAGTACAGACCGCCCAAAATGAAAAATCCTAAAAAGAATGAGAAATAAAAGTATTTCTATTTTTAACCCCTTCTTTGAGTTAGCATTTTTCCTTTTCTGTGATAGCATTACTGATTCCAGCCTCTGCTCTCCCTCAACAGAATCACTCCCCTTCTTTGTTATCTCCCTTTAGTGTAGGCACCACGCCTACAAGGGACTGTGTTTAAAACAGTTAGACACAAGATAGCCATGAATACATAGGTATTGATAACCCTGTATATGATCGGATAAGCAAGTTCCACTACCACATTGGCACACTACTAGAAGCCAGTACAATTCCTCGAAACACATTGCCTCTTAAGATGCCATCATTTAAAGCCTAAACTTCGGCAGGGCACACTACTAAGCTTGACCAATGTCTGAACCGGAGACTTTAAGCGTTAGAGAGGAAGACATTGAAGAGCTCCTGAAACGCCCATCGAAACTTAACCCAAACAATACATCGACCAATCCAGGACAACAATTGGAGTTGGAAAAAATAACACGCCTAAAAAAATAAACAGATTCGTACAGCCCTACATGGAGAGGTGCTGTTGGAACATCTAAGAGCGGGCACAATACCAGATACCAGAAGGCCTTCAAGGACTGGATGTTCCACTCAATTAAAACAGCAGAACGCCTAAGTCAAAAAGAATTAGAGTTGATAAAAGAACTTGAAGAATGAGGTGATGAGCATACAGGAGTAAATCAGGAAACAGTAGTCTTGCTTATAGAAGGTTTGATGTATCATCTTGTAAAGAGACCTCATCCTTCAGCACAAAAGTTAAACTGACTTAAAGTTCAAGTGGTAGCATTCTAAGATAGAGATGTTCCAAAAGGGAACACTAAGGAGCACACATGTCCATGGCTACAAGGAAGAATTGCATATGCAAAGTAAGAATACTACAAAGAAGCATTTCACAATAACCAACCTTTTTTAGACAGAGGAACTAGACGTCCTACGGACAGAACGAGATCCATACAATGGTACAACCCGCCACCTCCAAAACAGTTCCAAGGAGAAAAAACATTGAGGAGGAATTTATACCGCTGGTAAAAGAGGTAAAAGGTTCGATTTGCAATCTGTCAGAATATAATCTATCGAAGGAAGAAGCACAAGTTCTCCAAAATAGTCTTTCATTTATACCGACCACGAAACTAGACATGGGTCAAACTAAACTAGAAATAACGCAACTCTTCCGGAAAATGAGGTTGAAGGATTTCTTCTTATAAAAGTCAGAGCCCATATCAATCAACTTTTCTGGCCTAAAAAATACATCCAACTTCTTTCCATCCTTTACATTGATGCCAATTGAATTATTGACGTTCGAAAAAAACTTTAATGAGGGATCTCAATACATTGGACAACAAAAAAACCTTTACAAAGTGGAGCCTAACAAAAAATAAAAAAATGGTATTAGACCAACTAATGAATAATGAAGAAATCATAGTAAAGCCCGCGGATAAGGACGGTGCGGTTGTGATTTTGAAACGCGACAAATATGAGGCAGAAGTTACTCGCCAACAATCAAATGAAGGACACTATCGAAAATCAGAAGAATATCTCATAAGTATGATAAAATCCAAACTGATCAACCTAATTGCTCCTGGAGAAGAAGGATGGCTATCTAAAAAAGAGGCTGAGTACTTAATAAATGACAACCCAAGGATGCCCTTAATGTATGTCCTTCCAAAAATTCACAAGGACTTGACAAACCCCCCAGGAAGACCGATAAATTCAGGGGTGAATTCCACCTTAGAAAGACCAGCCAAATATGTTGACACATTACTAAAACCACAAGTGAGCGAAACTACGAGCTACATCAAAGACACTATGCAAGCTATCTCAATACTGGAAGGAGGACCATTCGAGGAAAAGGAGGAATAACTAGTCACATTAGATATTGCTAGTCTCTACACTAACATTTCTCAAGAAGCAGGGCTGGAATCCCTTGAAGTGTTTCTGGACAAAAGAGCAAGACCACATATGTGCCTTCACAGTTCATACTACAACTGGCAGAAATTCGCCTCAAGTATAATTTCTTTAGCTTTAATGAGAACCAATATGTGTAAATAAAGGGGACCGCGATGGGGTGCCACTTCGCCCCAGAAATGGCCATAATGTTTATGGTGTTGTTTGAAGACAAATGGTTATATAGCAACAATCCATATGACGGACACATAAAAATTTGCCGTCGATATATTAATGATGTGTTCATGTGCTGGAGTGGAACTGAAGATCAACTGAAAGAGTTGGGGGCGTTAGCAGCAGGAAATTAACACCTGCTCTGACATGGTGTAAAGTCGGACCACAGCCTGCACCATAAAAGGGAGCCCAGCCTAGAGCCACACCTGAAGATCAACAGAAGCCATGGGGCTACTGATCATGCAGCTCGGAGCCCCAACAGGGCTACAACACCCACCGCCACCAACCCCAGAACCCCACCCACCCGGACCAACACTGAGGCAGCGCAAAGACTGCGACCCTCAGAAAACGCACCAGCCTTACAGACATGACACCAGAGTATGTCATTGCCCACTACAGGCTCAAAAGGACAGCCATCCTCCGCACCCTGACCACCATTGTCCTCAGGCTGACGGTACCAACATCCCTCCTCAGACAAAGCTGCTGGCTGTGCTGCACGTGTCGGACCCTGGTATCCTCCAACCAACAACTGCCAGAGTCGGAGGAGTCTCACAGCCAGCCCAAAACAAGTTTCACACAACGGTCGTGGATGACATCATCAGCCTGGTACCCCACTATCTATACTTCCTCCACACTGCGCAGCAACAGCGGGAGACCAAGCAAGGCGTCTACGCCATAGCTGGCTTTCCGCACATGTGAGGGGGCAATTGAATGCACACATGTCCTACTTGTGCCCCCTGGCAACACTGCACACAATAACCACAACAGACTGCACACACATTCAATCAATCTGCAGGCAATAGTGGACCTCTCGGGAATCTCCACCAACTTCGACGCCAACCACCCAGGCAGTGTGCATGATTCCCACATCTTGCGACAGTCCATCATTAACCAGCGCTACCAGGATGGCACCCATGGAAATGCATTGCTCGTTGGCAAGTACCAAATGAACACACCACACACCTTGACTCCATAATCAGGTAAAGCACGCCACTGGGAATGCACACATAACCAACTCACATACAACATGCCAAACAACATGCCCATCCACCAGACACGACTGCACAACTCACTGTGGGAACCTGGGCCAGCCATGTACATAAGCCATCAACGGCATGGCACCTCAGCCACACAACAGCAGATTGTGGGGAGAGGTGGGGACCAGGCATGTGCGAAGGAGGCAAGTGGCCGATGAATTAGAATGTACACAATGCACGTGTGGCGTGGATGTGATGGCCAAACAGCAGTATACAGGCCACACACATATCCATGTCAACATACACCGCTGGTGTTTGGAGTGCATTAGACAGTGGACACAACCATGTCACCCCAGCCAGTGGGGAGGATTGTGGAACTGTAGCTTGTTACGTTCCCCCCATAGGCATGAGCGGAGTGGGCTGGCCCAGCGTACGCCAGGCCAGCGTAGGGGTGTGAATAAAAGGCACATGACTCTGGACGTGGTCATCTTCCGGAATGCCCAACGTGTCTGCCAGGGCGACGCCTCTCACCCCGCCACGAGGCCGACGCCGTGAGCGGGGTTGCCTGTGATCCTGTGCGCCTGCTGCACCCTGGGATACTGGTCCGGAACCAGTCTTGCCAGCCCTACGCACCCTGGCCTCAATACCCACATGCCAACACTGGTGTGTGTTGAAGAGGGCCCGCCATGTGCCGGTGGGCGCTCCAAGCCTGAGGCCCAAGACCCTGGCAACCTGCTACGACCATTAGAGAAATGGGGTGACCCGAAGGTACTGGACCTGGGTAATGTATTAGTATAAACAAACAACGGTCCGAGACCTATATATTTCTAAACATGCAAAAAATCAAAACTTTTTCAATTAAAAGGCGTATGTTATTTAAACAACCCTGCTCAATCAATGATGAACATATGGAAAATAGGCAACAGCAACAAACTCAAGATATATGCAATATTTTTAATCTATTGTCAAAATGTAGTAACGAAAGCACTATTCACAGTATTATGTACTATTCCTTATATACATTGCCCCGTATTTAGAGCGTGCAGTAGAAAAAGAGGTGTCAAAAAGAGCGTGAACGTGGTAAGGAGAAAGGAAAAAGAATCACACAGATTTGTAAACAATTATTCTAAATCATTCAACATGAACACCAGCCAATGAAGGCCGGAGCAGTATATATCCTGGCCACTCCAATTAGTCAGGACAATTTCCCTTATTTTATTCCAAAACATAAGATGTAAAAAATGTCTGCACTATATCATAGAGGGAGATATAGTTAGTGGTCCAGGTTTTTAGTAAATGTCGTCGACGTTTCGACTCGTCTTGCGGCCTTGCGGTGGGTTATGCCTGGGCCATGCGAGTCTTCTTCAGGACAGGTGGGACGGGACAATAAGGGATCTCATTGATGACCCTATGAGAGATAAAAACCCATTAGGGTTGGGGCTGTTGCCTAGTCACTTAAAACAAGGGCAGGATTACAAGAATGCTTACCCTTCTAGGGATATAGTGGTCTCAGTTCCCACTCCAATTGGCTCAGTCCTTTTTGAATCCAAGAAATTAATCCAAGTATTCTGGAAAAAATACGTCGACGACATTTACTAAAAACCTGGACCACTAACTATATCTCCCTCTATGATATAGTGCAGAAATTTTTTACATCTTATGTTTTGGAATAAAATAAGGGAAATTGTGCTGACTAATTGGAGTGGCCAGGATATATACTGCTCCGGCCTTCATTGGCTGGTGTTCATGTTGAATGATTTAGAATAATTGTTTACAAATCTGTGTGATTCTTTTTCCTTTCTCCTTACCACGTTCACGCTCTTTTTGACACCTCTTTTTCTACTGCACGCTCTAAATACGGGGCAATGTATATAAGGAATAGTACATAATACTGTGAATAGTGCTTTCGTTACTACATTTTGACAATAGATTAAAAATATTGCATATATCTTGAGTTTGTTGCTGTTGCCTATTTTCCATATGTTCATCATTGATTGAGCAGGGTTGTTTAAATAACATACGCCTTTTAATTGAAAAAGTTTTGATTTTTTGCATGTTTAGAAATATATAGGTCTCGGACCGTTGTTTGTTTATACTAACCTGCTACGACCATCACGACCTCCGCGAGCAAGGCCCGCAGTACTCCTTTCTCGTGACGTACTCTACCGGCTGACACAGCGGACTAGTAGGTCACACATTTGGAAGTGAGTCTTGATTACACTATGGCAGAGGATGATGTTTATGGCTGACTTACAGTCACTATGCTCCATTCGATGGGCATAGCATTCCAACACCACGTGTCTGTGGGCCACTGCTGACTGCTGCCTCCAGCCTACACTGCGGTCAAGAAGGTCACACATTTGCAAGTGAGTCTTGGTTTAGCAATGGCGGAGTTCATGTCATTGTGCCGGCATACCGAAATGTTGGTGGAAACGAGGCTGTAGCATTCCACTCCTCCATTTGCTGCTTCCGACAGCTTATGCCCTCTGCATCATGCCCTGGAGGACACCTTCCACTGTGTGCCGCAACCCTCTGCGACATTCACCTCGGACATCGATGAGGACACGCTCAGTTTGCGTGGCCCTGCATCAGTGCACCGCAAGGCACCATCTTGTGGCGGGGTGCCTGTGCCGGCGGCTGTGCTGTGCCGGCGGCTGTGCATCCGGGGCCACTAACTCTGTGCTGGTCGAGTAACGGACCCTATCTTTTGAGATATTGGATGGCCTCTGAGACGATGGCCTTGAGTCATCAACGCCATGTGTCTGTGGCCCTGTGCTGTCCGCTGCCTCCGGCCTCAACTGCGGTACACCAGGGCTCACACATCAAATCCTGACCGGCCCGGAGGTCGCATCACCGCAGGAGGCACACGCCACCTCCGCCAGGACCACCTCCAACTGCCAGATGCCAGTCGAAACAGTCGTACTGGCAGACTGACAGAGTTGCTCACACCTGTCGTGGATGCCACATCTGCCTGGTCCCCTGCTCACCACTCCAGGTGCCACTAACTCAGTGCACCACGAGTCATCGTCCATTACTGTTTTGTTTTGGTTATGTGCTGTGGCGAGCTCACGCAGCAATGTTTCCTCAGGCAGTGTGGTAGACCTGGGACGATGTTGGAAACGCATCTCTTTGCTTCGGAATTAACGCAGCGCGGTGCAGCCAAATGGCTTGCGGCACTGTGAAGCGTTACTTCCTTGTAAATATGGCCCTGTGCCCTTTCCACCAACCAAATTTCCTCGAACCCCTCTCTCCGATATCCTCTTCTTGATCTGTTAATTCATAAATGAATAGAGCCTCGAGGTCTAATGCTTAAACGACGAAGATTCTTTTAGATAAGCAAAGGCTTCGAAAACTGCTATTTCCATTTTAAAGCCAAACTACTAGTTGCAATCGCCGCTTGACTTTGTTTCCTGACAGACTTTGATGCAGGCCCGGACTGGCCGTTGTGGGCACCGGGCAATCCCCCGGTCGGCCGCAAGGGTGGGGGCCGGTTTTGGGCTCTGGGGGCCGTTTTTGTTGCAGAGCCGTTTTTGCAGCATAGCTGCAAAATCGGCCCTGTAAAAAAATCGGCTGAAAAGCGGCCCTGGCAAAGCGCTCGCCCCCCTCCCGCCCGGGGGGGCGGGGGGACGGCCGAGCACTTTGCCAGGGCCAGTTTTGGTTCCCAGTCCGGCCCTGCTTTGATGCCAAGATGCTACTCTGAATGAATTGAATTGAAGATTTGTATAGCGCAACTAAACCCAGAGGCATCAAGGCGCTTAAAGATGTTACAGCTGTTTGAACGGAGAGGAAAGTAGAGCAGTTACAAGTAGGCTTCAAGGAAGAGCCAGGTCTTAAGTGCTTTGCGGAAGAGCACGTGAGAAGCAAGACCCTTGAGGTCATCTGGAAGCGAGTTCCACATTCTCGGAGCGAGAGAGCAGAAGGCCCTTCCTCCCCATCTGGCCTTAAAGACTCGGGGCGGCTAGCAATTTTTTGTTGGCAGAGCGGAGAGCCCTACCAGGAGAGTAGTAGGACACCAGGGAACGGATGTCTTCGGGTCCAGTGCCATGCAAGGCACGGTGCGCGAGGCAAAGGACCTTGAAGTTGATTCTGGCCTGCATAGGGAGCCAGTGCAGATCCTTCCTGATGGAGGAGCCAGGTGAGCGTTTCGGGGCATCTACAACAAACCGTGCAGCTGCATTCTGCACTATCTGAAGGCGTTGTACCTACCTTTATTAGTGCCTGAATATAGTGCATTGCAGTAGTCCAGCCTGGAAGATATGAGAGCCACCGCAACCTGTTTTCGGGCTTCAAAAGAAAGATAATGGGTATTTTTTCTCAAGACCCTTAGGACACCACAGCAGGTGGAAACCGTCCTGCTAACTTGTTTGTCAAAAGAGAGGGTAGTGTCCAAGATAACACCCAGATTGCGGGCCGATGAGGAGGGCATGGGGCAGATACCGAGAGCAGCGGGCCACCAGCCCATGGACCAGATCTCCTGTTTGCGAAAATAAGAACCTCGGTTTTCTCCCCGTTTAATTTGAGGAAGTTCTTAATCATCCAGCCTGCAACTGCCTCCATACAGGTCCTGAAATTAAGGGCAGTGATGTTAACTGATTGTGCAAGGGAGACCATGATCTGGGTGTCGTCGGCATAGGAAAGAACTTCCAGCCCGAACGACCTTACAAGCCTGGCGAGTGGGGCTACATAGATGTTAAAGAGCGTGGGGCTCAAGGATGAGCCCTGAGGGACCCCACACTGCACAGGCTTTACAGGGGAAAGGAAGTCACCCAACTTGACCCTTTGGTTTTGCTGATCAAGAAAAGATGTCAGGAGGCTAAGTGCTGATCCATTGACTCCCAACTCCATGAGGCGAGTAACCAAAATGGAGGGAGACAGGGTGTCAAATGCAGCAGTAAGGTCGAGCAGTACCAGCAGAGTAGTGTGGCCACCGTCGACCTTAGTGAGTATATTATTGACAACCACTGTGAGAGCCGACTCAGTGCTGTGGGCCTTCCGGAAGCTATGTTGGGAGGGATCCAGAGAACTGGAGCTATCCAGGAAGGCACTCAAATGATGGTGGAGGTGGGCGTCAAGCATCTTAGCGGGGGCCGGGAGAAAGGAGATGGGGCGGAAGTTCTTCAAAATCCCAGGACCTAGGGTAGCCTTCTTTAAAAGGGGCTTGACTATGGCCATTTTCCAAGATGAGGGATAGATACCCTCGGAAATTGCCAAGTTCATAACCTCCAAAAGAGGGGGCAGCGTTACCTCCCTGCACTCCTTGAAGATTCTGAGTGGACAGGGATCCAAGGGGGATCCCGAATTAAGCTTGTCCAGAAGCATACTAAGTTGCTCAAGAGTGAGGAGAGGGAACTTGGAAAAGTTACTGCAGGAATCATGGACCTGTCTTTCCCAGGGGGGTGGCACAAGCAAGAGGGAGCTCTCAAGGTCAAGATTGAGGGTTTCTAGAGCTGTGTGGATGTCCATAATCTTTGTGTGGACAAAAGTGGAAATCTGATCACACAGTTCTTGGGTAGCCACTATAGGATCAGGTGACTGGGGGAAAGACAGGAGGTCGACAATTTTAAACAATTCCCTGAGGGAGCTAAGTGATGTAATCAACTTAACGAAGTAGGCTTTCGTTTCCGCCAGCACCGCAGCTTTATATCCCTTAAGTAAACATTTATGTTTATCTTTCTCTTTAGGGTCCAAATGTGCTCTCCACTGTCTTTCCTGATTCCTACACCCCTGTCTAAGCAGTCTAAGGGAGTCTGAAAACCAGGGACCGAAGGCCGGTTTCTTGCAGAATAATGTTGTTTGAGCGGCGCAAGAATATCCACGGCGCTTGCCAAAGAGTTAGACAGGTCAAGGGCGGCTGCGTCCATATCCTCCCTAAGGAGGGGCCTAAGATTAGCCATCAAAGGTCCAAGCGTTTCATTATTCAGCCCCCGAAAATTCCTCCTCAGTTCCCACTTATTGTGGTCCAACGGGGACATAGCAGGGTGGGGAGGCGCGAATTTAAGGGGGACGGCCAGATGGTCCGACCAGGACAGGGGGACATATGCGCTAAGGGGCTTATTTACAAGGCTCTTGCACCACTTTTGCGTCATTTTTTTACATGGGAAAAGTGACGCAAAAGTGGCGCAAAGGGCTTGTAAATCTGCCCGTAAGTGTTGTTTTTCTGCCATGCCACCGCCTCAAACCAGCGTATAATGGCCACTCCTTCATCTGTGATATCACTCCCCCAGTGCTGCATATTCTGTCCCCTCCTCCTGTTATATCACTTCCCAAGGCCTTTATATCCTGCCCCCCTGTAAAGTTGATGAGGCTGCACGCTCAAGTTGATAGAAATATATGTTTTATTAGATAGACTGGACAAGATATGTCTATTCAACAAGCCTGGGTCAAACAGGCATCACTGGAATCCCGAATACCGTGGTGTTCCGTGGTGTTCCAGATTCCAGATGACACGTGAGATACCACACATCCCCCTTCGTAAACACTTTAACAAATATACTATCAATAAGACTAATAAAAGAAAATGTTAACAATTTACACAAAAAGGAAAAAAGAAACAATTAAAACTAATATAACAACAATGCACAGAACAAATTTGTGTTATTAAACATAAATGTTTCTTGACAAATGTAGGGCAAGATTGTACTGTTTATGTCAATTGTTAACATAGGGCCTGTTTCGACAGGGCCATGGAACAGAGACGGCATTGTTAAAGGCAGCAGACGAGATTAGGTCCACGATGGATAACGGAGGAGCCGCAGTCCTTGTACTCCTGGATCTGTCTGCGGCCTTCGACACGGTCGATCATGCCACCTTGATCGACCGTGTCGAGGCCATAGGAATAACAGACAAAGCTAAGGACCTCTTGGCCTCATTTTTGTCAAACCGCCCGCAAACCGTGAAACTGGGCAATTTCACTTCCCAGACCTTCACCCTGCCATGTGGAGTACCGCAGGGATCCTCGTTAAGTCCGACACTATTCAACATCTATGTGTCGGACTTGGCGAGGGTCATAAAATCATACGGAATCTCCCTCACTACCTATACTGACGACACCCAACTGGTGCTGTCGATTTACAATGATGGAAGCTCGGTGGCAGCCAATTTCCAAGCGGGAATGAAGGCAATAAGCTCCTGGATGTCATCCAACTGTCTAAAACTTAATTCTGATAAGACAGAAGTGATGACATTCGGGAGGCTACAACCTACCTGGTCCCCACAATGGTGGCCCCACCAGATGGGACAACCCCCAGAACCTGTGACAAAGGTACGCAATCTGGGTGTTGTCTTTGATAACAAGCTATCATTCCAGCAACACGCCAATGCGGTGGTTTCTTCGTCCTTCTACATAATAAAAAGGATAAAAAAATTAATTCCATATCTACCCTCATATGCAGGCAAAACACTGATTAGTACACTAGTATTCTCCAAAACTGACTACTGCAATGCACTGCTACTTAATGCACAACAAAAAGTCCTCAACAAACTGCAAACAGTGCAAAATGCAGCAGCCAGGACACTGCTGTCCATCCCCAAATTTGCATCGGTCTCCCCTTACATTCGACAGCTACACTGGCTACCGGTGAGAAGCCGTGTCAAATTCAAAGCTCTATGCATAGCATATAAAGCTATCCACAATCACGGCCCTTTATTCCTAAAAAAAGCTTTCCGACCGCTTGAACACACAAGAACCCTACGGTCATCCTCAGCGCACCTACTCATAGTCCCCCGCACAAGGAGGGCCAACTGGGGCGACAAACGCTTCTCCGTGGCCACAGCTAAATTATGGAACACACTTCCTTTGCACATCAAGTGTGCTCCGACCCTCCTCAACTTCAGGAAAAAACTAAAGACATGGTTATTCCTTGCCTAAACCCCCCATCCACCTGAGAGTTCTGCAACTTCAGCGCCGAGACACCCATGGGTATTTGCGCGCTCTAAAAATCGCCAAAATAAATAAATAAATAAATAAATAAATAAATAATAGTCTTTGTACCACACCGGACGTTGGCGTGGTCTTTGCACATGTTGGTTAAGTGGAGTTGATGGAGCAAGAATTCGCACGTTCTGAAATTCTGAAATTTGGGGTGTCCTAGAGACGCTTGCATATGTGTTTACTAACTCAATAACGATTGTTCCTAAAATGGCCGCTGCTTGGCAGATTTTCTTTCTGCGCATGCGTTAGTCACACTCACGTGACGTGACGTACTTGCAGTTCTGGTGGGAAACTTTGCACTTGCGCACTTGCTTTTAAGATGGCTGTCTGTATTCTCACATGGTGAAGCGTGCCTAAATGTTTTATGTTGTTGTCTGTCTGCACTAAAACACTCACGCATTAGTATATTATAAGTAAAGGGGTATAGAGTAGCTATTCATGGTATACAGTGAATTCATTTATTTCTGTGTTTTAATTTGTTTTCGCTTACTTTTCATGTACCACGTTCTTGAGGGTTTGCGAGACGCACATTAATCCATCTTGAAAAGCTCTATTGCGCATGTCACCCTGGCAGAGGGAAGACAACCTTGACCAGTGGAGCACAGCCAGCTGGCAGCCACAGTCAAGATGCTCCTGAGAACGTGATCTGCGACCCAGCAGGATGGAGCTGAACTGTACTGCAATTGATACAATTGTTATGTTTTCATTGTATTCTGTAGAGCAGTGTTTCCCAAACTGTGGTCCGCGGACCCCCAGGGGTCCGTGACACATTCCCAGGGGGTCCGTAGGCAACAGTTTTAAACGCACAGAAACATTTCTTTATAATTAGCAGCTTTCCAGCAACAATAAAAGTGTCAAGAGAATGCCAGTGATTAATGTACATGCTGGAGAGTGAGGAGAGTTTTGTTCAGTGGCAGCTTTGATTTAACTAATGTAGCACAGAGGGTTAATGTGCCTACTGCAAAGAACGTGTAACATGCATCTTAAAAAGCAGCATTTTATGTGCCTAGGTTCGTGGTCACTGCTTTTGTCACAGAGATTAGTGTATTACTGTGCACTTCATAAGTGACAATCGTAATCTAGCAGAGGGACCTATAAACTGTCATCAAAGAGCTGCTTGCAAACTGCATGGTACCAGTTAGTAACTTATATTTTGTCCCAGTTATTCATTATCCTGATGCTGCTAAAAAGATATATTTGGATGGAAATACATTTTTAATGTTAAAGTCAATGCAAGCCTCTGTGTTATGCTCTGAATCCTGAGTTTGTGCTTTTCCAGACCAAGCACTCTTTAAACATTTTATATGCATACTGATTTACATATATGATTCAATGTCTCTATATGTGTGCTCTGACATCCTACAATGGTATGAGAGATGCTACAAAACAAATGAAATACATGTGACAGAGGGGCTATTACTTCAATATAAAATACTAAGGGCCAGATGTACGATCTGTTTTTATATGCGCGAACGGGTTCACGAATGCAAAAACCTATTGGGCCATGTACATAGCCTATTTCGCGAGTTGCAATTTATTTGCGACTCTCTAAATAGGTTTTGCAACTTGCTATTTGGAAGGGGCATTCCCTTCCAAATAGCGAATCTCAAAACCATGTACAAATGTTTTGCGTTCGCAAAACAGTCACAATTACCACCTACTTCAAGTAGATGGTAATGCAGTCGCCAATGGAAGGGGTCCCAAGGGGACCCCTTCCCAAATGCATGCAAAATTATTTTTTAAGGTCAGGCAGTGGTCCCAGGGACCTCTGCCTGCCCTTAGAAAATGAAACCAAAATGTTTCAGTTTCTTTTTTTTTTAAATTCATGGTAAATAGGCTGCATTTTATTTTTAAACTGCTATATTTAAAAGCAGTCCGAGACATGTTGACCTGCAGAGCCCAGCAGGCCACCATCCCTGGGAGGGCTGGCATTCCCAATAGGCTTGCAAATTGCGAGAGGCTCATTAATATTAAGGAACCTCGCAATTTGCGACCCCATTGGGAATCCCAAACAGTGTTAAACAAACTGCTGTACATTTCATTTAGCGACTTGCAATTTGCCACTCGCAATGTGTCGCCAATTGCGAGGCGCTAAATGAAATGGTCGTACATCTAGCCCCAAAATCCTTAGTACTTTGAGTATTTGTTTTGTGTGCACACGTGTGTATTTTTTTTAGAATTACTGTTTTAAACCCTTGGCCGCGGCGGTAATTCCGCCGCGGCGCTAGGGGGAGGGAGGGCCGCACGGCGCCGCCATGCTCGTGACGGAACCACTCCATCACGAGCCGCGGTGGCGCTGTGCTTGTGACGGAATGGTTCCGTCACGGCCCCGCCCACTCACTAGAACGCACCGTGCAGGCGCGAAATCAGCACCGCGCAGGCGCGGCGGCCGGGCCGTGATTGAACCATTCCGTCACCAGCACAGCCCCACCGTGGCTCGTGACGGAATGGTTCCGTCACGAGCGTGCAAGGGGTTAATGTTTGAAATTTAACTCATACAAATTGCTTGGGGGTCCCCGGCTTCCAGTGGTGACTCAATGGGGGTCCTCAGGAGTCAAAAGTTTGGGAACCACTGCTGTAGAGTTTCTCATGGGAACCCCAAATTTGCTAGGCGGTCCCAGAAAATGCAAATGCAGGCTTGAAGAGAGTTAATGTGATTGGTGTGTTGACCTATCCTACGTGGGGACCAATCGAAATTGGGGATTTTGACACTTGCAACATTTGGGGGGTGGTACACTGACCCGAAAACAGTATAACTAGCCTAGATTTAGCTAGAGAAATTGTCCGACTTGTCCGAATAGCTGACCTGTCACTGACCCAACGCACTCAATAGGTGACTTGATACAGAGCGCTGTGGAGCACTCTGTCCAAAATATACCATAGACTCAAGAGGTTTTACTAAACCTTAAGTGCTGGCGGAGCACTTTGCTGGGGAGTTCGATAACCCAATCGGGGTTCTGGCCGATAGCTGCAGAGAGGGTGGAGCACAGGCGTTGCTTCCAAACTGCGGGTGCTGGTCGTGCCTTGGTGGTCCTGTCCTGATCCTAATCTGGTTTTCCTGTCCTGTCCTGGGGTGTCCATTCTGCACCTGCTGTCCCATTGATGACTGTCCTTCCTTGGGGTTTTCCTGTCCTTGACTGATCCGTGGCCAAGGTTGGTCTTCACACCATTCTAGGTAAATATATAGTGCTGAAACTCTATACTGCACCTTCTATTTTCTGTCTTTTGCTTTAATAAAGACACACCTTTGCACATATTTGATTTTCCATGCTTTCGCAAAGCTACTGAATAAAAGCTCATACGTTATTGCTGTTTTTTTTAGCATGTTCCTATGTTACCCTTCCTCTAAGTACAACTCTTCATACCGTTTATGAAATATAGATGTGGTTTATAATCTTCCCTTTTCGAGTGGATTGAAGTAAAGTTCCTAGAACTATAGTGTGTTCCAATTTTTACCCTTCCTATAGATGTATAGGATTTCCCAAACTCTTATCCAAACCTTGAAGTACTTCCCCGTAGTGAAATTCTAGTACGTGCATAAATTTGCCCATTTTTAGGTATACTTTCTTAAGTTCTATTACTTAAATCTGTTTAGCATTTCTCATGTCCTTATCTTCCTATAGACTCATAAATGGTTGCCCTGATTTACTTTCTCTATGGATATGTGCTTTTTGTTATCTTGATTATTGATTGCCTTTTGGTTGTAAACTTGATGATTTCCGAATCTGAACTTTAGATAAAATCTTTAAAACTTCCCAGTAGTCTGTGGTCATTTAATGAAAGTATAAAAGAGTATATGTTGGTATTTTTGTTTTGCATCTTTCTCCACAGCTAGCTCCCTGATCCATTGTGGTCCTTAGGTACCTGTAACGGTGGAATGGTAAGTCGGGTACAGTAGAGATAATAGGAAAGGAATCAGGGTTACTGGTAGTAGAGTGTAAGGTCACCCGATTGATATATATGATAAAATTGGAAAAATATATGGGCCCGGTACGTGTCTGGTGAAATTATTGGCCGGGTGACCTGCGATCTCTATCAGTAATTTTCTGGTAGCAGAGGATGGTTAAGGACTAGTTAAAGTTAGGTAGGACTAGTTAAGGTAGTTAGATAGATCGAATGCTGCTATAAAGATTTTGCTGCTAAATTGTGAATATTTTACTCCTGAAATTGATTGATCACGTGAAATGTTTTTTACTTGCTTTAAAAATTATGAAATGTTTTAAATTGTTTTTCTTACTGTTATATTGATTTATGTATTAACCCACTCGTTAGTCAATGTTACGTTAGTGCAGGTTAGGCAGAACTGGAAGCGCTAATTAGGGTTTTCTGAATATATGTTTGAATAAATGATAGCAACAAGTTCGCTGGCAAAACTTCTATTGTGATATAACCTAGAAAGGGTCACACCGGAAGGAGTAGCAGGTTCATCGAAGCTTGAGTGACAGCAAAGGGGTTCGCTAGTGAAACTTTAGACTTAGTATATATCCCGAAAAGAAGTGGATGAGTCAAAGAAGTAGCAGGTTCCCTCATGCTTGAGTGAAGGGTAGGCAGAAGAGATCTATCCGTAGTAAATGAAAAGTAGACAGAAGAGGTTTACTTGCAGTAAAACGTATCTTTCCTTTCTAGACACTCGAGTACAGTGGCGAATGTGTTTTCGTTGTTAAATAACTAAAAGCACTTGCACTTTAAAAGAGAAATCAAGTTTCCGTTACCTTGTGAGGGAGGGAGTCAGTTGCGGAGCTGCTCTGACGTCACTCTGTGCCGCGCTGGTATTGGTCGAAACAGCGGGTGTGTAGCGAAGCTGAAATTGTAAAGGAGGGTTGAGCGCCGAAAGCGTGAGAACCTGTCTTGCGCAAAGCAGCGCACCCATTGGTCGAAATTTTTTGAACGCGTGCATTCTATTGGTTGCACGAAAATAAAAGGCGCATTCGGATTGGGAGTGATTTGTAAACAAAGTCGCTCGCAAAAATCGTATGTGGCACACGTATAGACCGAATACTAGACCTGATCCACGACATTTAGCGTTTGAAAACGATCAGTGGAAAGGGCATAACACTAGCATTATGTACGGGAACAAGAGAAAATTGTCCCTTGTGAATAAGGTGAAGAATTATTTCAAAAAGGACAAACCTATCAAAACTAGAGAAGGTGTTGTCATACCGCCACCTAATACCCCTGCATCGTTCATGATGTTTGATAAAGGGTACCACTCATGTGTATGGTTGGAAAATTGGGCGAAATACACAAAAGACAATGGAATTTTGGCTTTTCTGTTAGAAGGTACATTTAATGGTAGAATTCTATTTAATTTGAGAACCCAAATGAATGACTTACATCCCAGACCTAGATTAACGCAATACGAAGCATTAGAGGAATGGGAGATCGAGGCTTTTGAGAGAGACAAGCCCCGATTGGACAAGGGGTTAACAAAATTTTATCCGAAGTTAAAACAAGAGACCCGTGATAAAAAGATGAAACAGTGGAGGCAAAATATGATTGTGGAAGGATTGTTTCCAATGATGCCAATGGGTGGTCCTGGGGGAGAGAAAAAGACAGAAAAATGCAAATATTGGGTGCCCCTCGGGGATTCGGATGATGAGTTATTAGATGACATGTTTATGAAAAGTCCGCCTCCTTATAATGAAGGACCCAGATCATCTAGTGTAGGGGATACCTCCCAACGTCCCCCGTGTCAGGAAGGGAGTGGATCTGGAAACCCAAGAGATAGCTGTCAAATACCTTCCTATAGCGAGGGCCTAGGACTTATAGGTGCCGGAGACACCTGTCTAAGACCACCATTTAGTGGGGAATCAAGATATTCAGGTGAAAGAGATTTTGGTTCAAGACCTCCTTATGAGGGAGGACCGAGAGCCTTAAATACAGGAAGCTGTTTCCCAAAACATAATTATGGTGAAGGACCAAGTATGACACATCCAACTGCCCCAACTTTAAGTCCGCAAATAGTACCTGAAATAAGCCTGGAAAGAATGCTGCAGGAAAAAGAGCGAGAGGCTCTAGCCAAACAGAGAACTGAAATAATTCAGAAACTCTCCCAGTTAAATACAAGCCCGAAGCCTTGACAATCCCAGTAACTATTGGACCCGTTGTTCCTTTATATGGGGATAGACAAGTGAGTCCACAAGCCCCAATTATTACCCCGACTGTAGTACAGCCCCGAAGAGAGCCCTTAATTGTAGATGATCAGACGAGTGAATGTGAATCTGAAGCTTCTTTAATGGATTTACCAATTAGGAACTCGGGAAGGAGTTTGCAGAAGAGACATAATCCTTTCAATACGAGAGAGATTCAAATGGAATCGACTTCGGGTACCAACAGTGTCATATTGGTAACTCCTGAAGAGATTAAGAGATGGAGTCGAGAATTAGAGAGACAAACTCCTCAGACAAAACCATTGGATATTTACAAATTGAGAATTGAAATGGAAGAACTGACAGCTGGAAATGTGGGGTTAGACAGATTAAATACCTTTTCCGAGAAAGAGCTGCTGTTTATCTGCAAGAGTCTTACCCGTAATACCAAAGTGCTCCATGAGAAACTAACAGACACTGCAGCTGGTATGAGAATAGACATTTCAAAATCAAAGCCATTACAAAAACCCTACAGAGCAGATTTCTCAGCCAAGGATCTGGAGAATATGAATGTGTCAGGAAAGAAGGTTCAGATCAAAGAATTGTTGACTGTGTTGCAAAAATGGGGAGATGTAGACAAATGGAAAGCCAGGTAGGCAAAGAAAAAGGAAGAGGTTAGGTCCAAACAGACGACTTCTGAGTTTGCTTTAAGGGAAGCAGACAAGCCAGAACAGTTATACCCTATGCGAGAAGTGCCAGGCGGAAAATATGTGCATGTTCCATGGTCCCGACAGGATATTGTGTCCTTTACAAATGACTTTCCAAAATTGCGAGAGAAGCCTGTGGAATGGTACAGGCAAGTGGAAAGGTTTGTGAAGGTGCAAAAATGCCTATGGAAAGACCTGGATGGATTTTTCGACATAGTGGTTCCTGTGGATTTATGGACCGAATGTAAAATTGCTGTTGATTGGCCTAATAAAGAATACACGAGGGACCCTGCTACAGGAGCTCCCTCTGATGAGGTGATGAGAAAATACGACCAGGTCATGTTACACCTGAAGAAAAAGGTGACGGCAAAGGAAACTGATTGGACCAAGATAGATAGAACCACGCAGGAAAGGGATGAGACTGTGCACTCCTTCTATGAAAGACTGTTACAGGTGTTTACAACGTACAGTGGAATAGATAATATCGAGACGAAGGATATGACCCACTTCATTTACAGGTTTGTAAACGGTTTAAGACCTGAAATTCGTCAGTGGATCAAAGACAATAAAATTTGTTGGCAGTCTAAGAAAATAGATGAAGTCTTGCGATACGCAAAGTATTGCGAGGACGAGATGGCAGACAAGCGAAAGGCTTTGAAGGAAAAGGTTATGTGGGCGCAAGTAAAACTAGCGGAACAGCAGGAAAAACAATTAGGTAAAATGAATAAAAATTCCCAAAATCAAGGTTCTGGGGGAGGAGGGAAGCCAAGAGTGAAAATGAATCGAGAGGAAGCCAAAAAGAAATTTCCCAGTCACCAGTGCGGAGAAATCGGGCACTGGAGAGACGAGTGTCCATATTTACAGAATGGTAACCTCCAAAACACTGATTTAAATCCACAGACGCAGAATGAAAGACCAAGGAAGACACAGCAACAGGTAAAGGCGAGTCAGTTGCCCCGTGCACCTAAACCGAATTATAAAGGGAAAACACCGCAGGGTGATGACATAGAGATCTGGGGAGGAAATGAAGATAGAAATGCAGCAACTTCGCAATTTCTGTTGAATGACACTTTTTTCTGTGACGACCAGTACTGACGGGGTCTGAGGGGGGAGGACGAGGAGTGCGTGCTTGGCGCCTCCTTGCCGGTAGACCAGTCTGGGCCATACATTGAAGGAAAGGTTGAACGTGTGCATTCTATTGGTTGCACGAAAATAAAAGGCGCATTCGGATTGGGAGTGATTTGTAAACAAAGTCGCTCGCAAAAATCGTATGTGGCACACGTATAGACCGAATACTAGACCTGATCCACGACATTTAGGGTTTGAAAACGATCCGTGGAAAGGGCATAACACTAGCATTATGTACGGGAACAAGAGAAAATTGTCCCTTGTAAATAAGGTGAAGAATTATTTCAAAAAGGACAAACCTATCAAAACTAGAGAAGGTGTTGTCATACCGCCACCTAATACCCCTGCATCGTTCATGATGTTTGATAAAGGGTACCACTCATGTGTATGGTTGGAAAATTGGGCGAAATACACAAAAGACGACGGAATTTTGGCTTTTCCGTTAGAAGGTACATTTAATGGTAGAATTCTATTTAATTTGAGAACTCAAATGAATGACTTACATCCCAGACCTAGATTAACGCAGTACGAAGCATTAGAGGAATGGGAGATCGAGGCTTTTGAGAGAGACAAGCCCCGATTGGACAAGGGGTTAACAAAATTTTATCCGAAGTTAAAACAAGAGACCCGTGATAAAAAGATGAAACAGTGGAGGCAAAATATGATTGTGGAAGGATTGTTTCCAATGATGCCAATGGGTGGTCCTGGGGGAGAGAAAAAGACAGAAAAATGCAAATATTGGATGCCCCTTGGGGATTCGGATGATGAGTTATTAGATGACATGTTTATGAAAAGTCCGCCTCCTTATAATGAAGGACCCAGATCATCTAGTGTAGGGGATACCTCCCAACGTCCCCCGTGTCAGGAAGGGAGTGGATCTGGAAACCCAAGAGATAGGTGTCAAATACCTTCCTATAGCGAGTGCCTAGGACTTATAGGTGCCGGAGACACCTGTCTAAGACCACCATTTAGTGGGGAATCAAGATATTCAGGTGAAAGAGATTTTGGTTCAAGACCTCCTTATGAGGGAGGACCGAGAGCCTTAAATACAGGAAGCTGTTTCCCAAAACATAATTATGGTGAAGGACCAAGTATGACGCATCCAACTGCCCCAACTTTAAGTCCGCAAATAGTACCTGAAATAAGCCTGGAAAGAATGCTGCAGGAAAAAGAGCGAGAGGCTCTAGCCAAACAGAGAACTGAAATAATTCAGAAACTCTCCCAGTTAAATACAAGCCCGAAGCCTTGACAATCCCAGTAACTATTGGACCCGTTGTTCCTTTGTATGGGGATAGACAAGTGAGTCCACAATCCCCAATTATTACCCTGACTGTAGTACAGCCCCCAAGAGAGCCCTTAATTGTAGATGATCAGACGAGTGAATGTGAATCTGAAGCTTCTTTAATGGATTTACCAATTAGGAACTCGGGAAGGAGTTTGCAGAAGAGACATACAGCCTGATTCATGTACATGCCGTTTTGCGTGGCCCTAATAGCGAATCATAGCGACTCGCTATTGAGGACACGCAAAACGGCATTCATGTAGGAATTGCTAATAAAATAGCGATTCCTACATGTTCTTTATTTGCGAGTAGCAAATTGCTACTCGCAAAAACTCCCCATTCATTCCTATGGGCCAAGAGGCCCATAGGAATGAATGGGGAGTATCCCTCATTTGCGAGTAGCAATTTGCTACTCGCAAATAAGATAGCGATTTTAAGGGTGCCAGGGGTGTCCAAAGGACGCCCTGTAGCACCCCTAAAATGCACATTTGAACAGGTGTTGCGCACACACATGTCCAAAGGACATGTGTGTGTGCAACATGCAACTTAGAAAAATGCTTTTAAAAGCATTTTTCTGAGTTTTTGCTATTTACCGACAGGTCTGACCTCTCGGTAAATAGCGGCCCCAAAAGTTCAAAATCGCAATTCCTTGATGTGTCATGAATAGCATTTGAGGAATCTCTATTAGAGATTCCTTAAATGCCATTCCTCGCAAATATGCGAATTCTTAAATAGCGATTTTTGCATTTGGGATTGTGAATACCAAATGCAAAAATCGCACTCGCAAAGGGCCAGATTCTCAGAATCTGGCCCTTTTGCGAGCGCTATTGCCTACATGAATCAGGCTGTTAATCCTTTCAATACGAGAGAGATTCAAATGGAATCGACTTCGGGTACCAAGAGTGTCACATTGGTAACTCCTGAAGAGATTGAGAGATGGAGTCGAGAATTAGAGAGACAAACTCCTCAGACAAAACCATTGGATATTTACAAATTGAGAATTGAAATGGAAGAACTGACAGCTGGAAATGTGGGGTTAGACAGATTAAATACCTTTTCCGAGGAAGAGCTGCTGTTTATCTGCAAGAGTCTTACCCGTAATACCAAAGTGCTCCATGAGAAACTAACAGACACTGCAGCTGGTATGAGAATAGACATTTCAAAATCAAAGCCATTACAAAAACCCTACAGAGCAGATTTCTCAGACAAGGATCTGGAGAATATGAATGTGTCAGGAAAGAAGGTTCAGATCAAAGAATTGTTGACTGTGTTGCAAAAATGGGGAGATGTAGACAAATGGAAAGCCAGGTGGGCAAAGAAAAAGGAAGAGGTTAGGTCCAAACAGACGACTTCTGAGTTTGCTTTAAGGGAAGCAGACAAGCCAGAACAGTTATACCCTATGCGAGAAGTGCCAGGCGGAAAATATGTGCACGTTCCATGGTCCCGACAGGATATTGTGTCCTTCACAAATGACTTTCCAAAATTGCGAGAGAAGCCTGTGGAATGGTACAGGCAAGTGGAAAGGTTTGTGAAGGTGCAAAAATGCCTATGGATAGACCTGGATGGGTTTTTCGACATAGTGGTTCCTGTGGATTTATGGACCGAATGTAAAATTGCCATTGATTGGCCTAATAAAGAATACACGAGGGACCCTGCTACAGGAGCTCCCTCTGATGAGGTGATGAGAAAATACGACCAGGTCATGTTACACCTGAAGAAAAAGGTGCCGGCAAAGGAAACTGATTGGACCAAGATAGATAGAACCACGCAGGAAAGGGATGAGACTGTGCACTCCTTCTATGAAAGACTGTTACAGGTGTTTAAAACGTACATTGGAAAAGATAATATCGAGACGAAGGATATGACCCACTTCATTTACAGGTTTGTAAACGGTTTAAGACCTGAAATTTGTCAGTTGATCAAAGACAATAAAATTTGTTGGCAGTCTAAGAAAATAGATGAAGTCTTGCGATACGCAAAGTATTGCGAGGACGAGATGGCAGACAAGCGAAAGGCTTTGAAGGAAAAGGTTATGTGGGCGCAAGTAAAACTAGCGGAACAGCAGGAAAAACAATTAGGTAAAATGAATAAAAATTCCCAAAATCAAGGTTCTGGGGGAGGAGGGAAGCCAAGAGTGAAAATGAATCGAGAGGAAGCCAAAAAGAAATTTCCCAGTCACCAGTGCGGAGAAATCGGGCACTGGAGAGACGAATGTCCATATTTACAGAATGGTGACCTCCAAAACACTGATTTAAATCCACAGACGCAGAATGAAAGACCAAGAAAGACACAGCAACAGGTAAAGGCGAGTCAGTTTCCCCGTGCACCTAAACCGAATTATAAAGGGAAAACACCGCAGGGTGATGACATAGAGATCTGGGGAGGAAATGAAGATAGAAATGCAGCAACTTCGCAATTTCTGTTGAATGACACTTTTTTCTGTGACGACCAGTACTGACGGGGTCTGAGCGGGGAGGACGAGGAGTGAGTGCTTGGCGCCTCCTTGCCGGTAGACCAGTCTGGGCCATACATTGAAGGAAAGGTTGAACGCGTGCATTCTAATGGTTGCACGAAAATAAAAGGCGCATTCGGATTGGGAGTGATTTGTAAACAAAGTCGCTCGCAAAAATCGTATGTGGCACACGTATAGACCGAATACTAGACCTGATCCACGACATTTAGGGTTTGAAAACGATCAGTGGAAAGGGCATAACACTAGCAATATGTACGGGAACATGAGAAAATTGTCCCTTTGTAAATAAGGTGAAGAATTATTTCAAAAAGGACAAACCTATCAAAACTATTGAAGGTGTTGTCATACCGCCACCTAATACCCCTGCATCGTTCATGATGTTTGATAAAGGGTACCACTCATGTGTATGGTTGGAAAATTGGGCGAAATACACAAAAGACGACGGAATTTTGGCTTTTCCGTTAGAAGGTACATTTAATGGTAGAATTCTATTTAATTTGAGAACCCAATTGAATGACTTACATCCCACACCTAGATTAACGCAGTACGAAGCATTAGAGGAATGGGAGATCGAGGCTTTTGAGAGAGACAAGCCCCGATTGGACAAGGGGTTAACAAAATTTTATCCGAAGTTAAAACAAGAGACCCGTGATAAAAAGATGAAACAGTGGAGGCAAAATATGATTGTGGAAGGATTGTTTCCAATGATGCCAATGGGTGGTCCTGGGGGAGAGAAAAAGACAGAAAAATGCAAATATTGGGTGCCCCTTGGGGATTCGGATGATGAGTTATTAGATGACATGTTTATGAAAAGTCCGCCTCCTTATAATGAAGGACCCAGATCATCTAGTGTAGGGGATACCTCCCAACGTCCCCCGTGTCAGGAAGGGAGTGGATCTGGAAACCCAAGAGATAGCTGTCAAATGCCTTCCTATAGCGAGGGCCTAGGACTTATAGGTGCCGGAGACACCTGTCTAAGACCACCATTTAGTGGGGAATCAAGATATTCAGGTGAAAGAGATTTTGGTTCAAGACCTCCTTATGAGGGAGGACCGAGAGCCTTAAATACAGGAAGCTGTTTCCCAAAACCTAATTATGGTGAAGGACCAAGTATGACGCATCCAACTGCCCCAACTTTAAGTCCGCAAATAGTACCTGAAATAAGCCTGGAAAGAATGCTGCAGGAAAAAGAGCGAGAGGCTCTAGCCAAACAGAGAACTGAAATAATTCAGAAACTCTCCCAGTTAAATACAAGCCCCGAAGCCTTGACAATCCCAGTAACTATTGGACCCGTTGTTCCTTTGTATGGGGATAGACAAGTGAGTCCACAAGCCCCAATTATTACCCCGACTGTAGTACAGCCCCGAAGAGAGCCCTTAATTGTAGATGATCAGACGAGTGAATGTGAATCTGAAGCTTCTTTAATGGATTTACCAATTAGGAACTCGGGAAGGAGTTTGCAGAAGAGACATAATCCTTTCAATACGAGAGAGATTCAAATGGAATCGACTTCGGGTACCAACAGTGTCACATTGGTAACTCCTGAAGAGATTAAGAGATGGAATCGAGAATTAGAGAGACAAACTCCTCAGACAAAACCATTGGATATTTACAAATTGAGAATTGAAATGGAAGAACTGACAGCTGGAAATGTGGGGTTAGACAGATTAAATACCTTTTCCGAGGAAGAGCTGCTGTTTATCTGCAAGAGTCTTACCCGTAATACCAAAGTGCTCCATGAGAAACTAACAGACACTGCAGCTGGTATGAGAATAGACATTTCAAAATCAAAGCCATTACAAAAACCCTACAGAGCAGATTTCTCAGACAAGGATCTGGAGAATATGAATGTGTCAGGAAAGAAGGTTCAGATCAAAGAATTGTTGACTGTGTTGCAAAAATGGGGAGATGTAGACAAATGGAAAGCCAGGTGTGCAAAGAAAAAGGAAGAGGTTAGGTCCAAACAGACGACTTCTGAGTTTGCTTTAAGGGAAGCAGACAAGCCAGAACAGTTATACTCTATGCGAGAAGTGCCAGCCGGAAAATATGTGCACATTCCATGGTCCCGACAGGATATTGTGTCCTTTACAAATGACTTTCCAAAATTGCGAGAGAAGCCTGTGGAATGGTACAGGCAAGTGGAAAGGTTTGTGAAGGTGCAAAAATGCCTATGGAAAGACCTGGATGGGTTTTTCGACATAGTGGTTCCTGTGGATTTATGGACCGAATGTAAAATTGCCGTTGATTGGCCTAATAAAGAATACACGAGGGACCCTGCTACAGGAGCTCCCTCTGATGAGGTGATGAGAAAATATGACCAGGTCATGTTACACCTGAAGAAAAAGGTGCCGGCAAAGGAAACTGATTGGACCAAGATAGATAGAACCACGCAGGAAAGGGATGAGACTGTGCACTCCTTCTATGAAAGACTGTTACAGGTGTTTAAAACGGACAGTGGAATAGATAATATCGAGACGAAGGATATGACCCACTTCATTTACAGGTTTGTAAATGGTTTAAGACCTGAAATTTGTCAGTGGATCAAAGACAATAAAATTTGTTGGCAGTCTAAGAAAATAGATGAAGTCTTGCGATACGCAAAGTATTGCGAGGACGAGATGGCAGACAAGCGAAAGGCTTTGAAGGAAAAGGTTATGTGGGCGCAAGTAAAACTAGCGGAACAGCAGGAAAAACAATTAGGTAAAATGAATAAAAATTCCCAAAATCAAGGTTCTGGGGGAGGAGGGAAGCCAAGAGTGAAAATGAATCGAGAGGAAGCCAAAAAGAAATTTCCCAGTCACCAGCGCTGAGAAATCGGGCACTGGAGAGACGAGTGTCCATATTTACAGAATGGTAACCTCCAAAACACTGATTTAAATCCACAGACGCAGAATGAAAGACCAAGAAAGACACAGCAACAGGTAAAGGCGAGTCAGTTGCCCCGTGCACCTAAACCGAATTATAAAGGGAAAACACCGCAGGGTGATGACATAGAGATCTGGGGAGGAAATGAAGATAGAAATGCAGCAACTTCGCAATTTCTGTTGAATGACACTTTTTTCTGTGACGACCAGTACTGACGGGGTCTGAGGGGGGAGGACGAGGAGTGCGTGCTTGGCGCCTCCTTGCCGGTAGACCAGTCTGGGCCATACATTGAAGGAAAGGTTGAACGTGTGCATTCTATTGGTTGCACGAAAATAAAAGGCGCATTCGGATTGGGAGTGATTTGTAAACAAAGTCGCTCGCAAAAATCGTATGTGGCACACGTATAGACCGAATACTAGACCTGATCCACGACATTTAGGGTTTGAAAACGATCCGTGGAAAGGGCATAACACTAGCATTATGTACGGGAACAAGTGAAAATTGTCCCTTGTAAATAAGGTGAAGAATTATTTCAAAAAGGACAAACCTATCAAAACTAGAGAAGGTGTTGTCATACCGCCACCTAATACCCCTGCATCGTTCATGATGTTTGATAAAGGGTACCACTCATGTGTATGGTTGGAAAATTGGGCGAAATACACAAAAGACGACGGAATTTTGGCTTTTCCGTTAGAAGGTACATTTAATGGTAGAATTCTATTTAATTTGAGAACTCAAATGAATGACTTACATCCCAGACCTAGATTAACGCAGTACGAAGCATTAGAGGAATGGGAGATCGAGGCTTTTGAGAGAGACAAGCCCCGATTGGACAAGGGGTTAACAAAATTTTATCCGAAGTTAAAACAAGAGACCCGTGATAAAAAGATGAAACAGTGGAGGCAAAATATGATTGTGGAAGGATTGTTTCCAATGATGCCAATGGGTGGTCCTGGGGGAGAGAAAAAAGACAGAAAAATGCAAATATTGGATGCCCCTTGGGGATTCGGATGATAAGTTATTAGATGACATGTTTATGAAAAGTCCGCCTCCTTATAATGAAGGACCCAGATCATCTAGTGTAGGGGATACCTCCCAACGTCCCCCGTGTCAGGAAGGGAGTGGATCTGGAAACCCAAGAGATAGGTGTCAAATACCTTCCTATAGCGAGTGCCTAGGACTTATAGGTGCCGGAGACACCTGTCTAAGACCACCATTTAGTGGGGAATCAAGATATTCAGGTGAAAGAGATTTTGGTTCAAGACCTCCTTATGAGGGAGGACCGAGAGCCTTAAATACAGGAAGCTGTTTCCCAAAACATAATTATGGTGAAGGACCAAGTATGACGCATCCAACTGCCCCAACTTTAAGTCCGCAAATAGTACCTGAAATAAGCCTGGAAAGAATGCTGCAGGAAAAAGAGCGAGAGGCTCTAGCCAAACAGAGAACTGAAATAATTCAGAAACTCTCCCAGTTAAATACAAGCCCGAAGCCTTGACAATCCCAGTAACTATTGGACCCGTTGTTCCTTTGTATGGGGATAGACAAGTGAGTCCACAATCCCCAATTATTACCCTGACTGTAGTACAGCCCCCAAGAGAGCCCTTAATTGTAGATGATCAGACGAGTGAATGTGAATCTGAAGCTTCTTTAATGGATTTACCAATTAGGAACTCGGGAAGGAGTTTGCAGAAGAGACATACAGCCTGATTCATGTACATGCCGTTTTGCGTGGCCCTAATAGCGAATCATAGCGACTCGCTATTGAGGACACGCAAAACGGCATTCATGTAGGAATTGCTAATAAAATAGCGATTCCTACATGTTCTTTATTTGCGAGTAGCAAATTGCTACTCGCAAAAACTCCCCATTCATTCCTATGGGCCAAGAGGCCCATAGGATTGAATGGGGAGTATCCCTCATTTGCGAGTAGCAATTTGCTACTCGCAAATAAGATAGCGATTTTAAGGGTGCCAGGGGTGTCCAAAGGACGCCCTGTAGCACCCCTAAAATGCACATTTGAACAGGTGTTGCGCACACACATGTCCAAAGGACATGTGTGTGTGCAACATGCAACTTAGAAAAATGCTTTTAAAAGCATTTTTCTGAGTTTTTGCTATTTACCGACAGGTCTGACCTCTCGGTAAATAGCGGCCCCAAAAGTTCAAAATCGCAATTCCTTGATGTGTCATGAATAGCATTTGAGGAATCTCTATTAGAGATTCCTTAAATGCCATTCCTCGCAAATATGCGAATTCTTAAATAGCGATTTTTGCATTTGGGATTGTGAATACCAAATGCAAAAATCGCACTCGCAAAGGGCCAGATTCTCAGAATCTGGCCCTTTTGCGAGCGCTATTGCCTACATGAATCAGGCTGTTAATCCTTTCAATACGAGAGAGATTCAAATGGAATCGACTTCGGGTACCAAGAGTGTCACATTGGTAACTCCTGAAGAGATTGAGAGATGGAGTCGAGAATTAGAGAGACAAACTCCTCAGACAAAACCATTGGATATTTACAAATTGAGAATTGAAATGGAAGAACTGACAGCTGGAAATGTGGGGTTAGACAGATTAAATACCTTTTCCGAGGAAGAGCTGCTGTTTATCTGCAAGAGTCTTACCCGTAATACCAAAGTGCTCCATGAGAAACTAACAGACACTGCAGCTGGTATGAGAATAGACATTTCAAAATCAAAGCCATTACAAAAACCCTACAGAGCAGATTTCTCAGACAAGGATCTGGAGAATATGAATGTGTCAGGAAAGAAGGTTCAGATCAAAGAATTGTTGACTGTGTTGCAAAAATGGGGAGATGTAGACAAATGGAAAGCCAGGTGGGCAAAGAAAAAGGAAGAGGTTAGGTCCAAACAGACGACTTCTGAGTTTGCTTTAAGGGAAGCAGACAAGCCAGAACAGTTATACCCTATGCGAGAAGTGCCAGGCGGAAAATATGTGCACGTTCCATGGTCCCGACAGGATATTGTGTCCTTCACAAATGACTTTCCAAAATTGCGAGAGAAGCCTGTGGAATGGTACAGGCAAGTGGAAAGGTTTGTGAAGGTGCAAAAATGCCTATGGATAGACCTGGATGGGTTTTTCGACATAGTGGTTCCTGTGGATTTATGGACCGAATGTAAAATTGCCATTGATTGGCCTAATAAAGAATACACGAGGGACCCTGCTACAGGAGCTCCCTCTGATGAGGTGATGAGAAAATACGACCAGGTCATGTTACACCTGAAGAAAAAGGTGCCGGCAAAGGAAACTGATTGGACCAAGATAGATAGAACCACGCAGGAAAGGGATGAGACTGTGCACTCCTTCTATGAAAGACTGTTACAGGTGTTTAAAACGTACATTGGAATAGATAATATCGAGACGAAGGATATGACCCACTTCATTTACAGGTTTGTAAACAGTTTAAGACCTGAAATTTGTCAGTGGATCAAAGACAATAAAATTTGTTGGCAGTCTAAGAAAATAGATGAAGTCTTGCGATACGCAAAGTATTGTGCGGACGAGATGGCAGACAAGCGAAAGGCTTTGAAGGAAAAGGTTATGTGGGCGCAAGTAAAACTAGCGGAACAGCAGGAAAAACAATTAGGTAAAATGAATAAAAATTCCCAAAATCAAGGTTCTGGGGGAGGAGGGAAGCCAAGAGTGAAAATGAATCGAGAGGAAGCCAAAAAGAAATTTCCCAGTCACCAGTGCGGAGAAATCGGGCACTGGAAAGACGAATGTCCATATTTACAGAATGGTAACCTCCAAAACACTGATTTAAATCCACAGACGCAGAATGAAAGACCAAGAAAGACACAGCAACAGGTAAAGGCGAGTCAGTTTCCCCGTGCACCTAAACCGAATTATAAAGGGAAAACACCGCAGGGTGATGACATAGAGATCTGGGGAGGAAATGAAGATAGAAATGCAGCAACTTCGCAATTTCTGTTGAATGACACTTTTTTCTGTGACGACCAGTACTGACGGGGTCTGAGGGGGGAGGACGAGGAGTGCGTGCTTGGCGCCTCCTTGCCGGTAGACCAGTCTGGGCCATACATTGAAGGAAAGGTTGAACGTGTGCATTCTATTGGTTGCACGAAAATAAAAGGCGCATTCGGATTGGGAGTGATTTGTAAACAAAGTCGCTCGCAAAAATCGTATGTGGCACACGTATAGACCGAATACTAGACCTGATCCACGACATTTAGGGTTTGAAAACGATCCGTGGAAAGGGCATAACACTAGCATTATGTACGGGAACAAGAGAAAATTGTCCCTTGTAAATAAGGTGAAGAATTATTTCAAAAAGGACAAACCTATCAAAACTAGAGAAGGTGTTGTCATACCGCCACCTAATACCCCTGCATCGTTCATGATGTTTGATAAAGGGTACCACTCATGTGTATGGTTGGAAAATTGGGCGAAATACACAAAAGACGACGGAATTTTGGCTTTTCCGTTAGAAGGTACATTTAATGGTAGAATTCTATTTAATTTGAGAACTCAAATGAATGACTTACATCCCAGACCTAGATTAACGCAGTACGAAGCATTAGAGGAATGGGAGATCGAGGCTTTTGAGAGAGACAAGCCCCGATTGGACAAGGGGTTAACAAAATTTTATCCGAAGTTAAAACAAGAGACCCGTGATAAAAAGATGAAACAGTGGAGGCAAAATATGATTGTGGAAGGATTGTTTCCAATGATGCCAATGGGTGGTCCTGGGGGAGAGAAAAAGACAGAAAAATGCAAATATTGGATGCCCCTTGGGGATTCGGATGATAAGTTATTAGATGACATGTTTATGAAAAGTCCGCCTCCTTATAATGAAGGACCCAGATCATCTAGTGTAGGGGATACCTCCCAACGTCCCCCGTGTCAGGAAGGGAGTGGATCTGGAAACCCAAGAGATAGGTGTCAAATACCTTCCTATAGCGAGTGCCTAGGACTTATAGGTGCCGGAGACACCTGTCTAAGACCACCATTTAGTGGGGAATCAAGATATTCAGGTGAAAGAGATTTTGGTTCAAGACCTCCTTATGAGGGAGGACCGAGAGCCTTAAATACAGGAAGCTGTTTCCCAAAACATAATTATGGTGAAGGACCAAGTATGACGCATCCAACTGCCCCAACTTTAAGTCCGCAAATAGTACCTGAAATAAGCCTGGAAAGAATGCTGCAGGAAAAAGAGCGAGAGGCTCTAGCCAAACAGAGAACTGAAATAATTCAGAAACTCTCCCAGTTAAATACAAGCCCGAAGCCTTGACAATCCCAGTAACTATTGGACCCGTTGTTCCTTTGTATGGGGATAGACAAGTGAGTCCACAATCCCCAATTATTACCCTGACTGTAGTACAGCCCCCAAGAGAGCCCTTAATTGTAGATGATCAGACGAGTGAATGTGAATCTGAAGCTTCTTTAATGGATTTACCAATTAGGAACTCGGGAAGGAGTTTGCAGAAGAGACATAATCCTTTCAATACGAGAGAGATTCAAATGGAATCGACTTCGGGTACCAAGAGTGTCACATTGGAAACTCCTGAAGAGATTAAGAGATGGAGTCGAGAATTAGAGAGACAAACTCCTCAGACAAAACCATTGGATATTTACAAATTGAGAATTGAAATGGAAGAACTGGCAGCTGGAAATGTGGGGTTAGACAGATTAAATACCTTTTCTGAGGAAGAGCTGCTGTTTATCTGCAAGAGTCTTACCCGTAATACCAAAGTGCTCCATGAGAAACTAACAGACACTGCAGCTGGTATGAGAATAGACATTTCAAAATCAAAGCCATTACAAAAACCCTACAGAGCAGATTTCTCAGACAAGGATCTGGAGAATATGAATGTGTCAGGAAAGAAGGTTCAGATCAAAGAATTGTTGACTGTGTTGCAAAAATGGGGAGATGTAGACAAATGGAAAGCCAGGTGGGCAAAGAAAAAGGAAGAGGTTAGGTCCAAACAGACGACTTCTGAGTTTGCTTTAAGGGAAGCAGACAAGCCAGAACAGTTATACCCTATGCGAGAAGTGCCAGGCGGAAAATATGTGCACGTTCCATGGTCCCGACAGGATATTGTGTCCTTTACAAATGACTTTCCAAAATTGCGAGAGAAGCCTGTGGAATGGTACAGGCAAGTGGAAAGGTTTGTGAAGGTGCAAAAATGCCTATGGAAAGACCTGGATGGGTTTTTCGACATAGTGGTTCCTGTGGATTTATGGACCGAATGTAAAATTGCCGTTGATTGGCCTAATAAAGAATACACGAGGGACCCTGCTACAGGAGCTCCCTCTGATGAGGTGATGAGAAAATACGACCAGGTCATGTTACACCTGAAGAAAAAGGTGCCGGCAAAGGAAACTGATTGGACCAAGATAGATAGAACCACGCAGGAAAGGGATGAGACTGTGCACTCCTTCTATGAAAGACTGTTACAGGTGTTTAAAACGTACAGTGGAATAGATAATATCGAGACGAAGGATATGACCCACTTCATTTACAGGTTTGTAAACGGTTTAAGACCTGAAATTTGTCAGTGGATCAAAGACAATAACATTTGTTGGCAGTCTAAGAAAATAGATGAAGTCTTGCGATACGCAAAGTATTGCGAGGACGAGATGGCAGACAAGCGAAAGGCTTTGAAGGAAAAGGTTATGTGGGCGCAAGTAAAACTAGCGGAACAGCAGGAAAAACAATTAGGTAAAATGAATAAAAATTCCCAAAATCAAGGTCCTGGGGGAGGAGGGAAGCCAAGAGTGAAAATGAATCGAGAGGAAGCCAAAAAGAAATTTCCCAGTCACCAGTGCGGAGAAATCGGGCACTGGAGAGACGAATGTCCATATTTACAGAAAGGTAACCTCCAAAACACTGATTTAAATCCACAGACGCAGAATGAAAGACCAAGAAAGACACAGCAACAGGTAAAGGCGAGTCAGTTGCCCCGTGCACCTAAACCGAATTATAAAGGGAAAACACCGCAGGGTGATGACATAGAGATCTGGGGAGGAAATGAAGATAGAAATGCAGCAACTTCGCAATTTCTGTTGAATGACACTTTTTTCTGTGACGACCAGTACTGACGGGGTCTGAGGGGGGAGGACGAGGAGTGCGTGCTTGGCGCCTCCTTGCCGGTAGACCAGTCTGGGCCATACATTGAAGGAAAGGTTGAACGCGTGCATTCTATTGGTTGCACGAAAATAAAAGGCGCATTCGGATTGGGAGTGATTTGTAAACAAAGTCGCTCGCAAAAATCGTATGTGGCACACGTATAGACCGAATACTAGACCTGATCCACGACATTTAGGGTTTGAAAACGATCAGTGGAAAGGGCATAACACTAGCAATATGTACGGGAACATGAGAAAATTGTCCCTTGTAAATAAGGTGAAGAATTATTTCAAAAAGGACAAACCTATCAAAACTAGAGAAGGTGTTGTCATACCGCCACCTAATACCCCTGCATCGTTCATGATGTTTGATAAAGGGTACCACTCATGTGTATGGTTGGAAAATTGGGCGAAATACACAAAAGACGACGGAATTTTGGCTTTTCCGTTAGAAGGTACATTTAATGGTAGAATTCTATTTAATTTGAGAACCCAATTGAATGACTTACATCCCACACCTAGATTAACGCAGTACGAAGCATTAGAGGAATGGGAGATCGAGGCTTTTGAGAGAGACAAGCCCCGATTGGACAAGGGGTTAACAAAATTTTATCCGAAGTTAAAACAAGAGACCCGTGATAAAAAGATGAAACAGTGGAGGCAAAATATGATTGTGGAAGGATTGTTTCCAATGATGCCAATGGGTGGTCCTGGGGGAGAGAAAAAGACAGAAAAATGCAAATATTGGGTGCCCCTTGGGGATTCGGATGATGAGTTATTAGATGACATGTTTATGAAAAGTCTGCCTCCTTATAATGAAGGACCCAGATCATCTAGTGTAGGGGATACCTCCCAACGTCCCCCGTGTCAGGAAGGGAGTGGATCTGGAAACCCAAGAGATAGCTGTCAAATACCTTCCTATAGCGAGGGCCTAGGACTTATAGGTGCCGGAGACACCTGTCTAAGACCACCATTTAGTGGGGAATCAAGATATTCAGGTGAAAGAGATTTTGGTTCAAGACCTCCTTATGAGGGAGGACCGAGAGCCTTAAATACAGGAAGCTGTTTCCCAAAACATAATTATGGTGAAGGACCAAGTATGACGCATCCAACTGCCCCAACTTTAAGTCCGCAAATAGTACCTGAAATAAGCCTGGAAAGAATGCTGCAGGAAAAAGAGCGAGAGGCTCTAGCCAAACAGAGAACTGAAATAATTCAGAAACTCTCCCAGTTAAATACAAGCCCGAAGCCTTGACAATCCCAGTAACTATTGGACCCGTTGTTCCTTTGTATGGGGATAGACAAGTGAGTCCACAAGCCCCAATTATTACCCCGACTGTAGTACAGCCCCGAAGAGAGCCCTTAATTGTAGATGATCAGACGAGTGAATGTGAATCTGAAGCTTCTTTAATGGATTTACCAATTAGGAACTCGGGAAGGAGTTTGCAGAAGAGACATAATCCTTTCAATACGAGAGAGATTCAAATGGAATCGACTTTGGGTACCAAGAGTGTCACATTGGTAACTCCTGAAGAGTTTGAGAGATGGAGTCGAGAATTAGAGAGACAAACTCCTCAGACCAAACCATTGGATATTTACAAATTGAGAATTGAAATGGAAGAACTGACAGCTGGAAATGTGGGGTTAGACAGATTAAATACCTTTTCCGAGGAAGAGCTGCTGTTTATCTGCAAGAGTCTTACCCGTAATACCAAAGTGCTCCATGAGAAACTAACAGACACTGCAGCTAGTATGGGAATAGACATTTCAAAATCAAAGCCATTACAAAAACCCTACAGAGCAGATTTCTCAGACAAGGATCTGGAGAATATGAATGTGTCAGGAAAGAAGGTTCAGATCAAAGAATTGTTGACTGTGTTGCAAAAATGGGGAGATGTAGACAAATGGAAAGCCAGGTGGGCAAAGAAAAAGGAAGAGGTTAGGTCCAAACAGACGACTTCTGAGTTTGCTTTAAGGGAAGCAGACAAGCCAGAACAGTTATACCCCATGCGAGAAGTGCCAGGCAGAAAATATGTGCACGTTCCATGGTCCCGACAGGATATTGTGTCCTTTACAAATGACTTTCCAAAATTGCGAGAGAAGCCTGTGGAATGGTACAGGCAAGTGGAAAGGTTTGTGAAGGTGCAAAAATGCCTATGGAAAGACCTGGATGGGTTTTTCGACATAGTGGTTCCTGTGGATTTATGGACCGAATGTAAAATTGCCATTGATTGGCCTAATAAAGAATACACGAGGGACCATGCTACAGGAGCTCCCTCTGATGAGGTGATGAGAAAATACGACCAGGTCATGTTACACCTGAAGAAAAAGGTGACGGCAAAGGAAACTGATTGGACCAAGATAGATAGAACCACGCACGAAAGGGATGAGACTGTGCACTCCTTCTATGAAAGACTGTTACAGGTGTTTAAAACGTACAGTGGAATAGATAATATCGAGATGAAGGATATGACCCACTTCATTTACAGGTTTGTAAACGGTTTAAGACCTGAAATTTGTCAGTGGATCAAAGACAATAAAATTTGTTGGCAGTCTAAGAAAATAGATGAAGTCTTGCGATACGCAAAGTATTGCGAGGACGAGATGGCAGACAAGCGAAAGGCTTTGAAGGAAAAGGTTATGTGGGCACAAGTAAAACTAGCGGAACAGCAGGAAAAACAATTAGGTAAAATGAATAAAATTCCCAAAATCAAGGTTCTGGGGGAGGAGGGAAGCCAAGAGTGAAAATGAATCGAGAGGAAGCCAAAAAGAAATTTCCTAGTCACCAGCGCGGAGAAATAGGGCACTGGAGAGACGAGTGTCCATATTTACAGAATGGTAACCTCCAAAACACTGATTTAAATCCACAGACGCAGAATGAAAGACCAAGAAAGACCAAGCAACAGGTAAAGGCGAGTCAGTTGCCCCGTGCACCTAAACCGAATTATAAAGGGAAAACACCGCAGGGTGATGACATAGAGATCTGGGGAGGAAATGAAGATAGAAATGCAGCAACTTCGCAATTTCTGTTGAATGACACTTTTTTCTGTGACGACCAGTACTGACGGGGTCTGAGGGGGGAGGACGAGGAGTGCGTGCTTGGCGCCTCCTTGCCGGTAGACTAGTCTGGGCCATACATTGAAGGAAAGGTTGAAGGCAATGATGTCACCTTTCTGTTGGACACTGGTGCTACCCGTTCTACTGTTAGAACAGCAGACGTTCCAAACCTACCCCTCTCGGGAGAAGCAATCCAAGTAGTGGGTGTATCTAATCAATTGATTAGTACCCCAGTTACTGAGCCCATGGAGATCACAATAGGCAATTTCAAAGAAATGCATAGATCTGTAGTTTGTGACACCAGTCCAGTAAACTTACTGGGACGTGATTTGTTGTGTAAAATGAACTGTACCATCTTTTGCACACCAAAGGGCGTCGAAATTCAAACCCCAGACGAAGATGGAATATACAAATTAATGTTAATCAAACCTGACTCAGAAATTAAACAGTTGACTATACAAGACTTACCCGAAGAACGCCAAAAGACAGTGAAACCAGAAGTATGGGACTTTACTGGAAAGGATGTAGGTCTAATGGCAAATGCAGACCCCATCAAAATAGCCATGAAGGAAAATGCAGTTTACCCCAATACCAAGCCATACAAAATGAGCGCAGAAGTTAGAGCAGGAGTTGCCATTGAAATAAAAAGATTATTGGAAACCAACATCATTCAAGAAGTGATGAGTAGCCAGTGTAACTCACCCATAATTGGAATCAAGAAACCCAGTGGCAAGTACAGGGTAGTGCAGGACCTGAGAAAAGTAAACAAAATAGTTGTTCCTTGCTGTCCTATTGTTCCGAACCCAGCAGTGATTCTGTATCAGATTCCCTGGGATGCTGAATGGTTCACCGTGATTTACCTATGTCATGCTTTTTTTTCGATCCCATTGCATCCAGACAGCAAATTTCTTTTCTCATTTGCTTTCGACAGTCGCGTGTTCGTTTGGAATCGCGTCCCCCAGGGGTACACTGAAAGCCCCTCGATCTTTGATCAGATTTTGAAAAAGTGCCTTGAATCTTTAGTCTTACCTGGAAACTCAGTTTTGGTGCAATATATAGATGACCTCTTGGTGGCGTCTAAGAATCAGAAAGACTGTGTTGTTGACACCATTGCCCTACTGAACCACCCAGGTGAAGGAGGACATAAAGTATCACCTGACAAACTTCAGTTCTGTACCAAGTCAGTAAAATATCTGGGGCACCAGATAGAAAAAGGCATCAGGAAGGTTACTTCAGAGAGAGTCAGAATAATTCGACACATGCAGTTACCCCGTACTCAGAAAGAAGTCAGAATGTTCCTTGGAGTCGTAGGCTGCTGCAGGCAATGGATTGTGGGATTTGCAGTCCTAGCAAAGCCTTTAATAAAAATGACAAAGAAAGGAGCAAAGGACCCAGTGGAATGGGATGAGGAGAGCATGACAGCATTTACCAAATTACGAGAATGTCTGTGTATAGCCCCTGCTTTAGGCATGCCTGACTATTCTAAAGAATTTTCACTGTTTTGTGATACACGAGACAATTGCGCACTGTCAGTCCTAACCCAAGCCCATGGGTTGACTAGACGTCCAGTGGCATATTTTTCTGCCACTTTAGATCCAGTGGCTGCTGGATTACCTGGATGTCTGAAAGCTGTAGCTGCAACTTGCATGAGTCTTGAGCAAAGTGAATCCATTATTATGGGACATCCTGTAACCGTGTATGTTCCACATGCAGTTGTAATCCTACTGACCAGAATAAAAACCCAGTATCTCACACCTAGTCGGCTGACTAAGTACGAAAGGATCCTAGTAGGTGCTACAAATGTAGTCATTACTCGGTGTAACATATTGAACCCAGCAACCTTGTTGCCTGAGTCACTGATTGCAGAAGCAAAGGGAGAGGTCGAGCATGACTACATTGACCTAACTGAGTTCAGTACTAAACCACGCCCAGATATCAAAGAAATGCCCCTGCCTGTAGAAGATTACGAGCTGTTTGTAGATGGCTCATGTCTGAGACACGAACTTGTAGGCCTAAGTGCTGCTTATGCTGTAGTCACGGTAAAACGCACTATAGAAGCATCCTGTTTATTTGGAGTGAAGTCTGCACAAGTAGCCGAATTGATTGCATTGACAAGAGCCTGTAAAATTGGGAAAAACAAAAGAATAACAGTATATACTGACAGTCAATACTGTTATGGGGTTGTGCATGACTTTGGCCAATTGTGGCTATAGAGAGAGTTCCTGACTTCTTCAGGTACTCCTATCAGAAATGGAAAAGTTGTACAAGATTTACTGGATGCAATCCAGTTACCAAAAGAATTGGCAGTGGTAAAATGTGCTGCTCACAAATCTGGCACTGATCATGTGACAGTGGGAAATAGATATGCTGATGAAGTGGCTCAACATTGTGCCAGACATCGAATGTCTGTTAATATTAAGTTGGGGGGATATGGAAACAGCTGCCAACTTATGGTGTTTGAGGAGGTGCCTACATGGGAGGAATTGAGAGATTGGCAGTATGCTGCACCACCAAAGGAAAAGGAAAAATGGAGAAAGCTTGGTTGTCGACAGAGAAGTGAGGATGGTATCATTGTGGGCCCTGACAGTATGCCTGTGTTGCCTAGACGCTTGCTTGCTTCTATGGCCAGATTGATGCATGGAGATGCACACGTTGGCAGGGATGCCATGGTTCTGGTTTTCCAACAAACTTGGTACAATCCGAAGTTCAGGAAAGTAGCAGAGTCACTTTGCCAGAGGTGTTTGACATGTCAGCAGTTCAACGCTGGGAAGAGAACAGTAGTTGAATTAGGAAAAATTGGGAAATCAGGAGGTCCCTTTGTAAGATTACAAATAGACTTCATCCAGTTGCCCCTTTGTAAAGGAATGAAATACGTCCTTGTCATTGTCTGCCTGTTTTCTAAATGGGTAGAAGCCTACCCAGCCAAAAAGAATGACGCCATAACTGTAGCTAAATTGTTACTGCATGAATTAATACCTAGGTACGGGGTTCCAGTCACAATTGAATCAGATAGAGGTGGGCATTTCCAGAATGAGGTAATCGATCAGCTCTGTAAAGCATTCAAGATTACACAAAAGCTGCACTGTGCATATCGTCCAGAGGCTTCTGGAGTGGTGGAACAAATAAATGGCACCATCAAATCGAGATTAGGAAAGATGTGTGAATCTACTGGCATGAACTGGATAAATGCTTTGCCTCTTGTTCTGATGGGCATCCGAAGTATTCCAGACCGAAAAACAGGCCTGAGCCCCCATGAAATCCTGATGGGAAGAGTGATGAGACAGGCATGGGTACCAGGATACAAACTGTTAAGCATTTCTGATGATTTGGTACTTGAATACTGCAAGCAACTAGGTGACCAAGTGCGTTCTATCTCTCGCCAGATTGGGGAGGACGCCGTCGCCAATCCAACAACTCCAGTCCATAAATTGGTTCCAGGTGACTGGGTTGTACTCAAGAAACATACTCATTCAAATTGCCTTGCACCGAAGTGGGGACAACAACGCCAAGTGATACTGGTGACCACGACAGCGGTGAAGTGTGCCGGCGTCCAGAAGTGGATCCATGCCAGCCATACCAAGAAGGTAATAAAAGACGAAAAGAAGATTGACGCTGAAGGTTGCCCAGCTGAGGAGTCTCCAGACGTGGGTTCCGAAGTAGCTGATGAAGAACAACCGAGCACCAGTCAAGATGAGTGGATACCCATAATCGACCTGACCGATGACCCAATCAGAACAAGAAGTCAAACCTACGCAGACAGAGAGTGGAATAGTGAGGACGAGACAGGATTAGGAGAGGACCATCAGATTATCGAAATCCAGGTAAAATCTGAAGGAGAAGAATATCAGATAGGGACAGAACAAGTGATCGACACACCTCCACAAACTCCTGAGATTGAAAAGGGACAGACAGAAATTAGGGCGAAAGTTCAAGCGGAAGAAAATCAAAGGTTCGATGTGCTTGAACAGGACCAGATAGAATTAGAAGAACGTGTTCAGAACACAGAAATAGAAACGCCCAAAAGACAAATTCAGTATACACCTGAACAAGGCCAGCTTAGTGACCAGGCAGAAGAAACTGAAGAAAGACCTGGGACTAGTCAGCCAGGAAGGGAATAAGCAGAAGAAGAAGTGCCACAAACAAACGAAAATAAGAGAGCATTAGAAGAAAGCCAAATTACAGTGCCAGCTAAAAGACTCAAGAAAAAGAAACATATCGAACCAAGATATATTAAGAGACTGAGATTGAGACTAAAAACAGTAGAAGAAAAGCTTGAGCAAAGGAGGAAAAGTTCTCGTATAGCAGAGCAGTCTGGAGAAAGCTCCAAAAGAAGAAGTGACCGAATAAAAAGACTAAACGAAAAATATCAGGATCCTGAATGGACTTATTTGATATTGGAGGAATTTGAGGACCTTGATATAACTGACGAAAGTGACGAAGAACAGACAGCTGATCAGTCTGCTGAAGAAGACAAACCAACCTGAAGTTGCTCAGTGTAAGCTATCTGTGCAAAGTTAAAAAGAGGGGTTGAAAACTTCTGTTAAGCAGAAATGTCTGATTCAAATGTGAATGGAAGACCTAGACGTAGTTGTTGTAAAACATGCTGCCAAGTATGTTTATGTAGCGTAGCAATAGTACTGATCCTGTGGATAGGACTGACTGTAACCCTTCCTTCTCTGATAAGTAAAAATCCAAGCCTGTACCCAAATAATAACTTACCTGACGACACTGTAGAATCTCACACTAGGATTACACCACACAGAGTAGAGACATTGGACAAACCCCTGAGCCTGAAACGGAGACAGTTAAATTTAGAAGCACCAGATGAGGAAGTATTACACTTTAACAAAATTAAGAACAAAACTCACTTAAACGTTTTCGCAAACCTGTTATTGCATTATGTAGAAACTATGGAAATAGACGACTGTTATGTATGCATGAAGCTACCTACTTCTGTAGCTGAAGGCGTGACATACCATCACCTGCCACTAACATATGGAATTTCTTGTAGTGTGCTGACTAGCTTATTTTACAAAAGAGGACCTTTACATTATTACTATTCAAACTATGATGTGACATTTTCTGAACTTCCTGTTTGAAGAAACTTAAATCCTGTACAGACGACTAGAGAAGTAGCTAAATACATGAGTGATTATTTTCTAACTGTAGGGAAAATTAATATAGATGACGCACATAAAAATAACATGACCTGTTCTTTACATGAAAAGGAAAAATAATTTCTGGACATGGTAGAGAAAAGAAGAGAGAGTTTCCTAAAGAAAGCAAAGGATAGGAACCATAAAGTTCCTAAATGGGCAGAAAGTATAGGGAGCACCTCAAATGGTGGAGCTACTGCTGCTATGCTCCTTGATTTCGAAAAGAAGGGGAAGCTCTGTCTTAAAAGGGAAATGACTAGCTATTATAACAATGTTTTCATCGGTTCCAGTGAATGTGAACATAATTACAAGGTAATTGGAGGTTGGGGTTTCAAAGATGGGACAGAGCCTGTGTTTCCTGGGATTTATTTTATTTGTGGGAACAAGGCTTACTTCAAATTGCCCGACCATTGGTACGGGAGTTGCTATTTTGGTATTGTCTTCCCAAAGATATACCATGTGGGAAAAATCACTGGAAGCAATGAAGAAACTAACAAAGTAGTACGCACTAGAAGAGAAACTGCTGGAGAGATTGTAGGAGATATTTTTAGCGTAATAATACCTGCAGTGGGAGTGGTTCTGAACTCAAACAAAATTTGCAAATTGTCAACAGTAGTAGATCGGTTATCTACCGACACTGCTGGAGGGTTCCTGATGGTCAATACCGAAATGGTTGCGATCAGATCTATGGTTTTACAGAACCGACTTGCCCTTGACACTCTATTAGCGAAAGAGGGCGGAGTCTGCAGAATGTTGAAAGCGCAACATTGATGCACTTACATACCTGACAAAAGTGTAGGGATCCAAAGGTATGTAAGGAACATTACAAATTTGGAAAAAGAACTTAAACCACTGGAGGTTGACAGTGCCTGGAAAAGACTTACTGATGGTCTCTTGGATGTGGGTCATTGGTTTGCACAGTTAGGTAGAGGGTTGCTGTTTAAGGTACTGATGCCAATTGCCATAATAGGGTTTATTATATTCCTTATATTTGTCTGTTGCAAATGTCTCAAACACCAAAAGAAATATACTGTGAATAAGAGAGGTGTGAAAAGGAATGTGGATGAACTTGAATTAGAAGAACAGAATAATCAGATTTACAAAAGGGTGAAAAATTCTCACCCTACCAAAGACGTTAAAGAAAAATTGAATCGAGTGTTGGAAGAAATTGAAATGTACAAAGTGTGAAAGAAAAGTTGGCATCTGATTCCATTAGTTATGATGATAGTAAATATCATCAAAGAGGGGATTGATGGAGCAAGAATTCGCACGTTACGCGGCTTGCTCGTACTCATGAACCTCGAATAACTTATAACCATGTAATTCAACCTGTTAGTCTTACTAATTTCCCTGTATTCCGACATTTGGGGTGTCCTAGAGACGCTTGCATATGTGTTTACTAACTCAATAACGATTGTTCCTAAAATGGCCGCTGCTTGGCGGATTTTCTTTCTGCGCATGCGTTAGTCACACTCACGTGACGTGACGTACTTGCAGTTCTGGTGGGAAACTTTGCGCTTGCGCACTTGCTTTTAAGATGGCTGTCTGTATTCTCACATGGTGAAGCTTGCGTAAATGTTTTATGTTGTTGTCTGTCTGCACTAAAACACTCACGCATTAGTATATTATAAGTAAAGGGGTATAGAGTAGCTATTCATGGTATACAGTGAATTCATTTATTTCTGTGTTTTAATTTGTTTTCGCTTACTTTTCATGTACCACGTTCTTGAGGGTTTGCGAGAGGCACATGAATCCATCTTGAAAAGCTCTATTGCGCATGTCACCCTGGCAGAGGGAAGACAACCTTGAACAGTGGAGCACAGCCAGCTGGCAGCCACAGTCAAGATGCTCCTGAGAACGTGACCTGCGACCCAGCAGGATGGAGCTGAACTGTACTGCAATTGATACAATTGTTATCTTTTCATTGTATTCTGTAGAGTATCTCATGGGAATCCCAAATTTGCTAGGCGGTCCCAGAAAATGCAAATGCAGGCTTGAAGAGAGTTAATGTGATTGGTGTGTTGACCTATCCTACGTGGGGACCAATCGAAATTGGGGATTCTGACACTTGCAACATTTGGGGGGTGGTACACTGACCCGAAAACAGTATAACTAGCCTAGGTTTAGCTAGAGAAATTGTCCGACTTGTCCGAATAGCTGACCTGTCACTGACCCAACGCACTCAATAGGTGACTTGATACAGAGCGCTGCGGAGCACTCTGTCCAAAATATACCATAGACTCAAGAGGTTTTACTAAACCTTAAGTGCTGGCGGAGCACTTTGCTGGGGAGTTCGATAACCCAATCGGGGTTCTGGCCGATAGCTGCAGAGAGGGTGGAGCGCAGGCGTTGCTTCCAAACTGCGGGTGCTGGTCGTGCCTTGGTGGTCCTGTCCTGATCCTAATCTGGTTTTCCTGTCCTGTCCTGGGGTGTCAATTCTGCACCTGCTGTCCCATTGATGACTGTCCTTCCTTGGGGTTTTCCTGTCCTTGACTGAACCGTGGCCAGGGTTGGTCTTCACACCATTCTAGGTAAATATATAGTGCTGAAACTTTATACTGCACCTTCTATTTTCTGTCTTTTGCTTTAATAAAGACACACCTTTGCGCATATTTGATTTTCCATGCTTTCGCAAAGCTACTGAATAAAAGCTCATACGTTATTGCTGTTTTTTTAGCATGTTCCTATGTTACCCTTCCTTTAAGTACAACTCTTCATACCGTTTATGAAATATAGATGTGGTTTATAATCTTCCCTTTTCGAGTGGATTGAAGTAAAGTTCCTAGAACTATAGCGTGTTCCAATTTTTACCCTTCCTATAGATGTATAGGATTTCCCAAACTCTTATCCAAACCTTGAAGTACTTCCCCGTAGTGAAATTCTAGTACGTGCATAAATTTGCCCATTTTTAGGTATACTTTCTTAAGTTCTATTCCTTAAATCTGTTTAGCATTTCTCATGTCCTTATCTTCCTATAGACTCATAAATGGTTGCCCTGATTTACTTTCTCAATGGATATGTGCTTTTCGTTATCTTGATTATTGATTGCCTTTTGGTTGTAAACTTGATGATTTCCGAATCTGAACTTTAGATAAAATCTTTAAAACTTCCCAGTAGTCTGTGGTCATTTAATGAAAGTATAAAAGAGTATATGTTGGTATTTTTGTTTTGCATCTTTCTCCACAGCTAGCTCCCTGATCCATTGTGGTCCTTAGGTACCCGTAACGGTGGAATGGTAAGTCGGGTACTGTAGAGATAATAGGAAAGGAATCAGGGTTACTGGTAGTAGAGTGTAAGGTCACCCGATTAATATATATGATAAAATTGGAAAAATATATGGGCCCGGTACGTGTATGGTGAAATTATTGGCCGGGTGACCCGCGATCTCTATCAGTAACTCACAAAATGAATTGGTAAACTTTCTCCAATTTCCACTACTATTGGCAGATTTGGAAAACCCAGGATTAACAGATTTATTTAATTTTTCAACAGGCCATAACCACTGCGGAATTCTAACAATATTGGATGAACTCCAAACATTACCATCAGATAATTCCACAACCTGTCGACCAACACGTACAACCTTCAATGGATCAGAAAACGTAGATTCTCCTGATTTCACAAATCTACCCTTCTTAACACAAACCCAATCATTCATCTTAACAAGACTAGTTTTGCCTTGAACAGTTTTATCTTGAGAATCCTGAACAGACCCAATCCTTTTATTATGTCATAATGTCGTGGCCATTTTGAATTGGGATGTGATACGCAACATCGCGGCCATTTTAAGCGACATTTCACCGGCAATACAGTTATATTGAAGGAAAAAGATCGTATCAACTGGAAAGTACTGTACAAAGCGTATATTGTCTCAAATGCTTACTGAACATAATTAACAGTGCAGTTAAGTATAAAATATTGCGCAATCAAAACATTTAATAAGAAGTTAATCTCAAGTGGATCCCATCCTCGTCGCCAATGTAAAGTTGATGAGGCTGCACGCTCAAGTTGATAGAAATATATGTTTTATTAGATAGACTGGACAAGATATGTCTATTCAACGAGCCTGGGTCAACAGTCATCACTGGAATCCCGAACACCGTGGTGTTCCAGATTCCAGATGACACGTGAGATACCACACCCCCCTAGTCTGTGATGTCACTCCCCCAGGCCTCCATCCTCTGAACCCTCATTCATCTATGATGTCACTCCCCCTGCCCTGCATATCCTAACACTCCATCTGGGATGTCACTCCCCCAGGCCTGCATATCCTGTCCCCCCCTCCATATGGGATGTCACTCCCCCAGGCCTCATATCCTGTCCCCCCTTCCTCTGTAATGTCACTCCCCCAGCCCAATACATCTTGCCCCCCTTCATCTATGATGTCACTCCCACAAGCCTGTAAATCCTGTCCCCGCCTGCCTTTGTGATGTCACTGCCCTCCCCCAGACCTGTACATCCTGCCCACCTAGTCTGTAATGCCACTCCCCCTGGCCTGTAAATCCTGTCCCTCCCCTTCTTCTATGATGTCACTGCCCTACCCCAGCCCTGTACATCCTGCCCCCCCCTTCGTCTGTGATGTCACTCCCTCAGGCCTGCAAATCCTGTCCCTCCCCTTCCTCTGTGATGTCACTCCCCCAGCCCTGTACATCCTAACTCCCCTTCCTCTGTGATGTCACTCCTGCAAGCCTATATATCCAGAGGGGGCAGTGAGAGGTGTGGTGCAGCGGCCAAGGCAGCTGACTTCGGAGCACAGGCCTCACGGCTCGAATCCCGACCCTGGCGGCAGCTCAGCTCAGCACCGTGTGACTCTGGGCAATAGCTCACTTAACTTCCAAGACGACCCCCAGCGCCTTGAGACCCGTAATAGTGAGTAGTTTGCGCTTTACAAATCTATTTAAATATATTCTGTCCAGTGGTGGCAGTGAGGATGCAGGCTGCGGGGGGGGGCTTCGGTGTGTGCATGGTTTGAGTGCAGATACGCTCTCCGGCCCCCCTCTGATTCTCCTCCACCCTGGGACGGGCCAGGTAGGGGCTCACCTTGGCCCCCGCTGCATTGTCGCACCCTCTCAGGGCCCCAGCTTGTGTCCTGGATCTGCCGCGATACGTTGGGGGGACCCTAGGGGGTTTCTCAGCGTACACCTGAGTCCTTGAGTTATGAATGGTGTGAATGAGGGTCTTTATGGGGCGGGGGGTGGGGGCATGGTGTCCCAAAAATAAAAGGTTCCCAGGGGGAAGGGGGTGTTGGAGGCCCCAGTATGAATGGTGTGAATGGTCAGTAGCAATGGTCAGAACCTTGACGTGGTGCTACTGCTCACTGGTTGTAACACAACTGGTGCTAATCTGACCTTTTGTGTGCATGGAGTGCAGGTGGGGTGTCCTAAGTAGGGATCCGTAGGTCACACTCGTCCGAGGGCGCCTAGAGGCGGAGCTTCAGATGACCCAGTGGGACCACCCGTCGCACTGGTTGTAACATAACTGGTGCTAATCTGACTTGTGTGCATGGAGTGCAGCTGTAGTGTCCTGGGTGGGGATCCCTACGTCACGCTCTTCTGAGGGCACCTGGAGGCGGAGCTTCAGATGCCCCCTCGGGACCACCTGTCGCACATCAACCTCAAGAGCTGGCTCTTCAGATGAATTCAGCACTTGGTCTGATCCTACAACCAGTGCGACGGGTGTTGTCCTACGGGGTCATCTGAAGCTCCACCTCCAGTTGCCTACGGAAGAGCGTGACGAACGAATCCCCACCCAGGACACTCCACCTAAACTCCATTCACACAAAAGTCAGATTAGCACCAGTTGTGTTACAACCAGTGAGCAGTAGCACCACGTCAAGGTTCTGACCATTGCTACTGACCATTCACGCCATTCATATATGGGGGTCTTTAGGTAGGGGGGGTGGGGGCATGGTATCCAAGATAGAAAAATAAGAGGCTCCCAGGAGGACGGGGGTTATGAATGGTGTGAATGGTCAGTAGCAATGGTCAGAACCTTGACGTGGTGCTACTGCTCACTGGTTGTAACACAACTGGTGCTAATCTGACTTTTGTGTGCATGGAGTGCAGCCGGAGTGTCCTGGGTGGGGATTCGTTCATCACGCTCTTCCGTAGGGACCTGGAGGCGGAGCTTCAGATGACCCCGTGGGACACCACCTGTCGCACTGGTTGTAATTGTAATTGTAGTTAAATTTGTAGAGCGCATTATCACCCAGGGGTCTCTAAGCGCTGTATGGAGGGAGCCCCTAAGCCAGGAGGGGTAGGCGGGTGGCTGCTTAGATATTGCCCCAAGCCTCTGAGAAATGCAGCGCCTTCAGCTTTTTCCTGAAAGGAAGGAGGTTCGCTTCCTTGCGAAGGCTTGCCGGGAGGCTATTCCACGCTTGGGGGATAGAAGTCGAGAACGCTCTCCCGCCCATAGAGGACAAGTGGAAACTGGGGCATACCAGTAGGTTGGCTTCTGCTGACCGAAGCGCCCTCCTGGGGACATAGTTGGTTAGGCGGTCCTTGATGTTCCTTGGGGCTTGACCATACAGGGTTTTCTTAGTGATGCGGAGCCCCTTAAACTTGATTCTCAGTCTGACCGGAAGCCGGTGTAGGTCGCGTAGTAGAGGCGTGGCATATGCCCGTCTTGGTTTTTTAAAGATCAATCTGGCTGTGTGATTCATAACAACCTGTAGTCTGGCCAGTAGTTGTTGTGAGATGCCAGAGTACAGAGAGTTGCCATAGTCCAGGCGCGACAGGATCAAGGCTGATACTGCCCGTCTAAGAGTGGCAAAGGTGAGGAGCGGGGACAGTTTTCGCAGTTGTCTCAACAGTCCAACACAGGTTCCTACGACTGCCGACACCTGTTGTGCCATAGATAGCTTGGCATCAATCTTGGTGCCCAGACTTTTTACGGCCATAGCTGGTTCTGGAAAAGGCCCAAGTTCCTTAGGCCAGAAGAGATCGTTCCAAGGGTTGGAGGGGTGTGGTGACCGCCAGTACCTCTGTTTTATCGGGATTTATCTTTAGGGAGTTTGCCGCCATCCAGTTGACAGTGAATTTTAGAATGTTTTGCATCTTTAGGTGAGCTGATGGTGAACTGTCAATCTGGACGATAATTTGGGTGTCGTCGGCGTAGTTATAAATCCGACACTCCAGCTGGATTAGTGAGGAGATCAGAGGCTGTAGATAGGCGTTAAAAAGAAGGGGCGAGAGTGCTGAGCCCTCCGGTACACCACATGAGAGAGTAGCTGGATCATACACCAGATTGACTAGTTGGACTCTCTGGGAACGGTCTTTAAGAAAGGAGGTGAGCCAGGCAAGAGCGGAGCCCTGGATTCCCAGATCCGTAATCGGCGACAGTAGTTGGGTATGATTGACCGTGTAAAATGCCGCGGATAGGTCTAACAATACCAGGACACATAGTGTTTTCTTATCAATTCTAAGTCTCAGGTCATCCAGCACGGAAAGCATGACTAATTCCGTGGTGTGATGGACCCTTAAGCCGGCCTGATTCGATTCTAGGAGGTGGTTATCTGCAAGGTGGGGAGAAAGAGACTAGAACGTGCTGTTCAAGTATTTTGGCCAGAAAGGGCAGCTGAGAGATTGGCCTAAAAATGTTCAGGTTCGTGGTGTGTACACCCGGTTTCTTTAATAGCGGGATAACACGGGCCTCCTTAAAGCTAACCGGGACAAGCCCCGATTCTAGATATTGGTTAAGGAGAGACAGTACCTCTCCTCAATTCCAGGAAATGCCATTTTGAAGATTTTTGGCGGACAGGGGTCCGCTGGTGAGCCTGATTTTACCCGTCCCATGAGCGTAGTCAAAGTCTCCTTAGTAAGTAATGGCAGGGCAGGAAGGGGGTTAGAGAACATCTGGGTGGGATGGTCGGGCCTGTTGGACAAGGGAGCTTAGGAGTGCGGTGGATTTCGGTCAGGAGGTCATTTATTTTCCCCGAGAAGAAGGACTGGAATTTATGACAGTCTTCCTGGCCGAAGGAAGGTTTGTGCCCCTTGTCTTTCCTTAATTCATTAAGGACCCTGAAGGTTCTGACCATTGCTACCGACCATTCACATCATTAATACGGGGGTCTTTAGGGGGTGGGGGGAGGGGGCATGGTGTCCAAGAAAAAAAAAAGGCTCCCAGGAGGAGGGGGTGTATGAATGGTGTGAATGGTCAGTAGCAATGGTCAGAACCTTGACGTGGTGCTACTGCTCACTGGTTGTAACACAACTGGTGCTAATCTGACTTTTGTGTGCATGGAGTGCAGCTGGAGTGTCCTCTGTGGGGATCCATTGGTCACACTCGTCCGTCGGCACCTGGAGGCGGAGCTTGAGATGAACCCGTGGGACACCACACGTCGCACGGGTTGTAATTGTAATTGTAATTGTAGTTAAATTTGTAGAGCACATTATCACCCAGGGGTCACTAAGCGCTGTATGGAGGGTGCACCTAAGCCAGGAGGGGTGAGTGGGTGGCGGCTTAGATATTGCCCCAAGCCTCTGAGAAAAGCAGCGTCTTCCGCTCTTTCCTGAAAGGAACGAGGTTAGCTTCCTTGCGAAGGCTTGCCAGGAGGCTATTCCACGCTTGGGGGATAGAAGTCGAGAACGCTCTCCCGCCCATAGAGGACAAGTTGAAACGGGGGCATACCAGTAGGTTGGCTTCTGCTGACCGAAGTGCCCTCCTGGGGCCATAGTTGGTTAGGCGGTCCTTGATGTTCCTTGGGGCTTGAACATACAGGGTTTTATCAGTGACGCGGAGCCCCTTAAACTTGATTCTCGGTCTGACCGGAAGTCGGTGTAGGTCGCGTAGTAGAGGCGTGGCATATGCCCGTCTTGGTTTTTTAAAGATCAATCTGGCTGTGTCATTCATAACAACCTGTAGTCTGGCCAGTAGTTGTTGTGAGATGCCAGAGTACAGAGAGTTGCCATAGTCCAGGCGCGACAGGATCAAGGCTGATAATGCCTGTCTAAGAGTGGCAAAGGTGAGGAGCGGGGACAGTTTTCGCAGTTGTCTCAACAGTCCAATACAGGTTCCTACGACTGCCGACACCTGTTGTGCCATAGATAGCTTGGCATCAATCTTGGTACCCAGACTTTTTACGGCCATAGCTGGTTCTGGAAAAGGCCCAAGTTCCTTAGGCCAGAAGAGATCGTTCCAAGGGTTGGAGGGGTGTGGTGACCGCCAGTACCTCTGTTTTATCGGGATTTATCTTTAGGGAGTTTGCCGCCATCCAGTTGACAGTGAATTTTAGAGCGTTTTGCATCTTTAGTTGAGCTGATGGTGAACTGTCAATCTGGACGATAATTTGGGTGTCGTCGGCGTAGTTATAAATCCGACACTCCAGCTGGATTAGTGCGGAGATCAGAGGCTGTAGATAGGCGTTAAAAAGAAGGGGCGAGAGTGCTGAGCCCTCCGGTACACCACATGAGAGAGTAGCTGGATCATACACCAGATCGACTAGTTGGACTCTCTGGGAACGGTCTTTGAGAAAGGAGGTGAGCCAGGCAAGAGCTGAGCCCTGGATTCCCAGATCCGTAATCGGCGACAGTAGTTGGGTATGATTGACCGTGTAAAATGCAGCGGATAGGTCTAACAATACCAGGGCACATAGCGTTTTCTTATCAATTCTAAGTCTCAGGTCATCCAGCATGGAAAGCATGACTAATTCCGTGGTGTGATGGACACAGAAGCCGGCCTGGTTCGATTCTAGGAGGTGGTTATCTGCAAGGTGGTGAGAAAGAGACTAGAACGTGCTGTTCAAGTATTTTGGCCAGAAAGGGCAGCTGAGAGATTGGCCTAAACTTTTTCAGGTTCGTGTTGTGTACGCCCGGTTTCTTTAATAGCGGGATAACACGGGCCTCCTTAAAGCTAACCGGGACAAGCCCTGATTCTAGATATTGGTTGAAGAGAGAAAGTACCTCATCCTCAATTCCAGGAAATGCCATTTTGAAGATTTTTGGCGGACAGGGAGCCGCTGGTGAGCCTGATTTCACCCGTCCCATGAGTGTAGTCAAAGTCTCCTTAGTAAGTAATGGCAGGGCAGGAAGTGGGTTAGAGAACATCGGGGTGGGATGGTCGGGCCTGTAGGACAAGGGAGCTTAGGGGTGCGGTGGATTTCTGTCAGGAGGTCATTTATTTTCTCCGAGAAGAAGGACTGGAATTTATGACAGTCTTCCTGGCCGAAGGAGGGTTTGTGCCCCTTGTCTTTCCTTAATTCATTAAGGACCCTGAAGGTTCTGACCATTGCTATCGACCATTCACATCATTAATACGGGGGTCTTTAGGGGGTGGGGGGAGGGGGCATGGTGTCCAAGAAAAAAAAAGGCTTCCAGGAGGAGGGGGTGTATGAATGGTGTGAATGGTCAGTAGCAATGGTCAGAACCTTGACGTGGTGCTACTGCTCACTGGTTGTAACACAACTGGTGCTAATCTGACTTTAGTGTGCATGGAGTGCAGGTAGAGTGTCCTGGGTGGGGATCCATAGGTCACACTCGTCCGTAGGCACCTGGAGGCGGAGCTTCAGATGAACCCGTGGGACACCACACGTCGCACGGGTTGTAAATGTAATTGTAGTTAAATTTGTAGAGCACATTATCACCCAGGGGTCACTAAGCGCTGTATGGAGGGTGCACCTAAGCCAGGAGGGGTAAGTGGGTGGCTGCTTAGATATTGCCCCAAGCCTCTGAGAAAAGCAGCGTCTTCCGCTTTTTCCTGAAAGGAAGGAAGTTAGCTTCCTTGCGAAGGCTTGCCAGGAGGCTATTCCACGCTTGGGGATAGAAGTCGAGAACGCTCTCCCGTCCATAGAGGACAAGTTGAAGTGGGGGCATACCAGTAGGTTGGCTTCTGCTGACCGAAGCGTCCTACTGGGGACATAGTTGGTTGGGCGGTCCTTGATGTTCCTTGGGGCTTGACCATACAGGGTTTTCTTAGTGATGCGGAGCCCCTTAAACTTGATTCTCAGTCTGACCGGAAGCCGGTGTAGGTTGCGTAGTAGAGGCGTGGCATATGCCCGTCTTGGTTTTTTAAAGATCAATCTGGCTGTGTGATTCATAACAACCTGTAGTCTGGCCAGTAGTTGTTGTGAGATGCCAGAGTACAGAGAGTTGCCATAGTCCAGGCGCGACAGGATCAAGGCTGATACTGCCCGTCTAAGAGTGGCAAAGGTGAGGAGCGGGGACAGTTTTCGCAGTTGTCTCAACAGTCCAACACAGGTTCCTACGACTGCCGACACCTGTTGTGCCATAGATAGCTTGGCATCAATCTTGGTGCCCAGACTTTTTACGGCCATAGCTGGTTCTGGAAAAGGCCCAAGTTCCTTAGGCCAGAAGAGATCGTTCCAAGGGTTGGAGGGGTGTGGTGACCGCCAGTACCTCTGTTTTATCGGGATTTATCTTTGGGGAGTTTGCCGCCATCCAGTTTTTTTTTTTTTTTTTTTTTTAATCTGTTTATTAGCATAGTAATTGGAGCAGTTACATACATACTCGGGCATAGCAATAATCAGTACGTCATAATCATATGCCTGCTCAACATTCACAAGCGTGTAGTAACCTTGATTTTTCATTTTCGTCTGAAATCACAGCAACTGAACAGTCCCCTAACATACCCACTCCCTCCCCCACCCGTTAAAATCCCTCCCGGCACTCCCCTCATATGCGAGTAAATGTGACATTTACATCCTGGTCACCTGTTGCTCCGTAAAGTACAGTAATTCTGACTATTCCTCCTTTCACCCCACACACAGTGGCCGGCGGCCATAGCATTGTCAATGGTACAGGGTTCCCGGTACCCCAGCATAGTGCACCTCACTTCATGAATGTCCCACGGGGCCGGACCCTAACATCCCGCTTGTATCGAGTCATCTGTGTCCTCCCCTTCCTCCACCCCCCCAGTTTCGAAGGCCCCCAGCACCGTGTACCAGTCCAGGGAGATCAGTGTTTTCCTGAGACCTCTGTGTTCTTCTCGTTGTAAAGCCTCGCCCTCTGCCTTGCCCCATCTAATCACCTCTGTTTTCCATAAATCCGGGTCAGGGGGTCTGGGGGACTTCCACCTCATCGTGATTGCTCGTTTTGCTAGCAGTAAGGCCAGGTCTGTGAAACGTGCCGCCACGGTCCTTGTGCGTGTCGACGGACCCAACCCCAGGAGTGTGTGTTCTATAGTGAGCGATCGGGACAGGGTTCCGACACTCTCAAGCGAGTCAGCTATGGTGGCCCAGTAATGACCCAACTTGGGGCACTGCCAGAGCATGTGTATTAGTGATGCATCGTCAGCGTCGCATCAGGGGCAGTTGCTGCTTGTGTCGGGGAACATCATATGCAGGCGATGTGGGGTCAGGTAGGCCCTATGTAGCAGCATCAGCTGAATAAACTTGTATTTGGGGTTTCTGGCTACCTTCTTGGGGAACTGGAGGATGCGTTCCCATTCTTTGTCCCTCAGTGGCCTACCTATGTCGCCTTCCCATGCTGACCTGAGAGTTGTTAGAGGGACCGCCCTCCCTGCCTTTATGCTAGCAGTGAGCCATTTGGTTAGGTGGCTGCCCGTGCCCATGAGGTAATGCATCGTTATCAGGGGGTTGGTAGCTGGCTCCCGTCCCTCAGGCGCCCAGGTGCGTGTTATATAGTGTCTAAGGCCTGCATGTAATAGGAATGAGCCTCTGGGGACGTTATGCACAGCCCTGTAGTCTGTAAAGGACAGTAGGCGTCCCTCTGCGAACAGGTCTCCCACATGGGTCACCCCCGCGTCCTGCCATTGCGTCAGTCTGTTCGTTGTCAGTGTACCCGAGCCCAGTGGAATGCCCAGAAGCGGGATCGTGGGGGCATAAGATGTTTTGGGGGAAGTGTATTTCACTGCCTTCCGCCAGTATGACACCGCTAGCCGGAGGAGTGGCGGGGCATGTCTCGGTATGTCCGAATGGGGTGGGAGCAACTTGTGTATGTCCCCCCTTGCATGTTCCCTCTCTGACATATTGAGCTCGTGGAGGTTGCGGCCCGCCACCCAGTAGGCCAGCCATTGTAGTTGGCACGCATAGTTATACGCCCTAAAGTCTGGGAGGCCCATACCACCGGAAGTTGAGGGGAGCTGCAGTTTGGCTAGACCTATACGTCTGCGCCCGTGTCCCCACACAAGTTCCGTGAGCAGTGTGTCGAGATGTTGAAACGTCGCGGCGGGGATCAGGAATGGCAGGTTGGTGAAGTGGTAAACTAGGCGAGGGAGCATTACCATCTTGGAGATGGCCACTCTGCCAGCAACAGAGAGGGGCAGTGTCAGCCAGAACTGAATTTGCGCTTTCAGTGCTCTCATGGCTCTGCCAAGGTTGCCGTCAATCATCATGTCAGCTTCCCTGTAGATGTGTATCCCTAGATATCGGAAGGTGGTACCCGATTTCTGGAATTCGTGTGGAGCGAAGGGTAGGGGAGTGGAAGAGTCTGTATTCCTGAAAGTGTACCCATATGACTTGGGTTCACTTATAGCAAGGCCTGAGATCTCCTTGAAGTCCTCAAACAATTGGGGTATAGGGCCCATATCTCCCCGTATGTCTCGAAGGTACAGTATGATGTCGTCGGCATAGGCGGACACAATGTGCGTCGTCCCATGTCTCTGGATGCCATAGCGGGGGGCCTTCGCCCTGAGGCTGCACAGCAAAGGTTCGAGGGCAAGGATAATGCCGCCATCCAGTTGACAGTGAATGTTAGAATGTTTTGCATCTTTAGGTGAGCTGATGGTGAACTGTCAATCTGGACGATAATTTGGGTGTCGTCGGCGTAGTTATAAATCCGACACTCCAGCTGGATTAGTGAGGAGATCAGAGGCTGTAGATAGGCGTTAAAAAGAAGGGGCGAGAGTGCTGAGCCCTCCGGTACACCACATGAGAGAGTAGCTGGATCATACACCAGATCGACTAGTTGGACTCTCTGGGAACGGTCTTTAAGAAAGGAGGTGAGCCAGGCAAGAGCGGAGCCCTGGATTCCCAGATCCGTAATCGGCGACAGTAGTTGGGTATGATTGACCGTGTAAAATGCCGCGGATAGGTCTAACAATACCAGGGCACATAGCGTTTTCTTATCAATTCTAAGTCTCAGGTCATCCAGCACGGAAAGCATGACTAATTCCGTGGTGTGATGGACCCTTAAGCCGGCCTGATTCGATTCTAGGAGGTGGTGATCTGCAAGGTGGTGAGAAAGAGACTAGAACGTGCTGTTCAAGTATTTTGGCCAGAAAGGGCAGCTGAGAGATTGGCCTACAAATTTTCAGGTTCGTGGTGTGTACACCCGGTTTCTTTAATAGCGGGATAACACGGGCCTCCTTAAAGCTAACCGGGACAAGCCCTGATTCTAGATATTGGTTAAGGAGAGACAGTACCTCATCCTCAATTCCAGGAAATGCCATTTTGAAGATTTTTGGCGGACAGGGGTCCGCTGGTGAGCCTGATTTTACCCGTCCCATGAGCGTAGTCAAAGTCTCCTTAGTAAGTAATGGCAGGGCAGGAAGGGGGTTAGAGAACATCGGGGTGGGATGGTGGGGCCTGTTGGACAAGGGAGCTTAGGAGTGCGGTGGATTTTTGTCAGGAGGTCATTTATTTTCCCCGAGAAGAAGGACTGGAATTTATGACAGTCTTCCTGGCCGAAGGAAGGTTTGTGCCCCTTGTCTTTCCTTAATTCATTAAGGACCCTGAAGGTTCTGACCATTGCTACCGACCATTCACATCATTAATACGGGGGTCTTTAGGGGGTGGGGGGAGGGGGCATGGTGTCCAAGAAAAAAAAAAGGCTCCCAGGAGGAGGGGGTGTATGAATGGTGTGAATGGTCAGTAGCAATGGTCAGAACCTTGACGTGGTGCTACTGCTCACTGGTTGTAACACAACTGGTGCTAATCTGACTTTTGTGTGCATGGAGTGCAGCTGGAGTGTCCTCTGTGGGGATCCATTGGTCACACTCGTCCGTCGGCACCTGGAGGCGGAGCTTGAGATGAACCCGTGGGACACCACACGTCGCACGGGTTGTAATTGTAATTGTAATTGTAGTTAAATTTGTAGAGCACATTATCACCCAGGGGTCACTAAGCGCTGTATGGAGGGTGCACCTAAGCCAGGAGGGGTGAGTGGGTGGCTGCTTAGATATTGCCCCAAGCCTCTGAGAAAAGCAGCGTCTTCCGCTTTTTCCTGAAAGGAAGGAGGTTAGCTTCCTTGCGAAGGCTTGCCAGGAGGCTATTCCACGCTTGGGGGATAGAAGTCGAGAACGCTCTCCCGCCCATAGAGGACAAGTTGAAACGGGGGCATACCAGTAGGTTGGCTTCTGCTGACCGAAGTGCCCTCCTGGGGCCATAGTTGGTTAGGCGGTCCTTGATGTTCCTTGGGGCTTGAACATACAGGGTTTTATCAGTGACGCGGAGCCCCTTAAACTTGATTCTCGGTCTGACCGGAAGTCGGTGTAGGTCGCGTAGTAGAGGCGTGGCATATGCCCGTCTTGGTTTTTTAAAGATCAATCTGGCTGTGTCATTCATAACAACCTATAGTCTGGCCAGTAGTTGTTGTGAGATGCCAGAGTACAGAGAGTTGCCATAGTCCAGGCGCGACAGGATCAAGGCTGATACTGCCTGTCTAAGAGTGGCAAAGGTGAGGAGCGGGGACAGTTTTCGCAGTTGTCTCAACAGTCCAATACAGGTTCCTACGACTGCCGACACCTGTTGTGCCATAGATAGCTTGGCATCAATCTTGGTACCCAGACTTTTTACGGCCATAGCTGGTTCTGGAAAAGGCCCAAGTTCCTTAGGCCAGAAGAGATCGTTCCAAGGGTTGGAGGGGTGTGGTGACCGCCAGTACCTCTGTTTTATCGGGATTTATCTTTAGGGAGTTTGCCGCCATCCAGTTGACAGTGAATTTTAGAGCGTTTTGCATCTTTAGGTGAGCTGATGGTGAACTGTCAATCTGGACGATAATTTGGGTGTCGTCGGCGTAGTTATAAATCCGACACTCCAGCTGGATTAGTGCGGAGATCAGAGGCTGTAGATAGGCGTTAAAAAGAAGGGGCGAGAGTGCTGAGCCCTCCGGTACACCACATGAGAGAGTAGCTGGATCATACACCAGATCGACTAGTTGGACTCTCTGGGAACGGTCTTTAAGAAAGGAGGTGAGCCAGGCAAGAGCTGAGCCCTGGATTCCCAGATCCGTAATCGGCGACAGTAGTTGGGTATGATTGACCGTGTAAAATGCCGCGGATAGGTCTAACAATACCAGGGCACATAGCGTTTTCTTATCAATTCTAAGTCTCAGGTCATCCAGCACGGAAAGCATGACTAATTCCGTGGTGTGATGGACACAGAAGCCGGCCTGGTTCGATTCCAGGAGGTGGTTATCTGCAAGGTGGTGAGAAAGAGACTAGAACGTGCTGTTCAAGTATTTTTGGCCAGAAAGGGCAGCTGAGAGATTGGCCTAAACTTTTTCAGGTTCGTGGTGTGTACGCCCGGTTTCTTTAATAGCGGGATAACACGGGCCTCCTTAAAGCTAACCGGGACAAGCCCTGATTCTAGATATTGGTTAAAGAGAGAAAGTACCTCATCCTCAATTCCAGGAAATGCCATTTTGAAGATTTTTGGCGGACAGGGGTCCGCTGGTGAGCCTGATTTCACCCGTCCCATGAGCGTAGTCAAAGTCTCCTTAGTAAGTAATGGCAGGGCAGGAAGGGGGTTAGGGAACATCGGGGTGGGATGGTCGGGCGTGTAGGACAAGGGAGCTTAGGGGTGCGGTGGATTTCTGTCAGGAGGTCATTTATTTTCTCCGAGAAGAAGGACTGGAATTTATGACAGTCTTCCTGGCCGAAGGAGGGTTTGTGCCCCTTGTCTTTCCTTAATTCATTAAGGACCCTGAAGGTTCTGACCATTGCTACCGACCATTCACATCATTAATACAGGGGTCTTTAGGGGGTGGGGGGAGGGGGCATGGTGTCCAAGAAAAAAAAAGGCTTCCAGGAGGAGGGGGTGTATGAATGGTGTGAATGGTCAGTAGCAATGGTCAGAACCTTGACGTGGTGCTACTGCTCACTGGTTGTAACACAACTGGTGCTAATCTGACTTTTGTGTGCATGGAGTGCAGCTGGAGTGTCCTGGGTGGGGATCCATCGGTCACACTCGTCCGTAGGCACCTGGAGGCGGATCTTCAGATGAACCCGTGGGACACCACACGTCGCACGGGTTGTGATTGTAATTGTAATTGTAGTTAAATTTGTAGAGCACATTATCACCCAGCGGTCACTAAGCGCTGTATGGAGGGTGCACCTAAGCCAGGAGGGGTGAGTGGGTGGCTGCTTAGATATTGCCCCAAGCCTCTGAGAAAAGCAGCATCTTCAGCTTTTTCCTGAAAGGAAGGAGGTTAGCTTCCTTGCGAAGGCTTGCCAGGAGGCTATTCCACGCTTGGTGGATAGAAGTAGAGAACGCTCATCCGCCCATAGAGGACAAGTTGAAACGGGGGCATACCAGTAGGTTGGCTTCTGCTGACCGAAGCGCCCTCCTGGGGACATAGTTGGTTAGGCGGTCCTTGATGTTCCTTGGGGCTTGACCATACAGGGTTTTATCAGTGATGCGGAGCCCCTTAAACTTGATTCTCTGTCTGACCGGAAGCCGGTGTAGGTCGCGTAGTAGAGGCGTGGCATATGCCCGTCTTGGTTTTTTAAAGATCAATCTGGCTGTGTCATTCATAACAACTTGTAGTCTGGCCAGTAGTTGTTGTGAGATGCCAGAGTACAGAGAGTTGCCATAGTCCAGGCGCGACAGGATCAAGGCTGATACTGCCCGTCTAAGAGTGGCAAAGGTGAGGAGCGGGGACAGTTTACGCAGTTGTCTCAACAGTCCAATACAGGTTCCTACGACTGCCGACACCTGTTGTGCCATAGATAGTTTGGCATCAATCTTGGTGCCCAGACTTTTTACGGCCATAGCTGGTTCTGGAAAAGGCCCAACTTCCTTAGGCCAGAAGAGATAGTTCCAAGGGTTGGAGGGGTGTGGTGACCGCCAGTACCTCTGTTTTATCGGGATTTATCTTTAGGGAGTTTGCCGCCATCCAGTTGACAGTGAATTTTAGAATGTTTTGCATCTTTAGGTGAGCTGATGGTGAACTGTCAATCTGGACGATAATTTGGGTGTCGTCGGCGTAGTTATAAATCCGACACTCCAGCTGGATTAGTGCGGAGATCAGAGGCTGCAGATAGGCGTTAAAAAGAAGTGGCGAGAGTGCTGAGCCCTCCGGTACACCACATGAGAGAGTAGCTGGATCATACACCAGATCGACTAGTTGGACTCTCTGCGAACGGTCTTTAAGAAAGGAGGTGAGCCAGGCAAGAGCTGAGCCCTGGATTCCCAGATCCGTAATCGGCGACAGTAGTTGGGTATGATTGACCGTGTCAAATGCAGCGGATAGGTCTAACAATACCAGGGCACATAGCGTTTTCTTATCAACTCTAAGTCTCAGGTCATCTAGCACGGAAAGCATGACTAATTCCGTGGTGTGATGGACCCTGAAGCCGGCCTGATTCGATTCTAGGAGGTGGTTATCTGCAAGGTGGTGAGAGAGAGACTAGAACGTGCTGTTCAAGTATTTTGGCCAGAAAGGGCAGCTGAGAGATTGGCCTAAAATTTTTCAGGTTCGTGGTGTGTACGCCCGGTTTCTTTAATAGCGGGATAACACGGGCCTCCTTAAAGCTAACCGGGACAAGCCCTGATTCTAGATATTGGTTAAGGAGAAAAAGTACCTCATCGTCAATTCCAGGAAATGCAATTTTGAAGATTTTTGGCGGACAGGGGTCCGCTGGTGAGCCTGATTTCACCCGTCCCATGAGCGTAGTCAAAGTCTCCTTAGTAAGTAATGGCAGGGCAGGAAGGGGGTTAGAGAACATCGGGGTGGGATGGTCGGGCCTGTAGGACAAGGGAGCTTAGGAGTGCGGTGGATTTCTGTCAGGAGGTCATTTATTTTCCCCGAGAAGAAGGACTGGAATTTATGACCGTCTTCCTGGCCGAAGGTGGGTTTGTGCCCCTTGTCTTTCCTTAATTCATTAAGGACCCTGAAGGTTCTGACCATTGCTACCGACCATTCACATCATTATTACGGGGGTCTTTAGGGGGTGGAGGGAGGGGGCATGGTGTCCAAGAAAAAAAGGCTCCCAGGAGGAGGGGGTGTATGAATGGTGTGAATGGTCAGTAGCAATGGTCAGAACCTTGACGTGGTGCTACTGCTCACTGGTTGTAACACAACTGGTGCTAATCTGACTTTAGTGTGCATGGAGTGCAGGTAGAGTGTCCTGGGTGGGGATCCATAGGTCACACTCGTCCGTAGGCACCTGGAGGCGGAGCTTCAGATGAACCCGTGGGACACCACACGTCGCACGGGTTGTAAATGTAATTGTAGTTAAATTTGTAGAGCACATTATCACCCAGGGGTCACTAAGCGCTGTATGGAGGGTGCACCTAAGCCAGGAGGGGTAAGTGGGTGGCTGCTTAGATATTGCCCCAAGCCTCTGAGAAAAGCAGCGTCTTCCGCTTTTTCCTGAAAGGAAGGAAGTTAGCTTCCTTGCGAAGGCTTGCCAGGAGGCTATTCCACGCTTGGGGATAGAAGTCGAGAACGCTCTCCCGTCCATAGAGGACAAGTTGAAGTGGGGGCATACCAGTAGGTTGGCTTCTGCTGACCGAAGCGTCCTCCTGGGGACATAGTTGGTTGGGCGGTCCTTGATGTTCCTTGGGGCTTGACCATACAGGGTTTTATTAGTGATGCGGAGCCCCTTAAACTTGATTCTCTGTCTGACCGGAAGCCGGTGTAGGTCACGTAGTAGAGGCGTGGCATATGCCCGTCTTGGTTTTTTAAAGATCAATCTGGCTGTGTCATTCATAACAACCTGTAGTCTGGCCAGTAGTAGTTGTGAGATGCCAGAGATCAGAGAGTTGCCATAGTCCAGGCGCGACAGGATCAAGGCTGAAACTGCCCGTCTAAGAGTGGCAAAGGTGAGGAGCGGGGACAGTTTTCGCAGTTGTCTCAACAGTCCAATACAGGTTCCTACGACTGCCGACACCTGTTGTGCCATAGATAGCTTGGCATCAATATTTGTGCCCAGACTTTTTAAGGCCATAGCTGGTTCTGGAAAAGGCCCAAGTTCCTTAGGCCAGAAGAGATCGTTCCAAGGGTTGGAGGGGTGTTGTGACCGCCAGTACCTCTGTTTTATCAGGATTTATCTTTAGGGAGTTTGCCGCCATCCAGTTGACAGTGAATTTTAGAATTTTTGCATCTTTAGGTGAGCTGATGGTGAACTGTCAATCTGGACGATAATTTGGGTGTCGTCGGCGTAGTTATAAATCCGACACTCCAGCTGGATTAGTGCGGAGATCAGAGGCTGTAGATAGGCGTTAAAAAGAAGGGGCGAGAGTGCTGAGCCCTCCGGTACACCACATGTGAGAGTAGCTGGATCATAAACCACATCAACTAGTTGTACTCTCTGGGAACGGTCTTTAAGAAAGGAGGTGAGCCAGGCAAGAGCTGAGCCCTGGATTCCCAGATCCGTAATCGGCGACAGTAGTTGGGTATGATTGACCGTGTCAAATGCCGCGGATAGGTCTAACAATACCACGGCACATAGCGTTTTCTTATCAACTCTAAGTCTCAGGTCATCCACCACGGAAAGCATGACTAATTCCGTGGTGTGATGGACCCTGAAGCCGGCCTGATTCGATTCAAGGAGGTGGTTATCTGCAAGGTGGTGAGAAAGAGACTAGAACGTGCTGTTGAAGTATTTTGGCCTGAAAGGGCAGCTGAGAGATTGGCCTAAAATTTTTCAGGTTCGTGGTGTGTACGCCCGGTTTCTTTAATAGTGGGATAACACAGGCCTCCTTAAAGCTAACCGGGACAAGCCCTGATTCTAGATATTGGTTAAGGAGAGAAAGTACCTCATCCTCAATTCCAGGAAATGCCATTTTGAAGATTTTTGGCGGACAGGGGTCCGCTGGTGAGCCTGATTTCACCCGTCCCATGAGCGTAGTCAAAGTCTCCTTAGTAAGTAATGGCAGGGCAGGAAGGGGGTTAGAGAACATCGGGGTGGGATGGTCGGGCCTGTAGGACAAGAGAGCTTAGGGGTGCGGTGGATTTCTGTCAGGAGGTCATTTATTTTCCCCGAGAAGAAGGACTGGAATTTATGACAGTCTTCCTGGCCGAAGGAGGGTTTGTGCCCCTTGTCTTTCCTTAATTCATTAAGGACCCTGAAGGTTCTGACCATTGCTACCGACCATTCACATCATTAATACGGGGGTCTTTAGGGGGTGGGGGGAGGGACCATGGTGTCCAAGAAAAAAAAAGGCTCCCAGGAGGAGGGGGTGTATGAATGGTGTGAATGGTCAGTAGCAATGGTCAGAACCTTGACGTGGTGCTACTGCTCACTGGTTGTAACACAACTGGTGCTAATCTGACTTTTGTGTGCATGGAGTGCAGCTGGAGTGTCCTGGGTGGGGATCCATTGGTCACACTCGTCCGTAGGCACCTGGAGGCGGAGCTTCAGATTAACCCGTGCGACACCACTCGTCGCACGGGTTGTAATTGTAATTGTAATTGTAGTTAAATTTGTAGAGCACATTATCACCCAGGTGTCACTAAGCGCTGTATGGAGGGTGCACCTAAGCCAGGAGGGGTGAGTGGGTGGCTGCTTAGATATTGCCCCAAGCCTCTGAGAAAAGCAGCATCTTCAGCTTTTTCCTGAAAGGAAGGAAGTTAGCTTCCTTGCGAAGGCTTGCCAGGAGGCTATTCCACGCTTGGGGGATAGAAGTCGAGAACTCTCTCCCGCCCATAGAGGACAAGTTGAAACGGGGGCATACCAGTAGGTTGGCTTCTGCTGACCGAAGTGCCCTCCTGGGGACATAGTTGGTTGGGCGGTCCTTGATGTTCCTTGGGGCTTGACCATACAGGGTTTTATCAGTGATGCGGAGCCCCTTAAACTTGATTCTCTGTCTGACCGGAAGCCGGTGTAGGTCGCGTAGTAGAGGCGTGGCATATGCCCGTCTTGCTTTTTTAAAGATCAATCTGGCTGTGTCATTCATAACAACTTGTAGTCTGGCCAGCAGTTGTTGTGAGATGCCAGAGTACAGAGAGTTGCCATAGTCCAGGCGCGACAGGATCAAGGCTGATACTGCCCGTCTAAGAGTGGCAAAGGTGAGGAGCGGGGACAGTTTTTGCAGTTGTCTCAACAGTCCAACACAGGTTCCTACGACTGCCGACACCTGTTGTGCCATAGATAGCTTGGCATCAATCTTGGTGCCCAGACTTTTTACGGCCATAGCTGGTTCTGGAAAAGGCCCAAGTTCCTTAGGCCAGAAGAAGATCGTTCCAAGGGTTGGAGGGGTGTGGTGACCGCCAGTACCTCTGTTTTGTCGGGATTTATCTTTAGGGAGTTTGCCGCCATCCAGTTGACAGTGAATTTTAGAATGTTTTGCATCTTTAGGTGAGCTGATGGTGAACTGTCAATCTGGACGATAATTTGGGTTTCGTCGGCGTAGTTATAAATCCGACACTCCAGCTGGGTTAGTGAGGAGATCAGAGGCTGTAGATAGGCGTTAAAAAGAAGGGGCGAGAGTGCTGAGCCCTCCGGTACACCACATGAGAGAGTAGCTGGATCGTACACCAGATCGACTAGTTGGACTCTCTGGGAACGGTCTTTAAGAAAGGAGGTGAGCCAGGCAAGAGCTGAGCCCTGGATTCCCAGATCCGTAATCGGCAACAGTAGTTGGGTATGATTGACCGTGTCAAATGCCGCGGATAGGTCTAACAATACCAGGGCACATAGCGTTTTCTTATCAACTCTAAGTCTCAGGTCATCCAGCACGGAAAGCATGACTAATTCTGTGGTGTGATGGACCCTGAAGCCGGCCTGATTCGATTCTAGGAGGTGGTTATCTGCAAGGTGGTGAGAAAGAGACTAGAACGTGCTGTTTAAGTATTTTGGCCAGAAAGGGCAGCTGAGAGATTGGCCTAAAATTTTTCAGGTTCGTGGTGTGTACGCCTGGTTTCTTTAATAGCGGGATAACACGGGCCTCCTTAAAGCTAACCGGGCAAGCCCTGATTCTAGATATTGGTTAAGGAGAGAAAATACCTCATCCTCAATTCCAGGAAATGCCATTTTGAAGATTTTTGGCGGACAGGGGTCCGCTGGTGAGCCTGATTTCACCCGTCCCATGAGCGTAGTCAAAGTCTCCTTAGTAAGTAATGGCAGGGCAGGAAGGGGGTTAGAGAACATCGGGGTGGGATGGTCGGGCCTGTAGGACAAGGGAGCTTAGGAGTGCGGTGGATTACTGTCAGGAGGTCATTTATTTTCCCCGAGAAGAAGGACTGGAATTTATGACAGTCTTCCTGGCCGAAGGAGGGTATGTGCCCCTTGTCTTTCCTTAATTCATTAAGGACCCTGAAGGTTCTGACCATTGCTACCGACCATTCATAACATTAATACGGGGGCCTTTAGGGGGTGGTGGGAGGGGGCATGGTGTTCAAGAAAAAAAAAAGGCTCCCAGGAGAAGGGGGTGTATGAATGGTGTGAATGGTCAGTAGCAATGGTCAGAACCTTGACGTGGTGCTACTGCTCACTGGTTGTAACACAACTGGTGCTAATCTGGCCTTTTGTGTGCATGGAGTGCAGGTAGAGTGTCCTGGGTGGGGATCCATAGGTCACATTCATCCGTAGGAACCTGGAGGCGGAGCTTCAGATGAACCCGTGGGACACCACACGTCACACGGGTTGTAATTGTAATTGTAGTTAAATTTGTAGAGCACATTATCACCCAGCGGTCACTAAGCGCTGTATGGAGGGTGCACCTAAGCCAGGAGGGGTGAGTGGGTGGCTGCTTAGATATTGCCCCAAGCCTCTGAGAAAAGCAGCGTCTTCAGCTTTTTCCTGAAAGGAAGGAGGTTAGCTTCCTTGCGAAGACTTGCCAGGAGGCTATTCCACGCTTGGTGGATAGAAGTCGAGAACGCTCATCCGCCCATAGAGGACAAGTTGAAATTGCGGCATACCAGTAGGTTGGCTTCTGCTGACCGAAGCGCCCTCCTGGAGACATAGTTGGTTAGGCGGTCCTTGATGTTCCTTGGGGCTTGACCATACAGGGTTTTATCAGTGATGCGGAGCCCCTTAAACTTGATTCTCTGTCTGACCGGAAGCCGGTGTAGGTCGCGTAGTAGAGGCGTGGCATATGCCCGTCTTGGTTTTTTAAAGATCAATCTGGCTGTGTCATTCATAACAACTTGTAGTCTGGCCAGTAGTTGTTGTGAGATGCCAGAGTACAGAGAGTTGCCATAGTCCAGGCGCGACAGGATCAAGGCTGATACTGCCCGTCTAAGAGTGGCAAAGGTGAGGAGCGGGGACAGTTTTCGCAGTTGTCTCAACAGTCCAATACAGGTTCCTACGACTGCCGACACCTGTTGTGCCATAGATAGCTTGGCATCAATCTTGGTGCCCAGACTTTTTACGGCCATAGCTGGTTCTGGAAAAGGCCCAAGTTCCTTAGGCCAGAAGAGATAGTTCCAAGGGTTGGAGGGGTGTGGTGACCACCAGTACCTCTGTTTTATCGGGATTTATCTTTAGGGAGTTTGCGGCCATCCAGTTGACAGTGAATTTTAGAATGTTTTGCATCTTTAGGTGAGCTGATGGTGAACTGTCAATCTGGACGATAATTTGGGTGTCGTCGGCGTAGTTATAAATCCGACACTCCAGCTGGATTAGTGCGGAGATCAGAGGCTGTAGATAGGCGTTAAAAAGAAGTGGCGAGAGTGCTGAGCCCTCCGGTACACCACATGAGAGAGTAGCTGGATCATACACCAGATCGACTAGTTGGATTCTCTGCGAACGGTCTTTAAGAAAAGAGGTGAGCCAGGCAAGAGCTGAGCCCTGGATTCCCAGGTCCGTAATCGGCGACAGTAGTTGGGTATGATTGACCGTGTCAAATGCCGCGGATAGGTCTAACAATACCAGGGCACATAGCGTTTTCTTATCCACTCTAAGTCTCAGGTCATCCAGCACGGAAAGCATGACTAATTCCGTGGTGTGATGGACCCTGAAGCCGGCCTGATTCGATTCTAGGAGGTGGTTATCTGCAAGGTGGTGAGAAAGAGACTAGAACGTGCTGTTCAAGTATTTTGGCCAGAAAGGGCAGCTGAGAGATTGGCCTAAAATTTTTCAGGTTCGTGGTTTGTACGCCCGGTTTCTTTAATAGCGGGATAACACGGGCCTCCTTAAAGCTAACCGGGACAAGCCCTGATTCTAGATATTGGTTAAGGAGAAAAAGTACCTCATCGTCAATTCCAGGAAATGCAATTTTGAAGATTTTTGGCGGACAGGGGTCCGCTGGTGAGCCTGATTTCACCCGTCCCATGAGCGTAGTCAAAGTCTCCTTAGTAAGTAATGGCAGGGCAGGAAGGGGGTTAGAGAACATCGGGGTGGGATGGTCGGGCCTGTAGGACAAGGGAGCTTAGGAGTGCGGTGGATTTCTGTCAGGAGGTCATTTATTTTCCCCGAGAAGAAGGACTGGAATTCATGACAGTCTTCCTGGCCGAAGGTGGGTTTGTGCCCCTTGTCTTTCCTTAATTCATTAAGGACCCTGAAGGTTCTGACCATTGCTACCGACCATTCACATCATTAATACGGGGGTCTTTAGGGGGTGGAGGGAGGGGGCATGGTGTCCAAGAAAAAAAGGCTCCCAGGAGGAGGGGGTGTATGAATGGTGTGAATGGTCAGTAGCAATGGTCAGAACCTTGACGTGGTGCTACTGCTCACTGGTTGTAACACAACTGGTGCTAATCTGACTTTAGTGTGCATGGAGTGCAGGTAGAGTGTCCTGGGTGGGGATCCATAGGTCACACTCGTCCGTAGGCACCTGGAGGCGGAGCTTCAGATGAACCCATGGGACACCACACGTCGCACGGGTTGTAAATGTAATTGTAGTTAAATTTGTAGAGCACATTATCACCCAGGGGTCACTAAGCGCTGTATGGAGGGTGCACCTAAGCCAGGAGGGGTAAGTGGGTGGCTGCTTAGATATTGCCCCAAGCCTCTGAGAAAAGCAGCGTCTTCCGCTTTTTCCTGAAAGGAAGGAAGTTAGCTTCCTTGCGAAGGCTTGCCAGGAGGCTATTCCACGCTTGGGGATAGAAGTCGAGAACGCTCTCCCGTCCATAGAGGACAAGTTGAAGTGGGGGCATACCAGTAGGTTGGCTTCTGCTGACCGAAGCGTCCTCCTGGGGACATAGTTGGTTGGGCGGTCCTTGATGTTCCTTGGGGCTTGACCATACAGGGTTTTATCAGTGATGCGGAGCCCCTTAAACTTGATTCTCTGTCTGACCGGAAGCCGGTGTAGGTCACGTAGTAGAGGCGTGGCATATGCCCGTCTTGGTTTTTTAAAGATCAATCTGGCTGTGTCATTCATAATAACCTGTAGTCTGGCCAGTAGTAGTTGTGAGATGCCAGAGATCAGAGAGTTGCCATAGTCCAGGCGCGACAGGATCAAGGCTGAAACTGCCCGTCTAAGAGTGGCAAAGGTGAGGAGCGGGGACAGTTTTCGCAGTTGTCTCAACAGTCCAATACAGGTTCCTACGACTGCTGACACCTGTTGTGCCATAGATAGCTTGGCATCAATCTTTGTGCCCAGACTTTTTACGGCCATAGCTGGTTCTGGAAAAGGCCCAAGTTCCTTAGGCCAGAAGAGATCGTTCCAAGGGTTGGAGGGGTGTTGTGACCGCCAGTACCTCTGTTTTATCAGGATTTATCTTTAGGGAGTTTGCCGCCATCCAGTTGACAGTGAATTTTAGAATTTTTGCATCTTTAGGTGAGCTGATGGTGAACTGTCAATCTGGACGATAATTTGGGTGTCGTCGGCGTAGTTATAAATCCGACACTCCAGCTGGATTAGTGCGGAGATCAGAGGCTGTAGATAGGTGTTAAAAAGAAGGGGCGAGAGTGCTGAGCCCTCCGGTACACCACATGTGAGAGTAGCTGGATCATACACCAGATCGACTAGTTGGACTCTCTGGGAACGGTCTTTAAGAAAGGAGGTGAGCCAGGCAAGAGCTGAGCCCTGGATTCCCAGGTCCGTAATCGGCGACAGTAGTTGGGTATGATTGACCGTGTCAAATGCCGCGGATAGGTCTAACAATACCAGGGCACATAGCGTTTTCTTATCAACTCTAAGTCTCAGGTCATCCACCACGGAAAGCATGACTAATTCCGTGGTGTGATGGACCCTGAAGCCGGCCTGATTCGATTCAAGGAGGTGGTTATCTGCAAGGTGGTGAGAAAGAGACTAGAACGTGCTGTTCAAGTATTTTGGCCAGAAAGGGCAGCTGAGAGATTGGCCTAAAATTTTTCAGGTTCGTGGTGTGTACGCCCGGTTTCTTTAATAGTGGGATAACACATGCCTCCTTAAAGCTAACCGGGACAAGCCCTGATTCTAGATATTGGTTAAGGAGAGAAAGTACCTCATCCTCAATTCCAGGAAATGCCATTTTGAAGATTTTTGGCGGACAGGGGTCCGCTGGTGAGCCTGATTTCACCCGTCCCATGAGCGTAGTCAAAGTCTCCTTAGTAAGTAATGGCAGGGCAGGAAGGGGGTTAGAGAACATCGAGGTGGGATGGTCGGGCCTGTAGGACAAGAGAGCTTAGGGGTGCGGTGGATTTCTGTCAGGAGGTCATTGATTTTCCCCGAGAAGAAGGACTGGAATTTATGACAGTCTTCCTGGCCGAAGGAGGGTTTGGCCCCTTGTCTTTCCTTAATTCATTAAGGACCCTGAAGGTTCTGACCATTGCTACCGACCATTCACATCATTAATACGGGGGTCTTTAGGGGGTGGGGGGAGGGACCATGGTGTCCAAGAAAAAAAAAGGCTCCCAGGAGGAGGGGGTGTATGAATGGTGTGAATGGTCAGTAGCAATGGTCAGAACCTTGACGTGGTGCTACTGCTCACTGGTTGTAACACAACTGGTGCTAATCTGACTTTTGTGTGCATGGAGTGCAGCTGGAGTGTCCTGGGTGGGGATCCATTGGTCACACTCGTCCGTAGGCACCTGGAGGCGGAGCTTCAGATGAACCCGTGCGACACCACTCGTCGCACGGGTTGTAATTGTAATTGTAGTTAAATTTGTAGAGCACATTATCACCCAGGTGTCACTAAGCGCTGTATGGAGGGTGCACCTAAGCCAGGAGGGGTGAGTGGGTGGCTGCTTAGATATTGCCCCAAGCCTCTGAGAAAAGCAGCATCTTCAGCTTTTTCCTGAAAGGAAGGAAGTTAGCTTCCTTGCGAAGGCTTGCCAGGAGGCTATTCCACGCTTGGGGGATAAAAGTCGAGAACGCTCTCCCGCCCATAGAGGACAAGTTGAAACGGGGGCATACCAGTAGGTTGGCTTCTGCTGACCGAAGTGCCCTCCTGGGGACATAGTTGGTTGGGCGCTCCTTGATGTTTCTTGGGGCTTGACCATACAGGGTTTTATCAGTGATGCGGAGCCCCTTAAACTTGATTCTCTGTCTGACCGGAAGCCGGTGTAGGTCGCGTAGTAGAGGCGTGGCATATGCCCGTCTTGCTTTTTTAAAGATCAATCTGGCTGTGTCATTCATAACAACTTGTAGTCTGGCCAGTAGTTGTTGTGAGATGCCAGAGTACAGAGAGTTGCCATAGTCCAGGCGCGACAGGATCAAGGCTGATACTGCCCGTCTAAGAGTGGCAAAGGTGAGGAGCGGGGACAGTTTTCGCAGTTGTCTCAACAGTCCAACACAGGTTCCTACGACTGCCGACACCTGTTGTGCCATAGATAGCTTGGCATCAATCTTGGTGCCTAGACTTCTTACGGCCATAGCTGGTTCTGGTAAAGGCCCAAGTTCCTTAGGCCAGAAGAAGATCGTTCCAAGGGTTGGAGGGGTGTGGTGACCGCCAGTACCTCTGTTTTGTCGGGATTTATCTTTAGGGAGTTTGCCGCCATCCAGTCGACAGTGAATTTTAGAATGTTTTGCATCTTTAGGTGAGCTGATGGTGAACTGTCAATCTGGACGATAATTTGGGTTTCGTCGGCGTAGTTATAAATCCGACACTCCAGCTGGATTAGTGCGGAGATCAGAGGCTGTAGATAGGCGTTAAAAAGAAGGGGCGAGAGTGCTGAGCCCTCCGGTACACCACATGAGAGAGTAGCTGGATCATACACCAGATCGACTAGTTGGACTCTCTGGGAACGGTCTTTAAGAAAGGAGGTGAGCCAGGCAAGAGCTGAGCCCTGGATTCCCAGATCCGTAATCGGCGACAGTAGTTGGGTATGATTGACCGTGTCAAATGCCGCGGATAGGTCTAACAATACCAGGGCACATAGCGTTTTCTTATCAACTCTAAGTCTCAGGTCATCCAGCACGGAAAGCATGACTAATTCCGTGGTGTGATGGACCCTGAAGCCGGCCTGATTCGATTCTAGGAGGTGGTTATCTGCAAGGTGGTGAGAGAGAGACTAGAACGTGCTGTTCAAGTATTTTGGCCAGAAAGGGCAGCTGAGAGATTGGCCTAAAATTTTTCAGGTTCGTGGTGTGTACGCCCGGTTTCTTTAATAGCGGGATAACACGGGCCTCCTTAAAGCTAACCGGGACAAGCCCTGATTCTAGATATTGGTCAAGGAGAAAAAGTACCTCATCGTCAATTCCAGGAAATGCAATTTTGAAGATTTTTGGCAGACAGGGGTCCGCTGGTGAGCCTGATTTCACCCGTCCCATGAGCGTAGTCAAAGTCTCCTTAGTAAGTAATGGCAGGGCAGGAAGGGGGTTAGAGAACATCGGGGTGGGATGGTCGGGCCTGTAGGACAAGGGAGCTTAGGAGTGCGGTGGATTTCTGTCAGGAGGTCATTTATTTTCCCCGAGAAGAAGGACTGGAATTCATGACAGTCTTCCTGGCCGAAGGTGGGTTTGTGCCCCTTGTCTTTCCTTAATTCATTAAGGACCCTGAAGGTTCTGACCATTGCTACCGACCATTCACATCATTAATACGGGGGTCTTTAGGGGGTGGAGGGAGGGGGCATGGTGTCCAAGAAAAAAAGGCTCCCAGGAGGAGGGGGTGTATGAATGGTGTGAATGGTCAGTAGCAATGGTCAGAACCTTGACGTGGTGCTACTGCTCACTGGTTGTAACACAACTGGTGCTAATCTGACTTTAGTGTGCATGGAGTGCAGGTAGAGTGTCCAGGGTGGGGATCCATAGGTCACACTCGTCCGTAGGCACCTGGAGGCGGAGCTTCAGATGAACCCATGGGACACCACACGTCGCACGGGTTGTAAATGTAATTGTAGTTAAATTTGTAGAGCACATTATCACCCAGGGGTCACTAAGCGCTGTATGGAGGGTGCACCTAAGCCAGGAGGGGTAAGTGGGTGGCTGCTTAGATATTGCCCCAAGCCTCTGAGAAAAGCAGCGTCTTCCGCTTTTTCCTGAAAGGAAGGAAGTTAGCTTCCTTGCGAAGGCTTGCCAGGAGGCTATTCCACGCTTGGGGATAGAAGTCGAGAACGCTCTCCCGTCCATAGAGGACAAGTTGAAGTGGGGGCATACCAGTAGGTTGGCTTCTGCTGACCGAAGCGTCCTCCTGGGGACATAGTTGGTTGGGCGGTCCTTGATGTTCCTTGGGGCTTGACCATACAGGGTTTTATCAGTGATGCGGAGCCCCTTAAACTTGATTCTCTGTCTGACCGGAAGCCGGTGTAGGTCACGTAGTAGAGGCGTGGCATATGCCCGTCTTGGTTTTTTAAAGATCAATCTGGCTGTGTCATTCATAATAACCTGTAGTCTGGCCAGTAGTAGTTGTGAGATGCCAGAGATCAGAGAGTTGCCATAGTCCAGGCGCGACAGGATCAAGGCTGAAACTGCCCGTCTAAGAGTGGCAAAGGTGAGGAGCGGGGACAGTTTTCGCAGTTGTCTCAACAGTCCAATACAGGTTCCTACGACTGCTGACACCTGTTGTGCCATAGATAGCTTGGCATCAATCTTTGTGCCCAGACTTTTTACGGCCATAGCTGGTTCTGGAAAAGGCCCAAGTTCCTTAGGCCAGAAGAGATCGTTCCAAGGGTTGGAGGGGTGTTGTGACCGCCAGTACCTCTGTTTTATCAGGATTTATCTTTAGGGAGTTTGCCGCCATCCAGTTGACAGTGAATTTTAGAATTTTTGCATCTTTAGGTGAGCTGATGGTGAACTGTCAATCTGGACGATAATTTGGGTGTCGTCGGCGTAGTTATAAATCCGACACTCCAGCTGGATTAGTGCGGAGATCAGAGGCTGTAGATAGGCGTTAAAAAGAAGGGGCGAGAGTGCTGAGCCCTCCGGTACACCACATGTGAGAGTAGCTGGATCATACACCAGATCGACTAGTTGGACTCTCTGGGAACGGTCTTTAAGAAAGGAGGTGAGCCAGGCAAGAGCTGAGCCCTGGATTCCCAGGTCCGTAATCGGCGACAGTAGTTGGGTATGATTGACCGTGTCAAATGCCGCGGATAGGTCTAACAATACCAGGGCACATAGCGTTTTCTTATCAACTCTAAGTCTCAGGTCATCCACCACGGAAAGCATGACTAATTCCGTGGTGTGATGGACCCTGAAGCCGGCCTGATTCGATTCAAGGAGGTGGTTATCTGCAAGGTGGTGAGAAAGAGACTAGAACGTGCTGTTCAAGTATTTTGGCCAGAAAGGGCAGCTGAGAGATTGGCCTAAAATTTTTCAGGTTCGTGGTGTGTACGCCCGGTTTCTTTAATAGTGGGATAACACATGCCTCCTTAAAGCTAACCGGGACAAGCCCTGATTCTAGATATTGGTTAAGGAGAGAAAGTACCTCATCCTCAATTCCAGGAAATGCCATTTTGAAGATTTTTGGCGGACAGGGGTCCGCTGGTGAGCCTGATTTCACCCGTCCCATGAGCGTAGTCAAAGTCTCCTTAGTAAGTAATGGCAGGGCAGGAAGGGGGTTAGAGAACATCGGGGTGGGATGGTCGGGCCTGTAGGACAAGAGAGCTTAGGGGTGCGGTGGATTTCTGTCAGGAGGTCATTTATTTTCCCCGAGAAGAAGGACTGGAATTTATGACAGTCTTCCTGGCCGAAGGAGGGTTTGTGCCCCTTGTCTTTCCTTAATTCATTAAGGACCCTGAAGGTTCTGACCATTGCTACCGACCATTCACATCATTAATACGGGGGTCTTTAGGGGGTGGGGGGAGGGACCATGGTGTTCAAGAAAAAAAAAGGCTCCCAGGAGGAGGGGGTGTATGAATGGTGTGAATGGTCAGTAGCAATGGTCAGAACCTTGACGTGGTGCTACTGCTCACTGGTTGTAACACAACTGGTGCTAATCTGGCCTTTTGTGTGCATGGAGTGCAGGTAGAGTGTCCTGGGTGGGGATCCATAGGTCACATTCATCCGTAGGAACCTGGAGGCGGAGCTTCAGATGAACCCGTGGGACACCACACGTCACACGGGTTGTAATTGTAATTGTAGTTAAATTTGTAGAGCACATTATCACCCAGCGGTCACTAAGCGCTGTATGGAGGGTGCACCTAAGCCAGGAGGGGTGAGTGGGTGGCTGCTTAGATATTGCCCCAAGCCTCTGAGAAAAGCAGCGTCTTCAGCTTTTTCCTGAAAGGAAGGAGGTTAGCTTCCTTGCGAAGACTTGCCAGGAGGCTATTCCACGCTTGGTGGATAGAAGTCGAGAACGCTCATCCGCCCATAGAGGACAAGTTGAAACTGGGGCATACCAGTAGGTTGGCTTCTGCTGACCGAAGCGCCCTCCTGGAGACATAGTTGGTTAGGCGGTCCTTGATGTTCCTTGGGGCTTGACCATACAGGGTTTTATCAGTGATGCGGAGCCCCTTAAACTTGATTCTCTGTCTGACCGGAAGCCGGTGTAGGTCGCGTAGTAGAGGCGTGGCATATGCCCGTCTTGGTTTTTTAAAGATCAAGTCTGGCTGTGTCATTCATAACAACTTGTAGTCTGGCCAGTAGTTGTTGTGAGATGCCAGAGTACAGAGAGTTGCCATAGTCCAGGCGCGACAGGATCAAGGCTGATACTGCCCGTCTCAGAGTGGCAAAGGTGAGGAGCGGGGACAGTTTTCGCAGTTGTCTCAACAGTCCAATACAGGTTCCTACGACTGCCGACACCTGTTGTGCCATAGATAGCTTGGCATCAATCTTGGTGCCCAGACTTTTTACGGCCATAGCTGGTTCTGGAAAAGGCCCAAGTTCCTTAGGCCAGAAGAGATAGTTCCAAGGGTTGGAGGGGTGTGGTGACCACCAGTACCTCTGTTTTATCGGGATTTATCTTTAGGGAGTTTGCCGCCATCCAGTTGACAGTGAATTTTAGAATGTTTTGCATCTTTAGGTGAGCTGATGGTGAACTGTCAATCTGGACGATAATTTGGGTGTCGTCGGCGTAGTTATAAATCCGACACTCCAGCTGGATTAGTGCGGAGATCAGAGGCTGTAGATAGGCGTTAAAAAGAAGGGGCGAGAGTGCTGAGCCCTCCGGTACACCACATGAGAGAGTAGCTGGATCATACACCAGATCGACTAGTTGGACTCTCTGCGAACGGTCTTTAAGAAAGGGGGTGAGCCAGGCAAGAGCTGAGCCCTGGATTCCCAGGTCCGTAATCGGCGACAGTAGTTGGGTATGATTGACCGTGTCAAATGCCGCGGATAGGTCTAACAATACCAGGGCACATAGCGTTTTCTTATCAACTCTAAGTCTCCGGTCATCCAGCACAGAAAGCATGACTAATTCCGTGGTGTGATGGACCCTGAAGCCGGCCTGATTCGATTCTAGGAGGTGGTTATCTGCAAGGTGGTGAGAAAGAGACTAGAACGTGCTGTTCAAGTATTTTGGCAAGAAAGGGCAGCTGAGAGATTGGCCTAAAATTTTTCAGGTTCGTGGTGTGTACGCCCGGTTTCTTTAATAGCGGGATAACACGGGCCTCCTTAAAGCTAACCGGGACAAGCCCTGATTCTAGATATTGGTTAAGGAGAAAAAGTACCTCATCGTCAATTCCAGGAAATGCAATTTTGAAGATTTTTGGCGGACAGGGGTCCGCTGGTGAGCCTGATTTCACCCGTCCCATGAGCGTAGTCAAAGTCTCCTTAGTAAGTAATGGCAGGGCAGGAAGGGGGTTAGAGAACATCGGGGTGGGATGGTCGGGCCTGTAGGACAAGGGAGCTTAGGAGTGCGGTGGATTTCTGTCAGGAGGTCATTTATTTTCCCCGAGAAGAAGGACTGGAATATATGACAGTCTTCCTGGCCGAAGGTGGGTTTGTGCCCCTTGTCTTTCCTTAATTCATTAAGGACCCAGAAGGTTCTGACCATTGCTACCGACCATTCACATCATTAATACGGGGGTCTTTAGGGGGTGGAGGGAGGGGGCATGGTGTCCAAGAAAAAAAGGCTCCCAGGAGGAGGGGGTGTATGAATGGTGTGAATGGTCAGTAGCAATGGTCAGAACCTTGACGTGGTGCTACTGCTCACTGGTTGTAACACAACTGGTGCTAATCTGACTTTAGTGTGCATGGAGTGCAGGTAGAGTGTCCTGGGTGGGGATCCATAGGTCACACTCGTCCGTAGGCACCTGGAGGCGGAGCTTCAGATGAACCCGTGGGACACCACACGTCGCACGGGTTGTAAATGTAATTGTAGTTAAATTTGTAGAGCACATTATCACCCAGGGGTCACTAAGCGCTGTATGGAGGGTGCACCTAAGCCAGGAGGGGTGAGTGGGTGGCTGCTTAGATATTGCCCCAAGCCTCTGAGAAAAGCAGCGTCTTCCGCTTTTTCCTGAAAGGAAGGAAGTTAGCTTCCTTGCAAAGGCTTGCCAGGAGGCTATTCCACGCTTGGGGATAGAAGTCGAGAACGCTCTCCCGTCCATAGAGGACAAGTTGAAGTGGGGGCATACCAGTAGGTTGGCTTCTGCTGACCGAAGCGTCCTCCTGGGGACATAGTTGGTTGGGCGGTCCTTGATGTTCCTTGGGGCTTGACCATACAGGGTTTTATCAGTGATGCAGAGCCCCTTAAACTTGATTCTCTGTCTGACTGGAAGCCGGTGTAGGTGGCGTAGTAGAGGCGTGGCATATGCCCGTCTTGGTTTTTTAAAGATCAATCTGGCTGTGTCATTCATAACAACCTGTAGTCTGGCCAGTAGTTGTTGTGAGATGCCAGAGTACAGAGACTTGCCATAGTCCAGGCGCGACAGGATCAAGGCTGATATTGCCTGTCTAAGAGTGGCAAAGGTGAGGAGCGGGGACAGTTTTCGTAGTTGTCTCAACAGTCCAATACAGGTTCCTACGACTGCCGACACCTGTTGTGCCATAGATAGCTTGGCATCAATCTTGGTGCCCAGACTTTTTACTGCCATAGCTGGTTCTGGAAAAGGCCCAAGTTCCTTAGGCCAGAAGAGATCGTTCCAAGGGTTGGAGGGGTGTGGTGACCGCCAGTACCTCTGTTTTATCGGGATTTATCTTTAGGGAGTTTGCTGCCATCCAGTTGACAGTGAATTCATAGAATGTTTTGCATCTTTAGGTGAGCTGATAGTGAACTGTCAATCTGGACGATAATTTGGGTGTCGTCGGCGTAGTTATAAATCCGACACTCCAGCTGGATTAGTGCGGAGATCAGAGGCTGTAGATAGGCGTTAAAAAGAAGGGGCGAGAGTGCTGAGCCCTCCGGTACACCACATGTGAGAGTAGCTGGATCATACACCAGATCGACTAGTTGTACTCTCTGGGAACGGTCTTTAAGAAAGGAGGTGAGCCAGGCAAGAGCTGAGCCCTGGATTCCCAGGTCCGTAATCGGCGACAGTAGTTGGGTATGATTGACCGTGTCAAATGCCGCGGATAGGTCTAACAATACCAGGGCACATAGCGTTTTCTTATCAACTCTAAGTCTCAGGTCATCCACCACGGAAAGCATGACTAATTCCGTGGTGTGATGGACCCTGAAGCCGGCCTGATTCGATTCAAGGAGGTGGTTATCTGCAAGGTGGTGAGAAAGAGACTAGAACGTGCTGTTCAAGTATTTTGGCCAGAAAGGGCAGCTGAGAGATTGGCCTAAAATTTTTCAGGTTTGTGGTGTGTACGCCCGGTTTCTTTAATAGCGGGATAACACAGGCCTCCTTAAAGCTAACCGGGACAAGCCCTGATTCTAGATATTGGTTAAGGAGAGAAAGTACCTCATCCTCAATTCCAGGAAATGCCATTTTGAAGATTTTTGGCGGACAGGGGTCCGCTGGTGAGCCTGATTTCACCCGTCCCATGAGCGTAGTCAAAGTCTCCTTAGTAAGTAATGGCAGGGCAGGAAGGGGGTTAGAGAACATCGGGGTGGGATGGTCGGGCCTGTAGGACAAGAGAGCTTAGGGGTGCGGTGGATTTCTGTCAGGAGGTCATTTATTTTCCCCGAGAAGAAGGACTGGAATTTATGACAGTCTTCCTGGCCGAAGGAGGGTTTGTGCCCCTTGTCTTTCCTTAATTCATTAAGGACCCTGAAGGTTCTGACCATTGCTACCGACCATTCACATCATTAATACGGGGGTCTTTAGGGGGTGGGGGGAGGGACCATGGTGTCCAAGAAAAAAAAAGGCTCCCAGGAGGAGGGGGTGTATGAATGGTGTGAATGGTCAGTAGCAATGGTCAGAACCTTGACGTGGTGCTACTGCTCACTGGTTGTAACACAACTGGTGCTAATCTGACTTTTGTGTGCATGGAGTGCAGCTGGAGTGTCCTGGGTGGGGATCCATTGGTCACACTCGTCCGTAGGCACCTGGAGGCGGAGCTTCAGATGAACCCGTGCGACACCACTCGTCGCACGGGTTGTAATTGTAATTGTAATTGTAGTTAAATTTGTAGAGCACATTATCACCCAGGTGTCACTAAGCGCTGTATGGATGGTGCACCTAAGCCAGGAGGGGTGAGTGGGTGGCTGCTTAGATATTGCCCCAAGCCTCTGAGAAAAGCAGCATCTTCAGCTTTTTCCTGAAAGGAAGGAAGTTAGCTTCCTTGTGAAGACTTGCCAGGAGGCTATTCCACGCTTGGGGGATAAAAGTCGAGAACTCTCTCCCGCCCATAGAGGACAAGTTGAAACGGGGGCATACCAGTAGGTTGGCTTCTGCTGACCGAAGCGCCCTCCTGGAGACATAGTTGGTTAGGCGGTCCTTGATGTTCCTTGGGGCTTGACCATACAGGGTTTTATCAGTGATGCGGAGCCCCTTAAACTTGATTCTCTGTCTGACCGGAAGCCGGTGTAGGTCGCGTAGTAGAGGCGTGGCATATGCCCGTCTTGCTTTTTTAAAGATCAATCTGGCTGTGTCATTCATAACAACTTGTAGTCTGGCCAGCAGTTGTTGTGAGATGCCAGAGTACAGAGAGTTGCCATAGTCCAGGCGCGACAGGATCAAGGCTGATACTGCCCGTCTAAGAGTGGCAAAGGTGAGGAGCGGGGACAGTTTTTGCAGTTGTCTCAACAGTCCAACACAGGTTCCTACGACTGCCGACACCTGTTGTGCCATAGATAGCTTGGCATCAATCTTGGTGCCCAGACTTTTTACGGCCATAGCTGGTTCTGGAAAAGGCCCAAGTTCCTTAGGCCAGAAGAAGATCGTTCCAAGGGTTGGAGGGGTGTGGTGACCGCCAGTACCTCTGTTTTGTCGGGATTTATCTTTAGGGAGTTTGCCGCCATCCAGTTGACAGTGAATTTTAGAATGTTTTGCATCTTTAGGTGAGCTGATGGTGAACTGTCAATCTGGACGATAATTTGGGTTTCGTCGGCGTAGTTATAAATCCGACACTCCAGCTGGGTTAGTGAGGAGATCAGAGGCTGTAGATAGGCGTTAAAAAGAAGGGGCGAGAGTGCTGAGCCCTCCGGTACACCACATGAGAGAGTAGCTGGATCGTACACCAGATCAACTAGTTGGACTCTCTGGGAACAGTCTTTAAGAAAGGAGGTGAGCCAGGCAAGAGCTGAGCCCTGGATTCCCAGATCCGTAATCAGCGACAGTAGTTGGGTATGATTGACCGTGTCAAATGCCGCGGATAGGTCTAACAATACCAGGGCACATAGCGTTTTCTTATCAACTCTAAGTCTCAGGTCATCCAGCACGGAAAGCATGACTAATTCCGTGGTGTGATGGACCCTGAAGCCGGCCTGATTCGATTCTAGGAGGTGGTTATCTGCAAGGTGGTGAGAAAGAGACTAGAACGTGCTGTTTAAGTATTTTGGCCAGAAAGGGCAGCTGAGAGATTGGCCTAAAATTTTTCAGGTTCGTGGTGTGTACGCCTGGTTTCTTTAATAGCGGGATAACACGGGCCTCCTTAAAGCTAACCGGGCAAGCCCTGATTCTAGATATTGGTTAAGGAGAGAAAGTACCTCATCCTCAATGCCAGGAAATGCCATTTTGAAGATTTTTGGCGGACAGGGGTCCGCTGGTGAGCCTGATTTCACCCGTCCCATGAGCGTAGTCAAAGTCTCCTTAGTAAGTAATGGCAGGGCAGGAAGGGGGTTAGAGAACATCGGGGTGGGATGGTCGGGCCTGTAGGACAAGGGAGCTTAGGAGTGCGGTGGATTACTGTCAGGAGGTCATTTATTTTCCCCGAGAAGAAGGACTGGAATTTATGACAGTCTTCCTGGCCGAAGGAGGGTATGTGCCCCTTGTCTTTCCTTAATTCATTAAGGACCCTGAAGGTTCTGACCATTGCTACCGACCATTCATATCATTAATACGGGGGCCTTTAGGGGGTGGTGGGAGGGGGCATGGTGTTCAAGAAAAAAAAAGGCTCCCAGGAGGAGGGGGTGTATGAATGGTGTGAATGGTCAGTAGCAATGGTCAGAACCTTGACGTGGTGCTACTGCTCACTGGTTGTAACACAACTGGTGCTAATCTGGCCTTTTGTGTGCATGGAGTGCAGGTAGAGTGTCCTGGGTGGGGATCCATAGGTCAAATTCATCCGTAGGAACCTGGAGGCGGAGCTTCAGATGAACCCGTGGGACACCACACGTCACACGGGTTGTAATTGTAATTGTAGTTAAATTTGTAGAGCACATTATCACCCAGCGGTCACTAAGCGCTGTATGGAGGGTGCACCTAAGCCAGGAGGGGTGAGTGGGTGGCTGCTTAGATATTGCCCCAAGCCTCTGAGAAAAGCAGCGTCTTCAGCTTTTTCCTGAAAGGAAGGAGGTTAGCTTCCTTGCGAAGACTTGCCAGGAGGCTATTCCACGCTTGGTGGATAGAAGTCGAGAACGCTCATCCGCCCATAGAGGACAAGTTGAAACTGGGGCATACCAGTAGGTTGGCTTCTGCTGACCGAAGCGCCCTCCTGGAGACATAGTTGGTTAGGCGGTCCTTGATGTTCCTTGGGGCTTGACCATACAGGGTTTTATCAGTGATGCGGAGCCCCTTAAACTTGATTCTCTGTCTGACCGGAAGCCGGTGTAGGTCGCGTAGTAGAGGCGTGGCATATGCCCGTCTTGGTTTTTTAAAGATCAAGTCTGGCTGTGTCATTCATAACAACTTGTAGTCTGGCCAGTAGTTGTTGTGAGATGCCAGAGTACAGAGAGTTGCCATAGTCCAGGCGCGACAGGATCAAGGCTGATACTGCCCGTCTAAGAGTGGCAAAGGTGAGGAGCGGGGACAGTTTTCGCAGTTGTCTCAACAGTCCAATACAGGTTCCTACGACTGCCGACACCTGTTGTGCCATAGATAGCTTGGCATCAATCTTGGTGCCCAGACTTTTTACGGCCATAGCTGGTTCTGGAAAAGGCCCAAGTTCCTTAGGCCAGAAGAGATAGTTCCAAGGGTTGGAGGGGTGTGAAGACCACCAGTACCTCTGTTTTATCGGGATTTATCTTTAGGGAGTTTGCCGCCATCCAGTTGACAGTGAATTTTAGAATGTTTTGCATCTTTAGGTGAGCTGATGGTGAACTGTCAATCTGGACGATAATTTGGGTGTCGTCGGCGTAGTTATAAATCCGACACTCCAGCTGGATTAGTGCGGAGATCAGAGGCTGTAGATAGGCGTTAAAAAGAAGGGGCGAGAGTGCTGAGCCCTCCGGTACACCACATGAGAGAGTAGCTGGATCATACACCAGATCGACTAGTTGGACTCTCTGCGAACGGTCTTTAAGAAAGGAGGTGAGCCAGGCAAGAGCTGAGCCCTGGATTCCCAGGTCCGTAATCGGCGACAGTAGTTGGGTATGATTGACCGTGTCAAATGCCGCGGATAGGTCTAACAATACCAGGGCACATAGCGTTTTCTTATCAACTCTAAGTCTCCGGTCATCCAGCACAGAAAGCATGACTAATTCCGTGGTGTGATGGACCCTGAAGCCGGCCTGATTCGATTCTAGGAGGTGGTTATCTGCAAGGTGGTGAGAAAGAGACTAGAACGTGCTGTTCAAGTATTTTGGCAAGAAAGGGCAGCTGAGAGATTGGCCTAAAATTTTTCAGGTTCGTGGTGTGTACGCCCGGTTTCTTTAATAGCGGGATAACACGGGCCTCCTTAAAGCTAACCGGGACAAGCCCTGATTCTAGATATTGGTTAAGGAGAAAAAGTACCTCATCGTCAATTCCAGGAAATGCAATTTTGAAGATTTTTGGCGGACAGGGGTCCGCTGGTGAGCCTGATTTCACCCGTCCCATGAGCGTAGTCAAAGTCTCCTTAGTAAGTAATGGCAGGGCAGGAAGGGGGTTAGAGAACATCGGGGTGGGATGGTCGGGCCTGTAGGACAAGGGAGCTTAGGAGTGCGGTGGATTTCTGTCAGGAGGTCATTTATTTTCCCCGAGAAGAAGGACTGGAATATATGACAGTCTTCCTGGCCGAAGGTGGGTTTGTGCCCCTTGTCTTTCCTTAATTCATTAAGGACCCAGAAGGTTCTGACCATTGCTACCGACCATTCACATCATTAATACGGGGGTCTTTAGGGGGTGGAGGGAGGGGGCATGGTGTCCAAGAAAAAAAGGCTCCCAGGAGGAGGGGGTGTATGAATGGTGTGAATGGTCAGTAGCAATGGTCAGAACCTTGACGTGGTGCTACTGCTCACTGGTTGTAACACAACTGGTGCTAATCTGACTTTAGTGTGCATGGAGTGCAGGTAGAGTGTCCTGGGTGGGGATCCATAGGTCACACTCGTCCGTAGGCACCTGGAGGCGGAGCTTCAGATGAACCCGTGGGACACCACACGTCGCACGGGTTGTAAATGTAATTGTAGTTAAATTTGTAGAGCACATTATCACCCAGGGGTCACTAAGCGCTGTATGGAGGGTGCACCTAAGCCAGGAGGGGTGAGTGGGTGGCTGCTTAGATATTGCCCCAAGCCTCTGAGAAAAGCAGCGTCTTCCGCTTTTTCCTGAAAGGAAGGAAGTTAGCTTCCTTGCAAAGGCTTGCCAGGAGGCTATTCCACGCTTGGGGATAGAAGTCGAGAACGCTCTCCCGTCCATAGAGGACAAGTTGAAGTGGGGGCATACCAGTAGGTTGGCTTCTGCTGACCGAAGCGTCCTCCTGGGGACATAGTTGGTTGGGCGGTCCTTGATGTTCCTTGGGGCTTGACCATACAGGGTTTTATCAGTGATGCAGATCCCCTTAAACTTGATTCTCTGTCTGACTGGAAGCCGGTGTAGGTGGCGTAGTAGAGGCGTGGCATATGCCCGTCTTGGTTTTTTAAAGATCAATCTGGCTGTGTCATTCATAACAACCTGTAGTCTGGCCAGTAGTTGTTGTGAGATGCCAGAGTACAGAGACTTGCCATAGTCCAGGCGCGACAGGATCAAGGCTGATACTGCCTGTCTAAGAGTGGCAAAGGTGAGGAGCGGGGACAGTTTTCGTAGTTGTCTCAACAGTCCAATACAGGTTCCTACGACTGCCGACACCTGTTGTGCCATAGATAGCTTGGCATCAATCTTTGTGCCCAGACTTTTTACGGCCATAGCTGGTTCTGGAAAAGGCCCAAGTTCCTTAGGCCAGAAGAGATCGTTCCAAGGGTTGGAGGGGTGTTGTGACCGCCAGTACCTCTGTTTTATCAGGATTTATCTTTAGGGAGTTTGCCGCCATCCAGTTGACAGTGAATTTTAGAATTTTTGCATCTTTAGGTGAGCTGATGGTGAACTGTCAATCTGGACGATAATTTGGGTGTCGTCGGCGTAGTTATAAATCCGACACTCCAGCTGGATTAGTGCGGAGATCAGAGGCTGTAGATAGGCGTTAAAAAGAAGGGGCGAGAGTGCTGAGCCCTCCGGTACACCACATGTGAGAGTAGCTGGATCATACACCAGATCGACTAGTTGGACTCTCTGGGAACGGTCTTTAAGAAAGGAGGTGAGCCAGGCAAGAGCTGAGCCCTGGATTCCCAGGTCCGTAATCGGCGACAGTAGTTGGGTATGATTGACCGTGTCAAATGCCGCGGATAGGTCTAACAATACCAGGGCACATAGCGTTTTCTTATCAACTCTAAGTCTCAGGTCATCCACCACGGAAAGCATGACTAATTCCGTGGTGTGATGGACCCTGAAGCCGGCCTGATTCGATTCAAGGAGGTGGTTATCTGCAAGGTGGTGAGAAAGAGACTAGAACGTGCTGTTCAAGTATTTTGGCCAGAAAGGGCAGCTGAGAGATTGGCCTAAAATTTTTCAGGTTCGTGGTGTGTACGCCCGGTTTCTTTAATAGTGGGATAACACATGCCTCCTTAAAGCTAACCGGGACAAGCCCTGATTCTAGATATTGGTTAAGGAGAGAAAGTACCTCATCCTCAATTCCAGGAAATGCCATTTTGAAGATTTTTGGCGGACAGGGGTCCGCTGGTGAGCCTGATTTCACCCGTCCCATGAGCGTAGTCAAAGTCTCCTTAGTAAGTAATGGCAGGGCAGGAAGGGGGTTAGAGAACATCGAGGTGGGATGGTCGGGCCTGTAGGACAAGAGAGCTTAGGGGTGCGGTGGATTTCTGTCAGGAGGTCATTGATTTTCCCCGAGAAGAAGGACTGGAATTTATGACAGTCTTCCTGGCCGAAGGAGGGTTTGGCCCCTTGTCTTTCCTTAATTCATTAAGGACCCTGAAGGTTCTGACCATTGCTACCGACCATTCACATCATTAATACGGGGGTCTTTAGGGGGTGGGGGGAGGGACCATGGTGTCCAAGAAAAAAAAAGGCTCCCAGGAGGAGGGGGTGTATGAATGGTGTGAATGGTCAGTAGCAATGGTCAGAACCTTGACGTGGTGCTACTGCTCACTGGTTGTAACACAACTGGTGCTAATCTGACTTTTGTGTGCATGGAGTGCAGCTGGAGTGTCCTGGGTGGGGATCCATTGGTCACACTCGTCCGTAGGCACCTGGAGGCGGAGCTTCAGATGAACCCGTGCGACACCACTCGTCGCACGGGTTGTAATTGTAATTGTAATTGTAGTTAAATTTGTAGAGCACATTATCACCCAGGTGTCACTAAGCGCTGTATGGAGGGTGCACCTAAGCCAGGAGGGGTGAGTGGGTGGCTGCTTAGATATTGCCCCAAGCCTCTGAGAAAAGCAGCATCTTCAGCTTTTTCCTGAAAGGAAGGAAGTTAGCTTCCTTGCGAAGGCTTGCCAGGAGGCTATTCCACGCTTGGGGGATAGAAGTCGAGAACTCTCTCCCGCCCATAGAGGACAAGTTGAAACGGGGGCATACCAGTAGGTTGGCTTCTGCTGACCGAAGTGCCCTCCTGGGGACATAGTTGGTTGGGCGGTCCTTGATGTTCCTTGGGGCTTGACCATACAGGGTTTTATCAGTGATGCGGAGCCCCTTAAACTTGATTCTCTGTCTGACCGGAAGCCGGTGTAGGTCGCGTAGTAGAGGCGTGGCATATGCCCGTCTTGCTTTTTTAAAGATCAATCTGTCTGTGTCATTCATAACAACTTGTAGTCTGGCCAGCAGTTGTTGTGAGATGCCAGAGTACAGAGAGTTGCCATAGTCCAGGCGCGACAGGATCAAGGCTGATACTGCCCGTCTAAGAGTGGCAAAGGTGAGGAGCGGGGACAGTTTTTGCAGTTGTCTCAACAGTCCAACACAGGTTCCTACGACTGCCGACACCTGTTGTGCCATAGATGGCTTGGCATCAATCTTGGTGCCCAGACTTTTTACGGCCATAGCTGGTTCTGGAAAAGGCCCAAGTTCCTTAGGCCAGAAGAAGATCGTTCCAAGGGTTGGAGGGGTGTGGTGACCGCCAGTACCTCTGTTTTGTCGGGATTTATCTTTAGGGAGTTTGCCGCCATCCAGTTGACAGTGAATTTTAGAATGTTTTGCATCTTTAGGTGAGCTGATGGTGAACTGTCAATCTGGACGATAATTTGGGTTTCGTCGGCGTAGTTATAAATCCGACACTCCAGCTGGGTTAGTGAGGAGATCAGAGGCTGTAGATAGGCGTTAAAAAGAAGGGGCGAGAGTGCTGAGCCCTCCGGTACACCACATGAGAGAGTAGCTGGATCGTACACCAGATCAACTAGTTGGACTCTCTGGGAACAGTCTTTAAGAAAGGAGGTGAGCCAGGCAAGAGCTGAGCCCTGGATTCCCAGATCCGTAATCAGCGACAGTAGTTGGGTATGATTGACCGTGTCAAATGCCGCGGATAGGTCTAACAATACCAGGGCACATAGCGTTTTCTTATCAACTCTAAGTCTCAGGTCATCCAGCACGGAAAGCATGACTAATTCCGTGGTGTGATGGACCCTGAAGCCGGCCTGATTCGATTCTAGGAGGTGGTTATCTGCAAGGTGGTGAGAAAGAGACTAGAACGTGCTGTTTAAGTATTTTGGCCAGAAAGGGCAGCTGAGAGATTGGCCTAAAATTTTTCAGGTTCGTGGTGTGTACGCCTGGTTTCTTTAATAGCGGGATAACACGGGCCTCCTTAAAGCTAACCGGGCAAGCCCTGATTCTAGATATTGGTTAAGGAGAGAAAGTACCTCATCCTCAATGCCAGGAAATGCCATTTTGAAGATTTTTGGCGGACAGGGGTCCGCTGGTGAGCCTGATTTCACCCGTCCCATGAGCGTAGTCAAAGTCTCCTTAGTAAGTAATGGCAGGGCAGGAAGGGGGTTAGAGAACATCGGGGTGGGATGGTCGGGCCTGTAGGACAAGGGAGCTTAGGAGTGCGGTGGATTACTGTCAGGAGGTCATTTATTTTCCCCGAGAAGAAGGACTGGAATTTATGACAGTCTTCCTGGCCGAAGGAGGGTATGTGCCCCTTGTCTTTCCTTAATTCATTAAGGACCCTGAAGGTTCTGACCATTGCTACCGACCATTCATATCATTAATACGGGGGCCTTTAGGGGGTGGTGGGAGGGGGCATGGTGTTCAAGAAAAAAAAAGGCTCCCAGGAGGAGGGGGTGTATGAATGGTGTGAATGGTCAGTAGCAATGGTCAGAACCTTGACGTGGTGCTACTGCTCACTGGTTGTAACACAACTGGTGCTAATCTGGCCTTTTGTGTGCATGGAGTGCAGGTAGAGTGTCCTGGGTGGGGATCCATAGGTCAAATTCATCCGTAGGAACCTGGAGGCGGAGCTTCAGATGAACCCGTGGGACACCACACGTCACACGGGTTGTAATTGTAATTGTAGTTAAATTTGTAGAGCACATTATCACCCAGCGGTCACTAAGCGCTGTATGGAGGGTGCACCTAAGCCAGGAGGGGTGAGTGGGTGGCTGCTTAGATATTGCCCCAAGCCTCTGAGAAAAGCAGCGTCTTCAGCTTTTTCCTGAAAGGAAGGAGGTTAGCTTCCTTGCGAAGACTTGCCAGGAGGCTATTCCACGCTTGGTGGATAGAAGTCGAGAACGCTCATCCGCCCATAGAGGACAAGTTGAAACTGGGGCATACCAGTAGGTTGGCTTCTGCTGACCGAAGCGCCCTCCTGGAGACATAGTTGGTTAGGCGGTCCTTGATGTTCCTTGGGGCTTGACCATACAGGGTTTTATCAGTGATGCGGAGCCCCTTAAACTTGATTCTCTGTCTGACCGGAAGCCGGTGTAGGTCGCGTAGTAGAGGCGTGGCATATGCCCGTCTTGGTTTTTTAAAGATCAAGTCTGGCTGTGTCATTCATAACAACTTGTAGTCTGGCCAGTAGTTGTTGTGAGATGCCAGAGTACAGAGAGTTGCCATAGTCCAGGCGCGACAGGATCAAGGCTGATACTGCCCGTCTAAGAGTGGCAAAGGTGAGGAGCGGGGACAGTTTTCGCAGTTGTCTCAACAGTCCAACACAGGTTCCTACGACTGCCGACACCTGTTGTGCCATAGATAGCTTGGCATCAATCTTGGTGCCCAGACTTTTTACGGCCATAGCTGGTTCTGGAAAAGGCCCAAGTTCCTTAGGCCAGAAGAGATAGTTCCAAGGGTTGGAGGGGTGTGAAGACCACCAGTACCTCTGTTTTATCGGGATTTATCTTTAGGGAGTTTGCCGCCATCCAGTTGACAGTGAATTTTAGAATGTTTTGCATCTTTAGGTGAGCTGATGGTGAACTGTCAATCTGGACGATAATTTGGGTGTCGTCGGCGTAGTTATAAATCCGACACTCCAGCTGGATTAGTGCGGAGATCAGAGGCTGTAGATAGGCGTTAAAAAGAAGGGGCGAGAGTGCTGAGCCCTCCGGTACACCACATGAGAGAGTAGCTGGATCATACACCAGATCGACTAGTTGGACTCTCTGCGAACGGTCTTTAAGAAAGGAGGTGAGCCAGGCAAGAGCTGAGCCCTGGATTCCCAGGTCCGTAATCGGCGACAGTAGTTGGGTATGATTGACCGTGTCAAATGCCGCGGATAGGTCTAACAATACCAGGGCACATAGCGTTTTCTTATCAACTCTAAGTCTCCGGTCATCCAGCACAGAAAGCATGACTAATTCCGTGGTGTGATGGACCCTGAAGCCGGCCTGATTCGATTCTAGGAGGTGGTTATCTGCAAGGTGGTGAGAAAGAGACTAGAACGTGCTGTTCAAGTATTTTGGCAAGAAAGGGCAGCTGAGAGATTGGCCTAAAATTTTTCAGGTTCGTGGTGTGTACGCCCGGTTTCTTTAATAGCGGGATAACACGGGCCTCCTTAAAGCTAACCGGGACAAGCCCTGATTCTAGATATTGGTTAAGGAGAAAAAGTACCTCATCGTCAATTCCAGGAAATGCAATTTTGAAGATTTTTGGCGGACAGGGGTCCGCTGGTGAGCCTGATTTCACCCGTCCCATGAGCGTAGTCAAAGTCTCCTTAGTAAGTAATGGCAGGGCAGGAAGGGGGTTAGAGAACATCGGGGTGGGATGGTCGGGCCTGTAGGACAAGGGAGCTTAGGAGTGCGGTGGATTTCTGTCAGGAGGTCATTTATTTTCCCCGAGAAGAAGGACTGGAATATATGACAGTCTTCCTGGCCGAAGGTGGGTTTGTGCCCCTTGTCTTTCCTTAATTCATTAAGGACCCAGAAGGTTCTGACCATTGCTACCGACCATTCACATCATTAATACGGGGGTCTTTAGGGGGTGGAGGGAGGGGGCATGGTGTCCAAGAAAAAAAGGCTCCCAGGAGGAGGGGGTGTATGAATGGTGTGAATGGTCAGTAGCAATGGTCAGAACCTTGACGTGGTGCTACTGCTCACTGGTTGTAACACAACTGGTGCTAATCTGACTTTAGTGTGCATGGAGTGCAGGTAGAGTGTCCTGGGTGGGGATCCATAGGTCACACTCGTCCGTAGGCACCTGGAGGCGGAGCTTCAGATGAACCCGTGGGACACCACACGTCGCACGGGTTGTAAATGTAATTGTAGTTAAATTTGTAGAGCACATTATCACCCAGGGGTCACTAAGCGCTGTATGGAGGGTGCACCTAAGCCAGGAGGGGTGAGTGGGTGGCTGCTTAGATATTGCCCCAAGCCTCTGAGAAAAGCAGCGTCTTCCGCTTTTTCCTGAAAGGAAGGAAGTTAGCTTCCTTGCAAAGGCTTGCCAGGAGGCTATTCCACGCTTGGGGATAGAAGTCGAGAACGCTCTCCCGTCCATAGAGGACAAGTTGAAGTGGGGGCATACCAGTAGGTTGGCTTCTGCTGACCGAAGCGTCCTCCTGGGGACATAGTTGGTTGGGCGGTCCTTGATGTTCCTTGTGGCTTGACCATACAGGGTTTTATCAGTGATGCAGAGCCCCTTAAACTTGATTCTCTGTCTGACTGGAAGCCGGTGTAGGTGGCGTAGTAGAGGCGTGGCATATGCCCGTCTTGGTTTTTTAAAGATCAATCTGGCTGTGTCATTCATAACAACCTGTAGTCTGGCCAGTAGTTGTTGTGAGATGCCAGAGTACAGAGACTTGCCATAGTCCAGGCGCGACAGGATCAAGGCTGATACTGCCTGTCTAAGAGTGGCAAAGGTGAGGAGCGGGGACAGTTTTCGTAGTTGTCTCAACAGTCCAATACAGGTTCCTACGACTGCCGACACCTGTTGTGCCATAGATAGCTTGGCATCAATCTTGGTGCCCAGACTTTTTACTGCCATAGCTGGTTCTGGAAAAGGCCCAAGTTCCTTAGGCCAGAAGAGATCGTTCCAAGGGTTGGAGGGGTGTGGTGACCGCCAGTACCTCTGTTTTATCGGGATTTATCTTTAGGGAGTTTGCTGCCATCCAGTTGACAGTGAATTCATAGAATGTTTTGCATCTTTAGGTGAGCTGATAGTGAACTGTCAATCTGGACGATAATTTGGGTGTCGTCGGCGTAGTTATAAATCCGACACTCCAGCTGGATTAGTGCGGAGATCAGAGGCTGTAGATAGGCGTTAAAAAGAAGGGGCGAGAGTGCTGAGCCCTCCGGTACACCACATGTGAGAGTAGCTGGATCATACACCAGATCGACTAGTTGTACTCTCTGGGAACGGTCTTTAAGAAAGGAGGTGAGCCAGGCAAGAGCTGAGCCCTGGATTCCCAGGTCCGTAATCGGCGACAGTAGTTGGGTATGATTGACCGTGTCAAATGCCGCGGATAGGTCTAACAATACCAGGGCACATAGCGTTTTCTTATCAACTCTAAGTCTCAGGTCATCCACCACGGAAAGCATGACTAATTCCGTGGTGTGAAGGACCCTGAAGCCGGCCTGATTCGATTCAAGGAGGTGGTTATCTGCAAGGTGGTGAGAAAGAGACTAGAACGTGCTGTTCAAGTATTTTGGCCAGAAAGGGCAGCTGAGAGATTGGCCTAAAATTTTTCAGGTTCGTGGTGTGTACGCCCGGTTTCTTTAATAGTGGGATAACACAGGCCTCCTTAAAGCTAACCGGGACAAGCCCTGATTCTAGATATTGGTTAAGGAGAGAAAGTACATCATCCTCAATTCCAGGAAATGCTATTTTGAAGATTTTTGGCGGACAGGGGTCCGCTGGTGAGCCTGATTTCACCCGTCCCATGAGCGTAGTCAAAGTCTCCTTAGTAAGTAATGGCAGGGCAGGAAGGGGGTTAGAGAACATCGGGGTGGGATGGTCGGGCCTGTAGGACAAGAGAGCTTAGGGGTGCGGTGGATTTCTGTCAGGAGGTCATTTATTTTCCCCGAGAAGAAGGACTGGAATTTATGACAGTCTTCCTGGCCGAAGGAGGGTTTGTGCCCCTTGTCTTTCCTTAATTCATTAAGGACCCTGAAGGTTCTGACCATTGCTACCGACCATTCACATCATTAATACGGGGGTCTTTAGGGGGTGGGGGGAGGGACCATGGTGTCCAAGAAAAAAAAAGGCTCCCAGGAGGAGGGGGTGTATGAATGGTGTGAATGGTCAGTAGCAATGGTCAGAACCTTGACGTGGTGCTACTGCTCACTGGTTGTAACACAACTGGTGCTAATCTGACTTTTGTGTGCATGGAGTGCAGCTGGAGTGTCCTGGGTGGGGATCCATTGGTCACACTCGTCCGTAGGCACCTGGAGGCGGAGCTTCAGATGAACCCGTGCGACACCACTCGTCGCACGGGTTGTAATTGTAATTGTAATTGTAGTTAAATTTGTAGAGCACATTATCACCCAGGTGTCACTAAGCGCTGTATGGATGGTGCACCTAAGCCAGGAGGGGTGAGTGGGTGGCTGCTTAGATATTGCCCCAAGCCTCTGAGAAAAGCAGCATCTTCAGCTTTTTCCTGAAAGGAAGGAAGTTAGCTTCCTTGCGAAGGCTTGCCAGGAGGCTATTCCACGCTTGGGGGATAAAAGTCGAGAACTCTCTCCCGCCCATAGAGGACAAGTTGAAACGGGGGCATACCAGTAGGTTGGCTTCTGCTGACCGAAGCGCCCTCCTGGAGACATAGTTGGTTAGGCGGTCCTTGATGTTCCTTGGGGCTTGACCATACAGGGTTTTATCAGTGATGCGGAGCCCCTTAAACTTGATTCTCTGTCTGACCGGAAGCCGGTGTAGGTCGCGTAGTAGAGGCGTGGCATATGCCCGTCTTGCTTTTTTAAAGATCAATCTGGCTGTGTCATTCATAACAACTTGTAGTCTGGCCAGCAGTTGTTGTGAGATGCCAGAGTACAGAGAGTTGCCATAGTCCAGGCGCGACAGGATCAAGGCTGATACTGCCCGTCTAAGAGTGGCAAAGGTGAGGAGCGGGGACAGTTTTTGCAGTTGTCTCAACAGTCCAACACAGGTTCCTACGACTGCCGACACCTGTTGTGCCATAGATAGCTTGGCATCAATCTTGGTGCCCAGACTTTTTACGGCCATAGCTGGTTCTGGAAAAGGCCCAAGTTCCTTAGGCCAGAAGAAGATCGTTCCAAGGGTTGGAGGGGTGTGGTGACCGCCAGTACCTCTGTTTTGTCGGGATTTATCTTTAGGGAGTTTGCCGCCATCCAGTTGACAGTGAATTTTAGAATGTTTTGCATCTTTAGGTGAGCTGATGGTGAACTGTCAATCTGGACGATAATTTGGGTTTCGTCGGCGTAGTTATAAATCCGACACTCCAGCTGGGTTAGTGAGGAGATCAGAGGCTGTAGATAGGCGTTAAAAAGAAGGGGCGAGAGTGCTGAGCCCTCCGGTACACCACATGAGAGAGTAGCTGGATCGTACACCAGATCAACTAGTTGGACTCTCTGGGAACAGTCTTTAAGAAAGGAGGTGAGCCAGGCAAGAGCTGAGCCCTGGATTCCCAGATCCGTAATCAGCGACAGTAGTTGGGTATGATTGACCGTGTCAAATGCCGCGGATAGGTCTAACAATACCAGGGCACATAGCGTTTTCTTATCAACTCTAAGTCTCAGGTCATCCAGCACGGAAAGCATGACTAATTCCGTGGTGTGATGGACCCTGAAGCCGGCCTGATTCGATTCTAGGAGGTGGTTATCTGCAAGGTGGTGAGAAAGAGACTAGAACGTGCTGTTTAAGTATTTTGGCCAGAAAGGGCAGCTGAGAGATTGGCCTAAAATTTTTCAGGTTCGTGGTGTGTACGCCTGGTTTCTTTAATAGCGGGATAACACGGGCCTCCTTAAAGCTAACCGGGCAAGCCCTGATTCTAGATATTGGTTAAGGAGAGAAAGTACCTCATCCTCTATTCCAGGAAATGCCATTTTGAAGATTTTTGGCGGACAGGGGTCCGCTGGTGAGCCTGATTTCACCCGTCCCATGAGCGTAGTCAAAGTCTCCTTAGTAAGTAATGGCAGGGCAGGAAGGGGGTTAGAGAACATCGGGGTGGGATGGTCGGGCCTGTAGGACAAGGGAGCTTAGGAGTGCAGTGGAATACTGTCAGGAGGTCATTTATTTTCCCCGAGAAGAAGGACTGGAATTTATGACAGTCTTCCTGGCCGAAGGAGGGTATGTGCCCCTTGTCTTTCCTTAATTCATTAAGGACCCTGAAGGTTCTGACCATTGCTACCGACCATTCATATCATTAATACGGGGGCCTTTAGGGGGTGGTGGGAGGGGGCATGGTGTTCAAGAAAAAAAAAAGGCTCCCAGGAGGAGGGGGTGTATGAATGGTGTGAATGGTCAGTAGCAATGGTCAGAACCTTGACGTGGTGCTACTGCTCACTGGTTGTAACACAACTGGTGCTAATCTGGCCTTTTGTGTGCATGGAGTGCAGGTAGAGTGTCCTGGGTGGGGATCCATAGGTCAAATTCATCCGTAGGAACCTGGAGGCGGAGCTTCAGATGAACCCGTGGGACACCACACGTCACACGGGTTGTAATTGTAATTGTAGTTAAATTTGTAGAGCACATTATCACCCAGCGGTCACTAAGCGCTGTATGGAGGGTGCACCTAAGCCAGGAGGGGTGAGTGGGTGGCTGCTTAGATATTGCCCCAAGCCTCTGAGAAAAGCAGCGTCTTCAGCTTTTTCCTGAAAGGAAGGAGGTTAGCTTCCTTGCGAAGACTTGCCAGGAGGCTATTCCACGCTTGGTGGATAGAAGTCGAGAACGCTCATCCGCCCATAGAGGACAAGTTGAAACTGGGGCATACCAGTAGGTTGGCTTCTGCTGACCGAAGCGCCCTCCTGGAGACATAGTTGGTTAGGCGGTCCTTGATGTTCCTTGGGGCTTGACCATACAGGGTTTTATCAGTGATGCGGAGCCCCTTAAACTTGATTCTCTGTCTGACCGGAAGCCGGTGTAGGTCGCGTAGTAGAGGCGTGGCATATGCCCGTCTTGGTTTTTTAAAGATCAAGTCTGGCTGTGTCATTCATAACAACTTGTAGTCTGGCCAGTAGTTGTTGTGAGATGCCAGAGTACAGAGAGTTGCCATAGTCCAGGCGCGACAGGATCAAGGCTGATACTGCCCGTCTAAGAGTGGCAAAGGTGAGGAGCGGGGACAGTTTTCGCAGTTGTCTCAACAGTCCAATACAGGTTCCTACGACTGCCGACACCTGTTGTGCCATAGATAGCTTGGCATCAATCTTGGTGCCCAGACTTTTTACGGCCATAGCTGGTTCTGGAAAAGGCCCAAGTTCCTTAGGCCAGAAGAGATAGTTCCAAGGGTTGGAGGGGTGTGAAGACCACCAGTACCTCTGTTTTATCGGGATTTATCTTTAGGGAGTTTGCCGCCATCCAGTTGACAGTGAATTTTAGAATGTTTTGCATCTTTAGGTGAGCTGATGGTGAACTGTCAATCTGGACGATAATTTGGGTGTCGTCGGCGTAGTTATAAATCCGACACTCCAGCTGGATTAGTGCGGAGATCAGAGGCTGTAGATAGGCGTTAAAAAGAAGGGGCGAGAGTGCTGAGCCCTCCGGTACACCACATGAGAGAGTAGCTGGATCATACACCAGATCGACTAGTTGGACTCTCTGCGAACGGTCTTTAAGAAAGGAGGTGAGCCAGGCAAGAGCTGAGCCCTGGATTCCCAGGTCCGTAATCGGCGACAGTAGTTGGGTATGATTGACCGTGTCAAATGCCGCGGATAGGTCTAACAATACCAGGGCACATAGCGTTTTCTTATCAACTCTAAGTCTCCGGTCATCCAGCACAGAAAGCATGACTAATTCCGTGGTGTGATGGACCCTGAAGCCGGCCTGATTCGATTCTAGGAGGTGGTTATCTGCAAGGTGGTGAGAAAGAGACTAGAACGTGCTGTTCAAGTATTTTGGCAAGAAAGGGCAGCTGAGAGATTGGCCTAAAATTTTTCAGGTTCGTGGTGTGTACGCCCGGTTTCTTTAATAGCGGGATAACACGGGCCTCCTTAAAGCTAACCGGGACAAGCCCTGATTCTAGATATTGGTTAAGGAGAAAAAGTACCTCATCGTCAATTCCAGGAAATGCAATTTTGAAGATTTTTGGCGGACAGGGGTCCGCTGGTGAGCCTGATTTCACCCGTCCCATGAGCGTAGTCAAAGTCTCCTTAGTAAGTAATGGCAGGGCAGGAAGGGGGTTAGAGAACATCGGGGTGGGATGGTCGGGCCTGTAGGACAAGGGAGCTTAGGAGTGCGGTGGATTTCTGTCAGGAGGTCATTTATTTTCCCCGAGAAGAAGGACTGGAATTTATGACAGTCTTCCTGGCCGAAGGTGGGTTTGTGCCCCTTGTCTTTCCTTAATTCATTAAGGACCCAGAAGGTTCTGACCATTGCTACCGACCATTCACATCATTAATACGGGGGTCTTTAGGGGGTGGAGGGAGGGGGCATGGTGTCCAAGAAAAAAAGGCTCCCAGGAGGAGGGGGTGTATGAATGGTGTGAATGGTCAGTAGCAATGGTCAGAACCTTGACGTGGTGCTACTGCTCACTGGTTGTAACACAACTGGTGCTAATCTGACTTTAGTGTGCATGGAGTGCAGGTAGAGTGTCCTGGGTGGGGATCCATAGGTCACACTCGTCCGTAGGCACCTTGTGGCGGAGCTTCAGATGAACCCGTGGGACACCACACGTCGCACGGGTTGTAAATGTAATTGTAGTTAAATTTGTAGAGCACATTATCACCCAGGGGTCACTAAGCGCTGTATGGAGGGTGCACCTAAGCCAGGAGGGGTGAGTGGGTGGCTGCTTAGATATTGCCCCAAGCCTCTGAGAAAAGCAGCGTCTTCCGCTTTTTCCTGAAAGGAAGGAGGTTAGCTTCCTTGCGAAGGCTTGCCAGGAGGCTATTCCACGCTTGGGGGATAGAAGTCGCGAACGCTCTCCCGCCCATAGAGGACAAGTTGAAACGGGGGCATACCAGTAGGTTGGCTTCTGCTGACCGAAGTGCCCTCCTGGGGCCATAGTTGGTTAGGCGGTCCTTGATGTTCCTTGGGGCTTGAACATACAGGGTTTTATCAGTGACGCGGAGCCCCTTAAACTTGATTCTCGGTCTGACCGGAAGTCGGTGTAGGTCGCGTAGTAGAGGCGTGGCATATGCCCGTCTTGGTTTTTTAAAGATCAATCTGGCTGTGTCATTCATAACAACCTATAGTCTGGCCAGTAGTTGTTGTGAGATGCCAGAGTACAGAGAGTTGCCATAGTCCAGGCGCGACAGGATCAAGGCTGATACTGCCTGTCTAAGAGTGGCAAAGGTGAGGAGCGGGGACAGTTTTCGCAGTTGTCTCAACAGTCCAATACAGGTTCCTACGACTGCCGACACCTGTTGTGCCATAGATAGCTTGGCATCAATCTTGGTACCCAGACTTTTTACGGCCATAGCTGGTTCTGGAAAAGGCCCAAGTTCCTTAGGCCAGAAGAGATCGTTCCAAGGGTTGGAGGGGTGTGGTGACCGCCAGTACCTCTGTTTTATCGGGATTTATCTTTAGGGAGTTTGCCGCCATCCAGTTGACAGTGAATTTTAGAGCGTTTTGCATCTTTAGGTGAGCTGATGGTGAACTGTCAATCTGGACGATAATTTGGGTGTCGTCGGCGTAGTTATAAATCCGACACTCCAGCTGGATTAGTGCGGAGATCAGAGGCTGTAGATAGGCGTTAAAAAGAAGGGGCGAGAGTGCTGAGCCCTCCGGTACACCACATGAGAGAGTAGCTGGATCATACACCAGATCGACTAGTTGGACTCTCTGGGAACGGTCTTTAAGAAAGGAGGTGAGCCAGGCAAGAGCTGAGCCCTGGATTCCCAGATCCGTAATCGGCGACAGTAGTTGGGTATGATTGACCGTGTAAAATGCCGCGGATAGGTCTAACAATACCAGGGCACATAGCGTTTTCTTATCAACTCTAAGTCTCAGGTCATCCACCACGGAAAGCATGACTAATTCCGTGGTGTGATGGACCCTGAAGCCGGCCTGATTCGATTCAAGGAGGTGGTTATCTGCAAGGTGGTGAGAAAGAGACTAGAAAGTGCTGTTCAAGTATTTTGGCCAGAAAGGGCAGCTGAGAGATTGGCCTAAAATTTTTCAGGTTCGTGGTGTGTACGCCCGGTTTCTTTAATAGTGGGATAACACATGCCTCCTTAAAGCTAACCGGGACAAGCCCTGATTCTAGATATTGGTTAAGGAGAGAAAGTACCTCATCCTCAATTCCAGGAAATGCCATTTTGAAGATTTTTGGCGGACAGGGGTCCGCTGGTGAGCCTGATTTCACCCGTCCCATGAGCGTAGTCAAAGTCTCCTTAGTAAGTAATGGCAGGGCAGGAAGGGGGTTAGAGAACATCGGGGTGGGATGGTCGGGCCTGTAGGACAAGAGAGCTTAGGGGTGCGGTGGATTTCTGTCAGGAGGTCATTGATTTTCCCCGAGAAGAAGGACTGGAATTTATGACAGTCTTCCTGGCCGAAGGAGGGTTTGGCCCCTTGTCTTTCCTTAATTCATTAAGGACCCTGAAGGTTCTGACCATTGCTACCGACCCTTCACATCATTAATACGGGGGTCTTTAGGGGGTGGGGGGAGGGACCATGGTGTCCAAGAAAAAAAAAGGCTCCCAGGAGGAGGGGGTGTATGAATGGTGTGAATGGTCAGTAGCAATGGTCAGAACCTTGACGTGGTGCTACTGCTCACTGGTTGTAACACAACTGGTGCTAATCTGACTTTTGTGTGCATGGAGTGCAGCTGGAGTGTCCTGGGTGGGGATCCATTGGTCACACTCGTCCGTAGGCACCTGGAGGCGGAGCTTCAGATGAACCCGTGCGACACCACTCGTCGCACGGGTTGTAATTGTAATTGTAATTGTAGTTAAATTTGTTGAGCGCATTATCACCCAGGTGTCACTAAGCGCTGTATGGAGGGTGCACCTAAGCCAGGAGGGGTGAGTGGGTGGCTGCTTAGATATTGCCCCAAGCCTCTGAGAAAAGCAGCATCTTCAGCTTTTTCCTGAAAGGAAGGAAGTTAGCTTCCTTGCGAAGGCTTGCCAGGAGGCTATTCCACGCTTGGGGGATAAAAGTCGAGAACGCTCTCCCGCCCATAGAGGACAAGTTGAAACGGGGGCATACCAGTAGGTTGGCTTCTGCAGACCGAAGTGCCCTCCTGGGGACATAGTTGGTTGGGCGCTCCTTGATGTTCCTTGGGGCTTGACCATACAGGGTTTTATCAGTGATGCGGAGCCCCTTAAACTTGATTCTCTGTCTGACCGGAAGCCGGTGTAGGTCGCGTAGTAGAGGCGTGGCATATGCCCGTCTTGCTTTTTTAAAGATCAATCTGGCTGTGTCATTCATAACAACTTGTAGTCTGGCCAGTAGTTGTTGTGAGATGCCAGAGTACAGAGAGTTGCCATAGTCCAGGCGCGACAGGATCAAGGCTGATACTGCCCGTCTAGGAGTGGCAAAGGTGAGGAGCGGGGACAGTTTTCGCAGTTGTCTCAACAGTCCAACACAGGTTCCTACGACTGCCGACACCTGTTGTGCCATAGATAGCTTGGCATCAATCTTGGTGCCTAGACTTCTTACGGCCACAGCTGGTTCTGGAAAAGGCCCAAGTTCCTTAGGCCAGAAGAAGATCGTTCCAAGGGTTGGAGGGGTGTGGTGACCGCCAGTACCTCTGTTTTGTCGGGATTTATCTTTAGGGAGTTTGCCGCCATCCAGTCGACAGTGAATTTTAGAATGTTTTGCATCTTTAGGTGAGCTGATGGTGAACTGTCAATCTGGACGATAATTTGGGTTTCGTCGGCGTAGTTATAAATCCGACACTCCAGCTGGATTAGTGCGGAGATCAGAGGCTGTAGATAGGCGTTAAAAAGAAGGGGCGAGAGTGCTGAGCCCTCCGGTACACCACATGAGAGAGTAGCTGGATCATACACCAGATCGACTAGTTGGACTCTCTGGGAACGGTCTTTAAGAAAGGAGGTGAGCCAGGCAAGAGCTGAGCCCTGGATTCCCAGATCCGTAATCGGCGACAGTAGTTGGGTATGATTGACCGTGTCAAATGCCGCGGATAGGTCTAACAATACCAGGGCACATAGCGTTTTCTTATCAACTCTAAGTCTCAGGTCATCCAGCACGGAAAGCATGACTAATTCCGTGGTGTGATGGACCCTGAAGCCGGCCTGATTCGATTCTAGGAGGTGGTTATCTGCAAGGTGGTGAGAGAGAGACTAGAACGTGCTGTTCAAGTATTTTGGCCAGAAAGGGCAGCTGAGAGATTGGCCTAAAATTTTTCAGGTTCGTGGTGTGTACGCCCGGTTTCTTTAATAGCGGGATAACACGGGCCTCCTTAAAGCTAACCGGGACAAGCCCTGATTCTAGATATTGGTTAAGGAGAAAAAGTACCTCATCGTCAATTCCAGGAAATGCAATTTTGAAGATTTTTGGCGGACAGGGGTCCGCTGGTGAGCCTGATTTCACCCGTCCCATGAGCGTAGTCAAAGTCTCCTTAGTAAGTAATGGCAGGGCAGGAAGGGGGTTAGAGAACATCGCGGTGGGATGGTCGGGCCTGTAGGACAAGGGAGCTTAGGAGTGCGGTGGATTTCTGTCAGGAGGTCATTTATTTTCCCCGAGAAGAAGGACTGGAATTTATGACAGTCTTCCTGGCCGAAGGTGGGTTTGTGCCCCTTGTCTTTCCTTAATTCATTAAGGACCCTGAAGGTTCTGACCATTGCTACCGACCATTCACATCATTAATACGGGGGTCTTTAGGGGGTGGAGGGAGGGACCATGGTGTCCAAGAAAAAAAAAGGCTCCCAGGAGGAGGGGGTGTATGAATGGTGTGAATGGTCAGTAGCAATGGTCAGACCCTTGACGTGGTGCTACTGCTCACTGGTTGTAACACAACTGGTGCTAATCTGACTTTTGTGTGCATGGAGTGCAGCTGGAGTGTCCTGGGTGGGGATCCATTGGTCACACTCGTCTGTAGGCACCTGGAGGCGTAGCTTCAGATGAACCCGTGCGACACCACTCGTCGCACGGGTTGTAATTGTAATTGTAATTGTAGTTAAATTTGTAGAGCACATTATCACCCAGGTGTCACTAAGCGCTGTATGGAGGGTGCACCTAAGCCAGGAGGGGTGAGTGGGTGGCTGCTTAGATATTGCCCCAAGCCTCTGAGAACAGCAGCATCTTCAGCTTTTTCCTGAAAGGAAGGAAGTTAGCTTCCTTGCGAAGGCTTGCCAGGAGGCTATTCCACGCTTGGGGGATAAAAGTCGAGAACGCTCTCCCGCCCATAGAGGACAAGTTGAAACGGGGGCATACCAGTAGGTTGGCTTCTGCTGACCGAAGTGCCCTCCTGGGGACATAGTTGGTTGGGCGGTCCTTGATGTTCCTTGGGGCTTGACCATACAGGGTTTTATCAGTGATGCGGACCCCCTTAAACTTGATTCTCTGTCTGACCGGAAGCCGGTGTAGGTCGCGTAGTAGAGGCGTGGCATATGCCCGTCTTGCTTTTTTAAAGATCAATCTGGCTGTGTCATTCATAACAACTTGTAGTCTGGCCAGTAGTTGTTGTGAGATGCCAGAGTACAGAGAGTTGCCATAGTCCAGGCGCGACAGGATCAAGGCTGATACTGCCCGTCTAAGAGTGGCAAAGGTGAGGAGCAGGGACAGTTTTCGCAGTTGCCTCAACAGTCCAACACAGGTTCCTACGACTGCCGACACCTGTTGTGCCATAGATAGCTTGGCATCAATCTTGGTGCCCAGACTTTTTACGGCCATAGCTGGTTCTGGAAAATGCCCAAGTTCCTTAGGCCAGAAGAGATCGTTCCAAGGGTTGGAGGGGTGTGGTGACCGCCAGTACCTCTGTTTTATCGGGATTTATCTTTAGGGAGTTTGCCGCCATTCAGTTGACAGTGAATTTTAGAATGTTTTGCATCTTTAGGTGAGCTGATGGTGAACTGTCAATCTGGACGATAATTTGGGTGTCGTCTGCGTAGTTATAAATCCGACACTCCAGTTGGATTAGTGCGGAGATCAGAGGCTGTAGATAGGCGTTAAAAAGAAGTGGCGAGAGTGCAGAGCCCTCCGGTACACCACATGAGAGAGTAGCTGGATCATACACCAGATCGACTAGTTGGACTCTCTGGGAACGGTCTTTAAGAAAGGAGGTGAGCCAGGCAAGAGCTGAGCCCTGGATTCCCAGATCCGTAATCGGCGACAGTAGTTGGGTATGATTGACCGTGTCAAATGCCGCGGATAGGTCTAACAATACCAGGGCACATAGCGTTTTCTTATCAACTCTAAGTCTCAGGTCATCCAGCACGGAAAGCATGACTAATTCCGTGGTGTGATGGACCCTGAAGCCGGCCTTATTCGATTCTAGGAGGTGGTTATCTGCAAGGTGGTGAGAAAGAGACTAGAACGTGCTGTTTAAGTATTTTGGCCAGAAAGGGCAGCTGAGAGATTGGCCTAAAATTTTTCAGGTTCGTGGTGTGTACGCCTGGTTTCTTTAATAGCGGGATAACACGGGGCTCCTTAAAGCTAACCGGGCAAGCCCTGATTCTAGATATTGGTTAAGGAGAGAAAGTACCTCATCCTCAATTCCAGGAAATGCCATTTTGAAGATTTTTGGCGGACAGGGGTCCGCTGGTGAGCCTGATTTCACCCGTCCCATGAGCGTAGTCAAAGTCTCCTTAGTAAGTAATGGCAGGGCAGGAAGGGGGTTAGAGAACATCGGGGTGGGATGGTCGGGCCTGTAGGACAAGGGAGCTTAGGAGTGCGGTGGATTACTGTCAGGAGGTCATTTATTTTCCCAGAGAAGAAGGACTGGAATTTATGAGAGTCTTCCTGGCCGAAGGAGGGTTTGTGCCCCTTGTCTTTCCTTAATTCATTAAGGACCCTGAAGGTTCTGACCATTGCTACCAACCATTCACATCATTAATACGGGGGCCTTTAGGGGGTGGTGGGAGGGGGCATGGTGTTCAAGAAAAAAAAGGCTCCCAGGAGGAGGGGGTGTATGAATGGTGTGAATGGTCAGTAGCAATGGTCAGAACCTTGACGTGGTGCTACTGCTCACTGGTTGTAACACAACTGGTGCTAATCTGGCCTTTTGTGTGCATGGAGTGCAGGTAGAGTGTCCTGGGTGGGGATCCATAGGTCACACTCATCCGTAGGAACCTGGAGGCGGAGCTTCAGATGAACCCGTGGGACACCACACGTCGCACGGGTTGTAATTGTAATTGTAATTGTAGTAAAATTTGTAGAGCACATTATCAAACAGGGGTCACTAAGCGCTGTATGGAGGGTGCACCTAAGCCAGGAGGGGTGAGTGGGTGGCTGCTTAGATATTGCCCCAAGCCTCTGAGAAAAGCAGCGTCTTCAGCTTTTTCCTGAAAGGAAGGAGGTTAGCTTCCTTGCGAAGGCTTGCCGGGAGGCTATTCCACGCTTGGGGGATAGAAGTCGAGAACGCTCTCCCGCCCATAGAGGACAAGTTGAAACTGGGGCATACCAGTAGGTTGGCTTCTGCTGACCGAAGCGCCCTCCTGGGGACATAGTTGGTTAGGCAGTCCTTGATGTTCCTTGGGGCTTGACCATACAGGGTTTTATCAGTGATGCGGAGCCCCTTAAACTTGATTCTTGGTCTGACCGGAAGCCGGTGTGAGTCGCGTAGTAGAGGCGTGGCATATGCCCGTCTTGGTGTTTTTAAAGATCAATCTGGCTGTCATTCATAACAACCTATAGTCTGGCCTGTAGTTGTTGTGAGATGCCAGAGTACAGAGAGTTGCCATAGTCCAGGCGCGACAGGATCAAGGCTGATTCTGCCCGTCTAAGAGTGGCAAAGGAATGGAGCAGGGACAGTTTTTGCAGTTGTCTCAACAGTCCAACCCAGGTTCCTACGACTGCCGACACCTGTTGTGCCATAGATAGCTTGGCATCAATCTTGGTGCCCAGACTTTTTACGGCCATAGCTGGTTCTGGAAAAGGCCCAAGTTCCTTAGGCCAGAAGATATCGTTCCAAGGGTTGGAGGGGTGTGGTGACCGCCAGAACCTCTGTTTTAGCGGGATTTATCTTTAGGGAGTTTGCCGCCATCCAGTTGACAGTGAATTTTAGAATGTTTTGCATCTTTAGGTGAGCTGATGGTGAACTGTCAATCTGGACGATAATTTGGGTGTCGTCGGCGTAGTTATAAATCCGACACTCCAGCTGGATTAGTGCGGAGATCAGAGGCTGTAGATAGGCGTTAAAAAGAATGGGCGAGAGTGCTGAGCCCTCCGGTACACCACATGAGAGAGTAGCTGGATCATACACCAGATCGACTAGTTGGACTCTCTGCGAACGGTCTTTAAGAAAGGAGGTGAGCCAGGCAAGAGCTGAGCCCTGGATTCCCAGATCCGTAATCGCCGACAGTAGTTGGGTATGATTGACCGTGTCAAATGCCGCGGATAGGTCTAACAATACCAGGGCACATAGCGTTTTCTTATCAACTCTAAGTCTCAGGTCATCCAGCACGGAAAGCATGACTAATTCCGTGGTGTGATGGACTCTGAAGCCGGCCTGATTCGATTCTAGGAGGTGGTTATCTGCAAGGTGGTGAGAAAGAGACTAGAACGTGCTGTTCAAGTATTTTGGCCAGAAAGGGCAGCTGAGAGATTGGCCTAAAATTTTTCAGGTTCGTGGTGTGTACGCCCGGTTTCTTTAATAGCGAGATAACACCGGCCTCCTTAAAGCTAACCGGGACAAGCCCTGATTCTAGATATTGGTTAAGGAGAGAAAGTACCTCATCCTCAATTCCAGGAAATGCCATTTTGAAGATTTTTGGCAGACAGGGGTCCGCTGGTGAGCCTGATTTCACCCGTCACATGCGCGTAGTCAAAGTCTCCTTAGTAAGTAATGGCAGGGCAGGAAGGGGGTTAGAGAACATCGGGGTGGGATGGTCGGGCCTGTAGGACAAGGGAGCTTAGGAGTGCGGTGGATTTCTGTCAGGAGGTCATTTATTTTCCCCGAGAAGAAGGACTGGAATTTACGACAGTCTTCCTGGCCGAAGAAGGGTTTGTGCCCCTTGTCTTTCCTTAATTCATTAAGGACCCTGAAGGTTCTGATCATTGCTACCGACCATTCACATCATTAATACAGGGGTCTTTAGGGGGTGGGGGGAGGGGGCATGGTGTCCAAGAAAAAAAAAGGCTCCCAGGAGGAGGGGGTGTATGAATGGTGTGAATGGTCAGTAGCAATGGTCAGAACCTTGACGTGGTGCTACTGCTCACTGGTTGTAACACAACTGGTGCTAATCTGGCCTTTTGTGTGCATGGAGTGCTGGTAAGTGTCCTGGGTGGGGATCCATAGGTCACACTCGTCCGTAGGCACCTGGAGGCGGAGCTTCAGATGAACCCGTGGGACACCACACGTCGCAAGGGTTGTAATTGTAATTGTAGTTGTAATTGTAGTAAAATTTGTAGAGCACATTATCACCCAGGGGTCACTAAGCGCTATATGGGGGGTGCACTTAAGCCAGGAGGGGTGAGTGGGTGGCTGCTTAGATATTGCCCCAAGCCTCTGAGAAAAGCAGCGTCTTCAGCTTTTTTCCTGAAAGGAAGGAGGTTAGCTTCCTTGCAAAGGCTTGCCAGGAGGCTATTCCACGCTTGGGGGATAGAAGTCGAGAACACTCTCCCGCCCATAGAGGACAAGTTGAAGAGGGGGCATACCAGTAGATTGGCTTCTGCTGACCGAAGCGTCCTCCTGGGGACATAGTTGGTTGGGCGGTCCTTGATGTTCCTTGAGGCTTGACCATACAGGGTTTTATCAGTGATGCGGAGCCCCTTAAAGTTGATTCTCGGTCTGACCGGAAGCCGGTGTAGGTCGCGTAGTAGTGGCGTGGCATATGCCCGTCTTGGTTTTTTAAAGATCAATCTGGCTGTGTCATTCATAACAACCTGTAGTCTGGCCAGTAGTTGTTGTGAGACGCCAGAGTACAGAGAGTTGCCATAGTCCAGGCGCGACAGGATCAAGGCTGATACTGCCCGTCTAAGAGTGGCAAAGGTGAGGAACGGGGATAGTTTTCGCAGTTGTCTCAACAGTCCAACACAGGTTCCTACGACTACCGACACCTGTTGTGCCATAGATAGCTTGGCATCAATCTTGATGCCCAGAATTTTTACGGCCATAGCTGGTTCTGGAAAAGGCCCAAGTTCCTTAGGCCAGAAGAGATCGTTCCATGGGTTGGAGGGGTGTGGTGACCGCCAGTACCTCTGTTTTATCGGGATTTATCTTTAGGGAGTTTGCCGTCATCCAGTTGACAGTGAATTTTAGAATATTTTGCATCTTTAGGTGAGCTGATGGAGAACTGTCACTCTGGACGATAGTTTGGGTGTCGTCGGCGTAGTTATAAATCTGACACTCCAGCTGGATTAGTGCGGAGATCAGAGGCTGTAGATAGGCGTTAAAAAGAAGGGGCGAGAGTGCTGAGCCCTCCGGTACACCACATGAGAGAGTAGCTGGATCATACACCAGATCGACTAGTTGGACTCTCTGGGAACGGTCTTTAAGAAAGGAGGTGAGCCAGGCAAGAGCTGAGCCCTGGATTCCCAGATCCGTAATCGGCGACAGTAGTTGGGTATGATTGACCGTGTCAAATGACGCGGATAGGTCTAACAATACCAGGGCACATAGCGTTTTCTTATCAACTCTAAGTCTCAGGTCATCCAGCACGGAAAGCATGACTAATTCCGTGGTGTGATGGACCCTGAACCCGGCCTGATTCGATTCTAGGAGGTGGTTATCTGCAAGGTGGTGAGAAAGAGACTAGAACGTGCTGTTCAAGTATTTTGGCCAGAAAGGGCAGCTGAGAGATTGGCCTAAAATTTTTCAGGTTTGTGGTGTGTACGCCCGGTTTCTATAATAGCGGGATAACACAGGCCTCCTTAAAGCTAACCGGGACAAGCCCTGATTCTAGATATTGGTTAAGGAAAGTACCTCATCCTCAATTCCAGGAAATGCCATTTTGAAGATTTTTGGCGGACAGGGGTCCGCTGGTGAGCCTGATTTCACCCGTCCCATGAGCGTAGTCACAGTCTCCTTAGTAAGTAATGGCAGGGCAGGAAGGGGGTTAGAGAACATCGGGGTGGGATGGTTGGGCCTGTAGGACAAGGGAGCTTAGGAGTGCGGTGGATTTCTGCAAGGAGGCCATTTATTTTCCCCGAGAAGAAGGACTGGAATTTATGACAGTCTTCCTTGCTGAAGGAGGGGTTGTGCCCCTTGTCTTTCCTTAATTCATTAAGGACCCTGAAGGTTCTGACCATTGCTACGGACCATTCACATCATTAATACGGGGGTCTTTAGGGGGTGGGGGGAGGGGGCATGGTGTCCAAGAAAAAAAAAGGCTCCCAGGAGGAGGGGGTGTATGAACGGTGTGAATGGTCAGTAGCAATGGTCAGAACCTTGACGTGGTGCTACTGCTCACTGGTTGTAACATAACTGGTGCTAATCTGGCCTTTTGTGTGCATGGAGTGCAGGTAGAGTGTCCTGGGTGGGGATCCATTGGTCACACTCGTCCGTAGGCACCTGGAGGCGGAGCTTCATATGAACCCGTCGGACACCACACGTCGCATGGGTTGTAATTGTAATTGTAATTGTAATTGTAGTTAAATTTGTAGAGCACATTATCACCCAGGGGTCACTAAGCGCTGTATGGAGGGTGCACCTAAGCCAGGAGGGGTGAGTAGGTGGCTGCTTAGATATTGCCCCAAGCCTCTGAGAAAAGCAGCGTCTTCTGCTTTTTCCTGAAAGGAAGGAAGTTAGCTTCCTTGCGAAGGCTTGCCAGGAGGCTATTCCACGCTTGGGGGATAGAAGTCAAGAACGCTCTCCCGCCCATAGAGGACAAGTTGAAACGGGGGCATACCAGTAGGTTGGCTTCTTCTGACCGAACTGCCCTCCTGGGGACATAGTTGGTTAGGCGGTCCTTGATGTTCCTTGGGGCTTGACCATACAGGGTTATATCAGTGATGCGGAGCCCCTTAAACTTGATTCTCTGTCTGACCGGAAGCCGATGTAGGTCGCGTAGTAGAGGCGTGGCATCTGCCCGTCTTGGTTTTTTAAAGATCAATCTGGCTGTGTCATTCATAACAACCTGTAGTCTGGCCAGTAGTTGTTGTGAGATGCCAGAGTACAGAGAGTTGCCATAGTCCAGGCGCGACAGGATCAAGGCTGATACTGCCCGTCTAAGAGTGGCAAAGGTGAGGAGCGGGGACAGTTTTCGCAGTTGTCTCAACATTCCAACACAGGTTCCTACGACTGCCGACACCTGTTGTGCCATAGATAGCTTGGCATCAATCTTGGTGCCCAGACTTTTTACGGCCATAGCTGGTTCTGGAAAAGGCCCAAGTTCCTTAGGCCAGAAGAGATCGTTCCAAGGGTTGGAGGGGTGTGGTGACCGCCAGTACCTCTGTTTTATCTGGATTTATCTTTAGGGAGTTTGCCGCCATTCAGTTGACAGTGAATTTTAGAATGTTTTGCATCTTTAGGTGAGCTGATGGTGAACTGTCAATCTGGACGATAATTTGGGTGTCGTAGGCGTAGTTATAAATCCGACACTCCAGCTGGATTAGTGCGGAGATCAGAGGCTGTAGATAGGCGTTAAAAAGAAGGGGCGAGAGTGCTGAGCCCTCCGGTACACCACAGGAGAGAGTAGCTGGATCATACACCAGATCGACTAGTTGGACTCGCTGGGAACGGTCTTTAAGAAAGGAGGTGAGCCAGGCAAGAGCTGAGCCCTGGATTCCCAGATCCGTAATCGGCGACAATAGTTGGGTATGATTGACCGTGTCAAATGCCGCAGATAGGTCTAACAATACCAGGGCACATAGCGTTTTCTTATCAACTCTAAGTCTCAGGTCATCCAGCACGGAAAGCATGACTAATTCCGTGGTGTGATGGACCCTGAAGCCGGACTGATTTGATTCTAGGAGGTGGTTATCTGCAAGGTGGTGAGAAAGAGACTAGAACGTGCTGTTCAAGTATTTTGGCCAGAAAGGGCAGCTGAGAGATTGGCCTAAAATTTTTCAGGTTCGTGGTGTGTACGCCCGGTTTCTTTAATAGCGAGATAACACGGGCCTCCTTAAAGCTAACTGGGACAAGCCCTGATTCTAGATATTGGTTAAGGAGAGAAAGTACCTCATCCTCAATTCCAGGAAATGCCATTTTGAAGATTTTTGGCGGACAGGGGGGACGCTGGTGAGCCTGATTTCACCCGTCCCATGAGCGTAGTCAAAGTCTCCTTAGTAAGTAATGGCAGGCCAGGAAGGGGGTTAGAGAACATCGGGGTGGGACGGTCGGGCCTGTAGGACAAGGGAGCTTAGGAGTGCGGTGGATTTCTGTCAGGAGGTCATTTATTTTCCCCGAGAAGAAGGACTGGAATTTACGACAGTCTTCCTGGCCGAAGGAGGGTATGTGCCCCTTGTCTTTCCTTAATTCAATAAGGACCCTGAAGGTTCTGACCCTTGCTACCGACCATTCACATCATTAATACGGGGGTCTTTAGGGGGTGGGGGGAGGGGGCATAGTTTCCAAGAAAAAAAAAGGCTCCCAGGAGGAGGGGGTGTATGAATGGTGTGAATGGTCAGTAGCAATGGTCAGAACCTTGACGTGGTGCTACTGCTCACTGGTTGTAACACAACTGGTGCTAATCTGGCCTTTTGTGTGCATGGAGTGCAGCTGGAGTGTCCTGGGTGGGGATCCATTGGTCACACTCGTCCGTAGGCACCTGGAGGCGGAGCTTCAGATGAACCCGTGGGACACCACACGTCGCACGGGTTGTAATTGTAATTGTAATTATAGTTAAATTTGTAGAGCACATTATCACCCAGGGGTCACTAAGCGCTGTATGGAGGGTGCACCTAAGCCAGGAGGGGTGAGTGGGTGGCTGCTTAGATATTGCCCCAAGCCTCTGAGAAAAGCAGCATCTTCAGCTTTTTCCTGAAAGGAAGGAGGTTAGCTTCCTTGCGAAGGCTTGCCAGGAGGCTATTCCACGCTTGGGGGATAAAAGTCGAGAACGCTCTCCCGCCCATAGAGGACAAGTTGAAACGGGGGCATACCAGTAGGTTGGCTTCTGCTGACCGAAGTGCCCTCCTGGGGACATAGTTGGTTGGGCGGTCCTTGATGTTCCTTGGGGCTTGACCATACAGGGTTTTATTAGTGATGCGGAGCCCCTTAAACTTGACTCTCTGTCTGACCGGAAGCCGGTGTAGGTCGCGTAGTAGAGGCGTGGCATATGCCCGTCTTGGTTTTTTAAAGATCAATCTGGCTGTCATTCATAACAACCTGTAGTCTGGCCAGTAATTGTTGTGAGATGCCAGAGTACAGAGAGTTGCCATAGTCCAGGCGCGACAGGATCAAGGCTGAAACTGCCGGTCTAAGAGTGGCAAAGGTGAGGAGCGGGGACAGTTTTCGCAGTTGTCTCAACAGTCCAATACAGGCTCCTACGACTGCCGACACCTGTTGTGCCATAGATAGCTTGGCATCAATCTTGGTGCCCAGACTTTTTACGGCCATAGCTGGTTCTGGAAAAGGCCCAAGTTCCTTAGGCCAGAAGAGATCGTTCCAAGGGTTCAAGGGGTGTGGTGACCGCCAGTGCCTCTGTTTTATCGGGATTTATCTTTAGGGAGTTTGCCGCCATCCAGTTGACAGTGAATTTTAGAATGTTTTGCATCTTTAGGTGAGCTGATGGTGAACTGTCAATCTGGACGATAATTTGGGTGTCGTCGGCGTAGTTATAAATCCGACACTCCAGCTGGATTAGTGCGGAGATCAGAGGCTGTAGATAGGCGTTAAAAAGAAGGGGCGAAAGTGCTGAGCCCTCCGGTACACCACATGAGAGAGTAGCTGGATCATACACCAGATCGACTAGTTGGACTCTCTGGGAACGGTCTTTAAGAAAGGAGGTGAGCCAGGCAAGAGCTGAGCCCTGGATTCCCAGATCCGTAATCGGCGACAGTAGTTGGGTATGATTGACCGTGTCAAATGCCGCGGATAGGTCTAACAATACCAGGGCACATAGCGTTTTCTTATCAACTCTAAGTCTCAGGTCATCCACACGGAAAGCATGACTAATTCCGTGGTGTGATGGACTCTGAAGCTGGCCTGATTCGATTCTAGGAGGTGGTTATCTGCAAGGTGGTGAGAAAGAGACTAGAACGTGCTGTTCAAGTATTTTGGCCAGAAAGGGCAGCTGAGAGATTGGCCTAAAATGTTTCAGGTTCGTGGTGTGTACGCCCGGTTTCTTTAATAGCGGGATAACACCGGCCTCCTTAAAGCTAACCGGGACAAGCCCTGATTCTAGATATTGGTTAAGGAGAGAAAGTACCTCATCCTCAATTCCAGGAAATGCCATTTTGAAGATTTTTGGCAGACAGGGGTCCGCTGGTGAGCCTGATTTCACCCGTCCCATGAGCGTAGTCAAAGTCTCCCTAGTAAGTAAGGGCAGGGCAGTAAGGGGGTTAGAGAACATCGGGGTGGGATGATCGGGCCTGTAGGACAAGGGAGCTTAGGAGTGCGGTGGATTTCTGTCAGGAGGTCATTTATTTTCCCCGAGAAGAAGGACTGGAATTTATGACAGTCTTCCTGGCCGAAGGAGGGTTTGTGCCCCTTGTCTTTCCTTAATTCATTAAGGACCCTGAAGGTTCTGACCATTGCTACCGACCATTCACATCATTAATACGGGGGTCTTTAGGAGGTAGGGGGGGGGGAGGGGGCATGGTGCCCAAGAAAAAAAAAGGCTCCCAGGAGGAGGGGGTGTAGGAATGGTGTGAATGGTCAGTAGCAATGGTCAGAACCTTGACGTGGTGCTACTGCTCACTGGTTGTAACACAACTGGTGCTAATCTGACTTTTGTGTGCATGGAGTGCTTGCAGAGTGTCCTGGGTGGGGATCCATAGGTCACACTCGTCCGTAGGCACCTGGAGGCGGAGCTTGAGATGAACCCGTGGGACACCACACGTCGCATGGGTTGTAATTGTAATTGTAGTAAAATTTGTAGAGCACATTATCACCCAGGGGTCACTAAGCGCTGTATGGAGGGTGCACCTAAGCCAGGAGGGGTGAGTGGGTGGCTGCTTAGATATTGCCCCAAGCCTCTGAGAAAAGCAGCGTCTTCAGCTTTTTCCTGAAAGGAAGGAGGTTAGCTTCCTTGCGAAGGCTTGCCAGGAGGCTATTCCACGCTTGGGGGATAGAAGTCGAGAACGCTCTCCCGCCCATAGAGGACAAGTTGAAACTGGGGCATACCAGTAGGTTGGCTTCTGCTGACCGAAGTGCCCTCCTGGGGACATAGTTGGTTAGGCGGTCCTTGATGTTCCTTGGGGCTTGACCATACAGGGTTTTATCAGTGATGCGGAGCCCCTTAAACTTGACTCTCTTTCTGACCGGAAGCCGGTGTAGGTCGCGTAGTAGAAGCGTGGCATATGCCCGTCTTGGTTTTTTAAAGATCAATCTGGCTGTGTCATTCATAACAACCTGTAGTCTGGCCAGTAGTTGTTGTGAGATGCCAGAGTACAGAGAGTTGCCATAGTCCAGGCGTGACAGGATCAAGGCTGATACTGCCCGTCTAAGAGTGGCAAAGGTGAGGAGCGGGGACTGTTTTCGCAGTTGTCTCAACAGTCCAACACAGGTTCCTACGACTGCCGACACCTGTTGTGCCATAGATAGCTTGGCATCAATCTTGGTGCCCAGACCTTTTACGGCCATAGCTGGTTCTGGAAAAGGCCCAAGTTCCTTAGGCCAGAAGAGATCGTTCCAAGGGTTGGAGGGGTGTGGTGACCGCCAGTACCTCTGTTTTATCGGGATTTATCTTTAGGGAGTTTGCCGCCATCCAGTTGACAGTGAATTTTAGAATGTTTTGCATCTTTAGGTGAGCTGATGGTGAACTGTCAATATAAACGATAATTCTGGTGTCGTCGGCTTAGTTATAAATCCGACACTCCAGCTGGATTAGTGCGGAGATCAGAGGCTGTAGATAGGCGTTAAAAAGAAGGGGAGAGAGTGCTGAGCCCTCCGGTACACCACATGAGAGAGTAGCTGGATCATACACCAGATCGACTAGTTGGACCCTCTGGGAACGGTCTTTAAGAAAGGAGGTGAGCCAGCCAAGAGCTGAGCCCTGGATTCCCAGATCCGTAATCGGCGACAGTAGTTTGGTATGACTGACCGTGTCAAATGCCGCGGATAGGTCTAACAATACCAGGGCACATAGCGTTTTCTTATCAACTCTAAGTCTCAGGTCATCCAGCACGGAAAGCATGACTAATTCCGTGGTGTGATGGACTCTGAAGCCGGCCTGATTCGATTCTAGGAGGTGGTTATCTGCAAGGTGGTGAGAAAGAGACTAGAACGTACTGTTCAAGTATTTTGGCCAGAAAGGGCAGCTGAGAGATTGGCCTAAAATTTTTCAGGTTCGTGGTGTGTACGCCCGGTTTCTTCAATAGCGGGATAACACGGGCCTCCTTAAAGCTAACCGGGACAAGCCCTGATTCTAGATATTGGTTAAGGAGAGAAAGTACCTCATCCTCAATTCCAGGAAATGCCATTTTGAACATTTTTCGGCGGACAGGTGAGCCTGATTTCACCCGTCCCATGAGCGTAGTCAAAGTCTCCTTAGTAAGTAATGGAAGGGCAGTAAGATGGTTAGAGAACATCGGGGTGGGATGGTCGGGCCTGTAGGACAAGGGAGCTTAGAACGAAGTGCGGTGGATTTCTGTCTGGAGGTCATTTATTTTCCCCGAGAAGAAGGACTGGAATTTATGACAGTCTTCCTGGCCGAAGGAGGGTTTGTGCCCCTTGTCTTTCCTTAATTCATTCAGGACCCTGAAGGCTTCTTTCTGGGGATTGACTGCTGCCGCGATCTTAGCCTCGTAGAATTCAGCCTTCTGTAATGTAATGGCCTTCTTATAGGAGGCGAACATTAATACGTAGGCTGACTGGGCTCTAGGTTCGTAAGCTTTACGCCAGGCTCTCTCATACTGGGGAAGTGATTGTTTTAGCTCTCTGACTGCCTCATTGAACCAAGGTGCCCCTTTCCCTTTATTCACGATTCTGACCCTGCGGGGTGGTGCCACGACATCTATGGCATCCTCGATCCTTCGTGAGAGGCTGACACTTTCAACATCTAAGTTTCCTTCTGTGATGGAGCTGTACCAGGGTGGAGTAGGGAGGTTACTAACTCATCTGCATTAACCTTGTTCCAGCTTCGCAGTACTTTCCACTACAGTCGAGTGTTAGCCGCTTTTTTGGGAGGGGGAAGTCGGCCCTGGATTAGATAGTGGTCCGACCAGTAACAAGGGGAGATGACAATGGGGCTACACAGTGGGTGAGATGACCAGACCAAATCAAGAGTGTGGCTCCTCAAGTGCGTCGGACCCACCACCATTTGGCGAAGTTTTAGAGGTGAGGACCTCTTCCAGCTGCTTTGCCTGGCTGTCTTTCGGGGAGTTTTCCCAGTGGTTGTAACACAACTGGTGCTAATCTGGCTTTTTGTGTGCATGGAGAGCAGCTGGAGTGTCCTGATTGGGGATCCGTAGGTCACGCTGTTCTGTAGGCACCTGGAGTTGAAGCTTCAGATAACCCCGTGGGACCACCCATCGCACTGGTTATAACATAACTGGTGCTAATCTGGCCTTTTGTGTGCGTGGAGTGCAGCAGGAGTGTCCTGGGTGGAGATCCGTTCGTCACGCTCTTCCGAGGGCACCTGGAGGAGGAGCTTCAGATGACCCTGCGGGACCACCCGTCGCACATCAACATCAAGAGCTAGCTCTTCAGATGAATTCAGCACTTGGTCTGATCTTACAACCAGTGCGACGGGTTGTGTCCCACGGGGTCATCTGAAGCTCCGCCTCCAGGTGCCTACGGAAGAGCGTGATGAACGGATCTCCTCTCAGGACACTCTACCTGCACTCTATGCACACAAAAGTCAGATTAGCACCAGTTGCGTTACAACCAGTGAGCAGTAGCACCACGTCAAGGGTCTAACCATTGCTAATGAATATTCATACCATTCATACGGGGGTCAATAGGGGCTGGGTGGTGGGGGCATGGTGTCCAAGAAAAAAAAAGGCTCCCAGGGGGAGGGGGTGTTGGAGACCCCCGTAAGAATGGTGTGAATGGTGAGTAGCAATGGTCAGAACCTTGACGTGGTGCTACTGCTCACTGGTTGTAACACAACTGGTGTTAATCTGAGTTTTGTGTGCATGGAGTGCAGCTGGAGTGTCCTGGGTGGAGATCCATTGGTCACGCTCTTCCGTAGGCACCTGGAGGCAGAGCTTCAGATGCCCCCGCGGGACCACCCGTCGCACTGGTTGTAACAACTGGTGCTAATCTGGCCTTTTGTGTGCATGGAGTGCAGCTGGAGTGTCCTGGGTGGAGATACGTTCGTCACGCTCCTCGGTAGGCACCTGGAGGCGGAGCTTCAGATGCCCCGGCGGGACCACCTGCCGCACTTCAACCGCAAGAGCTGGCTCAAATTATAGCGAAACTGGATCCACCAGGACTCTAGAACCTCAACAGTCGGTTACTACCCTAGCATTAAAAGACACGTTACCTAACGAGGAGCCCCAACAATCGTATCCCCTTGAGTCCTGCTCTCATCCTAACCCGATCACTGATTTTGACCCTCAAATGGGAACGGTCAGACGGGTGGATAGATCGCTAGTAGATCATGATAGAGGAAGGTACACGCAGGGTGACATCACAGGGAGTGGCGGACCCGTTTCCAGGCTTAAAAATACACAGACAGCTACTGCAGAGATAATCAAAACTTGCCATCCGATAGGAACACCCACACAACAACCTACTAGTATACCTCACAGATCGGACGTCGGAATAACCAGACCCCATCACATAAATGGGGATGTTATAAATTTCAGCTTGCAAACTTGTAAGACTTACAAAGCTATGCTATCCGCTATTAAAGATATGAGAAACCTGCTGTGCCTATCAGAAAATTGGCTTGCCAGAATGGAGGTCCTTCAGGTTACCTCGAGGGAAACACAAGTTAAACACAGATCCACCCCCATGGCGGTATCAAACAGAATTCACCGTCCACGCTCTCAACTCAACTATCTGTCAAATAGTGAACTTTTATCCATTTTATCGTCCTATGAACCTTCTCCCACTGTTCATAATAGGACAGGAGAAAATCATATCCAAACAATCAAAACAATCACAACGAATGGGGACAGAACCTGTCAGTCCAAAGTAAGAGGGCTTAATGCCAACAACCTTAAAAATGTGCCCTTAGTGCCGCAAGAGTCTGTCTCGGCTAGGATCAATGATCAGAAACACATGCGGTGTATACTACTAAACTGTCGCTCAGCAAATAAACACTCGGCTGACATAGCCGACATCATTCTAAGCCATGAAGTAGACGTTACCATCTTAACTGAAACATGGCTATGAGACTCGTCCTCGCCCTGTTTAGACCTGTTAGTCCCACCGAACTACCAAATCATGAGACAGGACAGAAAGGAAGGTAGGGGTGGAGGTATCGCTTGTATTCACAGATCAGACATCTCCATCACAAAAATTCATGCTGACCCATTAGAGTCTTGTGAATATATGGGCATGTCCCTTAGAACAGCTGATAACCAAAACTATAAACTCCATGCACTCTACCACCCCCCAGGTACAAAGACCAAATTCATAGACCAGCTAATAGAAATCATTACCACCAAATCTAACTCGCAGTCTAACGATATCTTCTTAGGAGACTTTAATATTCATTGGGAAGATCAGATAGATAGTCAAATCACAATCCTTTAAACCTTCCTGGTAGAGCAATCGTTAGTCCAAGGATGTCTTCTTCCCACCCACTCTAAAGGATCCACTTTAGACTGGATTATAGCTAAAGAGAAAGCGATAGAGAACATTGTAATCACACCATGTGATTGGTCAGATCACCATATAATCACATTCGAAATTCCCTTCAAAAAAATCAAATCATCTGCACAAGCGGTTAAACCAAAAAAATGGATCAGGGACACTCGAGGAATTAATATGGAAAACATAACCGCACGCTGTACATTAGATTTGCAAGCTCCCAAATGCATGGTTGACGCCAATGATCTCACTCTGCACTATAACAAATCTATGTCAAATATTCTCGAGGACATAGCCGCATTAAAATTGAAAAGGATCACTGACAAAGTCAAAAACCCGTGGTTCAATGATGCCCTTAATGAAGAAAGAAGATCAATGAGACTATCAGAACGCAAATGGCGACAACACCTGTCCTCGCCCCACTTATCCCTTCTGAGACAATCCAGGAAAGATTACAATAAAAGCATTATTAAATCAAAAAAAGAATTTTTCAGGAAAGAACCGGATAATGCAGTAAACAGACCCAGGAAACTTTCTGATCTACTTAAAGAACAATCTAAAAAATCAGCTAAAGTAGCACCATCCATCACCATAAAAAGTCTAAATAGTGAAGATTTTTCAGTCTTCTTTACAGATAAAGCTAACGCTTTGGAGAGGGAACTAAAAAAAGCAGCCGAAGACATGGAAAGCAGGAAGGATATGGATGACGAAGAACTGGTTCAACAAGAATTAACGAAACCTAAAAACAATGCAAGATGGTCGGGTTTTAAAGCGGTCAGTGAATTAGACATTGCAAAGATCATGTCGACCACTAAACCTAACAACCACTATAACGATCCCCTACCAGCAAAATGCTGGTCCACCTTTAACCACCTGTTAATCCCAGTTTGGACTAAGATCATAAATGCCTCACTGTCACAAGGACAAATCCTGGCCTGCCTTAAAACAGGACAAGTCACTCCTCTGTTAAAAAAAAACAACAGAGAACCCCTCTGTTCCAAACAATGTCAGACCTGTAACTAACATCCCCATGTTAGCCAAAGTATTGGAAAAATGTGTCCAACAACAATTGAGTCTACACATTTCCGAATTCAACCTGCTAAATGTTTGCCAATCGGGCTTCCGTCCAAACCACAGCACAGAAACTGCAATTTTGCCCATAGTAGATGACGCATTGTTGGCTCTTGACCACAATGAAACCTGCCTCTTAATCTTACTGTACCTGTCGTCGGCATTCGACACGGTGAACCAGCCCAAAATCTTAGATCGATTGGAAAAAAGAATGGGCCTAGAGGGTACAGTCCTCAACTGGTTCAGCTCCTTTCTTGAGAACATATCCCAAAAATTCATTGTTAACCAAACCCTTTCTGGCCCGACCAATAATACAATCGGAGTTCCACAGGGATCAACGCTTTCGCCAGCGCTATTTAATCTATACGTTGAACCACTCACGGAAATATTACAAAAAGCAAATATTGCTTTCCACATGTATGCAGATGACACTCAGTTGTACATCAAGGTTGTGTCAACAGAAGAGATAAAGATAATGAACCATGCACTATCAAGAACCCTCCAATGGTTAACCAAGAATCACCTGAAACTAAACCCTCAGAAAACCGAATTCCTACTAATTTCACCGCAGAAAAGCAAATTAAAGACAGTAGAATGGGTCAACCTTATCACTGCTCTAAATTGTACTCCAAAGATTGTCGACTCTACCAAATCACTTTGAATTACTCTAGATAATAACCTGAACATGTCAGCACATATCAATACAATGGCTAAAAATGCCCGATTCCATTTAAGTTACTTGCGAAAACTTAAACCTTTCCTGAACAAAACAGACATTAAAACTGCAGTTCAAGCACTGGTCATCTCAAGGATCGAATACGGTTGCACTACCCTGGCTGGGCTCCCCAAAATCACAACAGCCCCATTGAAAGCCTGTCTTAATGCAGCCACAAGGCTGATTGCGGGATCCAAAAAAATCTACCGTATCTCCCCTCACCTGAAAATGCTAAACTGGCTGCCTTTCGAAGCAACAATTAATTTCAAGTTGGCATCCATCACCCATAATGCAATCCATCACAAAACTCCAGGTTACCTGGCTCAGAAACTTACTCTTTCCGGAGTTAACCGACCCTCCAGGAGCAAAACAGACTTACTTTTGAAACCGGCTCGCTTCCGCAAGAAAAAGACTTATGACCGAGCATTCTCAGGAGCAGCACCGAGAATTTGGAATGCACTCCCACCAAACATCAGAAGAATCACATCCATCGCAACCTTCAACAAGCATTTACAATGCAATAGTTCTCGGGTTAATTAAGTTTGCGCTATTGGCATTGCTAAATATTGCAACACCAACTGCAACAAAAGTATATAAATTGTAGGCCAAAAAAATAAGTATTTATTTTTGTAGCAATGGTGGCACGCTGCGCTTTAGATCTTACTTGCATTACATACACATTCGAGTCAAAGGAACAAATAATACCAAATCATTATGACATTCCAACAAAATCTGGCAGACTGTTCATATGGCAAGAGTACCACTGACCAAGGTAACAATAGACAGCAGCTAAGAGTTCGGATTTTATATCCATACACTATTTCTCCAAAAGTAGCTGGGGAAAGAAAGGCCATTCTTGGAGCATCCAAGAATACAGGGGCTGCTCAGACATGCGACATTCAACACGAGTCAAATAGGCATCAGCTCCTTCGGTGTAATAATTACACTAGGGACATGCACATTCTGTATTGTAATAATAAATACTGAGGTGGTGCTTACATTTATGTTTCTGCTCATGGTTTTAGGAGATGGGAAATTCCAAATGTGTCAAACGTCTGGCCACAAAAAAGAGGTGTTCTCCAAGAACGGGATATGAACTTGATGAGCCAAATACGTGCAGAATAAAGCACATAAACCTTACTATCGTTAATGTGTTGGTCATTAGCACAGTAAAGTTATTGTTCCCTCAGAGGCCTAGCTCATAATTTAGCCGCCACTTCTAAATGAGTGCGTCAGTTCTGACATCACGATGATGTCACACTCTGCTCCGGACTTTGGTTACAGGAAGACAAATATGCCCAAATTAGCTACCTTATTACATGAAACTCACAAAACTACTTAGGGTGCTAAACAGCACCCCAAGACACAAACCAGCGTTTATCGATTTAAATATCAAATGGCCTAATTATGCACACGTGGACGGTCTGACACATTCGCAAAGCGACAACACAATTTTATAACTGCGAATCATGCTCTTGTTAAACTCCCGCCATCGAGATAACTGGAGGCAGCCGACCTTTATCTCGTATTTAAAACACAAGCAATAGCCGAAATTCATTTTCAAATTATTTTCCAATCATATAAAAGGAAGAAGGGGAGGGGGCGCGTGTTTACTTTATTGAATCCTTTTAGCAGCTCGCGCGGCTGGTGAGAGGCACTCTTGACGTTTTCCAGGGAGCTGCGGGGACGGTCCGGAGGGAACATGCTTAATCGAATAAACTAATCTTTGCTGTGGAGATTAAGTGGATGGCTACAGCGGCAGAGAGCGGCAGAATGCAAAGTGTCCGCAAGGTACCGGCTGCCTCAGAGGTGCTGCCTCCCCGCCGGGCCCACCCTACTGATCTTGCAAAATCGGTAAAGTCATGGAAATTTAATTAGTGTGGCTTGCATTGTGTAGGGCGAGTGCCGGTCCGGCGAGAAGGGGCGGGACTGCGAGAGCCGATTCCGATGCGCACCTTCGGATTGGGCCGCGCGACGTCACGTGAGCTGTCTACGGTAGAAGCTCACGCGCGCGACCCAATCCGAAGGCGCGCATCGGTATCCGACGCCGCCATAGGAAATGCTGGGCACGCGGCCAGCTCTTATCTCCCTTCGTCGCGTTCTTTCTGCTGAAATGCCGACTATAATTCTCTGGCGAGAACGCGCTTTGCACTTTACTAGCCGAGACCTAAAAAGGAAGCAAAATCATTCTATATGAGCAAATTTCTCCCATAAGACTGATTGGACGACTGCTTGTCTATAAACTGATCACTTGTCTATAAACTGCTCACTTGCACTCAGTGCTCCACTCTCCGATGTTGATACAAAGATTATCCTGTTAGTTAGCTGTGCCTTGGTCATTCAACTATTGACTGTATATATGTTGATATGCTATACTGAAGTGTGAAACTGTAATGACTGGTTTTGTCCTCTAATGTTCTGGTTTTATCCACTAAGGTACTCATTTTGCTGACACGCTACTGTAAAGCGCTCTGATACCCTACACTGGGTCATGTTCGTGCTATAGAAAACACTAAAATAAAATAAATGAAATAAATAAGAGCTGACTCTTCAGATGAATTCAGCACTTTGTCTGATCCCATAACCAGTGCAAAGGGTCATGTCCCACGGGGTCATCTGAAGCTCCGCCTCCAGGTGCCTACGGACGAGTGTGACCTACGCATCCCCACCCAGGGCACTCCACCTGCACTCCATGCACACAAAAGGCCAGATTAGCACCAGTTGTTACAACCAGTGCGACGGGTGGTCCCGCGGGGGCATCTGAAGCTCCGCCTCCAGGTGCCTACGGAGAAGCGTGGCAAACGGATCTCCACTCAGGACACTCCACCTGCACTCCATGCACTCAAAAGTCAGATTAGCACCAGTTGCGTTACAACTAGTGAGCAGTACCACCACGTCAAGGTTCTGACCATTGCTACTGACCATTCACACCATTCATACGGGGGTCTATAGGGGCTGGGGGCATGGTGCCCAAGAAAACAAATAGGCTCCCAGGATGAGGGGGTGTTGGAGGCCCCAGTATGAATGGTGTGAATGGTCAGTAGCAATGGTCAGAACCTTGACGTGGTGCTACTGCTCCCTGGTTGTAACACAACTGGTGCTAATCTGACTTTTGTGTGCATGGAGTGCAGGTGGAGTGTCCTGGGTGGGGATCCGTAGGTGTCACTCCTCCGTAGGCACCTTGAGGCGGAGCTTCAGATGACCCCGAGGGACCACCTGTCGCACTGGTTGTAACACAACTGGGGCTAATCTGGCCTTTTGTGTGCATGGAGTGCAGCTGGAGTGTCCTGGGTGGAGATCCGTTAGTCACGCTCTTCCGTAGGCACCTGGAGGCGGAGCTTCAGATGCCCCGGCGGGAACACCTGCCGCACTTCAACCTCAAGAGCTGGCTCTTCAGATGAATTCAGCACTTGGTCTGATCCTATAACCAGTGTGTCGGGTGGTGTCCCATGGGTTCATCTGAAGCTCCGCCTCCAGGTGCCTACGGAAGAGCGTGGCAAACGGATCTCCAATCAGGACACTCCAGCTGCACTCCATGCACACAAAAGTCAGATTAGCACCAGTTGCGTTACAACTAGTGAGATGTAGCACCACGTCAAGGTTCTGACCATTGCTACTGACTATTCACACCGTTAATACAGGGGTCTATAGGGCCTGGGGGGTGGGGGCATTGTGGCGAAGAAAAAAATAAGGCTCTCAGGAGGAGGGGGTGTTGGAGGCCCCAGTATGAATGGTGTGAATGGTCAGTAGCAATGATCAGAACCTTGACGTGATGCTAATGCACAATGGTTGTAACACAACTGGTGCTAATCTGACTTTTGTGTGCATTGAGTGCAGGTAGAGTGTCCTGAGTGGGGATCCGTAGGTGTCACTCTTCCATAGGCAGAAAAGCAAAAGAATGTCCCAAATAGTCCCGTAAGGGAGATGATGTTAGGGAATACCTGTTGTCATCTGTTAATGGCAGAACCACCACCTACACACATATAAGAGACCTCGAATGAGTGACACTATGCAATTTCATCATTTTCTAAAGGGTTATAACTATATAGACGAGTGACAGCCTAAGTACTTTTAGTCAGAATTATGACAAAACTAATGTATCAAATTAAAACATAAATTTATTATAATTCGTAAGTATTTTAAAACAATTATTTGACATACAATTCGTAAGCAATAAATAAAACATGAAAAAAGAAAACAAAGCAAACAATATTGGTTAAAAATATTTGTTCAGAGGAACAACAGTCGACGCGGCGTTTCGGTTAAAAACCTTCTTCAGGACAGTTCTCTAAAAAAGAACACATAAAATTACTGAATAATAATAACATAATACATGTAATGTCTATAACGATACATTAATCTGACTGGCTGTCACTATGTTACATGCGGGGAAGCGATATTACTCTCACAGTACAAAATTAATTCAAGAGTGCCTTTCTATATTGCAGCTAAACAGACAGTGTGTCATCTAACATTCATCTTTATTGCAGAATTAAATGTTTTATAAAAAAAAAGCAATACAGTGTTATATTTTCTATACCTTTGATTTCGATGAAATCATACATATGTATGCAATCTGAATAGTAAGAGGCCAACAGTACATTTAATGGTGGTGGTTGTACCAAGAATCACAAGGGGATATTTGTTATGGGAACACTGGAGAGTTCGGAGTGTTCGTTATTAGAGAGGTATGCTCATTATATGAGCGGTAGGAGTACATAGGATTAGTATCTCTTAGCTCAAATAAAATATCTATGTATCTCTATCTCAGGATTGCCTTCTGAGATAATCAAAACACGGTGTCCTGATGTGGGTACACTGTGAGGATAGCCAAATATCCCTCTTGTACAAACTGGGTATATTGGTGATTGATGATATCTAGAGAGTCAACGAGTGTTCTAATTAAAAAGAGTACAACAAATGGCAGTAGCTCTTTCACTTCTTACCCATCATAATAAATAAGGGGGTTACCTTGTGTTTCAAATATTTTAATTGTACACTGCGTCGGAGGTGCCACCGCTTAGCTTTTTCAGGGTATCCTTTTCTAGGCAGAATATTAAAATAAAAACTCTAATGAGTCCTCCTCGCAATTAATTATTGTGTTCATGTTACGTATATATTCATAACGAACTCACCGAATATATGGACTTATTAGACCGCTGTAGCCATGTGCTTGATATGCCTCATCAGCTAGTTCTGTTTGTGAGATGATCCTCACGGTATCTAAAGTATAAATTTATATTTAGAAGGGTGCGATAAACAAAGTAATAAAATGAAATATGATATGATTCGTTTTTAAATTTATACTTTAGATACCGTGAGGATCATCTCACAAACAGAACTGCAATAAAGATAAATGTTAGATGACACACTGTCTGTTTAGCTGCAATATAGAAAGGCACTCTTGAATTAATTTTGAACTGTGAGAGTAATATCGCTTCCCCGCATGTAACATAGTGACAGCCAGTCAGATTAATGTATCGTTATAGACATTACATGTATTATGTTATTATTATTCAGTAATTTTATGTGTTCTTTTTTAGAGAACTGTCCTGAAGAAGGTTTCTAACCGAAACGCCACGTCGACTGTTTCTCTGAACAAATATTTTTAACCAATATTGTTTGCTTTGTATTCTTTTTTCATGTTTTATTTATTGCTTACGAATTGTATGTCAATTAATTGTTTTAAAATACTTACGAATTATAATAAATTTATGTTTTAATTTGATACATTAGTTTTGTCATAATTCTCTGACTACAAGTACTTAGGCTGTCACTCGTCTATATAGTTATAACCCTTTAGAAAATGATGAAATTGCATAGTGTCACTCATTCGAGGTCTCTTATATGTGTGTAGGTGGTGGTTTTGCCATTAACAGACGACAACGGGTATTCCCTAACATCATCTCCCTTACGGGACTATTTGGGACATTCTTTTGCTTTTCTACTTGATTCCCCTGGTCCCAGACCTTTAAGATAGGGGGCCTCCTATACTTTCTTTGCCACTCTTCCATAGGCACCTTGAGGCGGAGCTTCAGATGCACCCTGCGGTACCAACCGACGCACTGGTTATAACAATACTGGTGCTAATCTGGCCTTTTGTGTGCAGCTGGAGTGTCCTGGGTGGGAATCCGTTTGTCACGCTCTTCCGTAGGCACCTGGAGGCAGAGCTTCAGATGACCCCATGGGACCACCCATCGCACATCAACCTCAAGAGCTGGCTCTTCAGATGAATTCAGCACTTGGTCTGATCCTCTGTGCCCCCACAGTGCCTTGAGACCCCCGCAGGTGAGTAGCCACACTTACAAAGCCTGAGTGATTGATCACACTAGGCGGTTGCCTGGTATTAATAAAATAGTCTTAGTGCTGCTTGGCTTTCTATTATAATTTATATACAGTCTTTGTAAAGCACTGTTTGCACATAGCTTTGTTTATCATAATTCCAATTTATTTATTTATCTAATAAAGCTATTTTTTCAAAGATGAATCACTTACTGGACATTGAAGTTATTGAGTGTCATTTACTGTGCCATACCATCTGAGTTTGGATCACCATCTCACCCCTGGAGTACGATTTAACTGTGCACTCACATCCTAAAGGTAAGCAAGAGCCAAAAATGGACCCCCTGGCACCGGAAGTGGAGAAAGGGTGGGTCCTGCTGGATTTGATACTCTGAGGGAGGTTCTGGAGAAGGATGGATCTCTTCCTTCTTGCCCTCACTGCCGGCCTGGCGATGCTACAGTTACATGTTGTGTGTGTTCCTCTGGAGGTGTTTACCTTTGCAGCCAGGTGTGGTGGGTCGCTGCTGGTATTGACAGCTGTGTAAGGGAGGCACCAGGTCTCAATGGTGATGCATGAGGGGAGTGGGACCCAGTGGACTTCTCTTGAGTGCTGGAGTGATTGTGTCATATGAGCAAAGACCCCCGATGAGGGGCAGATACAAGCAGAAGACCCTTATTGGAGGTAGGAAGATCTGAGGCACGTGGGCAAGGTTTCACCCATGTCAAAAGGAGCCAGACCCAGTGACACTGTTTTCAGGGCAGGTTCACTTCCTGAAGCAGCGTCAGCGGGGCACTGTGGGTGTAGTTTGGAGTGCAATGTGGGTCATAATGCCGGGTGGGGTAAGGGAGGTCACTCTGGAAGTGAAAGAAGTTTACACGGATAGCTGTGGCGTGAAGCAGCCAAGATTCCTATGAGACAGCCCTGTAATGGCTCCCTGCCCCCGTAGTGACATCCTCTCCCTCTATTCTGACACTCCATGCCTTCTCATGCTTCTTGCCCTTCTCTGGACACTCACTGTCCCTCTACATACACTTCCTGCCCCTCTACAGACACTCACTGACCCTCTACAGACACTCCCTGCCCCTCTACGGACACTCCCTGGCCCTCTACAGACACTCACTGACCCTCTACAGACACCCCCTGCCACTCTACGGACACTCCCTGCCCCTCTACGGACACTCCCTGCCCCTCTCCGGACACTCCCTGCCCCTCTACAGACACCCCCTGCCCCTCTACAGACACTTCCTGTCCCTCTACAGACACTCCCTGCCCCTCTACAGACACCCCCTCCCCCTCTACGGACACTCCCTGACCCTCTACAAATACCCCCTGCCCCTCTATGGACACTCCCTGCCCCTCTACAGACACTGCCTGACCCTCTACAGACACTCCCTACCCCTCTACAGACACTCACTGCCCCTCTCTGGGCACTCCCTGCCCCTCTAGAGACACTCCCTGACCCTCTACAGACACTCTCTGCCCCTCTACAGACACTCCCTGTCCCTCTACAGACACTGCCTGACCCTCTACAGACACTCCCTACCCCTCTACAGACACTCACTGCCCCTCTCTGGGCACTCCCTGCCCCTCTAGAGACACTCCCTGACCCTCTACAGACACTCTCTGCCCCTCTACAGACACTGCCTGACCCTCTACAGACACTCCCTACCCCTCTACAGACACTCACTTCCCCTCTCTGGGCACCCCCTGCCCCTCTACAAACACTTCCTGCCCCTCTACAGACACCCCCTGCCCCTCTACGGACACTCCCTGGCCCTCTACAGACACTCACTGACCCTCTACAGTCACCCCCTGCCCCTCTACGGACACTCCCTGCCCCTCTACAGACACTCCCTGCCCCTCTACATACACTCACTGACCCTCTACAGACACTCCCTGTCCCTCTACGGACACTCCCTGCCCCTCTACAGACACCCCCTGCCCCTCTACAGACACTGCCTGACCCTCTACAGACACTCACTGCCCCTCCCTGCCCCTCTATAGACACTCCCTGTCCCTCTATAGACACTCCCTACCCGTCTACAGACACTCCCTGCCCCTATCTGGACGCTGCCAGCCCCTCTACAGACACTTCATGCCCCTCTACCGACACTCCCTGGCCCTTGACAGACACTCCCTGCCCCTATCTGGACACTCCCTGCCCCTCTACAGACACTCCCCGCCCCTCTACAAACACTCCCTGCCCCTCTACAGACACTCCCTGCCCCTCTAAAGACACTCCCTGCGCCTATCTGGACACTCCCTGCCCCTCTACAAAAACTTGCTGCCCCTCCACAGACACAATCTGACCCTCTACAGACACTCACTGGCCCTCTACAGACACTCCCTGCCCCTCTACAGACACTCCCTGACCCTCTAAAGACACTCCCTGCGCCTATCTGGACACTCCCTGCCCCTCTACAGACACTTGCTGCCCCTCCACAGACACTCCCTGACCCTCTACAGACACTCACTGACCCTCTACAGACACTCCCTGCCCCTCTACAGACACTCCCTGTCCCTATACAAATACTCCATGCCCCTCTACAGACACTCCCAGCCCCTATACAGACACTCCCGCCCCTATACAGACACTCCATGCCGCTCTACAGACACTCCCTGTCCCTCTACAGACACTCCCTGCCCCTATCTGGACACTCTCTGCCCCTCTACAGACACTCCCTGTCCCTCTAGAGACACTCCCTGACCCTCTACATACACTCCCTGCCCCTCTAAAGACACTCCCTGACCCTCTACAGACACTCCCTGCCCTTATCTGGACACTCCCTGACCCTCTACAGACACTCACTGCCCCTCTACAGACACTCACTGACCCTCTACAGACACTCCCTGCCCCTCTACAGACACTCCCTGCCCCTACACAGACACTCCATGCCCCTCTACAGACACTCCCAGACCCTATACAGACACTCCCTGCCCCTCTACAGACACTCCCTGCCCCTCTACAGACACTGCCTGCCTGTAGGAAAGTAGGATCTGCTTGCATGGTTACCCCCACTCTTTTCTTGGTGTCAGTATGTTTCTGACTAGTCTGAAGGGGATCCTGTTAATCAGGACCCCAGTCACTGTCCTTTCTCCCTAAATTGACCATGGTAAGTACTTCTGTACATCCACAATTGGCTACTGGTGCACCCTTGTAAATCAGTAGTATATGGTACTGAGTTATCCAGTGCATAGTTTCACGAGGAGACTCCCATGGCCGGCGCATGTACTGTGCCACCCATCAGAGTCCACTCAAACTGTGACTGCAGGCCTGCCACTGCAGCCTGTGTAAGCTGGTGCCAGCACCACTGCTGACAAATATACGCTTCTTATATCTGAGGTCACGGCACTTAAAACCTATAAGTCCCCCCTATGGCAGGCTCCTCAGTCCTGAAGGCAGGGTGCTTGGTTATAAGGGTGAGAGGGCTCCTGCAAGAGCAGGACACCCCTACAAACCCCGCAGTTACTTTTCCAGGCTTTTTAAATGCGGTCAGACATTTTAATACATATAGTGGACATCGGTTATTACAAGATGTCTAACTATATAGTGGCTGCCCCGAACCCAGTCATGTTTTGGTATCAAACATGTAATCATACCCCAACACTGATTCCAGTGTTGAAAGTACGATCCCTTGTACTGGGGGCCTCCCTTGGGGTACCCCACTGTACTGCCGGTGATAGCCTTTCAGCTGGTGCCGCTGCCGACCACAGACACGATTCTGCCCTCCTGCTGCTGAACCAAGCTCGAGCAGGGGAAGGAAGAACAATACGTTTCCTGTCACAAGGAGGTGTGATCACCTCCCAGACAGGACTTGGTGTACTGGGCTTGGGTGGGGGGCGCTTGCCAGCGCCATCAGACTGCTTTGATCGGCACATTTGGTGCCCTCTTTGCATACTCCAGTTTGAGCCAGTTCAGGCAGACCGTCACTCCCGCTCTGGCATGAAACTGGAGAAAGGACATGGGAGTATCCTCCCCTCTGTCCAGCCCCCCTTTGGGAGAGGCCCCTGAGTCCTTCCAACCCTTTCCTCAGGGTACTTAAGGGCTTACCTATGTGTGGTTACTTGAATTTGCTGTGGGACAAGAGTAAAGCCTGAAACCACATCCCTCTTCGACCGTCTGGACACTTGGACTTCGCTGGACTTCTCCTGGAACCGAGACTGCATCACGGCAGACTCCCGCTGCTCCTGGTCTCGCGGTTCTGCAAGTCTTTGCTTGTGTCTGTGCCTTTTCCAAGCTCTTCACCAGACCTGTGGGCAGCAAGGACATCTGAAGAAGTCTCTCTTGGAGAGAAGGAGTCACTCCCCTGCATCTGCAGGCACCCCAACGAAGCTGACCGGTCTGCTGCTCCTGACGTCCCACAGACTTCGAAAGGCTCAGCAACACAGGTGGTGGTTCTGGAACCCAATAGAGGCCTGTCCTGTCCTCTTTGCAATTTGGAGGCCAGCTGGGACCGAACCCCTGTGCAACCTGTTGACTTGCCATTGACAAGGCTTGTTGGCTCTGGACTCCAGAGATCTTGGGGCAACAAGAAGCTCCAGCCTCCAAAATCTCTTCCTGCCAAGATCAGCATCCTCTTTACACCCTCTGCCCCATGGGCCTTCCTTCTTGGTGAGCTGCTCGAGGTCCTCTTGCTGCTCCTGTGCCTCCAGCCTGTGGGTTCTCTGGAGGGTTTTCTATTGCTCCAGTTCGCTCCCTTGCAAGCTCTGGGCCTGCTCTGACTATCCTTCTGTTGGTGAGTCCCTTGGACCTTGCTGTTCCCAATGTTGCTCCTTTTACGTTCTCCTCACCGGTTGCAGCTACCAAGACTTGTAGATATTCCCGCCATACACTGACCCCCCCTGGTCACTGACACCCGACATGGGACAGCTCGCGCACGGCTCCTCAGTGTCGCCTGGTCCTCACAGCTGCAGCTCCAAGGTCACCCATCCAACAACGGTGGGCATTGCTCTTCCATGCTTCCACGTCACTCCTGAGTGGCATTGACTCTGTCCCCTCTGCTTGCAGGTTCTTTACTTCCAGAATCCACTGTTGGATTCTATCGGACTTCTTCACCTTCTTCTCCAGAGCACTTTTCTCCAAGTCTCCCATTGTCGTCTATGAAGGTTTCCGACGTCTCTTCACCCCTATTCACCTGGCTTCCCTGGTGTAGGTAAGCTTGTCTTTGGGACATCGACAGGTGGGGTTGCACTCCAACTTTCCATCCTCCATGGGAATTCTTCAGGGTCCCTTGGGAAGTGTGCTTCTTCTGTAAAACTGCAACCGCGACTTCTCCATTGACTTCCACTGGGCACGCGGCAGTGTTCCCACTCTGCACACAGCCTCCGTGGTGTTCGTGGGTACCTATCTTGGGGGATTCCTTGTGTCCTCAGCTCCTACGGGTCGTCTGGTCCAAGTCCCATCATCTTCTGCAGTTTGCATTCCACTTCCTTGATATATGGTTTGGTCTCCCCCTGGAGACCACTGTATTTTGTGGTACTTACCTGATTGCAATTGAAGTACTGGTGTGTATTCGTGTCGATATCTCATGATAGAAGATATACCAATGTGTTAGTGAGTGTTGTGTAATAAATAGGCATATTTCTATTCCTACAATTTGGGGTTCTTTTTCGTGTAACCTACACTACATGATTAAAATGGTAAACAAGCTCCTTAACACTCCTTCAAGATAGGACTGAAGGCCGCTCTCCACAGTTATCACTTTGAGACCTTCCTGTAGTTATCAGAGACCACTAAAATCACTGCAAGAGTCGCCTGGATTAGTGCAAGTTGCATCACTTAAATAAGTGTGCACCATATACTAAACCAGCCTCCGAGTCCTACACCATTGCTGTCCTATCACCTTAAGTCCATCTTCTTACACTCCCTGTCCCTATCCTGACACTGTGGCCCTCTCTAGTGACACTGTGCACCCCCTCAGAACACTCTTGGAGAACCTGGCCTTATGGGCCAGGCGGCGCAGGGCATGCCTAAGATCTCCGAGTTCACCTGCCTCGACCGAACACATGTTAGGCGTAGAAAAGTAGTTTTATTAGCTGCAGCTAAGCACAGTTATCTAAGAAGTACCACACAGGTAGGTTCTCAAGAGACTGCCACTTCAATCCGTGGCGCACAGTCTTTTATACAGCACAAGTTTACAATGACAACTCCCAATATACACAAAACTGACAAATAGGAATAGTTCGAAAACAAGCTATCGAATGTCTAAAACACATCCTCCTTTCAGACCCCATGTGCTCTCCTCCCCTCAGGTTAATCAACACTAGTGCCCGTAATTCAATTTGCAGGAGGCAAAACGTGTAGAATGCTTCAAAAGAAGGGCTATGTAACAATAGAACACACGAAGAGAATAGTGAAGGCCAGTTAAATAAGATAAGGTAGAGAAGAATGGTGGGACCCAAACAGTGGAGTAAGACATGGATTAATCAGTCTAGACACAGCTTTGCGAACTCTGCCAGACCCTGACATCAGTATCGCACACAAGGACAAAGGTTGTTCTTTAACAGGAAAAACATGGAGCAGCTGAAAAAGGCAGAAAGACCATTTTACCGCGTTAACCGTGCTGCCTTTAGTGAGGCAACATAAAATGGCGACTAAACACAAAATGGCGGCTGTAGCGTAGCGGGCCGAAAACTACATAACCTCACTCTACGACCCCTTCTGTAGTTTAACACTTCCCAAACATCTAGTGACACTCAGTGACTCTCTAGTGACAGTTCTTGTGCCTCTCCTTACACTCCACTCTCATCTAATTATATTGTGCACCCCCTCACAACACTCTCTGATTCCTCCCCTAGTTTATCTCTCCCACTCGGTACTCCGCCAATCCCTGCCACTCCATCGCCCTCTCTTGCCACTCCACTCCGCTCTCATGACACTGTACACCTCATGACACTCTACGATCCCTCCTTTTGGTTAACACTCCCTGGTTCTGTAGTGACATGCCCTGCTCTTCTCTGTACACTTCTTACTATTCAAGTCAGACTATGCGGTTTGACAACAAATGCATGAAATTATGGGGACTTAGTCCACGCACGTCATCAAAATATGTTGGTCCAATTCCTGGCTAGCTCACAGTGCACCGTCTGGACCCCTAAACCTGAGAGGGTACCGGATGGTGTTTGTAACCTCAGAACATGACCACTCTGAGCCCCTCCCGGGAAAATGTGGAAACAGATCTACTTTTTCGCTTGTACCTTAGGCATGCCCAAAGGGAGACATTTTCAGCAGGGCTAAAAATTCCACGGACTCGATAATTCTTGCCCCGGTGCCTCCTCGACTCACGGGTTCACACTCTGCGACTCTGGGCAATAGCTTGCTTAATCTCCACAACGGCCCCTCGCGGCGGGATGCCTGACTTTCACCTTGTGGATACCCTGCTATCTCACAGGGGAATACCAGGAAGGGTTCCCTAAGCAAGCGCCGGGAAACCCACTGCGGGTAGCTGTGCGCTATATAAGCTCAACTACATTTACATTTACATTTACATTTACACAAAATGGCATTTCAAACATTTATTGAAGCAATTGGGTTCTTGTGTAAAAGACAAGAGCTGCAGTTATTAGCAGAAGGAATACAAAGCATTGTCACCAGCATTACAAGGATGTGGAAAAAGATGAATAATTCAACCATTATAACGTTGCTGAGAGTATTGCGTATATGAACATCTATCATAATGAGAACCCTACCTACCCTGACCCGACTCTAGAGAGCGTAATAAGCGCATTCTGCCATATCTCCTGGAGTAGCCTAACTCCCCGTTTACCTGTATGAATGATGTGTCTGGATGCCAGCCAGGTGTGGAGCAGGCCTCTGTCATTAGCAGGATGGTTACAGAACTCAGCAGGGCTGGGAATCAGCCATGGGCGGACGTCCTGGATAATCCACGGAACTGCTCCTCTGATGAGCTAAATGTCAGAAGTAGTTTCTATAATAAAAACTTGCCTCGTTCACACTGTGTCTTTGGTCCTTAGCTATTTAATATTCGTATTTCTGTCTCAGAATGGAAAACATTGTGATAAAATGCTTATGAAAAAATGTGCTTGCAAGCAGAACACTTCCTAAGGAGGCAAAAAAGTCACCAGTCGAGAAAGAGGTCAAGTTCAAACGTGAACATGGAACATGGACATTTCATTTTTGTGCATGGGCCCTGTTAAACCTCAATACCCTGCCCCCTCCCAACACTCCTGCCACTCCAATGACGATGCACGCCGCCTCGTGATACTCACCAATCCCTGCTCCAGTTAAACACTCCCTGCCACTCTATTAATACTGCCTGCCTCTTCCTTGACATACCACGCCTTCTCACGCTCCCAGCCACTCCAGTGACACTTCGTGGCTCCTCACACTCTCTCTCCCTCTCCGAGACTCCATTCCTACATGCTCGACACCCCATCCTCCTCTTCTGAAGCTGCCCAGTCTGTTCCTACAAATACTTCTCCTCTGACACTCTAAGGTCCAGACTAACAAAGATGCCAGGCAAAACCTACTTTTGCATTTGTCGCTCGAAGTAGGAATGGTATGCCCAGACATGGGTCCCGTGCTCACCGTGACTTGTTTCCAGTCCAGGGAGGACCTGGCCTGGCAGTTCGGGCTGGACTGTTCCCATGAGGCACAAAATCAAGACTGATCTGCACATGGCCGGGTCTACCTGAAATGGCATGGGGAGCAAAGAAACTAAGGAATTTGGCCCAAATCTCGGTACCGGGGTGAATGTTTGACATTGTTTCAGCATTAAGTCTATCAATTGTTCTTTATGCATTAGATAACGCAGCGCAGCACAGTACAGCGCAGCACAGCACAGCACCCAGAGCTGCTACACTGGGTTGCGTGAGAAGGAGAGAGCAGGAGAGTGCCACCTCTTCAGAGGTATGGCACTTCCCTGGCTTCTCCCTAGCACCGGGACTCAATCAGGCTGCTGAGCGCCACACACACACCTGTGCTCTATAGTGTGAGGGTGACTGTGCACAAGTCTAGGATTGGTTCTCAGTACAGAATGCAAAGCTTACCCTTACTTTAAAATGTATCCTACTTTGTCTGTGTGCAGTACAGAGCTGCCCAAAATGAAAAATCGTAAAAAGAATGATAAAAGTATTTCTATTTTTAACCCCTTCTTTGAGTTAGCATTTTTCCTTTTCTGTGATAGCATTACTGATTCCAGCCTCTGCACTCCCTCAACAGAATCACTCCCCTTCTTTGTTATCTACCTTTAGTGTAGGCACCACGCCTACAAGGGACTGTGTTTAAAACAGTTAGACACAAGATAGCCATGAATACATAGGTATTGATAACCCTGTATATGATCGGATAAGCAAGTTCCCCTACCACATTGGCACACTACTAGAAGCCAGTACAATTCCTCGAAACACATTGCCTCTTAAGATGCCATCATTTAAAGCCTAAACTTCGGCGGGGCACACTACTAAGCTCGACCAATGTCTGGACCGAAGACTTTAAGCGTTAGAGAGGAAGACATTGAGGAACTCCTGAAACGCCCATCGAAACTTAACCCAAACAATACATCGACCAATCCAGGACAACAATTGGAGTTGGAAAAAATAACACGCCTAAAAAAAAAACAGATTCGTACAGCCCTACATGGAGAGGTGCTGTTGGAACATCTAAGAGCGGGCACAATACCAGATACCAGAAGGCCTTCAAGTGAAAAACCTCCCCGGCATCTTCATAGATCAACCGGAATACTTGGACGGATTCAGCCATATTGGAAAGAAATGTTCAAGAGACTGGATGTTCCACTCAATTAAAACAGCAGAACGCCTAAGTCAAAAAGAATTAGAGTTGATAAAAGAACTTGAAGAATGAGGTGATGAGCATACAGGAGTAAATCAGGAAACAGTAGTCTTGCTTATAGAAGGTTTAATGCATCATCTTGTAAAGAGACCTCATCCTTCAGCACAAAAGTTAAACTGATTTAAAGTTCAAGTGGCAGCATTCTAAGATAGAGATGTTCCAAAAGGGAACACTAAGGAGAATACATGTTCATGGCAACAAGGAAGAATTACATAGGCAAAGTAAGAATACTACAAAGAAGCATTTCACAATAACCAACCTTTTTTAGACAGAGGAACTAGACGCCCTACGGACAGAACGAGATCCATACAATGGTACAACCCGCCACCTCCAAAACAGTTCCAAGGAAAAAAAACATTGAGGAGGAATTTATACCGCTGGTAAAAGAGGTAAAAAGTTTGATTTGCAATCTGTCAGAATATAATCTATCGAAGGAAGAAGCACAAGTTCTCCAAAATAGTCTTTCATTTATACCGACCACGAAACCAGACATGGGTCAAACTAAACTAGAAATAACGCAACTCTTCCGGAAAATGAGGTTGAAGGATTTCTTCTTATAAAAGTCAGAGCCCACATCAATCAACTTTTCTGGCCTAAAAAATACATCCAACTTCTTTCCATCCTTTACATTGATGCCAATTGAATTATTGACGTTCGAAAAAAACTTTAATGAGGGATCTCAATACATTGGACAACAAAAAAAACCTTTACAAAGTGGAGCCTAACAAAAAAAAAAAATGGTATTAGACCAACTAATGAATAATGAAGATATCATAGTAAAGCCCGTGGATAAGGATGGTGCGGTTGTGATTTTGAAACGTGACAAATATGAGGCAGAAGTTACTCGCCAACAATCAAATGAAGGACACTATCGAAAATCAGAAGAATATCCAAACTGATCAACCTAATTGCTCCTGGAGAAGAAGAAGGATGGCTATCTAAAAAAGCGGCTGAGTACTTAATAAATGACAACCCAAGGATGCCCTTAATGTATGTCCTTCCAAAAATTCACAAGGACTTGACAAACCCTCCAGGAAGACCGATAAATTCAGGGGTGAATTCCATCTTAGAAAGACCAGCCAAATATGTTGATACATTCCTAAAACCGCAAGTGAGCGAAACTACGAGCTACATCAAAGACACTATGCAAGCTATCTCAATACTGGAAGGAGGACCATTCGAGGAAAAGGAGGAATAACTAGTCACATTAGATATTGCTAGTCTCTACCCTAACATTTCTCAAGAAGCAGGGCTGGAATCCCTTGAAGTGTTTCTGGACAAAAGAGCAAGACCACATATGTGCCTTCACAGTTCATACTACAACTGGCAGAAATTTGCCTCAAGTATCATTTCTTTAGCTTTAATGAGAACCAATATGTGTAAATAGAGGGGACCGCGATGGGGTGCCACTTCGCCCCAGAAATGGCCATAATGTCCTTGGCGTTGTTTGAAGACAAATGGATATATAGCAACAATCCATATGACGGACACATAAAAATTTGCCGTCGATATAATGATGATGTTTTCATGTTGTGGAGAGGAACTGAAGATCAACTGAAAGAGTTCCTTGGTTAAATAACCAACATCGGGATATCTAATTTACGGTTAACTTCAACAAAACAGGGATGAATTTTTTGGACCTCCTTTGTCAAACATGAAGAAGGTCTTCCATATACATCATTATACACAAAACAAACTAATATGTTTCTTCACTTTATAAACTTCCATCAAATAAATTTATGAGAGAATTTACCATTCAGCCAGTTTTTAAGGATAAGGCGTAACTGCAGGAAGAAGGAAGATTACTTTCATAATGCCAGTGCACTACTTTTAAAATAAATGGAAAGAAATTATCACAGAAAAATGCTAAAGCGTGCCATGAAAAGGGCATGGTACTCTCCAAGGGAGACTTTATTAACACCAAAGCAAAAGCAGAAAACTTACCCTTGGTCTTTGTTGCGACCTTCTCCAGTCTCACTAAAGAGGTTAAAAAGATAGTACGAAAGAACTGGAACACGGTGAAGGCACTAGAACCATTTACAGGAGTTCCCATCTTTGCTCTAAAGAAGAACTGAAGCATCAAAGATAAGCTAGTACGTGCCAATACCACCAAAAAGAAGGCAGATCAGCCCATCTGAACACTGATGTCTCTTCCTCCAATAAGAGGTTATAGAAGATGTGGAAACTGCATGTCATGAGACAGCACAATCGAAGGTACAATATTTACTTACGGAAACAGATTCGTAAAGCATTCCAGAAGAGCCGCCGCTGCGTTCCTTGATCCGGACAACCGATCATTCGGGATCACTGAGGGTGTACCTTGGCACGGCACATACAATCCAAGTGGAGATAAATAAGCAAACATGAGGCAGATTAGCACTCATGTAGTAGGGTTGAACAAATAGACATCGTAACTTCTTCATTAAAAAAAGGAATGCACATCGCCATGACAACAGAAATGCAGGAAGTCAGGCATGGCCAGGCAAGACGCCTGACTTCCAGTGAACGCAATGACGCGACCGCTCGCAAACAAAGCGGAAACACAGCAATCACGGTTTTGCTCTCGCTGGTAGTACAAGACGAACCGTGCAAGAGAACTCGAATGCACAACAAGAATTGGAACTAGCGATGGTTACGGAAGAATCGGCTCAAGGTACGCGGGCGCACTTTGACTCGGGATGTACAGTATGCCTTCACAAAAGTGAAAGGAAAGTTGTGTTGATAGCAGCACAAGCACCTTCAGCATAGCTAGCCCTTACAGTTATGCACGCCCAAACTCAGAATCACAGGATGCCACATGAAGAGACACTTTTTTCACGCATGGGTCCACAACACTCACCGAAGAAAGTCATCCATACAAGTGTCCTGTTCTCCTGTTCTCCATGCCACATCCAGAGTTAAGATCAGTAATTGCACTAGACAATGCATGCATTACGAGTATAAATCAGAATATATTTATACATAGCCACATACAGGACATAACATCACCCTTCTCCTTCCATTTTTAATTCCCAGAAAGCCCCAGAAGTCGCCACAATAGAGGAAGCGAAGAAGCTATGTCTTAATCTACTATGCAAGTCGCACAGGGTATGTTAAGATCACCCAAAGAGCCTAATTCCAATGTAAATAGAACCCCCAACTCAAAGTTTCACTAGTTTATTGCTTTCACTTATGCAGGCACCCTATGTCCTACATGAATATATCCTCGCCCTGATGAAGACCTTTAAAAGAATCATTCCTTTTGGTCCCACATACTGAAGGTCGAAACGCGTTGGATCCCATCCGAGAGAGGCTCTGAGCAACTGATACGATTTTGCTTGCATCACAATAGGCGCATTTGAGCAGAATGTTTGTAGCTGCTGCTTAGAGTTTGTGAAATATCTCTCTGACCTCCTTAGTGTGAGAAGTTGGCCTGGTATATGATGCTCACTAGTTCTAGTGATCACCTTGTACCATGCCAAGCAACCCTTATGGTGCAGGTTGTAAAGTCAACCTTATAGACAAGCTATCCTAGGGGTAGCATGGACTAAGCAGTCTTAGGCTAAACTCTGTAAAGGCATGTGAAGCAAGCTGTTTTACCATACACAATCCCTTGAATACCAAATGAAAGGACACCACACAGATATATATTGAAAATATATATGGATTTATTACTACAAATATCCCTGATACTCTTTATGAGCACAGAAGCAAATGCGTTAAAACAAAACACAGTTAAAATACACAAAAGTTGCACAATTATGGATGAGCCCTAGGGGCCACCTAAACCATATACTAAGAAAGTGGTATAAGAGATGCCACTTGGACAGGAAATAGGCCTAGGGCCTGGGGAATCGCTAGAGCTGTTCGGGACTAACAGTGAAGAAGTCGGGCAAGGCCCGCGGGACTCGGGTGCAGTGTTCAAAGTGCACGCACTCACCAATGCAAAGTCTATGGTGCGTAAAAAGTACAAAGTTAGTTAGAAAGGAACCTTCCGAGTGACCTAGAAGGATGAAACTTCAGACACAGACACTAGAGGTGTGTACCAGTGTGGGAACACCGGCGGAGCTGAGTTACCTCACCCACAGGAAGCGGGTGCATAGGGTCGAAGTAGTGTCGGGTTTCGTCACGCAGGTCGATGGTGCTTGGAGCTGAAGATGCTGCAGGCGGCTCGATGTGAAGAGTTCCGGTGGATCCAAGGGTGGATCTGAAGAGGTGAAGACCTGAAAGCAGAGGGGACAATGTACAAAGTCACTAGCCAGTGACTACCGTGGAACCAGATTGGAACCAGGCGATGTCGGGTGCAAACAGGCGTCGAGGTGTAGCTTCCCTCTGCAGCCACGTGGACACGAGGGGTTGAAGACGTCCAGGAGTCGGTCACGAGCTGTCCCACGCAGGCTTCTCGCTGTTGGCGGTGTCGGCAACTTGATTGAAGCAAACAGGCCTTGGCTAATGCAAGCCACGCAGGAATCAAAAAGACTTGTTACTCGGACCAGCAAGGTCAGAGCAGGGGCTCCTTTTTACAGGAGCAAGGGCAAGTCTGGAGCAACCAGATCTGCAGTGAAAGTTGTAGGTTTCGTCGCCAAGATGGCCACTAGCCGCGTGGCAAGTGGATGGTTAGGCGCGTCAAGTGGGACGATGCAAAAGGGCCCCACGCAGATCGTGGAGATGCTGGGGGGCTGATCTTCGGTGCAAGGGCTGCTCGAGGTTGGGGCTTCTCAAACCCCAAAGCACAGCGTCGAGGGTACCTCTGATGCTGCGCAGTCAGCGTTTCGGGGGTCTTCCAAGAGGTCCGGTCCCATGTCTCTCGGTGCCTCCACGGGTCCCTTCTTTGCAGGGACTGTGGATCGGGCTGTGAGAAGTCTGGGAGTCTGGGTCTTGTCAGGCTCTGGGCTCGGGCTCCGGCGGGAGGCGGCGGCAAAGCAGACGTCGAGTTGCTGGTTGGTGCCTGTGTTCACAGGGTGGTCACTCCTTGGCCACAAGGGAGATTCTCTTCCGTCTTCTGTGCAGCAGAATGTCGAAGTCCAGTCTTCTTCTGTATTTCAAGTTGATTCAGGATGATCTGCAGTCTCAGGACACAGCTCCCACTCTTATTCGAATCTGGGGGGCCGGATCACCTACTAGGTCCCTCCTCTGGGTGGAACCAGGAAGGGGGGTGGTTACACCCCCTTTCCTTTGTCCAGTTTCGCGCCAGGACTGGGGCTGGAAAGCCCCAGCACCGGTTTGAACTGGCCTATGCACAGGGACGCCTTGTGTGCCCCAGGCATGTCTGATTCTATTCAGCCCTGTCCTACCCAATACACAAAATCCTGTCTGGGGTGGTGCAAGCACCTCCCCAGGCAGGAAACCCTTTGTCCAAGCTGCCCTCGCTGGAAGGACTCCCAGCAGCAGGAGGTCAGACTTGTGTCTGTGGTGGCAGCATCCATTTTGAGATGCTAAGGCTCTGTTTAACTTTAACCGGGGTTCAGGCTAGGTACATGTCGTGTCCCTCTAGAAGGGTGGAATGCTACCCCCGTCGCCAGAACTGGCGAGCGGGTAGTATTCCAAGTCGTATGACACCTTACTCGACATGTTTTGATAAAGCCAAACCTAAGATAGCATTTAACCGCGAGGTTCATAATGCACTTAAGAGTATATGGTATGGCAATATCATGGAACAGCTAAAGGACATGGTTCCGAAAGCTGTAGACAGGCTCAGCTCATGCCAGAGCACCATCTCACATATTTCCAAGCACTCTGCCTCCAGGATTGATGAGGCCTTCCATAGGAGTGACTGATAGGAACATATGTGTCCATTTTAGGTTAGGTATAGGCATACTACACCTAAGTAAGGGGTGGTTACACCGACTTACCCCAGCTGAGTGATCAGCCAGTTGTGTCAAATATGGAGACCAGGCCAGGGGTGGCACAATACATGCTGCAGCCCCTGGTAGGCCTTGGAAGCACCTATGCCCTGGGTACCTGGGTACACTGTTACAGGGGCCAATAAGGTGAACCAGTTCCAATTTCGTTATGCACCTAAAGTACATGGGTAACAATTTAGAGAGAGAACAGCAGGCTGTGGGTCTGATTAGCAGGCCCACAGCCACATTAAGTCATAAACCAGTGAAGCAAAAAGCAAAAATGTGGGGTGACCATAGGCTAGCAGACCCTACTCTCCTACACAACCCCCCCCCAAACGCAGGGACATTAGACTAACCTTGACCAGTTGTGTCTTCATGTTCTAAGTGGAAGTACCTGGAGAGACCATCTGCATTACCATGGTCAGTCCCTGGGCGGTGCTCCACTGTAAAGTCCATCCCCTGTAGGGAAATGGACCACCTGAGTAGTTTGGGGTTTTCACCCTTCATCTGATTAAGCCATAAGAGGGGCTTATGGTCGGTCTGAATCTTGAAGTGAGTGCCAAACAAGTATGGTCTCAACTTCTTCAGGGCCCACACCACAGCAAAGGCCTCCCTCTCAATGGCTGACCAACGTTTCTCTCTGGGGGTCAGCCTTCTGCTAATGAAAGCAATGGGCTGGTCTTGACCATCTACATTAAGTTGTGAAAGCACAGCTCCCACTCCCAACTCAGAAGCATCTGTTTGGACAATAAACTCTCTTGAGTAGTCAGGACTCTTCAGGATAGGTGCAGAGCACATGGCCTTCTTCAGGTCATCAAATGCCTTTTGACAGTATTCTGTCCACTGAACCTTTTTGGGCATCTTCTTGGATGTCAGATCATTAAGAGGAGTCACAATGGACCCATAGTTCTTAACAAACTTCCTGTAGTACCCAGTCAGGCCCAAGAAAGCTCTGACCTGAGTCTGGGTAGTTGGAGGAGTCCAGTCCTTTATGGTCTGAATCTTACTCTCCAGTGGTTGAACTTGGCCTCCACCCACAAGGTGGCCCAAGTACACAACCTTACTCTGCCCTATCTGGCACTTGGTTGCCTTGATAGTGAGGCCTGCCTTTTGCAGAGCCTCTAGCACTTCCTTCAGGTGGACCAGGTGATCCTCCCAGGTGGAGCTAAAGACAGCAATATCGTCCAGATATGCTGCACAAAAGTCATCCAACCCAGTAAGGACTTGATTCACCAACCTTTGGAAGGTGGCAGGTGCATTTTTCAAACCAAAGGGCATCACCACAAACTGGTAATGCCCACTGGGGGTAGAAAATGCTGTCTTGGCTTTAGACTCCTCAGCTAACCTGATTTGCCAGTAGCCAGCTGTCAAGTCAAATGTGCTCAAATACTTGGCAGAAGCCAATTTGTCTATGAGCTCATCTGCCCTTGGAATTGGGTGTGCATCTGTCCTGGTGACAGCAATGAGTCCTCTGTAATCCACACAGAACCTCATCTCTCTCTTTCCATCTTTGGTGTGAGGTTTGGGGACCAGAACCACTGGGCTAGCCCAGGGGCTCTCTGAAGGCTCAATGACACCTAACTCCAGCATCTTTTGCACCTCAGCCTTGATACAGTCTCTGACATGGTCAGGCTGCCTGTAAATTTTGTTCTTTACAGGAAGACTATCACCAGTGTCCACCACATGGGTACACCAGTTAGTCTGACTGGGTGTCAGGGAGAACATATGTCGATATGACTGTAAAACCTGTCTACAGTCATGTTGCTGATGTTCAGTGAGGCTGCCATCTAAGGCCACACCATCAACTGAGCCATCTTCAGGGTTCTGAGTCAGCAGGTCTGGGAGAGGGTCACTCTCTTCCTCCTGCCCCTCATCTGTAGCCATGAGCAAGCCCATGTCTGCCCTGTCAACATATGCTTTCAGCCTGTTAACATGGAGCACCCTGTGGGGGCTCCTGGGAGTTCCTAGGTCCACCAAGTAGGTAACCTCTCCCTTTTTCCCAATGATTGTATGGGGTCCAGACCATCTGTCTTGGAGTGCTGCTGGGGCCACTGGCTCCAACACCCATACCTTCTGTCCAGGCTGGTACTCAGTCAGGACAGCCTTTTGGTCATGCCAGGCCTTCTGTAAGGCCTGGCTAGCCTCAAGGTTTTTGGATGCCTTCTCCATGTACTCAGCCATCCTGGAGCGGAGACCAAGTACATAGTCCACTACGTCTTGCTTGGGCTTTTTGAGAGGTAACTCCCATCCTTCCCTCACCAGACATAGGGGTCCTCTTACAGGATGTCCAAACAACAATTCAAAGGGGCTGAAGCCAACACCTTTTTGTGGGACCTCTCTGTAAGCAAACAGAAGGCAGGGCAGAAGGATATCCCATCTTCGCCTGAGCTTCTCAGGTAATCCTTTGATCATGCCCTTTAGGGTCTTGTTGAATCTCTCAACACGCCCATTGCATTGTGGATGATAGGGAGTGGTGAACTTATAGTTAACACCACATTCCTTCCACATAGCTGTCAAGTATCCTGACATGAAGTTGGCACCTCTATCGGATACTACCTCCTTAGGAAACCCCACTCTGGAGAAAACTCCAAGTAAGGCCCTGGCCACAACAGGAGCTGTTGTGGTCCTAAGTGGAATTGCCTCTGGGTACCTGGTGGCATGGTCCACCACCACCAGTATGAATCTGTGCCCAGATGCTGTAGGGGGATCCATTGGTCCAACAATGTCAATCCCCACTCTTTCAAAGGGCACCCCCACCACAGGTAATGGTATAAGGGGGGCCTTTGTGGAACCACCTGCTTTGCCACTTGCTTGGCAGGTTACACAGGAGCGACAAAACTCCTTTGTATCTTCTGACATGTGAGGCCAGTGAAAGTGACAGACAAGTCTGTCCCATGTTTTGTTCTGGCCTAGGTGTCCTGCTAAGGGAATATCGTGTGCCAAGGTAAGAAGGAAGCCCCTAAATTGCAGAGGTATGACCAACCTCCTGGTTGTACCAGGCTTGGGGTCTCTACCCTCTGAATAAAGGAGCCCATCATCCCAATAAACCTTATGGGTACCTTGAGCATTCCCAGCAGCCTCAGCAGCAGCCTGCTGTCTGAGGGGTTCAAGAGAAGGACAGGATAACTGAGCCTGCCCCAAGTCTGCCCTAGAAGGTCCCCCTGTCCCCAGAAACTCAACCTGATCAGGTTCAAGCTCTATAGGGACAGTTCCTTCAGGGGTCTCAGAATCATCTTCCTGTGAAGGCTGGTCCTCACTTGTAGGCATTTGGGAAGGCACAGCCTTTGCCCTCCTGTTCTTTGTCTTGGAAGGTACTTGGTCCATTGTTCCAGGATCCAAGACCTGAGGTTCAGAGAGGCACTTTTTGGCCTGTGACCTGGTCACAGCAAGGACATGTGATGATATCCCTAACATCTCTGCATGAGTCCTGTACTCAACTTCTGACCATAGAGAACTCTCCAGGTCATTGCTCAACAAACATTCTAGTGGGAGATCAGCACTAACCACAACTCTTTTTAGGCCAGTTACCCCTCCCCAGGAAAAGTTAACAATTGCCACACTATGTGTAGTAGTGACATTGCTGGCATTGGTCACCAGGTAATTATCACCTGGTATGTATTGTCCAGGGTCCACAAAGCTAGGCGTCACCATAGTGACACTGGCACATGTGTCCCTGTATGCTTGAGCCACTTTTTCATTAATTAAAGGTGTCTGTCTGTACTTGCCCAAATTATTGGGACTGACAGTAGGGGAAAAATCAATCTCCCCATCACAAATCAGAACAGCCTGTGTGGGGATTCTGACTAGGTCAGAATCTCCATCAGTTCCCAAGGTGATACCCACTACCCCCTTAGTCTGAGGACCAACACTGCTAACTGTACTAGTGGGTGCAGGTGCCTTAGGGGCTGCATTGTTGGGGGCTCCACCCTTTTTACAATCACTTGTCCAGTGAGTGGTGTTTTTGCAAAAGCTACACCAGGGTTTTCTTTGACCTTCTTTCTTCTTCTTCTTGGAAGTTTGGGACCCACCCTCAGTATTAGTTTGGGGCCCTGTTGAAGACTTCTGGTCTTTAGGTTTCTGCTCCCCACCCTTCTGGTCTGTTTTCTTTTGGTCACCACCCTGGTTCTGGTTCTGGTTCTTTTGCTTAACTCTGGTTCTAACCCATTTGTCTGCCCTCTTTCCCAATTCTTGGGGAGAGGTTAGATCTGAGTCAACCAAATGTTGATGCAAGTGCTGGTTCTGACAGTTATTTAAAATCTGTTCTCTCATAAGCAAATTGTACAATCCTTCATAGTCTGTAACCTTACTTCCCAGCAACCAGCCCTCCAGAGCCTTAGTGGCACATTCAACAAATTCAGACCAGTCCTGAGTCTGTGTCTTCTGGGTATCTCTGAACATTAACCTGTACTGTTCAGTGGTTAAGCCTAACCCATCAATCAGAGCACTCTTCAGGACCAGGTAGTTTCTAGAATCCCCATCACTAACTGTGAGGAGTCTGTCTCGGCCTCTACCTTCAAAGGAGAGCCACAAGATTGCTGCCCACTGTTCCTGAGGGACCTGCTGTACTTTGCAAGCTCTCTCAAGTGCAGTCATCCACTTGTGGATATCATCCCCAACTTTGTAGGGGGGCACAATCTTACTCAGGTTTCTATTGTCATAGGACCTGTCTTTATCCTTAGGGATAGTGCTGCCACCAGTGGAATCTACTCCACTCTCTCTAGGCTGCCTTGCTCTAGCAAGTTTCTCTTTGGCCAGGGCAACTTCTAATTCTTGTCTCTGGATCCTAAGTTCAGCCTCTCTCATTTTGGCCTCATGTTCCCTTCTCTGAGGGCTAGTCAACTCCCTTCTGGAGTTGCCATGAGAACCTTTAGAAACATGGGAAGTATTGGACTCACCTGAGTGATTCCTCCTCCTCCTATGCTCCTGGTTAAGTCCATTTGGGGGTCTGAATGGGTTGGACCCACCTTCAGTCCCAAATAAGCTTAGGTTAGCCTGGTTAAGCCTGCTGACTAACACCTGGCTATCTCTATCATCATCAGAATCACTTTCGTCTACCTCCTCCCCCTCTTCTTCTTCCTCAGGCTGAGTATTCCCAGTGGTCTGGTTTTCCTCATCTATCTGGATGACAGGGGCAGGGGCATCAGGGTTATCATCTTCAGTGGGAGATCCTCCATCTCCAGTCCCTGAGGGGCCTGGTTTGGAGTTCCTTAGAGCTTCAGACTGGTCTAACAGCTCTCTGAGGTGTCCTGCTGTAGGAGAAGGACCTGTTTTGATTCCTCTCATGGAACACAGTTGCCTCAGTTCCTTAAATGGAAAGGTAGCAAATTTGGATGGTGCCCTTGGAGGGTCACTCTCAACAGAGATGGGTCCAGTGGATCCCTCTGCTCCAGACATTGCTCTAGTGTGGTGGATGTGTTGCAATCTACCTACACTGGTGTTTTCCTACAAAACCTATCTAGTAGTTGTAGTCAGGGTGTGCTACTCCCTATCCTCTACAACAACTAAGTTCAGTAGAACTCAAGTATATCTAGTCTTGTTTTAGTGTACCTATCAGGTACCTGTATGATCTTTCAAATGATATTTTCAAAGATTGTAATGGTAAAACAACAGCAAGCTCAAATCCCAATCCGCTGCTCACCAATGTGAGAAGTTGGCCTGGTATATGATGCTCACTAGTTCTAGTGATCACCTTGTACCATGCCAAGCAACCCTTATGGTGCAGGTTGTAAAGTCAACCTTATAGACAAGCTATCCTAGGGGTAGCATGGACTAAGCAGTCTTAGGCTAAACTCTGTAAAGGCATGTGAAGCAAGCTGTTTTACCATACACAATCCCTTGAATACCAAATGAAAGGACACCACACAGATATATATTGAAAATATATATGGATTTATTACTACAAATATCCCTGATACTCTTTATGAGCACAGAAGCAAATGCGTTAAAACAAAACACAGTTAAAATACACAAAAGTTGCACAATTATGGATGAGCCCTAGGGGCCACCTGAACCATATACTAAGAAAGTGGTATAAGAGATGCCACTTGGACAGGAAATAGGCCTAGGGCCTGGGGAATCGCTAGAGCTGTTCGGGACTAACAGTGAAGAAGTCGGGCAAGGCCCGCGGGACTCGGGTGCAGTGTTTAAAGTGCACGCACTCACCAATGCAAAGTCTATGGTGCGTAAAAAGTACAAAGTTAGTTAGAAAGGAACCTTCCGAGTGACCTAGAAGGATGAAACTTCAGACACAGACACTAGAGGTGTGTACCAGTGTGGGAACACCGGCGGAGCTGAGTTACCTCACCCACAGGAAGCGGGTGCATAGGGTCGAAGTAGTGTCGGGTTTCGTCACGCAGGTCGATGGTGCTTGGAGCTGAAGATGCTGCAGGCGGCTCGATGTGAAGAGTTCCGGTGGATCCAAGGGTGGATCTGAAGAGGTGAAGACCTGAAAGCAGAGGGGACAATGTTCAAAGTCACTAGCCAGTGACTACCGTGGAACCAGATTGGAACCAGGCGATGTCGGGTGCAAACAGGCGTCGAGGTGTAGCTTCCCTCTGCAGCCACGTGGACACGAGGGGTTGAAGACGTCCAGGAGTCGGTCACGAGCTGTCCCACGCAGGCTTCTCGCTGTTGGCGGTGTCGGCAACTTGATTGAAGCAAACAGGCCTTGGCTAATGCAAGCCACGCAGGAATCAAAAAAGGCTTGTTACTCGGACCAGCAAGGTCAGAGCAGGGGCTCCTTTTTACAGGAGCAAGGGCAAGTCTGGAGCAACCAGATCTGCAGTGAAAGTTGTAGGTTTCGTCGCCAAGATGGCCACTAGCCGCATGGCAAGTGGACGGTTAGGCGCGTCAAGTGGGACGATGCAAAAGGGCCCCACGCAGATCGTGGAGATGCTGGGGGGCTGATCTTCGGTGCAAGGGCTGCTCGAGGTTGGGGCTTCTCAAACCCCAAAGCACAGCGTCGAGGGTACCTCTGATGCTGCGCAGTCAGCGTTTTGGGGGTCTTCCAAGAGGTCCGGTCCCACGTCTCTCGGTGCCTCCACGGGTCCCTTCTTTGCAGGGACTGTGGATCGGGCTGTGAGAAGTCTGGGAGTCTGGGTCTTGTCAGGCTCTGGGCTCGGGCTCCGGCGGGAGGCGGCGGCAAAGCAGACGTCGAGTTGCTGGTTGGTGCCTGTGTTCACAGGGTGGTCACTCCTTGGCCACAAGGGAGATTCTCTTCCGTCTTCTGTGCAGCAGAATGTCGAAGTCCAGTCTTCTTCTGTATTTCAAGTTGATTCAGGATGATCTGCAGTCTCAGGACACAGCTCCCACTCTTATTCGAATCTGGGGGGCCGGATCACCTACTAGGTCCCTCCTCTGGGTGGAACCAGGAAGGGGGGTGGTTACACCCCCTTTCCTTTGTCCAGTTTCGCGCCAGGACTGGGGCTGGAAAGCCCCAGCACCGGTTTGAACTGGCCTATGCACAGGGACACCTTGTGTGCCCCAGGCATGTCTGATTCTATTTAGCCCTGTCCTACCCAATACACAAAATCCTGTCTGGGGTGGTGCTAGCACCTCCCCAGGCAGGAAACCCTTTGTCCAAGCTGCCCTCGCTGGAAGGACTCCCAGCAGCAGGAGGTCAGACTTGTGTCTGTGGTGGCAGCATCCATTTTGAGATGCTAAGGCTCTGTTTAACTTTAACCGGGGTTCAGGCTAGGTACATGTCGTGTCCCTCTAGAAGGGTGGAATGCTACCCCCGTCGCCAGAACTGGCGAGGGGGTAGTATTCCAATTCGTATGACACCTTACTCGACATGTTTTGATAAAGCCAAACCTAAGATAGCATTTAACCGTGAGGTTCATAATGCACTTAAGAGTATATGGTATGGCAATATCATGGAACAGCTAAAGGACATGGTTCCGAAAGCTGTAGACAGGCTCAGCTCATGCCAGAGCACCATCTCACATATTTCCAAGCACTCTTCCTCCAGGATTGATGAGGCCTTCCATAGGAGTGACGGACAGGAACATATGTGTCCATTTTAGGTTAGGTATAGGCATACTACACCTAAGTAAGGGGTGGTTACACCGACTTACCCCAGCTGAGTGATCAGCCAGTTGTGTCAAATATGGAGGCCCGGCCAGGGGTGGCACAATACATGCTGCAGCCCCTGGTAGGCCTTGGAAGCACCTATGCCATGGGTACCTGGGTACACTGTTACAGGGGCCAATAAGGTGAACCAGTTCCAATTTCGTTATGCACCTAAAGTACATGGGTAACAATTTAGAGAGAGAACAGCAGGCTGTGGGTCTGATTAGCAGGCCCACAGCCACATTAAGTCATAAACCAGTGAAGCAAAAAGCAAAAATTTGGGGTGACCATAGGCTAGCAGACCCTACTCTCCTACACTTAGGACCTGTTGTATTGCAGTACATTGAGGTCAAAAGAAAACATAGTCCCATTACTGTATGTAAAGAAGTAGGACTGCTTTAAGTTTAAAAGCTCAGCCTTTTGAATGTTTCCTTTTTTGGTCACTAATCATACAATTGTATGTTATGTAAATAGTCTCTATGTCACTTGTTTTTGTTAGTTAATGTGCCAAGAGTTGTCGCTGTAAAACAAAACTAAGAGGAGTATGTTTTAATGTGTCACGTGGTAGGAACTTCCTTTTTGAAAATAATGTTTGACGTTTGAAACCGTAAATAAATACAACCCAGGGTCAATTAAGAAGACCGCTGAAGTACAAGTAAACCGCATCGATGGTGTCAGAGGCATTTCTTTTTCTGTGATATCTTCAGAAGTATGGCCCTCCCCTCGCTTCTTCCTAGCGCCGCGACTCAATCGGGCAGCTGAGCGCCACGCACACACCTGTGCACTATAGTGCGAGGGTGACTGTGCGAGTCTAGGATTGGCTCAGTACAGAATGCAAAGCTTACACTTACTTTAAACTTTTCATACTTTGTATGTGTGCTGTACAGAGCAGCCCAAATGAAAAGTCGGAAAAGGAAGGAGAAATAAAAGTATTTGTATTTTTAACCCCTGCTTTGAGTTAGCATTTTTTTATCTTGCAAAACCCTGTGTACCATTGTTAATAGATTAGATTTTGCATCAAAAACCGTGGGTGGTAGCACAGGAACAGCCATGTTACGCCAATGCAAGGCCCCACTAGGGCAGAGTAAACAAAGCATTGCTTTACTTTGCTTTGAGTTACTTTAAAACAACTTTCCAGCGCAAAACACGTTTTTAAGATAGTACAATGTTTTTATGTAAATATATGTATGTATATGTACACATTTTTGTGTGTTTATATTTTTTTTATTTAAAATAAATAAATAAATATATATATATTTACTTATTTTGTTAAAAATATTAATAATATTTGGTATAAGTAAAGGGAGTTGATATTTTTGTATTCAATATTTTTATATCCATATTTTTGTTAACTACGGGGCATATTGTCAAGGACTTATTGCCAAGTTAACGGCACTTTATCGCAGCCAAAGTGGTGATAAATACACCACCATATTCACAAGCTGGTGCAAACAGCCCATATCACCAGTTAACCTGTGATAGCAGCCGCATAAAACATCGCCACAGATGACCCCCGCAACTATCGCTAATGAGATGCAGAGTAGCCATTCCCATGCCAGAACCTGCGACAACACGACTCGGCAACTTTCCCAACGACCAGGCAGATCAGCGATGATAACCCAAAGCAGGCGATAAGGGGCGTTAGCAGCAGGAAATTAACACCTGCTCTGACCTGGTGTAAAGTTGGACCACAGCCTGCACCAGAAAAGGGAGCCCAGCCTAGAGCCACACCTGAAGATCAACTGAAGCCATGGGGCTACTGATCATGCAGCTCGGAGCCCCAACAGGGCTACAACACCCACCGCCACCAACCCCAGAACCCCACCCACCCGGACCAACACTGAGGCAGTGCAAAGACTGCGACCCTCAGAAAACGCACCAGCCGTACAGACATGACACCAGAGTATGTCCTTGCCCACTACAGGCTCAAAAGGACAGCCATCCTCCGCACCCTGACCACCATTGTCCACAGGCTGACGGTACCAACATCCCTCCACAGACAAAGCTGCTGGCTGTGCTGCACGTGTCGGACCCTAGTACCCTCCAACCAACAACCGCCAGAGTCGGAGGAGTCTCACAGCCAGCCCAATACAAGTTTCACACAACGGTCGTGGATGACATCATCATCCTGGTACCCCACTATCTATACTTCCTCCACACTGCGCAGCAACAGCGGGAGACCAAGCAAGGTGTCTTCACCATAGCTGGCTTTACGCACGTGTGAGGGGGCAATTGAATGCACACATGTCCTACTTGTGCCCCCTGGCAACACTGCACACAATAACCACGACAGAAAGCACAGGCATTCCATCAATCTGCAGGCAATAGTGGACCTCCCGGGAATCTCCACCAACTTCGACGCCAACCACCCAGGCAGTGTGCATGATTCCCAAGTTCAAGTTCAAGTTCAGGCATTTATAGAGCGCACTACTCACCCAGAGGGTCTCAAGGCGCTAGAGGGAGGGGTTCATTGTTTATCGAATAGCCAAGTTTTCAGTTCTTTTCTGAAGGAGATGTGATTCTGAGTAAGGCGAAGGTGGGTGGGGAGTGAGTTCCAGGTCTTGGCAGCCAGGAAGGAGAAGGATCTGCCACCCATGGTGGTTTTTCGGATGCGTGGGACTGCGGCGAGGGCTTGAATGGATGATCTTAGTTGGCGGGTGGGATAGTAGAAGGACAGTCGGGAGTTGAGGCATTCTGGTCCTAGATTATAAAGGGCCTTGTGTGCGTGGGTAAGAAGGCGGAAAGTAATTCTTTTGTTGACGGGAAGCCAGTGGAGGTTTTTTAGGTGACCGGTGATGTGCTCTTGGCGCGGGATGTCTAATATGAGTCTCGCTGATGCGTTTTGGATGCGCTGGAGCTTTTTCTGCAATTTTGTTGTAATTCCGGCGTAGAGAGTGTTGCCATAGTCCAGTCGACTCGTGACCAGTGCATGGGTGACAGTCTTTCTTGTTTCGAGGGGGATCCAGCGGAAGATCTTTTTGAGAATGCGAAGGACGTTGAAGCAGGAGGACGATACGGCGTTGACTTGTCTGGACATTGAGAGAGAGGAGTCTAGGATGAAGCCAAGGTTACGTGCATGGTCAGTGGGTGTGGGCGCTGATCCCAGAGCGGAAGGCCACCAAGAGTCGTCCCAAGATGAGGGTGAGGATCCAAGGATGAGCACCTCAGTTTTGTCTGAGTTGAGTTTTAAGCGGCTCTGTTTCATCCATTCGGCTACTTCTTTCATACCTTCGTGAAGGTTGTCCTTGGCGGTGTTGGGGTCTTTGGTGAGGGAAAGTATCAGCTGGGTGTCGTCGGCGTAGGAGATGATGTTGAGGTTGTGTCGACGTGCGATGGAGGCGAGGGGACTCATGTAGACGTTGAAGAGGGTGGGACTGAGTGAGGAGCCTTGAGGTACGCCGCAGATGACTTCGGTGGGCTCTGAGTAGAAAGGGGGGAGTCGGACTCTCTGTGTTCTCCCGGATAGGAACGAGATGATCCAGTCCAGGGCTTTTCCTTGTATGCCGATGTTGTTGAGGCGTTGTATGAGGGTGTTGTGACAGACAGTGTCGAAGGCGGCGGAGAGGTCGAGTAGAATGAGGGCCACTGTTTCGCCGTTGTCCAGGAGTGCTCGGATGTCGTCGGTCGCCGCAATGAGGGCGGTTTCGGTGCTGTGTTTGGCTCGAAAGCCGTTCTGTGAGGGATCCAGGGAGTTGTTGGATTCAAGGAAGGCTGCGAGTTGGCTGTTGACGGCTTTCTCGATGACTTTGGCCGGGAAAGGGAGGAGGGAGATGGGTCGGTAGTTTTTCAGTTCTGAGGGGTCTGCTGTTGGTTTTTTCAGAAGGGCGCTGAGTTCTGCGTGTTTCCATATTTCTGGGAAGGTGGCTGAGTTGAAGGAGCAGTTGATGACATCGCGGAGTTGGGGAGCAATGATGGAGTCAGCTTTGTTGAAGATGTAGTGGGGGCAGGGGTCGGAAGGTGAGCCAGAGTGGATTGAGTTCATGAGGTGAATGGTATCTTCGATGGTGATTGGGTTCCAGGAATTGAGGTAGTTAGTTGGAGGGGTGGGATCAGAAGGGGGTGGGGTGAGTTGGTCATTGGGAGTATTCTTGAAGCTGTTGTGGATGTCGGCAATTTTGTTGTAGAAGAAGGAGGATAGCGCATTGCAGAGGTCTTGGGAGTTAGTGATGTCGTTGGATGCTGCGGGAGGGTTGGTGAATTCTTTGACGATATTGAAGAGTTCCTTGCTGTTATGATAATTGTTGTCGAGACGGTCCTTAAATGCTGATTTCTTGGCGGATCGAATTAGTTGGTGGTGTTTGCGGGTGGCTGTCTTGAGGGAGGTCATGTTGTCTGAGGTTGGTTCTTTTCTCCAATTCTTCTCCAGGGTGCGGCATGTCTTCTTGGATTTTTTAAGGTCATCATTGAACCAGGGAGCCTTTTTGCTGAATGATTTCAACTGGTGTTTTTTCAGGGGTGCTAGTTCGTCCGCACTGTGTGTAATCCATTGCCTGAGGTTTGTGGCCGCTTGGTCTGGGTCCGTTGTTAGAGTGGGAGTGTTTTGGCTGAGGGATGCGAGGAGTCGGTCGGTGGTGATTTTGTTCCAATTTCTTCGGGGAATGAGTTGTGGCCGGTTGTGGGTCAGGGTTGTTTTGTAGCTGAAGTGAACACAGCTGTGATCCGTCCAGTGGAGAGCTGTAGTGTGATCGAAGGAGATGTGCTTGCTGGAGGTGAAGATAGGGTCGAGCGTGTGTCCGGCTGTGTGAGTGGGGGTGTCAACAAGTTGTTTGAGTCCGAGGTTGGACAGGTTGTCCAGGAGGGTGGTGGTGTTGTTGTCGAGAATGTTGTCAATGTGGTAGTTGAGGTCTCCTAGAAGGATGTAATTCTCGGAGGCGAGGGCGTGCGGGCTGACGAAGTCAGTGATGTCGTCGCTGAATTGAGATCGGGTGCCTGGGGGTCTGTAGATGAGGGTTCCTCTAAGGGTGGTCCTGGGGTCGGTGTGGATCTGAAAGTGGAGGTGTTCGGCGGTTGCAAGATTGTCGTCAGAGCTGGTTGTAATTTTGATGGTGTTTCTATGGACGATGGCGATGCCTCCTCCGGTTTTTTTAATGGTGCGGTCTTTTCGAATGATTTTGTAAGTGTCCGGTATGGCTATGGCGATGTCGGGGGCAGAAGATGCGTTCATCCAAGTTTCAGTGAGGAAGGCAATGTCAGGTGACACAGTGTCGATTAGGTCCCAGAGTTCGGTTGCGTGTCTGTGGACCGAGCGGGTGTTCAGTAGGATGCATTTCAAGTCGTTGGGTTCGGAGCTGAGTGTGGAGGAAGTGTGTTTGGTGAGGGTCCTGACGCAGTTGAACTTACAGGAGAGGCAGGAGAATGGGCCGTGGGTACGTCCTGGGGTAGCTACGCAGCATAGAGGGGTGAGTCCTGCGTTGAAGGCGAGGAGAGTAGTGGCATCATAAGTTACTCTGGGGGTTGGGGGCGGCATAGGGCAGGGGGACGGGCGCTGGTCGCGGACCAGGCGCGGACGGGCGTAGACGGGCTTACCTTTGGCGCACCTTCGGCGCGAATGGGGCGCGACCGCTGCGCGTGACCGCTGCGCGCAGGAATACCTGTCATATGCGGATAGAAGAGGGGGAGGGGCGAGGGATGGTCAGCTGGGAGGCGGGAGCTGGGCGGGGATCTGGGCAGGGAAGGCACCAAAAACAAACAACAACAACTGCAAGCTGAAGATGGCCTCAGCCAGAAACGAAACCGGATTGGGGCACAGAGATCGATAGTGCGATCCTGATGTCAGTGGCACCGGTGAGATCAGGCAGCAATTAGTTAGGCAGGCAGAGTATCAATTTTAAAATATTAAATACAGCGTAGTTAGGCAAACGGAGCGCTATGGTCAAATAATGTTCAAAACCCAGTTAAAGCGTTGATGGGTACTTGCGCTATCTCGAGGCAGGCAATGGCAGTGAAAAGAGCGAGGCGAGGAGGCAGAAGCACTTCAGGTGGCAGGTAGAGCGGGGAGCAGCGTCTGGAGCGACCGTGTCTGTGTAGAACAGGACGGTCACAGCGCTGCAGCGGGGGAGCGTGGCAAATGGTTTCAGTGGGAGGGATGGTCAGCTGGGAGGCGGGAGCTGGGCGGGGATCTGGGCAGGGAAGGCACCAAAAACAAACAACAACAACTGCAAGCTGAAGATGGCCTCAGCCAGAAACGAAACCGGATTGGGGCACAGAGATCGATAGTGCGATCCTGATGTCAGTGGCACCGGTGAGATCAGGCAGCAATTAGTTAGGCAGGCAGAGTATCAATTTTAAAATATTAAATACAGCGTAGTTAGGCAAACGGAGCGCTATGGTCAAATAATGTTCAAAAACCCAGTTAAAGCGTTGATGGGTACTTGCGCTATCTCGAGGCAGGCAATGGCAGTGAAAAGAGCGAGGCGAGGAGGCAGAAGCACTTCAGGTGGCAGGTAGAGCGGGGAGCAGCGTCTGGAGCGACCGTGTCTGTGTAGAACACATCTTCCGACAGTCCATCATCAACCAGCGCAACCAGGATGGCACCCATGGAAATGCATTGCTCGTTGGCAAGTACCAAATGAACACACCACACACCGTGACTCCATAATCAGGTAAAGCACGCCACTGGGAATGCACACATACATAACTCACATACAACAAGCCTAACAACATGCCCACCCACCAGACACGACTGCACAACTCACCGTGGGAACCTGGGCCAGCCATGTACATAAGCCATCAACGGCATGGCACCTCAGCCACACATCAGCAGATTGTGGGAAGAGGAGGGAACCAGGCATGTGCGAAGGAGGCAAATGGCCGATGAATGAGAATGTACACAATGCCAAGTGTGGCGTGGATGTGATGGCCAGACTGCAGTATGCAGACCACACACATATCCATGTCGACATACACCGCTGGTGTTTGGAGTGCACTAGACATTGGACAGAACCATGTCACCCCAGCCAGTGGGGAGGATTGTGCCACTGTAGCTTGTTACGTTCCCCCCATAGGCATGAGCGGAGTGGGCTGGCCCAGTGTACGCCAGGCCACCGTAGGGGTGTGAATAACAGGCACATGACTCTGAACGTGGTCATCTTCCGGAATGCTCAACGTGTCTGCCAGGGTGATGCCTCTCACCCCGCCACGAGGCCGACGCCGTGAGCGGGGTTGCCTGTGATCCTGTGCGTATGCTGCACCCTGGGATACTGGTCCGGAACCAGTCTTGCCAGCCCGGTGCACCATGGCCTCAATGCCCACCTGCCAACACTGGTGTGTGTTGAAGAGGGCCCACCACATGCCGGTGCACGCTCCAAGCCCGAGGCCCAAGACCCTGGCAACCTGCTACGACCTTCACGACCTCCGCGAGCAAGGCCCGCAGTACTCCTTTCTCGTGACGTACTCTACCGGCTGACACAGCGGACTAGTAGGTCACACATTTGGAAGTGAGTCTTGATTACACTATGGCAGAGGATGATGTTTATGGCTGACTTACAGTCACTATGCTCCCTTCGATGGGCATAGCATTCCAACACCACGTGTCTGTGGGCCACTGCTGACTGCTGCCTCCAGCCTACACTGCGGTCAAGAAGGTATGTGGGTATAACCTGCTCGTGCCTCGTGAGGTCTTTGCTAGGCAATCGTGATACAATAATGCTGTGGCTGGGAACTTGCTATGGGACTCTAGGACTGCCTTCGCTAAAACCAGGTGCTTCCTTGAGTTGTATTTAAGGGGGCTAGGAATATAGACAACTGGTTCTGGGACTCATGTTGTTGACAGAAAACAAACTTTGATCTGTTTTCAACATTAATACAATCTCTTCTGAGACTGTGGGATTGTTGCATTTCACGTGAAGGTTTCCGGTAATGGGTGAGGAGGGACTATTAAACTCGGACTATGCACTTTGTTATGTTTAAATCACAAAGTATTATAGTTCTAATGTTCACACAGATTATTAGCAAAGGAATAGCAGAATATTTAACATTTGCTAGTTACCTTAACGGAGAAGCTTGGAGTAGTTATCCTACTCACAGGGAGGCGTCAGTGAACATATATTTAAAGGTACACATTATTTGTATGTTTAATTTTAGGAATTGCCAGTTCCACAATAAAGTACAAAGAGCTGGTTATACAGAGATTTTGTTGAGGCATATCCTTTCCATATTTTGAACTTTCTTAACGGTCATGCCAGTATGTATTATAATTGTAAAAATTGTAAAAATAAAGCTTTATTTGTGTGGCTCAGAATGTTTAAACACATGAGCAACACCGCCCCCCTGTGGATTATTGGGAAAGTGTAAGTGTCTCAGTTAAGACCAGAAGAGCAGAAATAGTGTGGGAGATTTGTAATGTCAGCTGCAGGAGAACGTTCATAGCAAGTTAATAAAGATATTCCTTTGCCACTAGGGCCTGCAGGCATCATGGGCCAGCAGAGGTGGTATTTCAGAGCGGTGAGGACAGCGTCTCAGGGGCAGCCTTAGGCATGTGCAAGCTGTGCACCTGCACAGGGCCACCAAACCCCAGGGGCCACCACGCCAATATATATCCAAAATATAATAATCCTCTAAGGATGGATACATATTTGTTTGCCAGCCCCCGGCAGGGATTTAGCGGCCTCCAGCTCTGTGCCACTTCTAAACACCCTGACCCCCCCTCCTCACTGGCCTCCGCGCTCTGCCCCGCCCGGTCCCCCTCTTACGGGGCCCCCTACCTACTGTCGCGATTACTCTCGCCACTACAGCCAGAATAAAGACACGTCGAATAGGGCGTCCTTTCCAGACGGACTACATGTCCCAGAGGGCAATGCGGCGTTGGAAGGCTGGAAAACGGGCTGATCCTATATAGGCTCCTTCCTTGCAACAGAAAGGTGCTTGACAATTGTTTTTGTAGTCTAGGTAATGGCGGAAGGTGTTGTCCCCACCGGATTTATTACCGAGAAGCCCAGCGCCGACGAAGAGCCTGCGAGGTCAGAGTGTTAATGCCCAGCGCCGACGAAGAGCCTGCGAGGTCAGAGTTGTGTTTCCCCGCGTCGACGAAGAGCCTGCGAGGTCAGAGTTGTGTTTCCCCGCGTCGACGAAGAGCCTGCGAGGTCAGAGGAGAAGCTGTTTTCCTGCTGCAAGTCGCAAGTATTGTTAAGGAAGAACGGGCTCGTTCTTCTTTCAAAACCTTTCCTCTTATTGATTTCAAACCGCGCGGAGCGCATCCTATGTTTCTTTCTCGCACCAGAGTTTTCCCGACTTGAGAAGTCAAGTATTTGATTCGTATTCCGTATACTTTCCCTTGATACATTGGCCATCATTTGTTCCCAAGAAATATTGTCTGGCAAGAAATGCCGCGTCTTTTAACAAACAGTACCTTTCAGAGCCGGAGGGTAGAAACGTCTCTCTTGAACAAACTATCTCTATTGAGGGAAGTGACTATAACTTTCCTTTGCAATGTATCCCGTTATCTTGGAGTAGGATACAGCACCATAACATTGCACGAATCATACCATGGTGCCTTTGGTAAGTGTAGTAACCAAGGGGTAGGGGGCATTGACGCTAGTCAGGTGAGGCACTTACTCTTGCTCTCTGTCTCCCCACGCTGCAGTACCTTCCTCAACCGAGATCTCGTGGATAACTCAGACCAGACCCAGAAGAGAGTGCATTAAATCTTGATTATATTATTACCTTATCACCTCCCGGCTTCTTACAATACACGCTCAGGAAGTGGCTGTATTTTCACTGTTGGGTGTTGTGTTGGGAAAAGTCGAGGGGACTTTCCGTCCGATTGTCTCTGCTGGTCATCTGAATAAATTTAGTGGCGCGCGTTAATTCTTGCGCTGCTTACAATCACGACACCTACGCTCCCTGCCCAGGGCCGCCATGAGCCTAGAGCCGCCCCTGAGCGTCTCTTTTCTCTCTTATCCCATTCTCCTTTCATATTTTCTTCCTCTGGCTCCCAAGTTCCTTCGAATGCAGCCATTGGTGGAGGCAGTGACAGAGTGCATGCTCCCATTGGATTCCACGTACAAGATTATTGCATTCTGACAGCGGATAGACGATTCGTTTTTATGCCTTTATAGCATTTGCAATATGTAAGTGGGTGTTCAGGAGTGAATGCAGGGAGGGGCGGGTGATTACCCAGGTAACACTTGGTGAAGTGACAGGGTAAGGTACATACCAGAATACTCACAGAACTACAGAGGGTGGTAGATTGCTGCAAGCAGAAACAAAGCGAGAGACAGACAACAGACAAGAACAAGTTTTGATTAAAGTAAAAGATGTACTGGGTATATGACAAGAGGTCTCTTAGAAGCTCAGGGGAAGCCCTTTAGGACTGACACCAGCAGATTGCTCTTAACAACAGTCATGTGTTAAAGACATAGTTCAGCTCTGCTGTTAGGGAGGCTGTCATACTCATTGCAAGGTGGAACAAGACCCACAACAAAACTGAGATGGATAAGACTCCAAAGGACCAGGCACAACAACAGAAGTCTTTTCGTTACCTGATGAGAATGGAGGCCAAGCCACAGATATTACCCCTTCAACTGTGGATGCCCTTTAAAATAATATGGCCAGAGAAGCCTACCTGGCAGGACATATTAAGGACCAGATAGAACGTTCTTGGTTTGTCGCGCTGTGAGACTGTATTGGCATTTCGTTTTCTCCCTTTTTAGGTCTTGCGTGGCGTCGGGTGCGCACATGCGCACTCGAGCTCGCGAGATTTAATGACTTTAGGGTACTTTCACTAGCGAGGGTCAAGCCCCGCCCCTCTTCTCCATTGGCTGGCCTCCTAAACGGTGGCCAGCCATTGGAGAAGAGGTCCTAGTGATGTTCTTGTTTCGATCTACGCCCCGTCTTTTTCAGATTGGGGGGTGTGTTTTTTTACTTTCTTTCTAGGCTGTAACAACAGTCAAAACATGCCACCCAGTCTGAAAAGGACGGGGCTTAAATAGAAAGAAGAACCATTTGTCTCTAAGCCCCGTCCTTTTCAGACTGGGGGGCATGTTTTTTACAGCCTAGAAAGAAACAAAAAAAAACACTCCCCCCAATCTGAAAAGGACGGGGCTTAGAGACAAATGGCAGCTCTTGTTATATAGCGCGAACTCGACCCGAAGGTATCCGAGCGCGCTTTACATGAGCACCGGTTGCATTACAGACAGACACGTTCAATTTTAGGCACAGGGGAGATTAAGTGTTTTGCCCCGAATCACAGAGGGGATCTTTGATTATTTGAGTTGGGTTGTGAGCCAATTGGACTCTACATTATATTAACTCACACTGTTACCGTGCAGTGAAGCCAGTTTTCACCCTGCAATCCCCACTGCACCAATTAGGCACGTGAGCCGCTATCCAGGCTGCAGATAATTGCACAATAAGTGTGTGATCTTGTTTGGTCGTGAGTCGTTAAATAACCCGTGATTTATAGCGCTCGGGGGAGTGCTGCGATGAGGGCTTGGTGGCAATACGGAACCGGTCCAATTGAGTAATGTGATTTGCACGAGTTCTCATTACCAGCCTTATAAAGTGTCCCTGCAGAGCTGTTGTAGCAGTAAATTAGGTCTGGTAGAGAAGGACTACGGGGGTAGGTGGATAACTTGATTAATGAATAGGAGGGAAAGAATTGGACAAATGAATCACTGCTGTCCAATCATGGTACCCGAGGACCGGATCCATGCCACATTTCAGGATAACCATTGGCAATGAAGTGATTCATTTCTGTGGATGTATTCCAGTTGGGCAGCCTTAAAATCTGGCATGGACCACTTGTTCATTAATCAATGGACTCCGCCGGGAGAATGAATGAGTGTAATGTGCGTGCTACCCAGTTATTATCAGAGCTCTCAGGTTTTGCTAATCCATGTGTAAACAGCTCTTTCAGTCCAGGTTTTTGTTGTACATTCTGGAACTTGTAGTCCTGCTTATCCCATCTTGAAACCAGGACTATAAATCCCAGAATGCAAAGCAAAACATGGACTGAATTACCTATTCACACATGAACCCGGGAAACGTGAGAACTATGAACTGGGAGCATCTAGGCACTGGTTCTGCAAAGGCCATGATATTGCTCCACTGAAAGGACAGTCTGCCTCCAGTCGCCTCGGTTTACCTGTGGGTTAAAGCGGAGGCATGAGCAAAAACAACAGTTGATGGACAGAATGCAGAACAATGTCATACATTCACCACAGTACAGAGATCTGGGCCTAAATCCATCGTTTTTTGCACTCCACACCACCCCAGTTCAGACATGGCCATATGCAAATCAGCCTTGACCCTGTGCCTCATGGGAACAGTCCAGCCCGAACTGCCAAGCCATGTCTTTCCTGGACCGGAATCAAGCATCCTAGGACCGGTTTCTGGCTATCAGCCGTCTTCAGCCAGGATAGATTGACTCCAGTGGTATGGAGAGCATGGGACTCATGTCTGAGCATACCCATCCCACTCGGGGTGACAAATGCAAAAACAACAGTTGATGGCCAGAATGCAGAACAATGTCATACATTCACCCCAGTACAGAGATGTGGGTCTGAATCCATCGTTTTTTTGCACTCCACACCACCACACCACACCCGAGTGGGATGGGAATGCCCAGACGTGAGTCCCATGCTCTCCATACCACTGGAGTCAAGCTATCCTGGCTGAAGACGGCTGATAGCCAGAAACCGGTCTTAGGATGCTTGATTCCGGTCCAGGAAAGACATGGCTTGGCAGTTCGGGCTGCACTGTTCCTATGAGGCACAGGGTCAAGGTTGATTTGCATATAGCTATGTCTGACCCGGGGTGGTATGGGGTGCAAAAAAACGATGGATTTAGGCCCAGATCTCTGTACTGCGGTGAATGTATGACAGTGTTCTGCATTCTGTCCATCAACTATTGTTTTTGCCTTTGTCGCCCCGAGTGGGATGGGTATACTCAGACGTGAGTCCCATGCTCTCCACACCACTGGAGTCAAGCTATCCAGGGTGATGAAGGCTGATAGCCAGAAACCGGTCCTTGGATGCTTGATTCTGGTACAGGAAAGACATGGCTTCGCAGTTCGGGCTGGACTGTTCCCATGAGGCACAGGGTCAAGGCTGATTTGCATATGGCCATGTCTGACTTGGGGTGGTGTGGAGTGCAAAAAAACGATGGATTTAGGCCCAGATCTCTGTACTGGGGTGAATGTATGACAGTGTTATGCATTCTGTCCATCAACTGTTGTTTTTGCCTTAAACCGGAGGCATGCCGCAGATTACAGCTCTCATCCGGCGACCTCGAGAGCCCGCATCGCCATCTTGAGGAAACTCTGCCGCTCTCGGGTCCCGTCATCCCGAGTTTCCCAAAGACGGATGTCCGATTTCATCTCAATCGGCTGGCCAAGGTGTCAGGAATAGACCGCAGCTCACAGCAGCCACTCCTGTCCGCAGGATAGAGAGGGGGTCGGCGGCATCACGGTGCACCTCCTTCGGCACCAGGCGCGTACTCACAGCCCCCTCTGTGCCATCCCAGTAATTAAATGAAAATATGTTTCCAGAACCGGGAGGACTAGGGTGAGCAACAGAGGAAGGAGGGTGAGGGGGGATCAGGTGGAGGGGAAGTAATGCAGGTTGGGCATTTGAGGGGGGTAAGCAGCATAGAGAGAGCAAGAAAACACATGCACTCTCATGGAGTATTCACCACAGTAACAGCACGGGAATGGGGTTTTCATAGGCCGTTATACAGCAAAAAAATGTACATTCCCAGACTTCATCCTCAGCTTTCTCATGGGAACGCGGAAAGCAAACTCAGCTGGTGGGTGCACCCTTGCACTGCAAAGTTGGAGAGATCACCTCCATTCATTGCGATTTCTCTTGGTTTTGATTCAGGCGACCTCTGCTGTACATCGTCTTGAACGTGTAGAGGTGTAAAACAACCACAAATACATAGCTGCCAATTTTTAAATTTGCGTAGTGTGACATTGCGGTGCCTGCAAAGAGCTGTGTCGCTCTGTGTGTGGCTCTGTGTGTGTGTGTGTGGCTCTGTGTGTGTGTGTGGCTCTGTGTGTGTGGCTCTGTGTGTGTGTGTGTGTGTGTGGCTCTGTGTGTGTGTGTGTGTGGCTCTGTGTGTGTGTGGCTCTGTGTGTGTGGCTCTGTGTGTGAAAACCGTCACCCACGCCCTCGTCAGCAGCCGACTCGACTACGGAAACGCCCTCTACGCCGGAGCCCTGTCCAAACTCATCAACAGACTCCAAAGAATCCAGAACGACTCCACACACCTGATCTTCAACGTCCCACGCCGGGACAACATCACCCCGCACCTGAGAGAACTGCACTGGCTCCCCGTCGACAAAAGAATCACATTCAAACTCATGATCCTCGCACACAAGGCACTCCACAACACCGGCCCAGCCTACCGCAACGACAGACTCTCCTTCTACCTACCCAACAGGAAACTACGCTCCGCCGACCCGTCCCTGGCCGCCGTCCCGCGCATCCACAAAACCACCGCCGGGGGCAGATCCTTCTCCCACCGCGCCGCCAAGTCCTGGAACGCCCTCCCCCTCCCCCTACGACAGACCGCAGACCTCCCGGCATTCCGAAGACTGCTCAAGACCTGGCTCTTCGACCACTAGCTGCAGCTCCACCCACCCCCCCCCGCCCCTTTCCCCAGCGTCTTGAGACCCTAGCGGGTTAGCAGTGCGCTTTACAAATTCCCTGATTGATTGATTGATTGATTGTGGCTCTGTGTGTGTGTGGCTCTTTGTGTGTGTGTGTGCGTGGCTCTGTGTGTGTGTTTGTGTGCAAATGCAATAGGTCTCGCATTTGCGAGAGATTAAGCTATTGGCATTGTAAATGACAATGCCATTTATTTATCTGTTTTCAAAACCAACACATAAATAAAAAGTTTGTCATTTACAATGCTTGTTATTTAAGAATACAGTGGAGAGGCTTGACTCGTGTTTTGTAGGTTGGCCGCAGATCTTGGCGCATGGTGACAAGTCTTGGGAGGAGACCTTTGACTAGGAGTAGAGTAGAGGTGTTTGACTCACATATGCTTGACAATACAGGTGGCATTAGCACTTGGTCTTAGAACACAAGTGGGTTATCATGCAACAGTGGTGGCATGCGCAAAAATGGTCACATACGGATTGTTTGCACTTCAGACAATTGTACCTGGAGAAGTGATTGTATATGACGAGATGTGTTGAACCACATTTGTACATTAGTTGATAATTGTTGGTTTTTAACAGGTTTGCCCCTGACGAAGAGACAGCCATCCGGAAATGCATTAGGCGCGGATTTCGAATGTTTGCACCATATAATAAATGTTAATTTACGCAGTTAATTTTGAAATGTAAACTATGGAATGCTATATGCTTTGTATAAAAAAAATGTTGCGGGAACATTCAATGAATAACATATAAAACCAATAAAAATAAATGGTTTAATACTGTTTTATCTTGTCTTTTTAATTATTTATTAAGTGTTTTTAATAATAACATGAATTGTATTTTCATTGTTATGTGCTTTTACGATATTTCTATATCGAAATAAAGCTTTGTACTACTACTAATAAAAATAAACTTAATACTATAAAAGGAAATACATTTGTGTAAAATGAGGTAATTTGTGACGAATAGTCAAAATAGCTGTGCACGCTTTAGTCCAAGTTGCCTATTGGAACTTGCCCGCTGTCATATATTTAGCGCATGCCAGGCAGACATTTAAAAGTGTGGTATCCTGATCGCTTTAACAATTGTGAACTTTCACTATTCTGGAAATCATTGGTGTGCATCTACTCAAATTCTCTTTTCAGGACATATTCAGGACGAGTGATCAGCTTCTCCTACGAATTCCTAGGGTAAGAAAGGTAAGACAGGGCGGTAAGGCTCTATCAGTAGTGGGGCCAGTACTATGGAACACTCTCCCTCTTATGTTAAGACAATGTCCTGATCATTTGATGTTTAGGAAAAAGTTGAAAACTTTCTTGTTTAAGGGGTAATATGATTTTTCATTTTGCGCTCCAATATTTTCCTTCCTTATGATTTGCTATGCTCAAATGTGTTTCTTTGTGTGTCCATGGCGCAGAGATACTCCTTCGGGAGTGGATTCAAGCGCGATACAAACCCACAAATATATAAATAAATAAATAAATATTAAGGGCCAGATCCTTCCAAAATAAACTCAGTTCGTGGACTTAAATATCTTCGGTTGGACCGGAGGTGGACAGTCGTGGCTGTGGCAACCATGATGGATCCCTCAACCGACAGCAGGTGCTGAGTCTAGAGAATTAATCAGGTGTGAGTGTAAAAGAGGATGTGCTTTGCTTTGCCACTGTGAAAAGGCAAATTTACGCTTATGTGTGGGTTTGTGCTAGGGAAGATTTTTAATTTCATTAACATATTTTTAAAAACGCGCTCAAGAAAAAAACTAGTTTTAGAAACTGATCAATTTCATTACTTTATAGAATATTGATATTACAGACTTGGGTGCTCCACGATGACCACCGGATAAAGTTAAAGATAGTAAAATGGTCCTATAAGAGATGCAGCCGTCGAAGGATTAATTACGACAAATGTTGGATCTGACTGGAAGGCTAGACCAGCTGGATAGGAGGGCGTCCAGGGACTCCGCTTGAGGAATGATATTTGCATTGTGGGCCTCCCCGAGAACGTGGAAGGGGGCAACATGGCTACTTTTCTGGGAAAATGGCTGTTTGAGTTGGTGCCCCACAAGTACTTTCACAATTTTATGTTCTGGGAAGAACACATGGTCCCAGCATGCCCGCTACCACCAAGGGCCCATACCCGTCCGGAGGTGGCATGTTTACTCCACTATAGAAACCGAAATTACATCCTACAGCGAGCTCACATAGTAGGCAAGCTACAAGTGGAAAACACCATTGCTGTCCAACATAAAAGGCCATAGTTCCTGGAAGTTAAAAATAGCTTACGAGAGGCAAGCCTCCTGAAGAAGGCTCTTGTCCTTAGCCAGACTCAAGGTGATTATTGGTGGACGCACCTTATTATTTGATGAGCCGACAGAGGCATGAGGCTGGCTTGACAAATATAGAGCTGGTATGGATGCCTCCTTATGGGACAATCCTATTTTACCGAAAAGCAAATGACAGCTGAGGTGCCAGGCCAGAGAAACCAGGCAACACAATACAGCACAAGTAGAGAAGGGAAAGTTGGTTGCGGTGGAGACAGCTGCATTAACAGAGCCCCTGCAGATTTGACTTTGGACAGAAACACCACAGATCATGCATGAGAAATCTCGGACGCTGACACGGCCATGGAGGGAAGTCCGTCATGCCCGAGCCTCTTGGTCATACTCCTGCAGGACCCCACTTTTTTAGGTCGAGCCTGGGCAGCGCATGAGCTGCTCTGTGAGGCATGCTGTATTCAAGTATGTACTTGAAGCTCCCCTCACTCTCCGCCCATATTTTTCATTGGCTTGTGTCATTGTCCTTTGTAAACTGTAGCTTTTGATTGGTCAATAGGCTTAGTAGTCCCTCCTTAGTACCGTCTTGTCTCATCTTGTAACCTCCTGTAAGGACTGGCACTCTTATGTGTGTTGTTACTCGGTAGACTTTAATTACTTAAATTGTTTTCACCTGCCTGCAGTTGCAGGCAAGACACGATCTCTCCTAACAATTTCTTTTTCTTTTTATAGCACGGGTTGCCACAATGGCGGCCGCACCTTTGGTTGATTTGCGGCGCTGAATGCTGCTGCATGTTTTTTTTTCCATTTATTCATTTTTTTTGTTTTTTACAAGCACCGCACGCTGCGTTTTCACGTTAATAGAGGCTGCGCCCCCTTCTTTAGACGAGCTGTGTTTAAAGAAGGGTCTGTGGCAGCTATTAAACCGCGGCATGGGGAGCTCTTGTTAAAAAAAGCATTTTTGTCAACTTGACAAAGAAATGCTTTTATTTGTAAAATCACCCCATACTGTGCTTTCACTTTAATGGCAGCCGCACCCCTTTCTTTAGACGGGGATCGTCTATAGAAGGGGGCACGGCCTCTATTAACATGAAAGCGTGGCATGGGGCGCTTGCAAACAACAACAAATATTTGCAATGCAATTGGTCTCGCATTTGCGAGAATTTAAGCTATTGTCATTTGCAATGCCAATAGCTCAAACTCTCGTAAATGTGGAGACCTAATGTATTGAAAATGCTTGTTAGAACTGTTAGTAGAAGTCATCCAAGGTTATTTCCACTTAAATCACCACATGATTGAACATGTAGGCATTGAGTGGGAGGCTTTCAAGGTGGTGGTACAGGGCACTGCTTGAGTCAGGAAGTAGGGGGTCAGATGCATCTTAGAGAGGGAGCTGACTAGAATAGATGGTACCCTTCCAACATAAGAGAGAAGATGATCAAATTACCTCAAAATAAAACCCAGAATACCGGAGGAACATGCGAAATACACTTCCATACTTTACCGCCTTTGTGTACTACCGTAGAAGGAATACTTAGCTACAGACCAGGCTGAGGGTGGCAGGGCAGGGAGGCTACTAGCTTGGTTAATACAACCTGAGACCAAAAGCAACCCCATAACAAAAATCCCAGATGCCACCAGAACATCCGGGCACACCAAACAAGACATTCACAAGGTCCTTACTAAAAATTACAGGCACCTTTATGGTTTAAGACCCCAGCAAAAGAGATTGACATTTTTAGGTCGAGCCTGGGAAGCGGATGCGCTGCTCTGCGAGGCATGCTGTATTGGAGTATGGAAATGGAACCCAGCCCACTCTCCGCCCATATTTGTCATTGGCTTGTGTCATTGTCCTTCATAAACGCCGGCTTCTGATTCATTAATAGGCTTGTTAGTTCCTCCTTAATACCGCCTTGTCTTCATTTGTAACCTCCCATGAGGACTAGCCGGTGGCGTAACACATGCCCCCGCAGCCCCTGCGGTGCGGGGGGGGCCAAGCTCCAGGGGGCCCCTTCGGCACAATACTCTGTCCGGAGAGCTTCTGATTGAGTCCGGAGGAGGCCCCTCCACGAACCTGGCAGGGGGGCCCCCTCACGTTTTGTTACGCCAGTGGGACTAGCCCTCTTACTTCTGTTGTTACACAGTATGTTTATTTTAGTCTGTAAGCACTATTTTCTTGAATAAGTTTCTGGTCCTGCAGGCACTATGTGCAGCGCGCCATGTGCACTTTCAAAGTAGCCCGGGGCAATCGCGGCCACTGATTTGCAATGCTTGCATTTACGAGAGTTTGAGCAATTGCCTTCATAAATGATAATAGACTAAACTCTCGCAAATGCAAGACCTATTGCATTACAAATATTTTTGGGGGTAAAAGCGCCCCATATGGATCTTTCACTTTAATGGCGGCCGAACCCCTGTCTTTACACGTCGCTTGTCTAAAGAAAAGGGCGGGGCCGACATTAATATGAAAGCTCGTCATGGGGCGATTTTTGCGAGAGTTTAAGCTATTGGCATTTTCATTTACAATGCCATTAGCTCAAACTGGAACAGAGGGATGTTCCGGAGGGAAATTAAAACCTGGCTTTTTACTCAATAATAATCCTTGATTGCATTGTGGTCTGTTCAGTTTCTAGAGCGCCAGGACGCCTCGGCAGCAGTGCGCTCTATAAATATTTTCATTCATTCAAACTCTCGTAAATGCGAAACCCATTGCATTGCAAATGCTTATTTGGTTAGGGTAACATTCGCTCTGATTTCAGACAAGGATAGGGGTCTACTGACAAGGTCCAAGTAGCACTGAAGGAGTTTGCAGCAGAAGACACCTGCCATGTGCGGCCTACCGGCCGAACTTTATCAGATCTATCATGCACCCCTACTTGTCAACCGATTAAAGCCGCACCTCCAAGCTCAAAAATGCACACAGACCCAAATGGCTTTATCCCTCAATGTAATACATCCCTAAGCATCCGGAAACTGTATAGGATCCTAGCTGAGTCCCCCGCCTCACAATGACCAGAGGCAGTGGTACTACCCATAGACCTTCAGAAGGTCACCCTCCTCTATGCTGATGGTTGGGGGGGTGTTACTTCCAGGAGGCTCAGAGGATGGTCAGATGCATGGATAAGTGCTATTGGCAATTTCTTCTGGAACAGAAACCGAATCTTGCACCCTGCATCGAACAGAGAGATTCATTTCCTAAGCAGCTCTTTAACCTGTTATTATTTAGGAATTAAAGTCAGGACTGTACAAGTTAATGTTCTTACCAGCTCCATACAGCAGAACATTTAGAATCAAACAGGTCACACTTAAATGCTGAAAAGACTGGGCCTACAGGTGCCCCAGACACCTTCAAGCACAAGCTCCTTTGTCTCGGCTCTGACCACTGCTGCCAGCAGGAGCAAGCATTGGCACAGGCAAACCTAAAAGCCTTGATGAGACATTTTCTTTTATTATCAGATTATTGTCCTCTCCTATTTCTGGTTTTAAGAATTCAAAAATTTCCAATGTACTTACTTTTAATTATTCCTCTTACTGCATTTTTTGCACTTACGCTTTGCACATTGTAATGATTTTAATTAATCGAACAATAAAGATTCATTCGTTTACGAGGATGGAGTGTTTCGTAGCCTGGAGTCTATGGTGGGATATGATGGTTGACCCGAGTCCCCGAGTCACAATTCCTAGTTTGTGGTGCACTGGTTGTGTCGGTGGGAGGGGGTGAGCTGACTAAATCACAAAAATAAGTCTTGCGGGTCGTACTTACCTTCATCAAAGGACAAACCCTTATATCTGGTCTGTGCAAGACGTACCTATCAAGGATCACACATGTGTCTCCTAGGGTTGTATATTCACTCTAGACCTGGGAATGTTAGTGATGGGTTTTTAGGTCAGGGCCTGGTACTTGCTAGAAGATCTGTAGTAAGGCATGGGTGCTCTCCAGAAGGCCAACCTCATAGTAGATGGAAGAGGGAAAGTTAGAAATGGGCAAATCTCAAGGGCTCGACACTGTAAAAATCAATACCACAATGGGCCCCGTAGGAAATATAGCGCTGGGAGGCCTTATGGTATCCATACGCTTATAAGTACCTTTTTCATTTCATTTCATTTCACGTAGAGGCGGCCAATCAATTAATACCTTGTCTTAATTCACTGACATGGACGCCTACTAGGCCTGCCAGATACTGTCACATTACCTGGCCCTATGTTCATGAGGGTCCCTTCCACTCAAGAATAATTTTAACAGCCATTCCCCAACAAATCATCCGCCATGCCGCAGGCACACGAAAGCTCAAATGGGAAAAGACCAGACTGAACTGTTTAAGGATGTCTTACTGTTTAGGACATAGACATAGTTACAAATGTCTTAATATGCTGTACACTGAGTTAATAGCAATAACATAGATTGTACTTGCAGCATATAAAGTGAGACCCACATCTGTAAGTGACCTTGTAGAATATGACTACTTACCAATGCGCTGTCATATATTCCAATAAAATGGCTGAGATTTTATGAGCTGAAAAACTCAATAAAAATACATTTAAAAAAAGTTTTTTGAGTGCACAGTGTTTTGCTGACAGCTTCCTGTATAAAGAATGTGTTGGCATTTGTCTAGGAAGGTTAACTAAGGTTCAGAGGGCGATGTGAAAAACTGTAGTTAATGGTGAGGGCATGTGTACAAAAAATATTTAGGAAATTCAGTGCAAAGCGGACCTTGAAAATTTCAATGTAAATATATCACTGACCAGATGCAGATTGTTATCAAAAATTATTTATATTTAATCAAAATTAGTTTTTTAAATCTTTTTTTATATAGAAAAATTCAATACCAATACATTATGTACGCATACAAAAATTCTCATATGGTTCAATGCATACCACTCAATTGATATATTTCTGTAATTGTTCTTACTATATCCTTATTCAAGCATACTCCCACATTCATCCACTGCCTATCCTGTCATATATTTAATACAAATTTAATGCAGACATTTTTAACATTTGTTACACGTTAGGCAGAACAAAGTGTGTCCGTTATTTTCGATGCGAGTGGCCTCTAGTCAGTGCTACGATTATTTAGGGCTTTTTCTCATGTGGGGTATGTAGGAGAGTAGGGTCTGCTTCCTATGGTCACCCCCACTTTTTCCTGTGATTTTCTGGTTTTTCGACTTTAGTGTGGCTGTGGGCCTGCTAATCAGACCCACAGCCCAGCTGGTCTCTCTCTAAATTGATACCATGTACTTTAGGTACATACTTGATTGGGAATTGGGTCACCTCTGTGAGACCCTGTATAGTGTACCATAGGTACCCAGGGCATAGGTGCATCCAAGGCCTATCAGGGGCTGAAGCATGTATTATGCCACCCCTGGCTGGCCATCCAAACTGACACCACAGGCTGATCATGAAAATAGAAACAAAACCCTGCCGCCACTATTAAATGAAGGTCCTACTAAAGGATCCTATATTATTTGAGTGAGCAACATTTAGTATAATCAAAGCCACACAAAGTATTTAGCTCCTGGACACATACATGTTTTCATTTTTAGTCATTTTTATTCTCAAGGTTATTTATTTTTTCAGTGATTCTTTTTAAAAAAAAGATACCAATTCATTTATATACACTGAAGTCTACATGAATTTCATAGCATGTGGAATTCATTGCTAAAGAGAAAAGTCCCATACACACAACATTCATTAGACATTCATGGCCACAATCATATCCAGAAACTACTATCATTCCACAGATCATTCATTCATACAATCAAACCGCAAACTGATTCATCCATATCAAAATCATAATGACATGGTCAACATTTCATAGACAAAGAGAGAAACGGGTAGGACAAGGGCATAAGGATGGAAAAAGGGTCATAGATGATATCGTAGATCCAGCCCATAGGAAAAATTACGCCAACGTGCGTTTCGGTGTTCCGGCCCACTTAGGCCGCACCTTCGTCAGGGCGATGAGTGACCAATTGGTATGGGACAAACAGCCAACTGCAACAATAAAACATAATACACATTCATAAAAAGGCTAATATTGCCTACACAGTTGATTAATTATACAATACATCAAAAGGTTATTCTCTTTGGCTACAGTGTGGCTTTGAGTGCAATCTGTTGCTTCTAAAGATATCAGATATAAGCTTTCCGAAGAATAGCGAAAAAAGAGGGGGCCCCTTGGGGACAGCCACAATTCATCCATCAACTTTACAACACACATTTAGGATATTCCCACGTTCTCAGTCTGAGCAGTTCATTTTATTTTGATGAAAAGACTACATCAAAGCGTGTATATACAAATTGCAAGTGGGACCGAGTATCGAGCCTCTTGTGGATCATAGAGGTCGGTGTCCCTGATACTAGTTCTCGAGACATTAAAAAACAAGATATTAACTACACAGGGTCTCGATATATATCGAGGTGGAATTTCTATGGTGGGGCATAGGACCTCTCTCACTAGCACATAAGAAACAAGATAATAACTACACAGGGTCTCGATATATATCCGATATATATCCAGGCGGGATTTCTATGGTGGGGCATAGGACCTCTCTCAGTAGCACATAAGAAACAAGATAATAACTACATAGGGTCTCGATATATATCCGATATATATCCAGGCGGGATTTCTATGGTGGGGCACAGGACCTCTCTCAGTAGCACATAAGAGATACAGGAACTTACCAAATAATACGTAAAAAGGAGTTTTAATAGAGGGGGTCCACTCAGACAATGTCGATTTAGGGGTTTCCGAATGAAAACTGGACGCCCACTTCAACTGAGTCAAAATTGGGGAGACTTCATTGTAGACACAGTAGCAGTGATCTAAGGCAGCTAATGGTATCTATCTGCGCAGAAAAAATGCATACAAAAGCAAAGTTATTATTATATTCTTTTGAGGCAGGACACTATCACAAAAGAAGAGCCCGAACTACCTACAGGGCGAGAATTGCCCAAAACTTGTCCATATCTCATCTGAGCCGAGGCTCGAAGAACTCTTCAGTTAGCGAGCGGTGTCTGGTCGCCTGTGAAAGACAAAAGGCACATATTGTATCGCTTGCATGGCTGTTAGATGACCGGTTCCATTGGGACATATATAGTCTATATGGGCGGGTGATAATACGTCATTACGGTCTTCAGAGAAACTTTTAGGGAGAACAGTAGTTTTTTTTAGCAGAACCGGTCATATCAATAAGGTAGGGTTCTCTGCATTCTCCTAGAGTGGAAGCTATCTAAGGGTCCGCTCGTTCAGGGGCGGCTCAGAACTCCCCCAACTAAAAGATATAGCCCAGGAGTTATAGTCCAAGGTTATTTAACTATGTGCTCCTCTCCATGGGCGTCCGCAGAAATTTTTCCAGGGGGAGGCAAAATGTTAATGTCATCACCATCTTCCGACATGATGTGTGCCAGGTGGGGCATAAGAAACACTGGGGCGCAGAACTGGGATAGACTCAATTAAGTGCCAGAAATCCAGGACATGTGACTGACCCTGCCACAGGCCACCAAACACCACCTGTAGGGAAAACGCTAAACTTTCTGACAAGGTGCTTTATCTCTGTCTGCTAGGTGTGCAGACTTCCCGGTCCTCGATCCAACACCAATCAAGGCTGTCTTCAGCACGATTCGATTTTCAAAAGAATACTTTATAACAGCCTATGAATAAAGCACCATATTAAATATACTGTATGCACAGTGTATGTTAGGGATTATTTGTAGCGCACATATTTACCAATATTGGCCTCTTGGTGCTAGAATTCATGATAACTTTTATCCAAAGTTAAAGCGCAACGTCAAAGTTAGTAATAAATAATGCAGCAATCACAAACGCTAGTGATCCGCCAATGGGTGCTCCCTTTACTAGAATTCCCCGGGCACTGCTAAATTTTGCACACATTCAATTCATTTATACAAAATAAAATGTATAGGTCCAAATGTTAGCTATATTTTTTTTAAGAAACTTAGAGACCCTCTACGTGTAGTCAATGTCAAACTGACAACGTGCCCACGTTTAGGGATACAATAATGGCCAGCTCCCTTATGCGGAAGCCCGGCACCGTAAATGTGTGGCATATGTGACGCCCGCAGCGGCGGCACATCACAGGTCCAGGGATGCTGAGTCTTACACAGTGGTCGAAGTGGGGAAAAAAAAGTAGGGGAACAGTGGGCAGAGAATCAAAGGACGGGAATAACCCAAGGATTGGATCTGTGGGTGGAGTCAGAGGTGTGGCCAGAATGCGCAGACATCCCAATTTTTAGTATTTGTTTGGCATTTCACTGCCCAGTTTAATCAACCATTGGATACACATGATTATTTAAGGTTATTTAAGGTTATAATGAGTTATTGACATTAAAATATATTCACAAAGTGGGATATGCTTCTAATCACAGAATGTACCAAATACGATAAAATGTGGAAACACAAGCCATTTGTCTCCGAGCCATGGAGTTTCTGTCATCTACTCTCTTTTTCCACAACAGCAGTTCAAACATGAATGGCAAAATATCCTAGTTTGCAAATGTTTTCTCTAAAATTATGGCTCTGCCATATTTGCCTCATAATGCAAGATCTGCTGCATGATCTGACCATTTAAACTAATAAATTGTTTGTAGCTCAAACATATCAAAAGTTAATATAAAATGTGACTTTTGTTGCTGTGGCGTGGATGGCCTATTGTAAAGGTTGACTGGTCACCTTTCTCACTGCTGAGTTTGTATGTTACACTGGTACTAATAAGGCAAAATCTTTCCAGAGACTGTTAGCATGTGTACAGACGTCAAAATAATAAAATATCTGAAAATATACTGCATTACGCGGCAGTCTTTTTTTTATGCATAATTTAGTCAACACTACGGCATTATGTTGTCATCCTTTGCTGCATAATTAATTACAGTGGCACCACAGCAGCAGGGGTGGGGAATTCCTATCTCCCGACGCCCGAGACATCTAGATTTCTTACAAGGGCAAGAGGTTTTAATTTCTAACTTGTCCAAAGGACAAGTAGACAGTTTTACGGTAATCCGATACACAGCTGTTCAACCCTTTTCGTCACAGCCAGTTAATAAGGAACTCCGAGCAGTTTATTGGCAGTGAGTGGGTCAATGCAAAAGCTGAGGCCTGTACTTTAATTTTCCTAGAGCAGAACAACAACATGATGGAGCAGAGCTCAAAGTTGTAGCTCCATATAAAACATCCACAGCACGGTCAGGTAAGAGTCCTTTTGCTTTCTCCCAGAGGCTCTTGTGCGGCTTCCAGGCCCTCCCCTGGTCCTTTCAGTTTCTTCGAGATGCAGCTCCAGAAAACAACATATACGAAGGAAAGATACCAGCAAGGGTTTTACTTTTCGATTCAATGTTACAGCGTCGAAAGGTCAATATTACTAGAGCTCTTTAACTGAAAATATCAGTAGCTGTCGTAGTTGCTGTCACACCCAGGAATTGATGGTTATACCTCAGAAGCTACCACACTAGCTCTGAGGAATTAGAACAACTCAGAAATGAGAAAAACATTCAAAAATAACAAGCTTTCCCGCCGCCGCTGACCCGTAGCTCCGCCTCCCCCCCTCTCCCATTGGTCCTCCCGCCTCCCGGCTGACCCTCCCTCCCGGCTCCTACTTATGACGCCCCCTCAGCGACCGCGCAGCGGACGCGCCCAGCGGGAGCACCGATTGAGCGCCGAAGGTGCGCCAAAGGTAAGCCCGTCTGCACCCGTCCGCGCCTGGCCCGCGCCCAGTGCCAGGACCACTGGCCCCCACCGTCGGAAGCCGACCCGACGGACCTACGACGCCACCGAACTCAACGCTCTCAACACCGGCCGAACCCCGGGCTGCTACCGAGCCACACCGAGACGCACCCACGGACCCTTCAGCTGCCACTCCTGCAAGTTCACCTGCAACCGGACCCACGCTACACCAGCACCCACCAGGCCGAACTCCAGCACCACCCACCTGAAGTGCATCCTGCTCAACACCCGCTCCGTCCACAGACACGCCGTCGAGCTCTGGAACCTGCTTGACACCACAGCCCCAGACGTCGCCTTCCTCACGGAAACCTGGATGAACGCCTCCTCAGCGCCCGACATCGCCATCGCCATCCCGGACGGCTACAAGATCATCCGGAGGGACCGCGTCAACCAGACAGGAGGAGGCATCGCCATCATCCACAGGAACACCATCCGCATCACGACCGACACCGACGATACCCTCGCACCCACCGAACACCTGCACTTCCAGATCCACGTCAACCCCAAGACCACCCTCAGAGGCACCCTCATCTACAGACCCCCGGGACCACGCACACAATTCAGCGAAGACATCGCCGACTTCATCAGCCCACACGCCCTCCCCTCCGCCGACTACATCCTCCTCGGGGACCTCAACTTCCACCTGGAGAACAACAATGACCGCAACACCATCACCCTGCTGGACAACCTCGCCAACCTCGGACTCAAGCAGCTGGTCAACACCCCCACCCACTACGCTGGACACACGCTCGACCCGGTCTTCTCTTCCACCAAGGACATCGCCTTCAGCCACGCCACGGGACTCCACTGGACGGACCACAGCTGCGTCCACTTCAGCTTCAGAAGGACCACGTTCCACCATCACCAGCAACAGGTCCCCCGCAGAAGCTGGAACAAGATCACTGCAGACCAGCTCGCTACCTCCCTGAGCAAGAACCCTCCCACCAGCACAACGAACCCCAGCCAAGCGGCCACCAACCTCACGAAATGGATCAGCGACTGCGCAGACGACCTCGCCCCTCTGAAGACCCTGCCCAGCAGACCCGGCAGCAAGAAAGCCCCATGGTTTAACGACGAACTCAAGAGCTCCAAGAAGAACTGCAGAGCACTCGAGAAAACCTGGCGCAGAAACCCAACACCAGACAACATGACTGCCCTCAAGCTCGCCACCCGAAAACACCACCAACTGATCCACACCACCAAGAAAACCGCATTCAAGGAACGACTGGACAACAACGCACACAACAGCAAGGAACTCTTCAACATCGTGAAAGAGCTCTCCAACCCCAACGCCGGAAACAACGACATCACCCCTTCACAAGACCTCTGCAACTCCCTCGCCTCCTACTTCCACAACAAGATCGCGGACATACACAACAGCTTCAGCACTCAACCGACACACGCCACGACCGACCCACCGCCCCCCACAACCACCCTCCACGCCTGGACCCCGATCAGCACCAAAGACACCGTCCACACGATGAACTCCATCCACTCCGGATCTCCGACAGACCCCTGCCCTCACCACGTCTTCAACAAGGCCGACGCTGTCATCGCACCCCACCTGCGGGACATCATCAACAACTCCTTCGACATTGCGACCTTCTCGGAGAGCTGGAAGCACGCCGAACTCAGCGCTCTACTCAAGAAACCATCAGCCGACCCCACCGACCTCAAGAACTACTGCCCCATCTCGCTGCTCCCGTTTCCGGCAAAAGTCATCGAGAAGACCGTCAACAAGCAACTGGCCGCCTTCCTCGAGACGAACGGTTCCCTCGACCTCTCGCAGTCTGGCTTCCGGGCCAACCACAGCACCGAGACCGCCCTGATCGCAGCTACCGATGACATCCGAACCCTGCTCGACAACGGAGAAACAGCGGCCCTCATCCTCCTGGACCTCTCCGCGGCCTTCGACACGGTCTGCCACCGTACCCTAGTACAGCGCCTCAGCACCGTTGGAATCCAGGAGAAGGCACTGGAGTGGATCATCTCCTTCCTCGCCGGAAGGACACAGAGAGTCCGCCTCCCCCCGTTCAGATCAGAGGCCACCGAAGTCATCTGCGGCGTTCCTCAAGGCTCCTCGCTCAGCCCAACACTCTTCAACGTCTACATGAGCCCCCTCGCAGCCATCGCACGCCAGCACAACCTCAACATCATCACCTACGCCGACGACACCCAGCTGATCCTCTCCCTCACCAACGACCCCGCCACCGCCAGAGCCAACCTGCACGAAGGGATGACAGACGTAGCCAAATGGATGTCGAACAGCCGCCTGAAACTGAACTCGGACAAGACGGAAGTCCTCATCCTGGGATCATCACCCTCCGCCTGGGACGACTCCTGGTGGCCCCCCGCCCTAGGCAGTGCACCCAAACCCACAGACCACGCACGCAACCTGGGCTTCATCCTGGACTCCTCCCTCTCCATGACCAGACAAGTCAACGCTGTCTCCTCGTCGTGCTTCAACATCCTGCGCATGCTACGTAAGATCTTCCGATGGATCCCCACCGAGACCAGGAAGACGGTCACCCCGGCCCTCGTCACCAGCCGTCTGGACTACGGCAACTCCCTCTACGCCGGAACCACCGCCAAGCTCCAGAAGAAACTACAGCGGATCCAGAACACCTCAGCACGACTCATCCTGGACATCCCCCGCCGCAGCCACATCTCCGGACACCTGAGAGACCTGCACTGGCTCCCGGTCAACAAAAGAATCACCTTCCGGCTCCTCACCCACGCACACAAAGCCCTACACAACCAAGGCCCAGGATACCTCAACAGCCACCTCAACTTCTACGCTCCCAAACGCCAGCTTCGATCGACCGGCCACGCCCTCGCCACCGTCCCCCGCATCCGAAGAGCCACCACAGGAGGAAGGTCCTTCTCCTACCTGGCCGCCAAGACTTGGAACTCCCTTCCGACCCACCTCCGCCTGACCCAGGACCACCTCGCCTTCAGGAAGCAGCTCAAGACCTGGCTGTTCGAGCAGTAGCGGACCCCCCCCCCCCCCCCAGCGCCTTGAGACCCTCCGGGTGAGTAGTGCGCTATATAAATGCTTTGATTGATTGATTAATTGATTGAAGCAACACAAGGATTTATATTTTAAAGAGAATTATTTTATATATCTTTGAATCAAACTCATATGTTATAAGGGTACACAAACAACTTATTACCAAATCTTAGGTATAAGGAAACGGACCATCATTCCATAAATACAAAAGATAAAAAGTCCAGTCTGTATTATAAGTGAAAGAAATGACTTCTTGTTGAAATAACCAGTAAGTCAGATGGAAGTAGCTGCAGACGTGGACTAGTATGTCGACGTTTCGGTCTTATATGGTATTATCCTAAGACCATCATCAGGACGAAGGGTTAATATGGTATAGATGACCCTTTTTTTTTTTTTAAAACAGTCTACTGTGCGACTCCTACACAACGTTCTGTTTGTGATGACACAGTCTTGGGGATTCACAAATATCTCCCTCGGACGGCGGTCGGTCGAAAGTACCAAGCCAGTTTATGGTTCTCAATAGTAGAAACCAAGTTACATTTTTGGAAAGTCGGACTTAGTCGAAAACGGGAAACACAGCAACCGAGATATCTGGTCGGAGGTTATCAAAGAAAACAGACATCACTGGAATGTACGAGGCTGCATTAAGGGCCTCATGGCTCCTGATCTGACTTTAACCTTGTAAACCCCCTGTCTTTTATTCTGTGCTTCACCCTTGAGCCTCAAATCGGCCCCAAGATCCCTCCTCACCCTCCCCTCCAGGGGGGCTTACAGTAAAGCCCATGCTTTCCCTTCTCATGCAGTCCCTGCACAACCCTCCTTTACACTTTGCTTTGCTTGTACACCTTATGTTTCACTCAGTGCCTGTACTTGCTAACCCCACCCCACCCCCCTCTGACTGCCCTGACCCGCTCCCCTTGGCCTCTCATATTTTACAGCATCTAGGGCTTACATTAAAGTTAATAAGTTTGCCCATGGGGAATTTATGCAATCCTCAGGTGCACCCTCATTTCTCTCCTTGCACTGGGCCTCTCGTCTCACTTTGTGCGTGCAACAGGGGCATCTTAACATGTCGCTGTAGCAGCTACAGCAGCTGTGGAGTTCTTAATGGGCCTCTTCTTTCTGCAGGTCCGGACAAAGGTTCATAATTAACATGAAATGGTGGATGGATATATACATGGATGAATGAGTGAAAGGATGTATGTAAGAATGGATGGATGGATGAGTGCAAGGGTGAATGAATTGATGGATGGGGTGAAAGTGGATGGATGAGTGAAAGGATGGATGGCTGAACGAATTGATGGATGAGTGAAATGGTGAGTGAATAGATGGGGTGAAAGTGGATGGATGAGTGAAAGGATGGTTGGTTGAATAAAAGGGTGGATTGATGGATGAGAGAAAGGGTGGATGCATGGCTGATGGAGTGGGTGGATGGCTGATGGAGTGGGTGGATGGCTGATGGAGTGGGTGGATGGCTGATGGAGTAGGTGGATGGCTGATGGAGTGGGTGGATGGTTGGATGGATGGACGGATAAATAGGTAGATAGATGGGTGGAATGATGGATAGATTAATGGGTGGAAAGATGGATAGGTTGATGGGTGGAAGGATGGATAGATTGATCAGCACACGACTTGAATCATTGTATGTTGGACCCCTACTGAGGCGGACAGCCGGGAGGTAGTTGCAATTTTAATTGTTTATTTGTTGTGTAAATTGCTTTTAAAAATACTTTTATTTGTGGAGAGCGTGATTGAACCCTAGTCACTACTCCCCAAGGAATCTCCCTAGCGCAGTAGCACGCGCATTCACTCCCAGCCTCTCTGCGGACCTCTAAGTAAATCTGCTGTACTCTGTGGCGCGCGTGTTTGACAACTAAATACCCCGACCCATTAGCTTCCCCCAGCGCGAACAACGATCGGCTTGACCTAAGAAGCCCCTCGCACCCCGCAGTCACCGAAACTGTCCCAGCTGACTAAAAGCTGAAGGCACCTCGTCACTCCTAAAACGCGGCGGCCATCTTAGCTTGGGTATAGCCTCAGGGTACCCCAGTGGACGCTATAAAAGGGCACCCAAGAAACGACTTGAATCATTGTATGTTGGACCCCTCCTAAGGCGGACAGCCGGGAGGTAGTTGCAATTTTAATTGTTTATTTGTTGTGTAAATTGCTTTTAAAAATACTTTTATTTGTGGAGAGCGTGATTGAACCCTAGTCACTACTCCCCAAGGAATCTCCCTAGCGCAGTAGCACGCGCATTCACTCCCAGCCTCTCTGCGGACCTCTAAGTAAATCTGCTGTACTCTGTGGCGCGCGTGTTTGACAACTAAATACCGCGACCCATTAGCTTCCCCCAGCGCGAACAACGATCGGCTTGACCTAAGAAGCCCCTCGCACCCCGCACTCACCGAAACTGTCCCAGCTGACTAAAAGCTGAAGGCACCTCGTCACTCCTAAAACGCGGCGGCCATCTTAGCTTGGGAATAGCCTCAAGGCTCCCCAGTGGATGCTATAAAAGGGAAAGACATGGCTCCGCGCAGCGGACGCGCACAGCGGGCGCAACGGGGACGCGCCGGAGTCGAGCCAGAGTCCTGCCCGTCTGCGCCCGTCAGCGCTAAGGAAGCGCCAGACGCCAGACACCCTGATATTATCCAGGGCGGTAGGATAGTGTATACAAGACCAGAGCTACTAAAGTTACATCGCTCCGAGCTAGGATGCACCGGCCTCAACCCTGCCCACACTAATACGCCCCGTGCATGCTCATGTGGGTTCTCCCTTCTAACCCCAGCTCGGCAAACTTCCTCTCCTGTAGCCAAGCCCTTAACTATCAAAATTGGCCAGCTGAACGTGCGATCTATGCCAAAACACCACGCCGAAATCCTCGATCTTATATTGTTGGACAGGCCGCATGTTCGAGCTGTCCCCCCTCCCCGCAATGGGACCAGGACCCTGGCTCTCCCTGCATCCCCAGACAGAGTCCACAAACGACCCCCCGAAGTACCCTGCAATCCCTCCACTACAAGACACCAGCTCCGGACCCAGCTGGCCCGGGTCACCATCTACCCCACGACATCGACCCGGCCGCCATCTTGGGGCACTGCAGCACGAGGCCGCGTGGCCTCAACTCGACCCTAATCCCGGGCCCGGCCGGTCCCGACATCGAGGCCCCACCATCCTCCCAGGAGGCAGAGTGATCACTTGGCGAGTCAATGGGAGAAGGAATCGTCAACGGCTCTCCTCCGCCAGGTGTCGATCACCCCAGGCCGCCTGGGCGCTGGCTCCACCCCCCTGCTGGGTGTCTGGACTCCCTCATCCCGGACCTCCCGGCCCCCAGGCGCGAGGGTCCGGACATCAAAGGGGACCAGACCTATAACTGGGGCAGGGCCAGACCAGGAAGGCAGTTGTATCCTGGAGTCGAGAGACCCGAGAAGAACTCATCCGTGACTTGGCCTGCTGGCGCTGCCGCGGCCCTCTGCCTCGTGAAACCATCGTCTTGGCCTGCTGGCGCTGCCGCGGCCCTCTGCCTCGTGAAACCATCGTCTTGGCCTGCTGGCGCTGCCGCGGCCCTCTGCCTCGTGAAACCATCGTCTTGGCCTGCTGGCGCTGCCGCGGCCCTCTGCCTCGTGAAACCATCGTCTTGGCCTGCTGGCGCTGCCGCGGCCCTCTGCCTCGTGAAACCATCGTCTTGGCCTGCTGGCGCTGCCGCGGCCCTCTGCCTCGTGAAACCATCGTCTTGGCCTGCTGGCGCTGCCGCGGCCCTCTGCTTTATGAGACTATCACCTTGGCCTGCTGGCGCTGCCGCGGCCCGATCCACAGACCCTCCAGCTCGAGGATTGTGAGCTCGCCTTTTACCACAACCTGTACCGATCCGGTACCAAGACTGTCCCGCTACCCCCTTTCCCTACAGAGACTAGAAGTGAGAGGACCCCCGGGTCCAAGTTATCCTGTATCGCTGATATCCTTGCCTTAAGAACCTTATATAAAGCCTTGAACTCGACTTGGTGTGGTGCCTGTTTGTGGGGAGGGAGGGTACTTGTCTGTACGATCGCCGGAGACGGTCCCCCTCGGGGATCTCTCCCTCGGTATCCGGCCGACCCTCAGGGTCCCCGTCTAACATTGGTGGCCAGCGACGGGATCCGAACCTACGCATAATCGTACAGAAAGTCACTCGCCCCACCACACACAACAACCATGTCAATAGAGAGCGGAACAACGGAAAAATTTCAGATGGAAAAGTTGGAAGACTACAACCACCGGGAACTGAAGCAATATTGCATAGAACTGGGACTTCCAACCACAGGTCTTAGCACAAAGGAAGACTTCAAACGAGCCCTAGAAGCTTGGGCAGAAACGGGTACGGCCGTACCCCGAACACAAACAACCGAAACGAGCCCCGCACCAACTAAAGAAAGAGCGGATCTCTCCCTGGAAGAGATCCGAGAAAGAGAAAAAACCAGACTCCACGAATTAGAACTTGCCCGACTTCGCTTGGATGGGGAACTCAAGCTGGCAGAACAAAAAATAACCCTGGAACACTTACGGCTCAGGGAAGAGCGGGAAGACAAGCAAAGACAGAGGGAGCTAGAGGAAAAGAGACTAGAGTACGAACATGAGCGCAATCTCAAAGCACTGGAGATTCAGAAACAGAATACAGACCTCGGGCTCCCCGAACGACCGACCCCGTCTGCCTCGACCGAGCCCAAGGTTCACATCCCCAAAGATGTCATCCGGGAATACCACAAGAACGATGATATCCAGCAGTGGTTTAAAGCCTATGAGGTGGCAATGACCTCCCACCGGATTCCCCGAAGCGATTGGGGAGCCGGATTATGGGGGAGGTTTGTCAACGAAGGGCGGGACGCCCTGCTGCAACTCCCGGACCAGCTAATGACCTCCTACGACCACATGAAGGCCGCCCTCCTCACTCGATACGGGCTCACACCTGAGATGTACCGCCAACGGTTCCGCGACTGCAAACGGATTCCGGGTACAACTTGGGTGGAGTACGTGAACTTTTTTAGCCGAGCCTTCGAGGGGTGGATCAAGGGCAACAAAGTAACCACCTACGAACAACTCTTTGACCTTATCGTATGGGAACACCTGTCGAACAACTGCTTCGTGGAGCTCCGGCAACACCTCCTGGACAGCAAGCTAACCGACCCTCGACAACTCGCCGCCGAAGCCGACCGGTGGGAAAGCACCCGAGTTGGCCGGAGCGCACCCAGCGAAGTATCCAGATCGTATCGCCCCCGAGGGGGAGGAGGAAGTCAGGGTCGGGGGAGAGACCCCGGCCCCTCGTCACCCCCCAGAAACCCCTCGACCCCGGTTGGCCGGGGAAGCCCTGCCGTCCGGGCCGGTTTCCGGGCCAACATTACGTGCCACAGGTGCCAGCGACCCGGCCACTACGCCAGTGATCCCAACTGCCCAAAGAATCCGAACACGACTCCCCGCCAAGTTGCAGCGGCGGCCCTAGGGGAAGAAATAATCCCGGAAGACCAAGAGGAGTACGAGACCGATCCCTCGGAATGGGCACCCGCCGCCATGGCACTGGTCTGCTTAGGGGAGAGAGACATGATTCCGCGGGCCCCCCTTCCCGCCAACACACAGAAGTACGGTCAATGGGTTAACATCAATGGTCGCCGGGCGGAAGCCCTCCGCGACACCGGGGCCAGTGTAACGGCGGTCCGACGCCACCTCGTCACTCCAGACCAAATCTTGCCGAACATTCTTTGCCCTGTTCGATCAGCCGACAACTCCGAAAGCCTATGCCACATGGCCTGCGTCCCCTTCGAGTGGGGAGGAGTAACAGGGAGGTTAAAAGTAACTGTCCGCGATGATGCCCCCGTGGACTGCCTCCTAGGAAACGACCTTGAAAGCTCTCCCTGGGCAGCTGTCGAACGGAGGGAGCACCTGGGGATGCTTGGCCTCCCCGAATGGGTCTGCGTCACGACCCGGTCCATGACCGCCCGCGCGGTCCCCAGCCCAGAAGAACCCGAGTGGCCAGAACCTCCTCCCGCGCTCATCCCAGAGGAGGCCGCCCCAGGAGCCAGTCCATTGACCCAAACCGAAGAAGGACCCGACCAGCTTCGGGACGTCCCTGACCTGGCACAATGGCGGCAGGAGGGAGGCCCCACGCAGGAACAATTCCGGGCCGAGCAAAAAACCTGTCCTTCTCTCGAAGGACTCCGGTAGCAAGCCCTGGCCCAGAGCACCGGGGATACCTCGGGGGCCCACTGGATCTACTGGGACCAAGACCTGCTCTACAGCGAGCAGAAAATTGCAGAACTAGGGGCCAGTCGGGTGCTGGTGGTGCCCCTTCGCTTCCGAGACTTCCTCCTGAACTTAGCCCACGATGTCCCCCTTGCCGGACACCTGGGGCAGGATAAAACCTACGACCGCCTGGTGACCCATTTTTTCTGGCCCCACATGCGGAAGGATGTCACCAACCACTGCAAGGCCTGCCCCACCTGCCAGGCCAGCGGAAAAAGTGGCCGAAAAATCAAAGCCCCATTACAACCCTTTCCTGTCGTCACCACCCCGTTTGAACGAGTGGGAATAGACATTGTGGGGCCCCTCGACCCTCGAACAGCCCAAGGACACCGGTTCATCCTGGTCCTCGTAGACCACGCCACCCGCTATCCCGAGGCCATCCCTCTTCGGACTGTGACGGCCCCCGTGGTGGGCCGGGCCCTGATGGGGATCTTCTCCCGGGTGGGGTTCCCCCGGGAGGTCGTCAGTGACAGGGGCACGAACTTTATCTCCAGATATATGAAGTCCCTCTGGCAGCAATGCGGGGTCACCTACAAATTCACGACCCCCTATCACCCGCAAGGAAACGGACTGGTCGAGAGATTCAACCGCACCCTCAAGGGGATGATTATGGGTCTAGAAGAACCCCTTCGACGCCAGTGGGACGTACTGCTTCCATGCCTCCTGTTTGCCTATCGGGAGGTCCCGCAGAAGTCCCTCGGCTTCAGCCCCTTTGAACTACTGTACGGGCACCCCGTCCGCGGCCCCCTCAGCCTAGTCAAGGAAGGTTGGGAGCAGCCTCCCCAGAAAACTCCCCCGGACATCTACCGGTATCTCCTGGCTCTCCGCAACCAGACCCGGCGGTTCCGAGACACCGCCAAAGCCAACCTCGAGGCCAGTCAGGAGGACATGAAGAGGTGGTACGATCAGCACACGTCCTCCATCGAGTTCGAACCTGGACAACAGGTCTGGGTGATGTCCCCGGTTGAGCCCTGTGCCCTCCAAGACAGATGGTCCGGGCCCTTCAAGGTAATCGAACGCAAGGGGCCCGTCACTTATTTAATCGACATGGAGACTGCCCGGAACCCCCTACGGGTCCTCCATGCCAACAGGCTCAAACCCCATTTTGTGCGATCCGAACTCAGCCTCCTGATGGCTACCGATACTGGGACAGAAGAAGACTCCGAACCCCTTCCGGACTTACTGAGGGCCCTCGAGCAGGATGGCTCAGTGGAAGGGGTCCAGCTCTCCGAGGCCCTGTCCCCGGAGCAACGCCAAGACTGACAAACGCTCCTGAGGCAGTTCGCCTCCCTGTTCTCCCTCACCCCCGGAGTCACCCCCTGGTGCCTCCACGATGTGGACACCGGGGACAGCCCTCCTATTCGACACCGAGCATACCGCGTACCAGACCGGGTACGAGCCTGCATCCAGACCGAGGTGTCCAAGATGCTGACCCTAGGAGTGATCGAACCCTCAGACAGTCCCTGGGCGAGCCCAGTCGTCCTGGTTCCCAAGGCAGCTGCCCCGGGCGTTGCCCCTGAGCTCCGGTTCTGCGTGGACTATCGAGGGCTGAATGCAGTTACCCGGACCGACGCTCATCCCATCCCCCGGGCAGACGAGCTAATTGACCGGATGGGGGCCGCCCGCTACCTGAGCATCTTCGACCTAACAGCGGGCTACTGGCAGATCGGCCTCACCCCTAGGGCCCAAGAACGATCCGCCTTCTCTACCCCAGACGGGCACTACCACTTTAAAGTCATGCCCTTCGGCATGAAAAACGCCCCGGCAACGTTCCAACGGCTGGTAAACCAGGTACTGGCGGGCCTGGAAGACTTCAGCGCCGCCTACCTGGACGACATTGCTGTGTACAGCCACCAGTGGACCGACCACCTCCGCCACCTGCGGGAGGTTCTACACGCCCTCCAGCAAGCCGGGCTCACCATCAAGGCCAGCAAGTGCCAAGTTGGCCAAGGGTCCGTGACCTACCTGGGACACCAAGTGGGGAGCGGGCTGGTGGCCCCTCTCCAACTCAAGATTGCTGCCATCCAGGCCTGGCAACCCCCTACGAGCCAAACGGAGGTCCGGGCCTTCCTGGGGCTCACCGGATACTACCGGCGGTTCGTGAAGGACTATGGCAGCATCGTGGGGCCCCTCACAGAGCTCACCTCCAAAAAGAGCCCCAAAACCGTCAACTGGACCCCGGACTGCCAATCAGCCTTCGAGAAGCTAAAGACCGCCATGTGCACAGCCCCCGTGCTCCAGGCTCCCGACTACAGCCGGGAATTCATTGTGCAGACGGACGCCTCCGATCATGGTGTGGGAGCCGTCCTCTCCCAACTCAACACCGAAGGGGTCGACCATCCGGTGGTCTTCATCAGCAGACGCCTCTTGCCCCGAGAACAGCGCTGGAGCACCATTGAGAGGGAGGCCTTCGCCGTAGTCTGGGCACTCAAGAAGCTCCGGCCATACCTCTTCGGCACCCACTTCCGGGTGCAAACAGACCACCGACCCCTGCAATGGCTGATGCAAATGCGGGGGGAGAACCCGAAGCTGTTGCGCTGGTCCATCTCCCTGCAGGGGATGGACTTCACGGTGGAACATCGTCCAGGCCAGGACCACGCCAACGCCGACGGCCTGTCACGCTTTTTCCGCCTCAGCGAGGAGAGTCCCCAGGAAGATGGCTGACTCTCCCCGCCTTCAGCTGGGGGGGACGCATGTTGGACAGGCCGCATGTTCGAGCTGTCCCCCCTCCCCGCAATGGGACCAGGACCCTGGCTCTCCCTGCATCCCCAGCCAGAGTCCACAAACGACCCCCCGAAGTACCCTGCAATCCCTCCACTACAAGACACCAGCTCCGGACCCAGCTGGCCCGGGTCACCATCTACCCCACGACATCGACCCGGCCGCCATCTTGGGGCACTGCAGCACGAGGCCGCGTGGCCTCAACTCGACCCTAATCCCGGGCCCGGCCGGTCCCGACATCGAGGCCCCACCATCCTCCCAGGAGGCAGAGTGATCACTTGGCGAGTCAATGGGAGAAGGAATCGTCAACGGCTCTCCTCCGCCAGGTGTCGATCACCCCAGGCCGCCTGGGCGCTGGCTCCACCCCCCTGCTGGGTGTCTGGACTCCCTCATCCCGGACCTCCCGGCCCCCAGGCGCGAGGGTCCGGACATCAAAGGGGACCAGACCTATAACTGGGGCAGGGCCAGACCAGGAAGGCAGTTGTATCCTGGAGTCGAGAGACCCGAGAAGAACTCATCCGTGACTTGGCCTGCTGGCGCTGCCGCGGCCCTCTGCCTCGTGAAACCATCGTCTTGGCCTGCTGGCGCTGCCGCGGCCCTCTGCCTCGTGAAACCATCGTCTTGGCCTGCTGGCGCTGCCGCGGCCCTCTGCCTCGTGAAACCATCGTCTTGGCCTGCTGGCGCTGCCGCGGCCCTCTGCCTCGTGAAACCATCGTCTTGGCCTGCTGGCGCTGCCGCGGCCCTCTGCCTCGTGAAACCATCGTCTTGGCCTGCTGGCGCTGCCGCGGCCCTCTGCTTTATGAGACTATCACCTTGGCCTGCTGGCGCTGCCGCGGCCCGATCCACAGACCCTCCAGCTCGAGGATTGTGAGCTCGCCTTTTACCACAACCTGTACCGATCCGGTACCAAGACTGTCCCGCTACCCCCTTTCCCTACAGAGACTAGAAGTGAGAGGACCCCCGGGTCCAAGTTATCCTGTATCGCTGATATCCTTGCCTTAAGAACCTTATATAAAGCCTTGAACTCGACTTGGTGTGGTGCCTGTTTGTGGGGAGGGAGGGTACTTGTCTGTACGATCGCCGGAGACGGTCCCCCTCGGGGATCTCTCCCTCGGTATCCGGCCGACCCTCAGGGTCCCCGTCTAACATATATCCAACCACTTCCTCGACATTTTTTTTTTAACCGAGACATGGCTCCAAGATGACATGGACACTGTCATAAACCTGGCCACCCCTACAGGATATACTACCCACACCCTTAACAGAAACTCCAGAGGTGGTGGGATTGCCATAATGACTAAATCTCACCTTACGTGCCAGCTAACTAAAGGCGATATTAAAGATTGCGAAGGTGCACGTTATAACATCAAGATCAATCCCCAGTTCAGCATGGTAGGACTCCTGATATATAGGCCCCCGGGAGCGGACGTTACATTTACTAACTCACTCCTTTAGAACTTATGCGCACAGATCACTGAAACTGCCAACTTCACTATTATAGGGGATTTGAATATCCACTTTTACTGTACGGGAGATTCAAAGATCAATACTCTACTAGCTGATCTGGCGGCCCTCCAACTAGACCAACTCGTAAAAGGCCCTATCCACAGTGGTGGCCATCTCCTGGACCCCATCTTCTCTAATATAATCAACGCGCAGGTCGAAACTCCCATCCCTATGACCTGGACTGACCACAGTCTAGTGATCATGTCAATACCCTGCAACAACATCCTGCTTACTAAACCCACTCAGCAGGTTCGGAAAAGACCCTGGAGGAAGCTCCGTATAGAGGACTTCCATGCACTCCTTACTACAACCCCCCCTCCACCTAACGGAGACCCCGACCTGGGATACGATCAATTCTGCGAATGGATCAATCGAGCCCTAGACACTTTGATCCCAATTAAATGGATCAAAGCACGCACCCACGAATCCAGCCCCTGGTACAATGAGGAACTCTCCGCGCTGAAAAAAGAGTGCAAAAAAGTTGAAAGAGGCTGGAGGAGAAACTATGACCCTGCCCTCAAAATCTTGTACACACAAGCGCAAAAAACCTATCACCGCAGTATCTGCAGGTCCAGGGCAACCTACTACGCCACTGAGATCAAGAACAGCCACAATGCCTCAAAAACCATCTTTAAAATTCTTAAAGAACTAAGCGCCAAAAAAACAGTGGCCAACCCTAACACCTCACCCGCACTATGTGATAATATGGCCTCATTCTTTTTAGAAAAAATCCAGAAAATTTACAGCACCTTCCCCTCCACTCCGGATCTCATTCCATCGAATGACCCCAACAGTCCCAACCTCTCTAGCATCTCTCTTAGCCAAGAAGATTTTACAAAAATCTGTAATAAAATCAAATCTGGCTCACCGGCAGACCCTCTCAAACCCGAAACCTTCAGAGAAGCTGGCACAGCAGTTCTAGGCCCTCTGAGAGACATTATTAATAAATCCTTCTCTACAAGCCTGAATATCACCCATCATTAAAAAACCCACGCTGGACGCCAACATACCAGAAAACTTTAGAACGATATCCCTCCTCCCATGGCCAGCCAAGGTAGCAGAAGTCCATGTAAACGCCATCTTGACTAAATACCTGTCTTCCAATCACATCTTGGACATGTCACAACATGGATTCCGGGCTGGACACAGCACCGAGACAGCCCTACTAAGTGTGACAGAACACCTCCGTACCATTCTAGACTCTGGCGGAATGGCAGCACTGATTCTACTTGATCTCAGTGCTGCCTTCGATACGGTGTCACACGAGGTTCTGCTGTTCAGGCTAAAGGAGGTCGGGATATCAGGACTCGCCCTTGATTGGTTCAGAGACTTTCTATCAGGCAGATAATTTCGAGTCTCCACCCCCCCCTATCTCTCCAGGGAATGCCCCATTGAACAGGGTGTGCCCCAGGGGTCAGCTCTCAGCCCCACCCTGTTCAATGTATATGTCCAACCCCTGGCAGAGGTAGCCAGGAGGCATGGAATGTCTCTTGTATCCTACACTGACGACACACAGCTGGTGGTGGCATTAAATGATGAAAGTGGCCACAGCGCCCAAAAATTCCAACAAACCCTCGTTGACATCACAGAATGGATGACAGCGAACTACCTCCAGCTCAACGCCGGAAAAACTGAGGTGTTGTTGGTGGGAAAAAAGACAGACACTTGGAGGAACAACTGGTGGCCAGAAAACCTCGGCCAACCGCCTGAACCCAAGGAATGTGTCAAAAACCTCGGAGTCTGGGTAGACTCTGCCCTAAGATTTACTTACCACACTAAAAAAGTGGCAGCCACCTGCTTTGGCATTTTAAGGAACCTTAGACCCATCCTAGGATTCTTTGACCACCAAACCCGTCAGATGATAGTCCAAGCTGCCATCCTCTCAAGACTGGACTACGCCAGCTCTCTCCTACTAGGAGCGAACGTGGCAGAAAAAGCTAGACTCCAGCGAGTCCAGAACGCCGCCGCCAGGGCTCTGGTAGGTCTCCCTCGCCACACCTCTGTGGCTAGCGTCCTTATCAAACTCCACTGGCTCCCCATAGAGAAAAGGATTCACTTTAAAACGCTATGCCTAGCCTTCAAAGTCCTAAAAACGGCTTCCCCCCCCATGCTCTGCCCACTCTTGTCAACCTACTTCCCACGACGCGCCCTACGCTCAGAAGAACAAAACCTAGCAACGGTACCTCGCATCAAACTTGCGAGGATGGGTGGCCGCTCCTTCCAATATCTAGCCGCCAAACTTTGGAATGGCCTCCCACACCAGATCCGAGGGATACAAGATCTGTTGACCTTCAGGAAAGCAATCAAAACACACCTCTTCTGTCAACAATAACCTTCCTTCTTTCCCTCCCTGACCCTTCCTCTGTCCTCCTTCATACAGTAAGCGCCGGGACGCCCCTTCGCTGGGGCAGCGTGCGCTATACAAACACATATAACATAACATAACGGTATTTAGACACAACAAGCTTAAACAGATATCACATATATATACCTGATATAGGCATGGAATCAGGCTTGTATTACCTCGTGGAGGAAAATTGAGACCGAGGGCAAGTCCGCGCCCGGGATGTTCGAGGATGTCAGTATACACACCAAGCCCGGAATTCTAGTGGGTATCTGAAAGCAAATAGCGCAATTACTATATGGACCTTCAAGCCGCGAACAAACTGGCATTAGATGGGCTCCTATAGGGGGTAGGACGCACTTACTGGGGGGCTGCAGGATGGCAACATAAAGCTTATGGGTCCGCTAGGCTTAAACTCCGCTCGAGAAAAGTCTTCAACAATCAGACGAACCCCTCCGTCCTCCTTTTTATTGAAAATAAGGGGGGAGGAAAACGCCATCCCATATTGTTTCCACCTGCAGAGATAATAGAGCTAGAAAGTGGGCTGCGAGGCTCTTCATACAGCCTTTGCTGGAGCGGCCATTTTGGAGTGGAGCTCGTAACGGGAAATACCCGCCTTTGAGATGATGTATAGCCTCAGACACACAAAGATATGTAGTACCCTCCGTCTGCACAAGATGTATTGCAGGGGGAGGGGGAATGAAGCTAAATGTAATACATCAAGGTTAAAACGCCTCCATCCATCAGCTTGGGTACGATGGTGTAATCACCCCTTACTTAGATACAGTATATCTATATCTACCTTATATATAGACACATATGCACCTATAAGTCACTCCTATGGTAGGCCTCAACAATCCTGGAGGCAGAGTGCTTGGTTTTATGTGAGAGGGTGCCCTAGCATGAGCTGGGCCCCTCTGCAGCTTTCGGAACCATCTCCTTATAGCTGTTCTATGATATAGCCATACCATATACTCTTAAGTGCATTATAATTCTCGTGGTTAATGCTAACTTTGGTTTGGCTTTATCGAAACATGTCGTGTAAGGTGTCAAACACTTTGGAATACTACCCCCCCCCCCAACAGATCTGGTGGCGGGGGTGGCATTCCACCCTTCTAGAGGGAGAAGACATGTAGGTACTGCTTTACCCGGTTAAAGTTAAACAGAGCCCCAGCATCACAAAATAGATGCTGCTGCCACAGACACGAGTCTGACCTCCTGCTGCTGGGGGAAACTCCAGCAAGGGAGGCCTGGACAATAGGTTTCCTGTCGAGGGAGGTGCCAGCACCACCCCAGACAGCCTGTAGTGCATTGGGGCAGGGTGGGCTGAATGGAAAGATGCTTTTCCATAAACTGCCTGGGCCACACAAGGTGCTCCATGCATAGCCCGGTTCAAACTAGTTGCTGGGGCACTCCAGCCCCGCTCTGGCGCGAAACTAGACAAAGGGAAAGGGGTGTAACCACCCCCTTCCCAGGTCCACCCATAGGAGAGACCTAGCAGGTAATCCAACCCCTTTTCTTAGTTAAGTATAGGAGCTGTATCCCTAGGACTTTAGATTATCCTGGAACAGAACTCTTGGACCTTCGACATTCTATTCTGACTAGAAGATGGAAGACTTCTCCTTTGTGGTCAAGGAGTGACCACCCTGTGCAAACAGGCACCATCAGTAACTTGCCGGTCTGCTTTTTCGACGCTCCCACCGGAACCCGAAGACTCAGCAACACAGGAACTGGACTTCTCTGACTCCAATCCACATCCACAGCAAAGCTGAGACCCGTGGCGGACACGAGAGACAGGGGACCGGACACCCTGGACATCCTTTATTTTGCTAACTGCATCGACTCTTAAGGTAACTCGAAGTTGTGCATTGGGATACGAGAAGCCCCAGACTCGAGCACCATTTGCACCGAAGCTCAGCCCCCCACACTCCACGAGTGCCACATGGGGCGCACTTTTGCATTTCAGCTGGACACGTCTTCCCAGTTGCTAGCCCATTGGCTAGTGAGCCTCCTGAAGACAATCCGTTGAAACCAAACTGCTTTCCTGGTTGCTTCAGGCTTGCTCCAGCTTCCCTGCAAAGGAGAAGCTCCTCAGACCTTGCTGGTCTGCACCGAAGCCAGTCTTCACTTCCTGCGTGGGTTACGTTTGCCAAGGCTTGTTGGGTTCAATCCGGATACCGACACCACAGTCAACTAGATCCTTCGTGGAACAGCTCGAATCCAGCTACTGGTCATCGTTGACACCTCCTGGTCCTCGTGGCTGCAGAGACCAGCTTCACCTCTTCACCTGAGATCATCGCTACATTGCCTGGTTCCTTCCTGGTACCTTCCTGGTCACTGATAGTGACCCAGACTCTGCCCCTTCTGCTTTCAGGTTCTTCACATCTTCGATCCACGCATGCATGGATCCACCCGGACACTCTTCCTATGGTCGCCTGCAGCACTTCTTTGCAGATCTCCATTGAAAGCATCGACGAAACCCGACACGAAAAGACACCTATGCACCCGGCTTCCCTGGGTGAGGTAACACGAGTACTCCGGTGCTCCCGTGGGTCTTGAATCTCGAAATGTCCTAGTCTAAAGGGGTTTTGTCGTAGTCCATCCGGAAGTGCCCTTAAATAGTAACTTTGTAACTTTTACGTTCTCCATTATAAGTAGCCTGTCCGGAATTCGGTTAAAATCGACTGTGCACGACAATACCCTACTGAATGAAAATCAGCTGACCCGGTTTAAACCGAGTCTCACTGATTTTCATTGTTGTTGCGCCACTTGGCCACTTGATGGAGCCAAAGCAATACAAATCATTGGCCTGCCTTTGGTGTCTGGCACGGAGGTGTCAGGGGAAAACACTGTAGTGTTGCAGAGGTGTGAATGGCCCAAGTGTCAGAGTAACATCAGGCCCCCTGTCACGTGGGGGGAAAGGAGCTGTTGTGGTCTGCTGTCTTACTGCAGCCAGCCGCACCCGAGTACTTCACAGGTCTTTCAAAAGACCATTTACTTAACCCCTTCCATGCGGCCGCGATTCCCCCGCGGTGCTGAGCCCTAATGAAAACGGGCGTGGTCATGACGGAACGGTTCCGTCATGAGCACAGCTCGACCGATGCTCATGACGGAACCGTTCCGTCATGAGCATGGAAGGGGTTAACGAGGCTTTGTCAATAAAGTAGTGGGGGACGGGCACCGGAGAAAGAGGTGGCGCGCTCGTTTCTGGATTGTTAGTTCTCGTCTAGCACAGCCCTCCACTGCCTTCCTTGATGGCGTTGAACCCTGACGTGTGTGGCCCTCTCTGCACCGACTACACATGCACAGTTTAGTCTATGCTTGCAAGAGTGCTCAAGTATGGTCTTATACGCTTTAAATCGGCTCTAAAGAATGCTTCTGAAATATGTAATGTCACAACAGTACCCGCTTGCATGTAATAGCTGTCTGAGAGTGTAAAGACATTGACAAAGCAGCCCGCGGCGGTGCCAGGGTGCATTTCTGTGGGTTTACTGTATAAGAATATGCGTTCTGAACCAGGAAAAAGGCATTTGGAAACATTATTAGGGCGCCTCCAGCCGCGCTACATCTGACTTTCTGCATCTCATTTTCCTTTGATACCACAAAACAATATCCCAGCAGTCCTAATCGCCCCATGCACGCCGTCTCAAAGCACCCCGGCTCTGCTTAAGATCCCCTCTGCTTTCCCATAACCCCGGAGCCCCTTGTAGGCATCCCCACCACTTACACGGAATGACTCGTTGCTGTGTCCCTATCAAACCCTCATTACACGCTCAGTAAATATAATAAATGCTCACCTAGAAGCGCCTCTGGTTTTGCTCTGTGCATACAGTGGCCGCGCCGCCATAGCGGGAACCACACTGCAGCATTGCTTTTGCCGTTTTGACAGCTCATGTCACACTGTGTGGAAGTCGGTGGCTTTTACCAAGTTCGGGCAGATTTACTTATTTATTTATTTATCTATTTATTTATTAATCTTGTAAAGCGCGACAGCTACCCAAAAAGGGTTTCCCGGCGCTAGATATGGCAAAATGCCTGAGGCCTAAAGTTGCCGAAGTACTGAATACTTCTTAGTCTTTGGTGCTGTTTTTCGTTTTCATTATTGCTGAGTTTCCTTTCACCTACTCAGACAACTGGGTCAGGTGCTCGTGCGTGGAAGACCCTGTGTAAGTTGAGCTGCGCCAGATAGTGACTCACGGCGCGTGTTAGATGCAATAAAAACAATATGCAAGCCCTTCCAATGAAGCGGTTTAGGGTGCTAATGAAAACACATGGTATTTGTCCAGGGCAGGTCCGTTGTGCCTTCGAGGTATGTGCAGTACTTAGTACCTCTGTTTTCCAAAAGCAAGGTCTCTCCAGTCTAAAGGTCGTGACATTTTTAAAGATGAATGTTAATATATTTCTATTAACGGTTCATTAAAATAGCCTTTGATAGCAGAACCATGTAATTATTGGTGGTCACTGTCTTTCATAAATCCTAGATTGACTGATATTTGTGAGGAGGTAGCAGTCTTTTTAAGGCCCCTATTGTCCGTCATATAGATATTTTTGGGTGGCATGAGCAGGCACTGTACATCGCCATGAGGTACTCCAATCTCCCTTGAGTGCACTGCTTGCTTGTTGAAAACCAGAAGTCCTCAGGTTTACAGTTAAAAAAAGACTTTCCTGTTCATGGGCAGCCAGACGTAAACTGACCCAGTGATAAGAACTTGGGGGCAGATTTACAAGCCCCTTGCGCCACTTTTGCATCACTTTCCCCATGTTAAAAATGACACAAATGTGGAGCATGTGCCTTGTAAATAAGCCCCTTGAAGTCTACGGCTCAATTTCCAGGTCTGTTTAACATTGAGATTATCTATTTCCAGTGTTGTATTCCTGATTTAGACCCGGCCTGTCTTTCCAACTATAGACCAATCTCCTTGCTCCCTTTCCCTATCAAGATCATGGAAAAATGGGTGACCCGCTCACTCTCAGGCTTCCTGGAAAATATCGGATGGTTCGATGAGGCACAGTTTGGCTTCCGCCCCGGGCACGGGACGGAGTCCGCGCTGGTAACCGTATTGGACAATCTTCGTTCGCGTGTCGACAGTGGTCGGGCAGCCTTTTTAGTACGCTTTGCCATCGGACCCTTATCAGGAGACTAGAGGAGTGCGGGGTCACAGAGGGTGCAAGAGACTGGCTGATATCCTATCTTGGCTGCCGGCAATAGTTGGTCTCACTTCCTCCATTTCGCTCTGAGCCAAGGAAAGTAGGGCAGGGGGTCCCACAGGGCTCAGCTATCAGCCCTATACTTTTTAATCTGTACCTCCGCCCTCTGGTCCAGCTCATAAAATCTTTTGGTGTCTCGGCTTTTAATTACGCCGATGACACCCAGCTGGTTTTTTCTCTGGAAGGTAACAAGGCGGTCTCGCTGGAGACATTCCATCGCTGTATGGCAGCCACAGCGGACTGGCTACGAGCTAACTCCTTACAATTTAACAGCTCCAAGACAGAGGTGCTCTACTGTTTCATAGATCGGATCCCGCGGGTACTTCCAGAGAATTTCTGGCCTGCCACCTTTCCCGAGCCAGTGTCGGCGGCGGAATCAGCTCGTAACTTGGGGGTGATATATCTACGTGCATGATGCTGCTACGCATGTTGCGTAAAGTTCTGCCCCTTCTCCCCGCTCAAGCCAGGCCGGAAGTAGTTCGCGGTACCATACTAAGTCGTTTAGACTACTGTAACGCGCTACTTCTGGAGGCCCCCAAAAACTTGCTGGGGAAGTTACAACGGGTGCAGAATATGGCCGCCAAGTTGGCTCTCTCCCGCCCTAGGTCTAGCTCTTCTACTCTAGCTCTAAGAGATCTACACTGGCTCCCGATACACTTGCGAGTGCTGTACAAAGCTGCGTGTATGGTGTTTAAGGCAGTACATCAACAGGGCCCAGTTCCTCTGCAAAATATGTTTGCCTGGTACTCTGCCTCGCGGCTCCTCCGATCTTCCTCGGCGCAACTGCTTGTAGTCCCGAGGTTTCAGAGAGTTAGGATGGGTGGCCGCTCGTTTAGTGTTGCAGCGGCCAAACTTTGGAACTCTCTGCCACTATCCTTGAGAAGCCACAGGGACTACGTTCTGTTTAGGAAAGCGTTAAAACGCATCTGTTTCCTAAAATTGCTTGAGCAATGTAAAGTGCAACCGTTCGAAGATCAAAGCGCCAGGATGCCCTTTGGGTGACAGGACTGCGCTTTATAAGTACACAAAATAAATAAATAAAATAAATAAATAAATTTAGAACTTTAAAGGGTTGAGTCCTTGCTTTTATACACCAGAGAACACTAGCCCAAGAGGCACTGTTTTGAAGCCATTTAAGCTTTGGGCATGAGGTCCATTTGTTGAAAGACGTGCCTTGTATTTCTCCATGTTGGTGCATCAGTTTCCTGGACCTTTTGTTTGCTGGTCAATTATGCTGGTAATAGTCGGTGTCAGAGCTCCTTGAGGTTATCCTATTGTATGCAGCAATTACTTAACGAGCTTGTTTCCACCCAGTTACTTTCTTTTATTGGCATGCTGTATGCATCAGCTTGACATATGGATTGTCTTAATAGATTTAAGAAACGCTTATATAAGGGCCAAATATGTTTTCGCCACTCCTTTTGGGGATACGTTCTAACACCTATTTACTTTATGCTTTTTTATTTCCAAGAACTGTGGGGCATATTATCAAGGGCCATATCGCCACTTTAGTGAGACTTTTACCAGCTAAAGTGGCGATATTTTTATCGCCCTATTACCAAGCTGTCGCTAACAGCAGTTAGTGACAGCTTTTAGGCGATAGCTACAGGTTTGGGGCCCGCTTATTGCATGTCAGCGATATTTATCGCTAATGACATGTAAAGTGGGCGTACCCAAACTGTTAGCGACTGAAAACAGTCGCTAACACCGCTATCGCCTATTAGCAAGGCAGGCGAAGCGATAAAAAAATCACGCTAAGCGCGATTATCGCTATAACCTTACTCCTTCTAAAAGGTTGACTTACCTGTATAGTCAATGGGGGGGGTGGATTATCAGATTGAGCCCCCATTGGCGTTAATGCGAGAATATCGCTGGATTTCCAGCGATATTCTCGCATTTCGCCACTATCGCCGGATATTTTATCGTATTGGAGATAAACGTTGCTAATAGCACGTTATCTCTGCGATAATATCCGGCGATAGGCGGCGTTTAAACAAAATGGCGCTAAGTGCATAAATATCGCTATTTGTTGCTAATAGGCCCCTGGGTGACCATGTGCCATCTCCCGCTGAGACGATGACGTAGTGCACGTTTGCAGCTTAAATTAATAATGCTGGACAGGAAAGGTCGGTCATGTAAGATGCTTGCCTCGTCGGAATTGCCTTTGTAAGGGGTTCACTGTAAAACTGTTTGTCTATATCATGCATCGTGGCTATCAGCGTGCAGCGCAATACCTGTGGAAGTCCTGGATTCTACATTTTCCCTGCTTAGGATATTTACTTCTACCAATCTGAGGAAACGCTTACTTGGGGAAATTTCGTGCCACACATGAATTTAACCGAAATGCCAGCAGCGCAACATACTCGATGTGTCACAGTTTTTATTATTATTTTATTTTTTAGCTAGGTGTGAAAGCACATTCAGGGGAAACTCGCAATTAATTTTTGACTAATGAAGTGTCCTAAAAGGGTGTTGGTAGCAAATAGCACTATTCCAACCATTACAAGTCAGCTTTTTACTTTACTTGTGGTTCAGAGAACCTTTGTTGGCTCGTTACAGTTGCACCTATTATAATAATAATAATGCGCTAGCTAAGTTCCCTCTGTAGATTACTTCAATTGATGTGGTCCTTAATATGGTCCACTGACTACTTGAGCCATCAATCAGTATAACCAGAGACTGAAGGGCTATAACATTCCAACCCCTAAGGATGCAGTGTTGCACAATAAAAAGGAAAATAAGACACAATACACATATCAACTGACTTCTTCAATTCTAAACTACGGGGGAAAATATCCATTCTAGAGTCAGAAATTAGCTGTACAAGCCCTCATTCTGTCAAGCATGGATTATCGTAATAGTCTCTATCTTGGCATTTCAAATGCTGGGCTGTCCAAAATTCAGGTTGTACAGAATTCAGTCGTCCAGTTAATACTTGGTTTGAGGAGACCTGAGCATGTGTCTGTTTTCACTCATAGATTACATTGGCTCCCTACTGAGAAGGATTTCATTTGAGTCTGCCATGTTTCTTATTCAATACATGGAAGAGATCCCCTTTCCCAACAAACTTTCACGTGTAGCAACCCAATTGCCGACTCCGCTCATAACCTTGTGCTCCTCAAGGTGAGACCTATTGGCTATGCCAATGCTTGTTTTTTAAATGTGCGTGATTTCCCCGTCTTCATTGAACTGCAAACTCAAACTATGCAACTGATGTTTATCAAGTCCTTAATCAGAGTTGGTAGGCTACCAGAAACATGCTTAAGAAGCAGACACTGCACTAGTCAGGTGACCATGTCCTTCGTAGAGTGCAACACTCTCTGAGCAGAAGAGGGGTGGTGACTCTGGAACACAGACTGTAACTTCCAACTTGCTGAGTGACCAATTCACGCTTTCATTTAAAACAAGCATTTGCAATGCATTAGGTCTGGCATTTACGCGAGTTTGAGCTATTGACATTGCAAATAACAATGCCTTTTATTTTTGTTTTTGTTTTTAAAACATAAATAAAAGGCTTTGTCATTTACAATGCCAATAGCTTAATCTCGCATAAATGCGAAACCTATTGCATTGCAAATGCTTGTTAAATCTGAGCTGCAGAATCAAAAGACAATGGAAAGTATTTCATGACTGTATTAAGCTTCTGATATGTAGAACAGTATACAATTTCTGCAGAAAAATGGAAAAAGCAATAATAAAAGAAAAGCGTTCTATAAACACCGGTAAAACACTGTTTCAATTGGTTTTTTTGTTGCGAAAATGAGTAACCACTGAAAAGCACTGTTTTTTTGAGGTATTGAAATCACTGTAAAACACTGAGAAAACACCACCAGAATTTCCCAAAAATAGAAACTGAAAACAGGAAAGCCTAATTATAACTCAATCGTAACTTGCGACTGTGCTTAGAAACTGCACGTGTCTCCCGTGGGCCTCCTACTTCCTAACCCTTGGTTGTTTAGTGTAGCCCCAGCGATTCCCTAGGCCCTAGGCCTACTCACTGTTTCTGTTGTGGTTCTTTTACCACTTTCTTAGTATATGGTTTGTGAGGCCCCTAGGGTAAAATTGTATTTGTGCAACTTATCGTATGCTAATTGAGTAACTTGTGATGTACTTTGACCTCTGACCTCATAAAGAGTGCAGAGGGGTTGTGTTGGAAATAAATACATATATATTTGATATATATCTTGTGTGGTGTCCTTTCATTTGGTATTCAAGGGATTATAATTGGTAAAACAACTGGCTTCACATGCTCTCTGAAGTCTTAGCCTATTGAATGCTGGTCCATGCTACCACTAGGATAGCTTTCTATAAGGTTGAATTTACAACCACCATCAATAAGGGTCGATTAGACTGGTGCAAGGTGCCCACTAGAATAGTAGACATCATATGCCAGGCTAACTTCTCACAGGGTATTTGTTATTTATTAAGGATTTAGTATCACCAAATAGAGTAAGGCATCTATTTCAGTCGAGAAGAACATTCATATTGGTCATGGCGAATGTATGACGTTACAACGCATACTTTTACAACGCATACCATTACAACGCATTTTTTACAACGCAAGTACCATTACAACGAATGTTTTTACAACGCACACCATTATAGCGCAAGTGTATTAAATTATAAGAAAATGCTATTACAGCGCATTACAATACTCCACATACCACTACAACACATATATATATATATTAAATTATATACATATAATTATTTTGTAACCTAAAACCTGGCACGGGATGCAGGGAAAATAGGGGTTTTGGGTGGGGAAGTGTATTAAAACGGTAAAAGGATTTAAACGTTTTTTTAAAGATAACTAATCTATTTGAATTAAGTAAATACTCGAGTACTAAAATTAATACTCGAGTATTAAAATTAATACTCGGGTATATATATATTTTATTTTATTATTACAACTAACCAAAAATAAATTCATAAAATACTATATTTCCCAACATTTCGATAATTACAAAAAAATTTAGAAAAAAACTCCATTCAGAGTAAACAAACGTGAATAAAGGGAGCCACCATTTTAGAAACTTACAAATACCACAGTCCTACAACAGTTTCAATGACACTACATGGAACGCAAAGCAAACAAAATGGAGGCGAAGTGTCGAACCAAAACAGAATAAACACACATTTTAAAACAATACATTAAAATATACATCCACACATCAAATGAAACTTATCAAAATGTTAATGCAAACGATTACTTTATAAAATTTTATGATGACATACATTAAAAACTATAAATACGGGTGACCCAGCATTTTGAACTCAGTGGTCGGATGACTACGGGCGAGAGCAGACGCATTTTACGCCACTGCTAACGTGACTGACACAGAAGTTCTCTCAGAGCACTTACATTTAAATTTAAAGTAAGTAATATATTATATATTTAAAGTAATAGGTATTAAAATCTGCCTAGAAAATATAATAATACAAAGGTATAATTTTTACAGTTTCAAATTGTCTTCTAAACGAATTATTTGGAAGAAAAAGGAGTATACATGAAACCATTTAAACAAGTAAGCAGGAAATATTATTTAAATTTCTTGTAAATAGTAATAATGTGCAAATATGCCGTATTAAAAACTGATGAAAATGAAATTTGTTCGAGAATTAATATTTATATTAATATCAAGCCAACATTCCAATTAAAAATATTGTGTGTTAAAAATACTGTCATACAGTTATCTCTTATTAAATAATGTGTAGTAATTTACAAGTAAGAGATGTTAAAAAATATTTCTCATGTAAATTATAGGTCAAAACCTAAAGCATCAAAAGAAGACTCAAAGAACAGCTTCCTAAAAAAACACAAACTACTGAAAAACATGGATAAAGTAAATTAGTCGGTAAGTCCAATTTAACTTATTTTTAGATTTTTAATAAAACTGATTTTTTCACAGAGATAAGTATTATCTTCTAAATGTGTATTTTAAATAATATAAAAGTATTAGTGTTGCAGTATAGTGAAAAATTTGTGTCAAATAAATCAATAATGCAAACTAAATTTTCTAACATGTTTCTTTATGTTCAAAATACATAGGGGATCTAAAATGTTGAAATAAACATCTGATTTTTTTTTACTCAGAAAAAGAAAACAACTCTAATCTTCAAACACAACACCTAAGGAAGAATATCTCATTTTCGACAAAAGTCAAAGAAAAATTATTACCACACAAAGGGTAAGTGACCACATAAAACCAGATATTTTTAAAATTGTTAAATTAAATCATTGTATTTATTTATCAAAGTATACGTTGTAACATCATACATTCATCACAATGATTCCCTGTACTAGCTAAATGTTCTTTTTTTTAAATCTTCATGGAAAATAGCCTTTTGTTAAATGATATTTCAATCCCATTAAAATAGGGTATTGTAAATCAAATTTTAAACAACCTATATTTTTGCTTTTCATTCTACAGAACAATTTTTAAAAAATAAAAAGCCAAACCAAACGAATAACAGGACCTACAGACCGAACCCAACCGAATCAATCCAAAAACAACACCCTTCAAAAACTCAACTAAAAGACCACAAACAAGGTAAATATCTTCAAAAGTATTTTCATATGCTAAATGTATGCAAAAAATAGCTAGGAAATAAACATAAACCACATTGAAGATTGTAAATGCTATGTAATTTATATATACAATTTTCAAACATTTACAACAATTTTTCTTTAAAAAAAATTTGTTTCAGAACATGTCTCAAGATAAAGCAGCAAAATATATTCAAAGCAGAAAAGGAAACCGTTTGCTACAATATTCAGGTTATATTTACTGCAAGGAAAGAATAAGTGAACCAAGGAGACATTGGAGGTGCGTGGAATATTACTCATCCCATTGCAAAGGCAGAGCAGTTACTCTTGGAGACACCATTGAAAAAACAACTGACCATAATCACTCTGCCTCTGCAATGGAGATTGAAGTAAGAGAAACAATCAACGAATTAACAAATATTGCAAGCATCTCCAATGACTCCTCTGGTTCAATTTTAAGGGAGGTAGCTCAACATGTTCCAGATCACATTGCTAGTAGTATGCCTATAATACCTAATTTGAGACGTATAATTCAACGTAAAAAACAGGCAAGTAACCCTCAAAGAGTTACACTCCAGACATTCAGTGACATTGTAATTCCACCTGAACTCTCTCTTTCTATTTCTAATGAAACATTTATCCTGCATGATAACCAAAACCCTCAAAAACGAATAATTATTTTTAGCACACCCTGTAACCTTGTTAAGTTAGAAAATAGTGATATTTGGATGATGGATGGAACGTTTAAAAGTACGCCCCATCCTTTCACCCAAATATACACTATACATGCTAAAATTAATCAAACAGTAGTACCCTTAGTATACAGTTTGCTGCCTGATAAACAATCCACAACGTACACTGAATTGTTAACAGTGGTTAAATCTAAAACATCCAATAAAAGTCCTAGGAAGATAATTATTGATTTTGAATTTGCTTTGATAAATGTTATTTCAAAAACGTACACGGATACCCAAATTCAGGGATGTTTTTTCCATTTTTCCCAGGCATTTTGGCGTAAAATACAAAAATCATCCCTAGTTGTGGATTACATATCAGACAGCAAACTGCAATTTGAACTAAAAAAACGAACTGCACTTTGCTTTGTCCCTCCTACAAGTGTAGACGAGTACTACACTACAATTACCGAATCTGAATTTTTTACTACAAATGAAGACAAATTGGCACCCCTGCTAAATTATTTTGAAGACACATGGATTGGTCATCTAAGCAGGTCGGGTCGCAGGAGGAAGCGACGTTTCCATGTGGAGTGGTGGAACTGCTTCACGACCTGCTTAGAAGGAGAGGCAAAAACAAACAATGCCATTGAGGGATGGCACAACTCCTTCAACCACACAATTGGCAAAGCTCACCCGGATTTCTATCATTTCTTGGAAATTTTGAGGAAGGAGCAAAGTTTTCAAGAAATGAGAATGTCACAATCATTAAAAGGTAGTCTGAATCCACGCATCTCTAAAAGAACAAAAGAAATGTCTAAACTATTGGCAGTTTTACAACAGTTTTCGTTGTGTGTGGCTTCAGACTACCTAGATAATGTTGCACACATACTACACTACTAATAATCTCTTCTCTTTTACTTTCCTGTTTTGCCCTAAATTACAATATAACACATTTAATTTGCCATTTTAATTGGCTTATTTTTTTAAAAAAAATTGTTCAAAATTTAAAGTCGGGTCACCTTACCTTTGAAGTCTTCTTTTTTCTTTTTTCTTTGTCTTTAATGCAATCCAATATAATCTAAAGCCATGCGTGTTTTGTATTCCATTTTTCCAAAACCATAATGAAACAACAAGTAAATAAACAATCTTGTTGCTTTTTTTGTAAAAACAAAATGCTTTTCCTTAGAAAAGGTATTCCAATTTTGAAGATCGATTTACAACACAATTGTCAATGCAAAAACGTTGTCTTCTCCAAATTTTACACAAAAAAAACGTTGTCTTCTCCAATTTGAATAAATCTCCAACGCCAAAACAATCGAAAATATATCCATCTTCTTCCTGTTCTTCAAATCCAAACACCTCAAAAGCCCAAAGATAGATCCATCTTCTTGCTTTTCTCCAAATAAGCACTCCTTCAAAAACCATTTCCAGAAAATGTATATCCATCGAAATTCAAAGCCAAAAAAAACAATCCAAGGATGTGTACCATGACTCCTTAAATCCCCCGCGATTATCGATCCATTTTCTCCACTGGAAATCCAAACTTCGTAAATCGATCTTCTTCCGACGGAATCTCAAACCAATAAAATCACACAAATACATTTTTAAACTTTGTTTAACTACTTTATTTAATTTTACAGCATACATTGCAAAAAAGTTAAACACACACGTGACCCGACATAGGCATACTCTTTCAAAAGGATCTTGAACATGCTGAATATAACCTAAACATCTTTTTAAACTATTCTACACCTTCCTATTCTTTCCTTGCAATAATTATAATCCGCTACATTATAAAATGTAAATAAAAACTTTAAAAAGTTTCCTACCTGAGCGCAGATCTCCATGCATCAGCTCTCTCCAGCGACGCTCCACAATATGGCTACCTACGCGTTTGACGTTCACGCGTATACGTCATCAAAAGCTGCAAAAAAAGAAAAAGGACTATTTTTTATTTAACTTCATTTACTAATAAACAGTATTATATTGTTTTATAACATTACTTCCTTTTAATAAAGTTTAAAAAATTGGAAAAAATTTCTTTAAATTTACTCTATCTCAAAATAAATATATGTATATTTTTTCAAAAATAAATTGTCGTGTAAATAATTTTGTCAAATTTATTTTACATTTAAACATTTTGTTATTAATTCTATTAAATGTATACAAAAATATTATATTACTCTTACCTTATCCATACACTCCTTTCAAAGTTTTACGAACCCAGTCACTCTTCAGCCTGCTTCACATTCAAGGTACGTGATGTTAACAAAGAGAGCTATCGAAATAAATGTAGGACAATTCCTTACATTGCAATCAATGATAAAGCGTGTGAACTTTAAAAAAAAATTAAATGTAACATACTTTAACTATTTTTATAAAATCATTTTTATTTCATTAAATTATAAATAAAATTCTAAAAACTAATTTAATTATAAATTTTACTATTAATTAATTTTACAAATTACAAATAGTAATAAAAATATTAAATGTAATATTTTCAACTTCTTAGTGTAGGAGTTTAAAATACTATTCTAACTTCAGTTAAAATTACTATTCTAACTCCAATGGGGTGTAATATTAGGGTAAGTGCTGGATAGTGTACAGGTTAAAATTACTATTCTAACTCCAGGGGGGTGTAATACTAGGGTAAGTGCAGGATAGTGTACAGGTTAAAATTACTATTCTTACTCCAGGGGGGTATAATACTAGGGTAAGTGCTGGATAGTGTACAGGTTTAAATTACTATTCTAACTCCAGGGGGGTGTAATACTAGGGTAAGTGCTGGATAGTGTACAGGTTTAAATTACTATTCTAACTCCAGGGGGGTGTAATACTAGGGTAAGTGCCGGATACTGTACAGGTTAAAATTACTATTCTTACTCCAGGGGGGTGTATTACTAGGGTAAGTGCTGGATAGTGTACAGGTTAAAATTACTATTCTAACTCAAGGGGGGTGTAATACTAGGGTAAATGCAGGATAGTGTTAATGTTAAAATTACTATTCTAACTCCAGGGGGGTGTAATACTAGGGTAAGTGCCGGATACTGTACAGGTTAAAATAACTATTCTAACTCCAGGGGGGTGTAATACTAGGGTAAGTGCAGGATAGTGTACAGGTTTAAATTACTATTCTTACTCCAGGAGGGTGTAATACTAGGGTAAGTGCAGGATAGTGTTCATGTTAAAATTACTATTCTAACTCCAGGGGGGTGTAATACTAGGGTAAGTGCCGAATACTGTACAGGTTAAAATAACTATTCTTACTCCAGGGGGGTGTAATAATAGGGTAAGTGCAGGATAGTGTACAGGTTAAAATTTACTATTCTTACCCCCAGGGGGTGTAATACTAGGGTAAGTGCAGGATAGTGTTCATGTTAAAATTACTATTCTAACTCCAGGGGGGTGTAATACTAGGGTAAGTGCCGGATACTGTACAGGTTAAAATTACTATTCTTACTCCAGGGGGGTGTAATACTAGGGTAAGTGCAGGATAGTGTACATGTTAAAATTACTATTCTAACTCCAGGGGGTTGTAATACTAGGGTAAGTGCAGGATAGTGTACAGGTTAAAACTACTATTCTTACTCCAGGGGGGTGTAATACTAGGGTAAGTGCAGGATAGTGTTCATGTTAAAATTACTATTCTAACTCCAATGGGGGGGTAATACTAGGGTAAGTGCAGGATAGTGTACAGGTTAAAATTACTATTCTTACTCCAGGGGGGTGTAATACTAGGGTAAGTGCAGGATAGTGTACAGGTTAAAATTACTATTCTTACTCCAGGGGGTGTAATACTAGGGTAAGTGCAGGATAGTGTACAGGTTAAAACTACTATTCTTACTCCAGGGGGGTGTAATACTAGGGTAAGTGCAGGATAGTGTTCATGTTAAAATTACTATTCTAACTCCAATGGGGGGGTAATACTAGGGTAAGTGCAGGATAGTGTACAGGTTAAAATTACTATTCTTACTCCAGGGGGGTGTAATACTAGGGTAAGTGCAGGATAGTGTACAGGTTAAAATTACTATTCTTACTCCAGGGGGTGTAATACTAGGGTAAGTGCTGGATAGTGTACAGGTTAAAATTACTATTCTAACTCCAGGGGGGTGTAATTCTAGGGTAAGTGCAGGATAGTGTACAGGTTAAAACTACTATTCTTACTCCAGGGGGGTGTAATACTAGGGTAAGTGCAGGATAGTGTTCATGTTAAAATTACTATTCTAACTCCAATGGGGGGGTAATACTAGGGTAAGTGCAGGATAGTGTACAGGTTAAAATTACTATTCTTACTCCAGGGGGGTGTAATACTAGGGTAAGTGCAGGATAGTGTACAGGTTAAAATTACTATTCTTACTCCAGGGGGTGTAATACTAGGGTAAGTGCAGGATAGTGTACAGGTTAAAACTACTATTCTTACTCCAGGGGGGTGTAATACTAGGGTAAGTGCAGGATAGTGTTCATGTTAAAATTACTATTCTAACTCCAATGGGGGGGGTAATACTAGGGTAAGTGCAGGATAGTGTACAGGTTAAAATTACTATTCTTACTCCAGGGGGGTGTAATACTAGGGTAAGTGCAGGATAGTGTACAGGTTAAAATTACTATTCTTACTCCAGGGGGTGTAATACTAGGGTAAGTGCTGGATAGTGTACAGGTTAAAATTACTATTCTAACTCCAGGGGGGTGTAATTCTAGGGTAAGTGCAGGATAGTGTACAGATTAAAATTACTATTCTAACTCCTAGGGGGTGTAATACAAGGGTAAGTGCTGGATACTGTACAGCAGTGGTTCCCAAACTTTTGACTCCTGAGGACCCCCATTGAGTCACCACTAGAAGCCGGGGACCCCCAAGCAATTTGAATGAGTTCAATTTCAAATATTAAAACAGTAATTAAAAAAAAACCACACGTGTTCACTCAAAACAAATACTCAAAGTACTAAGGATTTTGGGGCCAGATGTACGACCATTTCATTTAGCGCCTCGCAATTGGCGACACAAAGCAAGTGGCAAATTGCGAGTCGCTAAATGAAATGTACAACAGTGTGTTAACACTGTTTGGGATTCCCAATGGGGTCGCAAATTGCGGGGCTCATTAATATTAATGAGCCTATCGCAATTTGCGAGCCCATTGGAAATGCTGCCCTGCCAGGGATGGTGGCCTGCTGGGCTCAGCAGGCCTCCATGTCTGGGACTGCTTTTAAATAAGGAAGTTTTTAAAAAAATGCAGCCCGTTTATCATGCATTTAAAAAAAAAAGAATGAAAGGTTTCAGTTTCATTTTATAAGGGCAGGCAGAGGTCCCTGGGACCTCTGCCTGCCCTGCCCTTAAAAAATAGTTTTGCATGCATTTGCAAAGGGGAAGGGGTCCCCTGGGGACCCCTTCCTATTTGCAAATGCATTACCATCTACTTGAAGTAGGTGGTAATTGCAAGTGTTTTGCGACCGAAAAACATTTGTACATGGTTTTGAGACTCGCTATTTGGAAGGGAATGCCCCTTCCAAATAGCAAGTTGCAAAACCTATTTAGCAAGTCGCAAACAAATTGCGACTTGCGAAATAGGATATGTACATGGCCCAATATGTTTTTGCATGCGCAAATGGGTTCACGAACCCATTCGCGCATATAAAAACGGATCGTACATCTGGCCCTTAGTCCCTTAGTCACATGGATTTCCTTTGTTTTATAGCATCTCTCATACCATTGTAGGATGTCAGAGCACTTTACATCACACACATATAGAGACAATAAATCATACATGTAAATCAGTGTGTATATAAAATGTTATATAAGGTAAAGGGGACTACAAAGATTACATGTCATTCATACTGGTAGGTATTTTTAAAGAGTGCTTGGTCTGGAAAAGTACAAACTCAGGATTCAGAACATAACACATTGGCTAGTAACATTAAAAATGTATTTCCGCCCAAATAAATCTTTTTAGCAGCATCAGGATAATGAATAACTGGTAAAAACATAAGTTACTAACTGGTACCATGCAGTTTGCAAGCAGCTCTTTGATGACAGTTTAGAGGCCACTCTGCTAGATTACGATTCCCACTTATGAAGTGCACAGTAACAAAATAATCTCAGCGACAAAAGCAGTAACCACGAACCTATGCACATAAAGTACTGCTTTTCTAAAATGCATGTTACACGTTCTTTGCAGTAGACACATTAACCCTCTGTGCTACATTAGTTAAGTCAAAGCTGCCACTGAACAAAACTCGCCTGCTCTCCAGCAGGTACATTAATCACTGGAATTATCTTGACACTTTTATTGTTGCTGGAAAGCTTCTAATTTCACAAGAAACTTTTCTGTGCTTTTAAAACTGCTGCCTACGGACCCCCTGGGAATGTGTCATGGACCCCTGGGGGTCCGCGGACCACAGTTTGGAAAACACTGCTGTACAGGTTAAAATTACTATTCTAACTCCAGGGGGGTGTAATCCAGTTTAGTCTAATCTTTTAAGTAAATGCTCCAATGGGGTGTAAGGTGTTACAATTAATGCTCTAACTCCAGGGAGGTGTCATACTAGAATGAATACTAGAGTATTCTTTTTTAATACTACAGTATTTATGTTTTATACTAGAGTAATAATATTTTTAATAAACAATATAATTTAATAAATATTTTTAAAAAATGTTATACTTACCCAAAAATGTGTTGTTGAAGTATGCGTTGTAATGACATCTGCGTTCTAATGGTATTCGTTGTAATGACATGCGTTGTAAAAGATCCTGCGTTGTAAAAGTTGCGTTGTAAAAGAATTGCGTTGTAATAGTTGCGTTGTAATGGTTGTAAACCGGTCATGGCTAGATTGGGGCGTGTCCATGGTGAGGGCTGCTGTGTTAGACCACAGAGCAGGCTGCTACAATAGCCCATTTCAGAGAGTAGAAGCGAGTTCAATGTTCTTGCAATGTGGACCTGGTGTTGCTGTGGGAGAGCAGAACCTTTTCATTCCCACCCGCATAGCTCAGTGTTGCAGCACCGTGGTGCATGCACGCAGATGTAATGTAAAAGAGATTTATATAGCATGTGCTAATCACCCGTGGGGGTGTCTAGGCGCTGAGTAGGAACAGAGGGTCAGGTGTATCAGTCAAAGAGCCCGGTCTTCAGTTCTTGCGGAATGTTGTGAGCCAGGTGGCTGTTCCGATGTCCTGGGAGAGGGTGTTCCAGGTCTTTGCTGCAGGTAGGAGAATGAGCGGCCTCTGTTCTGCAGCAATTTCTAGATGTACCAGATTTTTGGCAGATATATGGACCCAAATTTTGGCATGTTTGGGGACATAACGACATCCATCACAATGCTTCTGTTAATAATTTTTGGCTGCATTAAAATCCGGAAAAAAGAAAACAAATTGCTAAAAATATGAGACAGGAACTCAAATGTTTCCATGGATTGCACTGCATTTAACGCCATGCGTGCGGCGCATTTTCCCGCTGTACGCTAAGGTTTTTAAAAACCCGCGGTTCAAGACGAGCTCAGCTTGTCATCAGCGTACGAGAGGTGTACGTCGTCGAAGGGGTTAAAAGATGATTTACAATGTTGGTACCTCTGATGTATTCTTAAACTGGCACTCTGTGTAGTTTCTCTCCAGTATCTCAATGAAAGCCTCCCTACACTCCCTTTGCTCTGACTGAAGCTCCTACAAAATTGGATTAGTTAATCTGCTTTAAATGTTGCCCTCTGAAATGGACAAGCATTGGCAAAGCCAATAGGTCTTGTTTTAGAAAACTGCTGACCCTTTTGCCTCGCCAATAGGAGTTGTTGGTGCATTGCAGCATCGGCAAAATAAAATAAAATAATAATAATCTGGCACCATGGTAATGCACTATGCAAGTCCACGAACCACCACCTACATGTAAGCATGCTTCTTGAAGTAGCAGGGGAGGGGTAAGTTAAAAATAAAAATAGAAGGTGCATGAAAACGCATTTAGGGAAAGGAGTGGCACCAAAGCGAATTGCAGCTTTTGGACTCTCCTAAAAAGTATTACAAATGTAAATAAAATAAAAAATAGGTAACACAAATGTTCGAGAGAACAACAGAAGGGTGGAGGTGGCGTGGGAGGAGGTCAACACTGTCAACGCGTGGAAGTGAGCTGAGAGAGGCAGGGAGACTCAGAAGACAGGCTGAGCGGGTAAGAGAGCAACACAGAGTGCACAGGTGGGTGAGGATGTGTGTGGGAAACAGCACACAGAGGAAGGAGAGCAAGAAAACACATGCATGCTCATGGAGTGCTGTTAGTAGAATAAATAAGCACTGACCAAGCCAACTGGTCTCGCTTTTCACAGAACCTACACTATTAGTTTTGCCAGTGTCGGGGGCTTTTAAATGTGCCTGAAGTGGTAACCACTGCAAAAAGAACAGTTGATGGACAGATTTAGAACAATGTCATACATTCACCCCAGTACAGAGATCTGGGCCTAAATCCATCGTTTTTTCGCTCCCCATGCCATTCCAGTTTGAGCCCAGCCATATGTAAATCAGTCTTGACCCTCAGGGGAACAGTCCAGCCCAAACTGCCAAGCCTGGTCCTCCCTGGACTGGAAACAAGCATCTGAGGACCGGATTCGGAGTTTCACTCCTCAACAGCCAGGTTAGCTTGACTACAGTGGCATGGAGAGCACAGGACTGACGTCTGAGCAGCCCCGTCCCTCTCGGGGTGACAAATGCAAAAAGAACAGTTGATGGACAGAATGCAGAACAATGTCATACATTCGCTCCAGTACAGAGATCTGGGCCGAAATCCACCCTTTTTTTGCTCCCCATGCCATTCCAGTTTGAACCCAGCCATATGCAAATCAGTCTTGACCCTGTGCCTCATGGGAACAGTCCAGCCCGAACTACCAAGCCAGGTCCTCCCTGGGCTGGAACCAAGCATCCTAGGACCGGATTCAGAATTTCACTCCTCAACAGCCAGGTTAGCTTGACTCCAGTGGCATGGAGAGCACGGGACCCACGTCTAGGCATAACCAGCCATGTTAAAAGTATCGAACACATTGTTTTCTATACTTTTAAGATGGCCACTGAGTTGTGAGGCGCAATGTATAGTGTGTAATCACATCATGCACAACAGTGGACATTTTGAAAGTATAGAAAACATTGTGTCTGCACTTTCAAGCTAGCCGCCCCATGGCATGACGCAACATGCATTGCATTGTCATAATACGCAATACAGTGGCCACTTTGGAAGTACTGGAGTTCTGGACTTTTTGGTTCCGTCCAGAGGTGTCAGGGATAACACCCGAAGACCCCGGAGTTCAACCTGCCTCGGTGCACAAACAAACAGAAACACGGGCTTCTCGATGGTGGCGTCAAAGACCAAAGGTTTATTACTGCAGGGACACAGAAGTCACAGAAACTACACATGGGCAGTATCTAGGAGCCTGTTCAATTTGTACAAAGAGGGTTGCTCCTTATATACTGAATATTGGGCTTCAGGCAAATTTCTTTACATGTTAGCACATTCCAAAACCTTTGTATCTTAAACAATAAATATTTGGCGTTGCACAGGAATCGTCAACAATATCTGATGTCAAAACATTACGAACGAGGGGTTCCCACTATTCCATCATAATCCCATGTCAACTTTCCATTCAAGACCCGGACCGCCTCATCGTAAATTTCGTTACCTCCCCCTAATAAAGGCCCAGAAGGAAAGGAGCAGAGCCAGGTGCAGAAGATAGAAAAGTAGGATAAGAGATGTTTGTGGGTCGTATATGGGCACGGTTACCAGCTTCGGCCGCCTAATCATGATCAGACCAACGAACACGAGAACCAGTATAGCAGGACTGGCCTCAGGCTGGGGAGGCAGCTCTTGCCGAGTCATGCTGCCACAGCGTTGCTGGCCTAAGGTGCACGTGTCACTAGCAAGGTGAATTGCCGGCTAAAGCCTATGTGTCCTTAAATGAAAGAGGTCATTGCGTGTCTATTGACTATGTGAGGGCAAGGAATACAAAATGGCTTCTTTGTTCTAAAATGGATGCCACGGGTAGAACAGAAATGTGTTTGTAACAGGAGTGCTCTTGCTCGTAGCATAGCGAAAACACCAGGATATACTAAATGGATCATTTGCGGTTCACTGATACCAAAATTATGCATTTGCGACAATGTTACAAACACGGGTAAAATCGTCACGGAACCTCAGACCCTCCTTTTGCCCTTTCATAGGCAATTACTCAGTCTATGTCTGACTCTAACTCTATGCTCATTAGGTCAGTGACATGTTGTTGCATCATCATTCTGTCTCGTGTCTTTTCTCCTAATGCAGGTGGTTTTCTGAAACAGGTTGCAGCACAGAGGCTACACAAAGCGGGACCACATTGGATAATAAGGCAGCATGAGAACAGAAATACTAGGATGACACCAATGACCATCAGAACCTTCCATCCCCACGCTGATACCAGAGTCCAAAACCACTCCATGAAGGACCAGTTTCCCTTGTCTACGTGTATAGAGTCGGAAATCTTGTGTAGCTTAGAGATCGCTTCATAGACGGTTGGAGCATTATTGGGAATAAAAACACAGCAGCTCGATTGGATCATTCTGCATACCCCACCTCGATCTGCAAGTATTACGTCTAGAACCATACGGTTCTGCAACGTCATGAGACGATCCGCCTGAAGCTCAGCTGTTAAGTTACTAAGGGCACCAGCAGTTTCTGTAATAGTAGATTCAACTACCCGTGTTAGTTGACGTAGATTTCTACTATTGGCCATAGGCCCCCAAAACGGAAGGAAACCTTTGAAGAAGTCTCCAGCTTCCTGACCAGCGGTATCTTCCTTGCTGAAGACACCTCTTGCTACTCTGGTCTTGTGATAATCTGAAGAAGCAGTGTATGTCGGAGGTAACAATCGAGCAATATAACATGAACCTGAGAAGTCAGCAGGCAGCCATGTATACGCTCTGTCTTGACAGATGAAGTAAGTACCCCTAGCAGTAAGGAAGGCAGGGGAGGAGTTAGACGGAAATACGTAAGTCTCAACGCACTCACTCCTCCCTAGCTGAGCTCTCAGATTTCTCCCATTTCCTTGCAAACAGACCTGACCTCGGTGAGGCACGACCCAGACTGAAGTGGAGCTTTTACGCTTGCTTTCTCCCAAACTAAGGCGATACTCGGTAGAGTTCCAACTCAAATACACCCGTAATTCATCTCTAGGGTAAGATGGAGTATTATTGACGTCTTTAATCATGTCAATTATTCCCTGGACTAAAGCTTTGTTGGCTGAGTTGTATTTAGTGGACCGTGGTGGACGCGGAGGATAGGTCTCAAGGGCATAGGAAAAAATGGTCTGAAAGGCCTGAAATGATCCATTATAGCTAAAAGGCAAGACTAGATAGGGAATGCCTTTATCCATAGTGTGAGGTATCAAGCCACACACCCGGCAGTCTGTAGTATTAACTACCAGTTGGTGTTGATGCAAGAGCTGTACAAATGTATTGTTAATAAATTCAGAGCGTCGAGCTTGTTCGTGTTCAGGAAACGAGTGAAAAGAATGCATAGAAGAAACCGTAGAAGTAGTAGGATCAAGGGGAGGTACTGTAGTTACCGGCATAAAAATCAAATGCACACCAAAGATGATTCCACCCACCAACGTTATCAAAACAATTAAAAATGTAACTGCACATTGCATTAGAAAGCATTTGCTGTGAAGTATTCGGTACAGTCTATTTCTGCGAACATAAATTACATTCTTTCGTTGCAGCTCAGGAAGCTCCATCTTCTACAATCCGCTCGTGACCACTGATGATGTGTACGTAGATGAAAATGCCTCTATCAGCCCTGGGAGTTCCCAGAACTAACAGAAAGATCGACCTTATGTCTGACCCCCGCAGATTCAACTAGGCACACAGCCACGACCCTACGGCTACCCAGACGGCAAGGCAAAATTTAAAACAACAAAATAATAGCAAACTTCCTGGCTGGAGGCAATGTATAGAAAATTCAAATCTGAAAATAGGCAGTTTCCTGCTTTATTTGTCCATATTGCGAGGTCGCAAGTTGTATCTCAGTTTTGCAGGAGCTGTCTGATCTGGAAACAATATATTTTCAGCCGACGCTGCAATGTTCGCGTTTGCAGATGACAAATGTTCTTTTGGTGCAGATGGCAAATGTTCAGGGTTCAAAAGAGCAGTTTCAGGGGGAGAGTCAGAGTTTGATGTATCAGTGATCAGTTCTGCATCACTGAAAGGGATGAACCTGGGTATTTGTTCTGCTTCAGAGGCACTGATTCCTTTCTTTACCCAGTTGTTGTAAGGGAGTGGCAGAGGCACACGTTTGACATGTGTCGTGTGGATCCAATTCTTCCGTCCGGCCACTCGAATAGCAGTTCTCGTCGCCAATAGGACTTGGAAAGGGCCAACGAATCTGGGCTGAAGATTTTCCGTTCTTGCAAAATTTCTAATGACTACTTGATCCCCAGGTTTCAGCTGATGACCTGGACTCTCCGGTGGCTTTGGTAATGCATCGAAAACCTGTTGGTGAATAAGGCTCAATTTAGCAGTCAAGTCGAAAAGATAATCAATTAACATTGGGTATTCCAGCTGCTTAAATTCTTTCGGTCTAGGTACCCCCCAAACATTTGCAGGACGACCAAAAATTATTTCATATGGACTAAGCCCTACTCTAGAATGTACAGTTGCTTTTGTTGATAACAAAGCCAAAGGCAGTGCATCTGGCCAGGGCAAACCCGTGGATGCTTGTATCTTAGCAAGTTTCAGTTTAAGGGTGCCATTGTAACCCTCAACTAAACCCGCGGACTGGGGATGATTCGCACTGTGAAACTTTTGTCTAATCCCTAGGCCGGCACACACACTCTGCATAACTTTCCCTACGAACTCACTTCCGTTATCTGACCATACAATCCGTGGCATTCCGAATCTGGGGAAGTATTCTTTAAGAAGGATCTTGGCAGTGGACAAAGCAGTATTGTCCTTCAGTGGGTATGCTTCGATCCATCTGGAGAACGCACAAACTACCACTAGGACGTACTTTAGATTATTACAACGATCCATGTGAATGAAGTCTAGCTGGATCACTTCAAAGGGGCAGGAAGGAGGAGCGAAGTGACCTGCAGGTGTGGGGATTCCCTTGCCAGGATTATGCATCAAGCATACCATACAATTTCTCACCACTCTCTCTGCACACTTACTAATCCCATCATTCTTCCAAACTGGAGCCAACATCTTACAAATCCCTTTAGAACTGATGTGCGCTGCTCCATGTGCCATCGTTACTACTGCAAGCACATACGCATCAGGCAACATCCAACGCTGTTGTTCCGACAAGTCAATCCAACACCCACTCGAGTCCAATTTACCCGTGCTCTCTTTCCATGCACGCTTTTCCTCCTCAGTCGCCTCTTTCTGAATTTCTTTCACGCTTTCCACTGTGTCCTCACACATTCCAGACTCAGAAATCCATCTTGCAGACGTTGCAACATACATTCTACTCATCATATTTCTAGCTGTCTGTTTTGCAGTCTCATCAGCAAAAGCATTCCCACGACCAACATCATCCGTGATTGCTTTATGAGCACTGCATTTCACAATCGCAACTTCAGTCGGCAAGGTTAGAGATTCCAACAAGTCATTAACTAGCTGGCCATGTTGAATCTTAGGCCCATGGGACGTAATGAAACCTCTCTCTTTCCACAAACGGCCAAAACTATGGGCCACGCCGAACGCGTACTGACTATCTGTGAACACATTCACTCTCTTTCCCTTAGCTAAAACGCACGCTCTTGTCAGCGCGATCAATTCTGCAGCCTGGGCAGAATTCTGACTCACTCTCGCAGTCTCCACAATCGTACTCAAAGTCGTTACTGCATAGGCAGCAGTTACATCACCATTCTCCAATTTGAAGCAAGACCCGTCAACATACAACGTGCCATCTGGATCTGATAATGGAGTATCTTTTAAATCAATTCGTCCTTTTGTTTCTTCCTCAGTTCTGAAACAACAGTCGTGTGGTTCGGAATCACTCGACTCTTGGCTAGTCGGCAACAATGTTGCTGGATTCAATACATTGCATCTTTTGATCTGAATATGACTTGCTAGCAATGTCAGTTCGTAACCTGATAATCTAGCACTGGTAAGGTGCTGCGTCTTGGTTCGGTTCATGAGTGTATCCACAGCATGAGGAACCATAACTACTAGCATGTTGTTCATTACCAAACCAGCAGATTGTCGAATGGAGGCTGCAGCTGCGGCTGTAGCTCTCAAGCAACTAGGCAACGCTCTAGCTACTGGCTCTAATGTTGATGAAAAATACGCACAAGGGCGTTGTTTATCACCAAATTTCTGTGTCAAAACACTCAACGCACAACCTTCTCTCTCATGGACATAGAGCGTGAATGGTTTACTGTAATCGGGTGTACCCAATACAGGAGCTGAACACAGTGCATTTCGTAACTCAGAAAAACTCTCCTGACATTCGGCAGACCATGGCACTGGACTCGGAACATTTTTCCCAGTCAAAGCTACCAACGGTTTTGCCAAAAGAGAAAAATTTGGGATCCATTGCCTACAATATGAGGTAATACCTAAAAAGGCACGTACTTCTCTCTGCGTGCTAGGAACATTCATCTGTGTAATTGCTTTTATTCTCTCTGGGGTCAACTTCCTTCCCTCCTTTGACAAGAGATGACCTAGGTAGGTCACTTCTTGGCAACAGTATTGCATTTTTGAAGGTGACACCTTGTGATTCAAATTTGACAAATGATGCAATAAAGAAATTGTAGCTGTTTTGCAAGTTTCCTTGTCATCGGCAGCCACTAGAAGATCATCGACATATTGTATTAAAGCAGAATCAGGAGGAAGTACAAATGAGTCTAACTGGCTTTTTAATGCTTGACTGTAAATGGATGGGCTTTCACAATAACCTTGTGGAGCGCGTTTAAACCTGAAGCTTCGTCCTCCTAGAGAGAAACCGAAGATATCTCTGCTTTCCTCGGCTATCGGAATGCTGAAAAAGGCATTTTTCAAGTCGATAACTGAAAACCATGCCGCTGTAGCAGGAATTAACGTTAACAATGCAGTAATGTCTGGAACCACAGGAAACTGTGGAATCACAATTTTATTAACCTCTCTAAGATCAATTACAAATCTATATACTGGAGGTTTTGTTGGGTCAGTTCGTTTCAGAATGGGCAGTACAGGACTATTACAGACATTACCTCTAGTTTCTTCTATAACGCCTTTCTTGATCAGATCTTGTACTATCAGTAGGAGCGCACGCTCACCTTCAGTAGAAATTCTGTATTGTGGAATTCGTGGAAATTTTACATTCGCTTTCAAAGTTACTACATATGGTGGAATTTCTAAAAGACCTACATCATTAGGACCAGTCGCCCAAAGAGTATCAGGGAGTGAACGCAGCTCTGGTGGGAGTGCATCCATCGACAAGTACATTGGAGAGATGATTCTTTTACCCAACGTAAGCTGTACTCCTTCTGGAGAACAGTACAATGTCGCATATAGGCGTTTTAATAAGTCTAAACCAAGCAGATTTTCATAACAACCTGTCGTCAAAATCAGGGGTGCTTTCAATTTTCGGGGTCCAACAGAAATAGACAAAGGACCAGAAACAGGGTTGTGAACAGGGGCGCCTGAAAAACCTACTGAAACATTTGTTGAGCCAGACAAAGGTGCGCCAGGGAGTTTCGCATGTATGATAGAACTTTTTGCTGCACCAGTATCCAACAGAAACGGTTCGACTATACCTGATGTTGCTACTGCGACATAAGGCCCACTCTGATCTACTGGAACTGATACTACTCCCTCTCTTTGCCCATGGCTGTCCTAGTACTCCCTTGGCTGAACTTCCTCACTAGCTTCATAGTAATCTTCAACATGATATTGTTGAGGCCTATTCTGTTGGGCAGATTGTCCATTTCGTTGGTCGTAATAATTAGAAGGGCGATCACTTGTCTGTGGAGGCATAGCACCTCTTCCTCGACCTCTAGAATTCTGCATATAACCACCACGACCTCTCTGAGCTGCCGCAGTATTATTTTGTGCCCGTACCGGACACTCAGTCTTATAATGGCCTTCCATTTTGCAATAAGCACACTGATTCCATTGGTACTGTGGCCTCTGAGAATTATACTCCGTTCTTTGATATGACCCTTGCTGTGTATTGGTCTGATTGGTGCGAGGCGGATATGCTTGCTGTAAAAGAACTTTAGTTTTTAACTCTTTCGTCTTTTTATCTGATTTTTCTTTCTCCTCTTTGTCCCTATTTTCATAGTACTGGGCAGTAGCAAGTATTTGCGCAGTCGTAGAGACAGCCCACGCACTTTCAGAATTTTTTAATTTACCACTAAGTTCTGGCAACAGATTGTGCACAAATTTATCAACAAATAATCTCTGGCCTCCTTCTGTGCTCATATCCTGACCACTATGATCCACAAAAGTCTCCTCGAATCTTGTGAAAAAGTCGGAGACGCTTTCGTCTTTCTTCTGTTTGCACGCGGACAATTTGTCCCAGTTAACGCGTAATGCTGGCATTAGGGTTTTCATTAAATCGATTATTCTACCAGGCAAATTAGCAATTAAGGGTTCAGGTTTAGAACCACCTATTTGTTGACCATCCGCTGCAATTATAGCTGCCCAATCACCACCTAGGGCAACTGGATGATTCTCTTTACGAATTTTTGCCCAAATTGGTTGCGGTACTACATTACCAAATAGCAGATCTATGTCAGCTAGATTTAATACACAAGCGTCAACTGTCTGAGCCAACTCTTTGTAGTACCCTGCAGGATTTTTACGCGGATCTGGCAAGGCCTGTTTCACTGCTAATACTTCAGCTCGTTTCCATGGAATATGTATCCATACTCTCTGGAATTGGGCCGGAGCGGCTGCAATACCAAGGTTTACATTAGCTTGCACAGCTTCACGCCAAATTGGTGGAACCTCTCTCATTGGATATTGACGATTTTGTTTCGTACTACGTTTCTCTGACTCCCTCGGAGAACGAAGGGATGGGTCATTCCTATAACTTAAAACCAGTTCCATCGCTTCTTTTATATTTTGTCCAACTATCATACCTGCAGCAAACTCTTTCTGAACATTAATTAATTCTTCTAGATTTGATTCAGGGTCATCCTCTTCCAATTCCTCACGTAGAAGGAAGCACATTTCATCAAACACATATCGTTGTGTCGGTTCGTTCCATTGCATAAATGTATCTAATACATCTTGTACATTATATCTTCCAACTTTCGAAATCCATCTAAGAGCAGTGGAATCTAATATCCCTCTTTCTTCAGTACTGGGAAGCTGACTACGTCTTTGCACAGAGTCAGAGGTAGGAGTCTTAATCAGAGTTTTATAGAAGGGAGATAGAATGTTAGAGACAGAATCAGTGATTCTTCGACGAACAGAAAGTGGAGTCATAATATTAGCAGAAGCAGTAAATAGAGTAGCAGTTGGAACAGATAGATTAGGAACAGTAGGAGTAGCGGGCAAAACAGCTTGTGAACTAGCAGGTGTGAGCGATACAGATATAGGTAAAGAAGCCGGCAACCCTGAAAGAGGGGGTGCCGAAGGAACATTAATAGTGACCACAGGAGGTACAGGAACTTGATTCAGAGGAGCGGGAACACCAGGTTGTCCAGTAACCGGTAATCGAACATTCGGTATAGGTGGAGCCGTAGCACCCTGTGCATACGGTGGGGGTGATCGTAACAAGTAAGACAACAGGGGATCCTTTTCAGGGTCCTCTACTATCTTAGCTGTACTTGATGGCAAGGCAGGATAGCACTTGTCTATTGCTAAATTATGCTCTCTATTGGCCACCTCCATCGCTTTCTCAGACTCGTTGAGTTGTAGCTGCTTAGTAGACTGTTCTAAAGTCAACTCTTGCTCTTTCTGTTCTTTCTTCAACTTTTTAATTTCTCTCTGTTTAGATTCTTTTCGCCAATAACGGAAAGAATCAAACATTGCCGGCCGGGCTTTCTTCTTGAATAATTTCGTTTCTAAATTATCAAGAACTTGAGGTTCGAAACTACCATGCAGTGGCCAACTAAGGACACCATCTTTCTCTGTGTAGTGGATCCATACCTCGTTATAAGAGATAGGGCCCACACCAAATTTGCAATATAGATCATAAAGGGGAGTTCCAATCGGAGGAACCGAACACGAGTCCTCCAACTGGGAATCCCTGTTGCAACTAAAACAAGACAACATACAATTTTTCCGACTTACCATTTTATAACCCGGAACACAAAACAGACAAAACACAAATTAAAAGAAAGGTGCGCACTTGAACCAAGAACTTAGGCCTACCAGAACAGACAAACGTATCGATACCCGAACTGAACTGAATGATTATCGTAACCAGAATAACCAGCGATAATCTTATGAAACCGAACCAAACCAAAAACTAAAAGGATTATCCAAACAGGAGCAACCCTTACGAAGTAACCAACTATCAACCACTTAATACTTAACTGAGGCACTGAAGACGTCACCAAGGAGAAACCCGTCACGTCTCGCCGTACTAAGGACTGCACCTCGGGTCCAAGACAGGGCGACGGTCAAGGCAACGAACCACTGCAGCCGTCTGAACGGGAACCCTCGTGGAAGAGAACGTCGGGCCACTTTTGCGATATGCCGGGATCGATGAAGTGGGGCGCCTCCCTCTGAAATCTTCACACGAAGCTTCTCGAACTCTTCAGGCTTTTGGACCGGTACCGAATGACGTCGCCCCACGTTGGGCGCCAATTGGAGTTCTGGACTTTTTGGTTCCGTCCAGAGGTGTCAGGGATAACACCCGAAGACCCCGGAGTTCAACCTGCCTCGGTGCACAAACAAACAGAAACACGGGCTTCTCGATGGTGGCGTCAAAGACCAAAGGTTTATTACTGCAGGGACACAGAAGTCACAGAAACTACACATGGGCAGTATCTAGGAGCCTGTTCAATTTGTACAAAGAGGGTTGCTCCTTATATACTGAATATTGGGCTTCAGGCAAATTTCTTTACATGTTAGCACATTCCAAAACCTTTGTATCTTAAACAATAAATATTTGGCGTTGCACAGGAATCGTCAACAATATCTGATGTCAAAACATTACGAACGAGGGGTTCCCACTATTCCATCATAATCCCATGTCAACTTTCCATTCAAGACCCGGACCGCCTCATCGTAAGTTTCGTTACCTCCCCCTAATAAAGGCCCAGAAGGAAAGGAGCAGAGCCAGGTGCAGAAGATAGAAAAGTAGGATAAGAGATGTTTGTGGGTCGTAAATGGGCACGGTTACCAGCTTCGGCCGCCTAATCATGATCAGACCAACGAACACGAGAACCAGTATAGCAGGACTGGCCTCAGGCTGGGGAGGCAGCTCTTGCCGAGTCATGCTGCCACAGCGTTGCTGGCCTAAGGTGCACGTGTCACTAGCAAGGTGAATTGCCGGCTAAAGCCTACGTGTCCTTAAATGAAAGAGGTCATTGCGTGTCTATTGACTATGTGAGGGCAAGGAATACAAAATGGCTTCTTTGTTCTAAAATGGATGCCACGGGTAGAACAGAAATGTGTTTGTAACAGGAGTGCTCTTGCTCGTAGCATAGCGAAAACACCAGGATATACTAAATGGATCATTTGCGGTTCACTGATACCAAAATTATGCATTTGCGACAATGTTACAAACACGGGTAAAATCGTCACGGAACCTCAGTACATAAAACAATGTTTTCTGTTCTTTGCAGATGGATGTCAGCTTTGCATGATGCGACATGTGTAGTGGCATGCTATATGGTGGCCGTTTTGAAAGCATAGCAATCAAAGATTTCTATACTATTACTTTGTTTTCTATACCTTTAGCATGGCTGGTCAAAGTTACCGGCATTGCTAGTACTGGCAGATTTTAAAATCATTCAGCAATGGCAAAGCCGATAGAGGCTACCCCTTTCGAGCTAGAGAGGGCCGGCAGTGGAGGGCGACAACAGTTAAAAAAAAGGTTTTTAAAAATGAAGGCACAAACAGACACTGGAATGCGCAGCAGGAAAACTTCCAGACCATTCCCATGGCCACATTAGGGTTCTGAGCACACTGCCAAGGTGCAGTGGAAGGAATGGTGGAAGGGAAGATGGGGTTAGTGCAGGAGCAGCATTAGAAAGGCTTATGAGAGCGCTATGTACAAAAGGAAAACAGACAAGACATGTACTCCCACTTGCTAAACAACCTAAAAATTACAAGCATTGGCAAAGCCAAAAGAACTCACCTGCACATGGTTTGGTTTTGTCAATTTGTTCTGGCCACACATAAACTTGGAGGAGTGTACTAAGTTAATCCTAGGTTCTTCCCACATCTAACACTAGAATGCAGCTTGGGCAGTCATGTACCCACAATTAACCCAGAGACAGGAGTCTGGTAAAACAAAGCACAGGTTTCCAGCAACTAGACAGCAGATACACAAGGCTTCATTTGGCATCATATTGGTGACCCTTGAAGTGTGCCCCAAGTGCAGACTTGTCAGGCAGAATTTGGCACTATAATTTCAAAAAAGAAGCTCAAAGCCCCACTCTGCATATTCTGTCAGGTTCAGAAGGGGTCATATCTTCCCATTCAAGTCAGCATATTGTTTGCTTCTAGGAGGCATTTCACATCCCTTCACACTTATTCAAATGCTAATTACTGGCTTGTAGAAGTGGGAGTGCAAATGCAAAAGGGCCTCTAGCTTTAGGCATGGGTAATGTAACTTTCTAAAAGAACCTGTTCCTCAATATTTATCAAAAGTCAAATTTCACCATTTAATTGGATTTTTATTAACTATTAAAATAGATGTTTAATTATTATTCTACCTGTTTCCTAAAATAAAATTGCAGTATTAGATGTAATAAGGTAAACTAGTCCTTTCCTACAGATCACTCAGCTTAACAAAGTGAAAATAGCTTTTGGGCTTTTCACTGCACGGACATGTTCAACAATAAAGTCCTACATGTCCTACTTTTAAATAGCATGCACCATGCCTTATGGGCAATAAGGCCTATATGGGGTAACTATTAAATATTTAAAGGGAGGGTGTTGACCTGTCAAAGGGGGTTATTTTTACAGGTCAAATTTGCAGTTTAAAACTGCAACAGCCCAGCTACAACAGGTAGGCCTGCAATCGTGTTTGCTCTGTCACTCCAGTGTGTGGCACAATAGGTGCTGAAGCCCAATAGTGACATTTAATTTACAGGCCCTTTGTACAATTTGTACTACATACTAGAGACTTATTGGTAAGTTAAATATAGCAGTAATGAGTATGCCAATTTCACCATGTTCAAAGGGGGAGCTCAGGTACTTTATCACTGGGTATCAGGGGTGATGTGTACAGTGTTCTGCAACAAGCAAAAATAAAGGGTTCAGAAAAAGGCATACAGTCCGGGGTGACCCTGAAGAAAAGGAAAATTTCCTTCAAACCCTAAGGCATGCCATAAGTGACTATGATTATTACTTTTGCTCCATAGCGATAGAGTAATTGAATAACTGTATGACCACAATATAAGTTACTGAATCTGCACAAGCCAGCTGTTGCTGTCCATCCTCTTTAAATGCATCCAGTAGGTGTTGTTTAAAATTAGGCTTTCAGTCAAATTACTCTCATGTATTGGAAGGACAGCACCCTTTTTCTAAATCAATCTCATTTAATTGCCAATTAAATGAGTCTTTTTTCTTGTCAAGCTGCACAACTTGTGTTTTAGAAATAACATTTACTCTATTCGCTTTAAAATATGAATCTAAAGAATTCAGCTGCCTCTGCAGGCCCACAGTTGTGTGGTCTAGGATCACTAAATTATCTGCATACAAAAGTACGTTTACCCTGGAGGGTTTGAAGGAAACTGAAAAATCAAAAAGGCAAGAACACAACCTTGCTTCAAACCATTAACTCAAATTCTATCTCTCTCTACCCTCCAGTCCAGAATATACCTATGCCCTTCCTCTACATGAAAGGCTTTCAAAAGTGATTCTGTATTTATCTTGTCACATTTGCTGCACTTCAAAGACAGAGGTGAAATGTCAGGTTATTCTTCTGATAAATGACTGTTTATGTTTTTTAGCATGAGTATTGATGTTTACAAACTCCTCTCACTTTGCAGTCAAGAGATAGAAAGCTTAAGCACATTATGCGACAATCTTGCTGGAGTACAAGGACTGGGAAAGAAAAGGATGTTAATTATTTTAGCGCACAACAAAATGTCAATCAATAATAAATCTTTATTCGGTCAGATATATAACCAGAAAAGCTCATTAAAAACTCAATATATTTACACCAGGGTTTAAAAACATAAGAAATACATTTAAATATTGGATAAAATCATGTAACCTCACATTGCCAGTTTACATTCATAATGCAAACATGTTTCTCCGACTTAACAATATATAATAAAAGGGCAGGAAATGTACAATTTAGCTTCAAGTTGCATACCTTTTTCTCAGGCTCAGGGCCTGAATAATAAAATTTAAAACACTGAAACAAATCGATGGGGACTCTAAAAGCTGCAAGAAAGTCAAACCTGAAAGATGTGAGTCAAAATGTATTTATTTATTAAGTCCTTTGATTTCGCGCTCGACTCACTCTCAAAGGAGCATCTCGGGCTGCACTGCATGAGAAGAGAAAAGGAGGGAGTCTAAAACAGCCAAGTTTGAAGCCTATTCTTAAAGGAAGGAAAATCTGGCCTAGAGCGAAGGCTAAGAGGAAATTAATTCCAGTGAAAAGGGCCAGTGTAGGAGAATCACGAGAAATCACCAAACGTGCCTTGTCTGACGATCTCGGACATCTTAAGGGTCGAAAACTTAAAGAGAGCTTTGTGTGTCAAACAACAGAGTTTAAAGATCACACGCTTTCTAACAGGCAACCAATGAAGCTTTCTAAGGATCAGAGAGGATGGCGAGCGAGCAAGAAGGAAGATTACAGATTAGCCCTGCAGCAGTATCTCGGACCACCTGCAGTTTAGACAGCAGAGTATCATTTACTGAGGTCAACAGAGTGTCCTCATAGTCCAGGTGACTGGTGATGAGAGCCTGGACAAGAGTCGTCGTAGTGGTATCTGGAAGTTCTAAAAAAGCCTCAATGTAGCAAAACATATGACGCAGGTGGAGCTAACTTGATCTTTCAGAGAAAGAGATTTGATCCAGCCTCATGCCGAGATTTTTAACCACCTGCTTAGGTGTAGGAGCCGAGCCGAGTTCTCCGGACCACCAGTTGGGTCACCATATCTCGGCAGCTTTGCCAAATAGCAAGATCTGTGTCTAGTCGCTGTTTAATTGGAGACAGTTGCTACTCATCCAGACAGCGACTTCCATTATGTAGTTTGGAAATTTACTCTTTACCTTGTCAGGATCCGGACCAAAGGAGAACAATAATTGCGTATCATCTGCATATGACTCAATCTCCACACTGCAGGCTCCAACGATTCGGGCTAACGGCACCACATAGATGTTAAATAAAGTTGGCCTCAGGCACGATCCCTTAACAATATACATCAGTCGAGACTTAAAAGATTCTAAGCAGAGTTTTTGTGTTTGGTGGGCAAGGAAGTCCATGGGCCAATGTAGTGCACTGCCTTTTGAAGCCTACAGGTAAGAATAGAGTGGGAGACAGTGTCAAATGCTGCTGACAGGTCCAACAATATCAACATAACCAGAGTTCCGACATCAAGGGAGAGCCTGATATTTTTAACACAGCCAATAACGCGGTCTCAGTGTTGTGGAGCTCTCTAGAGCGAGACATGCCGCTACACTAGCCGTTGTCTTAGGCGGGCAGAGGTCCTACAGGGAACCAGACTTTGCGTTGAGAAGAAGGTTGAACACCTGGTCTTCCGAACAAAGTTCAAAGTTGCACAGGCTACCCTTAGCTTAGGGATGTAGATGGTTAAGATAAAACTCATTCTCAGGCAAGTAAGGAATGTCAGAGAAATTATTATAAATTGTCTCGATTTTGTTTTTAAAAAAGTCAGCAAACTTGTTGCACAGCTCTTGTGAGGCCACAATAGTAGAAGCGCACACCCAGGGGTTCATAAAGCTATTCAGTGCTTTATACAGCTCTTTGGTGGAGTTTCCTGCGTTAACAGTTGGGAAGGCTAAGTATGCTTTTCACTGTGCCCTAATCATAATATGATAGACTCTAAGCCAGGAACGATATCCCTGGAATGATATTCTGCTTTGTCCTTGGGGGGTTTGGTGAAATGCCATATACGCTCAAGTCATTTGCAGGTCGATTACTCTTGACACAGAGTCCTTAAAGACCTCTCTTTAAGGATTGGCGGTGAGAATAGAGATCTATAGGCTGCATAGCGTGGACAGAATAATATAAATTGCTTGGTAGTTTGGCAGGCAATCCCGTCACAATGACAAGGCAGCAAGGAGGCGAACCAAGAACCTGAAGTCGGGAACGCCCCTAAATAATGAATCATATTCATACGAAAACGTGAAAGATAAATATCTATTTTGGGAAGTTCTAATCCACAAAAGATAGGGCTCCATGCCAGTGCACATAGAAAGAGCTAATCAACAGCTTTTTCCAGTCTTAACTTTTCCTTGCGTTCTAAGAACTTTAACTAAATCTTCGCCTTGGTAAGAATGCTAATGTTTACTGTATTTGCCCACAGATCTGCCAGCCCCAGTTCTTGCTAGGATAACTTAACATAATTTAACCACAGAATGGCCTGCGTATTACTCTGTTTTAAACAATCCTCCACAATATCACACATAAATTCCAAATCCGGAGACAGACATATTTCAACCCATTGCATAATAAGAGCTAGCCTCACCAAATCTTCCAAGAAACCTAGCCCTGTTTCACTATGCGTGATCAGGCTCGCAATGGATCTCTGGAGACCTAAAAGCTAAGACACAAATGTATTCTCTACTGCCTGTAAGGACGACATTGGGGCTTAGCCCGATACTCCCACCCCATACGCAGCCACTGACAGACACATAGCACCCCTATTTCTTTCAGGGTTTATGTCCCAATTTTTAAGCAACTCTAAAGAGTGCCTTGCATGCTGCTTCAGTAGGTTGTGACCTTTGCTTTACAAGTCTATTCCAGGTCAAATTTGCTGAAAATAAAATTCCCTGATAGCTAAAAGTTGATGTTTTAATTATTGGCATACCTCACACAAAAAACTTCCTAGAGCGGGTGTTTTTGTGATCACTAGTCAGAATTTAAGATTTTGTATGATTGACCCAGAGCTACAGATCACCCATAAAGGTATTGAACCCATACAGCAAAATTTAAAGCGCGTTAGTGGTACTCGATAAAAGCACTGCATCATCCGCATAAAGGAGTATGGGAACCAAACGGTTACCAACTTTGGGAACATCAGTGGTTAGAGAACTTAAAATGCATCTAATGCATTAATATAAAATTTAAATAAACGGGGCCAAAATGCAACCTTGTCTGTCGCCACAGAGTAATTGGTCGGGGACGTCAAATTCCACATCCTGTTAAAGCGAACCACCATGGAAGTGTCTTGATCTAACCTTCTCAAAACCATTAAAAGGGGGGGACTCAATCCCAGCTCGGCCCATAATATCCTAAAGTTTATCTCTGTCCACTAAATCAAAGGCTGAGGAAAGGTCCATAAAAGCCATATGCATGTCACCTGTCTAAGCCTTGACATCTTTTTTTTAATATATGGGACAGATTAAGTGCTTTTTCTGAGGTACCGAGGCCTGGTCAAAACCCATATTTGACCTCCGTAAAGAAGGCTCAGTCTTTTGCCCAGGCTTCCAGTTTCTCCAGGATCACTCTCCCAAAGATCTCAGCAGAAGAAGCGATAAGAGAGATGTGCCGGTAATTTGACTGGTCATTTGTATCTTCCTTCTTATAAATGGGGATTGTCACTGATTCCTTCCAGGAGTCGACCGGCCCTTTAATGACCAGTGCTCTAAAGATATTTGTTATCAATGGGGCCCAAAGGTCTAGATTATACTTACAAATCTCGACAGGAATCCCATCTGAACCTGAAACTGTTCCTGAAGATGAGCTAACAATAGCTTTTCAGACTTCCCCAATTGTAATTGAATTGTTGAGTCGCCTGATCCTTACAATTACAAACAGTATCTAGTGCAGCCACAGGAGTCACTTCACAACAAAATGTAAATACCTGGAAACTAACAGTGCACATTCATAAGTTATGAAAGCAAAAACAAAGCACATTGTTTTGTAATTCTGAAGTGTGATAGAAACAAAGATTTGATTATGATCACTACAAATCAAGACACCTTACTTGCTTACTCCAATGATAAATATTCACTGAAAGATGATTTCTACACATTATCATTTATGTACCATATGGTTTTATCAGTAAAACTACGTCTGTACAAATGTAGTGGCGATTTCAATGGAAACTGGGCTGTCTGTAAATGCTTTAGTTGCATTAAAAAAAATCGCCCGCCTCATGTCCATTAAAGCTAGCTGGATTGTGAAAGTTTGTTGTTGGAAATGGGATCCCCGGCTGGCCAGGGCTTTCGCCAAAGTCAGTCAGAGACCACCACACCCAAGTCAGGGCAAGGGAGTTACACGCCAAGATAACCCCTACTCACCCTCTAGGTAACGTGGCGCGAGCAGCAAGGCTAAACGTGGAGGCGATGTAGGTTAAGTATTTGCGCACGCACCCCAGCAACAACAACCAAAGGCCCACCACAAAGGAAACTCCACACAAGGTTATATAAAAAATAGCCTTTGTATTACACCAAAACACATTAGATAAAACACACACTTTACAATGTGCCAGAGGCACGGGCAGAATTTACAGGGGATATGTACAAGACAGGGCCACCTGGACCACTGTCAGGAATCAGAAGTAGCACTTTCAGAAATAGCACTTTTGCATGTAAAATCTTTAGCACAAAATAGCACACAACCAGTATCTACTGGTAACCAGGATCTCACTAGCACCACCTGTACTAGGGAGAAAACAACCACCTATGTATTACAATACCTGTAGGGGTGTAAGAGGAAAACACATGATGCAATGCATAACATTCATTCAGAGGTGTAAAGAGGAAAACACATGATGCATCACAATACATTCAGAGGTGTAAAGGCACATGACGCATAATCAATACATTCAGAGGTGCAGAGAAAATACCATTGCGCCCCACTCACAAGTCACCACCTGTGACTGTCCATGTGTCCCAATGTCAGGGCCTAAACGTGGCAGTTGCCCACAAAGTGCTGGGCAACTGGAGCAGGGGAAGTTAGGGCAACGTTGGAGCCTCTCTGGGCTCGAAGAACCACCACTGTGGCACTGGTGAGCCTCTCTCAGGCTCTCTTACACAAGTAAGGGGGGGGCTGCTGAGCCTCTCAGGGCTCCAGCAACAAAAAGGTGCAGCCTCGCTGGGCTGTGGGGTCCCTCGCTCTGGGGACCCAAAGGGATGAAGTTTGCCAAGAGCCTCGCTGGGCTCTAACTCAACTGGTGCCCCCGGGGCACCTCGTGGCTCAATGGGAACGCTCCCACTCGTTGGAGCCTCTCTTAGGCTCGGGACGCGGTGCCGGCAATCGAGCCTCGCAAGGCTTGCCCACAGAAAATGCCCCCAGAGCCTCTCTCAGGCTCTAAACGAGTGGGCGCGAGGGGGGGGGGCGGACACCGACAATGTGTCCCGGCGCCCCTCCCTCCAGAACGGCCACACTCACCGGCTGGTCTCCAGCGGAGACGGGTCTCTCCCGCTGGTCCCGGGGCTCTCCTCAGACTTCTCCCCCGGGCTCTCCCTCGCTTTGGGAGCCTGGGGGGGACAAGGAAAGACGCCGGCTTTTCCCCTCACCGGAGCACGGGGTGGCCTCCCGTCTGCTTCTGGTTTCCTCTCTCCTGCCCCCGGCCTGCCTGACTTCCAGGTCGCGGCTGCGGGGCGGGACTTCCGGTCGCTTCCCCCGGGGCCGCGCTGTGATTGGCCGACGGGCCCTGCACTTCCGGGTCGTCGCGGGCAGCGCGGCGGCCCGTTCCAGGCACTCGTAGGCGGGGGATGAGTTTACCGAGGAGTGGGCTCCCTCGAGGTAAACTTAAAATATAGCGGCAAGGTCCCTGGCAGGCTGGGCACCTGCCAGGGGGCAAATTAACCCAAATAAGCGAGGTGGGCACTCGCTAGGCAGGCAAAGCGCTCCTCAGCGCTAAAAGGCAATTTACAGCGCTCCAAGCGCTATAATCAAAAACAAAGCGCTTCCAAGCGCTAGGGGGCATAAAGCGCGCTCCTAGCGCTACAAACAGGATAAAGCGCTCCCAGGTGCCCTCAGCAAGCAGGGCAGAGTCCCAGCAGTCCTTGGGCAGGCAGGGGGGCAAGGCTGGGCCCAGAGCCAGCACACTGGGTCTCCAGGCAGGGAGACACCCCAAGTGGCGGTCCTCTGGCCCAGCGACAGCAGCAACAGCCCCCTCAGGATCCTGGAAGAGAACAACTTCAGTGGGGACACAGTCCCATTTTTATACAGTGCATTCCTTTGTTCAAGGGTGTAGAGTGGGGGCGGAACCAGTCGCAGCTGGTTCTTGAGTACTCTGTTTACCTCAACCACCCTCTCTATTCACTGGCAGGGCTTGGGTCATTAGACACACCACAGGGGGGCGGAGCCAGCATTGTGTGGGGAAAACCCAGCCCATCCAGGACACAGGTACACTCCTCCCATACATTACTCATGCAGATCTCCCACTCACCACCGGGCAGACCCATCCAGACTTCCTGGAGCCTGGCATGCCAGCCAGCTCCAGCCAATCACACGCCAGCACCCTCACAGCACACGTACAGCCATGTCTAGAAATGGCGCTTCGCTACTAGACACATACATGCTGCATACACCATCTCGCAGCATTCACTCTCACGAGTTCACACATACCAGACTCAAGCCTGTACACCCCACGCATCAGGAACTACCAGGGACACATACATTCCCCATGCATTCCTATGGGCGGGCAGGCCTAGCTCAGCACATGCACTCAGAGTGCGCACGCACTTTCCACTGGGACACAGTGAAAGTGCGCACAATCCAAAAATCACCATCTCCAGGTCACCATTTCAAGCAAAAAAGTCTAGGGGTGAACCTGCCCTAAGGGCCAAAGTCCAACATAACCCCCTTCCAGCCAAAACGCAGGGGAGACCAATCACCACCGTGATGGACTTCCCTGCTTGGGGCGATAGAACACGGACGCGGGCCCACAACTGCAGGGACACCCTCCTGTTCTACGCCACGGTGAACCCATGGGATTCCTTCTAAACACACTGTCTGGACCAACTGGGCTACCCCACTGGTACTCCCAAGTTGTCCGCGGCCAGAACCAGGCCCTGGGCCACCCAGGTGCCACTGGTCCATGCCAATTCGCAGAGCGGGGGGTAGTAACCCCTGGCACATAGGAGCCATTTTTCACTCTTCCTGTCTGCAAGACAGGACTAGACTGCCACTGGTACTCCAGCCTAGGGCCTACAACCTCAGGCAGACCAGGAGTCTCGGGGAAGGCTCTCCTCCCCCTACCTCTTCTCCTAGGGTTCCTCCTCCCTCTGCGAGGGGTACCCCTAGAACGCCATTCCAACCCAGGGCTGATCCACTCAGGTTGCACCGGGGTCAGAGGTGGGCTCTCCCACCCTCTGCACCCCCTTCCAGAGGTCTGCCCTCTCCCACCTGGAGAAGTTCCTCTGGAAGAAGAACCGGTCAGGACACTGGTTACAGTCGTCCTACCCTTCAGGTCAGGCTGATCCTGAACCTGGCCTCCCAACCTCTGGTCTAGAACCTTCGGTGGAACAATTGCCTGGCACTCCAGGACTTCTGGGGATTCACACGCAATGCCCCTGAGGCTAACAAATGTCACATCTGTTGCGTGACTGTCTGTCTGGCGCAGATCTCCCGCCCTCTGTCCACCTGACAGTGCGTGACGATCCCCCAGACCAGAAGTGGTGTTACCATGGTCACTACACGGGAACCTAGCCCAACTGGGTAGTCCCTGACCCACTGGTCCCTCCACTGGGGAACTCCCCCAATCACTCCTCACTCTGGACTCCTGTACCCTCCCTATCGGAGCGGTACTGCCAGACTCTAGAACCACAGGAGCTCTGGTTACAGACGCTCCAGGTCCTCTACTCACTAGGAGATCCTCCTCAACTGGGTTAACAGGACAGCCTAGGTCCCCAACCTGGTGTTCCCTCAAGAAACCACCCAGGTTCTGAGACAGGGCTTCGGGCCTCTGGGGGCTCTCAGCCACCCACTGACTCCTGCTCCACTGAGCCAGGCAGTCAGCCCCTCCACCCTTCTCACTATACTGGGACCTCGCTGGGCTACACTGAGCCTCTTCCACCACGCTGGGCTGGAAGATCCCTGACCCACTACTTTTGGAGTCACTCACCAATGACTCTACAGAACCTCTGGTCCCTTCCCAGCGGTCTGCTTCCTCTGCCAGCTCACATGGTTCAGACAATCCACACCCTAACAGGTGTTGGCGCAACTCTGGCGAACAACCACTGAGCAACTGCTCTCTGAGAAACATATCGAACAATCGGTCCCAATCACATTTCGTGGGCTCCCGTACCCAATCACACAGGGCTCTACAACAGTCATCCTCAAAGTCTTCCCAAGACTGATGAGACGGTTTCCTAAGGTTCCTAAACCTCAACCTATTCTCCTCCTCTGGGGAAACAGGACCCATACTCTGGGAACTGGGACTTTCTAGACTGAGATTTAAATAGCTGCCACCACTGGACCCAACCCTCCCTGGGCGATCCAGAAACTCAACACTGCGCGCAGGGGATAGTCTACCCTCCAGAGCTACTTTGCCTCTGGTGGCGGCCCTCTCAGCCTCCTCTATCCTGTCCTGCGCTAAGACCCTCTCGGTCTCCAGCTGTTGCCTTCTAATGCCCAGCTGTGCCATAGCCTGGGCATGCTCCAACCTGAGCTTTTCTAAAGCCAGCTGGTGCTCCCTCTCTCTCCTCCTATCTTCCAGCTCCTCTGGGGACAGGGAAAGGGATGAGGCGCTGCCTCCTAAACTGGACCCAGCAAGGGACTCCCTATCTATGGGGTCCTCACTCTCTGCTGGCGTCCCTGTGCTATCATCTTCTCCCTCCTCCTCAGACTCTTCAGGGCTCCCCTCTGACCCACCACCCTCATGGTGTGAGACCCGGGCCCTCTCCGCACTGTGCTCACGCTCCCAGTCATCCTTCTGCCATTGGATCAGGTTACCCCTAAGTTGGGACTGGGTGTCTGACTCATTCACTGCAATGTCTCTCTCTTCGCAAAACTCTCTCAGTTCATGCAAAAACAGACCCCAGACATTAAAAGCAGACTCCATCTTGGCAAGATGCTCACAGACACGTGCAACACAGGGGACTGAACAATCTGAAGTAAGAGTACACAATTCCAAAACTTCAACAATCTCCTTATCAAAGAGAACTCATACTCATGCGTCCAGGAAAACACACCATTCATCCACACACACCCTCCCCTCGGATCGGTAAGGCAGTTTCTACCACCCCTGACTTCTCAACCTGACCAAAAGCGACACAGGTACCAAACTCTGGAAGCAGGGCGGGGGACAAATGTACTGAACACAATCAAATGACACTCTTCAGGAGAAGAAACAATGGAATTTCAAAAACAATCCCCTAAAATGTGGTCATCTAAAATGGAGAGTTTTGTGGTATGGCCAGTTACTACTAAGGTACAACGCAAACACAAATCCTTATCCCGCCGCTTGCCGCCAATGTTGGAAATGGGATCCCCGGCTGGCCAGGGCTTTCGCCAAAGTCAGTCAGAGACCACCACACCCAAGTCAGGGCAAGGGAGTTACACGCCAAGATAACCCCTACTCACCCTCTAGGTAACGTGGCGCGAGCAGCAAGGCTAAACTTGGAGGCGATGTAGGTTAAGTATTTGCGCACGCACCCCAGCAACAACAACCAAAGGCCCACCACAAAGGAAACTCCACACAAGGTTATATAAAAAATAGCCTTTGTATTACACCAAAACACATTAGATAAAACACACACTTTACAATGTGCCAGAGGCACGGGCAGAATTTACAGGGGATATGTACAAGACAGGGCCACCTGGACCACTGTCAGGAATCAGAAGTAGCACTTTCAGAAATAGCACTTTTGCATGTAAAATCTTTAGCACAAAATAGCACACAACCAGTATCTACTGGTAACCAGGATCTCACTAGCACCACCTGTACTAGGGAGAAAACAACCACCTATGTATTACAATACCTGTAGGGGTGTAAGAGGAAAACACATGATGCAATGCATAACATTCATTCAGAGGTGTAAAGAGGAAAACACATGATGCATCACAATACATTCAGAGGTGTAAAGGCACATGACGCATAATCAATACATTCAGAGGTGCAGAGAAAATACCATTGCGCCCCACTCACAAGTCACCACCTGTGACTGTCCATGTGTCCCAATGTCAGGGCCTAAACGTGGCAGTTGCCCACAAAGTGCTGGGCAACTGGAGCAGGGGAAGTTAGGGCAACGTTGGAGCCTCTCTGGGCTCGAAGAACCACCACTGTGGCACTGGTGAGCCTCTCTCAGGCTCTCTTACACAAGTAAGGGGGGGGCTGCTGAGCCTCTCAGGGCTCCAGCAACAAAAAGGTGCAGCCTCGCTGGGCTGTGGGGTCCCTCGCTCTGGGGACCCAAAGGGATGAAGTTTGCCAAGAGCCTCGCTGGGCTCTAACTCAACTGGTGCCCCCGGGGCACCTCGTGGCTCAATGGGAACGCTCCCACTCGTTGGAGCCTCTCTTAGGCTTGGGACGCGGTGCCGGCAATCGAGCCTCGCAAGGCTTGCCCACAGAAAATGCCCCCAGAGCCTCTCTCAGGCTCTAAACACGTGGGCGCGAGGTCGCGCTGCCGAGGGCGGCAGGGGGGGGGGTGGACACCGACAATGTGTCCCGGCGCCCCTCCCTCCAGAACGGCCACACTCACCGGCTGGTCTCCAGCGGAGGCGGGTCTCTCCCGCTGGTCCCGGGGCTCTCCTCAGACTTCTCCCCCGGGCTCTCCCTCGCTTTGGGAGCCTGGGGGGGACAAGGAAAGACGCCGGCTTTTCCCCTCACCGGAGCACGGGGTGGCCTCCCGTCTGCTTCTGGTTTCCTCTCTCCTGCCCCCGGCCTGCCTGACTTCCAGGTCGCGGCTGCGGGGCGGGACTTCCGGTCGCTTCCCCCGGGGCCGCGCTGTGATTGGCCGACGGGCCCTGCACTTCCGGGTCGTCGCGGGCAGCGCGGCGGCCCGTTCCAGGCACTCGTAGGCGGGGGATGAGTTTACCGAGGAGTGGGCTCCCTCGAGGTAAACTTAAAATATAGCGGCATGGTCCCTGGCAGGGTGGGCACCTGCCAGGGGGCAAATTAACCCAAATAAGCGAGGTGGGCACTCGCTAGGCAGGCAAAGCGCTCCTCAGCGCTAAAAGGCAATTTACAGCGCTCCAAGCGCTATAATCAAAAACAAAGCGCTTCCAAGCGCTAGGGGGCATAAAGCGCGCTCCTAGCGCTACAAACAGGATAAAGCGCTCCCAGGTGCCCTCAGCAAGCAGGGCAGAGTCCCAGCAGTCCTTGGGCAGGCAGGGGGGCAAGGCTGGGCCCAGAGCCAGCACACTGGGTCTCCAGGCAGGGAGACACCCCAAGTGGCGGTCCTCTGGCCCAGCGACAGCAGCAACAGCCCCCTCAGGATCCTGGAAGAGAACAACTTCAGTGGGGACACAGTCCCATTTTTATACAGTGCATTCCTTTGTTCAAGGGTGTAGAGTGGGGGCGGAACCAGTCGCAGCTGGTTCTTGAGTACTCTGTTTACCTCAACCACCCTCTCTATTCACTGGCAGGGCTTGGGTCATTAGACACACCACAGGGGGGCGGAGCCAGCATTGTGTGGGGAAAACCCAGCCCATCCAGGACACAGGTACACTCCTCCCACACATTACTCATGCAGATCTCCCACTCACCACCGGGCAGACCCATCCAGACTTCCTGGAGCCTGGCATGCCAGCCAGCTCCAGCCAATCACACGCCAGCACCCTCACAGCACACGTACAGCCATGTCTAGAAATGGCGCTTCGCTACTAGACACATACATGCTGCATACACCATCTCGCAGCATTCACTCTCACGAGTTCACACATACCAGACTCAAGCCTGTACACCCCACGCATCAGGAACTACCAGGGACACATACATTCCCCATGCATTCCTATGGGCGGGCAGGCCTAGCTCAGCACATGCACTCAGAGTGCGCACGCACTTTCCACTGGGACACAGTGAAAGTGCGCACAATCCAAAAATCACCATCTCCAGGTCACCATTTCAAGCAAAAAAGTCTAGGGGTGAACCTGCCCTAAGGGCCAAAGTCCAACATTTGTCATTCTAAAAATTGGGTTGTGGTTCTAAAGAGTTTTTGGAGCCACTGACTTACATACAAATTGCTTTGATTCATCAGGCTTTCCTCATTATATAATGAATCAGTAAAATATGGTGTGAGTTGACTCATGGGTGAAGACAACCTGCTCAAGTGAAATAAAATGGTTTTCAGTAGCCCAGCCCCAGCAAAGCTTTTTGAGGGTAAATCTGCCAGTGAAAGCAGCCTAAGGGCTTCCCTCTACTCTTTGACTTGTTTTGGTGGTGTGATTGATGCTCATTTTGTTTGCGCTTTTCCCACTTCAATGTGGCCCCCACATCAGGTTATTCTGTGGGACCACTCACCCTCCCCTCAAGGTACTAGAAATGAAACTGTTGTAGGACTACTCTCCTTCCCATTGAGGCAGGACATTGAAATTGTGGACAATTCTCCTACCCATTGTGAAAGGTCACTGAAACTGTAGAAGGACTACTCACATTCCCACCCCTAGCTTCTCCCCTGCCAGCTTCCTTACAGGTTCTGCAGACATCTTGAAACTACCTCCTTTGTACAAAATAATGGACATAAGTTATCCCTGTTTGCAGCCTAGCTCTTCCTTAAATTATGATTCATTTAATTGGCTTCAGTGAACCACTATAAGATTCCTGTGTGGTGACTCCCACCAGATCCTTCCTACATATCCAGAGGTCAGCGGTGTCAATGTACCTCTAACATCAACTGGCATTCAAACCTTCATTCTGTCCTTTCCTTTCACCTCTCTTATCTAGGCTCTCCAGAGTTATGCGCTTTCACCTCCTTTTGCTTCTCAATGCTGCCACTACACTCGCGAGGTTCTCCCCTTCTCCACCATCATCCCTTCCACACCCTCTCTACTCCACAACAATGTCTACTAAATGAGTGAAAGTTGGAGCCAACTGCTACAAGATCATTTACCCTCCCTGTCTGTCCAAAGTATCAGTAAAAATGTTCAAACATAACACCCTTGAACAATTTCCTGATTCCCTTTTCGTTGACCAATACCACAGCAGCCGATATGGGAGGCTCAAAACTGACCTCCTTTTCTTCACTAACAACATCTCATCTCTCATCTTGGACCTATGTTTTCCACAACTCATTTAACGTTACTTCCTCCTCCTCAATCCTGCACCAGTACCAACTAAAAATGTCCCCTTCAGCTTGCTTCAATGGATCACTGACTAGCTCCCTTTACAACAACGGTAAGGTCATGATTCAAGCTAAAAACACTTGTCTTTCTCTTTTCGGCCACCTATTTCCATCCCTGCTCACCATCCTTGACAATCCGATGCCTCCTGACTCTCCAATGGACTCCTCCCTCACTTCACTCTCGCCATTCCTTACCCAACTGGACACCAGAGGGCAGCTGTCCCAAGAGGAACAGAATTCCCCTCTGGCCAACCCGCTCCCCTCCTTGCCCCTGGTTCCCCTCCTCACAATCTCTCCAACCGAGACGTTATGCTCAACCCTCCATCCCAGCCAATGGCTAACACTCTCATGTGGCCCCATATAACATCCTGTGACTCTGAAGAAACCCTCCAGCCAACTAGGTTATTCACCCCCTTATCCAGTCAATTTTTCCAACAGCCAGACTAACGAGCTCACATAGCAATTTCTCCACCATACGCTCTTCATTCCTATCCACCTCAACCTTCTTCCTCTCCCTTTAACCTGAATCCTTCCCACATCCCATACATCTCTCCACATTTCACCCTCATTCCTGTACTGCTGCTCGACTCATTACTCGCCTATTGCAACCTTTACCTTTTCCCTTCACTTTTATGTACCCAAGAAGAACCATCCATATTTTACTTTTAACCTCCTGGACAATTCTCCTCATCTTCCATGGTTGCCCCCACACACTCACACTACCTAGCTCACGTGCCATCTCCCCTCCTTCCTCTCTTCACCTCCCCCAACCCCCTGGCTTTCTTCGACTCCCATCTCTCTCCCCTCCCCAAATACTGTCATCACAGCCTTCACCTTTCTCCACCAGCACCCACCCCTATTTCCAACCAACACCACTTGACTCTATACTCTCTACATCAAAATCCAATACCCCAACACATCTTCTTTCCTCCCCCCCCTCATTCTACCTCTCAAATTGAACTCCCCTCAGAGCCCCTATCGAAAATCACATATATCCATGCTCAGCTCTGCTCTTCTTAGAAAATAAACTAGGCCACCTCATCTCTTCAATCTCCCAACTTGAACCTTCCATCTCCTACAAAAGTTCTAAAATGTCTACTTTACCCGACTCCCGACTCTCCCTGGCAAACACACAATACACCAAACTCCTTATCCCGAGGAGTACTCTCCTCTCACGCCTCAAAAGAGCTACACACAGTCTGTCCCCAACAGACATTTCCAATTTACTGGCTAGCTACAATACCTCTAACTCCTCCACCTTCTCTTCTCCAGACAACTCAAATCATTGTACTATACCAACCATCTCCCTGGTCTGATCCAAACGCCAGCCATTTACAACCCAGGCACCAACATACAGGAGCATCACCCCTATCGCTTCTAAAAGCCCTGACACCCCCTCCACCAAATCAGTCATATCAGAGCTGCACTGTTTGCTTCACAATTGCAGATCTGCAAATAAACACAAGCTGAAAATCTCAGACACCCTCAGTCAATACACTCTTGATGTTTTCTTCCTCACTGAGAGCTGGTTCAATGACACCTCTCACACTTTTTTGATCTTGTGCTCCCCTTGGACTATTTCATTATCAGGAATGATAGGGAGGGTAAAGTTGGGGGAAGAATCGCAGTTATCTTCAAAAACGTCCTTCAATTTAGGGAATTTGCCAGTAGCTCTTTCCTCACCTTCAAATGCCTTTCTCTGGAACTTCAAGAACAACACAGCTACCTTTTCAGGTTTCATGCCATTTATAACCCGCCAGGTGACTACTTTGCCTTTATGGAAAAATGTGCTGACTTTACTAGTGACCAATACTCACCAAGTGATGAAATTGATCTTTCTAGAAAACTTTAATCTTAACTGGGGCATTTTGGAAGATTTAGCTGCCAACCAGCTTGCCTCCTTTCTCTCAGGAAATGATCTCTTACAACACTGTGCAAAACCAACACATTCCAAGGGCTCCACACTTGACCTTATTATTTCCAAAGAAGATATGCTAACAGCCATTGATCCAATACCAGTAGACTGGGAGGACCACTTCCCTATCCCCTTCTCAATACACCAATATCATTCTGTAACCTCTGGCCAACCTAAAAGGGCTACTAACGCGGTTTTGCAACACCAAAAACATCAACATTGACACTCTCTGTAACACAGCCTTGAAGGCATTTCCAAGCTTCAGTCCCAACTCTGACATCAATGACTTAGCCACCCAGTGTCTCACCAATCTTTCCGTCCTGATAGACAATGTTGTTCCACTACAAAGCAAAAAGAAAAGGCCCACACCTTCTACATCATGGTTCAATATGCCCCTCTATGAAAAAAGAAAGAACCTGGGATACCTGGAGAAGCAATGGAGACAATCCCCTTCCACCATTAATCTCTCTAATTTCTGTTATGCAAGATCGCGCTATCACAAGCACATCTTTAGTGAAAAGCGAATCATTTCACAACCCTCCTTGACTCTGCTAAGAACAAACCTAAAAAAATATTTGACCTAATCAAAACTACGAGCAACTTTTCCTCAACCATCAAATTTGATGACCCCCCAAGAAAGCATCAGAATGTGCACAATTCTACGATAAAAAAGTGAAATCGTTTGTTGACCATGTCACTCATCCTACCCCCTTGAGGACTGCAAATCCAAAGTCTCCTGGCACAGCTTTTATGTCATCACCGAAGATGCCCTCCTAAAGAGTATTCTGAAAACAAAAACCTCAAACCATTCTATCGACCCCATCCCTAGCGACATAGCAACTGACTTCTGCACATATACACGCCCCTACTGGAATAATCTGGTTAACATCTTCCTCAGCCAAGGCTCCCTTCATCTTGTCCTCAAAACAGGTCTAGTTACCCCACTTCTAAAGAAAACCTCTGCTGATGTGATTGGCCATAACAATTTCCACCCTATCACCAACCTCCCTTTCCTTGCTAAAATCACTGAAAGATGTGTAGCAGAGCAACTCTCCCAACATATCAAGGACTACAATCTTCTTGATGAATTTCAATTCAGCTTCAATCAAGACTGCAGCACTTTAACAGCCCTGCTACAAGTTATTGACTCAGGCAAGTCCTGTCTCCTGATCGTTCTGGACCTATCTGCAGCCTTGGACACTGTTAATCACATCTCTTCTGAGCACATTAAAACAAAGAATGGGTTTTGAAGGCACAGTGCTCAAATGGTTTGAATCATACCTCTGGGCAGATCTCAGATGATTAAAATAGCAAACTATCTCTCTACATCAAAGGCTGTGGATAAAGGCGTCCCCCAAGGTTCGATCCTCGTGCCCACCCTTTTCAATCTTTACATGGAACTGCTGGAAAACCTTCAAAAAAGTCTGGGATCCACTATCACCTCTATGCTGATGACACTAAACTTTACCTAAAGGTGTCCTTCACACACAACAGTTCAATCCTCGACACCACCCTCAACTCCATCCAAGATTGGATGACATCTCAACATCTAATTCTTAATCTCTCTGAAACTGAATTCCTTCTTCTCTCTACCTCATACTCTTCTCCTCCTGTTCAATCATTGATGGATAATCTGAACATTCTTAACAACAAACCCACTATCGTTGACAGTGTCAAATCCCTAAGTGTTTCCCTGGACAAAAAAACTCAACGCACATTCCCAAAAATACATAATGGAAAAAAACACACGCTACCAAATGCGATTCTGCCTTTTATTCCTTAGCAAGACCTGAAATCTCCGGTCCAATATCTGGTTCTCTCCAGACTATACTACTGTCATTCTCTCCTTGCTGGCCTCCCCAAATCGCACCAATCCCCTCTGAAATCCATACTCCATTCGGCAACATGTGTTATCTATGGGGGCCAAAAGAAATGATCATATTACACCCATTCTGATTTCTCTTGGCTGGCTTACCATTGAAGCTAGGTCAGTGTACAAGACTGCCTGTATCACCCATAAAACTATTCACACTTTTACCCCTCGCTACCTGGCCAACAAAAACAAAATATCAGGCAGCTACAGACCTTCACGCAATGCTGAAAACATATTGCTCGAACCTCCAACATTTAAAAGGGAAAGACTTATGGCGCAATCCTTCTCAGGTAATGCGACTAGAATCTGGAACTCACTACCTCCAATCCTTCGGACCACCGCTTCTTTCCAGCCTTTAAAACTACATCTTAAAACTCTTCTCTTCCAAAGACACTTGTATGAATAATTCGCCTCATCCCAGGTCATGACCCTGACTGTCCCACACTTAAGAGAGTTCCATTTTGTAAATATGTATTCTATACCTGTATTACCCTATTCGCCACCTTTTCATATTTTATAACTTGTTATTATGTAACATTCACCACAAGTACCTATAAGAAGTTGTACCTAATTCTATAGGACTCTCATTCCTTATGTAATTTACTATGCTCTATTGTAAAGCGTTCTGATACCTCTGAGCAAAATTTGCACTATATAAAAAAAGCATAAATAAATAAATACATTGTACACGACAGGTCTTTCAAGTACAACCAGCTATAGCAGTCTTCAGGTAAGATCTAAAAATAAAAACATTTCGGATTCCTGTGACCTTATCACAGGAGTTTTCCTAAAAATATCAGCCGGTGTATATACGTCAAAAAGTGAAATCACTCCCAAAAAAGTAGATAAGGTTTGTATGACTTCCACTGAAAAAAATGCTAACAGAAGCTCTAGGCATGCTTATCATTGTGGGTTTGGCTAATTAAGCTCTGTGGCTAAAAACAACTTTTAGGTTACATTTTCTTTTCTTCTTTCTTTCTTTTCTCCTTTTTCTCTTTTTCTTTCTTGTTCTCTATCTTACTATTCTTTTCTTTTCTTTCCTCTTGCAGGTCTTTTTTATTTATCTTTTGTGGGATCAATTATTTTTACCCAAATGTAATACAAATGAATTGACATGAATAGGTTCTTGTATATCTGTTCTTATTAAGGTTTATCGATTACTTATAATATTGCTCATTTTAATTAATTATGTATTTTTCAAGATAGTTTTTATGTATTACATGCTGTAGTACCTTAATTATTTATACTCTCTCTCATAAATTAATAAAATTGTTTGAACAAGAACTTTTAGGTTACATTTGCAATGTAGTAGCGATGGTCTCATAACAACACAATGCACAAAGTGTCTTTAATTCTTAAATATGTCATTAATTCTAGTTTTAAGTCTAGTCCGTAGGGAATGTTACACTTCAGCACAGCAGTAAAGCACGAGCTGTCTGCCCAAGGTACCCCCCCCCCCTGGAGCTTGTTTACCAGAACTCTGGAGATGACGTCATATATCTTCAACACCCCGCAGCCATGTACGGGGAGCCATGTCGCTGTTAATAGGAAGGACGGCAGAAGCCACCTTCAGTGTACCCTTAATGAGAGGCCTTATTTCATGACAGTCCCAAAGCATGAATTCCCTGAGCCACATGGTTGAAACATTTCAGTTTGGTATAATTTTGTTTTTGAGAAAGCTTGTCTTACAAAGTAAAGTTTTTCAAAAAATACTTCTCATTGCGTGACGATATATTATTATGCATAAAATACATCTGTGAGCTTAAAATAGAGAAATATGTCACCTCTCAACTATTTTTCAGCGAGGCAGCCAGTGAAAGTGACAAAGACTTATAGCCACTCAGACATGGCCGCCGTGGTCGTGAGACTCTGTCCTTCTTCCCTGTCATTGACCACTGTCACCCGTACTTGTTTACCAGCCGACTTTCCCCGCGGTGACGTCACTCAGCAGTCTCTCCGGCCATCCGCCCCCTTTCAGCAAGTGAAGTCACGAGTCCTCCTCCGTCGCGGTATGAGTCCGCGTGCCTCAGCACTGTCTTCTCTAATTGACAGGTGGGTCCTCCCAGACTCCCAACTCGTCCAACAGTAGCCCGTTATTCCCTCCCAACCACAAGGTGTCAGTGACCTCCGCGGGGACATGGTCGCAGCAGTTAACGCCTCGAGAGCCGCGCACTACTTATCCACCGCGGAGGTAGTAGCCTGTAAAGTGCGGTGTGAGTCGTCCCCGACCCAAGATGGCGGCGCCCTGCAGCGCTGGGAAGCGGTGAGAGGTAGAAACCCTGGGGCTGTTGTTGGGAGGGGGCAGCAGGGTCCTGACAGGTGACCCCAACATAGAGGGGCCGCCTTCTAGTGGGGTGGAAGTTTCTTTGGTATGGTGAATACTTGGCTAATTTGTTTATCCCGCTTATAAGGGAATGCCCCCCCACCCCTCAATATTTCTGTTTGTGTGGGGTGTAATAACTCAAGCAAGTGCCCCCTCATAGCAGTCATGCTTTATTGGCAGCTCTCCGTTACTCACTTTATTTGGACAAAATAATAACATTAATAGAGGAGCGTAACAAAGGAGAGTTGAGCCTATATTCTCTCATACTCCATTTATTTGTGCTGTGTGACAGATTCCTGCTGTCATTCCTTGTATTTTCGGGGGTGTAGCTCCTCCCTTCACTTTCTATATAGTCGTTGATTAATCTTCTGTATACCTGCCCCACCCCCTCCAGTGTTTACAGCAGTGACACAACCTGTGCAGAACAAAGCCAATACAAGTACTTTTCCCTGAATCCTTATCTTTGTGGTGTCTACAGTGACATACCTTTCACGTGAGGCTACAGGGGAATCTTAGAATAAACACTGTCGCGATATGCGTTATCAAATGTTCATGTTACTTGCATGCACAGTTTATGGGTTAGACATAGGATAGATGTGCATGCGTTGGATTATTGACGGAGTTATGTGAAATGCGTGCATATTACCTTCAGGGTTGAAATGGTATGAATAAAATGTGGTTTTGGAGGTGTCTCTAGAAGGGGTGTAGTTAAAGCAGTGGCATAAACGTGTAGTGTTGCTTAAGTGTTTTTTTGGTTTGTCTTTGTTTTGCATCTGTGCTTTCTTTTATTGCATGAAGATATATAATCGATTGACCTATACCTAAATGAAGCTATTTGTTAGCTGTGTAAGATAAATGTTAAGAAAGATTTATTGTAAATAATATTGAAAAGCTTTCAGTTCTAAAATTACGAGGCTGTGATTTAATCCTTACTGAGGTCGTAGCGGTAAAAAGCATTCAGTGTCTCAATCACTCCCATTCTCTTCACACCACACTCCTCTGCAGTCTGTTAGAAACGTGCGCCCCTTTTCTCTTCACAATTTTCTTAAACCCTTCATCTGCATATCGCTTACTACACCTCTTTCCTCTTAAGCACCATCTTGTCATTTTTCCCTTTTATGTACTTGCACGTATCACATTCAGTTCACCACACTCCACACACCCACTCAGTTGTAAGCAGTTCAGTTTTTTATTTATACCTTGTCAGTGTTTTGCCCACTGTTTATCTCCTTCGCACACATTTGCATAGAATCAGTTGCATGCATGACCACTGCTCTGTGCTCTTTTCAGAGAGGCCAAGGAGATAATGGCCATATATTCTGAACAGCTTTTTGACCCTCTGACATACACTATGAGAAACTCTCCCTGCCCTCGGCCACATAACTCTCAATCGTACTCCATTATAAATACGTTGATACGACTTCAAAGTATTCACTACACGAGTAAAATGCTCCATAAAGCAATACTACAGAAATACAACCTCAGAGATAACGAGCACTCTTAGGGAATGGAAGATTAAGTAAAACACGTTAAGTATAAACATGAACTAAATATCTGACTTGGATTATTTAATGGGTGTACGTTCGTCGTTCCGAATTCGATCAGTGCTTTTATCTTTAAACGTAAGGACAGGATTATAGGGCACTGTAATGACCCGTTTCAATGTTTGCTTTTAATTACTACTGCGCCAGGGACCTGGTCGATTTAAGGTCCCGATTACACGCGTCTTACATCCAGGATTGTTGATCGGCTTTATCAAAGAAATGCATGTTGCCTAAACACTGCGCTGCGCTCAGGTTTTTATAATGTTCTATGATTTCTCATGCCCACAATCATTAGGGGCTATATAAAGATGGGAACCGTACCAACCTGGGACTTTTAAGTGAATGTGTAAGAGGTTTAGCATGGTAGCTCTCGCGTTCTCTGTCCACCGTTTTTCAAGAGATTTCTAGTGAGTGTCCTGCTCGCTAATGCGACCTTGACCTGATACTGCAGTCCGAATTTTAATGCCACTTCTGCACGCAAGTTCAAGGAATGTGGCCCCTAGCTTCGTCTGGGATATTGAAGTATGTCCCTTAATTGTAATTTGAGGTTTAACCTTGTCAATCTATTTAACTCTCCATGTGAATGTCAAGGTATACTTTTAACTGTCTGGTTCGCTTATAGTTTGTTTCTGTGCTTTTGTTTTTAAGTGGCATTGTGGAATAATTCAGTTCACCAATTGCTTTCCATTTATATGAGCCCTTCGCGTGCTGTACCATAAGTGGTGACCAGACACATTATTACTTATACCAATTTATGTTTATCATTCCCACAGCAGATTTCACTTTTGTCAGGACATAAAACTTCAACCTCGTTTTTTGCTCAAGTAATTTTTCCTGACATGAGGCTAATTTAAAACCCTAATTTCTCCGTATTACGTAGCATTGTTTGTTTTATATGATCCTAAGGAGCTAGCACTCTTTGCAATTGAAATAACTTTATACGCACATAATAAGGCAGCTGTAAGTGTATATGTAAGATCAATTACAGATACATTTCTAAAAGACAGCAGGATGATCAGCTGAAGGAAAAAGTACAGGAGCAACAGAAAACCTGCACATAAAATGAAGGCAGTCCTTTAATTGTGCGATACATTAATGGCGATGCCGTAAACTAGAAAATCACAATATGTGAGAATAGATGTTAGTTAATGATAAAGAAGGTGTTACAGAAAGCTAACCACAAGTTAAGGACAGAGATGTAAACAATAAAGAAAAGTATATATGAGTGATATTGGGAGAAAAACAACTTGGTTGTAGTAGAGAGATATGGGTCAGGTAACTGTGATAATTCAAGGGAGAGAATAGTATTGAAGTCTAGTTTAGAGTCTTTTGTAATCGAATAGGTTAAGGTTCTTTTTCATTGCTGCAAGTAAAGTGTTGGTCCGCAGCACAAAAGGTAGCGAGTTCCACATTCTTGTTATCATGCCTAAAGATTGAGCTGTAGTATGTTATTTCTTTTTTTGTTTTTTAAATTGTCTGTTTCCACAGAAGAGAATCTGTATTGGGTCAGGGAGAGAGAAGTGACTGTGGACTTTAAGTGATGTATGCTGTCCTGAAGATCTAGTCTCCGTGGCAAACCCTGTGGTGGGGTTAGGCGGGGTGGTGGGGTTGTGTATGATGAGTGATATGGCCCTATTTTTGTTTTTTGTTTTTATGCATCCATTTGCAAAAGCGATCCTCTGCTTGTAAACTGAACTTAGCAGTGTTCAGTGCACTTTGGTAGGGCAGTTAATAGGGAGTTTAGTAAGTCTTTACAGAAAGATAATTTGAGCTATAATCTCAGTGTTGTTCTTGTCCCCCCAGGGATGATTAAAAGCTACTCCGTGTTTCACAATGCAGGCCGCAACCTGCCTGCACTTTGAAGAGAGATCCCTTTGTAGGCAGGTGCAGTGAGTGACTTCAGCCGCCTGCAGGTAGATGTCTGGGAGGTTAATGGGACCTACTTTCTCCCTGACAGAGGGCTGCATTCAAAGGGCCCGCTGAGAGTATGCCACCTTTTTGTGGTGTACTTTCTATGCACTCCTAAGGGCATGTTTGCCTCTGCGCCTGCATCCATAATATAGGGCGGGCGCAGAGGCAAAGGGATTTCCTCATTTGCACTCCCCAGTGCAAATGAAGGGATACCCTCTTATGATAGTGTTTGAGATACAGGGATATCTGTATTAAAGAATGGGCTGCACAAGCAATTGCAGCCCTTTATTACCAAATTGACCCAGGGGCGCACGAAGTGAGACTACATGTCCATTGCGTCCCCCGGGGCACAGTGTATATTACAGCCCCAGGGCTTCCACCTTTTTCTGTCCCGAATTAATACTCCAACATTCAGTGTTCTGTGGCTGATGTTATACCAGTACCGTCTCCATTATAATAGACATATATATTTATATTCGTAATATGAGCAGGTCTCTGACAAGCCTTGCCTGTAAACCAATACCTATATTAGTCCACAGAACCACTCTGCTCGCCACACCCACAGTCGTGAAGCGACTTTTGGAGATCTGCTGCTCAGCAGAGGGCTTGTAACATAGTCCATCCCTGTGTTTCCTGGCTAGCCATATAATGCAATGACCATTCCTGAACATTTAATGACGTTCACAGAAAGCGTGGCTGTAATGTAGCCTAGCCTGGCAATTCTCTGACCTGCTTTCATCCCACCCTGGCCTGTTTAGGTCCATAAGACCTCTGTGTGGACGACTTGTGCAGTAACCATCGAGGTAGAGTGTAACACAGGAGAATAACATAACTGAATCTGCACATCATTCAAGGCTCCCAGTTCCTTAATTCCCATCACTGCTAAGTGCTGGTCCCATAACACAATTATCACACTTAGGTGGTCATCGCACACGACACGGAAACACTTGACTCATCGAATCAAAAGAAAGATAACACCCTTCCAACCACACTTAGTGTAACATGCTATCGGTGGAGGCAAGCGCTCCACATAGGGCTAGTAACCGCTAAATAAATACTACAATACTTGACATTTGTGTAACCCTCACAAACAATTATCAAGTGGTTTGTACTAAGCCATAGATTGTGCACACTTAAAGGGCCATCAGGAGGTCGGTAAAACACATGCATTTTACCAATCAAACAGTATTAAGGAAAGTGTGTAGACAGACATGCATTTTATGTCCCATAATTATTAAAGATATGTTTAGTACTCCTTAGAGTGTGCTTATGTTGTATTAAAGGCATTCAAAATTATTCACATGCACTACACTCTTTTGCAATGTATTGCCGTTGCATCTATGTAAAGTTTAATATGCATGATGTGCTGTTGAAACACTTTTTGTGGAAGGCTGGCACAGAATACCAAAGGTTGTGCTTGATAAAGTATGTGGGCTTGTAGTGTGACCAGCGTGGAAGTATTTTGGTGCCATTTGTGATCAGCAGACTTGTGCTCTTGTCTTGTGGTGCTCTTGTCTTGTGGTGCGCTTGACTTGTGGTGCGCTTGACTTGTGGTGCGCTTGACTTGTGGTGCGCTTGACTACGAAGTGGAGGGAAGAAGTGAGTTAGAAGGCTTAATCTCTGTGGTACATTGAGGTCTCATTTTGGGGTATAAGTGAGCTCACTGGGATGAATATAGACTTACATTTTGTGACCACTCTGGTTAGAAAAATATCACTGCTGTCTCCCCATTGCACAGTGACCGGAAATCAACACGATGCTGACTAAGAGCACAAATGAAGTAATTCCTTTCTTGACCACCGTGAAGCACTTGGGAACCACTTCGGGGCAATGAGGTGCTGTGCAAATAGTAAAGTAACGAATATTAATGTAACCTTGCCGAACGAGTGATATATAGAAAGACTTATTTTACTCTTGGGCTTGGTTATTAGGGGAGGTACGTGAAAGGCCATAATTTTACCTACTCTCAGGAGTGTCTTGTTGAGGTAGTGAAAGGAAATGTTACCCCTATCCCTTCACAGGATAATTTAAGGTTGTAGTATAAAATGAAAGAGCATACCCATGGATGCCTTGGCCACCTCTATTATAGAGAATGTAAACAAAGTATTTGACTGTGTGAATTGCCTCGAGGTATGTTTATTGATATGTCCCTTAAAGATTCTGTCTTGAGCTTCTACTGGGTTACTCTGAGCAGTGTCAATAGAATAAGGAGACCAAGCCCATCTTTCTTTCTGGGGGTCTGTTCCTTGTGCCCCGTTAAGCATCTCCATTAAAAGAGCGCAGTGCCCCTGTGTGGCAGCATTTCTCTCCCCTCTGAATGTGCTAGATGAAAACTATTATATCTTAACACATCTGTGCCGCCTCCAACTTCTATTTTGACCTGCTAGACTCTTATTTCTAAAGGAATGATTATTCCGATAATAAAATCACTAACACGCTAGGCTTTGTTTTTGGAGGCTTATCACATTCGGTTTTGAGCCCTGGCCAGCGTTTTGGGTGTAGCAGTGTGCTTTCAGAAGCTGTTAAGGTGCCTTCCTGACTTTTTGAAAGGCAGTGTATCATTTCTGTTTGATAAAGGCAACAGAGGCCTGCTAAACAACTTGGTCCTTTGGATACTGAAGCGAAGATTGTGTGTTTTTTTTTTTTTTTTTTTTTTTTTGGGGCTGTCGTCACACCTTATGATCAAGCAAAAAATAAAATAAAGGTCTCCGCCCACATGTTGGTGGACTTGTTTTGATTGGGCAGACCTGTGCTGCCACAGAAAAAACACCTACCCTCCAAGAATCTCCAATCCTTTGTTTATCATATTGCCAGAGCTCCTTATCAGGTTTAACTATTGTGTTAAAACAGAGCTTGGTCGTTGAGTCATACACTTGTCACTGCAATGTTATTTATGTCTTCTAGATAATTTAGGTGCTTATTTTTCTCTGGCAGCAACACAGTTGGAAGGAGGGAAGTTGGGAGGTATATGTTGCTGTATTGCAGTCCCAGTACCCTCCAACCCTCTTCTTTTTCAATCCTTAACTTCAGAGCTACATTAACATGGCACTTCCTGAGAGACTGGTGTATTTCTGTCCAGTTCCTTGTTTTACGAATTTTGGCTGGAGAGACTTTTTATTTTTTATTTTTAAAGCTCTTCTGCTCCCAAAAGATAATTGAGTTTTAAAGTGGAGGGGAGTTGGCCTAACGGCTAGGGCGCTTGACCTCGGATCTGGGTTCGAGTCTCGGTAACGACGCTAAACCCTCCTGTGATTCTGGGCAAATCACTTGATCTCCCCGTGCCTAACAAAATTGAATGCGTCTCCTCATGTAATGTAACTGGTGCTATGCTATTTAAAGCGCTCTGTTACCCGATTCGGGTCAAGTTCGTGCTATATAAAAGTCTGCAAAAAAAAAAGTATTAAATAAAAAAAAATACTTTAGTAGTATTACATTTACTTCAAATTGAATATTTTTATTTACGAAATTAAATCAATTTCCTCATTTTATACTGTAATTTTAAATTACCCTTCCTTGAATTCTAGTAACCCCTACTGTCCCTTAACAATACCCTTTCCTGAAAACTACAGACTTCTTGTTACCCCTTAACACTACTCTTCACTGAACCCTAAAAACTCCTCACAACCCCTCAACTATGCCTTTCCCTGAAACCTAAAAAGCAGTTTCTATCTCTAAATGCTACTCATCACTGACTGAACCCTGTAAGAGTCTTACTTCATATTACGGCTAAAATTCCTGGAACCCTTGAAATCCCAATCTACCCCTAAACCCTAGTCTTTCTGAGCCCTAAATAATCATACTACCCTTGAATGCTGCTCATCCCTGAACCCTACAAACTCTTTAATACCCCTTAACACTCGATCATGGACTTTGCCTGCTAAAAGCAGTGCGAATCCTAGGGTGAATTACTGGAAATAATTGAGATTCAGATTACTGATCTCTCCTGGTAATTCCTCATTCCAAGATCACGCCAAGGGTCCGACTTGTGAGTCTTGATAGTGCGGTCACCACCACCCACCCCGCAGTTATCAATGCAGCGATAGCTAGAACACTGGGAGAAGTTACCAATAGAAATCAGGAATATTGTTATGAACCTCTTAGTGGCATTGTGCAACGTGGAAAGTTTAGCTTTGTTAGAGAATTATAAGACTGCTTGTTTTTTAAGGCATCAAAGGACTCACTTTTAGGGCTACATTCTGCCGTTTGTGTCCAGTGGCTCTGTGCTGCATTGCCTTTTGGGAAAAGTGAGCACAACCCCTCTAGTCGAGTAATTTACGGAATGATAGATATTTTGGTGTTATACCACAATTCGGTAATATTGTTGACACAACCAGTTATCATGACATTACAGCAAATTTAGAGATAAACATGCTAAGATTATTATTTCTCTTTTTCGGAAATTATGATGTAAATTAGCACCAGTTTTTGCACGTGGTATGGCGCTAATAGGCACGGAATGCAGTATGTTTCGCTTAATGCAAAAATTAGTGTTTAATGCATAAAAAACACTTTTCACCAACCACTGGATTTAATTTTTTTAGTTTCTCAGATATTCTCAATGGGCCCCCAAGGTAGTATATCTGTGGATGACAAAATATTAGTGCTTGATTATTCTAAATTTTTCATAATGACCTAGCTCAGTAAGTTAAACATCGCTTTTTCAGTCTGGCTTAATAGCAATTCTTTGATATATGCTTAAATTGGCTTTAGCCTTGCTCCATCCAGAGGAGCATTTCCATCTCAGCTCGTGCTATCAGCTGGTGATGTATCATTCCACCGTTTAGGAAGTAGTTCCATTAGAATGCTCAAGGGATTATTCTAAATCTGATAAATAAACTCAACTATGGTGCATGTTACATTAGTTATTTTTCTGCTATATGCAGTCAATTCAAAAGCAGTAATTTTTGCTACTCTGCAGTGGCGAAGCAGGTAATGTGACCAACAACATTTGTGCATACAGTGAACGCAAACCAAACTTGTGAATGACTGTTTACATTTGTGGATGCATTAAAGCACGGGTAAGCGCAAACATTTCCCCATGGACCAAAATATTTGATCTCTGAGGTGACGCAGGACCGCATTGATGGCTGCAGGGTGGCGGTCAGGAGTGGGCAGTGAGGGGGTGAGGTTCCGGGTTTAGTGGTAAGTTGGGGTTAGGGGAAGCAACGCCTAGACATCTAATGGCTGACTTGCACGATGCGAAACCCACACAACTGGGATTAATCCCGGCTTCCTCACTTTACCAAATTGTGTGTTCCTTGTCAATGGTTTTGTTTCACTTTCCTTCCTTTTTATTCATTATCACATATGATGAGGACCTCGAAATACAGAACATCAGAATGTGCACTGTACAAAACCTGCTTCTTTGTTTGATTTAATAAACTATAATGTTCATGTATAATAGGAACCCAGACCACTCAAAGTGCACATAACTGACTTGCCTCCTCGTTCACTATTGACAGTGTAATCTAAGCAATAGAAAGAATGAGCGTTTCTAAGGTAAAGTTTGAAAGCTACCACTTAAACAAAAAAAAACTTCTTTCTCAACGCACTGATAATCTACTGTACTGAGGTGAAACAGTTCTGCATGTTAATAAAACGCACTTTTTGATTTTTGAAGAGACTTTATTATGGTTTTACTTTATTGCTGCAAGATGCCTTTTGAAAGGGAAGGTGTTCCAAAAGCTAAGTAGTGCAGGGCAACGTACAGTCTTCCTCTATGTAACTTCAATTAACCTTTAACTTAAGGCGTAACTGTTTAACATATTTTTAATGTTATTGAAAGGGTCGAGAAAACAGCAGCCCAGTGTTGCTGTAGACCTGGGGGCCGCAGGTAAAGGTTAGGAGGGCTGCATGCAGCTCCCAGGCCCTACTTTGAGTAACACTGCTTTAAAGCCAGTCCTAATGGTTTTACCAATGCTCATTGATGGTATTGAAACATGAACGATTAGTTGCATTTACTGTACATTCTTAAGTTACAGAGGATTTTACTAATCTAATTGACTATTAAGCTTAAGTCTCAGACTCCAATATACTGATAAGCCACCTATACAGGTTGGTATTTGTTACAACAAACTGCAAGTGACTACTTGTGGAAGTAAGCATTGGCAAAGCCAAGAGGCCTGGCTTGCATTTTGAGTCATGCCTGAAACATTTGAACATGCCTGATGCAGTGGTGGGAAAAAAAGAAAAAACAAACTGAACAATTGCTTTCTGGATATAAAGTATGTATGAGATAACTGTTTTAATGTTTGGTGGTCAGTGTACTTTGAGATGTCAAATAGTCCCTGAGGCCATGCAAGGGATCTATCCGAGGAGGAATGGTACACTAAGCCGACAACAATAGGTAAGAGAAAGATACTCATGGGCAATGTCAAAGCTGTTTCAAAGAATCCGAAACAATAGATCTTGCATGCAGATGCGTTGTCAAGTAGGAATTAGTAAGAGTTCTACAAATAAACCAATAAAGTTTGTTATACAGTGACAGGCTACAGCTCTATCCCTGAGAAATGTGGCATCTTTAAAAAAAAAAAAAAAAACTGTGCAAGCATATGCAGTAGAAATCTGTGAGAACAGTGGTGTTTTTATATGGTGTGGTTGTTCGACCTCACAATGTAGTACACACGGTATACTGATTTGTGTCCAGTTAGTCTAGTTTGTTAAATTTTAGCTCAACCCTGGATAACTGGCTTAGAGAAGTCAGACTTACAGAAATAAGTGTAAAGTATTTCGAAGCACCTAAACAATGGAATAAGAGTCACATAACACAAAGGAAATCGTACACCAATGTATTTGTATTTGGTATTTGAGTGCATATATCACTCGTAGGTCTCATAGCGCTACTTTATAAAAGTAGATCTTATTTTTATGACTTCTTGGATACCAAAATGAACAACATCGACCAAAGGGTCCTAGAGAGATACATTTTTAAGTAAATTGTAAATCGCTGCTTTGCATGGAAATTTTCAACAAGCATTGTTAAGCTGAAAGTTTTGAACATTTGTAAAACTTCTTCTATAAAGTTCCGGCCTGGTTTAGGTGACCCACTCCGATCGAGAGGTGGTCAAGGAGGCCTGTAAGGAGTTGTGGGAAATTTACCTTGAAACCAAAGCAGTCTCCAGTCCGGTCCAGTTCCAGGTTCTGTGGGCGAACCACCATAGACTAAAAATGGAGTGGTCCTGGAGCAAGGGACACAGGATGCTCTGAAATGCACGGACTTCCTAGTGCTCTTCGTTGGTCCAGGTGGGGCAACTTTGACCACAAGGGTCAGTGTTCATTGAAGTCCTCTTTGGTCCAGCAAAAATCCAGCTGCCACAGGACTACTGGTCTCTGGTCACAGCAAAACCAGCCGTTCCGTTTGGTGAAAGTTAGTCTCCGTCTTGGACACCCAGACTATACTCCGATGACTCTTCCTGGTCCAGCAGACTTGTGTGCAACTTTCGAGCATCAGCACTTGGTCTTCCCGGCAGCATGTCGGTGGTGATAAGGCGATTGTGACTGACTAGCAAAGACGGGTTTCTTCATCATTTGTGGCACTGGTTTTGTTTAAAGACTATGGTCATAATAAACTTACCTTTGACTTGACTTGACACTGGTTTTGCCATGGGAAATGAACCATCTGACTCTTGGTGTTCAGTATTTCTGTTTGGGGTTCAGGAGTGACATTCCCATGAGCTGGGCACCACACGCACAGTCATCTTTGCTAGCCCAAGGATCAGCAGGTGCAGTCCAGCAGTTGGTGCTGCTTCTCAAGTAAGTTGCCCTCAATGGTGGCTTACCCTTTGAAGCTTGCCTTTTGGGCTCACACCCTGTGAGGCTTCCTGCCAGGGAGATGTAACACCTCTTCCAGCGGCAGGCCGCTATTGTTCCCTCTCCTCGGACTTGTTCACACCTCTCCTCAGGAGGGCAGAAGGCTGCCTTGTGGCCAGCATCTACGAATGCCCACTAGAAACTTGGGCAAAAAGTTGCATTTACTCAAACGTTAAAATAAATTCAACTTGGGCAACAAGTCTGGTTTATATGTGATGTGACCATTATTTTGATACCCTGAAGTATCATCCTTAGTAGTCCAATTCAGAAGTTAGCACAACTGAGTTGTCACTGTGTAACCCTGTACTCTGCAATGGGGCTACTAGCGTTTCTGCAGTAGAAACAACAATTTCGTTTTTTTGCTCCTAGGACATGTAAAAAAAAAAAAAGTTCTTTTTAATATACAGCATCTTGCCATATTACTGTAAAGGCCTGCTGTATTGGTGACTTGTACATATTAAACCAATCAAGCATTTCTAAAGCTCAGAACATCACCCGTAAGGGTCTCGAGGCGCAGGAGCAGATTGCTGCTGGGTGGAGGTTCATCAGGGTTGTTGGTGCGTTCAGGGCTTTGAGGTCAGAGGCGTTATACCTTAGTGGGTGGAAGAGCCAGGGGTCCTGGCGTTGGGCACGATCCAGGCGTGGACGGGCACAGACGGGCTTTACTTTGGACTCCATTAAGTAGGTCCTGGGAGCCAGTGGGCGGGAGGCAGGAAAGCAGGTGGGAGAGACAATGAGGAAATCTGAAAAACAAGACAAAAAGCAGAAGAAAGCGTTCAGAAAAATGGGGGATAAGAAAGCGAAAGCAATAAAGCGAGGCAGGAGAGAGCGATCCAGCAGCACGGAAGAGCTGGTCATGAGGCCTGCCTGCTCAGTGGGGGTGGGAGGGGTGTACGGTGGTCTCCATTAAGTCTCGGGAGGAAGGAGGGGTGCTAGAAGGCGGTGGGTGAGGCGGGAAAACCGGTAGGAGCGGCAATGGGAAAAATAAATTAAACGGTGAAATATGAGGCGAACGCAGAAGAAAGCACTCTAAAAACAGGGTGAAAGTAAGGCAAAAGCAGTAAAAACGAGGTAAAAAGCAGAAGAAAGCACTCGGAAAATGGAGGAAAGGAAGGAGAAAACTGTAAAACGAGGCAGAAGCAGGAGACAGCGATGCAGCAGAACAGGAGAGCTGGGCATTGGGGGCTAAGGATTTGTCATTAGTTTAACTGGCTATGTCGAGTAAGCAGTTTAAAACTGCTCTGCAAGTCTTCAGCGGCAGACAGGGAGACCTACTTTTACATCCAGGGTGGCCTAGTAAGTGCTGCAGCTCAGGTGGGACACTTTAACTTACTGGCCCTGTGTACCCTTGCTACCATATTCTAGAGACCAATGGGTAAGTAACGTTATACCAATTGGGTATACGACTATCGAACATACATGTTTATGGGTCAGAGCTCTGGTACTGAGGTCTGGGTAGTGCAGGCCTCGGTACGGTTGTATGTTCTTACTTCGCATTCCGTTGCAACGCATGCCTTTACCACGCATGCGTTACAACGGAATGGTATTTCTACGCACTAGCTTTTCCTCGAATTCTTGCGTGGTGACGTCATACGTCGTTAAGAGAAAACAGAAGTTTGTTTCCGTTTTCTCTTAAACAACGCTGTTTGCCTGCATATCCCGACGTGACTTATGGTGAGTTTTTTTTTGGGGGGGGGGGGGGAACCCCCCCCAAGCCCCCCTTTTTTACTTTTAACCTTTACCACATATGCCTTTACTACATACCTCGTAGTAAAGGTATGCGTGGTAAAGGCTATCGTGGTAACCACGCATGCGTTGTACTGCATGCGTGGTTAAGGTATCCCTCCGGTTCCACTGAGCTGAATGATGTATGATCATTCTCATCCAAATCCACAGGACCGGCTTCAGAGGTTGTTAAAAATTCTGTTGAGCAAAAAGCATATGCATCTCCAAAATAAAGACCATGGTGTTTGGTAGGATAGAATGCCCTTTGTGTATGGTATAGCGCACATTTTTAATGCAATTTTATTTAAGTTTTTAAACATTTTAGATCTATCCCACGGGTTTAGATGGTAGGCAGGTGATCGGGCATGGTCTTATTGCATGTCTGAAACTTGGCCCTCTGGGTTTCTCCAACCTGAATGTGAATGTACCCATTAAAGATCTTAGCTGTGAAAGCCGTTTATTGTCCTTAATGTGAAGAGATTTATGTAAATAACGTAAAAGCTAAAAGGCGGCCCTTTTTTTTTTTTGTGCCATACTGGATCTTTTGTGATCGTCTGGACGCTATGGATATTAACAAACTAAATACTTTCTCTTTCCAAAGCCAGGCCACAAGCAGTGTTAAGATCGGAGTTAACACTTGTGAAGGAAAGCCTTTTATTTTATAAGGTGATAACAATAATGTAGCCTGTCCTCCTAAATTAGCTAACTATGCCACCAACGCCCTGATTAAAAGTTTACAGCTGAATCCTAGCCCTGTTTAAATAGGAGTTTGTGCAGGGATCAGAATTACAAGTTGTGTGATAATTACCACACCCTTGCAGCTTTCCCTTTTTTTTTTTTTTAATTATATTTTTTATTTTATATTTTTTTTGCAAGGAAAAACAGAATATACAATTCAGATAATTCCGGTATTACAAAGTAGGGAAACAAAAAGATAGAATTTTTTTTATATATAAATTCATCAGAGCAAGCAAAAGAAAGGAGACAAAGATGCATACAATCTATAACATTTCCTAAAACCATTCCGTAATAGGAGCCCAAATTTTAACTCCGATGGCCCTCTTTCTTGTTCCTTTAGTTTTATAAATAGCAAGTTCGAAATTATACATTGATAATAATCTTTCACGCCAGCTAAAGAAAGAGGGCGGATTTGGATTAATCCATTCTCTTGTAATACAAGCCCTTATTACAGCCATACAAATAAAAATAAAACATGTCGCAGTCCCTGGTCTTGGCAAAACCATATTTCCCAATCCACAGCCAGTTACTACCAGCTCACCAGTTATGCTAATCGGATGCCCCAAAACTACGAATAAAAATTGTTCAATAAGCGAAAAGAATTCAGAAAGTTTGGGGCAGGAAAAAAACATATGCACCGCATCAGCGGCGAATTGACCACATCTATTACATTTTATCCCTGTAGTCGAACTCCATTTAGAGACCTTCCTGGGAGTGTAATATAGGTCAGGTATAGCCATAAAGTGCTGTGAACGCATTATTCCTGTAATAAGGACTTGGTTGGCCAGCATAATGGATTCAGAAATATTTGTTTCAGCTATATCAAGCTTAGTTGCCCATTTCGTTTGACAGCTATCCATATCGTCTGAAAGTTATTGAATCCGATGAAAATAGAATTGACCAATTGATGGTTTTTTCCACATACATTCAATTAGAGGAATTTTTATCATTTGATGTTCTGATACTGACCCCACAGTCTGTAAGAAACTACGGATTTGAAGAAATTTAAAAAAGTCATTTTTCAATAAGCCAAAATTGTTCTGTAGGTCAGTAAAAGAGACTAAATGTCCCACTTGGAAGAAGTCCCCTAAGCATTGAATTATTTAATGCTCCACCTAGTGACTGTTTGGTCGCGAAAGATAGAAGGTAGTAAATCCGAAGAAGTTAGTGGTGTATATACATTCAGTTTTAAGATTCCCATCTGGCGCCTAACCAATTTCCATTCCATGTAAGCAGCTTTTAAAATCTTAAATTTGGTCTTCTTAAAATAGCTAGGTTCAATTATCTTCACCAAGCACCCCTTTCTTCGCCCATCACAAGTTCGTAGATGGATGGGGAATTACAAATGGGAATTCGCGCTTTGTCCCCTACAACAAGAGGACTGATAAATTGTAAAGATGCGGCTTCATAATAGAACAAAAAATAAGGAATGCTCCATCCACCCCGCTCTTTAGGGAGAACCATCTTTTTATAAGCTCTGCGCTGCCGTTTGTAACCCCACATAAATCTGGTAGACGCCCTTTCCAATTTTTTAAAGCAAGTAGCGGGAAATTCAATGGGAATTGTACAGAACATATATGAACATTTTGGCAAAAACAACATTTTTAAGACATTGACTCTGTCATATAGAGATAGAGAAGGTGGTCTAGTCTTCGTAATGTCGAGTTCATTTTAGCCACTGCGGGATTAATATTTAGTTCTGGAATGTTAGAGACTGGGAGTGAAATCTTGAATCCCACGTATGTAACTTCAGAAACTGTGGCTATAGTAGGGGGCGGATTGCCTCCAACGTACAGAACCTGAGTTTTGGATAAATTCAATTTGTAGCCAGAAAACGATCCAAACTGTGCTGCTAGATCATTAATAACAGGGAGTGTAGTTGCTATGTCTGTTGTGACTACAACTATGTCATCCGCATAGGCTAAGGCTCGATAATCAGTATGAGCTAGGTGGATGGCTTTAATATTTTCAGCAAGGTTTAGCCGGTTTAAGAGCGGATCTATGTAGATGGCAAAAAGTAATGGTGAGCACGGACATCCTTGCTGCGTCCCACAGGAGATTGAAAACGAGGGAGATGTCCGACCCCCCCAGGCGTATAGAAGCAGTAGAAGAGATTAACGTAAATAACATAAAAGCTAAAAGGCGGACTTTGTTTTGGTTTTTTCTGTGCCATACTGGATCATTTGTGATCGTCTGGACGCTATGGAGATTAAACTAAATACTTTCTCTTTCCAAAGCCAGGCCACAAGCAGTGCTCAGATCGGAGTTAACACTTGTGAAAGAAAGCCTTTTATTTGTTAAAGGTGATAATAATAATAATGTAGCCTGTCCTCCTAAATTAGCTAACTATGCCACCAACGCCCTGATTAAAAGTTTACAGCTGAATCCTATCCCTGTTTAAATAGGAGTTGGTACAGGGATCAGAATTACAAGTTGTCATAATTACCACACCCCTGCAGCTTTCCCAGGGTTGATTTTGGCAAGTCAAGCCAGCCAAAATCTGTTAGCGGTCTTCCAAGCAGCTAAGTTAACATGCAGAAACACTTGCCTTGAAATCTGTTCTTTGTGAAGTGCACCACAGGTTCATTTACGGTAATGTGACTGCCTCTACACAGCAGCTGGAAGTTTCACAAAAGATGCTTTCCAGAGGTCCTTCTACAGTGCACCATCCCAAGTCTTTGGTAACATACTTTCGAGGATGTTTTGGTTAACACCTAGAAGTGATCTGTTCATTTTAAACGGGTGTCGGAACCTTCAAGCAGAGAGTCTGGCATACATTAAGTATGTTTTAATTAGCAAGTAGTTAAATTAGCAGCTCTGATATATATAATTTTTTATTTTAAAGAAATAGTTGTCAAAACTAGGTTTTGTAAATGTTACTGAAGTGTCATGCATAGTTTTTGGCAGAATTGTTCCTCTTTTTCAGTAACAAAATAAATATCTTAAATTAAAACGACCGTACTACATCTCTAATTTAACATTATCTCCGCTTCAGGTGGTGATTGATGCAGTAGGAGACGCGAAGCAGCAATGAATGCATGCTAGGCAATATACCTCAGCATCTCTGCCAAAGGTTTAAAACACCGCTTGCCAACACGACTAAAAGCATGTGTTACTGAAGTAGCAACACCTCAGCCCCACTCCAGTGTTTCAAGTGTTGGATACTTGAGATCTCACGCCACCCACTTAGTCGGTGTGGCCACCCAGTGATCCAACAGGCAAACGCTTTCACTGCAACAGGTGAAACAAGCCTTCATTGGTCTCCACGTAGCTTCCTCTTGGGGCAGGTCTTGGATGGACACACATAGTTTAGTTTGTAAGATAACCAGGCCATGCTAGCATGCCCCCCCCCCCCCCCCTCACCCCGAAATTTGAAATATCACAACACTAAATGAAGCAAACTGCGGAGAAATTACAATAAACATATTAAGGAAACGAAACATTTCCACAAGCCTGTTGTAGTAACTAAGTCCAGACGGTAGAGGATCTTTAGATGTTTATTTGTAGTTAGTACAAGTCATCCAGTTAAATCCAATACAAAACTAGTACAGGATCAATCAAAGACCCCACCAGGAGCAGCCAGGATGGTGCTCAGCCCTTCTGAACTGACATCTCTGGCTCTCGACATTCTGTAGTACATCATAGGATGAACATTCCAATGGCAGAGTATGAGATTGCATGCATAACAACAAAGCAAGGCTATAACACCTGTGTATATTCATGAATATACAGTCCTTAACTGGTTCAGCTCCTTTCTTAAGAACAGATCACAAAAAGTAATGGTCGACCAAACCCTTTCTGGCCCAACAAATAATACAATAGGAGTTCCACAGGGATCAACGCTCTCACCGGCACTATTCAACCTATACGTGGAACCACTAACAGAAATACTACAAAAAGCAAACCTAGCATTCCACATGTATGCGGATGACACCCAGTTCTACATCAAGGTCGCATCAACAGAAGAAATTAAGACCATGAACCATGCACTATCAAGAACCCTCCAATGGCTAACCAAGAATCACCTGAAACTAAACCCACAGAAAACTGAATTCCTACTGATTTCACCACATAAAAGCAAACTAAACTCAACAGAATGGACCAAATGTATCACTGCTCTAAACTGTACTCCAAAGATTGTAGATTCCACCAAGTCACTGAGAATTACCCTAGATAAAAACCTGAATATGTTAGCACATATTAATACAATGGCAAAAAACGCCAGGTTCCACTTGAGCTATTTGCGAAAACTTAAACCTTTCCTGAGCAAAACAGATCTTAAAACCGCAGTACAAGCGCTGGTCATATCAAGGATCGAATATGGGTGCACTACCCTGGCTGGTCTCCCTAAGATCTCAACTGCCCCTTTGAAAGCTTGTCTTCATTCAGCCACAAGACTGATAGCGGGATCAAAAAAATTCGACCACATGTCACCTCACCTGAAAATGCTAAACTGGCTGCCGTTAGAAGCAAGAATTCAATTCAAATTGGCATGTATCACTCGTAATGCAATTCACCACAAAACTCCAGGTTACCTGGCCCAGAATCTTACACCATCCGGAGGTAACCGACCTTCTAGGAGCAAATCAGACTTTCTTTTGAAACCAGCTTGCTTCTGCAAGAAAGACGTATGAACGAACATTCTCAGTAGCAGCATCGAGAATTTGGAATGCACTCCCACCAAACACCAGAAGAATTACATCCATTGCAACCTTCAAAAAGAAAGCAAAATCCTACTATATGAGCACATTTCTTCCATAAGGACTAAATGGGAGGCTTGCTATCTATAAACTGCCCAACTTTATTACTGAATGTATATATGTCAATATGCTACACTGAAGTGTAAAACATTCTGACGGATGAAACACTATTTTAAAAAGCTATGTCACACCACACTGGGTCATGATCAAAGATGATCATGTATTTTAACTGTGCCATGGCAACTGTACTATTGAATGTATGTATGTCTATATGCTAAACTGAAGTATGAAACATTAACGACTGATGAAACGCTACTGTAAAGCGCTCTGATACCCTACACTGGGTCATGTTCGCGCTATAGAAAACACTTAATAAATAAAAATAAAATAAATAAAAAACTGGTCTAAAATAATGTCTATGTACCGTGTCCATTTTCCTTCCAGAAGTAGACATTCACTCTCAAACTGTGGTTTAAACCATCATAGCAGTTCATTGTAGAACGGATGTCAGAATGTTAAATCCTCTAAAATTGTCTAGAGACATACCAGGGCCTACAGCCAAAAGGAAATTAATTAAATCCCAACCTCCCACGATAGAGGAACTAAAGGCCCAATTCTCTAGTTGCAAATGGGAGCCCCCCCTATGACCCAATTCCCCCACATATCTTGAAACTAATAGCCACTCTTTTTTTTCCCCTTCTTACCAGGAGCTATTCTCTTCTCTCCAATCTGGGGTAATGACAGACTCATGGAAGAGGGTGAAGTTAATGCCCCTCCTTAATAAGGCTAATGCTGACCCTAATGTTCTGGCAAACTTTGACTGGTGTCACTATTACTGGCTGCTGCCAAGACTCCTGAAAAAACAGTGAACCATCAGCTCACTTCCTTTCTATCAGAAGGCAAACTCCTGCACCCATGTCTATCTAAATCAGAGCTTGACATAGCACTGAGACCGCATTATTGGCGACCTCTAAATCTATGAAAAGAAGCCTAGATGTTGGACTCCATGTAACCTTGGTGCTATTAGACTTGTGAGTAGAGTTTGACTCTGTGGACCTCAAAATCCTGTAACGTGGGTTGGAGTCCTTGCCAGTAGCTGAATCTGCTCTGAGTTGGCTGGGCTTCTTTTTGGATAACTGAGAACAAGTAGTATGGTTGAAGACCTTTTCCTCCAGGGTAAAATGTTCAAGTTTGGGGGGTTACTCATTGATCCTCCCTGACCCCCACTCTTTTTAATGTTGATATGACCGCACTAGCATTTCTGGTTGAGTCCTTTGGCATCAAGCTCATATTGTATGCTAATGATACACAGCTTTTGCTGACATATGAAGGGGATTCAGGTAGTTCAAAAAAATGTTTTCACTCTCCATGAATTCTGTACTGGGCTAGCTTAGAACGAATTGACTACAAGGCAACCCAGACAAAACCCAGATTCTGTTAGGGTGGGCAGCACCCTCGCCCAATAGCAACATCCACACCCACCCCAGTGGAGGTGGCAAGAAATCTGAGCATACTGTTTGACACCCAACTCTCCTTGAAAACCTGTATTTCGGTGGTAGTGAAATCCTGCATTCGGATCCTAAGAATGCCCAGTAGATTCCTGAACTTCCTTCCACGTGCAACGCAGGTCACAGTGGTCAGGGCTCTGATTCTGTTGAGGCTGAATTAAGTCAATGTTCTGAACCTGGGAATCCCACACTGCCTACTACGTCTCCAGGTAATACAGAATATGTCTGTCTTTTCTATAAGCTGCCTAAACACACTCCTGTTTCTCAATTTCGAGAGAAGCTACACCGGCCACCGGTCCGTCAGCGAATCCTGTTCAAAGCCATCACAATAGCTCATCAAACTTCACAGCACCAGACCCAGTTACTTGAATGAGAGAATTCTTGAGTACAGGCCTGCTAGGGTGTTGCACTCTAGTAATGCACTTCTGTGTTCAGTCCCCATTTTAAAAGAAAACATAGGGAGGGAACCTCCTTATGGTCCTTGCCCAGAGATCTGGAACCAGTTGCCTTCCCCTCTGAGATCCATTACAGATGAAGTAACCTTTAAAAGATCCTTGCAAACCTACCTATTTAAACTTTAATCGGACTGTTCGCGCTCAACTGGTGGTCCAACCTCTTGCCTGCCAAGCACTGGGACACTCGTTGAGTAGCCGTGCGCTATATAAAAACGAATCATTTATTCATCCGTTCATTTAAACCTCTGCGCAGGCGATGAAGTGGAGGCCCGTATATGAACGTGCAAGGGATTTGAACAGCTGTGGGGTATCTGATTACAGAAAAGCTTGGTTGCGGCTGAACTCACAGCGGCATCCCTGTGCCAATCGCAAGTTCAGATTTCCAGCAGGACTGCCTTGGCCTTCATTACTTCCCTTGGTAACCGGAGTACCCTTTGAGTGGGGTGGTAGTTTGTTTATTGCCAAGATATCTTCAGTTTCTGGTGTGTTCTTTCTACGTAAACAGTTTGTATTCACATTCTTAGCTGGCTGATTTTTTTTTTTTTCTCCTTCTTCCCTGATTCTCAGATCATTGCTTTTCTGTTTTTTGGTTCAGTTAAATGTTTTTTAACCCCCTTAGGTTGGCCTTCATTATAAACGGCATCAGTTGCCTCAACCTTTAAAAAAAATTCTTTACTCAAAATTTCTGCATGCGGTGATTTTCTCAGCGCATCCGAGTTGATCACACAAATTGTGTCCCTCACCTCTTTTCCCATGTTAGTTTATTTGCCAATAAATGGTCGTCATGGTGCTCTTTTGGCTTTAACAGAATTATCCTCTTTGGGGTGTTTAGTGTAAATTAATAATTCCGCCTGCGGCTGACTAACACTTGCTACCCCTCCAGGTACCAAACCAGTTTCATGGTTCAGTGATTGGTCACTGGAGTATGGCTTTTACAGATTTGTTTAAAGGACCCCGCAGCCCCCTCAATTACCCACTTTTTTCTAAATATCTTCTCTATATATGATAATAAAAAAACGATAATGGGACAGTAGTGTCAAAAATATGGGGGTCCTACACTTCAAAAGACTTCCACTCCAGTGTAAAATTGGACCTGCCTCCTCCCCCTGCAGTGCGGTCCATTGGGAATAATGTTGGATATTTCATCAAATCGGGCAGTTGTAGTTGCTGAATCAAAAGTCTTTATTTCTGGCACCATTGAGATTTTGGAAACATTGATGGGTCTTCAGTGAAGAGGATTTGGTACACTAGCAGCAAATTCTGTTTGTGTGTGTTAAAAAAGTTTTTTATTTTAAAACCATGTTCATATGTCCAGTGGTGGGCTGAGACACAGGTTCTTTGAGGTACCCACTGTAGTACTTTCTCCTCTGTGAGGAACTTTCAAAGCACAAAGTGTCCCCTTTCTTTTCATGTAAATTGCTGACCTAGAGTTGCTGCTACAAATCTGATTAGCTTTTTATGAGTTTGGAAGTGCAGAAAATGCCGGCATTGATTTTGATCCGTTTAACGTCAGAAAATTGATCTGGCACCACTTTCTAACTTCAAAGTATCCACATTTGTGATGTATTTCCCCAAAGTAACACCTTAATCAATGGAAATTAGTCTGTTGCCCTTGTGTAAGTAATGTTTTGTCTTAAGTAAGTGGCAACACTAAGTAATGCTTGTTTATTCCCTAGAAGGAGGCAACAGAGGGCGCCTATGTCTAAACGAGCACCTCACACTGAGGTTTCTCCACGGGGCGGCTTCTACAATTTATTTTAAACATTTTCATCACTGGTGATCTGTCTGCTCGGATGGGGAGCTACGTGCTCCTCTGTGGAGCACCGTGAGGTAGGACGGAGGCTGCACTTGGAAAGCTGCTCCTAGTTTGGTTCTACACATGGCTCATTCAGATCAGTTGAAAGGTTCATTTGTGTCTCCTGAGCCTCTTGCCGAAAGCTTGATGCCTCACGTTCACCCCTAGACCCTGGAGAGGAAGATGATCCCACCCGTTAGCAGAGCCCTATAGTATGGGGTCTGATTAGTAGGATGTGAGGTTGGGTGACCTGACATTTTGTTTTGCAATCTTTCATGAAGAGATGCAGTGGCTTTGGTAGGTTGCTGAGGTGCACATCTGTATGTCCTTCAAGTAATTTGAAGATATCCAGTATTCAACTTCGTGTTAATGGTTAAACCTGGTGGAGAACATAGTTTACTGCCTTTTCAGGAACTCCCTACCAAATTGTGTATGTGCATGATAAAACCTACCATGAATTGTAGAGTCTTTGCTTTCTTTGGCTGTTGTTATAAGTACTCGATTTTGGTGCAGGTAGTAGTCCCACAGGATCAGGGAAACAAGAAACTATCTTGATGTCTCATCATACACCTGCTGATTCATGGTACCAGCTGGCATGGAGAGCAGTGAGCTGTATCCTTCAGTGTATTTCTGTCTGGCTGTTTGGACAGATGCCGTCTAGTCACTAACCTGTGGTGTAGGGACATGTAGTGTACAATAAAGGAAGTGTTCAATGTGTCTTTATATTCGGATCTGGCATAGAACCCTTGAGGTTTAATGTAAGGGAGATCGGACAATTAATGATGGGGCATATACCTCCATTTTGTGCCCAATTGTCATGTGGACAGAACAAGGCAGCAGGCATTGCGCCTGACTGGCAATATGAGTAGGCCTTGAAAACAATGGATATGAATCTATTCCAGATTACAAAGTAGAGGTTTCCTTTGGTACAGCTCTTATTTCTTTCAGCTTATGTTTGCAGGCCGTTCTTTGTGAATGTAGGTTTTTGTGGGGGAGGATCGTGTATTGAAGAAACGCATATGTGCTGGTCGAAGACAGAAGAACACGATCATTAAAGATTGATATTTTGGGGTAGTGTGGTATAGAATAAGTTTTTTTCTTTTTTCCTTTTAGTAGAAATCTAAAAACAAATAATTGTTGCTGGTAGGGACATTTGAACGAAGCGGTACTTCTCTATGCCCTACAGTTTTGGTTATGTTCTTGTGTAGGTAGTTACTTTGTTACTGACTGAAGTAAGGTTTTCAGCCAGTTTGTTTTCGTAAATTGTGGGTTTTTTCTCCAGAAATGAATGGGAGAGCTAAAGATTGGTGATCACTGAGCCATGAACCACGAGGCCGAAGGCATGACCGGCTTATAAATCTCACTTGAAACTGGGGATAGCAATATTGGACAATATTGCACATGTTGCTACTTACTTATTATAATATTGTTTAGAAATACTCAGGGCATGTACACATCTGTTTAATGTTTGTTTGCCTGAGACTGCAGATATGTAGAGCAATGTTTTGAGAAATTTATATTTTGTTGATAATGTGCTAATATGAAACAATGTATATTAAAAATCAATTTTTAAATTCAAAGTGCATTGTAAGGTAATTCAAAACATGCTAAAGTGTGCTTTTCCTTTGTACATTGTAGAGTAGGTTTAAAAAGGTCTATAAAAAGAAATGAAAACAGTGCAATATTGGACAGTAACTTTTTGCTGACATAGTTCTGTTTACACAGTGTTTCTCCCACACTGAGGATTCATTGGTAGATGCTTACATCAAGGGGAGCTTGTCAGCCCTGATAAGTGGTCTCAGAGGAGCATTGTCACTGTGGACGCTTTTTTATAACCAGAACGAAAGACTAAATGCTGTCTTTAACTTGATTTGTTAAGGGAATGAAGCTAAATATCCTGCAAATGATTTCAGCACTGCGAATTACGGGGAATACTATACAGTGGGATGTTTTCTTTGAGATGCAGGCTTTGAAACCACTGGGTCAGACTGATTTGCATATGGCCATGTCTGAACTGGGGTGGCAGAGTGGGCTTAAGAACGGTGATGGATTAAACCCAGATCTTTCGACTGGGTGTGAGTGTTTGGTTCAGATGCTCCGTCCATCACCACCCCCTTTTGTACCACTTTGTGAGCCATAAGTGTGGCAGGGTATGCTCAGACGTGAGTCCCTGGCTCACTTTGCCACTGGATTCAAGCAAGCCGGGCTGAAGACGGCTGGAATGCCAGAAACCGGTCCTCCGAAGCTTGTTTCCGGTCCAGGGAAGGCATGGCTTGGCAGTTCAGGCTGGATTGTTCCCATGAGGCACAGGGTCAGACTGATTTGCATATGGCCATGTCTGAACTGGGGTGGCAGACTGGGCTTAAGAACGGTGATGGATTAAACCCAGATCTGTTGACTGGGTGTGAGTGTTTGATTGGTTCAGATGCTCCGTCCATCACCACCACCCCCTTTTGTACCACTTTGAAACCACTGGCAGATATTAAATAAGGCATATCCTTCCACGTAGAAAAAATATAGCGCTGGAATGCCTGGTCGTTCTCCAGCTGGGAAAAGTAGGCTTCATAAACTGACCCGTATGTTTTTGACCTTGAAAAAAAGTATTGGCTCACAGGGATTGTTGGTAAAATAGGCTGTCTTTGCAAATGTTAGGAAAATTTGTCTGTTCTGCTGTCACAGTTTCCTGGTAAGTGGTCACGCAAAGGCCCAGGGCTCGTATTTTCATAGGTGCATTTTTTATTAAAAAAAGTTGCCTGCACTTTTTTTACTATTTCGAAACATAGCAATTAGTTGGCGATCACGGTGTCCACAAAAACATAGATCGTTTTTATTCTCTAGACACCGATGGTCTGGCGGTTTCATCCATCTAGTGCGCCATGTCGCTGAAAGATGCAATATCAGCAACTTGGTGTCAGCTAATAAGCGATTCACTTTTAGGTACCCAAATGTGGCACCTGTGTCCTTGCCCAGGTGGTATCATTTCAGGAGACTTGTTGCACATGTGGAAAAACATTGTGCAGCTCTCCGCAGGCATGTGTAACACACAGGTGTCTAGTGGGAGCTTCTAGTGCTGTTCGTTTATGTGGGGGGTGATTGGTCGCATCCAGTGGTGTTCCTTCCTGTGTGTAGCAGTAGAAATTGATTGGGAGCGTTTAGTTTTCTTACTTCGCGTGTTTGAGTAGGGGTTGATTAGGATCTTTCAGCTTTGTAATGTCATATAGGTGCGCGTTGGAAGGGATTGGGAACTTTCAGTGCTGTTACTACTTTTGTGTACGAGTAGGCAGTGATTAGGGCAAGCTTCTCCGATGAACAGCTGGTGAACTACTGGTAGCTCTCCAGTTACTGTAAGTTGCTCTTCGGTGTGTAGCCCGGACTACTAAATTAGAAGCTTTTGCTTGGTTGAATTAATGCATGTATTCCAGAATTGAAATATTTGAATGATCAATCATGTGTCATTACAGGGACTTACTAAATATTAATACATTGGTGCCAGGGACATTGCAGCTACGGCTGTCATGTATTAACCATATTTAGGCATTCCAAAGTCCTATATAGGCTTTTGAACGTTACTGCTGGCAACCCTGCCCGATCAGGTAATCTTGCTTGGACTACCCACGAATGTATTGTATTGCAATCGAATTTATATAGCGCTTACTACCCCCGATGAGGCGTTGTAGCTATTATTTGGCGAGCAGCACGCTACTCCGGAACCCAGAATGATTAGTGGTGAATTAGTATGTAATCTTCTCTGATGTGGTCACTGTTACAAGACTAATATTAGTAGATCAGGATTATTTTCCTATACCATAAGTAGCTCTTATTACAGAAAAGGTTGAAGACCCCTGGTTAGGGTGTCTGTTGATCTTTCTTCCGTGATGTGATTTAAAAACTCAAACTCCCAGGAATAAACTGGTTCTAGTAGTTTACAAGCATTCCACCTTTAAGCTGTGTGAAGAGTGATAATATTATCTAAAAATGTGTGATTATTAGTCGGTTTGGTGCAGGAATCGAGGCTTGTTTGGGGTCCTAAACATTAAGTTAGTCTTTTGGAGAGAAACGGAGTCCACAGCACTACTTTGGGAGTAGTAGACTGACTGTCCTCTTCCACCTCCTGTGCCATGCACACCATCCTAAGCCCCTTAGTTTTTCCTAAAGATTCCATGAGAAGTGAGTTGGTGCTGGGGTCTAGGAGATGTAATCCTCTTCATTTCCATGGGGGATCTGACTGCTGGGAGGAGTATTCTTAATTTAGCCGACAGCAGGGCTCTGTATCGGCAAGGGGATTGATGAAGTGCTTGAATTAACCTCCGCTCCTAGCAGTCGCTCGGAACGCATCCCAGTGCATTGTTTTTTACCCACCACGCGGCCTCAGTTTGCACCCAACCATGTGCAAATCAGTCTTCACCCTGACACCATAGGAACAGTCCAGCCTGACCTGCCAAGTCCTCTCTGAATTGGAACTCGAACAACTCAGGGCCAGTTTTCTCCATGTTAGGGCTCATCAGTCTGGTATAGCTTGGCTCCACTGGTGCAATCCGCATGTGACCAACGTTTAGCCATATTCGTCGCACGTAGGGCGACAACTGCAGCAACAATAGTGATGGATGGGATTGCTTCAATTAGTCTTGGATCTGGCAATAGCTCTAGGTCCTGGCTTGCTTGTATTTCTGTTCAGGGAGCACTATTCCCATTAGTGCAGAGTCCACACTGATTTACATATGGCTGGGTTCAAACTGAGGTGGCATGCTGTTCAAAATAAGGAAGAATTGGGATGCGGATCTGTGTAATTATCAGTGCGGAGATTAATTTAAGCATTTCAACCATCACTAATTTCAGTGTGGCAGCCATGCTCTGGCTCTCACCTGTCCTATGGTGGTCTGCCATAAGTTCCCAGACAGCAAGGCCTTTCCCTTGGTTGCCTAGATTGTTGCTTTAGCAAAGCTTGTGCGTCTTACATAACGAGGACTTGGCTTGCATAATTCACTGAGATCCAGGAGTAAGTTTTCATAGAGAATTGTATATCAGGCCGACTTGTGACATGAACTATAGTGCTTCCACTAATGCTGATTATTGGTTACTGTAAAGCACTACAGACTTCAGTAATGGATGTCGCCTCATCACCTTAAACTCAATCCCTCTAAAATGGATTTCCTTCTTCTCTACCTCAAATGCTTCACCTCCAGTCAATCATGGATGGATAAATCTAAACCTTAATAGTAAACCTACCATCGTTGACCGTGCCAAATTCCTAGGTGTCATCCTGGATAAAAGATTTAATCTCCAATCCGAAATCAACACCGTGGCCAAGAAAACACGCTTACAACTGTGCCTTCTCTGGGGAATCTCTCGGCCCCATTCCGGAGCAAGACCTGAAAACTCTTGTCCAATATTTGGTGCTCTCCAGACTGGACTACTGTAACTCTCTCCTTGCAGGCCTGCCCAAGACCCTCCTATCTCCTTTAAAATCCATCCTCTGCTTGGCTGGTTGGTGAGTCTACGGGGCCAAAAGAAATGACCATATCACACCTATGCTGTTAACTCTACGCTGGCTTCCTATTGAAGCTAGGACTATATACAAGACTGCTTGTATCACCCATAAAGCCATTCACACTTCTACCCCTTGCTACCTAGCAAACCAACTCGAGTTATTAGGTGGCTCTCAACCTTCACGAAATGCTGAAAATCTGCTGCTTGAACCTCCAACTTTCAAAAGGGAAACTTGTGCCGCAATCGTTCTCAGGTAATGAGACTAGAATTTGGAATTTGCTATCTCCAACCTTTGTACCACCACTTTTCGGATTTTCAAAACTAACCTTTAAAACTCTCCCCTTCCAAAGACATTTTGACCAATAACACTCCTCGCCAAGCTCCCCACCAGGCATACGCCGTTGCATTTAATGGCGTGACCCGGACACCTTCGAAAGCTATAATGACCTTTACGCTTCAACTCTGCAAATATGTAGTTTCTTTTTGTAAGCCTGATCGCTTTAACTTTTCTAAATATGTAAGTTATGATTATGTAATTTGTATATTTGTAACAATCACCATGAGTAATCATAGTAGCTATATGTATTCTGCTGCTATGTTACGCGAAACGTCTCATGTAACGTGTTATGCTCTATTGTAAAGCGCTCTGACACCTCTTGGTAATGTCCACGCTGTAAAACACATAAATAAATCGATAAGAGGAGACGATGTAGCCTAACGGCTAGAGCGGTCAAACTCGAATCTGGGGAACCGGGTTCGAGTCTCGGCAGCGACGCTCAACATCTTGTGATTCTGGGCAAATCACTTAATCTCCCTCTTGCCTTACAAAAATGAATGTTTCAGTCTGTTCGCAACTGGTGCTCATGTAAAGCGCTCTGATACCCGATACCTTCGGGTTGAGTTTGCGCTATATAAAACTTTGAGGGGAAAAAATAATATGAAAGCTCCACGCTTTGGTTTCGGTTAAACTTGTGAACTTTCTGGGTTTCTTGTGCTGCAGTTTTTGATGAAATCTCTATTCTAGCCCGAGGCACTGTGGGTTTGGCGCCCTTAGATTTGCCCTCGTGCTGCCTGGCGTCAGGCTTATCCCTACTCGGATTTAGCTGGTCATAAGACTAATTATCCAGCCATCGGAGCCCACACGGGAAAGAATTTACGCCCAGCAGTAAACGTTGCAGTCACTTGGCAGATGTCAGGTTGAGGGGGACATGTCCCAGGTGTTGAGATGCAGAGCACGCGCTCTGTGTCCCTGGTGTGTGTTGTGGCATTTCATCTCCCCAGATGTTGTGCGAGTATACCTCCTTGAAAGAGCCGTGTTATCCTCGGTCCCAGGCGGCACTGGCTGTCAAGCCCCTGACAGACACGGCTCCCAGAAACATGTGCCAAGGCCTTGGCATCTAATAGCTCCTCGGGCTAAGAATCATGCAGGACAGACTTAATGTCTGTAACATGGGCGTCAAAATTCAAATTAAACTCCTAATTGGTGTACACCCTTAGGTAGAACAGCGCTCTGCTCTTTCTGGTGTTTTGCTGTTCAGTATGATGAAAGCAAGGCTTTTCGGAAGCGCGTGGACAGGTTGTTAAAGCAGCATTCATAACTGTAGGTTTCTCGCTTGTTCACACGACTCCGCAAATCCTAACTTGTGCTATTTATAAAAACAAGAGTATGACATTTTAAAACCTCAAATACTGCTGGGCGATATCGTTTCCTAAATGTTTTGTTGTTTAGCTGGAATCTTGTCTTTTTTTTTTTTTTTCTGCGTTTGGCCAGAGGCTGCTTTAGTTTTCTTTTAGTTTGCTAATGAGGATGAACCTCCCGACCCACAGCAGAATGTGGATGTGCTCGTTGTGTCATTCACACCATTATGTTGCGCGTGAAGAGACGCATGTTCACTGGTTTCAGGTCTGGCCTTTTGATTTTACTAAAATTATACATAGAATATGCTTATTGGGGCTTTCAGCCAGCCCTCTTCATCCACTGGTCTGGCCTTGTCCCATTCGTCCATTATAGGATGCAGCAGTTGGTCAGCTAACATCAGCCATTGGCTAACTGCACTGTGATTGACAGCATCCTGTTCTTTCACAAGAAGCTTATCTACACACAAAGTAGTTCTCTAAGTGCCAGGGGAAGATCTTTTGAAATTTTTGCTATTGGCCATTTTTTTGTTATTTATAATGGTGTGGGCCTGGCAGCACCCCAACAAGTTTTACAAGTCCCATGGCCAAACAAAATAACCATTGACAAAGGAAGAAAGCTGGTAGCGATCGCCAGCCCTATTGCCTTTGCAAGTACTCGTTGCATTTTGAGAGTGGGTATTTTATCCTGTGGGCAGGTTGTTGCCATGTGTTGTTAGGTGATTGTGTGCATTTGTTTTCATTTAAATGTTTACTGTAGCCCACACCTCACTGCAGCATACAGTGGACTGGTTTACAGTTTAATTGTGGACGAAGCATCTCTAGCATTGCACTGTTGCAGCACTTCTGTAGCACCTGCCAAGTTTCCAAAGCACTTTGCAGACCTTGGGTCAGTGGTTCTTCTCGTGAAATGCATGGATGAGAGAAGGGTGGTAGTGCTGCCAACCGTAAGTGTTGAGTTTTGTTGTGAGCAATGCCCATTGTGCTCCAGATGTGATCTAATGCCATTCAAGCGTATTTTGTGTGCCCATGCACGAACCGAGCCCTGAAAATAGTTGACCTATAAACCACACAACAAAAATGATAGTCTCTTTAAAATGAAAAAAGTTATTTCTTTAATATGCAGAAGAGTTTTGCCATAATACATCAAGTTTGTGACAGCACACCATAAACTAAAGTATTGAAAGGTGCTCTCAAATGTGATAAAATATTTGCCAAGGATCACACAGCTTGGTTAAGTGGGGAAGCCATGTTTGGTTCTAGATTTGTTGGTTTTACATTGTGCAATTCCCCCATTAGGTGGCAACCCTTTTCTTTCCTTTTTTACACCAAGGTTATGCTTTACATTACATTTTTGGTGGATGGCAGTAGAGGGAAGGTGCAGACAGAATCCACATTAAAGCTCGGCTCCTTCTGGGTTCGAGTTCTCAAGAGGACCTGAAGCTGAGCCGGGCCTCTGGCTCACACCTCAAGTGGCTTGCCTACCTCTAGCACAAACTGTTTGGGGTTATAGATATAGAGAGACTTGAATCTTGGTTCTGTGGAAAGCTAGGCCTTGAAGTCTCATTTGAGTTGTCAATTACTGTTGTGCTGTTTTTCATTCACAGTTTATTATTTGCATGTCTGTACTGAGAAGTTGCTTCATTCTATTTGGGTTTTGTGAAAAGAAGGAATTATCAGCACTGGCGCGTGCCTCATCGAAGCATCTTCATTTGATGTATCGTCTGAGCTTTTGTTGCGATTGGGTGATCCAATGGCTGAGTTCAATCAGCAACGCAGAGGGCTTTGAAGGATATTCTTCTGGCCACCAGTATAGTGCTTGCAGGCTAGAGGAGACATGGTCTCCTCTGTTGAGGTTGAGGCTTCTTTAGCTGCAGTGTTCTGTAATCTTTGTAGTTTGCCAATTGATTTTTCAAGTGATTCCAATGTAGAAGTCTATTTTCATAATTCTGCCGCTATTTGTGTTTTTTGCGCTGCGCTTCTTTTTCCCCCTCAGAGGTCTCCCATCTGCAATCTACTTTAACTATTGGCAGTGCAAAATATTTGAAGGGTGGCTACTGCCTTTTGTGCCCAGCAGCAGTCGGAACAGTGGCAGCAGATTGATAATGTCACGGTGCAGGACCTTTCATCTGCACCCCTGATAGCGGGTTGCTTGTTGCTCGTTCCCATGCAAACTCCAAACAGTTCCCTTCATTTGGGTCTTTTCCTTTCCTAGAATGCATGGAACCAGGAAGGGTGAGTGATGATCATAGGGGTCACATTGTGACATCTGGACAAGATGGCGGGTTACCTGGTCATTGCCTGGTACATGAACAGTCTGCCTGTCCCCTGTTCTGGATCCCAAAGCGCCAGCTCTCTGGTGGATAAACATCTCATAGCTAAAAGTTGACCTGCTCTGTACTGAACCCGCAGTTTCCCTTGGGCTTTAGACCAGTAATCCAAAGAAGTGAACAAATGTCTGCTGGCAGACGTGGTCTGAGTTTGTCTGCCTGCCAGGAAAGCCAGGCGAACGATGATGAAGTAAACTTCCTCTTGACTCAGTGATTGCTTTGAATTTTAAAGTAAAATTAACATTTATTGGGTCGCTTTTCCTACATTTGCCCTAAAGTAGGATAAATGCTGGCATTCTGTATTCAACCATACTATGAGACTGAATCTGTTCCTCCAACATCAAAGATGTTTTACTTGAGACATGCCTGTGCTTGTGGCTGTAATCCTGAAAGCAGGCAAAGGGTGACCGCTATTGCAAGAGAGAATTAAGCGAGCTATTGCCCAGAGTCACATGGTGATGGGCGAACCTGGCGCCAGGGATCGAACCGTGAAACCCTGTGTTCCCGGAGTCAGCCGCCCTGGCTGCTGCGCCACACCTTTTCCTTTGTTTGGAATTCTAAAATTTTGGATGTTTTGGGGAAATTCAGCCATGAGCTCAGGTCAACTGGTAAACCCGGTTTGTTAGATTCTAGGAAGATCTCTTATTCAAATTTGATGCATCCAGGAGCCCAATGGAGCAGCTTTACAGAAATCTAAACTGATCAGAACGCTAGGTGATGAAGAGCTTGGTGCCATTGCTTCAGATTGTTTAAGCAGGACTGGTTGTCCTCTGATGGGACCGTGTACATATTGTGTCCCCCAAGGGGTTTCTTGTAAGGCCTGTGAAGAAGCTGCTGGGTGCCTCCAGCGACGTGTTGCAGCAGTTTGTATCTTCTCTACCCTCGAGCCAATATTTGAGCTGATTGTCATCTGACAGGGTTTTTCATGCCTGCTGATCGCTCTCCGAGCGCTCTTTTTGTGGAGTCGGTGTTTGCTTCTGCCTCTTTGTTCATAACCTGCAATTAATTTTGATTTTCTGAAAACTGAAGAGGTACTGAATTTTCTTTTCCTCAGGCAGAATTCTGTGCAATTAAGTGCCGCCATTTTTTTAAAATTGAAGTTAGAGTTTTCAAATAATGTTCATTACCACATTGGCAAAGTTCTTCAGAATCAGGCCGAAGTCTGTGGCAACATGTACCACAGAAATTGGATGTATAGGTTTTTCCTGCAAAGTAATGAAATTAAGGCAATCTTATCTGTTTACTTTTAGAGGTATGAAATGTAAAATGTATGAAAATACAGACTCACTGTTGTATGCATGGTAAAGGTTTCTTCTACACAAAGTAGCAGGCAAGAAAGAATACCCTTTGAATCTAAGCATCGGACCCAAATACCTCAACGAAAGTGTCTCCTTCCACATACCCAAGAGGAACCTTCGCTCTACCGACCTCGCCCTGGCAGAGACCCCAAGCATCGGCAGAACGAGAGCAGGCGGAAGAGCCTTCTCCTACATCGTGGCTAAGACGTGGATTGGGAGATCGTTCCAGATCAGACGCTCCCCCACTCTGCACACCTTCAGGAAAAGCTTCAAGACCTGGCATCTTCAACTGGCCCGTGGTAGCATCTCCCCCCTCCTCACCGCACCTTGAGACCCTCACAGGTGTGTAGCACGCTTCATAAACCCCTGATTGATTCAGCATATTTTCTCAGCCGATTCATTGAAGCAAAGTTTGCAATTTCTTTTGCAAGCGGGACAGCTTCCGCCCCTTGTGGAGGTTCCTGTCATACATGTTAGCCTCGAACCCTGTCTGCAGGTTTCGGCTCCAGAAGTGCAATCTCAGACCGTTTCCTACTTTCCAGTCCCCGTTAGTGGCAGCCTATCGTTCATGCAAGCTACATGCAGCTATACTCTGATCTCTCCTTCAAAGAATACATTGTCGGGAACCCCAAAACAGCTTGGTACGATCCAGCTCTTCTTCATGGAAAAAGTAAATGCCTTCATTCCAAAAACTGACTTTAGAACAGTGAATGCTCTGCCCCTCACACACCTTGATGAAGGCAGCCCTCTGCTCAACGGTCAGCACCAATCTGCCCCCCATCCCCATGGTATTGTATGTACTTTTGCATGTCTCACCAGGGATTTACAGAAATCCAACCACTTACTTCACACCCTCTATATCTCTGGATAGACTACACTGGCTCCCTCCTCCCCTGGTTGCGTGATCCTCAAGACCAGGTGCATCGCTCACAAGCCAGTCAGAAACAATACCCTGACATACCTAGGATGAGTGTGAACAGAAAAAAGACAATGTTTGTTAAAAATGCCCTAACCCACTCGTAGTGGCATGCTTCATCATTCGGCTTGCTAACAACATCCCTGCGCAGATCAACACCTGGAATGGAGCAAAGGGGAGGGTAAGACAATACAAACACATATGTCAAAGGGATCTTATTATGCAGAATTCCAATGTAACCGTGATTAAAACTGGCTCAGTAATATCCCCAAAAGCATTTATTCTTGGATGATCTGGCCAGAATAAAATAAAATCTTTAACCCGTTTCCTGCTTCGAACGTTCAGCGCCAGTGCTGAACGTTCGAAGAAACGGGTGCGGCCGCTGGCAACACCAGGGAGGTAGCTCGCGCGACGTCCAACGGCCGATGGCAGCAGCGAATGGGTTAAAGGACGGTGATTAGGGAGAATTATTATCCCTCTTATCTGCAAAAACTGACATGTTTCAGCCTCTATCTAGTTTGTCAACCAGGTCAATCTGCCTTCATCAGGACTACAGATCCCACAATGCCCCAATTGCCCTACTCTCAATATCCGGTAGGGAGAGATCTAACCAATTCTGGTCATTACCTTGTAATCGCACTGCTGTTCTTGCAGTGGTGCATAAAATAAATAAACAAAACACCAACAATGGTACATAACGCTGATAGACAAACCGGGCATGTTTCACTTTGTGCCCCACACTCATCCTCCGTCTATACAGACTGAGAACCCAAAATCTTTGTTCAGTTTCGAACGGTCACTGCCCACTTATTCCAAAGCATGACCCATCCCCACACTATTCTCTGCTACATGCAAATATATCCATGACCACGAATATACCGAAGGCACCATCGAGCCCCACCCTGGAGTGAAAGTGAAATTGTAAAAATACGGAGGGTCTAATGCAAACTTTAAAAGTGTGCTTACCAAATTTTATAAATCCATCCTCTGGAACTGATGTGCGAGTGGGAGCGTCTCCCTATAGTCGCACACTGTATACACACAAAGGCAATAGTCACGTAAAGCGATACCTGTCCACGACACAAACTACACGAGGTGGGCTGCACCATAACAAATGTTCTGAGACTAATCTCTCAAGATACATAGCCGCATTCCCACCGAATTAGTGACGGCCACTCTTCGGATATTCAAAGGAGCTGAAGGCCTTCTATTCAAGCAACAGTATTCCACCACTCCATATAAATTTGCCTGCCACGTAATCTCTGTAAAAGCCCTTTAATCAAACCCCTTTGCCTAGCAGTCTGTTGCATCCATGCTAAGTCCACGTGCACACTTACCCCAACACACTTGCAGCCCTTCTACTGCAATTCAGAAAGATTGAAATGGAGACTTCAGAGTGGACATCAGACTTAGAGGAGGTTTTTATTGCTGAGCAATTACTGCAAGGCAGCAGAACGTTCATTTTAAACCAGTGCAAGTTAAAATCACCAAGGACATTGAGATCAGTTTTCCATAAGTACAAATGTGTGGCTCATGAGCTACTGGTAACTCTCCAACTACCTGTAAGCAGATCTCCTGTGTGCAGCCAATCATATTAAGCTAGAAAAAAAGTATGCCCAAATTCAAGACAGTGTGCATTTTCAGAATTCATAAGTTGATGTTTGGACTAAAATGGCAGAATTTTCCAAATCTATTTAACCCCTTCGCAGCTGGCGAGATTCCTCCGTTGTGCTGGGGGGCGCGTACAGCGCCCCCATGCTCATGACGATGTCATCTCGTCATGAGCCACGGCGCTCCGGTGCTCGCTGTCATGACCACGCCCGTTCCAATGGAACGTTCAGCACAGCAGGGGAATCAGCCCAGCGTGCGAGTGTTCCATGGAACAGGCGCGGTCATGACGAGCTCAGCTCGTCATGAGCACCGGAGCGCCGTCGCTCATGACGAGCTGAGCTCGTCATGAGCATCCAAGAGGTTAAAGCAGAGTTTTCAGTGATAAATGATGAGGTTTTGGATATATTATTCCCTAAGTGCCGAGAGCTTTACTGCTATGTCCGTTATGTCTTACGCACTGAGGTGTTCCACATTTGCTAATCCGTTTTTACATTACTGCTCGCTACTCTGCCTGATGAACGGAGGTGATCACACCTGGTAATCTTGCATAGGGTGGCTACTAATGTAATCTTGTTTGTAGTCACTGTTACATCACTAATATTAGTAGCTCATAATAATTTCATTCATCATAAGTAGATCTTATTACAGCAAAAGGTGGAGACCCCTGGTCTATTGTCTCCTGCAGCATAGTAGTTGAGGTGGGATTTTGCAGCCTTTAGGTCTAGTTCTTGTTTACCTGGAGAGATTGGGAGGTGTGGCATTCTCTAATTTTCACTCTTGCAGTCAAAGTAGGCCTTGTATATGACTGATACACGTCATCTCCTCCAGTTCACACCCAGCTTTTTCACAGATCAAGGCTGCTGTATCTTGCGGTACATGCCGATGACAAAGCAAATATATGATATGCTAATGGCTGAATGTACAAAAATAAAAGGCAGCCATGCTGTATACCTAAAACAATAGAGAAGTTATAGTTAGGAAAACTTAATTCTTTTTATACAAACTCAACTTAAACTTCACAAAGATTAGCAATTCTAAAGTTAGTTATAACATAAATGTAGAATTTACACACCACCTTCAAATTACTGTAACTCACACCTCCGTTGACACTGTTGTCCACTCGCTAGACAAATAAAATTTACTCACTCATGCCTTCTTCATGCACTTTCATATTACATCACTTAAACCATATACAATCAGAGCATTCATAACAACACTTTTGACAGTTGTGAAAACACTATCCATGGTACAGTGGCGAGTTCTAGTTAATGTGTGTCTAGCGAGTTGACAACCATGTGTACATAGGTGTTCAAGATACAGTAATTTGAAGGTGGTGCATAAATTTAAAGTGCAAAACGAACTTTGTGTAGTTTAAGTTGGGATTGCACTAAAAGAATAAATACAATTTTCGTAGCTATGACTTATCCTTAACTTTTTAGTTTTTTAATTGATTTTCAATGGTTTTTACTTTTAATAAAAAAGTACACTGTAGAGTGTCATTAAGTGGAGTGTCCTAGAAGTCAGAGGATGAGTGTTGTAGAAATGTAGTGTCGTAGAGTAGAGAGGCGTAGCGTACAGTAGAGTAAACTGTTCTACAGTAGTGTGTCCTAGAGTGGCTTGTGGTGGATTAGCGTGTTGTCGTAGAGTATTTAAACCGAGATAGTGTGAATATGGCTGAAAAAATGTAAATGAAATGTGTCAAATTTAGAATGGGGGTGTAAAAGGTCCTTTTTGGTAGTAGATCTAAATAGTTTCAGTACCTTTTTAAAGTTAAACATTTTTTTCTAATTTTACAAATTTTGCTATTTTCAAAGGTATTTTATGAGTAGTATTTGTACAACGGAGGAGTCTTTGCACATAATTTAATATGTGAAATGAAATGAAATGAAATGAAACAAATATTTATAAAAGCGCACTGCGGCCAAGCGGCTTCCTGGCGCTGAGGATCACAGCCAACAATTTGCAAAGAAAACCGGGGGGAGATTAGACAGGAAAAGCCTGAAGAAAGAAGAAAGTTTTAAGAGCTTTCCGGAAATGTGAGAAAATAGGGATAGAGCGAATAGAAAGGGGAAGAGAATTCCAGATCTGGGGAGCCCGCACCGAGAAGCGGGTGCCTCCGGTGCGGGATTTGCGGAAGCGGGGCACGTGAAGAAGGGAGAGAGAGGACGAGCGAAGAGAGCGACAGGGGGCATGAGAAGAAACTAGAGAATTGATAAAGAGAGGAGCAGATCGGGCATGGGCCCGGAAAGCCAAACAGGCAAGTTTAAAGTGAGATCTGAAGTGAACAGGGAGCCAGTGAAGGGATTTAAGGGCAGGGGTGATGTGGGAAAACTTGGGAAGACGAAAAACAAGACGGGCTGCCTGGTTCTGGATGGCCTGGAGGCGGCGAGTCTCGTAAGCCGGGATGCCTACAAACAGGCCATTGCCATAATCCAGGCGAGATATAATAAGGGCAGAAATAATAGTTTTAAGGGCATCAACAGAAAAAAACCGGGAGATTTTGCGGATGAGGCGGAGGGAAAGAAAACAAGCGGAAACGACGGCGCTAATATGCGCATGCATAGAAAGATCATTACTGATCTTAATGCCCAAGGTCCGAACGGAGGAAACTGGTAAGGGAGGGGGACCGAAGGAAAGGGGCCAGTGAACAGCAGACCAGGGGTTAGAGGGACCACCAGTGAGGACAAGCTCAGTCTTGTCAGGATTAAGCTTTAAATGATTAAAGCTCATCCATTGGGAAATAAAGAGTAGAGTAGAGCTGAACTTGGAAAGAGAGTGAGTAGGAGAGGATAGATCAAAGACAAGCTGGAGGTCATCTGCGTAGTTGTACACAGAGACCCCCAGCTCGAGAAGGGAAGAGATAAGAGGGCGGATATAAAGGTTGAAAAGAAGAGGGGACAGAGAAGAACCTTGGGGTACCCCACATGTGACCGGGAGGGGGGGGGCAGAGAAATCAGAGAGGTGAACTGCCTGTGATCTGCCCTGAAGAAAGGACGCGATCCAGGAGAGGGCGGTGCCCTGGATGCCCGCTGCGCCGACACGGTCGAGGAGGATGGCATGATCGACCGTGTCAAACGCAGCGGACAAGTCCAAAAGAACTAAGGCCTGGGGGAGATTGCAATCAGCCTTCCCCTTCAGTTCATCCAGGACCGCGAGGACCACACTCTCAGTGGAGTGGCCAGGTCGAAAGCCAGCCTGGCGGGAGGCCAAGATGTTATTCTCCTCAATAAAGTTCGAGAGACAAGAAGTCACATAGCTCTCGAGGATTTTCCCGAGATAGGGAAGAAGGGAGATCGGCCTATAGTTCGATGGAAGGGAAGGATCCAGGCCAGCTTTCTTCAGGATGGGGTGCACAATGGCAGTTTTAAAGAAAGAAGGAACAGAGCCCGAAGCCAAACAAGAATTAAGAAGAGTTAAGGGGGGAATGGGGCAAGAAGTGTAAAGGGATCTAAGAATCCGAGCAGGAGCGCAATCTGCCGGAGAGCCGGACTTGACCTTAGCAAGGAGGTCACGGAAGAGCTCAGGTGAGATGGGTAGGAAGTGATCAAAAACAAGAGAGCAACGGAAGGAGTGGTCCGGGAAGTTGGGTTCAGGTACAACCGGAATGTTGGACTTGATGGTTATTATTTTATTGATAAAATAGTCATTAAGGGAGTGACAGAGGGAAAGAGAGGGGGCAGGGGACAAACTAGCGCGGTCGGAGGTGGCAAGACTACGCACCAGTGAGAAAATCTCACGTGATTTGTTGGCCGAAAGGGCTACGCGCTCCGAAAAATACTTAGATTTTGCCGCAAGAATGGCCGATTTGTAGCTGTTCAGAAGAGCTTTATAAGTAAGGCGAAGATCAGGACAGTAATTGCGGCGCCAGCGACGCTCAGAGCGCCTAAGTTCTAATTTCAGCGACCTGAGGTCGCTGGAAAACCACTTGTGTGCATCATAGGGACGGGCTGATCTGATCTTTCTGAGTGGGGCGGCCCGGTCGCAAGCCGAGGAGAGCCAGTTGTTAATAGCAGCCGCCTGGTTCTCCACAGAGAGGCTGGTCAGGGTGGGAGCAGATGAAAGTAGAGAAGAAGAAAGATCACTAAGGTCCGTCTTGTTCCAACTCCGGGCCCATGTGTTTTTGGGCGGGGAGACTTTCTCGGGTTGACCTAGGCTGATGGAAAAGGAAATCAAAAAATGATCGGACCAGACACAAGGGGAGATCGAGGTGACCGAGGAGTTACAGCGTAGGGACCAAATCTGGTCCAAAGTATGACCATGAATGTGGGTAGGGGCCAAAACAAGAGGGAGAAAATTAAGACAACGAAGAGTGGTAGAAAAGTCTTTGGAGGAGGAGTCCTCCCTTGGGTCACCCGGCCAGAAATTAAAGTCCCCGAGCAAAAGTAACGAGGAATTGTTTACGGCCAGAGTGGCCAGGAGATCCTGCAGGGTGGACACAAATGACGGCATATTTTGAGGGGGGCGGTAGAGAAGAATCACCGTCAGGGGAACCGGGAGGTTGAGCGAGCGGGCCACCAGGAACTCCACACCGGAAATACCGGGGTGCGGTAAGAGCTGGAATTGGAGGGAGCGGCGAACTATCATGGCCACACCACCTCCAGTTTTACCATCTGGGCGGTCGACGCGAAGAGCATAGTGGGTGTCAGGGAGGATGGCCAGCAAGTCGGGAAGGGAGTCCGAGGAAAACCAAGTTTCTGTAAGGAACAGAAAGTCCGGGGCGTCAGTGTCCAAAAGGTTGAAGAGAGCAGATTGATTTTTCACAGCAGAGCGAGTGTTGAGGAGAAGGGCAGAGGCGACTGGGAAACCGGGGGAAGTGCGAATGAAGGACGGCAGGGAAGATGATAGAGGAGGGGGGATGGGCAGGACTGGGCAAATAAGAGGGGGGACATAAATGCCATGCGAGGATAAGAGTTTAACTGTGGATGGGGAGGGGGGGGTGGAGGCAGGAAACGAAGTGAGTTGGGCAGAAGAGTACATCAGAGGACGGGCAGGGTCTGTGGCCCCTGGTCCCGGCCGGTCGCGGACGGGCGCAGACGGGCTTGCCTTAGGCGCGCCTTCGGCGCGCAAACGGCGCGCCCGCTGCGCCCGTCCGCTGCACGAACGGTAGAGGCACATGATTTATTGGCGAGAGAAGGGGGGTGTGGCCAGGAAGTGGGCGTGGCCGGAGGAGCGTCCGCTGAAGGCGGCAGGCAAGTCAGAGGGAAGCCGCGGCAGCGTCAAGCTCGGCTGCGCGGGAGGGAGGAATGAGGGCGAGGTCCCAGAGCCAGGTAAGGGGACAGTGGATTAAAAAGCGCGCTGAGGCGCTGCGAGGTGCCAGTGAAAATTAAAAGAAGCAAAAGTGGCTAAGAGCTCCCGCGGATGGCAGGGGAGCGATCCTGTTGAGGAGGCGAGCTTGTAATCAGCTCCTAAGTAGGTAGCGGCCCCGAAGGGGGCGTGGCCAGGAAGTGGGCGTGGCCGGAGGAGCGTCCGCTGAAGGCGGCAGGCAAGTCAGAGGGAAGCCGCGGCAGCGTCAAGCTCGGCTGCGCGGGAGGGAGGAATGAGGGCGAGGTCCCAGAGCCAGGTAAGGGGACAGTGGATTAAAAAGCGCGCTGAGGCGCTGCGAGGTGCCAGTGAAAATTAAAAGAAGCAAAAGTGGCTAAGAGCTCCCGCGGATGGCAGGGGAGCGATCCTGTTGAGGAGGCGAGCTTGTAATCAGCTCCTAAGTAGGTAGCGGCCCCGAAGGGGGCGTGGCCAGGAAGTGGGCGTGGCCGGAGGAGCGTCCGCTGATACCCAACTATACCTAAAAATATCGTCCCTTGATGATATCCGCTTACTCAACACAACTTTACAAAAAAAAAACTGGCTTCCCAGAGACCACCTCAACCTCCACTCGCTCAAAACCGAATTCCTTCTAATTGCCCCACCAAAACGATAAATTGACATTGAAGACTGGTTGAAACACGTAGCCTTCAAAAATCACTGGGAATAACTCTCAGCATGCTGGAACACATCAGCACAGCTACCAGAGGAGCAAACTTTCATATGAACATTTTATAAAACTAAAACCCCTCCGACGACCTCCAATCAGCTGTTTAAGCTCTAGTGATCCCCAGACTAGACTATGTGATTACAACCCGATGTGATTTGCCGGGATCCAGACTGGCTCCACTAAGGGCATTCCTCAACTCACTGGTTCCAAAAAGAACAACATCATCACCCCTGATCGGAAGGCACTAAACTGGCTCCCTTATGAGGCAAAAGTACAGATGAAATTTGCTTGCATGACACATATAGCCGTGCCCTTCAACACACCAAAGTATCAAGCCAATGAACTGGAATTGTCAGGTGATGGCAGACTGTCGAGAAGCACCAGCACCTTAGTATTGAAACCTCAAAGTTTGGAAAAAGAAAACCTGCAACCCCATCCAGGGATGTCATGCGGTGCCAGGTGTGCGTCGCTGACCCCATCCAGGGATGTCAGGCGGTGCCAGGTGTGCGTCGCTGACCCCATCCAGGGATGTCAGGCGGTGCCAGGTGTGCGTCGCTGACCCCATCCAGGGATGTCAGGCGGTGCCAGGTGTGAGTAGCTGACCCCATCCAGGGATGTCAGGCGGTGCCAGGTGTGAGTAGCTGACCCCATCCAGGGATGTCAGGCGGTGCCAGGTGTGAGTAGCTGACCCCATCCAGGGCTGTCAGGCGGTGCCAGGTGTGAGTAGCTGACCCCATCCAGGGCTGTCAGTCGGTTCCAGGTGTGAGTAGCTGATCTCATCCAGGGCCGTCAGGCTGTGCCAGGTGTAAGTAGCTGACCCCATCCAGGGATGCCAGGCTGTACTCTGAGGGGCGAGTAGTTGACCTTTCCTAGATAGTGCAGTCTGTTTCATGTCAAGTAAGTGGGAGTAGCTCTAGCAGTATACATCTCACACCGTCAGGTGTGAGGATCTTATCCACGGAACTCGATATGTCCGGTGTGATTGTCTCTCAGTCCTCAGTAGATCTTAAACTGTCCCACGTGGGCTCGTGATGCTCACCCAGACAACCAGCTGAAGCCTTTCCTTGACGGGTGTGGGGTCGGGGGGGGGGGCTCACCCTGGTCATCCATGTCTGGTGCTAGGTGCTTTCTGATCAGATCTTTGGGGGGGGTCACAGATTTGAGTGGCAGCAGCTGCCGGTTTCCTTGTGCCTGGGAGGGGCGGACGAGCCCGTGCACGGGATTGGCAAACAGTAATCGGTTTTGCATCTCAACTGATACGAAACTATAACAGTATCTCATGCTCATTTACATCGCTGACGCAACTTCTTAGAGTAGCACCAGAGGTGGGGGGTGACGACATTACCGTAATTCTTGTAATGCACATTGCCTGCATCAGCTTTACTTTGTAACGGAGAAAGAGCTGCCTCCCTCTTGTGTTTTATGAATTGCATATAAATTCTGTGTTTAGTTCCCCCCCCTCCCAATGCTCAGTATTTTAAAGTCCAACAGACGAGAGAGCAATGCGTCGAGCTTGCAAATAAATGCTCCTAGCTGCCTTATTTTGCCGACAGGTGCTTCATTGTACACACTTCTAGTAGATGCTTGTTTGTTTGTTTATTTATTTATGAAATTTATAAAGCGCACAAATGCCCTGGGGCGTCTCGGCGCTGTTTGCATCTCACTGTATTGCTTGTGATGTGCTCTCTCATCCAAGCAGCAGCACACGATGCTCCAGTTAATTTATAAAACCAGAAGGCCTTTTTTATGGTAAATATTTTTTTTAATAGGGTCGTTCAGTTCTATATAATGTCTTATTGGTTACATATAAGGTAACAAAAATACTTAACCCTTTTTTAATTAAAACTTTTCAACCTGATGCACAGCAACCATGCTGCTTTACAGCATAGCTTAAATACTTTGGCAAAGCCAATAGCTCTGGCTAAACACTTATAAGGTTCCAGAGGCGAGACCTATTGGCTATGGCAATGCTTGCCTACATTGGCAAAGGCTCGTGTACATTTGTCAAATGGTGTCAGTTATTAGCGAGCTAAAACAAGAGCAATTCCTGTGTCTGGGAATCCTCTCTTTAACCCCTTCACTGCGGCGGCTATTCCGCTGCAGTGCTAAGGGGGCGGGGCGGCCGCGCGGCGGCCGCATGCTGGTGACTGAACCGCTCCGTCACCAGCGTCGGTTGAGCTATGCTGATGACGGAGCAGTTCCGCCATGGCCCGCCCCGCTCAATAGAACGCTCCGCGCAGGCGCGAAATTCGCACCGCGCAAGAGCGTTCTATTGAGCGGGGCGGGCCATGACTGGACCGCTCCGTCATCAGCACAGCGCACCCGCAGCTGATGACGGAGCGGTTCCGTCATCAGCGTGCAAGGGGTTAACTACAGAGTGGCTACTGCCACTCTACATTGTTTGTGTGTGTTAGCATAATTATTAAAGAATACAACCTTAAAAAAGGTGGTATGCAAATTGAGCAAAAGCGTTCATGAAGTGGGTTGAATATAAAGGCGACTAGACATAAAGTATAATTGTAGGTTGCAGTCTAGTTTGAAACTTTAAATGTTTGACCTGACCAAGCTACCCCTAGGAAGAAGGCCAAACTCCAGTGGGCCATGCTGCCTCAGATTACCAATATGATTGTTTTACCTCCTGGGAGCCGCAACTTTAACACTTGCGGCAACTTTCTCCAACATGCCCTTTCTTCTTCCATGGAGTGACCTTCTACCCTTCTTACTAACTCGCTCCCCTACTTGAATATACCATCAATGAATGCCCTTACTTCTCTTGCTTGGTTCAGTCTTCCAGCGAGTGTCCTATAATCCTGTGTGTAGCAGTGCTAGGTTTCCAAAGACAACTTTATTCAAATAGATGTAGAGGCATGCTTTTTGTGCAGGATATGGCAAGCTCCCCATTTTCACTGCCAAGAATGCCAAAAGGATCATTCTATTTTGCTCTTCAACTCTCAATAGCTTCGAAATGAAGATAAGTTGACTTCATCTGCATTCAGATGTCAATAAACAAGCGATGAAGGAAGCAACCACCAGGGGCTTCAATCTTTACAACACCTCCTATACCCAGTCAGAACAGTCTGATGAAATTGAAACTTTCCCTTCGAAAGATAACTAGTGGATATTAACATAATCAAAGCACAGGAGTCTGTAATGTAGCTGAGGCTTTAGACTAGAGCAGGGAGTCTGATGCTGGCACACACACGATGAATACTATAGATAATGACACATGATTGATTATGTTTAGATCTAGTGCCCATTTGTGGTTCAAGCGCAGTTATCGCAGCTCCCTGAATTGGTAGTTAATTTGTGATCAGGTGACTTCACCTCTACTGTCTGTTTATTATTACAGCCAGTTTATTTATAGGAGTTATTGTACAAGGTTTTATTTGAAGATTTGTTTAGAGCTATAATTGTTACCATACAGATGCTTAAGGTCATTTGCAGCCTGAAGGCTTCCAGTGTCAAAGGGTGGGTTTGTGCGTTGCCCAACCGAAAACCCTCATCTGTGGCGATGGGCGCAGGCTTTCTCTTTTCCTCTCAGGTCTAGTGAACAAGGCCTTCTCTGTGTACCTAGAGCAAAGAAGGCCCGACTTGGAGCTAAAGCACTTTCTGTAGCAGGACCCTCCCTTTGGAACAGTCTCCCCACATCTCTTAGGCTATGTACTGAACACTTCCCTTTTAGAAAGATGTTGAAGACATTCTTATTCCAACATTAGGCTGGAATAACTGCACTACCGTTCTTCCCCTAAATCTTTGAGGTAGGAGCCAAAGGCGCGGAGATACTCCTCCGGGAGTCAAAGCCAGCGTGTTACAAACCTGTAAATAAATAAAGTTTGAGGCATGCATCCGATGACTTGAGTGAGTCTCAGGTGGCACTTCATAAAACAGAGGCCCAGCATGCAGGTGTGCAGAAATCCTGCCACCTCCTTAACATCCTATTCGCATATAGTTTGGATCTCGGTTAAGGATGAATTTGGCTGTATCAGTGTGTTCCAGCTGCCCAAAGCCAGGAATGCCACTTTGAGGGTCATTTGAAATGGGTTTGCGGGGGACAGGGTTCCTTAAATCTACAAAGACTTTGACACCTGCTGGACCTCCTGCTTTTCTGATAGATAGGTGTGTGCTTAGCAAACTTATTTGTGTAAGAATAATACTAACTGTTCATCTATGCCCTTTCTCTAGTCTTCCGCCCTCTGCTGGGAAGTCTTGAACCCGCCTCCCGCGCTGCCAGGGGGCCTCGGGATGGCACAGTCGGTGAACGTCGTGGAGCTTCTCTACCTGCTCAATTCTCCACTCTTACAAACTCAAGAGGAAATCCGCACACTCATCAAGGAACATCTCAGTACAGGTAGGGGATTGAGACCGAGAGTGCTGGAATGATGGGCCCAGAGAAGAGCGGGAATTTCTCAATGACACTTTGGAGGAAGAGGGGGGAAAGGGTTGGAGTTGGAAGTATTGCATGTGTATGTAATCAAGTGTGTCTTATTGGACAGCGTAGTATGTACAGAATCGCCTAAAGGCACCATGGGCTGCTCATATTTGGATTTGTTGCAGCTGACATGTCCAGAATAAGGGCACTTGGTTCTAAATCTCTCCAGAATTCCACCTGCAAAAGCCATGCGGAGAAGTGTGGCTCAATGGTTAGAGCGGCAGACCCTGATGCAGAGGTCTAGCCCGGGACCAGGGTTCAATTCCCCGCCTCAGCGGGTCTTGGGCTCAATTTCCTCGGACCTGATAATTCTCGCCTCGGTGCCTAGTCTAATCATGGGTCCCACTCTGCGACTCTGGGTAATAGCTTGCTTAATCTCCACAACGGCCCCCAAAACGCTAGGATGCCTGGCTTCACCTTGGGGGTGCCCAGGAGTGGACACCTCACAGGGAAAAGCCAGGAAGGGTTCCACAGCGGTATGCGTACAGCGCCAAGACGCCTCAGGGTATAAGTGCGCTATAAAAGTACGAATTGATTTCATTTCATTTCATGTTAACCTTCCCTTGTCCAGCCGGCAGACGTGAGCTAGCACTGGCTCAGTTAGTTGTCTCACATGCTAAATCTTGTGCCGTGTAGACAGGCTAATCTTGGAGTTAACATTTACTGGGGCCATGCCGAGTGTAACTTGGCATCTTGTGATCTGTGGTTTTAGATATCTTGCCAGCAGTGAAACACAAGCCTAACGATGTCTCCAGCAGCCTTTTCCTTTTGACTGGCTGACAGTTATGTGCTTCTCATAATGTGGACCTCTGAGTGTGGGTAGATGGAGAGTCTGATTTAAAGCTGGGGAGGGTGGGGCAGAAATGAGTTCTGGTTTCTTCACTTTACAAAATGCTTTTGTATCCTGTTTGTTGACATTTTCAAAAGACGAATACACAGTCTTAAAACTTCTAACGAAGCTCGCTGCAAGTCTGTGTGCCATTACTTTATTTGTTGATTAATAAAAATCGTTACAATCGGAAATAAAACACAATGGGTTAAAAAAAATCCCATAAAATATGAATATAGCTTAACACTGAAAACTTTAGCAGCAATAATAGAGAGCAGCAAGTCACCCACCAACATGGCTGTGAGCAGGGTGTGAGTTTGCAGAGACGACATTGCATAGCTGATGGTTGACACTAGCTCGGGCCCCGAAACCACTAACCTATAGAATGGAGGGTCCATGGGGGTGGATGCACAGATTGTATCTTCCTATATAATGCTATCTGTTTACGTGTTTAGCACAGTCCTAGCTGCAAAGCGATGGGAATTCTGTACATCAGTTGTGGTTGGGTGGCGATTCAAAACAGTGTAGTACAAGTGGAGATGATTCTTTGCCTAGAATGACATGATTTCTGGTCAGATGCTAGAGCTGGGTTTACAGTGGAGAAGCGTGGCTCAATGGTTAGAGCGGCAGACCCTGATGCAAAGGTCTGGCCCGGGACCAGGGTTCAATTCCCGCATCGGCGGTTCTTGGACTCAATTTCCCCGGACCTGATAATTCTCGCCTCGGTGCCTATTCCAATCATGGGTCCCACTCTATGACTCTGGGCAATAGCTTGCTTAATCTCCACAACGGCCCCAGCAGCGCTTGGATGCCTGGCCTCCACCTTGGGAGTGCCCAGGAGTGGACATTTCAATGGAAAGCCAGGATGGGTTCCGCAGCGGTATGAATAGAGCGCTACGAGGTCTCCGGGTAGAAGTGCGCTATATAAATACTATACATTTACATTTACAATCCAGGGCTGCAAGTTCTAAAGTGAGCAACTTGAACACCTCTCCTTAGTCCTCCTCGACCAAAACATTCTTGACAACTTCAGCTAGGAAGGGCAAAGGCCCCAAAGTAGGCAGCCAAAAAGCAGAGTTCCAGAATTGTGACTGTTGCCCAATAAGGAGAATCTGACTTGTTGACACTGAGGACGATGACGTTATTTATCTTCCAGCGGATGGTGGCATATTTGGCAGTACAAGTGCCAATCTGTAACCTTAAAAAAATGTTCATGTGAAAAATACACAGAAACAAAAAGGAAGATGATAATATGGATTTGAAAGCAGATGGATTAGTGGGAGTATGTCTGTTCCCTGTGCACCTTGTTTCCAGCAAAATTACAGAAAGAGAGCCGCAATGGTGTATGGAGTGTCCAGCTGAGAAGGCCAGCGGGTATATATGGTTTCTTCAAATGTTCCTTGGTTGGTAGTTGTTTGTTGGTGAATGGTCCAGAGCAGACAGTTGAAGTATTAAAATCCTTGAAATTACCAATATTTGTCACAATGCCTGTTGTCTTCGTCCAACAGAGCGCGGGCCGACACTTGTGAACCACCTAGTGGACTTCTATTTGGAAACAAATTCCGAACAAGCAATGCAGATTCTATCTTCAATTCAGGAGCCTCATGACAAGGTAAGAAGTGAGCCATCCTGTTAGTCTGGTCTAGTTCCATCCAAATCCACCCTACACACAGCTACACACACACTCTTAACTTTTACTTGTAGTGGAGCAGTGCTCTGGACTTTGATACCGAGTGTAACCATTAAACACTTCCTAATCTGTAACCAAGCTTGACCACTAACCACTTCCTGCTTGTTGTACTCTTTCCTCTGCTGCCTTCATACTACCTACTGCCATTAAAGGGAGCAGACCTTTGAAGGCACATAAGCCAAGATGACTCTAGTATTAAACCTGGGTAGCATTTATGATAATTCAGATGGCACTAGACACGTTTATTTTTATTCAGCATGTGGTGGAGAAGTGTGGCTCACTGGTTAGAGGAGGCAGACCCGGACGCAGAGGTCAGACCCGGGACCAGGGTTCAATTCCCGACGCGGCAAGGTCTTGAGCTCAAAAAATATCCACGGACTCGATAATTCTCGCCTCGGCGCCTACTCAAATCATGGGTACACACTCTGCAACTCTGGGCAATAGCTTGCTTAATCTCCACAACGGCCCCGAAAGCGCTAGGATGCCTGGCCTCACCTTGGGGGTGCCCTGGAGGGGGCGTCTCACAGGGAAAGCCAGGAAGGGTTCCACAGCGGTATACAGCGCCAAGATACCTTTCAGGTGATAGTGCGCTTTACAAGTATACACACGTTTACATTTACATTTATACCACACAATGTGCCTGCCATTAGTCCTGGATTGCAGTCCTAAATGACCATACAAATTGTTGCGAAGTTTACATCTCTGATTGGGGTCTGAATACGCTTGTTGAGGCGTGCTGGCAGGAAGGGTGAAATAATGTGCCTTTGTTGCGTGTGTGTTGGGCTTGCTGAGTTTTGCGTTTGATGGGTGAGGCAAGGTTGTGTTTCTATACGGATACGGGCACACAGTTCTTTCACATTTCTGCTTGATGTGTACTTAAGCAAACTGGTTTGTGTGTATAAGAACGTTTCAAGTGTGCGGTCTGTGCAGACACTCGTGACCCGCACATGAGTAGCTGCCAGACGTCTAATTGCAAAAGCCATTCACCTGCTCCTCCATACCTTCAAAAAGACAAACGCCTTTTAGTCAGCTAGCTATTAACCATATTCTACTGGCTATTTTAGGTAGCAGTGATTTACCAAAATCTGAAATTGCAGGTAATGTTTTTTTTTTTTTTTGACATTCATAGCTACACATTAATGTCCTTTTAATGAGGTTTCATATGCTTTATTCTATATTTGTTTAACTTGTTTTGTCAAATCTGCAATTCCTTGTTCTTTTTGTTTGTTTCCTTATTTTTTTTTTTTTATTAATCATAAGTGCTGCTTCGCGATCCAAAATCGCTCAGTGAAAATAATTCTTTTGCAGTGTTGGGGGAGCTTGGGATTGGCCCTTTAAAATAAATATATTATGTTCAATCCACTCCCTGAACGAACGGGGATGGAAGAAAAACTCATGAGACCATAATCAAAGTTTCATCTGTGTTATGTCAGTCGGTGATGACATATGCCTTTCAGCTAGAAAAAACTTTTAAGACCACTGTGCCAGTCACCTATAGAAAATATATACAAACCAGTGAAACTTAAAAGAAATGCTATCCTATTGCTTCACTCAAGTCAAGTAATGATTGTCTGGCTTATGTTCATACAATTCATAAATGCAATGTAGTAATATATTAAGTGGGTTACTACATAAAATGCCACATAGGAGCGAAGAGAGTCACAATGCGGAAATAAATACTAAATTGGGAATTGAATCTGCACTACATTATTGAAGATTGTATATTGCAAGACAGCGAAAAAGTCCAATCCTCGTAAAACGTGTAATAGTCAGAGAATTTATCATCTTTTCCTTGTGGTTTATAAATGTTGGACAATGGAAGGGTTTGTGATGAATTAGACATTGAAACAGACAAAGACATAAAACGCCACTGCACCAATTCTTTTTCTTGGATTAAAAATAAAAGTATTACAGTTGTTACGGAAAATATGATTGCATGAATACTAATCAATATATCCAGTACATTAAAGCAAATAGATGATACTTATAAGTGGGGTGCATGGAAATGATCCTCTATATATTATGGTTACCACTTAGTTATTTTTATAATTGTACCCCTGGAATATCTGGGATGGTGATCAAGGGGTTCTATTATAATATTGAGATGACATTGTTTTATGTTCACTATCGTGCATTTTTTCAATTTGAATAATTAGTAATCAACCCAGTCTTGGTGGTTGTAAATGTACAGATAGGGACACGTGTATTTGAATATTCTTTTTATACTGTAGAATCCATTAATTTTTGTAATGCTTTTTATTAATCGTACAGATGAGGGTATATGCATTTGACTTCATGCTCCAGTGGGTTGACTGATTGGACAGTATAACACAAATAGCCTCAACTGATTGTGTGTGCAGTTATTTAAGGCTCTTCGAGCAGGAGCCAAACCAAATTGTGGCCTATCCCTCAAGACACTCTTATTTTTAAGTTAAACTGCAGGATCCATGTAGGTGTGTGTACAATAGTATCACTACCCCTTCCTTATTATATAAAGGCTCTTAGTTCCTGCACAAGTGTCACTCTTTGTCAAAGTACACACAAGGTAAAATTAAAATTGCCAAACAACCATCACCCATACCACAAAAAAATGTGGAGAAAGAGAGTGAGCCCCTCATGGTAGAACCGCCAATGGGGTTATCTGGCTAACAATTACCAGTGTACCCACTTATCATCATAGGTAGCTCACTCTCATGAAAGTGGAAAGAAAAAGGCACAAACACACAGAAGAAAAGGACAAACACCATGTAACAATCCTTTTACTTCACAACAGTCAGGCAATGTGCTGAATGTTCGTGAAACAGCGAGTAACAGGTACCAGTCGCTGTTTAGTGTACACATTCACCAACCCCAGTGAGAAAAAGAAAAAGTGAATCTCACACATTAAAATTGCAGAACTCACTGGCCACTCCTGCTTTTATTCTGGGCTGTGAGTGCTCCAAACTAAAACAGACTCACATTGAACCAAGTTTTGTGTGAGTCTAGGTCGCCGACATGTTTCGTTGCTGTATTTTGTGCAACTTCATCAGGGCAATCAGGGGTTCACCGCTTTTAAATTCCACTTATATATTATTGTAACCTGGGGGTTGCATCTCTACTGCATACCTGCTACCTCTCTCAGGTGGACTTCCGTGTCCTCAAGATCACGTATCCTAGTGGAAACCCGCCTCCGTCTAGGCTTCCTCGCCGGTAACCAAACTTTTAGTCACTCAGCCACGGATCTTCTTTAGTGAGTAGGCCCGGTGCATGTGCGCGCCTACATACAAAGTCACTAAAAAATCACAAGAGAAAGTTCAGGTATAGATTCTAAGTAAAACCAAAGAACCACTGAAATTCACTAGTTATTGTTAAAACCACAATCCTTAACTCTGCCAACAGCTATGCAAACCGTAATTCTCACTGCGATGCTCATGCACTTAATACAACAGGTGTAATTACCCACAGCTGAATGCTTCTGAAGAGTGGCAGAGCTGTTTTGAGTGCGACCACATGGAGGTTGTTTTGCATTAAAATGTTGCCAGTGCCACCACCGACTGTGCACCAGAGGAAGAGAATTAATGTAACTTACGGATTGATAAACTGTTAAGAATGCACCATTCGCGCCCACTGCACTACCATCTGCAGTGTGGAGAATGTGACAAGTTTGTTCTCCACACACTGGTACACAAGTAGGATTTCTTTACGAAAAGAAGAAAAAAGTCTTAATGTGAGGAAAGAGCGTGTGTGTGTGTGTGTGTTTTTTTGTTACTGCTAGGCAATACCACCTCCCCCTCAGTAGGCCTTGCGCTGCTCTCCTTAACTACACTGAGTAGCTTGGCATCCTCTTCCACATGCCAAATCCCACAGCCAAAAGCACACCATATCACTGTTACACCAAATCACATAGACCTCCCAGTTTAAAAGGCAATCACACAGAGGTGCCTTAATAGTAAGTTGTTAAGGAGGTGGTTTCTGGTAGGGTTGCTTACCGTATTCAACGGTGTACGTTGGCTAGGGTGAAACCTGCTGTGTAGGTTCTGTTTATCAAAGGGGGTGATATACCTAAATAAGTAATGCTGGTCCTGGACAATCCCTGAATGTTATTTCTACACTTGTTTGTAAGAAGAACATGACAATTTGTCTAGTTCTGCTTCGAAGGCTTAAATGCCGACAAATGCTGGTTCACTCCCTAAAAGTCAGATTTAGGCTTGTAGTTTCCTCCCAGACCTTGAAGTTTTACTTCAGTCTTGTTAAACCGTTGGCTGCTGCTGTCGGCCAACGGACGTCGCGTGCACTACATCGGTAGTGCTGAGCACGTCCGTTGGCTGACGCGGCCCCGCCCGCTCAATAGAACGTTCCGCACTGGCGCGGAACGTTCAGAGTAGCCAACGGATTAAACCGTGGGTAACGTTTTTCATGCTCTAGTTATTTGTTGGAGAACTTTTTTCATGTCATCACTCTAGGGCGAGGTGATCCATTTGCCTAGGTAAACAAATCCCTCTACATCTGTTCTGAGACATGGCTCTGGGGAAGAAAGATAGGGCTCTGTCTATTGGCTGTAATCAGGTGGTTTCACCCTTTATTCTATGTTGCTTTGAAGGTGGTTGGGCGAGGGTGGTTTAGAGTCTCCTAGGGAAGAAATTGTTTTGTCTCCAGAAATGTCGAATAAGAGTAGAATTACAGAAACCGAAGAACCAGAATGTGCAGTTAGAACTACTTTCATCATTCTTCAACCAATTCAACCAGGGTTCGTATGCTCACTGAGTACTTGGGTCCTGACACTGCTGTGGGTGGGAGGCGCGAGAGAACTCTAAGGATTTAGAGCAAGGCTTTTGTTACCCGTACAAAGGGGAATGAAAGGCTGGATAGTCAGAACTGTAAGCGTAGATTAGTACACTACATGCACTCCCCAGATGCCTGTATCATTCCTTAATTCCTTTTCGCAATGATATGAAGTCTTCAAAAGTTTACAAAGTTGGGAATCCTTCAAGGGTCCTCTTAATAACCATATTATACCCACTCTGCTGTTCTAAAGTCAGCAGTTATTCCTTTGGCTTTTGATGTCCTGACTTGTTTTCTTTTGCCTGTTTCACTGCAGTACCTTCTGGACAAAATGAATGAATATCTCAGCAAGCCTGCAACCCGTCTAACCGTCCTGACACTGCTGGGTCACGTGGTCCGGCGGCAGCCTTCTTGGCGGCATAAACTATCTCAGGCACCCATCTTCCATGCTCTGCTGAAATGTCTTAAGGTATGACTTGAGCTAACAAATAGTTGAGTGATGGACAGTGCCAAGAAATCCTAGTCTACACTTGTGCCTGTAAAGTTAAGATCTAATGCTTGTAAAATTGAGTATTTGATTGACAGGATAGCTTAAAAAGCTGTATTTGCGTGACCCGGTTTATGTATTCTTATGTATTCTTTTGTGAGAGCTGCCTTTTTACTTTTTTCAAATATTTCTTTTACATTTAAAAAAATGAATTTTTGGTTCCAGTTGGTGGCAGATCAGGCCTGGTGCTGTTGCATTTTCTTTTCCATGCAATTAATGTCACTACTGCCTGACCCTTGGGTCTGCGGACTGCAGCATTCAGAATGAACAGATGCTGTAGTTTTTCGGTCTAGAGTCCCTTTTTGCTTTCCAGTCTAGTGGTAATTGGGTCGTGGTGGAGAGTTGGAAAGGATTCCAGAAATCCCATTACGTGCGAGCCCATATCTCTGCACTTGTCGCTCTGGTGATAGGGATCCTACCTCGTCCTTCATAAATGGTTGAGAGCACCCGAAGACTAGTTCAGGCCCAAGACCCTTTCTCCAAAATATGCTGTAATTTTAAAAATGTCTGGGATTGAAGTCCTAGCATATCCCCTACCTCTCCTCCATACATGTTATCTCATCATTTGCGGCCTCTACCACCTCTCACCAGAACTTGGAGATTTCCTTCTTTACAGGCTTTATTTTCATTCTTAACCATTTGGTTGGCGGTACATACAGTGCTTTTGCTCTGATTCTCTGGAGTCTGAGGAATCCACAATTTGTCCATGATTTAGAAACTATTACTGCAGTCGCCTCACTTTTTCCATCCGGACAAACATTTTAGTAAAAAGGTACTGTTGGGTTGATAGAGCCATATTTTCAAGGCTCTGTCTATAGAGGAGTCTATTTAAGAAGAATCTCACAAGGAGTACCTCTTGCAGGGAATCCTCTTACTGTCAGAATTGCACCCAGCTGTCCCAGATCATCAACATTCTCCCAATAGTTGTTGGTAACTTGAGTGCTACTGCCTTATTCCCAACCTGGACAGCATCATACCACTCTGCCCATTGGACATTAGGCAGCCACCATTATTCCCTTTAACCATTTTTCAGAGTTACCAGTACCTTTTACTGAGTGTTCTCTAACCTACACTATATCCGGGAATGAGCGTTTTTCCAGTTCCATATGCCACTGGAAAATCTTTCCATTTAGTTTGTTATTCTTAAGGTGGTGGGTATCTGCAGCATCTGGGCCGGGGGCCGCCTGGTATTCAATGAAACCTTCCAACCCCCAGGCATTTCTGAAAACTAGACACCTGCATGAGTGCAGGGTGATGTGACTTGTGCAGATCCTACTAAGGTGTCTGAACCAGAACTCTGCAAACATCAAACTTCATCAGAAATCACAAAATGTCTTCAAATTTTTGTCTGGGGGAAAAAAACTTCTGGAATTTGCAATGATTAACAAAGTCCTATCCAGCGTGACCACACTTCTCCCTATAACATTGGTGTCCCACTTATGTGGTTAGGCCTATTGCTTGGGAGCAGAGAGGCCCAGTAACACTCTGTGCAACATCAAAAACCTCTATCAGTTCATGGGATGTGAGTAGCTGCTCTATTTCGACCCAGGGTCATCTGTCACTTGTGAAAAACAGCTAACCCCAGACATTTCTGAAAACTAGACACCTGGGAATACAGTTTATCTTGGCCTCATGGCTCCCACTTGCTGTACATAACCAGATTGCATTGTAAAACTGCCTAAATGCCTAATTTCCACTCATTCCATGAGGGGTGATTGCAAGCCCAGGCCTTAGGCTGGCTGGCACCCACAAGTTCCCATCACCATAGGCTTTACTAAAAATCCAAGACCTGGCAGAAATCAAGGTTGGTGTGACTTGCATGGACACCAGTACATTTTCATTTCCAGAATGTCCTGCAAATATTACATTTATGAAAATTTTTCTTACTTTCCAAGACCAGGGGCGACCAACCAACAGTACATATTTCCGAAAACTAGCAAGTATGGGATTCCAGGCCACTTTAGTGCACAAGGATCATTTCCCTTATTACCCAGAATACTATGTACATTTTAATGTGAGGTTGAAAAAAAACTCTGTCCTCATGAAAAATATCATAATTACATATATAAAATGCAGTAAAATATTTAAAGTTTAAAAGTACCATAGAACCAAATAGGCCCATAGAAAGCCTAAGGGAGAACTCACTTTAGTAACGTATCAGTGTCATTATGTATTGGTCCACATTCTAGCCAATCAGGCTGTAGCTCCCTCTAGAACCTTCTCCTCAGAAGCCCAAGTCCTCAGATTTTCTACTGCACGTCGTGTGAAGGGAGTCTCCTTGAGCTCTGCTCAGTTTTTCTTCATACATAGCTGTTTTTTCTTCTCAGATGTCTTCTTCAAGGAAATCTTTGTTTAGGCCATGTCCATCTTGTGGTAAATTGTGTCTCTTTCATGAAGATCCACACAGTAAATGTATTTACTGTCTCTACCCGGACCATGAGGTGAAGAACTGTAAGTACTGCCGTACTTTTCCACCTAAAACTTTAAGAGACAGAGAGGCCTGTCTCCTTCTGTGGCTACAGAAGTTGAAATCTACAGACACGGTGCTCTCGGAGGTTGAGAGTGTCTCTTCTTTCCAGTCTAAGACCTCTCAGAAGCGTGGGTCGGAGACTGAGGTGCCTTCTCCTTTTCTCAAGAAAAGTAGACTTGTGGGAACCTCTTTGGCTGTCTCCCCACAGGATTTGCCTCCAATTACGCCTACGGGACCTGGCTCTCTGGCGTCACTGTCTAAAGCCATGCCTTCGTCTTCTAAAATGGGCACTGGCTCGTCGACGGGCTCGTCGATGCGTCCGTCGACGACCTCTGCGACGACGAGATCCGTGGATGCTGTCTCCACGTCGACGACGACATGTTCCATGTCTTCAACGACTACGTCGACGACGAGCCATGAGGTGAGACCCATTACCTCGATCGTAAAGATCACGTCGACGGCTGTCAAGTCAACACCGTCGACGAAGAAAACCTCCGACGCGTCACCCGTCGATGCACTCCTCGTCGTCGACCAAGACCACAGCTTCGTCGTCGACCAAGACCACAGCTTCGTCGACGGGCCGCCGTCTGTCAACGGGATCTTCATCGTCGACGGCCCCCTCGTCGACTATCATTGCATCGTCGACGGTTGTCGCACCGTCGACGGGCCAAACTTCGGGATCATCTTCGTCCACGAGCAAGACTTTGCCCCCGTCGACGCCGTCGTTGACGGCGAAAAAATCTTCGTAGACTAAGGATAAATCACGTCCGTCTCAGTTACGGTTTTTCAACCGGCTTTTGGATCTTCCACCACTACGTCGACGGCGCACCATCCTTTGGCCACGGCTACCACCTTCACAGTGGTCACTGCCTCAACGTTTAAAAAGGTGCCTTTTTATACAATTGAGTCCTATCAAAAGTGGTTCTACTCTTCCTGACCAATTGTTTCAGTCTGCGGAAGAGGACTCTAATGATGGTTCAGAGGTGGGGAATGTCTTCGGCCAAGCGTCTAGCCCATCCAAACATCAAGTGCCAAGATTATGATGAAGAGGAGGAAGAAAACGTCGAAGATGGTACGGATCTATTTCCTGTGGACACTTCAGAGGCACCTATGGCGGAACAAACGACACAGATACCACTGTCTTTGGTAATGAATCTGTAGCACATGCTGGACGATTACAATCGAAGATTCCCGCCGTCCAGGCCTGTTTCTCCAGTGCCGCAACCTGCTCCGGAGCCTCTAATTCCTGCATCAGCTCCTCCCAGGTCACCGGTACGTACCCAGCAGGATACGGATAATGAGGATCCAGACCCTCACAACCCAGATCAGGATGATGATGACGCTGGCCTTCAGGAGTGGGACGACTACAGGGCTCATTCACCTTCGACCCCACCAACGTCGCCTCTGGCTTGCAGTTTCCATAACTTGATGGTCCGCGCTGCGAAGAGGTTTCACCTCACTTTGGAAGTGCAACAGACTGATTGCTTTCTATACGATTTCAAAGACTTACCTCAACAGCAAGCTCACACTATTCCGATCATCGACCATGTTTGGGAGGAAGGCCTCAAATTGATGGAGAAACCAAATTCAATTCCAGCTGTCTTACCAAGGCTGGATAAAAAATATAAAGCGCCACGGAACTCTCCGGCATGCCTAGTGTCTCAGCCTAAGGCGGATTCCGTCATTACTCAAGCAGCTCAAAAAAGGTCCCACAATCCTGCCACACCTCTCACATCTCCTCCTGATCAGGAAGGCAGCAAGCTGGACTCCATAGGGAAAAAATGTACCACCATGGCAGCCACTACTGTAAGGGCAGCTAATTCCTTGGCTATTCTTGCACGGTATGAACTCCAAATGTGGTCCGAAATTGCAGCATACATTCCACAATTTCCGGATGCCATCCGTGCGGAAGCACAAGCCATCATTCAGGAGGGAGAAAAGATCTCTTCAGAGATTATTGACTGCGCCCTTGACATTTCCTCTACGGGGTTTAGACAATTGGCTGGAGCTGCAGTTTTGAGGCGTTAAGGCTGGTTAAAGTCTACAGCATTTCGCCCGGAGGTTCAGGCTAGAGTCCTCGATCTACCATACGATGGTGATTCGCTTTTGCAAACATGTCGACGATGTCCTTGAACCAATCAAAAAGGATACAGATACGGCCAAGGCTATATCAACCCTACAGTATAGAAAGCGGCCATTTCGAGGGGCACGTGGTAGAGGCGGCAATTCTTCCACTTTTCGTGGCTCAAACCAATATCGCTCATACAATGACAACCGTCAAAGAAATACTTACCAGTCCCATAATCGACAGACCTCCTCCAGGCCATACCAGAGGAAAACAACATACAGAGGTGGTTCTAATGCAAAGAAACAGTGACAGTCCCAGCGTCAACCTTCTGCCGACTGTAAAAATTGGAGGGCGAATCTCCAACTACATCTTGAATTGGTCGAACATCACCTCAGATCAATGGGTCCCAGATGTGATTTCAAAAGGACATACCCTGGAATTTACGAAATGTCCTCCCAATCGCCCTCCTACTGGTCCGCTCCCTCCCAATTTCGAGGAACTATTGGCGCAAATCAAATTAATGATCAGGAAGGTTGCTATCGAGGTAGTACCGCAAGGCCAGCGAGGCAAGGGCTTTTACTCCCGCTTCTTTTTAGTCAAGAAAAAGTCGGGGGAGTGGCGCCCCATTTTGGATTTACGGGCCCTAAACAAATTCATCACCTCAAACTTTTCAAATGTTGACCTTGCTCCAAATTTTGCATTATCTCAACCCCGGAGAGTTCCTCTCCACAATTGACCTCCAGGACGCGTACTTTCACGTGCCAATTCACCCCAGGCACAGGAAGTACCTCCGTTTTACAGTCGGACACCTCCACTTTCAATTCAGAGTTCTGCCGTTTGGCCTACGCTCAGCACCGAGGGCCTTTACCAAGATCATGGCCCCGGTAGCTGCTTTTCTGCGCCTGCAAGGCATTCAGTTTTATCCATACCTGGACGACTGTCTTATAAAGGCCCCAACCCTCCAGCTGGCAAACCAGCACACTCAGGTTTGTCTCTCTCTTTTTCAAAATTTGGGCCTTTCCATCAATTGCCAGAAGTCACACTTTCACCCGTCTCAGCGACGAGATTTTCTAGGAGCCTCGCTAGATTCTCGGCTAGCAAAATTCTTTGTCTCCCAGGAAAGGCAGGACCGCATGCTCAAGATGGTACGATTCCTGCAGTCAAAACTGTGCGTTTTAGTCCGGATGTTGAAATCATTCCTGGGCATGGCTTCCTCGTGCATACATTTGATCCCCAACTGCAGGCTACATATGAGGGTCATTCAAGAGGAACTAGACATGCAGTGGAATCAGATTTCAGGATCGTTCAACGACAGGATCATTCTCACGCCCCGCATTCAGGTAGCTCTGAAATGGTGGTCTCACCCTCCGAACATATCCATCGGTTGGTCTTTTCAAGACGCGACTCCGACTCGGACTCTTATAACCGATGCGTCCCTAGAGGGTTGGGGAGTGCACCTCGAAGAAATGTCCGTAAAAGGAAAGTGGACGGCAGTCCAGCGCACTTGGCACATAAACCGCCTGGAGCTTCTTGCGATTTTCCTTGCCCTGAAGTCTTTCCAGAGGTTAGTGAGAACAGACAACACCACCAGCATGCACTACCTCAACAAGCAGGGCGGCATGAGGTCCCGTCTGCTTTCCCGACAAGCACAGGAGATATGGAACTGGGCGATTCATCACCAAGCATCTTACAGCCATCCATGTGCCGGGTGTTTCCAATGTTCTGGCGGACTCGCTCAGCAGATCTCTCTCGGACAATCACGAGTGGGAACTCAACCAACCAACTCTCGAGTTCATTTTCCACCAGTGGGGCCAGCCGCAGATGGATCTCTTTGCGATTGCCGCAAACAGGAAATGCCAACGCTTTGCAAGTCGTCATCCCCACAGAGAGTCGAGCGGAAATACATTTTCGATCAACTGGTCGAACGAATTCATCTACGCTTTCCCTCCGCTTCCTCTGATTCTGCGCCTGTTGCACAGGATGAGGCTTCAACCCTGTCATGTCATCCTGATCGCACCCAAGTGGCCGCGGCGCCCACGGTTCTCGGACCTTTTGTTGTTTTCCCAGAACGAGCCAATATCGCTTCATCCTCTGCCCCACTTCCTCACGATGAAGCTAGGGCAGATTTGCCACCCAGATCCGGCATATCTCCAGCTCCATGCCTGGAACCTGAACAAAATGAATTTGCACATCTAACCATCGACGCAGATTGCAGGGAAGTGTTGGCGCACGCTCGCGCTCCATCCACCATTAAAACCTATCGGCTGAAGTGGAAGCGTTTCTGTGTTTGGTGCCACTGACCTTGGATCCAATGACCGCCAAACCGGAACAAATCCTGCCTTTTTTCCTATCCCTTGCAAAATCAGGACTTTCTCTCTCTCCACTCTTAAGGTGTTTCTCGCAGCACTTTCCCGTTTCTGTCATGACGGTTCCACGTAACTGTATTCCTCTAGAGTCATCCAACAGTTTTTCAAAGGCCTTTTCCGGATGTTTCCACCCATTCGTCGCCCTCCACCTGCTTGGCGACTAAATCTGGTTTTGTCTCAACTCCTTCTACCTCCTTTCGAACCCATCCATTCCGCAACCTTAAAATTCCTCACGTGGAAAGTTGCTCTGCTGCTCGCCTTGACGTCATCTAGGCGTGTTAGTGACATCCAGGCATTCACGATTCGGCCTTCTTTTCTCCAGTTCTCCAATGAGGCGGTTACGCTCCGTACTAATCCAAAATTTATCCCGAAGGTTCTAAGTGATTTTCATCTCAATGAACCTGTCATTCTAAAGACTTACTTTCCTCATCCACAAACTCCTGCTGAACGTTCATTACATTCATTGGATGTGAAACGCTGTCTTAAGTTTTACATTCAGCGTACTACACCATTCAGGAAATCAGACCAGCTGTTTGTGGCCTATGGTCCGATCTGCAAAGGACAACCTGTTACCAAACAGACTATTACCAGGTGGATTTCCTCCACCATTACTTTTTGTCATCAACGGGCGGGCAAGCCCCTTCCTGCTCCAGTACGGGCTCATTCAACTAGAGCCTTGTCAACCTCTACTGCCCTCTTTGCGGGGGTAGCTCTACGACACATTTGCAGAGCTGCTACGTGGTCAAGCAGCCATACTTTTACGAAGCACTATTGTCTCCAATCAACAGACGCCGCGGATGCGGTAGTGGGACAAGCGGTGCTGCGTAATCTTTTCCAGTGAAGAGGAGCCTCTGTTGCTACCCACCTCCAGTCATAAAGGTATTTTCTCATGAATTTGACTATATTGCCTTTTTAAATGATATGAGAATGTATACTTGGAGTTTTTTATGTTACCTTTATGACTTATGTGATGATTTACTGCTTTCTACTTTTATTCAAGCATGTGAATCTATGAAAGACACCCCTAATACTGGACATGAACAGAAGTTACTTCCCTGTAAAATGTGGTTCTCCAGTATTGGTGTCTTTCATAGATTCACATGCGACCCTCCCTTCCTCCCCTCAGAGGCTCTTTTTCTCCTCAGGCACTTTTGGGTTACTTGGTGCTACGAAAATCTGAGGACTTGGGCTTCTGAGGAGAAGGTTCTAGAGGGAGCTACAGCCTGATCGGCTAGAATGTGGACCAATACATAATGACACTGATATGTTACTAAAGTGAGTTCTCCCTTAGGCTTTCTATGGGCCTATTTGGTTCTATGGTACTTTTAAACTTTATATATTTTACTGCATTTTATATATGTGTATATGTAATTATGATATTTTTCATGTGTGTATATATATATATATATGTATATATTACTGCTATTCTATGTACCGTGGGACTCCCACTTCGACGACGGGGAATATTCAAGCATGTGAATCTAAGAAAGACACCAATACTGGAGAACCACAGTTTACAGGTAAGTAACTTATGTTCTTCTCTGGTTGACCAAGGCCTAGATATTGAAGCCAGGAAAGTGATGGCAAAGTGGGGGCTTTTAGGCAACAATTTGGCGTTCACATGGAATTCTGGGTCAGAAAACACACTATCTGTGCAACCAAAATCACACTGGATTGCCCTGGGGTTCCAGTTGTCAGAAATGGCCTGGAGTTGATTGATTTCCTCGGTGCCACCCGATCCAGACCTCACATCTTTCAGCCATCTCCTAGGGAAAATAGGAGGGAATTTTTATTTCTTTGATTGTTGTTTTGAGATGTGTGCCGGCAGGGATGTGTTTCAAACCCCAATCTCTCTCTTCACTGGATAAGAGTGATTGCTGTCTAAGGGTGCCTGTACCTGGGCTTTCTGACTTTGTGCCTTATGCAGCCAGGGTTTAGTTGATGCTGATGATCAGTTTAGAGATTATTCTGGTTATTGCTTTGTCAGTGTGGCAGCAGAGGTGGTAAGCAAGGCTGCTCCTGAAGTTAGATTATAGACTTCTGTGCGTTTAGTTATCACTAGTGTTTACTATCGAAGTGTACTCACACTGGCGCAAAGGGATAGCAGGGCGATTAAGAAGGTTGGTTAAGGTGCACGATTGATAGGTAGCTATTGAAGTGCTATGTGAAGACAGATCAGCGAAATGTTGTGAGGGGAAACGATAAATAAAGGTCCTTGAAAGAGTGGAGGACAGGAGTGAGGGGCAGTTGTTAGAAAGTAGGTTTGTTTTGTGGACCTTGTCTACATCTTTTATCGTGGACATTCTGGCTGAGGCCATGAGAGATGCTTCTGAGATCTGTAATGTGAAATAGCAATGATGACAGAGGTACAGCTGTGAGGTTTCCTATTTACTCCTCAGATGCCAGTGCTCTGTGAGGTTTTGTACAAACTGTCTTGCAGGATTATTTTGTAACTCCAGGCAGTGTCCTGAACCTCAAATCCCGCCTTCAATCAATTACTGCATGAGGTAAATGTTTTGTTTAACCAACAAGATGGAGGCTGTGTTTTCCTAAACTGAGAGGAACCCAGTTTTGCAGCGTGAATCTTTCTGGATTCACTATGCTGTGCATATTCCGCAATCTGGTGGTTGGGTCCGGAATCGTAGTATTTTTTTATCTTTTTTTTTTTTTTGTCGTCGTAGCCCAGGTGGGCGTCGACGTCCCACCATTTGGTGTACCTTCGGTGACGTCGGCGTGCTTCCGGCGGAAGCTACCACCTTTGGGCGCCATCTTCAGATTCTTTTTTCCGCCGTTGGGTCTGGATCGTCGCGTGAAGCTCCAGAAGTTTTTTGGAGGAGAAAAGGAGGAAATACAGCAACTCTTCAACGGTGAAGACCTGAGAAGAACGGGAGACGAGGACCATCAGAGAAGAGACCACGAAGAAAGGAGAGAACTTCGAAATCTTCGACGTCCTTAGAGGAATGCGCACACAGGGGGCCCCCTGAGCGCAGGGATGTACAAGACACCCTTTAAATTCTGCAAGAACTGCCACCACAAATTCGCGCAGAAGGACCAGCACCCGGTCTGCAACCTCTGCCTGCCAATCGACCACGAGAGCAGAGACTGCAACGCCTGCTCCGTCTCCAAGCCGAAGACACTCTGAGTTCGAGAGACAGAGGACAGCTCACCACACGATGCAGGGCAAGGGCCAAGCCCCGACGCTTTATGAACTGGGCCTCTCCACCGACGACTAGGACAACATCGCCAAAGGCCCAGATGACTTCACGGTCGCAGAGACCGATAAGAAAACGCCTGACAAGGTAGGAGAGTCTACGACCCCGAAAACCCCCACAGGGTCTCGAAAGCCAGAGGCAGACTCTCGAAAGTCTGAGCCCAGAGCCTCGAAAGGAGCACCGGCGCCGAAAACTCTACGTCCGAAGCTGCATCCTCCGAAAAAGAGCCCAGCGGATCCTCCGAGAAGGACTCCCGGAGGCCGAAGACCAGCGAAAAGCAAAGGTCATCGAAGCTAGCCCCCGAAAAAGGGCCTTCGACTTCGAAGAAAGTTTCGACGTCGCCGCCGAAAAGAGCAGCCGAAACGCTCGACGACTAGCAGGCCGCAGAGAAAGAAAAGAAGGCTCGAGGCCGAAATGGAGAACATCCTTCAGAGAAAGAAAGACTTCGATGAAAAGATGAGAAGTTACAAGATCCCCTCGAAGCCGGCACCGGCTGTCGCTGAGGTACAGGAGCTCGAGGAGTTCGCCGTCGAAGAGACGCCGAAAACTCCGGAACCCTCGGAGCACGAAGAGGAAGAAGACCTCTACTACACAGAAGGGGATCACGGGTAACAGCAGTCAAGCTACGGCTCAGGTTCCTCGACAGCCCAAGACCAGGAATGGCAGGACATCTAGGCCGAAAACCCGGAGGAGGCTGTGGAAACATACCCCTCGAGGCCTTCGCCACCGGATGACATTGGGGCATACAATGAGGTGGTCAGGAAGGCGGCAGCAGCTTATGGAGTTAAGCTGGAAGAGGAGAAGCCAAAAGCAGACTTCCTGCTCGAGACATTGCTCCCCATACAGACAAGAAGGCAGTTCTTGCCCATGCTCAAGAGTATCACAGACCAGGGGAAGGAAGCCTTCAAGGACCCGGCTACATGCAGATCAGTAACGCCGAGGACGGAGAAGAAATACAAATTCTCCTCCCAAGACCCAGCTTACATCAAGGGATCCGTCCCAGCAGATTCAATAATTGCTGCAACGGCCAGGAAAAGGGCAAACGTCCCAACAACATCTGGATGGACCTCCACCTGACAAGGAAAGCAGGAGGATGGATCTAACTGGCAGGAAAATTGAGAGGAACGCTGCAACGCACTGGCGGATGGCGAACTCCAACGCACTCCTGAATAGACATCAATACCAGCATTGGCATGAGATGGGCCAATTGCTCAAGCACCTCCCGGAACAATACCGTGAAAGGGCATCACACCTTGTGGAAGAGGGGAAAAGCATCACCAACTCGTGCCTAAAGACAGCCTTGGATGGGGCAGAAACATCCAGCAGACTGATGGCTATAGGCATCACAGAGAGAAGGCAAGCCTGGCTCAGGATCTCAAGCTTCAAGGCTGAGGTGCAGAACAACATCCTGAACACACCTTTCAACGGTGAAACACTGTTCGGAGCCCCAGTTGATGAAAAGCTCACCCAACTGAAGAAGGACAACGAGACGGCAAGGTCCATGGGGGGTCCTGCAATTCAGGGGAATGAGGAGGGGCACTCCTACACGGAGGCCGAACGGCAGAGGTGGAAGTCAGCGAGGAGATTCACACCAGAGTTTCCACCAGGGGCAACAGAGTGACAACCAAGGCCACCAGGGCCAGCAGAGGCAAAGCTGGAACTACCAGAGCAGGGGCCAGTCCTTTCGGTCAAGAGGAAATGGACGGGGCCAGAAAAGGAGAGGCGGTGAACAACCCCCCTCTAAGTGACTTCACACGGAAGAAGGTGCTCTCCCACTCGAACCCTCCAGGGGAGGAGCACGGGAAAACAAAGAGGAGAGGGCTACACGGACAAGACACAAAGGAACATGTGACGCAGGTAGGAGGAAGATTGAGATTTTTTCTCCAGGAGAGGCAAAAAATAACAGACCAGTGGATACTCAACATTATGCAGTTCGGATACTGCATAGAGTTGGAAAAGAGACCACCAAACAGAAAACCAAAGAAAAGAGAGCACTCGGGAAGAGAGCTGAAATTACTGCAAGAGGAAGCTCAAGAACTCCTCCTCAAAGCGGCCATCGAACGGGTCCCTTTCAAAGAACGGAACAAGGGAGTGTACTCAAACTACTTCCTGGTGCCAAAAGTGGACGAAAGTCTAAGACCCATCCTGGACCTACGGTTCCTAAACAAATACGTCAAAACTCAAAAATTCAAAATGACGTCCCTGCAAGCGGTCATCCCACAGATAAAGGCCGGGGACTTCTTGTCCACCATAGACCTCAAAGATGCGTACCTGCACATCCCCATGAACAGGCAGCACAAGCACATGCTAAGATTCACAGTGAACAAGGATCACTACCAATTCACGACCCTGGCTTTCGGACTAAAGTCCGCACCAAGGGTGTTCACCAAATGCCTCGCGGCAGTGGCCGCACATCTAAGAAGGAGGGGGATACACGTGTACCCCTACCTCGATGACTGGCTCGTAAAGGCAAGCTCTTACAAGACATGCAAAGATCATGCAGAACAGGTGACGAACGCTAGCAAGCCTGGGGTTCTCCATACAATGGGGCAAATGCTCGAAGGAACCAGAGCAAGTGAAGATCTTCCTGGGAGCCCAGATCGACACCGTCCAATGCAGGGTGTTACCCAGCGAAAAGAAAACCCTCAGCCTACTGAGGGAGAAACATCACTACCAGAAGGGGCGAGCTCTGACAGTGAGGACTGTGAGCAAGATCTTGGGAATGATGGCGTCATGCTTACACCTGGTCCCCAATGTACGCCTACAAATGAGACCACTCCAAGAGTGGCTGCAACAGCAATGGTCACAAGCTACAGGAAGTTGGGAGGATCTAGTGGTTGTAACGCACAGGGTACAGGAAGAGATAAGGTGGTGGACCAAGGAGAGAATAACAGAAGGGAAACCTCTAACACCACCGGGCCCAACAGTGACCATCACCACAGACGCATCTCAGAAGGGGTGGGGCGCACACATGAACAGGCTCAGAGTGAGGGGTCTGTGGAGCCCTACAGATGCAGTCAGACACATCAATTACCTGGAACTGAAAACAGCTCAAGGCTTTTCAGAAACACCTGTACAACCACAAGGTGCTAATACAAACAGACAACATCACAACGATGTTTTACATAAACAAACAGGGGGGAACTCAATTGTTCCCTCTGTCAAGCTTGGCACAGGAAATCTGGAAATGGGCTATACCACTAAAAATAGACCTGCTAGCCATACACCTGCCAGGGAAGGACAATGTAGAAGCGGATTGGCTCAGCAGGCAGACTTCAGCGTCCCACGAGTGGGAACTCAACAGTCCGGAAACAGAGAGACTATTCAGGAAATGGGGCACGCCAACAATAGACCTGTTTGCAACACGCCGGAATGCAAAATGTCAATACTTTGCATCCAGGCAACCAGAGGCACTGTCACAGGGGAATGCCCTATGGATAAGCTGGTCAAAAACATTTGCCTACGCTTTTCCCCCGATACCACTGATCCCCAGGGTTCTCAACAAATGCATGAAGAGCAACATGACGCTCATCCTTGTGGCACCACAATGGGCCAGACAGACCTGGTATTCTCAGATAATGGAGATGGCGCAGGGGCCACCCCACAAGTTCACAAAAAGAAGAGACCTACTCTCCATGGAAAACTGAGTAGTTCTACACCCAGAGCCGGAGAGCCTCAACCACTCAGCCTGGGTCCTGAGGACTTAGAGTTCGCACACCTAAAACTACCAGAGAGCACCCTGCGGGTGCTGCGAGAGGCAAGAAGGCCCAGCACACGCAAGTGCTATGGGGAGAAATGGAAAAGATTCACTCAATGGTGTTGCAAGAAAAAACTCCATAGGAAACTTACCAAGGAATCCACGGTGCTAAGGTACCTCACGCACCTAATTAAGGCTAAGCTAAGCTCCTCCTCGCTGAGGGTGCACCTGGCAGCGATTGTGGCATACACAAGAGGAGAAACAGGGAGAAGCTTCTTTACATCCCAAGTCGTAAAAAGATTCCTAGAAGGGGCTAAAAGAATAGCGCCACCAAAGAGAATGCCGCCACCGGCCTGGAACCTAAATGTGGTACTGACGGAGCTCATGAAAGCACCTTTCGAACCCATCCACAAAGCTTCACTGCAAATGCTAACGATGAAGACGGCCTTTCTGGTAGCAATAACCTCGCTACGAAGGGTGAGCGAACTGCAGGCACTCACACTGCAGGAACCCTACATCCAGATACACAGTGACAGGGTCGTGATGAGAACAGACCCACACTTCATGCCAAAGGTGGTGTCAAGGTTCCACATGAATCAGAGTATTCAGATCCCTAGTTTCTTCCAAAACCCCACTACAAGCGCTGAGAGGTCGCTCCACACCCTAGACGCAAGAAGGGCTGTGATGCACTACATTGAAAGGACGAAGGAACACAGGAAAACCAAACAGTTCTTCGTATCCTTCGCAAACAGTTACATGGGCAAACCAGTGACTAAAAACACCATAGCTCGATGGATCGCACAGACAATAAAATTCTGCCACAAACAAGCTGGCCAGGAGCTAACAGGAGGGGCACAGGCCCACTCCACCAGGAAGAAAGGAGCAACAATTGCCTTTCTGGCCAACACACCAATTCAGGACATATGCCTGGCGGCAACATGGACTTCGGTGCACACTTTCACTAAGCACTATTGCGTGGATGTACAAATGAACAAAGAAGCAAAAGTAGGACAAAAGGTGCTTCAACATATATTCAACAACCAACGCTCATCTTCCACCCAACCGCCACAAAAGTAACGAAAACCGCTACAAAATCTATGCACAGCATAGTGAATCCAGAAAGATTCATGCTGCAAAACGAATAGTTTCTTAGCTGTCGGTGTAATTTTGCAGCTTGAAGATCTTTCTGGATTCACTAGCGATCCCACCCGCCTCCGCCAGAAAGATGAGGCTGGAGAAGAAGGTGGAAACACATAGAAACGAAAGCAAGTTGAAGCTTACAAGATACGTGAAAAGAATTACGTTGAAAAAACGATTAACAAACATAGCCATGGATTCACTACAAAGACAGAAAAGAAAAGAGACAGAAAAAAGAATCCGAAGATGGAGCCCAAGGGTGGTAGCTTACGCCGGAAGCACGCCGACGTCACCGAAGGTACACCAAATGGTGGGACGCCGACGCCCACCTGGGCTACGACAAAAAAAAGAAAAAAGACTACGATTCAGGACCCAACCACCAGATTGCGGAATATGCACAGCATAGTGAATTCAGAAAGATCTTCAAGCTGCAAAACTACACCGACAGGTAAACTATTTGTTCTGTCCCTTCTGACCGATTTGTTGTTGCTTTGAGATTGAATCCTCTAAAACTTTTCGCCTGTGGCTTCCCTCCAGCCATTCTCCAGTTATCTCACCCTCCGCCCTCCATTGTGACGCGATAGCAAATTACTTCACAGATAAATTAGACCAGATTTATTGCAATTTTGATGCTCCACCATCCTGAGTGATCTCTCCTTGGACCAGTTAGGACTGCTCCCAGATCCTAAAGTGCATAGGGGAAACTTTGCTAATGTGTCCAGGGCCCAGGTTGAGAAACTGATGTTGGAAGTTAAATCTGGCTTTCCTGTGGACCCCTGTGCCAGTTTTATTTTTTCACCACTTATCCCCAATTTTTAAGACCTTATTTGACGGCAATTTTTAATTCCTCCCTGTTGAATGCAGAGTATCCGGACATCTGGAAACAAACTCTAATCCTCCCCTTAGCCAAAAAAGCAGGATTAGATGTCTCAGTTCTATCAAACTAACACCCTATTTCCATGCTTCAATTTATGTTCAAGGTTTTGGAATGACTCCTCAACAGATAGTTGACAGCCTTCCTAGAAAACCGTAATCTTTTGGACCCTCTCAGACCTTATTCAGAGCCTCGAATAGCATAGAATCTACTCTTCTGGCCGTCCTGGACAACACAAGATTAGAAGTAGATCAGTGCAAAGCTGTTGCCCTGATTCTACTTGATCTTTCCGCTGCATTTGACACTGTCTCGCATTGTCAATGGATAAATAAACTCCACAAGCATAGGGCTTCATTCCCCGCCCAATGCTGGTTTGGGTCATTCCTGAACAAAATGACCCAGGCTGTTCAGCTGAACACAGTCGGTCCTCTCCCCACAGCTCCAAATGCCGGGTACCCCAGGCTCTTCATTGAGCCCAACTCTTTCTAATGTATTCTTTTCACCTCAGGCCGAGCTGGTCCCCAAGTGGGGATTTCAGATGTGCTCATATGCTGATGACATGCAATTAGTCATCTCTATAGCGGAGAAACATACTGACACTCGACTGAATCTATTTAGATGCCTCGCTGAGGTCGCCATCTGGATGAGAGTGCATTGGTTAAAACTAAATGCGGAATACATCTGAAATGTTATTATTTGGTGGTGCCCACATGATTTGGGACTCCTCATGGAGGCAGGTGTCTTTGGGACCCGGATCGGGGCCAAAAGAGTTGCTAAAAATCTGGGTGTTCTTATTGATGAGTTCTTGACCATGCAGGAATTCTTACTCTTCTACTGGATCCCAATAAAGCGGCGCAGGACCATAGTCCAAGCTCTTGTAATCAGTAGATTGGACTATGGTAACGCCCTCTACATGGGGATGGCAGACTACCTCTTAACCCAACATAGCAGCAAAGCTCATATGCAATCAAGACCGATGCAGTTCCACCTTGGCCTGTCTAGAACCAATTCATTAGCTTCCTATCCAAAAAAGGGCAAAATTCAAACTCTTTCGTCACACAGAGGACTACACAACCCTGGCCCTGTGATTCCTTGTGCCAAAATGAAGTTTTAAACGCCCTCAAAAAATCTGAGTTCCACTAACTTAGCCTTGGCAAATCCATACAGATCAAAAAAAGTTAGAATCCGGAGGCCGATCTTCTACCCATCTTGCGGCAGTCCACTGTAATCTGGACCTCCGCTGCACAGATGCGTACCTTTTCTTCAGAAAGAAGCTTAAAACGTGGCTTTGCCATGATTATCTTCTCCTAACCCTTTGGTCTCTCCATCAGCAATACAATATGTGGCATTTATAGCGCCATGATATCCCCCTGGGGTTGACTGTTGGCGCTTTATAAATACTGCTAGATAACACAATATCACTTCATTAACCGCATGCGTGCGGTGCAGATTTCCGCGCTGCGCTGCAGTTCGCAAAAACCCGCGGTTCATGACGAGCTCAGCTCGTCATGAGCGTACGAGAGGTGTACCTCATGACGAGCTGAGCTCGTCATGAGCGTCGAAGGAGTTAAAGAAAAGTTGGTTCTTTAGCGGTTTGAAGGGGTGTTTTATTAGATTACTCTTGAGTAGTTTCAATATATTTTTCCTTGGATTTAAATCCTGCACTGGAACGTCTAGATGCCCATAAACTGTACACAGCTCCATCGTAAACCATGTCCATGCGTGTCTTGCCAGGTAACATCCTTCCTGAAAGTAACAAAGCAAAGTGAATCTGATTGTACGCTGGGCCAGTAAAGGCTGCATTTCTTTTTATATTTTTGAAAGATCCATTACCTTTTGGCCATTGAGCCCACCTAAGTAGATCGTAGTTTATGATCAGCTTAGGAATTGAGCTGTGGAGTCTTTAGGTGTTGCTTGCCAATCCAAGGCTCTCTGTTTGCGAAAAGGCCTAGTGTCCGCTTCGAGTGGACTAGAGCTCGCCCTCTGCATACCATTGGTTGGCTTTATTTTCACTCTCCCTTACTTTTTGTTTGTTCGCTTGTCAGGGCTTTTCTTCCTGTTCTTGTGCATGTTCTTCCACTGCTTGCTTTTTAGGCACTGTTTTCTGTTTGGTTAGGGACTCCATACCATTGGACACAACCAGCTCCTCATGTCTGCGCCATCTAGGTATTCATCAAGCCCGCAGCACCTTTCCTGAATTACAGACTATTCCGTCCCTCCTCACCTCTGAACCCATAGTCTTTCCCCCACTTCCCAATCCCTTGCCTGCTCAGACACCCGCTAACGTGGAATTAACAATTATTTATCTTAATACTCGATCACTAGTCAGTCACCAACTCGACATCTTCCACCTCCTGGACTCAGACCGACCTGACGTCCTTCTCCTAACCGAGACCTGGTTGAATGAGGACTAGTCTCCTGACATCTTGGCTGCCATTCCTCCGGGGTATTACATACTCCAAGTCAATCGGCCTGCTGACAAACCAGGAGGCGGCGTAGCCGCCATTATCAAACTTCCCCTCAGGTTCACTTCCCTCTCTTTACTCACCATTCCTCAGGTGGACTGCCTAGTTATTAGATTTGATTCTTCTGTATCCCCTTTAATCTGTGTCCTGGTATACCGTCCCCCCCCAACCCATGCCCAATTTCTCTTCTCACTTTGGTGACTTGCTTTCCCAGCTCACTATTAATAACTCTAAACTTCTGGTCCTGGGTGATTTTAACTACTGCCCGTCAGACGCCCATGAAAGCCCGCAATCTCTGGCTTTTACTGACTTATTAACTGGACTCAATGGTCTTCAACACGTTCATTCACCCACTGACTCCAAGGGCCATATTTTAGATCAAGTGTGGACCTATAATCTCGATATTAAGTCACTCATGATCACACCTTGTCACTGGTCAGACCATCACCTAATTTCCTTCCTCCTCCTGGTCCCTCCCCCGCCCCCTCGCAGTCGAGGCACTAGCCTCTTGGCTAGAAACTGGAACAAAGCAGACCTTGACTTATTCCTTACCTCTCTAACTTCGTCAGCTCCGCCCAGCTCTGGTTCTATCGATTCCCAAGCAGCTGCTCTCGTTAATTGGCTAGAATCCGCCAGTGACAAGGTCGCCCCCCTCAAGCTAATTAGAACCAAGCGCCCTCACGACGCACATCGCTGGTTCTCTGACAACCTTAAATCTTTAAAACTCGGTCTCCGCCAAGCCGAGCGTCGCTGGCGTAGAAGTTATGATCCCTTAGAAAAACCACCTTTTCTAAAATTACTGGGAGAATATAAACGAGTAATCTCTGCCACCAAAACCACCTATTTTTCCACCAAAATCCTCAACTCTGCGCAAAAATCAAAAGACGTCTTCGCCATTGTAGAAGAACTCTCACATCCAGATAGGGTGACCATCAAACCCCTTCCATCTCAGGCACTCTGCGATTCCCTCAACTGCTTCTTCATAGAAAAAATTTGCAAAATCAAAAATAGTATCTCTTCCATACCCCTGACTATACCCCTCACTGAGGCTGCTCCCTCCACCAACTCTCACTCTCTGACTCAGTTCCCCCCCCTATCAGAAGACGTTTTCATTGCCCTGCTTAACAAAGTTTCCTCTGGCTCCCCCACAGACTGCTGCCCCCCCGCAATTCTCCAGGCCGCTTTCTCAGCCTGCCCCACTTCTCCTCTGGCCCTCCTGAACAGTTCTCTCCTGCTCGGAGAGGTCCCCAGCCAATTTAAGAACGCAGAGGTAGTTCCCATTCTAAAGAAACCCACTGCTGACCCTACGGTCATGGGCAACTTCCGCCCCATCTCCCTTCTACCCTACCTAAGCAAGGCACTCGAGACGTACGTAACTAGTATCCTCAGTTCTTTTATTGAGGACTCCAACTTCTTGGACCCCCAGCAGGCCAGGTTCAGACCCGCCCATTCGACAGAGGCGGTCATTCTCTCTGTAATGGAGGAACTCCGCAGAGGCGCTGACTCTAACACCCACCAAGCCCTGATTCTTCTGGACCTGTCGGCGGCCTTTGACACGGTCGACCACACCATCTTGGTCGACCGTGTCAAAGAGGCTGGTATCGGAGGGACGGCCCTTGACTGGGTCCGCTCATTCCTGACGAACCGCCACCAATCTGTCCGACTCTCCCATTTTTTGGCTGACAGGATGAAACTCACCTGCGGTGTGCCACAGGGTTCGTCTCTGTCCCCACTTCTTTTTAATTTGTACCTTACCCCCCTGATCCGCTCCCTCCGGGGAAGGAATGTCACTGCATTTAACTATGCAGATGACATTCAGCTTATCTTCAATCTTGACTCCTCGCAGGATGCGGCTCAGGACTTCCAGTCTACCCTCTGTCATATCAGCAATTGGATGGGCACTCACCATCTCAAACTTAATCCCGACAAGACGGAGCTTGTTCTTGTCGGAGGCCCATCCAACCCCTGGAACTCCACTTTCTGGCCCCCTGCCCTTGGCCCCTCCCCCCGCCCTGCTGACAAGGTCAAAAGCTTGGGGGTCTACATTTCTCATGATCTCTCCATGCAACATCAGGTCAGTGCTACAGTGTCTTCCTGCTTCCACCAGCTCCGAAAAATTCGCAAAATTGCCCATTTTCTGACCACCGAAGCCCTTACCCTGATGTTGCTGGCATTAGTCATCTCTCGGGTTGACTATGCCAATGCCTTGTACGCAGGTATCCCGCAATACCAAATCAAAAGACTTCAGATGATACAGAATCAGGCAGCACGCCTCATCTACCACCAACCCAAACATCACCACGTCCGTCCTTTACTTAGTGCCCTGCACTGGCTTCCTGTATCAGAGCGTTGTCAATTCAAACTAGGCTGCTTGACTCACAAATCCCTGGCCGGCATCGGCCCCTCTTTCATCTCGTCGCTTCTGCACCCGTACGTCCCTTCCAGACTCCTTCGATCCTCTCACCATGCTCTCCTTCAGACGCCCAGGTTCAGACGCAAAAAGCACGGAGGCCTCAGATTTTCTTTTCTGGCCCCCTCATTCTGGAACTCTCTCCCCCTGGAACTTAGACTTTCCCCCTCTTACCCTAACTTCAGGTCTCTCCTAAAGACTCACCTCTTCCGCGGTGCTTACACATAAGCTCCCTTGCTCCCTTGCCCTTCTTTCTATGTCTCCTTCTGATTTAATGAACAGCGCCAAGAAACCGACCGGTGTATGTTGCGCTTTATAAATTGTTTTTACATTACATTACATTACATAAAAGCACGTGTTTTCGAGCTGCCTCCTTAGTGTACTTCTCTGCATTCCCTGTTGCGCTCTGGCTGGTGCTCTTCTCCCATCTCCCCCCTTCCCACACCCTTTGTTGTGCTCAACCTAGAGTGTTTCTAGGGCTTGCTTTGTCGTCCACGTGCTTCTCAAGCCCACCCCCCCTCGCTGGATCCCACTATGCTCCACATTGTCATGTCATTTTCCCTCCGCCCTTAATGTTGCTTCCATGCCCATGCTTTCGATGTTGGATTCCACCCTACTCCATGTTACATCTGCTTCGCTCTTTGTGTTGCTTCCTCATGCATCAGTGTGCTTTTATTTTTGTTTTCTCTAGCAACCTTGCAAAGCCAATAGGTCTCAAATGCAAGACCTATTGGCCTTTCTAATGCTGCAGCTCCTTCAGATTGATCTAAATTGTAGGCAGAGCTCTTACTCTGACGTATGGTTAGCCTGTGACTTCTTGCAGCATGTACTGGCCTAACGGCTAAGGCGCTCGACCTCGGACCTGGGGAATCTGGGTTCGAGTCTCGGTAACGACGTCAAAACCTCCTGTGATTCTGGGCAAATCACTTAATCTCCCCGTGCCTAACAATGAAAGTGTGTCCTCATGTAACGTAACTGGTGCTATGTAAAGCACTCTGATACCCGATTCGGTTCGGGTCTAGTTCGCGCTATATAAAACTCCACCCAAAAAAAACAACAACAAAAAATGTATCTTGCATGAATTCAAAGATCTCGGCAAGCGTCTTGGGCCTGGTCATTCCAAGATTCTACTCTTTTACTAAGACAAAGTGGTACTTTGATTAAAGTTACATTAAATTTCAAGTACTATAAAGATAATTTGCATTGAATCTAAAATTATCCAAACGAAGTCCACATACTGGTTATTCTTCTCAATCCACAATATCCCTTCATTTATTCATCCAGTTAATCTCTGCAGATTCTGTCAAAGAATTTTAGATAATTATCACCTCCTAGTGTGGCCTCCTCAAGCAAACTTCCTTTGGTTAGTTTCTTTTTCTATTTGGAAGAATTCTCTTAGAGCTTCACTCTATCCTGGAGAGTAAGTGGGGAGGTCTTCTTCCGCATGCCGCATTACACACTTTCTAATGTACTGACCCAAACCTGTTGCTAGACCTAAATCTAATGGAGCACAGAATCACTCTTACATTGGAATTTGTTTGAGGCTGAAACTTCAGCATATTTTATACTTAAATATTTGACGTCTTGAAATCTTTGCCCCAAAATGAATGTCCGGTATGGCTGCCTCTCTTGTCACTGCTCCTAGATCAGTTTTTGTTTATTTGGTTAAAATGTTGCCACTTTAAGTATGTTTACACTGTTGGAATGTATTCTTTGAGGTTCAATAGGGGGGCTTCTTACTGGAGCCTTTTCAAACGTACACATGTATGCCTTCCTTCCTCGATCAGAAGTTAAATCACAAGTAGTAAAGACTCATGAGTTCATTCCAGGTCAAATCTATCTTTTTGGTTATTCTGTAGTGGTTTGTGAGGTTACTCAGTTACTGTGTTGCAGTCATGGGAACATAAGTCACTGGTGTTTGCGTAGGCTGAGGCTGCACAGACCATGGGGTGTGGAAGGCAGGGGCGTGTATTGAAGAATAGTTAGGAGATAATTGAGTACAAATGGTTTGCATCTGCCAGTATTTAGATATTTTTTATTTCCCTGCTATTAATATATCGGTTTTGTTTTGCTCTACAGACTGACACAGATGTAGTAGTGCTTACAACAGGAGTTCTTGTGTTAATTACCGTGCTACCGATGATTCCGCAGTCTGGAAAGCAGCACCTTCATGACTTTTTTGACATATTTGGACGTCTCTCAACTTGGTGCATGAAGAACCCAGGTAAGAGGCTGATGGCAAAGAGGTAACTGGTTTTCTGCTCGGGCACAATACGTGATTTGGCTGCAGCAGAGAGCTGCAGTATTGCTGGGTAAATGCCCACCGTTCCCTCAAAGACGGTGTGAAGGTATCTTGGCGTCATGTAGAGGTGGACTCAGGAATTAAAGTTTGTGTTTGTGGTATTTTGTTTGCTTCTGTACTGTATATGGGACTAAAATGAAGTCCATAACTGCAAAGTGCAGAGCCTATGCTTCCAATTCAGGTCAGAGACGCATAGGGAAATCCAGCCGCGATATTGTTTCTCTTTTGTCAAACAAAGTATGCTTACATCCTTGAGCTCTGCCTTGTGTCTGCTGAGATTGCCCCAGTATCTCTGTGCTGCCCCAGCAGGTGTGTAAGAAAGGCAAGTGACCTTTTCACTGGTGACCATGCTTATTGCTAGAAATTATACCTGGGGTGTATGGCAGAAGATTTGCTATCCTAGCTTACAAAAGGGACCACTTACCATTCCAGGGTCTAATATTAATGGGAAACATTTCTCAGAGTTGATGGAATGACTTTGGCAAAATACCTTGCACCTTTTGATGCCATGTGCTGGGCCTGCATGATTGTGGACTGCCTCGCGCCACTTCTATTGACATGCATGTGAAAGTCGGGGTGAAACAACCAGCCAAATGAAAAGCTATCCCTCTGTTGGCATACTTCAGTTAGGACTCAAGAAGTTTGCATATGTGGAATGAGAACAATGGATATATGCAGCGCATTTCTTAAAGCCCTTGTGCAAAACTGATAGGTGTAATGCTTCATAACTGTAGAGGATAAGGCCGTGGCGGAAAGATGGCTTCTGGTGATGCTGCACTTCAGTGAAATGTAGAGCCGCGGCTCCTCGAGAGATTTGCCTACCTTTTCTCCCTTTCCCATACCGTGTAAGACCTACATTTTGATGCTCTTTGTCAATAACTGATTTTAATGTACCATTTTTTTTGATTGCGGTTTCCAAGCAGTGTAGTGATCAGTCACTTGTCGCTTTGCTCACCAGTGGTCATTTTATTGCACTCAAAAGCTTAAATGGAAGTTTATTCCACTGTGATTTTCACTCTGTCTGAACAAACTAAACACTCCAGTTAGTCCAAGGTTGCCACCTCGCCCTGCAGGGTTTCAATTTTAGTTTCAGCATTGGTATGCTTGTCGGAGACATTTCGGAGATCAGCTCTCAGCAGATTGACATCTGTCGACATGGCCTCTATTTGAGGCTCCAGAGCTGTACGTGATCTCTGGCTAGCTACCAGCAAGTCTGCCCTCGAGGACTCTGCAGCAATCTTCGCCTGAGTCCCGTGCAGTCCGCAGCACATGAGTGCCTTGTCAGCCGAGAGTAGGCTGTCGTGGGTTGGCATACTGCGGACAGTCATCTCTGGTGCGGCCTCCTCCAGCGGCCCTGGTGCGGATCGACTTAGACCCTCATCCCTAGCCCAGAGCCGACGCTCACCACTTGTCTCTTCTGCGAGGCCTTAGTCTGAGAATATCTCAGATTCGCCTTGGTTGTCCGGGAACAGGGGCCAGGATCAGCTCGGCCGGTAATTGCTGCACCTATGTCTTCGTGAAATGAGCCACTGTCTGCAGGATTATACAACAGGATTCAGGGGAGAATGTCTCCTGGCTGGGCGAGAACTCGGGAGCTCGTGTCCTGTCAGCCATTTTGTCAGGTCACGCCCCGTAGTGGCCTATAGTTAACATTTTCAAGTGCCCTTTGGGAAAAGTCACTGGTGAATGGTATGTTGGAGTTGTGTGGTTGACACCCAGCTCTATTTATAGGAGCTTCAGATCACCAGTTAATCGAGGGTCCAAACAGTAAGGCCTTGCGATGCCTCAACTTTACTGGTTAACTATTTTAGCCCAGTATTTTCGGCCACTGCTGCAGAACTCTAGGGTTCTTGTTCAGCTTCCTACTTTGCTTACTTTTGTAAAAGCCCCACAGCATTCTTCAAATCGTTTTTTGTTGTTTTTTTAATCTTCATTCAACAGTAGGAACTATCTTTCCTCCATAATGTACCATTAAGTGTTCTGACTATTGAGTCCGATTTTTAAGCTTGCTGCTTCACACTCTGTTTTCTGGCTTTTAGCGCTATGCCTCCTACCCTTTTCCCTACTCTGTCTTTCCTGGGGATTTTAAAACCCTCTGGGAGAGCCTCTAGAAGTTCAGGTTCAAAAGAGGCTTTGGCCCAAGTTTCTGTAACAAAGGCCAAATCAATTTGATGCTACTCCATGAAGTCGTGGCAAGTCTGAGCGTTATTAGCAAGAGATCTTATATTAAGAAGTGCACAGACCGTTTTTGTGTCTCTCTGTTCAGGAGTTCTTTGGGTAAAACTCCATCGTCTGGCTTGTGGCAATGGGAGAAGATGGAGCACATTAAGGCAGTGAGGGCAGTGTTTTGCGCCCAAACCTAGTTGGGGAACAAAACAAGCCCCAGGGCAAGGATTGGCTGTGATCTGAGTTGTAGCAAGGCTTCTCTCAAATACTGGCATCCAATTCTGCCGGAATCATCTGGGTTGTATCCGACATAATGGCTGGCCCGGACGGGCGCAGACGGGCTTCCCTTAGGCACACCGGCGGCTTGCCCGTTGCGCTTCTGCTCTGGCATGCGTCTGATATAGGCGGAGAGCCCTGAAAACTAGGCTGCCAACTTCCGTGATCAACAGCACACCGGAAGTGAGTGCAAAGACAAGTTAAGCCCTCCGCTCAAACAGCACTGCTGCCGTGGCGGAACAGGGCAAGGACCAACCACGAGGGTCGGAAATTAACTACAGGTAAAAGCAGTAAAAACAATGTTAGTCCGCAAATATTAGCATTTCTGAAAAAGACACGTTAGTGATGGATTCCTTACCTTAGAATATCCCCAGGCATCAGACTGGATCCGGAAACTTTTGCGTAGCAATACCCCTGCGTGTCGGTAGGCGTCGTCCGCGTCCGTCGTCAGTGTCGTTCGCGCCGGAATGACGTCGCCGGAGTACTTAGATGCCGCCCTCGCGCGCTGACGTCAGTTCTTCTTTTTTCCGCGCCAGCTAGCGCAGATCCGGAGAAGCTCTACCCCTTAGTCACTTTTTGACTAAACTTTTGATCTTTTGATCTGTTTTTCTCGAGTCGCTATGACTCCTACGGTGCCGGTAGGGATGCCTGGGTTCAAACCCTGCTCCAAGTGTAGCCGACTGATGTCGGTTACCGACCCCCATCGCCGGTGTCTTCAGTGTCTAGGCCTCGACCACGACAACCGAACCCGCTCCGACTGCCGGGCTCTAACGTCTAAGGCTAGGCGGGAATGGTCCCGCAAGCGGCTTGAGCTCTGGCAGTCGGCCCCGTGCCGTTCAAGGTCCCGGTCCCACAGGAGGTCGAGGGACTGGTCGCGGGGTCGGAGCCCTCGTAGCTCCGAGAGTCGGCATCGGTCTTCAGGATCCCGGTCCTCCGGTAAGAGGCATGAGAGGTCGGAAAGGCGTCATCGTTCTTCCGACCCACCCTGGCGCTCGCACGACGCGACCGGGGATTCGGGTGACACCACCCACGCAGCTCCGTCGGAGTCGCGGGCGTCGCACCCTGCCCCATACCTTCCGGTCCCTGGGCACGATGCGACGCCAGAGGAGATCGAGCGGTACCTCATGGCCATGAGGTCTCTCCCTCCTCCGCCGGGCTCCGTGGCGCCTTCGGGCCCAGCGATCCCGGCTGGGGGGGGCCTAGCGGGTTGGGTGCTTCGGCTCCGCCGCCGCCGGGTGCTTCGGCCCTGGCGCCGCCGGCGACTTCGGTCCCAGCGCCGCAGGCCCCCACTGGATCTGGTTCCCGATCCGGGTCGTCGCCGGTCGACCTCACGACCTCACCGACGCCGGCCCCTAGGGTGTCGCCGTCCCCAATCCTACCCTTGATTCGGTTCCAGCGCCGCTCTCGACGTCGTATGGAGACTTTTACTTCCAAGAACCGGCCCCATCCGTTGAACCTGAATTTCAGGTGATGGATGACGAGGGAGATTGGGAGGGGTCTGTGGACCCTTTGGCACAGGAGTGCCAGTCTCAACAGGACTGGACATATGAGCTTGGGGATGCCAGTGGGCTAGACACTTTGCCAGACACTGATTTTGTCTCCCCTCCAACCGTGGCTACGGAGGAGGGGGCCGCCTACAGTGATGTTGACGCGGGCGGCCAAGGCATTGGGCCTAGAGCTCCCCGTCGCGGCCGTGAGGACTAACCTCCTCACTGAGGTCCTTAAACCGCAGGCAAGCTCGACTGAGCCTCTGTTGCCGTTTAATGAGGCCTTGTGACGTTCCTTTGGGACTCCAGGTCAGCCTGTAGATAGGAACGTGGCCAGACGCTACCGCCTGACTCCTGGTGTCCCTTGCTTCTTGTCCACCCACCCCACCCCGAGAGCCTGGTTATCCAGGCCTCTACTTCCCAGACCGCATTCCCAACGGCTCTGCCCGATCGGGAATCGAAGAGGTACGAACAATTCGGTAAGAAGGTGTTCTTGTCCCTGAGTTTGGGATGCCGTCAGTCAATACCGCTTGCCTCTTGGGCCGCTACACCCACACTCTGTGGGACATGGTCGCGGACGTGCTGCCACAATGTCCGGAGGAGGCCCGGACTAAACTCGCCCAAGCCCTTGCAGAGGGTCGAGATGCGGCACGCTATTCCATCCGGTGTGGACTGGATACCACGGACTCACTGGGCAGAGCGATGGCAACGACGGTGGCAGTTCGACACCACGCCTAGTTGAGGACCGCCAACTTTTCGGCTGATGTCCAGGCCACCCTTCTGGACATGCCGTTTGATGGCCGTCACCTCTTTGGCGACAAGCAGACCATGCGCTTGAGCGTTTTAAGTACTCCAGGGCTACGGCCAAGTCCTTGGGCCCTCCTGGCCCCACGCCAGCAAACGGGTGCCTTTCGCTCCTTTCGTGGCCAAGGAAGGGGCGCCCCTACACGTGCTGCCAGCCACGCACCGCAGACTAAAAGCGTGGTGGCGGCCGTGAAAACCGCCGTGACGGCGGTCGGGGACAACGGCTAGGCCAGTCCACACCTCCCCCTGCAGCATCTGTCTCCAAACCCTCCTAGTCCGTGCTTTCAGGCCTATGTGACGCCAGTGGGGGGGCAGGGCTCGCCATCACCACTTCCACTGGCGCACTGTCACGTCGGACATGTGGATGCTGCAAATCGTCCGAAGGAGCTACTCCCTCCCCTTCGAGACGACCCCTCCAGCCATGCCACCGCAATACCACTGTGTGTCGGGGGAACCCTTGCAACTTCTGCAAGAGGAAGTTACGGCCCTCTTAGCCAAGGGGGCCATCAAACGCGTTCCTGGGCCAGAAGTAGGGTGTGGTTGTTACTCCCACTACTTTCTGGTACCCAAGAAGGGCAAAGGGGGCCTACGCCCTATGTTGGACCTACGGAAAGTCAACGGCTTCCTCCGGAAGGAGAAGTTCAAGATGATGACTTTGGCTCAGGTCTTAGCTGCCCTAGACCCATGAGACTGGATGGTAGCGTTGGACTTGCAGGACGCCTATTTCCACATCCCCGTCCTGCCGGCCCACCGGCATTACCTGCGGTTCACGGTAGGCCACAAGCACTTTCAGTTTACCGTGCTCCCCTTCGGCCTTACCAGAGTCCCACGGGTGTTCACGAAAGTGATGGCGGTGGTCGCAGCTCATCTGCGCAGGTCAGGGGTTTCAGTTTTCCCCAATCTCGACGACTGGTTGTTGAAGGCGAGCTCGTCCCAGACAGTCGTCAGCCACCTCAAGACTACGGCCGACCTCCTGCACCTGCTGGGGTTCTCCATCAATGTGCCGAAGTCACACCTGTGTCCCTCTCAGAAGCTCCTCTTCATCGGGGCGGTTCTAGACTCGGCGCAGTTTCGGGTTTATCCTCCCGAACAGCGGGTTTGGGATATTCAGGCTCTGATTCCGATCTTTCAGCCTTTATCCCGAGTCTGTCAGGTTGACGCTGCGGCTTCTGGGGCTGATGGCCTACTGCATCCTACTGGTGCATCACGCCAGATGGCGGGTACGGGCTCTGCACTGGGACCTGAAGTTTCAGTGGGACCAGCATCAGGGCAATCTGTCCAACCACGTCTGGATCTCGGAGGGCACTGCGAGACAGTTGCAGTGGTGGCTCACGGACCGCGATTGGGTCAGCGGCAGATCCCTCGCCCTACCCCAACTAGAGCACGTAGTTGTGACGGATGCGTCCCTCCGGGTCTGGGGGAGGCCACATGGGAGAGGTGGAGTTCAGAGGCCTCTGGTCTCCGGCAGAGTCCCGGCTCCACATCAACCTTCTGGAGCTGCGGGCGATCCGGCTCGCACTGAAGGCATTCCTTCCCTCTGTCCGGGGAAGTGTAGTGCAGGTGTTCACGGACAACACCACCGCCATGTGGTACTGCAACAAACCGGGCGAGGTGGGGTTGTGAACCCTTTGTCAGGAGGCTCTGTGCTTCTGGCAGGGCATCACCTTGGTGGTTCAACACCTGGCAGGTTCCCTAAACGCCAGGGCGGACGAACTCAGCCGTCGGTGCATGATGGATCACGAATAGCATCTGAACTCGGACGTGGCGCAAGGCCTCTTTCAGCAGTGGGTAGAGCCTTGGTTAGATCTATTCGCCACAGAAGAGAACACACAATTTCCTCAGTTCTGCGCGTTGGAATTTCCAAGACAGCACTCGCTCGGAGACGCTTTTCGTCGCCGGTGGAGCTGCAGTCTGTTGTACACCTTTCCGCCTATACCACTTCTGCCCAGAGTGCTGAAGAAGATCCGGCACGACCGGGCCCAAGTCATCCTTGTGGCTCCGGACTGGGCTCGAAGATACTGGTATCCCGAGCTACTCAGCATGTCAGTCGATCCCCCGATTCGTCTGCCTCTTCAGGAGGATCTTCTGTCGCAGCAGCAGGGGACAGTCCTCCACCCGAACCTGTCCAGTCTCCACCTACATGTGTGGAGATTGAGCGGTGACAGTTGATGCATTTGACTTGCCTCCTGAAATTTGTGGCATGGTGCACAGCAAAGGCTGTGGATCCACTTTCTGTCCCCCTTTCAGAGGTTCTCCTCTTTCTTTTTTCTCTTGCCCAGCAGGGCTCTGCTCTGGGCACTATCAAAGGCTACCTCTCTGCCATTTCAGCCTTCTTGAGGCTTCCTGATCAGCCTTCTCTTTTCAAGTGCCCTGTTGTAAATAGGTTCTTGAAAGGCATCACACACATGTTTCCTCCTGTTCCCTTCGTGATGCCTCAGTGGGACTTGAACCTTGTTCTAACCTATTTGATGTGCGCTCCTTTCGAGCCACTTCACAATTGCCCTCTTCATCTTCTGACTCTTAAGACTGCATTCCTGGTTGCCATCACCTCTGCCAGGAGAGTGAGTGAGCTCCAGGCTCTATCTTCTAACCCTCCTTTCCTCTCTGTCCATCCGGACAAAGTTGTCTCGAGAACTCGTCCTTCTTTCCTGCCCAAGGTGGTTACAGCCTTTCATATCGGGCAGTCCATCACCTTGCCCACCTTCTTTCCGCCTCCGCATCCCTCAAAAGAGGAAGAGAGGCTCCACCATCTGGACCCAAAACGTGCGCTCTCCTTTTATCTAGACCGCACACGCCAGTTCCGGGTGGACGAACAGCTCTTTGTTGGTTACATGGGCACTAAGAAGGGACGGGCGGTGCACAAACGGACCATCTCTTGGTGGGTCGTTTTGTGCATCAAGGTCTGTTACTCTTTGGCCATGAAGGAGCCTCATGTGGGCCTACGCGCCCATTCCACTCTTGCACACGTTTGCTAGACACTACTGCCTGGACAGCCAAGTCCGGAGGGATGGCTTTTTCGGACGTTCCGTTCTCCAGGACTTTCTGGTGTGATCTTATTTCGCAGAGCCACCACCAGGGTTGGTATTGCTGGGGTATCTATTCTAAGGTAAGGAATCTAATACTAATCTGTTTCTTTCAGATGCACAAGTTACTTACCTTAGGTAACGATATATCTGTAAGAAACAGTAGTTGGTGTTAGATTCCCGAAGACTAAGGCTCTCACTAGGTGGGAGTACAAACTCTTGGTTCAAGCAGAATACACCACGGGTTCGAGGGGGACGGCAATCCTGGTTAAGAAATGCACACCCCTTATTATTCACAAGACCTGGACCGACCCGGGGGGAAGGTTTGCAGGGGCAGAGGCTCAGTGGGAAGGTTGGGACATTAACATAATCTCAGTATTTGCCGCTGGCTATGGGCAAGGCGGCTTTAGCGGACCGTGGACGTATGCTGACAGGACTCCAGACGGGCTCATTAATCATGGGGGGAGACTATAACATGAAATTAGATGACACGATTGATCGACACCTGCCGAGGCCAAGAGCGAAATCAAATGGGCTGATGGCTTACTTCAAGAAGGCACTAGATCTGATTGACGTGGGTCGGACGCTCCAACCCAATGGCAGGTCGTTCACGTACTTTTCCAATGTGCATCAAAGTTTCTCGTATTGACTACTTCCTCACACAATCAGCATCGATAGGGAACTTTAGTCAAATCTGTGTTTTGCCCAGAGGTATATCGTACCACTCCCCAGTTTGGGTAGAATTCACACACTGGGAACGGCAAGCACGCACCACCATTGTCCTTAACCCATGGCTCCTTCACATACCTGACATAAGGGAGGAACTTTGTACGCAAACAGAGATCTATTTCAAAGAAAATGTGGGCTCCGTTGACTCAGCGCAAACAATTTGGGAAGCCTATAAGGTGGTTTTGAAAGGGCAAGTTCTTTCTTTAAAGACAGGGTACGTCACCAGGAAACGAGAGCTCCTGGTTCAGGTAGAGACAAACCTTCTTGAATGGCAACGGGAAAATGCACACGATCCCTCAGCCGACACTAGTCATAGACTCTTACTGAAGCAAGATGAATATCGGATAAAAACTAGAGAACACATGATGGCTAAGTCTCGAAACACCCAACACAGAATATACGAAATGGGAGATAGGGCAGGTCGAACTCTAGCGAGGCTGGAGAGGCGAGAACAAGGAACAACGTGAGTACATAGACTGACAAAGCCAGGGGAGAAATAGTGACCCATCCACGGGAAATAGCAGAGGTATTGGCGGATCACCCGGAAGAGGTATATTCTCCATCTACCCGATATACAGCTGATGATGCTCGTCCGCTTCTCCAGGACCGCAATGTGCCGGTCCTCTCAGACGCGGAAAGAGCTATTTTTGACGGGGATATGTCGAACGAAGAGATCAGCAAGGCCATAGGACAGATTAAATCTGGGAAAGCGATGGGGTCAAACGGTATAACTGTTGAGTTTCTAAAAGCCACTGCGTCTCAGACTGTGCCACACTTACGGGCCATGTATGAGGAAAGGTTGGAGGCGGGTAGGCTACCTGAAGATCAACGGTTAGCTACCATTGTAGTGATTCATAAACCAGGAAATCCAACGGATATCTGTGGCTCTTATAGGCCAATTTCGCTGATTAATGCTATGATTACTTTGGGTAATCCCCATTACTCTTAGTCCTACTCGTCCCCGACCCAGTCATCACACATGAGGTATTCCACAGACAGGAAACGCTTTTAGGCTCCACTCCCCCGCCTGCCAGGTTCTATATCATACCTAACCACCAGAAGCACATCCTGACACACCAAGCAACAAATGCCTGGACAGGGAGGGAGGGTGGGGAAGTATGACTGGGTTGAGGACGAGTAGGTCTAAGAGTAATGGGGATTACCCAAAATATTCATAGCATTACCTCTATGTCCCTCGTCCTCGACGCAGTCATCACACATGAGGCATACCAAAGCAACGCCCAAACAGGCATTTGGCAACCCCAACACAGCAAAACACAGACCAGACACAAAGGAGTGCAGCAAGGGAAAGTTTAATAAAGAAACATAATCAGAGCGGGGGGGGACCCCCACAACCTGCAACACCCCACAACAAAAATTGGTCCGGTCAGAAAGGGCACAATTCAACCGGTAGTGCCTCACAAACGTGGACTCGGAGGCCCAGTTCCTAGCCCGACAGATCTCATCAAGAGACACACCATGATGAGCAGCCCAGGAGGCAGACACTCCCCGAGTGGAACGCGCCTGAACACCTGCCAGACAAGGCAAACCAGCACCAAGATAGGCCAGAGCGATGACAGCCTTAATCCAGCGACCCAAAGTGAGCCTGGAAGCAACCTTACCCTTACCAGCCAAACCAAAGGTCACGAAGAGGGAGTCAGAAGAGCGAAACCCCTCAGACCTAGCGAAATAAATGGACAAGGCATGCTTCAGATCCAAGGAATGAAGCCAGAGCTCAGAAGGAGAAGAAGCAGATGGACACAAGGAAGGAAGAACCAGCTCCTGAGAAGAGTGAAAACGAGAGCAGACTTTGGGGACAAACCCAGGATCCAAAGAGAGCACCACAGCGTCATCCAGGAAACGCAAAAACGGGGGAGAACAACGCAAGCTCTCCCAGCCGCCTCGCGGAAGTGATAGCCACCAGAAAAGCCACCTTGTAGGACAGAAACTTAAGATCCACAGACTCCAAAGGCTCAAAAGGGGAAGACTGCAAAACACCCAACACCAATGAGAGATCCCAAAGGGGCACCAGAGAACTGACAGAAGAGGAGGAGAGAGAGAAACTCCGAAAAAGACGAGAAACCAACAAGCCATCCGAAGGAAGAAAGGAATCCAGGGCCCGGAAGGCACGGATAGCAGCCCATTGGCCCCGTAAGGTAGACAAAGCAAAGCGCTTCTGAAAGCCATCCAGAAAAAACTGAAGACCAGAAGACACAGGGCAAGAGGTAGGAGACCGACCCGACGAGGAACACCACCTCGAAAAAGAAGACCAGTGCTTCGAATAGGAAGACAAAGTAGACAGCCTACGAGAGGCATGCATCACAGAAATGATGAGGTCGGGCACACCACGGACCCCAAGAGACAACCGTTCAACCTCCAGACCTCCAAGGTGAGGGGAACCAGAAGGGGGGATGGGGACCGCAGAGGAGAGGGGTAGCGGGGCAGAAGCCAAGGAGGGCCCACCGCTAGGCCCAGCAACAGAGGAAACCAGGACCTCCTCAGCCAGCGTGGTAGAACCGCCACCACCTGAGCCCCCTCCCGCTGAACTTTCAGCAAAAAAGCAGGAATCGGAGGAAAGGCATAGAGAAGCCAAGGAGGCCACAGGAGAGACAAGGCATCCACCCCCAGGCGCCCACCTCCGGAGACCTGGAGCAGAACAGGGGAACAAGAGCATTGGACCGGGAGGCAAACAGATCCAGAGCCGGAGTCCCGAACCGCAGGCAAAGCAGCCGAAAGGTCCGGGGAGCCAGACACAGGGACAGAGATCAAGGAAACCTCCGGCTCAAGGAATCCGCCACCACGTTGTCCACACCCCGAATGTGTTGAGCAGACAGGGCCAGAAGAGTCTTCTCCGCCCAGTCCGAAATGGAGCAGGCCACCAGATTCAGAGAAGAACTGCGGGTCCCGCCCTGGTGATTGATATGGGCCACAGTCACCGTGTAGTCCGATCTCACCAGGACATGGCAACCCTTCAGATGAAGATGGAGAAAGCAGAGCGCCCTCTCCATGGCATCCAACTCCCTCCAGTTGGATGACCTGCGCGACTCTGACGGGAGCCAACGAGCCTGCACAGCCCAACGATCCAGAGTCGCACCCCAGCCTGAAGCGCTGGCATCTGTAGTCACAACCAGAGGAGGAGGCAGATGGAAACACATCCCCTTGGAAAGGTGGGAAGAATCCAGCCAGCACTGGAGAGCAGACACAATGTCCAGAGACACAGGCACAGGAACAGCATAATCCAGGACAGGAAAGGGGATCCACCTCTGCACATGCCACAGCAGAGGGTGCAGATGAACCCTGGCCCAGGGAACGGGGAAGACAGATGCAGCCATGTGGCCCTAAACCTCCAGCCACTGTAGGAGGGTAGGAGGGGAACCGAGGCTTGTGACAACAATTTCCTCAGCAACGACTGGAAGCGATGAATCCGGGCGTCCGGCAGGAACACTCTGCCCAAGACAGAATCAAACACAGCACCAATGAAGGTCCTCCGGGTGGCAGGCTCTAGACGGCACTTCGGTAAGTTGATCAAAAATCCGTGTTCCCTGAGCGTAGTCATGGTCAAGAGAAGGTGGTGAGACATGACCTCCAGAGACGGAGCCTGAACCATCCAGTCGTCCAGATATGGGAACACAGACACCCCCAGGAGATGGAGATGTGCCACTAAGGCTGCCACCACCTTGGTGAACACCCTGGGGGCGGACCGAAGATCAAAAGGAAGGACGGCAGGAGCGCAGGAAACGCTGATCCCTCACAGCCACCGGGACGTGCAGTTATGCATCCTGGAGATCGAGCGTGGGGAACACCCATCCGGACTGGACAGGAGGAATAACTTTCTGGAGAGTCCATCTTGAACGGGATCTTCTTCATGAACAAGTTCAGATCCCGAAGGTTGAGGACCACCCAGAAACCCCCGTGACCTTTGGCACCACAAAGATGACGGAGTGGACGCCCATCCCCAGCTCCGTCTCCGGAACAGGGACAACCGCATGCCTGCTGACCAAAAGACAAACCCCTTCGAATAAGGCCATTCGGCGGGAGGCATCCCGAGGAAAAGAGGTAACCACCACCCCGGAGTGGGGGGGGGGGGGAACAAGAACTCGATCCGGTAGCCCCGAGACAAGACATCCAGCACCCATCTGTCGGAGGTCGTCAAACGCCCAGCTGGAGGGAACCTGCGAAGTCTCCCACCAACCACAGGCGGACCACCATCGAGAACGTCCCCTTGGATGGCATAGTCAGGAACGTTGCTGACCCGACCCGGCACCCCTCTGGGACTTCTTTTGAAACTTCCGGGGAAAAGACCTGCCAGAGCCACGCTGATTTCTAAAGGACTGCCGAAACCTGGAAAGCTGGCGGAAAGTCCTGGCACTCGAGAGGAACCACAGGACATCGCAGAAGCCTTCACAGAATCAAAAGCGATGTCCAACAGGAATTCCGCCTGGCGCTCCATGGACTCCAGCAACTCCGGACAACTGCCACCCTCCTGCATCGTAGAAAACAGGGACTTGAAATCGGACAGCAAAGACTGGGCAACATACGTCCCAGAACGAATAGCCAGGTGAGAGGCGGTAAAAGACTTTTTCAGGGCAGAATCCACCTTCTTATCCAAACCGTCCTTCAGAATGTTATCATCCGCCATGGAAGGACGACCCACAAGACTGGCCACAACAGAGTCCACAGGAATGGAATCGGGCAAAGAGTCCTCCATATCCTGCAATGGATAAAGCTTGGACATAAACCTGGGCATAGCAATATGATCCGGGTCCTTCCACTCCTTCAGCAGGACATCAGATATAAAGGGATGCACCAGGCTTCCCAAACTGCGGCAAGAGCGAATCCTGAGAGGTACTGGGCACAGAATCATCAGGAAACCCCATGTTAACCCGCACATGGGAAAGGACGTCCGGCAAGAGATCCCTGTAAATGTACTTGCCCTGAAGCATAACAGCAGCCAGAGAAGACTCATCAGACTCGGCAGAAGAGGAAATATTGGAATAAAGGGCAGCAGAACCAGAAAGTCCAACAGCACCCTTCTTGGTCGCCTTTAGATCAGAAAGAGTCTCCAGGATAAGGCGCTTAATCCGATTCTCATCATCTTTCCTGGCACGCTTCACAGGAGGAGGAGAGGAGTCCCCACTGGAACCAGGGGAAGAGGGAGGCACAGGGGAGGAATGCTTCCTCTTACAATGGTGTTTGCCCATAACTAACACACCCAAGCACAAAGTAGTAACAAAGAAGAATGAATACTACAAAGAAAACACCTCCCCCAGAGGACTATATATAGAGCAGGGCACACCCTACCAATCAGCCCCCCACAGAGAAGACCACAGAGGCCCACAATGGACAAAAAAACAACCAATGGACCGCAAAAACAGCCAGGGAGGCAAGCCCCCGACCCACAGCCAACCACAAACCAGCTTGAGAAAGGGGGAGGGGCGGGTAAAGTGAAACCACGGCCAAACAGACGGCGCAGGTCTCAGACACAGCACCCCGCCCGGAAACACCCCCAAGGACCGAAGCGCCCGGAGCCCACCCGGGCGTCCGTCCACACATGCGCCGGGTACATGCGCCCGGTACAGCTTACGGGCACCGCAAACAGAGGATACAGCGCATACGCGCAAATCAGAGGAGAGAGGAAGGCGCAGCCGACATGTCCATGCTACCGGGTGCCCTCACGAGAAGCAGGCCGAACACCCAGGGGCAGACCGCAACAGCGGAGAGAGCAACCCACCCCCGCCGCGAGTATACAAACACGCAGGAGGCGACACCAGGGCCCCCACACCACAGTAAGGCCCAGGCACAAGTGGGGAAGCACACTGGGAGGAGCGCGCCTCACAGACGGCCAAGCGTTCACAGCCCCATACCCCTACCTGCACGTCGTGGATAGGAAGCAGGATCCCATCGCCAAGGATCCCATCGCGCAGCAGGAGAACCTCAGGACATCACCAGCGTGAGCAGACACCGGGGCAGCAATGAAACAGGAAGACCCATGAAGCCAACCAGCACAGGTCACCTGAGCCCAGGAGGAGACAGGGAAGCCCAGCAGCCCCACTCCAAGGAATCACACGACGGTCCATGGGAGCCCCCCAGAGCCCAGCAGAGAAGGATCCACAGGACAAAGAAGCAGGTAAGCGCCCGGCACTCACCCCAGCGTCTCCCATCAAGTAAGCCACCAACAGGAAACAACAGGATGTGCTTCTGGTGGTTAGGTATGATATAGCACCTGGCAGGAGGGGGGGTGGAGCCTAAAAGCGTTTCCTGTTTTGTTTCCTGTCTGTGGAATACCTCATGTGTGATGACTGGGTCGAGGACGAGGGACTTAGAGGTAATGCGGAAGCGAAGATATTGGTAAAAGTCCTGGCGAATCGGCTGGTGACGGTAATTTCTTCACTGATCCATCTGGATCAATCCGGTTTTATGCCAGGAAGGAATACGGCCCTCAATTTATGACGCCTACAAAATGTAATGGCGCGTAGAGAATACATTGAAGAAGACGCATCGGTGTTGTCTCTCAATGGAATTCGACTCAATAGAATGGCCATACTTCGCAGTCCTGGAGAAGGTAGGATTGGGCCATAAATTTATAGCCTGGGTGAAGTTGTTATACACTGATGTGCTGGGGCAAGTGAGGGTCAACAGCTACACGTCCCGGCCATTTAAGTTAAAGAGAGGTACTAAACCGGGGTGCCCATTTTCCCCACTGATATTCGCTCTCCTGTTGGAACCCCTTGCGGCATGGGTGCGTTGGGATGCTATGGTACGGGGGATGCGATGTGCAGACTTTGTGGAGGATCGTATATCCCAACGACATATTGTTATATCTGGCTTCCCTGTACAAGTCTCTATACGCGTGGTGCTCGACATCTTCACAAACTTCGGGAAATATTCTGGATATGCGATTAACTGGCATAAATCCATATTGTTCATGCTGCGGGGTCGGGTCCCGCGGCTTCCGGTCGACTCTACCATGGCAGTGGCGGAAGATGAGTTTCGGTATCTTGGGGTCTTTGTCACCTCGGACACTTTTCTTTTTTACAGTTCCAACTTAGCTCCCCCACTTGCTAGACTACGAGTTGATGTGAAACACTGGAGGACCCTGCCACTCTCATTGTTAGGCCGAGCTGCCCTTTTTAAAATGCTGGCTCTACCTCGTTTTCTGTATATACTTCATAACTCCCGCTCAGAGTCCCAGACTCTTATTTCAAAACAGTAGAGGGTGAAATCTGTATGCTGCTGTGGGATGGAAGGGCCCCTAGGGTGGCAACGAAGAAACTAACAAAAGGATGGTACGACGAAGGCATAGCGCTGCCTGACCTCCAACTTTATTATTGGGCGGTTCAACTGGTGACAATTAATCACTGGCTATATCCTCCTCCTCTCCCCCCCCAACCCCCCTGATGACCCGGCATTTTCTCTTGACCGGTTTCAAACTGAGTGCTCCGGCTACCTAGGGGCCTTATACTAAAGTGACAGAAGGAACAAAAAGAAATACTTTGGCCCCACACGTCACACACTAGAAATATGCCACATAACATTCTCGTCTGGGAAGGGGCGGGTGTTCTTTATAGAGCAACACCATTGTGGTATACACAGAAGCTGGCCATGCTGTGATATCAGCATGGGTTTGATAAGTGGGACCTCATTGGTATCTCAGCGGTGAAAGACCTGGTAAAAATGGTTCTGTACTAACATTTGGAGAGCCTTATGTGCCGATTTCACATGGCCCAGGGAGAGCTATACAGATACTTGCAGATAAGCAGGGCTCGAAAAAAAAAAAAATGCACTAGACCTGCAGGTCTAGTAACATACAAGATGTCTTCGACCTAAGTGAAATGAACTTGACCTCTGACTCTGAAAGCAGAGAAAATGTGACAAGTTAACAAGATTTAAAAGCACTTTTAGTGCTCATTTACTTTGTGAGCATTAAAGATGCTTTTATATCTTGCTATCTTGTCACATTTCCTCTGCTTTCAGAAGCAGAGGTCAAATGTCAGTTTGTCTTCCTACTCGCCAGAAAGGGCGAGTAGGACCTAAAAATAGCTCGTCCTGAATTAATCTAACTCGCAAATGCAAGCGGTCGAGTGAATTGTTCGAGCCCTGATAAGACATGCACTTCAGGCTGCATTTCCGACCCTTAATGACATACCAGAGTCGTCCCCATTGGAGGACCGCCTGCTAGATGGGCCTCTACTCTTGAAGGCTATATCTCTCACATATAAGAAGTTGAGTATTAACCTCCCAGACTCCTTTCCAAAGCTCAGAGAGCGGTGGCAGGATCATCTGGGACCGATAAGTGACGAGGATTGGCAACTGGCTCTCATGTCTCCTAGGGATTCAGCCATCACACTTAGATTCAGGCTTATACAGCTCAGGATACTTCACCGATCATACATGACCGGGAAGACTTTGGTGAAAATAAGGTCTAGACCTGATGACCTTTGTTTGAGAGGGTGCGGGCACCAGGCCACCTTTTAATCATACTCTGTGGAGTTGCCCAGCCATACGTACCCTTTGGGAGAGAGCCTCGAACCACATACAGACGGCTTTGGGAAAGGAGATAGCTCTGACACCACAACTGGGACTGCTGAACATATGGGACGGAACTGACCTGACTGAAGTCGAACAGCAATTTACAACACTGTGGTACACTTTGTTCAAACGGGAACTGGCAAAAATGTGGGGAGGGGTGGGAACAAACCCGCCATCCACCAGCCTGTGGGCGAAAGAGCTTGACAGATGTATGTTGGCGGAGACGGAGGTAGTCATAGCTAGGGGTTGCCCCAAAAAATGGGATCGCAAGTGGTCAAAGTGGAATGTATATCGTGGAGATATTTGTGTGCCCTTTTATGGTGGCATTAGAGTTGTGCAGAAAAGCAGATAGAGATGGGAATGGTTGATGTATATCTTAACTCGATGTATGCACATGTAATGTACTGATTGACTTGAAAACTGTTGTCTATCTATTCATGTATGGCTGTTATTAAAACCAATAATCCCAAAAAAAAGTCTGATGCAAAATTCTCGATATTACACCAGTGTTAATTACATTGCAGCCAGACTCAGTTATCGCCACGTTAGAATCTTATGCCGCGTTGCATTTTTAAGGTTTGTTAGGGAAGAGGTATGGCCAGGGTGGAGGAGGCATGTTTATGACATCTAAGTTCCTTTGCTATTACTAATTCTGTCATTTTTCCCCAAGTATTTCATCTGAGCAGCTGGAGTCCCTGATAGAATCTAAACATGCCTACGGTTTTCCTGCATTGCTCGTAATGAAGCTTTTATTGCTCAGCATGGGTGGTGTTCTGCTTCTTGAAGTGTCACTCGACAAGCTTGCATGCTCCAACGTAGGAATTCTATCCATTCTCTTATGGCTGTGAAAACAATTCTCACCTAGATATGAAATACAAATTTCCTGTATTTCAAGGCATTCGGAGCAGAGGGATTTTTTTATTTGCTTTTTGTTATCCTATGCTAAAAATTCTTCTATATACAGAGAGATACAGTGAGGAGATTGACTGACTGTTGAGTTTGATGGCCTTGCTTTAAGTCTTCTGCACTTGCACAAGGATGTGACCTAACAGCTATAGCGGTCGACTTCGGAGCTGGGGAACTGGGTTTGAGTCTCAGCAGAGATGCTCAACATCCTGTGATTCTGGGCAAATCATTTATTCTCCCCGTGCCTAACAAAAATGAATGGGTCTGTCTGTAATGCAACTGTGCTCATGTAATGCACTCTGATACCTTCGGGTCAAGTTTGTGCTATATAAAATGCAACAATTTTTTTTTAAAACTGGCTCCCTTAGGTAAATGACTAAACTTTTCGTTTTATTTCCCATAGGCCACGTGGCGGAGATCTATCTGGTTCACCTCCATGCCAGCGTCTATGCCCTCTTCCATCGCCTTTATGGGATGTACCCCTGCAACTTTGTGTCCTACTTGCGATCGCACTACAGTATGAAGGAGAACCTGGAGACGTTCGAGGAGCTTGTCAAGGTATGGCTGGTGTGTCCTGTGGCAGTGAAGCTTACCTCGGAGTCTGTGAAGTGGACTTGCGCTACTGTGACCATTCTTACCACAATATCTAAGCCCTGTTTGGCACAAGTTTTCAGGTCAGCAGTACAGTGCATGATGCTGCGTCGCTGCAGCAAAGGTATGCTTGCATATTGTAGGCTGGGAGAGGCACTTATGGCCATTGCAGCATTGTTCTGAACCTCGGATGTAACATCTTTGTTCAAGAAAATCTTAGCCTATCTATCCAGTCTTCCACCGATTCACCTGGTCCCTTTTGTTTAGCTTTTGGCCCTATTCACAGAGCCCATGAAGAATAGATAAACTTATTAGGCTAAATCTACTTTGGCAGTCTAGTTACAACTAATTAATTTAATCCAGTTATGTTTTTACTTGTAATTACTGAAGAGGAAAAGGTTCTTTTGAGAATGTAAGTGCACTCAGCTTGTAGTTGGAACTTGCTGTTTGGGGTGAAAGTTGTTGAGAAAATACCTTAGAAAGAAATTGTTGCCTTAGTAGAGAATGCTTCTTCTGGCCATTACAGCAGTGACAACTTTCCTGTCCCTCAGTCTCTTGCCTGATGCAAATCATCCTTCCAAATTGTGTGTTTAATCTTTTATGCCCCTAGAAAGTAGGAGCCATGCATAAGTGACTGTCTTCCAACTAGAAATAAAAATACATAGCTTGGGGTTTAAAGGTGTGTCTGGATTCCATACTAGGCTGCAACAGACTTTGCAGAGTTACTTAACTTCATTGTTCTTGCACATTTGTATGGTATTTTGGATTATATGGTGTGGTTTTAGCACCTGATCTCTTTTTGCCCTCGCTTGGTTTTCGACCAGTCGGTGTGGATTTGCATGTTTACATTTGTTGTATCTTTATTGCAGCCCATGATGGAGCATGTCCGGATCCATCCAGAGCTGGTCACCGGTTCCAAAGACCACGAGCTGGACCCGAGCAGGTATGTGTGAACCCACTGGAGGTTCAGTGCAGTCCAGCACGGAGAGGTCATTTTTGACCCATGAGAGGTTCTGTGGAGGCCCAGGAGGGAGAGCATGTTATCCCAGCGGAGGGAGTGGGTGCTTAACAAGTAGAGGTTGCCTGACTGTGATAACCCAGAAATTAACTTGTTTGTCCTCCAGAGTCTCTGTGGTTGCTCAGCAATGTCAGTTTCTTAGTGCAGCAAGTAAAGCCTGCTATTTATTTATTTTATTTTATTTTTAAAGTTGTATATAGCGCGAACCAGACCCTTGCGGGTATCAGAGCGCTTTACAAGGTAGGTGACGTTGTTACATAAATACAAGGAAAATGTTATAGGGTTCAGTGCTGGACCTTGATGTTAGAACCTATCATCATATTTAGATACATGGGTATTAGATAAAAAAAAATCAGTGCGTAACAAGCAAAGATAGAGCGAGCATGTTTTCCAGCATGAAGGCATAGTCGAGTAGGAGAAAGGGATCGTTTAGACTTGGTCAATTATGCTTGGAGGATGATTTTAGCTTCGCAAATACTTTTTATTCTAGTTGAAAAACTGTTTCTACAAAAAACAGCAGATGAAATAATATGTTCCGAGTGAGAACGCGTATGTTGGTGGGGCATTTACCTACATCCAATTTTTCCTGAATGTAGTCTTGTATGGTTTGTAATGTCCCTATAAATAAATTATTTAATCAAAACATTAATGGGGCAATTGAGGTGTTGTAAAAGAGTTATGCATGTGCCAATCCAGTGCTTGTTTTTTCAAAACATTTATAGCCCACAAATGGGAATCCTCATGTAAAGTCAGCTGTGCAGCGAGGCTTATTAATATAGCATGCATTTATAGCAGGTTCTGGTGAGAACATCGTGTGGCAGGTTCGTGGTTCATGCTGCTGCCTCTTCTTTACCGAGTGATTTATATTGATGTTTCTGTGAGAGCTGTGTGTTGCTATAAGGCATCTGAGGCATAAGGAGCTTGATTTATCCAGGATCACACAGGTTTGTTTTGCCCAAGAAGTGTTTGGGGCTGTTTTAACTGGTTGCACAATCTCAATTAGGCCCCCATAAAAGCTTAGTCTTGGGTTGGCCTGCTCATGCAAGCTTGTTGGTGCTGTACTGACATGTTTGTGTCTGGTCCTTCAAATATATTCTCTAATTTGTAGTCTTACTCTGAAGGAATCTGACAGACTGTACTTGATGCAAATTTAAATCCTTGTTTTGGCAGGTGGAAGCGACTGGAGACCCACGATGTGGTGATCGAATGTGGAAAAATATCTCTGGACCCCACAGAAGCCTCTTTCGAGGGTGGCTTCTCTCCTTCATCACTGCATCTCCCATGCCCTAGTACCCACAGGCTGAATGACTACAATGCCAGCCCTTACACTGATAAAAACAGCAGCTATGGTAAGAGCTGTGTGCATGCCAGCTTACGCGCCACTCACTGATGCCATGGAGTTTTGATGGCATTCTGCATCTGTTTCTAAAGGGCTGAGAACTTGGTCCATGTGTTTACTACTCACTGTTTAGTGCCAGGGCTTTTTGACGGCCTGCGGCACATGCACGTTGCGACACCCAGAGTCAGGCTTCTGGAAGTCATGAGAATGTATCTATGATTTTTCTTCTTTTTTTTTTTTTTTTTTTTTTAACCACCGAAGAGGTTTCTTCTTCTTCTTCTTTGTCTTTTTTTTTTTTTTTTTTTTTTTTTTTTCTTTCATCCTTCAGACTCTAGTGAAAGTTTCCAGGAATGGTCAGTTTTTGTGCCATCTTTAAAATGTTTCAGATTCTGATAAAGTTCTGCATTTCCAGCACCCAAGCATACATCCGCCAAGAACCTAGACTTTTGTCTGCAAATTGTTAAATTACGATTTGAAACTTCAGCGTGATTTATAAAACCTTCACAAGCCAAATCTTGTGGGAATAATATGGAGGTTTCAAACTCTTTTTTACATTGATGTCTATTCTTGGATGTCAATATTTTGCATTAAAGGGCCAATGAGATTTACATTCGCGATGCATCAAAGTGAAACACTAAGCTGAGTTAAAAGGCTAGATAAATGGGCAATAGTTGGAAAAGCTGGTCTGTAAATGCACTGTTATAATACGCGTTAAGTCTTCATGTCCTGCTGTTTCCTACGTGTACCACTAATGGGGCCTTCAAGCATGCTGTGAATGACCCTGTCCATTCTATCTGATACTCTGACTGTGCTGAATGAAAGGCTGGTGCTAGGACTATGTAAATGTCTTGTCATTTTTAGTGTCTGTATTCTTGTTGGTGGCTAGCTGAGGCCGTTTTACCAAATATTCTGTTGATCTCGATTTCCACCTCCTCTTGCCTTGATTAGTCCTTTACGCAAGTCTCACCCCAGTTGTCTTGAGTGCTCTGCAGAGGAATACAAGAACCAATTCAGTTAACTTTACTGTGAAGTTACTGGTTGAAAAGATTATCATCAGAGTCCCTTCACCCACCCTTTTATGAAATACATTTTTCAGTACCCTGCTCAAGGCCTTTTTTAACATTTCATGCAGGTTGTGTATGGTCAGTGGGTGGGCTCGATGGCTGTGCTGTCAGTTTAGCTACAGTAGCAAAACGTACAGGACAGAGCACTTTAAAAAGTTGGGTGTCCTTTCTTTTCTCTTCCAGGCAGCATCACTTCAACCCCTTACTCCACTCCCAGGCCGAACGTTCCAGAAGTGCCGGTTCCACTCCATTGCCACACCACTCCAACATCTGAGCCACAGCAGGTGAGACTGTTTGTCTTGTCCAGTGAAGTAAAGTGGAGAAGGGGTGTCGATCACTTTGTGCCAGTGACTTTTGCTTACTCCTGTGGTGTGCCAAGATTTTTGGGATAACTCCTAAAATACAGTAAGTGAATGGTAAATACAGTACCTCTGACCCAATACCCACAGATTAAACTTTGAAAGTAGTTGTCCGACATGAGTATGCCCAAACTCTGATAAAATGGTGTTACTGGCGACCTGCCCGATTCTAACTCTGGACTCTGAAGCGGCAATTTTGATGTTTACTGCTGGCTGATTATGACTTCTAGCATTGGTTTTTGCAGTCGAGTGCTCTAAATGGTCCTGCATTTTTAGGTTAATTCTCTCTCGTGAAGTGTTATAGACGGAAAATTTAAAACACATTTAATCCAGTAGTGTGTAGCCTTGTCACCTTTTTGCTAGGCTGCACTGCATTCAGTGTTGCTCTGTACTCCAACATTTTCACATTTGGACTATCACTGTTGATTATTGGCTACTCTGATGGCTAAGAAACAAAACGTTCATGTATTACTTGGGGTTTATATTGCACCCAGTTACAGCTGTCCAACCCATTTTAAAAGGTTCTAAGACCATCTTGCTCGCTCTCGTGCTCTCTGTGCCTCAATTCTTTTTTCCGGCTTGTGCTCAGAAGATCTCAGAACACTTCAGGGTTCAATTTACCTCAAAAAATGTCTTCATCTTTTAGGTTTTTTCAACGTTTTAAATGATCCCTTCCCATCACTTCATCTGATTTTAAGCGAATATTTCACTGGAAATGCCATTTCTTTTTGTTGGAGGCCCTTCATGAGGAAGAAAAAATGTAGCAGCAGACCCTCTTACAGTCTCTGTGGTGTCTACCACCCCCACGTTCAGTAAAAAACAGCAAATGTTCCCGAAAGGAAGTGATCGCATCAGGCTGAGAAGTAAAATGAAAGACCTTAGGGCAGGAGGAAGAAACGGAAAAACCAGAACAGAGAGGAGGGGCTTCCCCCTTTTACAAAAGGTTTCCTCTTGTGAAAAAGACTCCCACAAACTAAGATCTGAAGAGAGTAGGCGTAGAGAACCTAATCGCTACCATTCCAAAAACTATTGCCACAAAATCACCTGGGGACATCAAAACCATCAGCATCATTCTGTTTGCCGTCCAAGTTAGATGGCACCACAGACATCGATACCTCTGGTACAGACTCCAGTGGTATTGTCAATATCTGTGACTTCAGTTCAAATTCAATTCAGAGCATCATTACCTCCATCAATCCCTCCTAACCCAACATCAACTACATCTGTTAATTCAATATGTCCTCCAAAAACATGCAGTAGAACTCCTACATCTCAAACAGGAAAAAGTACATAATCCAAATATTTTTTGCTACTCAAGAAAATCTAAACAAGAATTCAGACCTATTTTTGATCAAAGACAAGCGAACAAATGGATCAAAACAAATTCCTAATGAATTCTGGTCCTAGACCAAATGTATCCACTAATGAAGGGAGACTGGATATGTTCTCTGGATCTGCAAGCTGTGTAGTGCTACGTTCCTAAAACAGACAATACCTCAGTTTCATATGTGGCAGGGCTCATTTTTATGAAAACAAGGTTCTTCCTTTTGGGCTGAAATCCGCACCACTGTATTTTTCCAAATGCATGACCTTAATCGCTGATCACCTCCAGAAGAAAAGAATCTACATTTACCCTTACTTGGGCGACTGGCTAATCAAGAGACCGACTGCGTATCAAACCTAATTGGATTTCACTGCAATAACCACTTCCACAGTACAGATAATTGATTTTTTAGGGGCAACTCTAAACATGTAAAACAAAGTGTATTCTTTGGAGAAGCATATTTACAGTTTTACAAAAATGCCATCTGTTACTAATCAAGCCCTTTCCAACATCTTTTCCGAACTCTTCCCTGTTGGGGTCCGTGGCCTCCTTCATTTATCTAATTCCCAATGCACGTCTCCGCATGAGACCTTTACAGCAATGCCTATAGTATCAATGGTCCCAATCGAAAGCCAACTGGGAGAACAGTCTAACTCTGTCTCTACAGGCGTAACCATCCTTAAATGGTGGTAGTGTAAAAACAACCTTCTGAAAGGAACACATTTTCATCAGGATTTGCTAAACAATTGTCACGGATGCCTCACTGATAGACTCTGAAACTGAGCTCACCAACATAACCATTCAGGTTTTGAGGTCAGAAAAACATCTTTACCGCATTAGTGTCCTAAAAATGAAGGTTGTCCTTCTAGTCCTCATAGCATCCTTAACACTGAAGAACAGAATCTTGGTACAAAGGGGCAATACCGCAACAATGCACTACCGCAACGATACACTGCAGTAGCAAACAAGGTGGCATCCAATCCAGAATTCTGGAATCCCAATCAATTTGGCATTAGTTGCTAGCGAGAGGGTTGTCAATTCAAGCAATTCTCCTACTACGAATGTAACCTTGTCAGGCTAACCTTATAAGGAGGTGTTTTCAAGAAAATCACAAATGGGAATTAAAAAATGTTTTTAAACATCTTATTCAATATCTGCCACGACTGGGGCTTTCCAGAAATAGATCTCTTTGTAACAAAAGCAAGTGCAGAATGCCCAAATTACTCCTCAAAGTTGTGGGATCCAAGATCTCTGGGCAATGCTCTTTTGATCACCTATCTGTCAAGTCCCACAAGACGTTGCAGTGAATGTAATAACAGATTCTTTACCCAAACGCACACTCATTGAATTTGGGAGCGTGGCTCCTGAGGACATACAATACGGCCATGTGAATTCACCGCCACACTGGATGAACATTCTTAGGGAAGTCCAGCGTCCACCCACCAGGGCTTCAGATGCTTTCAAATGGAAAAGATTTGTTATTTGGTGTTTAGACGAGGGATATGACCCCATTCATTGTCATAAAGTAATCTTACTTTATTTACTTAATCTTCCCAAGTCAAAATTACAACATGCATCAATCAAAGTTCATCTGTCCGCCATTACACCATACAATACAGAAAATGGCCAGCTAAAAGATATTTCATTACCATTCCAGTAGTCAGACTCTGGAAGGATTGACGAATACATGTCCTCCAATGAGACTACCCCCCCCCCAATCTCTCTTAGTAATTAAATCTGGTCTACCATGCAGAACCTGGAATACAAGTAACATTTTCTTCATTAATTACCACCTTGTAGACCTATAATTTTGATTGATACTTCGAACAGCAAATTCTTCAGTGTCAGAAGCTAGATTGGATCCAGAGAATTCTTCAGCAATGCTCCAGTAGGTGGCACCATGTGGCTCCTCAATAAGTGTGTACAGCCCCAGAGTGCTGCAGCAGAACTGCATATAAGTGCCACCCTACATGCTAACATCAGTTTGTTTCCTATGACCCTCAAAGCACTTTCCCTTGAAAAGGATAGATTTCTCCCCACCCCCCCTGCCCCCTCCTCCAACTATACTGATTATCTTCTTAACCTGTACTTACAAAGCGCCAATGGGCTTGATACAACCCAAAACACCACTGGATATGCCGCAGGAAAGCACCTCATTTGCAGTAGTGATTCAAAGGGCAGCCGAAGCATTAGAACTAGTTTCCCACGATTGAGACCAGATCAGATCAGATATGCTGACTGAAATCCTCCAACCGGGGTCTTCATCTGAGCCACTGTTTAATGAAGCCCTTAATAATGCCCTCGTGGCATTCCATGTCCCCCAGTTAATCAACCCACAGCTCGACAGACTAGACCTGCCCCTGATGATTCATACTTTGTCAAAACATCAGACACCCAAGAGCATTATTAACCAAGCTTCAACATATAGTCCTCTCTGGTTCCTTTCTGACCAATTCCTTAGACGGGGCATCAAACAGAATTGATTAGTTTGGTTAGAGGCTTTCTCTTCAGCCAGTCTAGCACTTGGATCTGTCAACGTAGTGTTTGCTTACTAGGCCAGTACCCACCTACCTTGTGGGACATGACCAGTGATATTTTGCTGGCTGTCCCAAAGTATCTTTGGTTCTTGTTAGCCCATACTATGAATGTTGGCCAGAATGCTGCAAAGTATTTGCTCCAAGCCAGACTGGGCACAAGGGAGTGTATTGGTAGGGCTATAGGCAGCAGTGTTGTACTTGAAAGATACTCCTAGAGTTAACCTGGTGTTTGAGGCATGTGGGCTGCTAAATTCATATCTTAGCATAGATCGCTGCCTAGTGTTGGGTCCGGATGTTTGCACCATGGAGTGGATGCCCATGCGCACTGTAGTCCAGGGGAGGAGTCACCTATCTCGTGATACTTCGAAGACTCTTCCAAGACAACAAGGTGCAAACATCTGGACCCAACACTAGGCGGCGATCTATAATAAGATATGAATGTCAGCAGCCCTACATGCCAAGAACAGATGCATACTGGTAAGTAGCATTTGCCTTTCGGTAGACATGCAAGCTTCTCTCATGGATATGCCTTTGGTGGCTCCAGTCTATCCAGGGAGAAGTCTGATTCAGTGCTGGAACGATTCAATCAGAAGACCACGTTGCGATCCCTTCGCTTCTCCATGCAGGAGAAACCATTTCCCCACCACTTCAGTAAATTCGGAGGCTGCTCCAAGGAGCTATTTTCTAGACCATGTCAACCCTCCCAGTTTATTTTACAGAATCTGAAATCCTTTCAAGGCTGTGGGCTGTAAACTAGCAGAATTCACATCTCAGCAGGGACAGTCTTCAAACTCCGCTTCCACTGCTGCAGTAGATTCCAAGCTGCTTTAGGTGGAGTGCAGCGACCTGGACCGGGAGGAGGCCGGGTACAAAGTTTCCTCCTCGGCTGGGGAATCGTTAGACAGATTTGTTTTACAAATATTCCGAAGGGGTTATGCTCTACCTTTTTACTTCTACTCCTTTCACTTCCCTGTACTCCAGAACTTTTGGGGATTCTGCCAGTCATTTGCCCACTAAATGTGCCATTGAGTGGCTATCTGATTCAGAGGGAGAGAGTTTTGGAATTCTACTCTTAGTGCTTATTTTGTAAAAAAAAAAAAAAAAGAAGAAGAGCAGTTTTGCACAGAAGCCTACAGCTGTGCAGCAGCTTTAGCTAGCTGACCGACTCTTTTGTGGGTGTGAATGCATTCGTTCATGGAATACTACTACCTTGACAGCTATCTCTGGCAGAAAAGTCACAGGGTCCGCTTGGTTTTACAGGAATTCTAATCAGAGTCCACTCCTCCACCTTTGGGAGATACCACTGTGGTATCTATTCTAATTGTGCAGAATCTGTGATTAGAATTTTCCATCAAGAACAAGTTTCTTCCCTTTGGTTACTCTTTCTGGTGAATGCTGTTATCTGATTCCTCACAGGCCTTCTACCGCCCCGTACTGTGTAGTGGCTTCTTTGATATTCAAAAAAGGTCCCTAATTAGAGCTCGGCACACAGTCTCCCACAATTTGTCTACCATCTGCGTCTTAGGTCGAAGAGAGAAAGATGCAAAAAAGTGAGCTCCGCGTGCAGGAGTGGTGGTTATATACGGCTCCGCTCTGTTACTTCCAGGGCAGTACAGACTCTTCGTGGAGCCAAAAGATGCCATTCTTTGGCACACAGGAGCATTGCTAAAGAATTCTCCAGATAGTCTCATGTATGAGAATATGCTAAAGGTGAGGAATCTGCAGTTAAAGTATCGACCAAAAAGAGCATTACCAAAGGCAAGTAACTTGTTTAGCGATTTTCACACACATTCCAGCCATCACCATGCATAACCGTTCAGAAAAGACTTTCTCTGTGAACACAACTCATGGTAACCCCCTTCTAGTTAATGAGGATGCATCCTTATTGACAACACAAGAATTTCATTCACAACATTGGTCATTGCTGAGGGTGTTTCAGATGCGGATCGTTCTCCTAAACAAATCGATTTGATGACTTGTGCTCTTGGCCTTGGGTTTAAGCCCTAAAATTTCAACAGTACTCCTAACAGATTCTCCAAATTTGGTGTAGTAAAGCTCATTGGACATTCTGTAGGAGGAGGAAGAACTAGAGGTGGTTGTTTTGCTCTGGCAAACTGTTGATTCTTGTTGTCCTAATGTAGAAAAGTGCCAGTTTAACATGATCACCCCCACTTTTTGCATGGTATTCGATTAAATTTTGACAAAGTGCGCTGGGTTCCTGCTATCCAGGTCCCGAGTGCCAGATCTCTTCCTCTAAACTGTACAGTTGTTCCCCCAATTGGCAATACCTTTAGCACCCCCTGTAATTCCCAATTAATTGGTACCCCTGGTATCTAAGGCAGGGTGGCTAAAGAGGGTTCCCAAGAGCTACAGCATGTCTTGTGCCACCCTAAGGGACCCCTCTGTACCAACACTCGAACTGCCTTTGAAGGCTGCGTGGCCTGGTGCAGAGAAAAATGGACACGACATGGCACACCACCATTGTGCTGTGCCTGCAGACTCTTCATGCAGTATAGGCAAGTCACCCCTGCAGCAGGCCTTACAGTCCTGAGGGAGGGTGCACTATACTACATGTTGGACATATCTATGAGAGCTGATGTGCCCCTGTTTCCAAGTCGATTCTTAGATATTGCTAGTGAACAGGGAAGCCATTTTGAGTACATGTGCTGGACACTGGTGATTATGAGTTCCCCGGCAACATGATGGCTTCAACTATAAATGTTTGGTATCAAATATCTTGTATTAATCAGCCCACACTGATTCCATTGATGGATTTATTAATTTATGCACCCAGAGCGCACCTTAGATGTGCCCCTGAAAACCTACCGACTACTAGTTTTCTGGCTGACTGGTGTAGACCAGCCTACCACCACAAACCGGTTTCTGACCACCCTACAGGTGAGAGCCTGAGCCGTCTGAGGGTAGAAACCATGCCTGCTCTGGCCGGCAGTGTTGTCAACTCCTCCAAGCAGGATGGCTAAGTGATCAGCATATCAAGATGGGATGGTTCAAAGGCCTGTCATCTTTGAAATGTGACCTAAGGCTTTCTCGGACAGGGGAAATGCCACCCCTGCTGGGCCCATTTGGCACCAGGACAGGTGGGAACATTTAAGCGGTCACGAGGTGTTACACCTCCAGGCTGGACACAGCTCTAGGGGGGGATATTCTGAAGTGAACACGAAAATAGGAATCTTCCATCTTGTGTATGGTGGAATTAGCTTCCTGGGTTAGGGTTATGCTCACTTCCCACAGGAAGTGGTCATATAGAGCGTGTAGACACCCTAAAGGTAAGTAGCCCATTGGCTACTACCTGTCACTCCCTGTACCGCCCCTAAATTGAGTATTTAGGTGGTACTCCTGACACCAGGAACTTAGATGCCACAGATCAAGACGGGAAGGACACAGAGCCGTGAGAACTGAAGGCTACTGTGGACTTCTGACCCTAAACCCTGCCTGCCGCTCCTTGTCTCTACAATCACGACCCATCTACTCGTTCTGCAGCTGACCAGCTTCCAAGAACCCCGGGAGACTGCTAGCCCTTTGCAAATTGCCAGGCATTCTCCTGTGGAGTAAAGGAGCTACTCCCCTGCAGTCCTGCAGGAACAGAGTTGCCTCCCCCTTGCCAGCCCGAAGCAGCAACCCCCCAGGAAGAGGACCCTGTTCTCCTGAGGGTCGGATCTGTCATCCCACCAAGTGAGAAGACACCAGGACCAACCAATACCCTGGGTACCGGACCCCTTGCAGCAAGTCCAGTTAGGACTCTGGCTCAGAAGCAAAGCAGCTGTCGAGGGACGTCCGCATCGCAAAGAGACTTGCTTCTCGAGTGGCTCAACTGTCTTGATTTTGGTACCCTCGACTGGCGAGACCGGTGACCTCAAGGTTCCAGGGTGCACAGAGCCCAGCCGACCTTGCTATTCTGCACCCGAGCACCCCAGCCTGGGTACTGGCGAACCAGCTGTGCCCCTTGCCCTCAGGACCCTTGTGAACCGATCTCCTTGTAGGGAGCTCCCAGACTTGTGCCCAAATCCCGCCCTCTGCAGTTTGTTTCTAGGTGACCCCCCTCTTCTTTCTACCGACATAGCACGCACATCTACCACCCAGACGCTCCAGGGCAATTAACTGCTGGTAGTACTTTGGACCTTGCAAACCCCCTCACAACCCTAGGTCCAGAAGGAAATCCCCCAAAAATGTGTGCACTTTTATCCCATATGAAAGATTTGTGCTCAAAGACTTATTTAAGTGAACATTTTACTTGACTGCTAAAATCGATATTTAAAGTACTTACTGGATAACAAAGTTCATGGTATTAAAAAGTATATAAAAATACGACTTATTTTTTCCAAATTGGTCTCTGATTTTTTCTGGAGTGTCTTATTTATTGCCTCAGTTTGTGTCAACAAATGCTAAGCACTACCCTTTGATATGCCTAACTGCACGCCCATACTACCCAAAGTAGAGCATTTGGGTTATCCTTTGGTCCTCTCTAAATCCATTGGGGTTTCCCTGGACTCTTTACACAGTGTAGCTCGTTTTGGTCCACTAAATATATAGAGCCAGCTTCCTACACCTATGAGAATTGAGAAGAATTCACTCTCCCACCATCCTTCCATCACCAGCTCTTCCTTTCAGCACTTCACTCTGCTCCAAGTCTTGTACCTTTGACATTCTTGTGAGAAGGTTACTCATGGCTGTCTTTGCATTCCCTATAAGAAATGCTGGGCACACACCTGTTGTCAGCCTGTGAGCATCGCCTGCCTTTGCATATGCTAACGACTCTGCCCTCCGCTTTGCCTCTGTTACAACTAGTACAGCCTACGAAGACCCTGGGAACTTGGACATTACTGAAGGGCTACACTGCCCCTTTTTGCCTTATGAGAACGGTCAGTGTGCCACTCAGGAAGGAATATGTGGTTTGACATGTATCACCTTTCTGTTTGTGATTCAGATTGGAACAGGGTCAACTGGACGTGTCTGGTTTGGAGGTCGTCCTGTTCTGATCGATCTGGTGGCTCTAAGCTAGTCTTTTTTTATCTCTTAACCTAATCATCTGATGTGTTTAGTGGATGCCCAATTTGGACAATGGCCTTGTGGTGTTTTCAGTTTTGGCTACATCCTGCTTCCATAGGGTTCAAGGTGATAATGGTCACAAAACACCTGGGTTCACCTGAAGAGCCAGTACATAAGCATTGGTTTTTATTTGTGCATCTGTTGGGGATAATTTGCTGTAGCAGCACGCTTGTTGTTATTACTGTAATTTATACGCAAGATACTTGTTCTTCATGTTTCCTGTTTTACTTCCTTGCAGGATTCTCTTTGGAGCCCGTCCACCCTTTGCGGTCTGGCCACCCCTCCCACTTCACCAGTGAATGGGACTTCTCGTCCGTCCAGCAAAGCCCCCATCATACCTGGTAATTCTCTAACTTTGAATGCATTGTGAATAGCGATGTGCCGTTTTGAGTGAAGATCCGAGAAAGAAGTAATTAGTTTAAACTCTTTAGAAAGAAATCCAAAAGCCACCCAGGGCTATTCTTAACTAGCATGATCAATAGCTGATGCAGAGCACATGAATGGCACAGGCTGCTAGCCGGGCAAAGGCAGCCAAGTGTGAACACGCAAATGGGAGATGCCAGGATATGTGGGTATGCGTGTGCTGCATGAACAAGTGGTATGGGCAGGGATGATGGGTGACTCCTCTGTCATGTAATCTGGCCCCATGGACTCAACGTGCCTGTGCCTACTATGACTAGTACAGTCTGAATGCCCAACCCCTCTTTCGTCATATGTCTCTTTACTTCAGACTCTGAAATATAAGCCCCGTGCAACACTGGCATGAATTGAGCAATGCCTTTTGGATCCAAAGACAAAAAAAATCTGCAGATTTTGGTGAAAATGGCAAGTCCGGGCCTCAGCCCTGTGTACAATTTTGTTGCATCAACGTGTTGTAGATTCACAAGCAGTGCTGAGACAGCATTATCATGCTGCAGGATTCACTTTCTCATATAGCATTTTTTGATGGTAGCGGCATGGATCAGACGTCTGATAGTGTATAGTTGGTTTTTATAAGACATTCCCAGTAAATTCAGCACAAAAGAGGGGTGCAGTGTCTTGAGGGGAGACGAGAAACAGATGAGAGAATGAGCTCTTATGGGTGGATCTGAAGAAATGACCAGAAGGACCTGTGGGGGGTGGGGATCCAGGTGGTCAGATCTGAATGCTCTCACACACCCAGGAGGGTGTCATGCTTCATAATACAGTGCTCCTTGTCAAGCCGGTGTTGCAGTGCTCAACGGGCCCTCATTGATGACTCTTTAGCGGAGATCTTTTAATCTAGCCGTATTGTGAGTGCAAGTGTCTAAGGGAGACCAAAGAAGGGTTTACTAGGACAGTCCCCTTGACACAATAAAAACTTGCCCCAGTATTGGAACTTTCATAGATTCCCATGCTTTGTATCATTCCCCGTCGTCAGAATGGGAGCCTCGGTAGTATCACAACCATAGAAACAAAAGAGAAAAATAGGCCTAGGCCTCATCTCATTTTGTATCCTATCACCCTCTTTGTGTAAAAGAGACCAAACTTTTGTCAGGACAAATCAGAGCAGCCTCACCCCATAGAACCTTCCTGAGAGAGCTCAGAGCCTCAGATTTTTCTACTGCACGTTGTGCTAGGGAGTCTCCACTGAGCTCTGCTCAGTTTTTTTTCATTCATACTTATTTCTTCAACTTTTCATCGACAATCAAGACATGTCTGACAAGGAGAAGAAGGCCTTATTCAGGTCCTGTGCGTCTTGTAGCAAAAAACGACTTTTTGTAGAAGATAAGCATGAGAGCTGTATCTATTGCTTATACCCGGACCACAAGGCAACTGACTGCAAGATTTGTAGAACCTTCTCTACAAAAACACTTCGGGACAGGGAGGGCGGCTATTGACCTGGCTTCAAAAGATGAAGACTCGGAAGGAGGTGCTCTCATCGGATGAAGAGGATTCAACATCTCTGGCTTCCTCTCGCAAATCCAAGAAGAGGGTTAGGTCTCATTATTCTTCAGCCGAGCCCCCTATCAAGGCCCCTCATAAGATCTCTGACAGGTCCGAGAGGGCTAGTCCCATTAAATCTCCTCACTGAAGTGAAATGGAGAGCCTGGGACAGGCTGCTGGATTGGTGATAGCCACTAAGGACAAAAAGGAGGTTTCTATCACTTCTCCTCCGTCCAAAATGGAAAAGAATGGTGAAAAATACTCTACAGTCAATCCAGGGACTGTGCTTGAGAGAAAACCGCGTCCGTCGACAGCAAAAACAACAGGTACGTCGACGACGATAGCTTCCCTGAAAGTTTCCGCTGTTTCATTGGCTCCGTCGACGGGATCGTCGTCGGTAGCGGTTTCGACGTCGACAACTCCGTCGTCGTTTAAGGTACCTGGTTCGTCGACTATGACTTCTTCCTCGTCGACGATGATGGTCTCCGGGAAGGTGCTGTCGACGGCCTCGTCGTCGACGAAGACCACGTCGACAACAACGACTTCGATGACACTGATGGTGATGACGACGAGTTCGTCGACGATAATACCGTCGACGACGGTCAAGACTCCGTTGACGAGGTCCAGTGTGCCGCCTACGAATCCATTGACGATCCCGTCGACGACTGCCGCACCGTCGACGACGGCTCCGTCGACGGGTCAAAAACTGCAAATTCCAATACAGAAGATGAAAATTACGCCTGAAATGACGTCTCCTAGACGGGTTTCGTCTCTTCCACCGACAATGCTTCTAGATGACGAGTCGGATGAGGAGGAGGAAGATGGAGGCCATTATGGGGATGCCTACAGTCCCTCAGATTTAAATGTGAAATTGCAAGAGACTGACACGGAGGAATATTATGAGCATGCATATGACAAACAGGTGCATCACTATGTTCCTCAGGAGCGACGTCCACCAGGTTTGGGACAGGACATGGTGGCCATGCCGGCCTCTCTAGTCTCTGATCTACGGATGATGCTGCAGGACTACAGAACCAGGTTTCCTTCAGAACCTTCAATGCAGCCTGCACAACCTCCACCTCAGGTGCTGCCGCAGGCGCAACCAGTTGTCGTACTGCCTCCTTCACAAGTGGTGCCTCTCACGCCACCAGTGGTCATACCAGCGGTCCTCTCCCGGACATCGGATCCCGCGCCAGCCAATACCGGTCTGCAGGATACCTCTTCGGATGATGTACAGGTGGATCCATTGACTGATCCATTGCTGGACCCAGACTTGGATCCCGGTGACAGTGGACTACAGGATCCGGACGCCTCTGGTCGAGATACTTCTGTTTCACCTCCAGTCGATATAGTGGGGTGTTCCATAACCTCATGGAGAGAGCGTCTAAGAGGTTTGGACTACCAATTACAAGGGAGCAGTCTGAATGTTTCCTGTATGACTTCAAAGAACAATACAGAAAATCAGTCAAATCCAATCCCATAATTGAACATGTGTGGGAGGAAGGGATCAATCCAGCCACTGCTATCCCTGTTCTTCCCAGGCTGGAAAAGAAATATAAGGCTCCGGATGGCAGTCCAGCTTGTCTTCTTGGACAGCCGAAGCCTGATTCGGTGATCTCACAGGCCGCTCAAAGCAAATCCAAAAACCCATCAACGCCTTTGACTACGCCTCCGGACAAGGACGGTAGGTGCCTGGATAACGTGGGAAAGAGGTTTTCTTCCATGGCCAGCTTGCTTGTTCGAGCAGCAAATCCTCTAGCCATTCTAGGCAGATACGATCGCCAGATGTGGTGTGACATGGAGCCATTTGTGGAACAACTGCCAGACTCCGCAAGGGAAGAGGCCAGGAGAGTCCTGATGGAGGGAGAAAAATCATCCTCCGAAGTAATCGATTGTGCTATGGATATAGCTTCAACGGCTTTTCGTGCCTTAGCAGGGTCAGCAGTGCTACGCCATCAGGGCTGGTTGAGAGCCACCTGGTTTCGTCAGGAGGTCCAAAATAAGATCCTGGACCTCCCATTTTTTTGGTAAGCATGTTGATGATGCCCTGCAAAGTATAAAAAAAGGATACGGACACGGCGAAGTCATTGGGATCACTGAACTATCGAAAGGTCCCATTTAGAGGTGCATGAGGCAGAGGTTTCTCTTCTTATAGAGCCAACACCCAGCAGAGATATTCCACAGTCTTATAAGACTCAATATTCGAATCCACGCCAGGGACAATCGGCATCTTTCTCTCGCCAACCTCAGCGAGGGCGTCGGAACCGCCAGGGATGCGACAATGCCAAGAGGCAATAGCGGCCTCCTGGCGCTTACTACTGTTCCTCCCCTCCCAGTCACATCAGTGGGGGGCAGGATATCCTTTTGTCTGAACAGCTGGAAGAGTATAACATCGGACCAGTGGGTCCTGAAGATTGTTCAGAGTGGCCATACGTTGGAGTTCCAAGATCTTCCTCCAACAAGAGCTCCTGGCGCCAACCGCACAAAACATCTGGAACTGCTCCATCTCGAAGCCCACCAATTGTTCATCAAGGGGGCAATAGAACCGGTACCTCTCTCTCGGAGGGGCAGAGGTTTTTATTCCAGGTTCTTCCTGGTTCGGAAGACGGCAGAGACTTGGCGCCCCATACTAGACCTACGAGAGCTCAACACTTATCTCATCAAACTATCTTTCAGGATGGTCACTCTCCAAGATATTCTTCCTCTTTTTGAACCCAGGCGACTATTTGGCGTCTCTGGATTTAGAAGATGCGTATTTCCACATACCAATACACCCAGCTCACAGACAATATCTGCGCTTCACAGTAGGCAAGAGCCATTTCCAATTCAAGGTGCTTCCGTTTGGCCTTCGGTCTGCACCACGGGTATTCACCAAAGTGTTAGGACCAGTAGCGGCTTTTCTACGAAAACAATCCCTGGAAGTTTTCCCTTACTTGGATGACTGGCTCATCAAGGCTCCATCTTTAAAGGAAACTTCTCAAGCCGTTTCAACTTGTATCCAGTTGTTCAGTCACCTGGGCCTTCAGCTAAACAAACACAAGTCAGTTCTGCAACCCTCCAGGTCCACAAGATTCCTTGGGGCCATTTTAGACACAAAGCGATGCACAGCTCGCCCTTCAGAGGAACGTCAATAAGTTGATCGTCTCGGCTCGCCAGGTGCTGAAAAAGAAATGCCTTTCAGTCCGACAATACAAGTCCTTGCTCTTGTCGATGTCATCCTGCATACCATTAATACCGCATTGCAGGCTGCGAATGCGTCCTCTGCAGGAAGAGCTAGACAAACAATGGTGCCAAGCAGAGGGCTCATTCAACGACAAGGTGTTGGTGATGCCAGAAATGAAAGGCATGCGAGTGGTGGCTAGTAAAAGACAATATCGCAGAAGGTCTGACATTCAGGATTTCACCATCCCCCCTGATCATGACTACAGATGCCTCTTTGGAAAGCTGGGGAGCAGTGCTCCGAGAGCTTAAAGTCAGCGGGCACTGGAGTCCAGAGCAGCAGCAGTGCCATATAAATTTTTTGGAGCTGACGGCCATTCGGTTGGCTTTGCAGGCTTTCCTTCCCAAAGTTCAGAATCAAACAGTGCTGGTCCGGACGGACAATACGACGGCCATGCACTACATCAACAAGCAAGGAGGAACGAAATCGCAAACTCTTTCCAAAGAAGCTCAGAGATTCTGGGATTATGCGATTCTTCACAGGATCAATTTGCAGGCCGAACACCTGGCAGGTTCTCTCAATGTCACGGCGGACGCCCTGAGTCGCCAGGCAGACGTGAATCGCGAATGGGAATTGAATCAGTCCATTCTGGAGAGTGTGTTCTCGGTCTGGGGAACACTGGTTGTATGATCTTACAACGAACTCCGTTGTAACGCATGCCTTTACCACGCATGCGTTACAACGGAATACTATATTCACGCTTTTCCTTCTCCACGTTTTTTCCGTGGTGACGTCATAAGTAGAAAAAGAAACGGCCGTTTCCTTCTCCTGCGCCGCCGATTTCCTGCACATCTCCTCTAAAGGTTAGTGGTTTATTTTTGGGGGGGCAAGCCCCCCCAAGCCCCCATTTTTTATTTTTACCCTTTACCACACATGCCTTTACTACGTACATCGTAGTAAAAGTATGCGTGGTGAAGGCAGTCGTTGTAACCACGCATGCGTTGTAATGCATGCGTGGTTATGGTTTTCGTTGAAACGGCCTCGTTGTAGAGGCCGTTTCCCGGGAACACCGACCATCGACCTCTTTCTCTCTCCGGTGAACGCCAAATGCCAGTTTTACGCAAGCAAAGTTCCCCATTAGGGATCTCTTGGGAACGCCCGTTCGATTGCCTGGTACGGCACATTCTTTTACGCTTTTCCGCCAATTCCCCTCATTCCACGAGTACTCAGGAAGATGAAGGCGGAGCCATGCAAGATGATTCTCATTGCACCGGCGTGGCCCCGGCAATTCTGGTACACAGAACTCTTCTACTCTCCCAGGATCACCCAATTCGCTTGCGACAGATTCCGTCCCTATTATCGAGGAATCAAGGGCAGGTGTTCCATCCGAAATCGCTGCACTTGACAGCGTGGCTCCTGAACACAGAGAGTTCCGTCATCTTAATCTCTCCAAGGAGTGTAGAGAAGTTTTGTCCCAGGCTCGAGCACCAAGCACTAATAAAGCTTACAAGGCGAAATGGAAGAGGTTCTGCCTGTGGTGTCAAGGACAGGGTCTCCATCCTTACAAATCTCTGCCTCATCAACTTTTGCCATATATACTATCATTGGCTAAATCTGGGTTGGCGCATTCGTCTGTGAAGGTACATCTTGCAGCCATATCGAGGTTTCGGCGCAGTTCTTCAGGCCCGTCATTATGGTCCTCTAGGATTGTTAAACAATTCTTGAAAGGCTTGTTTCGGATGTATCCTCCAGTTCGCCCTCCTCCGCCAGTTTGGCAGCTCAACCTTATCCTGGCTCAACTCATGAAAGCTCCATTTGAGCCTGTTCACAAGGCGGACTTGAAATTCCTGTCTTGGAAACTTGCCCTCCTCTTGGCGCTAAAATCTGCTAGAAGAGTTAGTGAGCTATAAGCCCTCTCCATAGTGGATCCATTCCTTCAATTAAAAAAAGATGTGCTTATCCTTCGCACCAATCCGAAGTTTATTCCAAAGGTGCCGTCTGAGTTCCACTTGAATGAACCCTTGATTTTAAAGTCTTTCTTTCCGTGCCCATCTACGCCTGCGGAACGCACATTACATTCTTTGGACGTTCAAAGATGCTTGTAATTCTACTTAGAACGCACACGACCCTTTTGAAAATCATCCCAATTGTTTGTGTCCTACAGCGCACCACGGAAGGGTTTCCTTTGGCAAAGAGTGGCATTTCCCGCTGGATCTCCAGTGCAATTCAATTCTGCCATCAGGAGGCGGGCAAGCCCCTGGTCCAAAAAGTCCGTGCGCATTCCACAAGGTCTGTGGCATCGTCTGTGGCTCTTTTCTCTGGGGTCGCCATCAAGGACATATGCAGGGCAGCAACGTGGAGCAGTACTCATACCTTCACGAAACACTACTGCCTGGAGTCTGCAGGACGTGACAAGGCTGCTGTTGGTCAAGCAGTACTTCAGAATCTTTTTCATTGAGAGGTGAGCTTTCCCTACAATCCCTCCTTCCTGGTGAGCACATTTTGTTTCTTGTTTTGCTATGCTATAAGTATTGCTATATGGTTATGTGATGCCATGTGTCTACAAAATGTGCCTTGGTGTTTTACTGCTAGCTACTCTGATACAAAGCATGGGAATCTATGAAAGTTCCAATACTGGGGCAAGAAAACAAGTTACTTACCTGTAACTTTGGTTCCCCAGTATTGGTAACTTTCATAGATTCCCATGCGCCCACCCTCCTCCCCTGGGAAAGCTCAGTCTTTTTACAGAGATAGTGGCTGTTAACACAACGGCTACGAAAATCTGAGGCTCTGACCTCTCTCAGGAAGGTTCTATGGGGTGAGGCTGCTCTGATTGGTACTGACAAAAGTTTGGTCTCTTTTACACAAAGAGGGTGATAGGATACAAAATGAGATGAGGCCCAGGCCTATTTTTCTCTTTTGTTTCTATGGTTGTGATACTACCGAGGCTCCCATTCCGACGACGGGGAATGATACAAAGCATGGGAATCTATGAAAGTTACCAATACTGGGGAACCAAAGTTACAGGTACGTAACTTGTTTTCATAGGGGTTATCGGTCGTAATAATTTACTCTGGCAGCTATAACAAATGTGAATGAAGATCAACATGTTTCATGCCTAGGCGAGCCAATGGCCTTTCTTCAGGACCAGATAATTATTCCTACGCTATTGCGGATTGAAACTAGGGATTAATGGTGAGTATCCAATCCAAAACCGTGCTCTTGCACCTGCTGAGATGCAGGAAGAAAGATCCAACCTGTGTAGGGAGAAATGGTGAGACCGCCATTAGAACTATGCCTGTTTTGGTAAGTACTGACAACAACATTTAGGGAACCGGCACAACACTGCCCATTGATAAAGTCAGTCCCTGTAGTGGCACATAAAGGTATAAAATCGTTCCTCTGTGGTTTATGGCACACACGAGAATTAATTTAAAAGAAACCTTTAATAAGCAGTAATGTGCGGTGCGCATGCCACTAATACCGCAATAGTGAGACACCCTGTATTCTAGTAGGCTTTAAAAAACGGGCAATGCAATGTAAAGCCAAAGAGCCCCCACTGAGGGGCCAGTCTACCATTGCAACGCTGGCTCTACTATGCACACCCTATGATGAAGCAAGACGCCCTCCTGTGGGTGCAAGAGTATTGACTGCCTGGTCCCTCCTTACCCCCTCTCTCCACCCCCAACAGGTCCTTCTGGTAATTTCTTCGCATCCACCCACGAGTGCTCATTCTCTCCTCCGTTTTCCTTCTCCCCTCCAGGAACTGCACCCCTCTTTTTTGCCAAGTTGTCCTTAGGAGTGCTGGACCTATTTAAACAGCTCCTTGTCCCTCCCTTGATTATTTACTCCCAGTAAATCCACCTCTTTTAATAGTTCACAAGAGTCAAGTCAGTAGCCCAGACCCAAAGTTGCTTAACTTCGCACCATGGCTCTTGAAGTTTTAAAGTTGCAAAGATGTTTGCTGTGCCACGGCCTCTTGTAGCTGAAGAAAGTTCAAAGCGGAAGTGATTTGTGGCTGTTTGCCCAGGAAAAGAAGGCACCATGCCAAGCACCCTGCCAGTAAAACATGTACCCTATCAGTAATTCTTAGCCCGTGGTCCACTAACCTTTGGGGTTCCACAACGCCTACTCAGGGAGTTTGTGTCTGTTAGGAAAACTAATAACACATTACTAAAATATACACACGTTAAAAAGAATAATTGAAAGTGCTCTGTAAATGTGAAGGAATTTAACATTTGAATTCTAAAAATTAAGTTATCCTAATCTTGATTTCCGGGAACAGTGCAAGTACAGCAACAAGAATCTGGTGTCCGCAACTGGGAACCTCAAATGAAATACTTCCAGCCTTCCAAAAAAAATTCGTTGTTTGTGAATTAAATGAAATATTTCATAATTTCTTTGTGTTTTTGTTTGAGATTCTCCGTATTGTTCTGAGATTCAAATTGTAGAAATTGCTTAGAAGGGGTCCTGAGTTTCCAGCAATTGATTCATTGAAGGTACTTGTTTCAGGACTGACCATGTTTTTAGTGGAAGTTAAGCGACTTGCATAGTTAGACTGCACCTGTGTTGGGCCGCAATACGATGCTCACTTCCCTGATGTTCCCGTCCCTTAAAGCCAGTGTACAGCTTTTCGCTCAAATACTTAACATTGAAAGTGTTTATCCTGATTAACTGCTTATAGAGAGATGTTGCAATGCTAAGGCCTTTAATGCATACGCTTTATTTAAATGGAAGTGTGTGCTTGAAGTCACTTGAATTTCCTTTTGATACTTGTCCCTAAAGGGCACTGTGCACATCCTGTGTCCGAGTATTAGGTCTTGTTTCTAGAGAACCAAGGAATTCAGAATCACACAGCAACTTATTTTGCATGCCAATGAAAAGGCATTTCTATAAGTAGTGCCTGTTGTATTATCCAGTGGTTACAGTTGTATTATTCATTAAGTTACCTTAGACTGCATACACAAGAAAACAACATTCCTAACTCTTGGTTTCACTCGGTGATCTATGGAGGACCACTAAGTTCTTGGTACGTACTTTCACTGACTACCCCTGTGTTGCTATTCAGGCTAAACAGAAGGCGGCCATGCAGCAGAGTACTTTAAAGAATCTGTTTGCTACCTCCTGCACTCTGCCCTCCCTCCACCCCCCCCTCTTTTGATGGGGTATGGGAGAACAGCATTTCATTTGATGTGCGGCATCTGAATGTAATATAGGCGTACTCTACAAAAGGAGAAGGCTACGAACCTGTTGCACATGTAACCCTCCTTCCTCTGCTGAGGCGAGGCAGCTGGAAAGACCTTCCTTCTGTACTTCATCCCTTCACATTCATTTCCTTACTAAATACACAATGGCAGTGACAATTTAATCAGGTTTTTTTCTTTTCTTCAAGATTGGTTGATATGAGATAGCTGAAATAAGCCTACCTTTCAAAGCCAATTCAGTGTTTCTTCTTCTCTCTACTCTTCTTTACAGCATGTGGAAAAGACACACCATCTGGGACTCCTGCTGTTTCTCCCCCTCCGTCCTGTCTTATGGATGATCAGACCCATACAGCACACATGAAGAAGGTTAGCCGTCTGTTTCAAGAACACAAATTTCCTAGCTCACAGGAAAAGTCCTGGATATGTTTTGCAGAAGTCCACCCTCGCCTTTGTTGGGGTTGACAGCTATGTAAACCTATGTGATGATGCTTTTCAACCTGTCCTACTTTCACAGCTAACTCTAATAAGGCTACTTTGACAAGAAGTCACTTCTTCCTTTTGAAGTCCAGCTTACCTAATGTTTTTAAGTGAAAAGCGACTGGGTAGAAATCCTCTGTATGACGTGGACAACTTTACAAAAACAAACTCGAGGGCATCAGTCTGCTCAAATTACAATAAAGTGGAGTGTAGACTTATGTGCTGCATCCCTTGCCACTGTGGTCCTTCTTTTTAGATCTTTTTGAACACTGACTAGCTCGTCTATCTGCAGAATCCCAGAACACTTGAGCATGAGTGAGAATCTTTGATATTTATACCACTACAATGCCGTGAGCGCGATGTTCACATCACCGCACTACGCTGATGGTGTGGTGGACTTGAATATCTCATTGTAGGAAGCTGGCTTTTTATGTCGTGTGCCAAAATTAGGTACACTATGTAGAAAGTCCTGACAACCTTTATTGGCCAACAGGGCTTAAATTAATAATCTCAAATGCTCTTTTGTGGCAGTCTGTACGAACAGTTTAGGCTTATCGGAGGATAGTGTTAATGTACTTGTTGAACACTGAGACAATAAATGAGATGCACACTCAAGGAGAAACGACTGACCAATTTAGAAAAATAAGTATTTTTATATTTATTTTAATACCAAGAACTTTGTTATGAAGTAAGTACTTTTTACTTTATCAGTTTTTGCAGGTAAGCAAAAATGTTCACTCAAATACGTTTTACGCAGTAATGCGCTCCTAAAAAGACATATACTGCCTATAGGTATTAGGAAACCATTCTCAAGGGTCCCCTTAAGGACTTATGGTGCTAGTGGGGCCAAGGTCCAAAGTGCCAGAAGCATTTCCAGGTTATCTGCCCTGGAGTGTCCTGGTGCAAACGTGCTGGAAGGGTTGGTAGCCTTGCGTGCTACACTCTAGGCAAAGAGGGGAGAGGGCACCTAGAAACCAGCTGCAGAGGAGGGCTTGGAGAAGTCTGGGAGCTCTTAACAGGGGGCTCAGTTTGTGAGGGTCTTGGGAACAATGGGACACAGTTGGTGCTCATGTCCCAGGCCAGAGGTTTTTGGTCGGCTGGGCCTGTGCGTCAAAGGCACTCACGGCTCTCAGTCAAACCTGCTGGGCCACTTTCGGTGCTGGCCTCTGCGATGCTGACGGCACTCGTTGGCTGATCGGTCTTAGTGGTGTTGGAGTCCGTATTGGGCTTCAAATAAGCGTTGGTTGCTGCAAAGGGTCAATTTTTGCCCTTTTTTTTCCAGGGCATGTCCTAGGGGTCCTGGCATCTTCAAACTTGGTTGGGAGACTGATCTGATCTCCTGGAGCACAGTAACCTCCTCCTGGGCTGCTGCTGTGTCAGTGGACCCGGTGCTCAGCAGATCTGTAAACCTGATGTTGCTGTCTGTGCCTGCACTTCAAGGGAGATGCTGATGGGTTGGCAAAGTGCTGGCAGCGCTCCGAGTCCTTTGGAGGATGCACAGCTGCAGGACAAGTCTGGTCTTTGCAGTTGTCTATATAGAAGCAGGCAGGGTTTGGCACCAAGTCTACAGTCTTCTGTTCTTGCGTTCTTCAGCTCTTCTTTGTCCTTCATCTTCCTGGATCAGGCAAATCTGAGTTCCTGGTGTCGGAGAGCCACCTAAATTCAGAATTTAGCATCGCTGAGGGATCGAAGGGAAGTAGCTAATGGACTGCTTAACCTTGGGGTCACTACACCCCCCTATATGACAACTTCCTGTGTGGAATGGTCCTACCTCTGTCCAGAGTTCCGAATTACACTAAAACAAAATGGTGGGCCCCTTCTTTCATGGAGCACATCAGGTAGCCCACCTTAGGGGTGTGACTAGCCAAGTGGTTCAACACGCCTACCAGCATAGCTAAATTCCCTCCTGTCGTAGTGCCAAATGGATCTCCGAGCAGGGGTGACATATCCCAGCTCTGGGGGGCGGAGGGGGGAGCCAGGGATGCATATCCAAGGTAGAAGGGACTTTGAAGCCCCTGGCCTTGATATGCTAGATCACTAGCCATCCTACTGGAAGTGGTGTGAACACCTTCCTCCAGAGCAGGCATTGTTTCTGTCCTCAAAGAGCTTGGTCTCTCAACTGCAGGGGGGTCAGACATGTTTGTGGTGGCAGGCTGAACCCAGTCAGCCAGCACACTAGATAGTGGTGGATTTTTCAGTGGGCACCTCTAAGCAGCCCTATGGGTGCATGTCATAATAAATCTTGTACTGGCTACAATACAGATTTAGTAAGACAAGGTGTTTGATACCAGTAAAGCCATCATGTAGCTGGAGAACTCTTAATGGCCAGTGCCCCATACATATTCTTAAGATGGCTTCTCTGTTCACTTATACCATCTAGTAATTGAATTGAGCAGCATATGGGCATAGTGGCTCATGACCTCACATGTAACATAGTACACCCTGTCTTAGGGCTACAAGGTCTGCTGTAGAATTGACTTAAATATATTGCATGCAGTGATTTTGGCATGGCACACAGTGAGTGTACCATGTTGTGTTTTCACTCATGGTTTGCACCATGACACCCAGTCTGCAATTGCATCCTGCATTCAGATTATAGGAAGGGTTACCTTAGGGTGGCATAATCATGCTGCAACCCTAACAGACCCTCTTTAGTACTCAGACCCTAGATACCAGGGGTACAACTTACTAGGGACATACTGGGGGTGCTAAAGTGTGTGCCAAATGTAACACAATTAGACCGGTTAGCCATGCTTTACTGGCACTCTGGCCTGGTTATTAGGGACCTGGTCCACATTAGTCTAAAAACATCACTACAAGTGGCAAAAAGTGGGGGTGACCATGATAACAAGCATTGGCACATCAAATAGGTCGCACCTTTGGGACCTTATAAGTGTTTAGCAATGCAACAGTTGATGTTTTTAGCAGTCGGGTTACCTGGACCGCAAAAGAGCTACTGGGACGCATGCGGCCGGCACTGGATTCAAGTCAGTCTTAGTCAACGTCACTAAGCAAGTTTTATATGAAGAAAAACAATCGCTGAAACACTTGCGCGACCCCGCAACCGCGAAAGTTAATTGTTGTGAGAGAGGGAGGGGAGCAGAAGGTGAGCCTGCGAGTGGTGCATGCGCGCACGCGCGCAGTATACTCCTTTTCAAGCACTGCACCTGTGCTTGTGGCGCACCCCTGCTAGCTCCCGCAAGGTGGATGCCGCCACAAGCACGAGTGTGTGCTTGAAAATGAGCAGAGCGATGGCTGAAGGCCCTCCTATGTAGCGCATGCGCGCTGCGTAGGCGAGACCTAAAAAGGACACTTTCGTACAGGAGCCCCCAGGAGTACTGCTGAGAGTTTCCAGATCCTGTCTTGCACCTCGAGGCTATTCTGAGGGTGAGGAATCTGCGGGTAGATGAACTATCCTCCAGAAAGTGTTACCGCATGCAAGTAACTTTTTCTTTCTAACCAGAGTAACTGACCATTATCCTCTCTGTAACCGAGTTTCCCCTCGCATCCATAGATGTGTATCCATCAGTCTCATTCACAGAAACCAGCAATTATAGCTGTTGGATAGATTATTTTCCCTTTGGACTGTTCTTTGTTGGTGTTTCCCAATTACTGTAGCAGGGAATTTGTTCACTGCTGTATTGTACATGTTGGAGTATCTAAGGAGAAGAAGTTATCTACCTGTAATTTTAGTTCTCACATCATGGCTGTCTTATTTGAATTCATAAAGTGTTCGATTCACTCCACCCCTTACCTCAAAAAGATAATTCTAAAATGAAATCCAGGCGTAAGATCTGCCTATCAATCTGAGCGACAGAAAAATAACCATCCATCTGGATGATGATGTACTGCCTTATACCTAGTTTTCTCTTTTTATTTCCGGTTTAGTTAGGAGATTTTCAGTTTTTCTATCACTTCAGCAAGCCATGGTTAGTGTGGTTCTGGGTGCAATACTTTTAAAAAAAAATAAGTGTGCCTTTGGTTAGGCATTTTATTTTGTTATTGTCCTACTAGACTGTTACAGGCGCTTACACATAGGCGAAGATGTTCAGTTTTAATATAGCATCCCATGATGGAGAGCTAGAAGAACGTGTGCACACGTCTACCAATGCTGCTGTACCTGGGACTGCAGCTGACTCTTCCAGCACTGGAAGCCGCATGAACCTCTTGCAGCCAGACTCATCCGGACTGCGGCTTCTGATTCTATCGAAGTGCTGGTCCTGCACACAGCTCTGCTAATGCATCTCACTTGTACACTGTAGCACCCCCTACTCTAACTTTGACTGATGCAGGCCGTTGCATATGCGGTACAAAAGGGGGTGGTGATGGACGGAGCATCTGAATCAATCAAACACTCACACCCAGTCAAAAGATCTGGGTTTAATCCATCACCGTTCTTTAGCCCACTCTGCCACCCCAGTTCAGACATGGCTATATGCAAATCAGTCTGACCCTGTGCCTCATGGGAACAGTCCAGCCCGAACTGCCAAGCCATGTCTTCCCTGGACCGGAAACAAGCTTCCGAGGACCGGTTTCTGGCATTCCAGCCGTCTTCAGCCCGGCTTGCTTGAATCCAGTGGCAAAGTGAGCAAGGGACTCACGTCTGAGCATACCCTGCCACACATATGGCGGGCAAAAGCGGTACAAAAGGGGGTGGTGATGGACGGAGCATCTGAATCAATCAAACACTCACACCCAGTCAAAAGATCTGGGTTTAATCCATCACCGTTCTTTAGCCCACTCTGCCGCCCAAGTTCAGACATGGCTATATGCAAATCAGTCTGACCCTGTGCCTCATGGGAACAGTCCAGCCCGAACTGCCAAGCCATGTCTTCCCTGGACCAGAAACAAGCTTCCGAGGACCGGTTTCTGGCATTCCAGCCGTCTTCAGCCCGGCTTGCTTGAATCCAGTGGCAAAGTGAGCAAGGGACTCACGTCTGAGCATACCCTGCCACACTTATGGCGGCCAAAGCGGTACAAAAGGGGGTGGTGATGGACAGAGCATCTGAATCAATCAATATGCACCACAACCCTGGTCTGACTCACCAAGTGCTGTACCAAGATGGAGACATCAGAAGCACTGGTGGGAATGCTGCACCTCTTGTTGTTTTGCACTAATGCACCGCACACACCTCTGCATATACAACTCAAATGCTTCCCCACTGGTCTGCACATGAGACGTCCTCAATGCTACTGGTTCTTTAACAGCTCTGCATATTCTTCTCAAAACACTTCTGGTGTTGCTGAAAGTTCTTATTATTTTGGGGCATGCATTGAGTAGGGTGTCCGTTTCATTGAAGGAACGGAATATTTCATATAATGCTCTTTTTTACATTTCAGGATGAGCGGAAAGATCCAGAAAGAGCATCCCATCACAGAGACCAGCACAGTGCAGGTAGGTAGTGGACCATGATACTCTGACTGAACCCTTGTGATATTGGGTGCAGTGTGTTTATCACCAGAAAGTTGGGGGGGAAAAACAACGCCCACCTCGGGTGGCAGGCATACCTGTGAAGTGGGAACCTGGTGATGCCCAGAGTCGGGATGTAGTGGCCCATTGAGAAGAAAGTCCAACCATTTATTATAATAAGTCACAGGTTCAGTTATACTTTGAAACATATTGTGCTGTACTGCTTAATTCGTAAAGGTTTGATTTTGAAATTGCCAGTCATTCACTGTCTGGCTTGGGTAAAGTGCAATTGCAGCTTATGGCTGAGCCCCACTACAGTAACTGGGGAGGCACCACTGACTCTCAAACTATAGTTTCATGGTTGAGCGACCAATTCAGTTATTAATTTTTAAAAAGTGGAATTCGCACGGTCTGACTCCATAAGGGAGGGATAACAGTTGCTGAATGGATTCTCTTCCTAGTTGTTAAATTGCTCATTAACATCTACAATTCTCTACTCCTGATCAACCCCCTCCCCCATATCACGCACACATTTGTTGTAGGTAGTTAACGGAGTACATTAAATTGCATTTTCATTTATTCAGAGGAATCTGGTGGAACCCAAAAAACGGTGACTCTTAGTGAGCTTCCCAGAGTGATTGAAGGCCTGGTGTCCTCCCAGGACAGTAGCGAGAAAGACCACGAGGAAGGTGAGTGTTGTAAGGGCTTGTCTGTGCAACTTACTTTAAAAGGGAAAGTTTAAAAATTGCTGAGTGGCCCCAGTCTCCAGTAGCTTCATTTGTTGCACAGATTTAAATTTGCTGTTAAAGTGGGGATGGTTGAAGCATTTTGCTGCATAAAAACTTAAATAGCACAGAGAAAATATATATTTTGTCCACCTGATATGGTTTGTATTCGGTTGTTTTGTTTATGTGCTTGACATCCAGTGGTGTGTGTTTATGTAGTAGTCCAAACGACATGGAGGAAAATATGCAGAGGACTCCAGGGTTGTTCCTGCAGTTGCCGGTGATTGTTCTCATCGTGCAGTGTGTGAGGTCTTCACCAGAGTCTAGCATAAGGTCATTGCTTCGGAGACAGATAAACATAGTCTCTGTGGGGTTAGCATGCATGTCTCGGTTTGTGAGCAGGAGTGAAAATGGGAGAACAGCTCCGTGAGTTTGTAATTTAACATTGTGAACTTTCTCAACAACAGGGTGCTAAGCCAGCAAAGATTTAATTTCAATTCGGCGTGTGTTCGTGTGTGTGTGTGCGCGCTCGTGTGTGTGTGTGTGTGTGTGTGTGTGTGTGTGTGTGTGTGTAGCTAGTGGTAGTGCTGTAATTGGCTAATATTGTGGACGTGGGGCAAGGCAGGTTTAGTGACTGATATGATGGTTCTTGTGTTAATGGCAAGTGTGGAAACGAGTTGAGATCGGTTTTGTGATTGCAGCAGTGTGTATCCTTCACTTGATGTGGTAGTAATGGGCTGAGTTGAAAGAAGTGAATTGCAAAGCCAAAAAGTGGTCATCAGCGAAAAGGGGGACCTTTAAAACCAGATGGAGAGATATCACTGGAGTGATCCCATAGCTTAAATAAGTATCCGAGAGAGCTTCCCTTTAATTCTCTTGGTTTTTGGTCCAAAGGCCGTGGTTGGTCGATTAAGTGTGCCAAGGATTCAAGAAATCCATTGTTCTGAACGAAGCCTGGAGTGTTTGACAGTAGAGGACTTAAGAGCACTCCTGTCTACAATTAACATTGTCCAGTCTTATGTTTTAATACTGTTCAATGTTTCTGGTTGGACTACTCTGGTTAAAACGGTGTAAGTTTCCTGTCCTGTTTTTTTGTGGTTGCATCGTAAACAATAGTCATCAGTCCTCATCAGGCAGAGGCATGAGGGGACTGTAGCTTTTTTTTAAGGAAAGGCTTGATGAAAACATGATGATGCTTCTGGTTTGTACAAGATTGTTTTTCTCGGAGTGTGGCCAGCAGCAGCCTTTCATTAAGGGCAGAGGCTCCTCTCTTTTTTTTCTGACGAGAAGAATGAGTGTTCGGCTGAGCAAAGGTACGCTGACGGACAGGTGTTGCAGCCAAGGTACTATACATGCACTAAATGCAGAGGCGCCTGGATGTCTGAGCTGAACTTTGCTGGTCTGATGATGTCACAGCTTGGTGGGCATGACCTCAGCCTGACGAAGCACCTCTAGGACCTACCCCTCATGATGAGGGGTAGAGTCACTGATAGCCTTGGACCTGAACACCTCAGTTTTAAGCTCTGAAGTGGCCAGGACCAAGTGAATCCGGGGCATCTCGTTACAGAGTGGGGTGTGGGCTCAGCAGTCTCTCTGAACCCATCCTATTCTGTGATGAGCCAGGACGGTCTCCTCCTCATCTGTCCCTCACTGGCGACCTGAGGTCAGCCAATGAGAGGGGGCAGCAGCAGTCCTTGCCCATCTGGAACCTCTGAAGCTTCCTGCCCGAGACGCTGCAGCAGGTAAGTTATTTTTTTTAATGTTTGCACGTGTGTGGATGAATACACATGTGTATTTGTGAGTGTGTGGTATGTGTGCCTGTGTAAATTCATGGATGTGCGTGCATTTGTGTCTCGCCAGCCCCAACCTCTGCTCTAATTACTTATTGTGGTGTTCTTGATTTGTAAGTATTCTTCACCATCGCCCCATCCTTGTTATGTTATGATGATGATTTATATAGCGCACGGCTACTCGGGCAGAGTGTCCCGGCGCTGTACAGATCTGTAGAGAACACATCAAAGCACACTAAAGGCCAAAAAGCCAGGTCTTAAGGCCTTTCCTGAAAGACAGGAGATTGTCTGTTCTTCTCAGAGAAGGGGGGAGCTGGTTCCAGAGCTGCGGAGCGCGAGCCCTGTAAGAGCGGCCTCCGATACGTGCACGCTTTACTGCTGGGACAACAGCCAGGGCTTGTGTGGCCGAGCGTAGAGATCTAGAAGGATGGACATGTTTCCTAAGATAGACTGCACCAGTACCATGCAGAGATTTGAAAGTCCTGGTTAGAGTCTTGAAGATGATACGCTTCCTCACCCGGAGCCAGTGGAGTGAATCAAGAAGGGTCAAGGTATGGGTTCTGCGGCTCAGGCCAAAAATGGCCCTCGCGGCAGAATTCTGTACAGTCTGTAGGCGAGCCAAGAGGTACTCTGGGAGTCCTAAATAGAGTACATTGGCATAATCGAGCCTGGATCCAATCATTGCTTGCACAGTAATTCTCCTATGACAGTGCGACAATAGAGGAAGGAATTTCCTAAGAGTGCGTAGTAGACCAAAACATTGGCCAACTAAAGTAAGGATCTGGGGTTTAAAGGTAAGATCATTGTCAATTTCGACACCCAGATTTTTGGCGACCGCAGTAGGTGACGAAGGAGGATGCATATCTGCCAGCCACCAGGATTTCCATTGAGTATCAGGAGAACAGCCAAAAAATATAATTTCAGACTTGTCTGAATTACATTTGAGCTGGTTCTGCTGAAACCAGGAAAAGACCGCCTCCAGGCAGCTTTTGATGGAATCACCTGCAAAATCGAAGTACTTATCGCAGGTGAAAAGCAGCTGCGTATCGTTAGCATAGGACACAATACGAGCGCCATAAGGCTCCACTAGTTCAGCCAAAGGGGAAAGATAAACATTAAATAAGGTAGGGCTTAAAACTGATCCCTGTGGCACTCCCACATCCAGTGATGGAACAGTTGCTGAAAAAGGTGGTGACCAGATCATTTGTTGGCACTCGGAGAGGAAGGACTTGAGCCAATTGAACACCTTCCCTCTAATTCCGATCTCCTGGAGTCTTGAAAGGAGCCAGTTGTGAGGGACGGTGTCAAAGGCCGCTGAGAGATCGAGTAATACCAGCATTGCCTTCCCACCGCGATCTGTCACTTCCTTTATAGACTCGGTTACCTCCAACAGTGCAGTTTCTGTACTAAGGTTGGAGCCAAATCCTGACTGTGTCTGGTGCAAAATGTCATGAGCTTCTAAGAAATTAGACAAGATGGAGTGCACATGTTTTTCTGCAAGTTTGGCAAGAGCAGGAAGCAAAGATATTGGCCTGTAATTGGAGTGCTCTAAGGGATCTAAATTGGATTTTTTTATGAGAGGGATGACATGAGCCTTTTTCCAGGCCTTCGGAACCTCGCCAGAGGTGAAGGAGGCATTAAGAAGAGGGTTAATCAGACGATTGAGAGCATGAGCCATTTTGGAGAGGATTTTAGCAGGGCATGGATCAGAAGTGGAACCGGATTTCAGTTTTTGTAACAGATCAAGCGAGGCCTGAAAGGACAGGGGTGGAAACTCTGAAAGAGTATAAATATCTTGGGAGATATTCATTGCAGATGGTAGGGTATCTAGGTCTATGGTAGGCGCGATGGCCGGGAAGGACGCCTGGATGTTAAGAATTTTGTTGAAGAAAAAGCTGGCCAGCTGATTGACCCAAGATTCTGAGGGAGAAAATTTAGGGCTTGAAGCAGGGGGAGAAGTGAATTCCCTGACTATTTTAAAAATAAAGAAGACATCTTCGCCGTTATGATGGCTTTATGATAGGTCTTAGTAAGATTTTTTAACCTCATTTTCAGGGGGGCTTCGTAGTTTTTTCACCACATTCGTTCAGCTTTCTTGCAGCTTTTCCTAATCTCGTGAAGTTCGACGGTAAACCAAGGGGCTGAAGTACGTTGGACTGTTTTAGGTCTGACAGGAATGGGCGCTAATTCGTTAAAGCGTTGCACGAGCCAGGACTGAAAGGTAGAAAGATCCTGCTCAAGATTGCCGGTCAGTTGACAGGGGTGGGATGCCAGGGACTGCTCCAGCATATCGGTGGTAACACGGTGGAAAGGACGAAAAAACATAGATTGAGGGCCATTCTCAGTAGTAGAGGGTTTAGAAAGACCCAGGATATCAAAGTTCAGCAAGCAATGGTCTGACCAGAGCAGGGGAAGTGGTGGATAAGATTGAATAGGCATAGAAGAGAAGACTTGATCTAACAAATGACCTTTATTATGGGTTGCTGCAGAAAAATAAGGAAGGAGATCAAACGTGCTGGTAACATCACTTAATTTAACAGAGTCAGTTGACTCAGGTTCATCCATATGGATGTTAAAATCTCCAAGAAGTAAGAGATGCTTATATTTCATTGCAAGTGGGGACAAGGCCTGATGGAGTTTGTCACAAAAAGGGCCAAGATGGCCAGGTGGTCGATAGACCAATAAGCCGACACAAGAGTGATGCGGGGAAAAGGATAAGCAGAAACCAAGTGATTCAGCCCCAGGGATGGTGTCAATTTCAAGAGCTGAGCAGGTATAACGCTTATCCACCACTATGGCCACTCCTCCACCCCTTCCTAGCTCTCGATCCTTCCTCACAATGTAGTAATTAGGGGGTAGGGCAGTGGAGATGTCAGGACTGGAGGAGTCACATAGCCAGGTCTCCGTAAGAAAGAGACATGACGGCTTTTGTTCTGAGAGTAAATTGAAGAGGTCAAGGGCATGCTTGCCAAATGACCGAGTGTTTAGAAGCATGCATGGGTGTACATAGGCCTTCGCAGAGGTCCCCCCAGCAGTATTACTTGCGCCGGAGGTATCTTGTAAAGGAGACGTAGTGGTAGACGACCATCCACAAACCTCACAAATATGACTAACAGTAGCGGGGTCACATAGATGTTTGACACACACACGGCTAGTAATGTCCCTAAGCCTGAATAGAGTTGCGCGGTCGTAGTTAATCACCCTCTCTGCAGTACGACCTAAGTGAACCAGGTCTTCTGCAGGGCCAGGCGCCTCCGGGACGCAGACGGGCGCAGAAGGACTCACCTTAGGCGCACCTTCGGCGCGTCCCAGGTGCGTCCGCTGCCCGTCCTCGGGGCCATGTTACAGAAATAGGAGGAGGTAGATCACCTGACTCCAACCACTAGCATGCAGAAACTCCTACCCCCAAGATGGTGGTCGCGCTACAATCCGGGCCCAGAAACCATCGAGGAGCAAGGTAATGGTAGTGGGAAAGCTTCAGCACGCTATGTGACACAACTAAACAAATATTAAGTGAAACGCACAGACCCCAAAATTAAAAATTAGGCAGTGGTAGTAAATCACCCTGTGCAAGTTTAAAAATCCTAGGTGTCAGCGCGATAGCAGCGCGAGTCTAAAAGTATACACAATGTCGGAAAGTGTGTGCGAGGTTCCCGGCTCAAGCCTCAGGAACAGATCCTCTGCCACCAACAAACACCTGAGGCATGTGGACATATTTAATTTACTTGATACCCAACTTTTAGATGAGCTGATTGTTGTACACCTTGTAGCAGCATTGTTGGATGGCCACTGTACAGGTGGCTGGTGATCAATAAATCAGTCTGGATTTGTAGAGCGCAGCTAATCACCTGTGACGGTAACCAAGCTCTAGCAAACAGTCACCCTTTTCCAATGGGCAGATGTCCTCTTTCTTCCTGTCTGAAGGTGATCTGTGTTAGGGAATGCCGACAACATGTGCTTTCACCTAGACTGGCAAAAATACTTGTATCCACTCAGCAGGATTCTTTAAATTGCTCCCCCTGCTCCCGTTCGGGCATTTCTGCAAACTGTGAAATAGAAATGTTTTTTATACTTAAGTTTGTTTGAGCCGATTAGGAATCTTGTTAGAAATGGGATCCCTGGCTGGCCAGGGCTTTCGCCAAAGTCATTCAGAGACCACCACTCCTAAGTCAGGGCAAGGGAGTTACATGCCAAGATAACCCCTGCTCACCCCACTGGTACTCCTTAGTTGTCCACGGCTAGGACCAGGCCCTAGGCCACCCAGATACCACTGGTCCTTGCCAATCCACAGAGTGGGGGGTAGTAACCCCTGGCCTACATAGCCATTCTCCACTCCCTTTCTCAGTGTAGTTCCAAACTACCACTGATCCTTCAACCTAGGGTCCGCACCCTCAGGCTGACCAGAGGTCACGGGCAAGAATGCCCCACCCTACCTCTACTTCTGAAGCACCATCCAGAACACAACTCTCCCACCAGTTTAGGACCTGACTTCCTCAGCAGCAGTGACCACAGTCAGAACAGCACAAGAACAGCACAAGAACGGTGTAGTGAGGCGTTGCACTTTGCGGGTTGCCAGATGCGGCGCAGGCGGCGGCTCGCGGACCGCGTCGAGACGGGGACGGCGAGCGGCATAGGCTGCGCGGCCGAAGGCAGACGCGGCTCAGTGTGGTGCCTACAGGACACCAGGCTGGTCATGACAGATAGGTCACCGCTCCCTTAACTGGTCTACCACCTGGGATTTAAATTCACCGGATGCCCTGGGGTCAGACTTCCTCTGACCCCCTTCCAGAGTTCTGCACCCTCCCACTGTAGAACAGGGTCCCTCCACTTAAGGTAGGCCCCACCTGCTCTCAGGGTAGTACCACAACACTCAGCCAAGAACCCTAAAGATCCCTGCTAAGCCTGTGCCACCCCTTCTGGGAAACACAGGGTCTCTTCACTAAAGATGAGCCCCACCTGTGTTCACAGGGGTACCCCTAGAAGACAAACCGGCCAGGACACTGGCTACAGTCGCCCTGCCGTCCAGGACAGGCAACCACCTGAACCTGGCTCCCTAACCTAGGGACGCTACCCTTTGGTTAGATGCCTGGCGCACCAGGACTTCTACAAGTTGAAAACAAAAATCTAAGACTTTCTCTCCTCCTTCAGCAGCAAGGCAACCACTGCAGGTCAATCCCCCATACAGCTTACCCGGTTCCTTCTCTTCAGGCAGGAGTTCCTTCTTGTAACTTCAGGACACTACGTACAGTTGCCCTTACGTCCAGATCCGGAAACACCGGCTACTGGCTCCCCAACCGGGGGACGTACCCCTTTGGTCAGATGCCTGGCGCACCAGGACTTCCTTGAGGGTGACACAACTAATGTGTCGTGTACAAGTCTGCCTGACACTCAGGACAGAAGTGGCATCACCATGGTCACTCCCTGGCGACACAGCCCTTCTGGCTGGCCCCTGACCCACTGGTTACTCCACTGGGGAACCTATCCCCCTTGCACCCCTCCATCTGGACTTCTGCACCCTCCCAACTGGAGCGGTACTGCCAGACACCAGAACTACTGGAACCCTGGTTACAGAGGTTCCACGTTCTCCAGACACTCTGGAAGATCCTCCTCAAATGACCTATTGGTACAGCCTAGGCCCCCGACCTGACGTTCCCTTCAGAAACATTCCAGGCCCTGACACTGGGTTTCGGGCGCCTGGAGACATGCAGTCCCACCCACTCCTTCTCCTCTTGAGACAGGACGTGGGCCCCTACACCAAGACCTAGCTGGGCTTCACTGAACCTCTTCCACCACGCTGGGCTGGAAGACACCTCAGACACTCCTTTTGAATCACTCCATCCCCTATGTCTCCCTCCTCCCAGAACATTACCAACTCCAAACATCTGTCTCTAAACAGACCACAGAAATCAAAAGCAGGCTCCACTGTCTGCAGACGTTCTTGGGAAAAGTTTAACACACGGAGCTTAGGTATCTGAGCAAAACAAGAGTACACAAGCATTCAGCAAGCTCCCCATCCGGAGAACTCACAAACCCGTCCAGTGCCACACACCATTCATCCACACACACCCCTCCCCAGACTGGTAAGGCAGTTTCCATTACTCCAGGACAGGGACGGGGGACACATGCACTGGACACACTTATGCTGCCACCACTGGATCCCACCCTTCTGGTGAATCCAGAAAACACTTCACTTAGGGGGTGATCTACCCTCCCGAGTTAGGGACACCTAACTCAAAGTGCACAAGAAACACATTTCCACAGAAATGACATTTTCAGCAAACTTAAAACAATAATCCCCACAATGTGATTTATCTAAAATGCAGAGTTTTGTAGTGCGGCCAGCTGCTACTGTGGTACAACGCAAACACAAATCCTCATCCCACCGCTGCCACCAATGTTAGAAATGGGATCCCTGGCTGGCCAGGGCTTTCGCCAAAGTCAGTCAGAGACCACCACTCCTAAGTCAGGGCAAGGGAGTTACACGCCAAGATAACCCCTGCTCACCCTCTAGGTAACGTGGCGCGAGCAGCAAGGCTAAACTCGGAGGCGATGTGAGTTAAGTATTTGCGCACGCACCCCAGCAACAACACCCAAAGGCCCACCACAAAGGAAACTCCACACAAGGTTATATAAAAATAGCCTTTGTATTACACCAAAACACATTAGATAAAAACACACACTTTACAATGTGCCAGAGGCACGGGCAGAATTTACAGGGGATATGTACAAGACAGGGCCACCAGGACCACTGTCAGGAATCAGCACTTTTAGAAGTAACCCTTTTAGAAATAGCACTTAGAACATAGCATAGAAAAGGTAAAATCACTGTAGTACACAACCAGTAACTACTGGTAACCAGGACCTCACTAGTACCACCTGCACTAGGAGAAAAGCAACCACCTAAGTATCACAATACCTGTAGGGGTGTAAGGACAAGGCACATGACGTATAAAAACACATTCAGAGGTGCAGCAAAAGAACAATTGCGCCAAACTCACATAAGTCACCACCTGTGACTGTCCATAGGCCAACTGGCCTTGTTGGGGCTAGGACCCCCTGTGTCCCAGTGTCAGGGTCCTAAACGTAGCAGTTGCCCACAAAGTGCTGGGCAACTGGTGCAGACAAGGGGGAGGGCCAACGCTGGAGCCTCGCAGGCTCTGGCCACAAGAAATGCCCTCTTAGAGCCTCTCTGGACTTTCAAAACAAATACAATGCCCCCTGAGCCCTCGTGGGCTCTGCACACAAAATGGCCCCCACCGTTGGAGTCCCCCTCCTGAAGACTCGAAGTAACTTGGGGCACCTAAAGCCTCTCCGGGCTCGTGAAATGCTTGCCCCCCTGAGCCTCTCGGGGGCTCTAAACAAGCAATGTGGGCGGTGAGCCTCTCAGGGCTCAACAAATATGCCCCCAGGAGCCTCGGGGCTCCAAACAGAATGCGGCAATTACCCCCGACGTCTGAGTCCCCCTCGGGGGACTCAAGATTCACTTTGGCCCAGGAGCCTCTCAGGGCTCACAACAAAGACCTGGCTGGAGGGGAGAGGGCGGGCACCGACAGCGTGTCCCGACGCCCTCCTCCCTTCACTCGTTCTCCCGGCCCCCACTCACCGGCTCTCGGCAGCTGCCGGTCATCTCCTTTTTCACCGGCGGCCACACGGGGCTTCAAGGCTCTCCTCTCTCTCGTCCTGCAGGGGGCGGGACTTCCGGGGCCTGCTCCTGACGCACTCCTAGGCTTCCCCAGACCGGGGGAAGCGGAAGGGAGACTCGCCGGTCCCGTCCTCGTCCGGGCGTCTTCTCTGGTCTTGCCTGGCTTCCTGCCTCGGGTGTCCGCCAATGACAGTGCGGCCCCGGGCAGGGAGGCGGGCACTTCCGGGTCACACTTGGCAGCGGCCCAGCAACGTTTTCAAAACACTCCGGGCTGCGGCGGTGAACCCTCTAATTTTAAATATAAGGCGAGGTGGGCTCTCGCTATGGGGGGCACCAACAAAATTGCGGCAAGGTCCCTGGCGAGGTGGGCACTCGCCAGGGGCTTCAAAATCGGCAAATTAGACGGGCCAATGCCGGGTGGGCACTGGCTGTGCAGAAAGCGCTCCCAAGCGCTAGCAGCTAATTACAGCGCTCTTAAGCGCTAGGGGCAGCCACAGCCCTGGGGCAAGGAGAAAGGCACAGCAGAAGGTCCTGGGCATGCAGGGCCCAGGGGCCAGCGCACAGGGCAGGAGACAGCCCCCATGGCGGTCCCTCCTGGGCCCCACCAGCAGCAGCCCCCTCCTATCAGGATCCTGGAAGAGAACATTTTTCAAGAGGTCACAGCCTCTTTTTATAAAGACAAATCCTTTGTCTTTGGGCAGGGTGGGGGCAGAACCAGTCGCAGCTGGTCTGTGAGCACTGTTGATGGGCTCAACCACCCTCTCTATTCACTGGCAGGGCTTGGGTCATCAGTCACACCACAGGGGGGCGGAGCCAGCATTGTCTGGGATAACCCCAGCCTCATTCAGGACACAGGTACACTCCTCCCCAGCCATCAGCATGCTAATCTCCCACTCACCACCGGGCAGACCCATCCAGACTTCCTGGAGCCTGGCATGCCAGCCAGCTCCAGCCAATCACACTCCAGCACCCTCACAGCACACGTACATCAATGTCTAGAAGTGGCACTTCCCCACTAGACACATTCATGCCGCATACATCATTTCGCAGCATTCAATCACACGAGTCCACACATACCAGACTCGAGCCTTTACACCCCACGCATCAGGAACTACCAGGGACACATACATTCCCCATGCATTCCTATGGGAGGGCAGGCCTATCTCCCACACGCACTCAGGGAGCGCAAGCACTTTACACTGCGCCACAGTGCGCAAAGACCAGACATCACTAAACTTCAAGGCAAAAAGTTCAGGGGTGAACCTGCCAGAAAGGGCCAAGTCCAACATATCTCATAACATTGAAAGGTTTTGGAAGTTTTGTAGGTATTGCTGACCACTCCATCAGCTCGTAACTTATCTTGTCCTCAGAAGTTTGTGTTAATACAAGCAGCAAGAGTAGGCTAGGCAGGGACATTTCACATCCAAAGCAGCAGATGCTTTCAGCAGTAAATGCATTTCTGTGGCTCTTCTGAACTCGTTGTGGTATGCCAGTCCCCATGACTCCCAAGCTAGCCAATCACAAAAGTAATAATGTTAAATACTCTGTTGTTGATGTCCATGAGGGGGCTGACTCCCTGGTCCTAGCTTTAGTTAGAACCCTTTGCCTGATTTTTCCATTTCAGAGCCAAAGACGGTTGCACCTATTGTAAGCCATTGTATTCAGCGGCCTGGCCCAGTTCTTTTTCCAGGTAACCCCCAGTCCTCCTCCCTCCTCTACACTTGAACCCTCACGCTTCTGGTATTTGGTCTAGCACACATTAGTGGTGAGGAAGCACACTGGTGGTGAGGAGCACAGGGCTTCAACATTAGAACTGTGGGGATTTTTTATTTATTTGTTGTGAATATTCTCTACTCAAACCCTTTGTTTTCTTTTTTATAATCTATTTGACCCAGCTGCCATATTCCAGGAGTTGTCTGAGATCACAACCGCTGACCGGGATCCTCTGGTGCGCCCCGGAGGCTTTGATTCTCCCTTCTACCGTTCCAGCGAAAGCCTTGCAGGCTCTCAGAAGAAAGCCTTGTCCTCAGCCAACAGTGGGCAAGGAGCCCACCAGAGCTTCTGTCACTCCTCTTCTGCTGCGGATAAACTGGGGCAAGATGGCTGGTATGAGGGAACGAAACAGGCATTCACACCCATTGAAAGACCCAGCGGAGGCCCAAGGCTCCCCGAACCCGAGGAGAACCATGATGTACAAGAAACCTCCAGCAGCATTGTCACACCCAGCCCTTGCAAAGGTCAGGCGCAGAGGAGGGCGGGCTTCCCCAGCAACAAGCAACTCTCTTACGAGCACCTCTTCGAGCTGGCCTTACCCAAAGCAGCTAACCTCTTCATCTGCAAGAAGTCCGAAGAGCTGTTCCGGAAAGTGAAGGGAAATGTGGAGGAGATGGAAGAAGGTAGCACCTCTCTGTCCCCTGCAGAGGTGCTGGACCGGCTCATTCAGTTTGGAGCAGATGCTCATACGAAGGAGCTCAACAAGTAAGCTGGGGCAAGACCGGTCCTTCTTTTCTGGGCTGGGCTTGAGTTGGGAATTAGACTGGGGATGGTTTCCAATGTGGTATTGCATTTGTGGTTCGGTTTTTGTACTAATGAGAAGGTGAAGTTAAGTGCACATAATCTGTTACTAATCAGGGTTACAGATTGTACTTGTGGGCCCCTCATTTGGGTTGTGTTTACATTGTCCCTTACTGAAAAATAGTTCTTGAGCTTCTTTGAGTGAAGAGCAAGAATAGTGAGTACAAGACTTACCTCTGCCTTACGGAAATTGAGGTGACGTGGTGTGTATGTCAAACTCCAATAGAAAGCATTTGTTGCTGCTTTGGCGATGAAGCATATAGTGCTCTCCTAAATCTAGGTTGGGCTTTGCGCTTTCCTCACACCAAGGCTAGACTTAACAGACTACACCAGATCATCTTTGAGAGGCGAGTGACGCACATTGATCTGGTGATATTGGAACCCCCGGGTGCTCAAGGGTCAGCATTGATGTCATGCTCTGCTGCATAAATGGTTCAGGACACAAACCGAAAGGAAATTACCTTTGTACAAATGGGACAGAAGTTAAAAAAGATTTGCCCCTCCCGAAGTGTAATTGGATAGAGGCATGATGGGCTCAACCTTCACTGTAAATGGCTATCAAACTTCCACTGCGAGGGAATTTACAGGTTTCTGGGGGAGAGGGATGAAGGCCTTAAAAGATGGTGGGCGGTAGTGTCTGTAGTAGTGACTTGTACCTTAAGTGTTTTTATTTTTTTACTTTGTCATTTGAACCGTAGCCTGAAACAGGCTGGTTTACTGTCCTCCTTGTTTGCAGGCTCCCTCTTCCAAGCAAAGCAGCAGACTGGACTCATTTTGGTGGTAAGTTGCTCGAAGTAACCTTTGGCAGGGGAGGTTCTTCTCTCTATAAATGCCAAATCTGCATCAATGTTGGGTCATCACGAGTTTGGTAATCTGTAGTATTCTAAATGAGTGCAGTACAATGCTCCTTTTGCTAACCCACGCTTATGGTTTCAAATTATTATCATACATTGTCTTGGCTGCAGGATCTCCCCCATCTGACGAGATCCACACCCTGCGAAACCAGCTGATACTGTTGCACAACCAGCTGCTGTATGAGCGCTTTAAGAGGCAGCAGCACGCATTGCGCAACCGCCGGCTACTGCGAAAAGTCATCAAGGTGACTGCGCTGGAGGAGCAGAGTGCTGCCATGGTGAGTGGAAGGCGTGTGATAGCTGTTATGACTCAACTCTTGGCCTTTGCATTCTAGGATTGAATGGATAACTGTAGGGCTCTTGTAAGTGACGCACAGAACATTAAAACGCTATGTTCGAGGCATATGAGCTGCAGATTGCACACTGTGCAAAGATCGCCACCTAGTGTTGGGCCCGGATGTTTGCAGCTTGTTGTTGTCCTGAAAGTTCTTTGGAAGTCACGAGATGGGTGACTCCTCCTCAGGACCACAGATGGGCATCGGCTCCATCCCCAGATAGTTTTTTTTTCCGCCATCGGGCTCGTATGCGTTTCCTGCGCTCCGGTTTGGAACCGAATTTCCTTCGGCATGCAATCCTCACCCAGTTCGACGGTATTGTTTCGATCGCGATCCACATCAACGCGATTCTCTACCACTTCGAAGTCTTTGATTCCGGTCATCGACGAAGGCCTTCGGGCCTACCTAGGCCTCACTTTCTGGCTCATGGAAAGGACCCCATTCAAAAAGTGTCCTCAATGTGGGTCGAAGTTTCCCCACACCGACCTACATGAGGTGTGCAACCTTTGCCTTTCACTGGAGCACGAGGCCAAAGACTGTTCGGCATGTGCCTCATTCCGCCCCAAGAAGACCATTTGGGACCGATGAGCTCGAACAACGATGGCTCGCTCGTCAACTTCCATCCCGGACGACATCTTCGAAGAGGGCGTCGACGTGCCAGAACACCAGCACGCTGAGGAGAGTATCGGATCCTCAGATGCCGAAGACTCCGACGTCGAGGAAGTCACTCCAGCTCAACAGGTTGTTAGTAAGACCGTCGACCCCACCCCTTCCTCGACGCCATCAAAAAAGGCTTCGGTCACACCCTCACCTTCGGGCTCGGGTGCACACCGACAGACTGTTACCAACGCCCCGCCTTCGGGCCCGGCAAAGAAGCCCATTAAGCCTTCAGGCAGTTCGAGCTCGAGCCAGCCTATGTCCTGTGCCGATCCAGTACCAACACCGAAGAAAAAGCCATCGTCCTCTTCCATGTCGGCCGTTGCTTCGACACCCAAGCACACGGCGCCAAACACTGGCAGCGGTTCATCGATGCCGAAATCGCACTCGAAACAGAGTAAAAAATCAACCCAAAGCCCCAGATTCACACTCATCGGAGCTGAAAAAACTCTCGGAATCGAAAAAACAGGTTCCTGTAAAAGACACTTCAAAAGGGCACACTCCTAAGCTAACTACTGACTCAGTGCCTAAAAGACCTACAGAGCCAAAAATGTAAACGCCAAAGGATCTACCCTGCTCGCAGCAGCTTTTTACACCGGATCCACAGCAAAACACTCTTGTAAAGGATCCTAAGAATGGACAATTGACTCTCCGCTCCAAGAAGAGATCACTTGAGGCGCCAGCACCACCTCCCCCTGCAATGAAGAGACATTGCAACCTCTCCATTAAGGGTCCCTTCTCCACCACCTCCCCATACTGTTCCTCCTCCAACACCACCTCCACCACATCATTCACCTACACCATCTCCTAATCCAGACGATGATGTACACACAGATTCTGACTATGAAGGTGGGAGTGCACATTACCCAGCACAGACTAATAGTCCCCCCTCAGTCACCGAACCCATGGGATGATTACAACACCCCTGATGTGCCTTACGTCCCACAAGACGATGTATACCCTTCCAGACCTTCACCACCAGAGGACACCATAGGTTTTAACCTACTAGTCCAAAGGGCTGCACAATATCATGGAGTGGACTTACACACAAATGCAGTGGAGGAAGACTTCCTATTAGACACTTTTGACAACACACAAAGGTCTACTGCCATTTTAACAATGCTTAAGGGCGTCATCAAGCACGCAACAGAGGTTTTTAAAGACCCCGTCAGAGCTAGGGTCCTCAATCCTCGCATTGAGAAAAAATATAAAGCTGCCCCTGCAGACCCAGTTTACATTAAAGGCTCAGCACAATTGGATTCTTTAGTGCTGTCCAACGCACGTAAACGTGCTAATTCCATAACAGGTGAAGCCTCATCACCTGACAAAGAATAAAAGCTCCTTGACGACTCTGGCAAAAGAATTGCAGCACAAGCAGCTAACATATGGCGCATTGCCAATACCCAAGTGTTGCTGGCAAGATATGACAGGGCACATTATGATGAACTAGAGTCCATAATGCAGCACCTACCAGACAAATCTAAAAACAGAGCTAACAAACTTATACAAGAAGGTAAAAATATTACTAATACCTCCATTCGTGGTGCCTTGAAGGCCGCAGATACCGCCTCAAGGGCAATCAATACCAGCACCTTATTACGTAGACATGCCTGGCTACGTATTTCCAGTTTTAAACCGGAGGTACAAAACTCCATCCTTAATCAGCCATTTGATGAGACATACTTATTTGGTCCAAATGTTAACGTGTCTTTAGGAAAAATGAAAAAAGACACCGACACCCCAAAATCTATGGGAGCCTTGCAGCAGCAAGCTCCCAGACGTTCGTTTCGTCGCTCATCATACAGAGGCAACACAAGAGGCTACTCCTCAGAAAGTCCCTCCTCTTCCTATAAGACCCCTGGCCAATCCACATTCACTAAGGGCTACCAGAGAGGGGGTTACAGGGGTAGCAACAACCAAGGCAGAGGCAAGAACAACACCTCCCGCTCTGCCTCTACCCCAGCCAATGACTTTCCTCCCCTTCTCCCCCAACATTCCACTCCTGTTGGGGGAAGACTCCAACAATTCCTGCCTGCCTGGATCGACATCACATCAGACAGGTGGGTGCAACAAATTATTCACTCAGGTTACTGTCTAGAACTAATATCTACCCCCCCAAACATACCACCCAAAGAGCGTCCAATGTCACAAGAACATCTGTCACTGTTAAAGAAAAAAGTAGCATCTCTGCTAGAAAAAAGTGCAATAGAACTAGTTCCTCTGCACCAACAAAACAAAGGGGTTTACTCTCTACTTTCTAGAGCCAAAGAAGGACAGCTTTCTAAGGCCTATTTTAGATCTCAGACCGCTAAACATATACATACAGTCAGACCATTTTCACATGGTCACACTCCAGCAAGTCCTACCTCTCGTCACATGACGACTTCTTGGCTACTCTAGGCCTCAAGGACGCATACTTCCACATTCCCATTCACAAAGCTCACAGGAAGTATCTCAGATTTGTAATAGACGGGCAGCACTACCAATTCAAAGTACTCCCATTCGGAGTCACAACAGCACCAAGGGTGTTCACCAAGTGCTTGGCAGTGGTGGCAGCGCATCTACGAAGACAGCACATCCATGTCTTCCCGTACCTCGACGACTGGCTCATAAAAGCCAGCTCACACAATCAATGTGTAAAACACACTCATCCCACCATCCAGCTGCTCCACAACTTGGGGTTCACAATAAACCACACCAAGTCTCATCTACAGCCATCCAAAATACAACAGTACCTGGGTGCCACAATAAACAACTCAACATCACTAGCTTATCCCACTCCAGCAAGGATAGCCAGCATGCAAACTCTCCTAACAAAGTTTCAGCTACAACACTCCCTCCCAGCACGAGTGTTCATGCAACTCATAGGAATGATGGCCTCTTGCATTTTCATAGTACCCCATGCAAGACTTTAAATGCGTCCGCTACAAGAGTGCTTATCACTTCAATGGAGCCAGGCTCAAGGTCACTTAACAGACCTAGTGTTGGTAGACGGTTGGACTCATTGCCCTCTGCAGTGGTGGAACACCAAAAGCCTTTCCAAGGGACGACCGCTCCTAGAGCCAGTTCCCCAGATAATCTTAACTGCGGCTGGGGAGCCCACCTGCTGCAACACACCATGCAAGGCAGGTGGACACCGCAACAAAAAGTTCGAGGCATGTGGGCTGCTGAATTCATATCTATAGCATAGATCGCCGCCTAGTGTTGGGTCTGGATGATTGCACATTGTTGTCCTGGAAGAGTCTTCGAAGTATCACAAGATAGGTGGCTCCTCCCCTGGACTACAGTGCGCATGGGCATCGACTCCATCCTCAGATTGTTTTTTTCCGCCATTGGGTTCGGATGTCCTTTCGTTATATCCAGTCGGAATCGACTTAAAGAACTTTTCGAGGCCATAAGGCCTTTTTCTATACGTCGGTATTGTTTGTGTTCGGTGCCCGGTTCGGTGCCGAGTCGGTTTTCCAGGGAGTCGTGTGACTCTTGAGTGATCGAGGCCCAGTCGACGCAGCAAGACCATCGACGACGCGACATGGAACAGAGCCCGTTCAAGAAGTGTCCCGTGTGTGGATCTAAGTACCCACACATCGACGTCCACCCGGTGTGCAACAAGTGCCTGTCGCCGGACCACAATGAAGCAAGCTGCATGGCTTGTTCGAAGTTTTGCTCGACGAAGACTCTTCGGCTTCGGCGCGTGGCGCGTATGGCGGCCCGGCAGTCGGCCCCGGCACCGGTGGACATCTTCGAAGACGAAGAAGCAGGCGAACAAGAGGTTCGAATGCAGATTTCGCCTCCAACGGTAGACGTCGAATGCGGATACGACGCGGATGTCGAAGGCCTCGATATTGAAGAAGTCGTCCAAGAGGTAGGAGACGACGATGAGGCCTATGGGGCCATGGAAGATAGCTCAGAGGAAGAGCTATGCCCCGTTCGAACATTAACCAAGGCTCAGGTCGAGGTATCGCCACTCGGCCTTACCCAAGACCCTATACCAGCGTCCACGGCCCCGCCTTCAGGCCCGGCTAAGGACACTTTGGCGGAGCCGCCATTGTCGAAACTGAAACCATCGGTGTCGACGACAACAACAAAAATGGCCGAGGCCCAATTGAAACCGAAGACGTCTGCTCCCCCATCGATGCAGTCTTCTTCCGAGGTGTCGAAGCGGTCGGCGCCGACGAAAGCTGTCGACACGGTCAAGGTGACGAAAGGGGTCAAGGTCGTCGAGCCGAAGCCAAAGAAGGCCGCCGACTCGGAGCCCAGAAAGACCGTCGAGCCGAAGCCAAAGAAGGCCGTCGAGCCGACATCAAGCAAGGGCGTCGAACCGAAGACCGGGACCCCGACGCCAGTGGTCAAGGCTGCCGATCCGAAGCCGTCGCCGGCCGCATCTACAGCCAAGGCCAAGGATCGTGGCGCGCCTAAGCAGGATGCTCCGGCGCCTCGCTCCGAGAAGCAAAAGTCAACGCCGCTCGGGTCTTCCCCTGCGGGTGGACAGAAGTCAACTGTCGGGTTGACGAAGCCGTCCGCTTCATTTACAAAGCAGGTCTCGGACTCCCTCAAGCGAATTAGAGACCAGGCTTCATCGTCGGATCCGAAAACGCCTTCCGCCTCGAAGACCGTTGGCTCGACGCCGCAAACTTCGACGCCGATCCTCTTCACGTTGCCGCCGAAGGTGGCACCGAAGGCCTTCGCACCACGTTCGGTGCCCAAAGACTCTGGGGTATCGAAGCCAACTCACCCGCCTGGGAGTATGCTGCCTCAACCACACTTGCTAGAGGAGCAGACAGAACATTTTATCGATGCCGACACCGGAAAGCTAACGCTTTACAAAAGGAAAGTCACGGCAACGCAGCCTTTGGAGTCGTATACCATTCCTCTAAAGCGCAAACGGCCTGCTCAAGATTCCATGGTCTTGGTCGAACCACTTGTTCCACAGTCCCACAGAATTGCGACACCCTCACCCACTTATTCTGAGGGAGAGGATGCAGGAGAGCAGGAAGATGAATATAACTTCCCAGCCAACACAGAGCCTGATGAGCAACAGGACTCCTGGATAGGGGCTGGTGACCAAGGGGATCAGCACACAGTCCATGACCTTCAAGTGTACAATGTTAAGACTTCTCCCACATAGGATTCTGCGGCATTCAATGCCTTAATTGAAAGAGCAGCCAAAAACCACGATGTGGAGCTACATGCTGACCCTGTGGATGTGGACTTCCTATTTGACACTTTTTCAACAGCGGAAAAGACTGTCAAGACTCTTCCTATGCTGAAGGGGGTCCTTAAACATGCTGCGGAAATCTTTAAGGTACCTACACGGTCCAGGGTGGTCAACCCTAGAATCGAGGAGAAATACAGAGCGGCACCTGGCGATCCTACCTATATCAAGGGCCAGTTGCCATTGGACTCTTTGGTGGTTTCCAATGCCCGCAAGAAGGCGAATTCGCAGACCACCGGTGATGCTCCTCCCCCGGACAAAGAGTCAAAGGTGCTGGAGGCATCTGGAAAGAGAGTGGCAGCTCAAGCGGCCAATATCTGGCGTATATCAAACACGCAGGCGCTCTTGGCACGTTACGACAGGGCACACTACGACACACTAGAGACCCTATTACAACATCTACCAGACCAATATAAAGAGGCAGGGGAGATGCTTATCCAAGAAGGGAAGCTCATCACTAACGCTTCCATTAAGTGCGCCGTAGACGTTGCGGACACTGCCGCCAGAGCAATAAATACCAGTGTAATGCTTAGACGGCAAGCATGGCTCAGAATATCAGGTTTTAAACCAGAAATCCAAACCACCATCCTTAACCAGCCGGTGAACCCTGACAGGTTATTTGGTCCAGAGGTGGATACCAACCTAGAAAAGATTAAGAAAGATACTGAGACTGCCAAGTCCATGGGAGCTCTCCAATCCCAACAGTTTCGAGGAAACACTTTTCGTCGCTCAGGCAATCGAGGTGTTAACAGAGGACAGATGTCACAGCAGACACAGTTCAATAAAGGTGGGGCGCAATCCTCGTACACTGAGCAAAGTAGAGGAGGATATCGGGGCAACAGCACCATGGGCAGAGGCAGAGGCAACAACAACTCCCGTTCCTCTGCCACCAACAAACAGTGACTCTCTGTCACTGCCCCCCGACCATCCAACACCTGTCGGGGGGATACTCCAGCAGTTCCTGCCAGTCTGGAAATCCATCACCACAGACAGGTGGATCAGGAAACTTATCCAGTTCGGCTATTGTTTGGAGCTAACATCCACTCCGCCCAACATACCACCAAAGCACCGTCCTATGTCAGCAGAGCATTTGCACTTATTGCAGCAGGAGGTACTTGTCATGCTGCACAAAGGGGCAATCGAGCTCGTGCCAGTGGAAGAAGAAGGCACAGGAGTGTATTCCCTGTACTTCTTAATCCTGAAGAAGGACGGGTCCCTCAGACCCATACTGGACCTGAGGCCCCTAAACCGGTACATTCTCTCAGAACACTTCCACATGCTAACACTGCAGCAGGTTCTTCCATTGTTAAATCAGGGAGACTTCCTCGCAACCTTGGATCTCAAGGATGCTTACTTTCACATCCCACTCCATCCATCCCACAGGAAATACCTCAGGTTCACCATCCAGAACAGGCATTACCAATTCAAGGTCCTTCCTTTCGGGGTGACCACAGCCCCCAGAGTGTTCACGAAATGTCTGGCAACGGTAGCGGCGCACCTCAGGAGACAAAACGTCCACGTCTATCCTTATCTGGACGACTGGCTGGTTCCAGCAAAGTCGGCCCAGCAGTGCGCCGCAGACATGTCCCACACCATTCATCTACTTCACGGTCTGGGCTTCTCACTAAACTATCGGAAGTCGCACCTTCAGCCAGCACATGTGCGGCAGTATCTGGGCGTGACGATAGATACTCTGGCAGCCACGGCCCAGCCGAATTCAGTGAGGATCGACAACATCCTCTCGCTCACCCAAAGGTTCAGACCGCAACACTCGCTTCCAGCAAGAGTGTTCATGCAGTTGATAGGCATGATGGCCTCCTGCATCTTCATAGTCCCGCACGCCAGGTTGCATATGCGTCCGCTCCAAGAATGCTTGGCACATCAGTGGACTCGGGCTCAAGGACAGTTGAACGACCTAGTGTTGGTGACCGGTCGGGCATACAGCTCTCTGCATTGGTGGAATCCACACAACCTTTGCAAGGGCCGACTGTTCCAGGAGCCTGTGCCACAGATTATCCTAACGACGGACGCATCTCTCCAGGGATGGGGTGCTCATGTGCTCCACTACACGGTGCAGGGACTATGGACAACGCAACAAAAGAAGATGCACATCAACTACCTAGAACTGATGACAATCTTCATGGCACTCAAGTCCTTCAGAGTACATCTGTGCAACAAAGTCGTGTTGATCCGGACGGACAACATGACCGCCATGTACTACATTCAAAAGCAGGGAGGAACGCACTCTCCACAGTTGTCTCATCTGGCTCAGAGCATGTGGAAGTGGGCCATTCAGAGGAACATCTTCCTCATGGCGGAACACCTCCCGGGCAAGGACAATCAGATGGCGGATCTGCTCAGCAGGTACAGCCACCAGATGCACGAGTGGGAGTTACATTCATCAGTACTCCGCCCGTACTTCCAGCAGTGGGGTCATCCAGAGATAGACCTGTTTGCCACAAGGGAAAACGCAAAATGCCAAACCTTTGCCGCCAGGTTCCCTCACCCACAGTCGCAGGGCAATGCGATATGGATGAACTGGTCAGGCAAATTTGCGTACGCTTTTCCCCCAGCACCTCTCATTCCGCTGGTGGCAAGAAAGCTAAAGCATCACTCGATGACGCTCATCCTGGTCACTCCAACGTGGGCACGCCAACCATGGTACACCACGTTTCTAGAACTCTCCGTGGTACCGCATCAAAGGCTGCACCTCACACCCAGACTCTTGACGCAGAACCATGGCGACATTCAGCATCCAGATCCGCAACAGCTCAATCTGGCGATCTGGCTCCTGAGGTCTTAGAGTTTGGCTACCTTAATTTGCCTCCTGAATGCATGGACATCATCCGGGAGGCAAGAAAGCCCACTACCAGAGCTTGCTATGCAGCAAAATGGAAGCGGTTTGTCATTTACTGTACTGAACACTATCAACCCGCTAGATGCATCCATTCCTAATATCATCTGCTATTTGTTACATCTTTACAAATGCAATCTAGCATATGCTTCCATTCGGATACACTTATCCGCCATAGCGGCTTATCTTCAAAATCGGCAGCATCTCTCTGTTTTCAGGGTGCCTGCCATTAAAGCTTTTCTAGATGGGCTGAAGCGGGTCATCCCTCCCAGGGCCCCACCAGCTCCTGTGTGGAACCTCAATGTGGTCCTCACCAGATTGATGGGCCCACCTTTTGAGCCTCTCCATTCATGTGAGATTCAATTCTTAACATGGAAAGTGGCTTTTCTCATTGCCATCCCATCTCTACGGCGTGTTAGTGAGCTACAGGCGCTCACAGTACAGGAGCCATTTATCCAAATTCATTCAAACAGGGTGGTGCTGCGCACTAACCCTAAGTTTCTTCCTAAAGTGGTGTTGCAGTTTCATGTTAATCAAACCATCGAACTGCCCGCATTCTTTCAGAACCCTGAGACAGTAGCAGAAAGAATGCTCCACACACTTGATGTCAAGAGAGCGTTAATGTACTACATTGACAGAACTAAAGACTTTAGAAAAACACAACAGCTTTTTGTTGCCTTCTCAGCCCAGCACAAAGGCAACCCCATTTCCAAAGCAGGTATAGCCAGGTGGATCGTTAAGTGTATTCAGATTTGCTATCACAAGGCTAAGCGCACTTTAAACGGTCCCCCCCAGAGCCCACTACACATGCAAGTTTGGGGGCCTCCATGGCTTCCCTTGGTAATATCCCTTTGGAAGATATTTGTAGAGCAGCCACATGGTCTACACCACATACCTTTACCAAACATTACTGTGTAGACGTGCACTCCAAGCAGCAGGCAGCTGTAGGGCAGGCTGTTCTTAAGACACTATTTCAGACTTCTGCAGCTGGCACAGGCGGCCGCCGTTAATGGAGGGACTGCTATGTATTCTATGCTATAGATATGAATTCAGCAGCCCACATGCCTCGAACTGAATATGCTACTTACCAGTATGCATCTGTTCTTGGCATGTAGGGCTGCTGACATTCATATCGCCCGCCCTCCTCCCCGGCGCCTGTAGCGGCTGCAGACATTTTACACTTACTATTAGCATGGCCATCGCTTACACTGTTACACTCCATCTTCGCCACAATGGCTAAAAACAATCTGAGGATGGAGTCGATGCCCATGCGCACTGTAGTCCAGGGGAGGAGCCACCTATCTCGTGATACTTCGAAGACTCTTCCAGGACAACAATGTGCAATCATCCGGACCCAACACTAGGCGGCGATCTATGCTATAGATATGAATGTCAGCAGCCCTACATGCCAAGAACAGATGCATACTGGTAAGTAGCATATTCATTACTCCACATCAATCATCTGGAGTTACTAGCAGTATTCCTAGCACTAAAAGCCTTCCAAAAGCAAAAGGCAAACAAAGCTGTATTAGTCCGCATAGACAACATGACAGCAATGTATTACATACAGAAGCAAGGAGGCACGCACTCCCTGCAACTATCTCAACTAGCACATGAGCTATGGAGGTGGGCTATACCTCGGAACATATTCCTTCAAGCCCAACATGTCCCAGGAGTACAAAATACTATAGTGGAATAGGAACTTCATATGCAAGTTCTTCAGCCATTCTTTCAGATGTGGGGACAACGTCAGATAGACCTGTTTGCCACCCACAAAAACGCAAAATGCCCAATCTTCGCCGCCAGATATCCACACCCACTATCCAAAGGCAATGCGATATGGATGAATTGGTCAAACAGATTTGCGTACGCTTTTCCACCTCTACCACTCATGCCACTAGTAGTACGCAAACTAAAGCAGCATTCTCTGACCCTCATCCTAGTTGCTCCAACGTGGGCAAGACCACCGTGGTATGCCACACTGCTACAACTGTCTGTAGTATCACACCAAAAATTACACCTGTCTCCACACCTCTTAACACAGAACCATGGAGAGATCAGACACCCGGACCCAGCTCAGCTCAACCTTGCGATCTGGGTCCGGGTCTGGATCTGGAACGTCATTAAAGAGGCTAGATGTCCTACCACTAGGCCATGTTACGCGGCCAAGTGGAAACGATTTGTGATATATTGTCACAACAACAATATTAATCCCTTAGATGTGTCGATTCAACACATCATAGGTTACTTATTGCATCTTCAAAGATGTAACTTAGCCTATACGTCTATTAGACTACATCTTGCTGAAATAGCAGCATATCTGCAAAACAGACAGCATCTATCTCTGTTCAGAGTGCCTGCCATTAAAGCCTTTATGGAAGGCCTTAAAATAATAATTCCTCCCTGAGTACCACCTTCACCTGTATGGAATTTAAACGTTGTTCTCACACGGCTAATGGGGCCTCCCTTCCAACCCCTACACAAATGTGTATTACAATTTTTAACATGGAAAGTTGCGTTCCTAGTAGCTATTACTTCTCTACGCAGGGTTAGTGAACTACAAGCACTAACCATTCAAGAACCCTTTTTACAAATGCATCAAAATAAGGTCGTTCTGCGTACTAATCCAAAATTCCTGCCTAAAGTCATTTCTCCATTCCATCTCAATCAATCTGTGTAACTGCCCGTTTTCTTCTCGCAACCACAGTGAGTAGCAGAAAGAGCTCTTCACACATTAGATGTCAAAAGAGCGTTGCTATACTACATAGAAAGGACACAACCCTTTCGTGAGACAAAACCACTTTTTGTGTCTTTCTAACCACCACACAAGGGTAATCCCATTTCATAATCTGGGATAGTTAGATGGATTGTCAAATGCATACAGATTTGCTACCACAAAGCTAAACGTACGTTATCTGTTCCCCCTAAAGCCCACTCTACCAGAAAGATAGGGGCTTCAAAGGCATTTTTAGGGAACCTTCCCCTAGATTACATCTGCAGAGCAGCTACATGGTCTACACCGCACACATTCACAAAACACTATTGTGTAGATGTGCAAACAAAACAACAAGCTAATGTGGGCCAGGCTGTTCTCAAAACATTATTCCAAACTACTGCAACAGATAGGGGTGGACGCCGCTAAGAGTGGGTACTGCTATACAATCTATGCAATCTATACAATATATGCAATCTGCTGCTCATATGCCTCGAACGGAAAATGCTACTTACCAGTATGCATCTGTTCTTGGCATGTGGAGCTGCAGAGTTGCACATGCCCACCCGCCTCCCCGGCTACCCTTGTCTGTTCCAGTATTATCTTAATTAGATACGAATTACATGGGCATCCTTCCTTTTCTTGCAAAGCTCCATCATTTCACTAATGGCGAAAAACAATCTGGGGATGGAGCCGATGACCATGCGCAATGTGGTCCTAAAGAGGAGTCGCCTATCTCGTGACTTCCAAAGAACTTTCAGGACAACAACAAACTGCAAACATCCGGGCCCAACACTAGGTGGCGATCTATGCATAGTGTACAACTCTGCAGCTCTACATGCCAAGAACAGAGGCATACTGGTAAGTAGCATTTTCCTTCTGTAGCCTAAAGGCTTGTTTGATAGGAGTGTGAAGTATGTCTATCGAACAGACTTATGTATTTATTTATTTATTAGAAAGTTTTGTATAGCGCGAACGTGAGCCTTGGGTATCAGAGCACTTCACATATACAGGTACAATACAATAGGTGGGTTAGGGATACATCTTGCATATCACAACCATTCAGAGAACGAGGTAGGTAAGTTTAAGGTTATGTAGTAAAATGATTAATACTGATATGTGGTGGGTTAGTGTAGGATTGTAATGAGTTTTCTCATAACAATGTACAATGGCGCAGTGAATTAAACTACAACTTGCCATCGGCAAGTGCATATTCCAATATAGTTTCAGCCGGTGTCTGTCTTCAAGGTTATCATATATGATATTCTATTTGCCTACAGTACTGTAAATTGAAGTACAATAACAAAAGGACCAATAGTCTTTATCTGTGCCTTTCTCCTCCCGATTCTGGATAAGTATAACGCCTCTAGTTATTCCCACTGCAATTAGAGACTTTCTCTTTACTTCCCTTTGTTGTTCTGTTTTGGCACAACAGTGTCGTGGCGGCGGTGATGTCTCTTCTCATCTACATGAGGAACTTACTCATTAGGAAAATTTTTGCTTCCCTCTTAAATGTTGCTGTGTTCGTAATTTTCCTAACATTTGGAGGGAGTGCGTTCCAGATTCTAGGAGCTGCCCCTGAAAAAGCTCTGTCGTATGTTTTCTTCTTCCGGAAGATGGGTGGTCTCCGCAGCAGTTCCTTGGCACTCCTGACTGGTCTGCCTCCTCCTGATAACTCTATTTTCTGAGCCAGTTATCTTGGTGTTTTGTAGTGAAGCACTTTGTGGGTGATACATGCCATTTTAAGTTGGATTCTCGCTTCGTATGGTAGCCAATTTAGAGCTTTCAGGTGTGGCGTGACATGATCGAATTTCCTAGATCCAGTGATGAGCCTTGCAGCAGTATTGAGACATGCTTTTAGCGGTGCCGTGTACATTTTTGGTAGACCTGCTATGGTAGTGCAACCATATTCAATCCTTGAGATAACTAAGGCTTGTACTGCCATTTTGAGATCTGCTGTAGAGATGAATGGTTTCACTTTCCTAAGATAGTTCAGGTGAAAGCGTGCATTTTTTGCCATAGATTTGATATGGGTTCTCATGTCAAGGTTCTTGTCTAATGTGATTCCTAATGATTTCACCGAGTCCACTAGAGTAGGACTTGCTGTGAGTGTGAAGCATGGGGAAGCAATCCGGCCCTTTGAAGTAAGGCAACATACAGAACATTGGCATAGTCAAGCTTGTAGCTCCATTTGTTGCTTGATTGTCGAGCGTGCTGTACAATGAAGTCAAATTATGTGTTTTCCTCTGTTTTCTCTGATTAGTGGGACGATTTTACACATGTTCACTTGTTTTGAGAACCAGAGTTCAATTGTGTGAAGTTACACACTGTGCCTCTTGCATTGCAGAAAGATCAGCTCAGGCTTCAGGATGCTGACATTCAGTGTCTGAAAGGAAGTCTGAATATGGAGCAGACACGGTACCAGCACCTTGAGGAGGATCGCATGTCTGTGGTGACGCAGCTCCAGGGGCAAGTGCGACAGCTGCAGCAGGACAGGGACCAATTCTTCAACCTTACACAGGAGCTGCAGGTGAGCTTGAATGGTACAGCGGTTATTTGTCCATGATGCAGAGAGACCCAGTAGATGCTTGGTATGTATATGTACGTATGTGAGCCTCTTTTTGAAGGAATTTAGATACCTGCCATGTGTTCGGTGTGGTAGTGTATGCTCTTCAGTCACTTTTGTAAGTATACTCGAATACTTGTATGCCTGAAAAACTATAAGCGTAAGAATGAAAAGTAATTCAACACTAAACGTTGCTGAGTGGGGAATGCCCTTGGGGCACTGAGCATGTGGAGGATGGCTGTAGAGAACCTGGGATAACTCGGCAGCCAGTAGAGGGTTGGGGGGCTACTTTAGACATCTTAGCGATTGGGTGAAGGCGAATTGATACGGCTGCTGTATACACCGTAGGCTGACTTCTCTCCTCTCATACCCTCCTATACCGCTTCTTCTGATATATGAACGCATGGGATGGCCCCGCTGGCCTGGACACGGAGTTCATATTAGTTTGCATTGCCTCCTTTCTATGCTTCACCAAGAACATACAACTAAGAAAGAAAACCACTGACCAGTTGACATGGTATCCACATGTTGAGAGCCAGCCAAATAACCATGGAATGTGATGAGAGGTAGTACTGCATGTCGGTTGTGTAATGGCCAGGCACTTCTATTTATGTATGTCCTGGAGACTTCACCCCCTTCATCGGCCTGCGAAGAACAGCATCTAGATCACTGTCTGAGGCATAGATTTAGAGAATGGTGTACTTGCACCATATGCTTCTGTAGATCACATTCTATGTACTTCCCGGTCATCTAGTGTTGGGCACAGATACTGCAAGATTTGTCCTCGAAGATGATTTAGTTATGTTCCACAAAACCCACAATGCACCAGGACATAGATTCTATATTAGAATGTTTTTTTCCCCGCCATGAGATTCAAATGTGTTGAGTGCCCCAGGACCATCATGCTGCAGAAGACGAGAACTTTGGCATTGAGACACCGGAACAAAATAACTTCCACATGTGAGGATCTTCGTTTGACCATTAGCTGCTTCAAAACAGTCGTCTGCTTCAGAGCTGTGTTGGATGAAGAAGCCCGGTTTTTATATATGAGAATAACTTGTGCTGGGGAAAGGCATGAAGAAGACTCCATTTAATGTTTGCCCCAGTTGTATTCCAGAAGGCAGAACAGCATGGGGGCTGTAACCACTATCCTCCAAGAAGCTACCACAAGTGTAATTGTTTCCAAATTGTAAGCCATTTAACTATCTAGCACCAAATATATAGATGATGGGCATATAATAGGATGCAGTGCATAGGCACTCCCAAGCTGCAGCTCGGACAGGGTGTCCAAGGGGTTACTCTGGTGGGAGGCTGGGAATTCAGGTACTCCGAAGACCCCTTTGGGAGAACGGAGTCAGGAATAGGTGCCCTTTAGCAACTCTGAGTTTCAGAGGTAACTAATTTGCAATGACCAGGTTAAAACCCAGATCCAGGACAAAGACCAGCGTTTTGCAAACACCACACACTGAGGACTCCCCTGGGGATCGAATGGAGTCCCTGGCACCAGAGCACAAACCTGCCTTGAAAAAGGAATGCCTTAGGCCCAAAACCTTCTGTAAATAGTCCAAAAAAGGTGTCTGGGCCTAGTGTCCCCGAAGTCCCAATGCCTCAACAGACACTTCCAGCACAAAAGACTCCTTGATCTCCTGAGCCTAAGCTTCGGCACACTCTATGCAGCCTGTCTTGGAACCAAGACTTCTTTCGAAGAAACCCTAGAGGCTAGCAACAAAATCTACCACTATGTTCACTACATACAGAATGAATCCGGGTCTGAATACAGATTCAGACCAGGACCCCACTGAAAACCAAACAAGGCGATATTAAGACCCTGTGCCTGCCAGTGATGGGGACGGCCCTTTGCACGATTGTGATGTGGCCCCTCCAGACATCCAGTCTTTGGAGCCATACCCCATAAAGCCTTCTTCACCTGACTAGATGCTGTTATCCAGTGGGTATCAAACCATTAATAGGTTAAACTCCATTTTAAGGAAGAGGGTTTACTTGTCAAGATGCTTTCAGGAAACCGCACTTTCTGTCCAATACCTGCCTACGCTTAAAAAGCACATTGAAGTGGTCAGCCAAAACTTCAAATATCTAATGAAGACGTGTTGTTACACCCGGGTTGGAAAAGAAATACAAGACTGCCAGCAAGAGCCCATCCAAATTCACAGGCATGTTCACCTGTCTCACTTGTCGTACACACATCGCACAATGGTGTTCCTTCTCCCCACAGGATACGCCTCTGCCCAATAGGGAGAGTAGAAAATCGATGCCACAGCTAAGCGGGTAGTCATGTACAACAACTTTAAAATTACAGTATCTGAAAGAAACACATTAGTGATAGATTCCTTACCTTAGAATTACCCCCAGGCGTCAGACTGGATCCGGAAAGTTTTCCTCCTCAGTTCCCCTGCGCGTCGTAAGGTGGCGCTGTGCGGCTCCACGTCCGCCATTGGCTTTGTGGTCGCTGAGATGACGTCGCGGCAGCTACTTAGACGTCGACTCGCATGCTGACGGCAGTTATTTCTTTTTCCGCACCAGCAAGCTCACATCCGGAGAGAGCGGTAACCCCAGTCACTTTTTGCCTGAGTTTTTTCGAGGCTTTTTGTCTCTACTTTTTGAGTCGATAGACTCCTGGTGCAGTAGGTATGCCCGGCTTCAAGACTTGCGAGGACTGTCATCGCATGATGTCGGTGACGGACCAGCACCATGTGTGTCTTTACTGCCTGGAGCGCAACCAAAACCCCAAGTCGTGCTCCGACTGCCGGGCCATGGCACCGAAGACTTTGCGGGAGCGGTCCCAGAAGTTGCAAGTAGTCCAGCAGTCTGCTCTGCGCCGCTCAAGGTCCCAGTCCCGTGGGAGGTCGAGGGACCGGTTGCAGAGCCGCCACCATCGTTCATCGGGATCAAAGTCTTCGCACTCAGGGTCAGGTATGATGAAGCATTCAAAGAAGTTGAAGAAGCGCCATCGCTCTCGGACTTCCCCTCGCCTGTCGCGGCTGAGGGTGCGGGTGGTGCCTTCCCCGCGGATCCCACGCAGCCGCCTGCCTGCCTAGCCGCCCTTCAGTCAGTCGACGACTCCAGTCCAGCTGCAGGAATTTCAGCCATGGCTCGCCTCTTTGGGCTGTCGGGCCCCGCCGGCCCGACTGGTGGGTCTAGCCCTTTATTGCTGGCGGATCTAGCTCCGGCATCGCTGTCGGCTCCAGCCCCGGCGCCGCATGGATCCCGGTTGGCGCTGGTTGACCTTTTGACACCGCCACTGACGTCTACCACACCGGCACCACCTCCAACGTTGCCTGGCCCACCGATGACGCCGCCCCCGGTTTCAGCCCCGATGTGGATATGGCGTCGGACCGGCGTCGCTCGATGCCGATGGGGGATTTCTATCCCTATGTCCGTCCTCCTCCTTATTTTCAGCCGGTTTATCAGCCTTCGGAGGAAGGGGAGAACTGGGAGGGGTCTGAGGACCCTCACATCACAATGTGAGTTTGGCTTCGACTGGGCAGAGGAGTTGGGGATGCCAGTGGTCTTGATACCTCTCCTGACCTTGGCATGCTGTCTCCTCCAAATGTGGCTACGGAGGAGGGTGCAAGTTATGCAGTGGTGTTGCATAGGGCGGCCGAGGCCTCCACCTTGAGCTCCCTACAGTGACTGTCAGGACTAACCTCCTGACTGAAGTGCTTCAGCCGGCAGCTACCTCTTTGGAGCCACTGCTGCCTTTTAACGGTGCACTTTCGGACGTTCTTTTGGGCACCTTGTCCAGGCCCAACACAGGAGCTCCTGTGGATAGGAACACGACCCACACCATCGCCCGGCCCCGGGCAACCCCCCCCCTTTCCTGTCCCAACACCCCACCCCTTTCCTGTCCCAACACCCCACCCCTTTCCTGTCCCAACACCCCACCCCTGAGAGCTTGGTTGTCTAAGCCTCTGCGTTCCAGAGCCCATTCCCTACCGCACCACCGGACAGGGAATCCAAGAAACGGGAGCATTTCAGTAAGAAGATTTTATCTTCCGCCAGTTCAGGGCTGCGGTCTGAACACCGCAAGCCTCTTAGCCCGTTATTACCACTCTGTGTGGGATACGGTGGCGCGCGTGCTGGCTCAATGTCCGAAGGAGGCCCGGACAGTGCTCTCTCAAGCTGTTGCTGAAGGCAGTGATGCAGCCAAGTTTACTATTCGTTGTGGCCTTGACACCGCTGACTTGCTGGGTAGGGCGATTTCCATGGCTGACTGAGGACAACTCAGCCTGGCTGAGGACAACTGGTTTTTCTGGGGATGTCCAGAACATTTTGATGGACATGCCGTTTGATGGCTATGGCCTTTTCGGTGACAAAGCAGATAGTGCGTTGGAGCGATTTATGGACTCGCGGGCTACGGCAAGTCCTTGGGCCTTTCCACCCCACGCCCTCCTCCGCCTTCTGCGCTTCGCTCCTTTCGTGACCACAGAAGGGGCGCCTGGCACGTTTGTTTCAGAGCCACAGGCCTATGCAGCAACAGTCTCGGTGCGGACGTGGGACCCGCCGAGCCGGGTCAGGGGGCCAGTGGGCGGGTCATTCCACCTCTACCCCAGCCACCTCTGCCTCCAATTTGGTTTTTCAGGCCCGTCAAACACCAGTTGGCGGCAGGATTCGCCATCACCTCCCCCACTGGCGCACCATCACTTCGGACAGGTGGGTTTTACAAATGGTCCAAAGGGGCTACTCCCTCCCCTTCAAGACTACCCCTCCAGCCATGCCACACCAGTACCACCCCCTGTTGGAGGATCACTTGGCACTTCATCAATAGGAAGTGGTGGCCCTCTTGGCCAAGGGGGCCATCGAGCACGTTCCTGCGCCAGAAGTAGGACATGGTTGTTACTCCCACCACTTTCTGGTTCACAAGAAGGACAATCGCTGCCTTCGGAACGAGAAGTTCAAGCTGTTAACTCTAGCTCAGGTCTTGTCTGCCCTAGAGACTGGACGGTAGCTTTGGACCTGCAGGATGCATATTTCCACATTCCCGTCCTGCCGGCCCACCAGCGTTACCTGCGGTTTACGGTAGGCCACGAGCACTTTCAGTTTACTGTGCTCCCCTTTGGCCTTACCAGTGTCCCTCGGGTGTTTACGGAAGTGATGGCGGTGGTCGCAGCACATCTGCACAGATCAGAGGTTCCAGTCTTCCCCTATCGCGACGACTTGCTGTTGAAGGCGGGCTCGCCCCGGACAGTCGTCTCCCACCTCCAGACTATGGCCGACCACCTGCATTTTCTGGGGTTTTCCATCAATGTGCCGAAGTCGCACCGGATTCCCTCTCAGAAGCTCCTTCATTGGAGCGTTTCTGGATACAATGCACTTTCTGGTCTATCCTGAATTTACCTTGTCTGCACTGAAGAGCGGGGGCGCTTAGGCGCATTGTGAAATTATATTCTTGCACAGCCTGGGCTCGATCTCACGACCTGCCCGCCCCGGTCCGACTCGGCAACCAGTGCCGTTGAGCGGAGGGCGGGTCAGGCAGAGCCAGGTCACTTCCGCCCACATCGAGCGGTTAGCGCTCTAGCTGAAGCACGCAGAGGGGTATTTAGGCAGCGAGGAGCAGGCGGCGAACCGCGGTAAGGAGGACGGTGGCAGAGTCCCCCCGATCCGCTGACGCTGAGCACTGTATGCTGCTGAATAGAGCATTTTAAATGTGATGACAGTAACTGTTTAATGCGATTTTAAATAGCGCCGTATTTTATCATTCACTGAATTTACCTTGTCTGCACTGAAGAGTGGGGGCGCTTAGGCGCATTGTGAAGTTATATTCTTGCACAGCCTGGGCTCGATCTCACGACCTGCCCGCCCCGGTCAGACTCGACAACCAGTGCCGTTGAGCGGAGGGCGGGTCAGGCAGAGCCAGGTCACTTCCGCCCACATCGAGCGGTTAGTGCTCTAGCTGAAGCACGCAGAGGGGTATTTAGCCCCCTCTTCGCAGTGAACGCGCAGCGGTCACGCGCAGCGAAGCGCTTGAGACGCGCCAGAGAGAAGCCCGTCTGTGCCCGTCCGTGCCCAGACGGGACCAGGGGCCATGGCAGTAACATCTAATGGACCTAAGGCACCCAGGCTGACCTACTCTTCTCAGGCTCTGATGCGTTTACGAAACAATCTACCCACACAATGTGAGGAAAAGCATCAGTGCCTATTGGAAGGGCCGTTTTCGTGCAGGATTAGTCAACACCAATTTTTAATAGTAAGAAATGCATGCCCTTTAAAACACATAAAACACAAACCTACTGTACTAATTCAGGGTGGGAAGAACCTGTTATGTAACATAAGGTCTTTAGCAAAGCATTATACTGAGGTCTGGGATCTTATTTCCACACACAAAGCCGATCTGTGTTTCCTTACTGAGACATGGCTCAAACCCCATACCATCCCGGCCATTACACTTGGTATCCCGGAAGGCTATAAAATCATTAGAATGGACAGGCCCAGGAAAGCCGGTGGGGGAATAGCAATTGTTCACAAAGATAATATCTCAGTCTCGGTGCTAGACCAATGGTGTAGTCCGGCCTTTGAAATGCTGGTTTTTAGGATTGGTCTGTCAGCCAAGCACAGTAGAAAGGGAGCTTTGATCTATCGTCCTCCAGGCCCCATAAAAGGTGCCTCTAAACAGTTGGTGGAAGCACTGGCCCCGCATGTTTGCCTAGATAAAGATTTTTTGTTGGTTGGTGATTTTAATATTCACAGTGAGATAGAAAATATTAGTGAGGCCCAATCCTTCTTGACTGATTTATCCTTAATAGGATTAAAACAGCGCAATAGTGGACCTACGCATGTGGCAGGTCACACTTTAGACTTGATTCTTTCAAATTTTTCTGGTATTGAATGCTCCATACCTAAACAGTGCAATTGGACAGATCATTTTGTGCTTGAGTTTTCGATGCCGGAGATGGTTACATGTTCAAATCTCCCTGTACAAATTCCGCTTAAACGAAGACAATGGCATAAATTAACTGATGAACATTTTAATAAAGCATATGTTCCTCCTTTTATTCTGGCTACTGATGATGTTAATACTGCACTTTCAAATCTGGACACAGCCATTAACATGGCGGTGCAGCAGATTGCCCCACTAAAAACATTTAAAAAGTGTCTGGCTAGAAAACAGGAGGTCTGGTTTTCGGAAGAACTGCGAAATCTCAAGCGCATAGCTAGGAAAGCTGAAAAGAGATGGAGAAAATCGCACTTGGAGGAAGACAAAATCAATTATTTTAAGGCTACAAACATCTATCATAAAGCCATTCGGTCTGCACGTAAGAACTATGTAACCTCGCAATTAGAGGCAGCAGGCAATAATTCGAAAGTACTCTTCCAGATTGTAAACACCTTTTTAAAACCTGTGGCATGCGAAAGTGCAGAGATGGCATCCCAACATCTTTGTGACAACATCTCGAGTTTCTTTACAAAAAAAATTGATGATATCTATGATAAGATTGAGGCACTTATCCCAGCCAGAACTAGCCAGGATGATCATATACTGGTGCAATCTGTGTCCAATTTCAACACCCTCGATAATTTTCCTGAGATCTCTTTGTTAGAGGTTGAGAAGTTGCTTAATAGCATAAAAAGTGGGAGCCCGTCTGATTTACTACCAGCCAGGCTAATGGGACCATTAGGGAGAACACTTGGCCCTGACATTCAGAGCCTGGTGAATCTCTCATTAACAGGAAGTGTTCCACAGGACTGGAAAAAGGCCTTGGTCAGACCGATTAGAAAGAACACCTCCTCCCCCTGGACCAACCTGTCTAACCTTAGGCCAATTTCCCTGCTACCTTTCCTGGGGAAAATCATCGAAAAGCATACAAATAAACATCTGTCCAACTTCCTGGAACAATCTGGAAGCCTTGATCCCTCACAGTCGGGTTTTAGGCCAAAATATAGTACTGAAACTGCCTTGCTGTCGATAACGGACGATCTCCGCATGTACCAGGACAGTGGTTATTCTGTTGTCCTGGAGCTGCTGGATTTATCGGCAGCGTTCGATACCATCTCACACAATATTTTGATCGAACGACTGACTGTGAAGGGAATCGGCGGTAGGGCACTGGGATGGATGAAGAGCTTTCTCTCCGACCGCACCCAATGTGTCACCATGGGTGAGTTTAAGTCGGAAGAGGTAAAGATCACCAAGGGGGTCCCTCAGGGATCTTGTTTGAGCCCGACTCTTTTTAACGCCTATGTGGCCCCCTTGGCAGATATAACCAGAGCCTTTGGTTTCTGTCCAGTGTCCTACGCTGATGATACTCAGCTGCTTTTTCCCATCAAACAACTAACACCGGAGGTTATACAATCTTTCTCCGAGGGGATGACAGCAGTATCTCGGTGGATGTCTGCCAACTTTCTTCAATGTAACGTTGGTAAGACCGAGGTGATGCTTTTCGGTGAAGCCATGGTCTTATGGTCCCCTGATTGGTGGCCTTTGGACTTAGGCCCAATTCCCGAACCCAAGCTAATAATCAAGAACCTGGGAGTACGGCTGGAATCGGAGTTAACCATGAAACAACATAGTAACAGCATTGTTGGATCCTGTTTTCATATGATAGGTCTCCTTCGCAGGATTTTCCCTTTCCTCCCAGACTCCTTTAGAAGAACTTTGGTTCAGGCTTTAGTAATCAGCCGTCTTGATTATTGTAATGGTCTTCTGGCAGGTGCAAATGAAGAGGTACTAGATAGTTTACAAGTGGTGCAGAACACAGCAGCCAGGCTTGTTCTCAATGCCCCCCAAGATCGCCATCCAAACCCCTGCTGAATAAACTTCACTGGCTGTCCATACGTCAACGAGTGAGGTTTAAGACCTGCTGTATTATACATAAAGGTCTACATGACCTAGGACCAGACTATTTGGCCAAAAAATGTATACCATATGTCCCCTCCCGCACCCTTAGGTCCAGTGAACAGCAGCTACTGAATGTACCCAAGATCAGTAGAACCAGATTGGGCGGTAAGGCCTTGTCTGTGGTGGGTCCCACGTTGTGGAATGTGCTTCCTCTCCTACTGAGGCAATGTCCTGACCATTTCCTTTTTAGGAAACAATTGAAAACTTTTCTGTTCAGCCAAAATTAGCTGATACAAGTCTTTTTGTTTTAGCACCTAGTATCTGTCGGAGGGCTTTTATCTGTAATCCCAATGCTACTGTTTTTAAGTTTACTTGCCGGCCGTCTCAAGCGCGGAGATACTTCTGCCGAAGTCTATTCCTAGCGCTATACAAACTTGCAAATAAATCCTCCCGAACGGCGAGTCCAGGATATTTAGGCTCTGATTCCGATCTTTCAGCCTCTATCCTGGATTTCGGTCAGGATGACCCTGAGGCTGCTGGGGCTCATGGCCTCTTGCATCCTGCTGGTCAATCATGCCCAATGGCATATCCAGGCTCTGCAGTGGGACCTGAAGATCCAGTGGGCTAAGCATCAGGGGAACCTGTCCGATTACATCCAGATCTCGGAGGGCACTGCACAACAATTGCAGGGGTGGCTCACGAACCGGCATTGGGTCAGTAGCAGATCCCTCTCCCTTCCCCAACCGGAGCACACAGTGGTGACGGATGCGTGCCTCCTGGGATGGGGCGGCCACATGGGAGAGGCGGAGATCAGAGGCCTCTGGTCTCCGGCAGAGTCCAGGCTCCATATCAACCTTTTGGAGCTCCGGGTGATCAACTAGCACTGAAGGCATTCCTTCCCTCTGTTAACTCCTGCAGTGCTCTCCCCTTGACAGACAACACCACTGCCATGTGGTACTGCAAAAAACAATTTGGGGTGGGGTTGTGGACCCTATGTCAGGAGGCCCTGCGCCTCTGGACATGGCTGGAACGTCTGGGCATTTCCCTGGTGGTTCAACACCTGGCAGGTTCACTGAATGCCAGGGCGCACAAACTCAGTCGCAGGTGCATGATGGATTACGAATGGGGTCTTCACTCGGAGGTGGCGCAAGGTCTCTTTCAACAGTGTTCCTTGGTTAGATCTATTAGCCACCAAAGAGAACGTGCAGGGTCGGCAGTTTTGCACATTGGAATTTCCAAGGCGGCACTCGCTGGGCGAAGCTTCTCGTCGCTAGTGGAGTTGTGGTCTGTTGTATGCCTTTCCGCCTATACCACTTCTGCCCAGAGTGCTGAAAAAATCAGGTGCGACAGGGCCCAAGCCATTCTTGAGGCTCCGGACTGGGCTCGAAGAGTTTGGTATCCCGAGCTAATCAGTATGACCACCGATTCCCCGATCCGACTGCCTCTTCGGGAGGATCTCGCAGCAGCAGGGAACGGTCCTTCACCCGAACCTGTCCAGTCTCCACCACTTTGCGTGGAGATTGAGCGGTGGCAGTTGATTCCTTTCGACTTGCCTTCTGAAGTCTGTGATGTTATTCTGGCAGCCAGGCGTCCCTCCAAAAAGTTGGTATACGCATGCAGGTGAAACAAGTTTATGGCATGGTGCACATCAAAGGCTGTGGATCCCCTTTCTGCCACTCTTTCAGAAGTCTTACTGTTCCTTCTTTCTTTGGCCCAGCAGGGTTCTGCTCTGGACTCTGCACTATTATTATTATTATTATTATTAGGCTTCCTGATCAGCCCTCTCTTTTCAAGTTCCCTATTGTAAAAAGATTCCTCAAAGGCATTACTCCTCTTTTCCCTCCTGTTCCCTTCGTAATGCCACAGTGGGACTTGAACCTGGATCTCACATATTTAATGTGTGCTTTCTTTGAGCCTCTTCCCCTTCGTCTGTTACTTTTGAAGACTGCTTTCCTGGTTGCCATCACCTATGCTAGGAGTGAGTGAGCTCCAGGCTCTTTCCTGCAAACCTCCTTTTCTGTCTGTCCATCCGGACAAGGTTGTGCTCAGAACATGTCCATCCTTTCTGCCAAAGGTTGTCACTGCCCTTCACATCGGGCAGACCATCACTTTTCCCACCTTCTTTCCGCCTCCGCATCCTTCCAGAGAGGAAGAGAGGCTCCACCGTCTGGACCCAAAACGCGCGCTCTCCTTTTACCTGAATCGCACACAACAGTTCCGGGTGGATAACCAGCTCTTTGTTGGCTAGATAGGCCCCAAGAAAGGTCGGGCCGTACACATGCAAACTATCTCCAGATGCGTCTTCTTGTGTATTAAAGCCTGTTATTCTCTGGCAAAAAAGGATCCTCCGATGGGGCTGCGCGCCCATTCCACCAGGGCGACGGCTGCCACTACGGTATTGGAACGTGGTGTCCCCTTACAAGACATCTGTCCGGCAGCTATGTCTGCCTCTTTGCACACTTTTACTAAGCACTATTGCCTGGACAGCAAAGTCCGGAGAGATGGCTTTTTTCGCTGTTCTGTTCTCCAGGACTTCGTGGTGTGATCTTGGTTCGCAGACCAACCACTGGGGTTGGTATTGCTGGGGTATCTATTCTAAGGTAAGGAATCTATCCCTAATCTTTCAGATGAACAAGTTACTTTCCTTCAGTAACGATATATCTGTAAGAAACATTAGTTGGTGATAGATTCCTTACCGCCCAACCCATCCTCCCCGTTCTGCGAACTAATTACTAGGGTGAAGGTCATCCCTTTCAGGGCCCTAGTTTCTACGCACCAGTAGTCAGTATCTTGCATGGCTCTGCGTTCCTGGTGCGGAAAGTCATGTACAGAACTGACGTTCAGGCTGCCATTCAGGCTGCCATTGTTTGTATGTTATAAATAGCTATGTTGCCATATTTACGAAAACAACAAATACATTAGCACAACATCTGTAAAAGCCTTGTACATGGTGTTAACGTAGCATGATCGTGTTCTTGCTAAGTTGACTCTGTGCGCAAGTATAGTTTCCAAGAAACGTATCCAGACTTTTACAGATGCAAATGTGTCGGAAGCCATCGTGTAAAAGTGAAGGCAACTTTAGGAAAGACCTGTGTGTATGTAAAATGGCAGTGTTTCCCTACAGGCCTAACTGAAACACATGACACGGGGAGAGGAGAATGTGGGAGATCAAAGAAGTTGCCAAGTAGGAGATGCCAGTGAGCATTGGGGCAGGCAGGCAGGTGTAGTGAGTACCGAAGGCTGGAGAGCCTCTAAGCCTCTAAGCATTACCTTAGAGCTGGCTGCAACTAAACTGGACTGCCTGGTCTCCGAAGCTGCCCACATGCAAAATAGGCAGTAGTTTTTTTTTTACGGAGTTGAGCCTTCTTTCGCACTTAGATTTTTGGTTATTGATAATTCCACTGGTCGTGTGTCTTGGCTGCTTGGCTGAATAGTTTTCTCTAACATTGTGTTTGAGAATTTCCTGAAACATGTCCCGAGTATTACTTTCACAGCCCTTTGGGTCGAGAGTCTGCATTAAAACCTAAACTGAATCTCTAACCGTGCGTAGCTCTGTGGTCTGTTTGGTAATGTTGAAAGGCTGTTTTCCATATATTCAATGCTTTGGTTGGTGAAATCCTCAGCTAATTTCTTTTTACTTTTGAAAACTCTTCTGGGTCCCTAGTTCCAGCATTTTGTAGAAGTATCTTTACGTGTGTTCTAGTAATCATAGTAATGCGTTTTACCTGGATAAGGGTGTGGTCAACAATGTGACATCTGACCTCAGTCTACACTTGTATTCTGTGCAGACCAAGCTGGAGGATTGTCGTAACATGATTGCAGCGCTGCGGCTGGAGCTGAAGCAGGCAAACAACAAGGTGTGCCACACGGAGCTCAGACTGAAACAGGTCTCACAGAAGGTAGGGGCTGTGGTTTATCTTGAAGCTCTGCTTTGGCCGTCTTTCCACGTTAATTTGAAGCTCATTCGCCATGCAATAAGACCACAATGTTCTCTATAAGAAATTGGGTTTAGTTAAGACTGGAGAGTATCCACCCCATTTAATAATCAGTCCTTGTCGGGGTGAAATCGTAACTAAAGTAGCCCAAGCTCAACCCCTTGGTAGCTACGGCACAGAGCAGACCGGCTTACCTTAAAAGCAATCAGTAAAGTATGTATGCTGTACTAAAACAGTAGAAAAGTCAAAATGCAATGCAAAAAAACCCAATAATCCCAAAATGAAAGTACATTTTTTGATAAACAAAATTACATCAAAATAGGGCATCCTGGTCCGGGATTTTACCTTCTGACTTTAATTCTTTAAGTCCCAATCGCCCATAAGAGTACACTTCTAAAGCCTCTCAGGCCAAGGGGCTCACTGGCTGTCTGACAGAATTCAGTCCACGTCCAGTTGCCACTGATTTAGCTGGGAGGTTGCAGGAAAGGCATCTTGGAGCTGTTCGTATCACTGGAGCTTTAATAGATGGTTAGCCTTATTGTAATTTGTATTTATATAGTGCTGACTACCTCTGAGAAGGCATTGAAGTAATTTTTGGTGAGTAGCATGCTACTATGACACCCAAAGGGGATTCGTGGTGGATTAGTTGAAGGGATAAATTAATATTGGAAGTGGTAGGCTTACAAGTCTCTAAGTTGGCTAAATTGGATAGAGGCGGGAAGAATTTGGAAAGGGTATATAGTGAAGAGGAGTGGGGTGAGTCGCGGTAGGGATGTTTTGGATTAGTGACAGGATGAGTCATTGCATGGTGATTTGGGGATATTAGTAGTTTTTTTCTGTACAGTGGGAAGAAAATATATAAATATGTAGATTTTAACATGATACACTTGAGAAATAAAATCAGGAGATATAACATTGTACTAAATAAAGTTCCATATGTACATGCATGGATAAATATTAAACATAACTTAGGCTTTCCACTTTTGCTCTAATTACTTTTTTTCAGTTTATTATATTTTTCATTTGTATTTGTCCCCCCGTATTTCAGTGTTGAAGCTTTATAGATACAATTGCTATAATTTTATTTACACATTATGACAGATGTTATTATAGGAAGTATTTATTTATTTATTTACCTGTTCTCCCTGCATCTTGCGGGAACTCTTAATAGCAGAGACTCTGAGGCCTCAAACTGCCAAAACCTGACACCTGAAGCTACCACTGCACCCTGTGCTTCTGGCCCGAGTTGAAGGGGGTCACCGGTGTTAAGGTCTCCCAGCCATCCAAAGCTCAAATCCTCTGTGTTTTCACCCCTCCTGGACTCCTTGATGTTGCCTGCAGCCTCTGCATTCAGACCACCTTCACCATGAAGGCCCCTGATAAGAAAATCTGATTCCTAAAGACACCTATGCCGCCCCCTGGACCTTGTAGAAGAGGACCCCAAGTGCTCCTAGGTCACCGAGCTTTGCAAGTCTTGACCCCTTATTGGTTCAACCTGGCTATGCCCTCCAGCCAGAGCATGCAGCCTCTTTCTGCGGTGACTGATCTCCATAGAAACCAAATGGGCTCCCAGTCCTCTTTTGTACCCTGCACCATGCCGCCCTCGTGCCACTGATGGTGTTTTGTTGGGGCTGCCTTAGACCTTGCCCCCAGCTCACCTTAACCTCTGGAGATTGGTCCTGTAAGTTGCTGTACTATACCGGTTTTCAGAACATGTTCTTCCTTCCCTAGGATAACATTGCAGAACTCCTGAATTGCACTGTCCACTTTTTAAAGTGAAAATAATTTATATATAAAACATACTGTTCGAGACATATGAGCTGCAGATCTCACACTGAGCATTAGATCGCCACCTGGTGTTGGGCTCGGATGATTGCATGTTGTCGTCGTCTTGGAAGAAGTCTTTGTAGTCACGAGATAGGTGACTCCTCCTTTGGACGACAGTGCGCATGGGCATCGGCTCCATCCTTAGATTGTTTTTTTCCGCCACTGGGTTCGGATGTAACTTTTCCGCTCTGGTTCGAAATCTATCTTTAATGGGAGTTCGACGCGAATAAACTTTACAAACAACTTCCGATATCAACAAACATCGACTCTACTTCATCTGTTCAACCAGACTCAAAGATTCTTAGCGGGTTACCCCTTCGAGACTGGCAATGGTAATTCGACTGGCCATAGTACTTCCCTGAACTGGGGGGAAAGGTTCCATTAAGGAGGAGGATTTATGATTTGTCCTCGTTACATTTAAGCTGTGCTGAGGATAGCCATTGAAAGACTGCTGACAAACCATTTCTGGCCAAGGACGTGGAAAACTCTGATTTTCCCCAGGTAAACAGAAGCCGAGTGTCATCAGCATATGCTATCATTTTGGCTTCCAAACTCTTCAGCCAAGTGAATCAGAGGAATGACATAGAAATTTTTTTTAAAAGGGGGGCTCATAGAGGACCCCTGAGGCACCCCAGTAGTTGCCTTCTGAGGCGAGGAGGAAAACAGGGAATCCAGACCTGTTGTGTACACCTCTCCAAAAATGATTTCAGCCAACTCAGGGCAGCGCCTGAAATTCCCATATCTGAAAGGCGGGTTAGCAGCAGAGAGTGGGGGGGCAGTGTCTAATGCTGCCGAGAGGCCTAACAAAATTAGAGCTGCCCTACTGCCTGAATCCAAGCACTCCCGAATGGCTTCCGAGACTTCCAACAGGGCAGATTCAGTACTATAAGAGGCTCTGAACCCGGATTGAGCCGGATGAATGTGCAAAATAGCAGTAGATAACTCAAACAACCCTACAAAGAGGAGGTAGCTTTTGCTAGTCCCCCTAATTGGCTCCCTGCTGGTTTTGGTTGCCCAAAGTAACCACATAGTAACGATTTCAAGAAAACACTTTGGTAAGTATCAAAGTGTCAACTTTGTTAAAATTGTCAGTGCTTGTTAGCGGTTGAGTGGAAAGTTTTTGGATTTACTATACTTTGTAAAATTTGTATCTCCGTAACCATCCAATGGAACTTTTTTGTTTGACTAAAAATTCATAAAAACCTACGCTTATTTTTATGAATTGGTGTCAGATTTCTTAAAGTGTCATTCTTTTTTTCAGTTGTTTTGGTGCTGTTTAAATGCTTTACACTTTGTGTAAGCCTGACTGCTCAGAGCCACAGCTACCCAGGGTTGAGTTAAGGTGTACCAAACGAAAGTGGCCCTAAAGGGTTTGTAGTGAACTATATGCAAGTCACACAATTACATGGTGAGGTCACACAACTACACCATATAATACACCCCATTTCCTTACAATAGTCTAATCTTGTTGCACCTTCACTTCAAAAGAAATTGTTTTTTCAACCATGTATAAATACATATATGTGAATAATTGATACACTAAAACTATAATAAAGTGAACGTTATGTTATACTTGTGCAAACAACATCAAATGCAATAAATGTTTTTAAATGAAAAATTTGCCCAGAAAGGTGTGTATATGTACGTGCGCACACACACACACACACACACACACACACACACACACACACACACACACACACTTCCCTCTTGCCATATATATTAAATAGGTACTTTTTATTTTGTTTCATTAACTTGCACTTTATAGCTTTTAGGTCCTCAGATAATCGTCTTTTACAGCCTATGTCAGTCTTGAGGCTGCCAGTTCTCGTCCTGTATAGGGAAGTAAAGTAGTTTAGTTGTGCTGAAATGAGTATAGTTTGTGATGTGTGCTGTTCATGACAAACTGTGCACTGTTAAAAAACAAAATACCGTGTTCGAGGCATATGAGCTGCAGATTGTGCACACTTGGCATTAGATCGCCACCTGGTGTTGGGCTCGGATGATTGCATGTTGTTGTCGTCTTGGAAGAAGTCTTTGTAGTCAACGAGATAGGTGATTCCTCCCTTGGACGATAGTGCGCATGGGCATCGGCTCCATCCTTAGATTGTTTTTTTCCGCCACTGGGTTCGGATGCAACTTTTCCGCTCCGGTTCGAAAATCTACTTTTCAAAGACTTCGACTCGCAAAATTTTTTCTAAAAACAAACTTTAACTTCAATATACATAGACTCGACCTCATCACTTCGATTCCGGTCATAGACGTGGGCCGTCGGGCCTACCCACGTGGTGAGGCCTACACCTCATGGAAAGGACACCATTTAAAAGATGCCCCGGGTGTGGAGCAGAATTTCCACACAGCGACCATCACGAGGTGTGTAACCTGTGTTTGTCACCGGAACACGACGAGTCGAGCTGTACAGCTTGTGCGTCCTTTCGATCCAAAAGACCATTCAAGATCGGAGGGCCCGTCGACGGGACATGCCGAGATCAGCTCCGGAACCGGTGGATATCTTCAACGAAGGTCCATGTGTCCCTGAGGAAGATTCCAATGATCTCCAGATCGTATCTCAGGCAGACGACTCTGATGACTCCATACCATCAGGTCAACGCGTGAGTACGACTGTCCCTACCCCAGCCCCAACACCTAAACCAAAGGCTAAGGTCAAAACTTCGCCTTTGGGGCCCAGTCGAGACCGAGACATTGCTTCGAAAGCCCCGCCATCGGGCTCTGCTCCGAAGAAAATATTAAAGCCTTCCGGTAGCTCCATACCGAGCAAACCGTACGTGCCGATACAACCAGCTCCCTCGGCACCGAAACAGAAAATTCCCGGTTCACAAAAAGATTCAGAAACCGTCGACTCCTAAAGACAATATAGCACCAAAACCAATGAAGCCTGTGTTCGACTCTTCTAAGCCGACAAAACAGCTTCCAGTCCAAAATCTGCGGTGACGAAACCTACAAAGCCTGCTACTGAAGTCTCTCAGCCCTCGAACCAGGCCTCGACACCGAAAACTATACCCTCGGTGCTGAAAACTATGTCAAAGGACTATTCAACAACTCCTAAGGCTAAAGACAAGCAAAACCCCATCCCGGAGCCGAAAGAATCGGCGTCGAAAGCAAGTTCTGAAGAAGAGGAGCTTTTTAGACCTGATCCTTTGCAAAAGAGGATATACATAGACCCAGAAACTGGGCCTGTTTCCACCACACCACACAGGAAGAAAAAGTCCGATACAGCACCTACACCTCCAGTACCTGTCAAGAAGAAGAACTCTGCCACATCTCCTATGCACCCTTCTTCTCCTGTATCTCCCTCTCCTGCTATCCCTTTAAACATTTCACCTCAAAATTCTCCTCTTCCTTCTCCACAACATACACCTCCTCAAGATGCTGATGATGATCAATATAGCATGGGGGAAAGCAAAGACCCAGATGACCCTTTTCCCTACCCAACAGGTTCACCAGACTGGGAGTATCCAAACCCACAGGATATACCAGATATTCCTGACCCACACATATATCCATCTAAACCTTCTCCTCCAGAAGACAATATTGGGGTTGGACACTTAATTAATAGGGCTGCCATCTATCACAATGTCACCATGCGTTCAGATGAGGCAGAAGAGGACTTTTCACTAGACACTTGAACATTCCCAAAAATCTGTACAAATACTGCCAATGATTAAAGGAGTTATTAAACATGCCCCAGAAGTGTTTAAAGATCCTGAATCATAAACCCAAGGAGAGAGAAAGTACAGAGCAGCTCCTGCAGATCCTGCTTACCCTAAGGGACAGCTACCATTAGACTCCCTAGTAGTTTCAAACGCTAGGAAAAGAGCGAATTCACAAACATCAGGGGAAGCACCGCCTCCTGATAAAGAATCCAAAATCATAGATGTTTCAGGGAAAAGAATAGCTGCCCAATCTAGTAATGCATGGCGCATTGCTAACACACATGCCCTCCTCGCAAGATATGATAGGGCTCACTATGATCAGTTACAAAAGCTATTACAACATCTGCCTGATCAATATAAAGCACAAGCAGATGACCTCATACAGGAGGGTAAGCTTATATCGAACGCCTCCATTAAATACACACTAGATGTAGCAGACACTGCATCCAGGGCAATAAACACCAGTGTCCTTCTTAGACGTCATGCGTGGCTATGCATTTCAGGATTTAAGCAAGAGGTACAGCCTACTATCTTAAATCAACCATTCAACCAACACCAGTTGTTTGGTCCAGAAGTAGACACAGCTCTTGAAAAAATGAAAAAAGACACTGACACAGCCAAGTATATGGGAGCTTTGCAGTCCACCCAAGCAAGAGGCTCCTTTCGTCGCTCCTTCTACAGAGGAGGCTCCAAACAAGCTGGAGCAGACAATTCAGCTTCCTTTAAAAAATAGTACACAAGCATCCTCTAATAAAGGATACTTTAGAGGGGGCTACAGAGGTAATAACAATAAGGGAAGAGGTCGAGGTAACAACAACAATCGATCCTCTTCCACTGCTAAACAGTGACTTCCTTCAGCTCCCCCAACAGCATACCACTCCTGTAGGGGGGAGATTAGCACAGTTTCTGCCTGTCTGGAATTCCATCACAACAGACAAGTTGGTAAGACAGATTATCCAGTATGGTTACTGCCTAGAACTTATAGCTACCCCTCCAAATATACCACCCAGACAGCGTCCAATGTCCACAGAAGCTGCTCCAACAAGAGGTTCTCTCATTGCTACAAAAAGATGCAATAGAGCTAGTTCCATTGCAACAGCAAGGAACAGGGGTCTATTCACTCTACTTCCTAATACCCAAAAAGGATGGGACGCTAAGACCAATTCTAGATTTGAGGTCTCTCAATCTGTATATACACTCAGATCATTTTCACATGATCACTTTACAACAAGTGCTCCCCTTACTGCAACAAGGCGATTTCCTCACTACATTAGACCTCAAAGACGCCTACTGTCACATTCCCATACATCCTTCTCACAGGAAGTATCTCAGGTTTGTGCTAGAAGGACAACACTATTCATTCAAAGTCCTTCCATTCGGGGTAACAACTGCACCAACAGTGTTCACAAAGTGCTTAGCAGTAGTAGCAGCACATCTCAGAAGACAACATATCCATGTCTTCCCTTACTTAGACGATTGGCTCATAAAAGCCAAGTCATTCAACAAGTGTGTTCAACACCCATCCCACACACTTCACAACTTGTGGTTTACAATAAACCACACCAAGTCACATCTACAGCCCTCTCATGTACATCAATACCTAGGGGCTACCATAAACACCATTACAGCGCTAGCTTATCCCAGTCCAGACAGGATACAGAGCGTTCAAGCCTTAGTCACAAGGTTTCAAAATCAGCACTCCCAGCCAGAGTGTTCATGCAATTAATAGGCATGATGGCATGTTGCATTTTTATTGTACCGTATGCAAGACTGCAAATGCGTCCATTGCAGGAATGTCTAGCACAACAGTGGAATCAGGCACAAGGTCAACTAACAGACCTGGTGACAGCCGCACACATCGCTCTCTGCAGTGGTGGAACACCAAAAACCTGTCCAGAGGGCGGCCGTTCCGCGAACCTATTCCACAAATAGTACTGACAACAGACGCATCCCTGACAGGATAGGGAGCACATCCGCACCACCACACAACTCAGGGAAGATGGACTGCTCAACAAAGGGTGCATCACATCAATCACCTAGAGTTGCTGGCAATTTTCCTGGCACTAAAGTCCTTCCAAGTGCACATACAGAACAAAGCTGTCTTAATCCGGACAGACCACATGACAGCCATGTACTACGTACAGAAACAAGGAGGCACACATTCCCTGCAACTGTCCCAGCTCGCACAAAACACTTGGAGATGGGCCATTCCACAAAAGATATATCTGCTTGCAGAACACCTTCCACGAGTTCACAATCAGATAGCCGATCTGTTAAGTCGACAGACACTACATATTCACGAATGGGAACTACATCTGCAAGTTTTGCAGCGTGAATCTTTCTGGATTCACTATGCTGTGCATTATTCCGCGGTCTTGTGGTTGGGTCCGGATTCGTAGTCTTTTCTTTGTTTTTTTTTGGGGGGGTTTTCGTAGCCCAGGTGGGCGTCTGCGTCACACCCCCTTGGGTGTATTTCCGGTGACGTCGGCATGCTTCCTGCGGAAGCTCCCACTCTTGGGCGCCATCTTCAGATTCTTTTTTCCCGCGGTCGGGTCTGGATCGTTCCCGTTTGGGCTCCAGACATTTTTGGAGAAAGAAGAAAGAAAATACAGAAAAGATGAGGAGAAGTCATCTGAAGACTCCAGGGGACTTCATCGACGAACAGTCAGCAAGGAGAAAGCGTTTTTCATCGAGATCCTCGACGACCGTCGACGAACACGCGACCAGGGAGGCCCTGGACGCTCGATGATGGACAACACGCCGTTCAAGTTCTGCCGTAACTGCCACCACAAGTACGCGCAGAAGGACCAGCACCCGGTATGCAACCTTTGCCTACCGTTGAACCACGAAAGCGGAGACTGCAACGCCTGTTCCGCCTTCGCCCCGAAGACCCTTCGTGTGAGAGACGAGGCAGAGGGTAGCACACGCCACCCTGCAGGGGAAGGCCCCGACTCCGTCCCTCTACGAGCTGGGGATGTCCTCCGAGGAAGAAGACAACGCTGCCGCCGAAGACGACAGCTACACGGTCGTAGAGACCGATTACACGAAGACTTCTGACAAGGTAGGAGACTCTTCGGCCCCCAAGAACCCGAGAGACTCTGAGTCAAGAAAAATCGAGGGCAAGACCCCGAAAGCGCCGACGCCAAAAAAGGCGGCATCCGCGACTACTCCCAGGCCCAGCGGATCCTCTGAGAAGGAGTCCCCGGCGCCGAGAGCTGCTGATCAGTAGAAAACGTCGAAAATCGTCCCCGAAAAGGATTGATCGACGCCGAGGGAGAGACCCAAAACTGACGACGATGACCAGAGACCCAAAATCCGGTTTGACGTCGACGTCGAAAACTTCGACACCGAAAGGCACGACGCCGAGCCATCCGCCGAAAAGAACAGCCGACCCATCCGACGCGGAACACGCGGCCGAGATGGAGAAGAAGAGAAGGCGCCTCGAGGCCGAAATGGAGAACATCATGCAGCGGAAGAAAGATTTCGATGCAGAGATGTAAGCCTTCACGATCCCTCACAAGACCAAGCCACCGGTGGTGGAGGCGGTCGAGGAGGAAGAAGAGATCGCCGAAGTCGCCGAGGAACAAGACCAGGACGTCGAGGTGATCGACGACCAGGAGGAGTACGAGAATCCCTACGATAGCTACAACTATGGGGAGAAAGAGTAAAGCAGGACGGACACAGATTCGGCACCCTCTGACCTACAGGAGGTAGATTACATAGATGTCGACACAGACAGCCCGGAGGAGGTGGTCGACACTTACCCCTCGAGGCCCTCGCCGCCGGACGACATCGGGGCCTACAACTCGGTGATACAATCTGCCGCAGCAGCTTTCAAGCTCAAGCTCGACGAAGAGAAGCAAAAAGCAGACTTCCTTCTGGAGACATTGCTCCCAACACAAACGAGGAGCCAGTTCCTTCCAATGCTCGAAAGCGTCTTGGCTCAGGGGAAGGAAGCATTCAGGGAACCCGCAACATGCAAGGCAGTAACTCCCAGAACTGAGAAGTACCCGGCCTACATTCAGGGCACGGTCTCCGCAGACTCCATTATCACGGCCACAGCAAGGAGGAGGGCTAACGTACCCACTACCTCGGGTCCGCCACCGGATAAGGAGAGCAAAAGGATGGATCTGGTGGGCAGAAGGATCGAACGGAATGCCGCAACCCACTGGCGCATGGCTAATTCCAACGCCCTGATAAACAGGCACATGTACCAGATCATGGAAGGGCTGGGGCAGTTGGTGAAGGACCTGCCCCAGGATGCCAGGCAGAAGGCCGAAAAGCTGGTTGAAGAAGGAAAAAACGCGGCAAATTCTTGCCTTAAGACGGCCCTGGATGGGGCTGACACCGCCAGCAGGCTTATGATGATGGGTGTCACGGAAAGGAGGCACGCCTGGCTCAGGATCTCAGGTTTCAAACCGGAGGTGCAACACAGTATCCTGAACACACCGTTCAACGGCAACACGCTTTTCGGAACAACAGTTGATGAAACGCTCAGTCAACTGAAAAAAGATAACGAAACAGCAAGATCCATGGGAGCATTGCAGTTCAGAGGGAACAAGAGGGGCACCCCATCACGGAGGCCCGGCGGGAGAGGCAGAAACCAGCCAGGTACATCACACCAGGCTTTCCAGCAAACGCACCAGGCAGACTCGCAGGCTCAGCATGGTCAGCAGAAGCAGTCCTGGCAGTACCAACAAAGAGGCCAGTCCTTTCGAAGGAGAAATGGACGGGGACAAAATAGAAGAGGGGGGCAGCAGCCCGCCTCTAAGTGACTTCAAAAAACTACGTGTGCCCGCCCACAGAAAAGATCCCAAGGGGCAGCACGTACAGAGGGGTCAGGACAAAATAGACACCTACGACCACATAACACCAGTTGGAAGAAGATTAAGATTTTACCTCCAGAAATGGAGAGAAATCACATCAGACAAATGGATCCTCAACATTATCCAATTCGGATACTGCATAGAGTTGGAGGGGAGGCCAATAAGCAGAAAACCAAAAAGAAAAACACTAGCAAGCAAGCAGCTGCAGTGTCTTCAGGAGGAGGCAAAGGAACTCCTGCGGAAGCAGGCCATAGAACGGGTACCCTTCAAGGAAAGAAACACAGGAATATACTCAATGTACTTCCTGGTACCAAAAGTAGACGAGACAATGAGACCCATTCTGGACTTACGGTTCCTGAACAAATTCATAAGAACGCAAAAATTCAAAATGACCTCCCTGCAAGAGGTGCTCCCACAATTGCAGACCGGGGACTTCATGGTCACAACAGACCTCAAAGACGCCTACCTGCACATCCCAATGAACAGAAAGCACAAACACATGCTCAGGTTCACCATTGGAGAAAGCCACTACCAGTTCACGACACTGGCCTTCGGACTAAAATCAGCACCAAGAGTTTTCACAAAGTGCCTCGCAGCAGTCGCAGCGCACCTACGAAGGCAAGGAATACACGTATACCCTTACCTGGACGACTGGCTGGTGAAAGCAAACTCATACCAGAAATGCAAGCAGCACGCACATACAGTGACGAGCACGCTCATAAGCCTGGGGTTCTCCATCCATTGGAAGAAATCATCAATGGAGCCGGAACAAGTCAAGATCTTCCTGGGAGCACAGATCAACACCTTACAGGGCAAGGTGTTCCCCAGCGAGAAGAGGGCGAGGGCGCTGGTGAAGGAAACTCGCCTCTACCGGAAGGGACAAGCTCGGACAGTGAGGACTGCGAGCAAGATCATGGGCATGATGGCATCATGCATCCACCTGGTACCAAATGTACGACTCCACATGAGACCCATTCAAGAATGGCTACAGGAGCAATGGTCACAAGCTACAGGCGGTTGGGAGGATCTAGTGGTTGTAACGCACGCAGTGCAGAAGGAGATAGCATGGTGGACCATGAAGAACATAACAAGGGGAAAGCCTCTAACGCCCCCAACGCCAACAGTGACCATCACCACAGACGCATCCCTGAAGGGATGGGGCGCTCACATGGAGGACCTCAAGGTGAGGGGACTGTGGACGCCAACAGATGCGGCAAAGCACATCAATTACCTAGAATTGAAGACAATCTTCCTTGCACTGAAAGCCTTTCAAACAAGACTGTACAAACACAAGGTGTTGATACAAACAGACAACACCACTGCGATGTTCTACATCAACAAGCAGGGGGGCACACAGTCAGCCCCGCTTTCAACGCTGGCGCAGGAGATATGGAGATGGGCCATCCCTCTCAAGATAGACCTGCTAGCCATACACCTACCAGGGAAGGACAACATACAAGCCGATTGGCTCAGCAGGCAGACATCGGCATCCCACGAGTGGGAGCTCAATGCTCAGGAGACAAGGTGCCTGTTCGACAGATGGGGGACACCATCGGTGGACCTGTTTGCCACACGCCAGAATGCAAAATGCCAAAACTTCGCATCCAGGCAGCCCGAGGAGGGGTCACTGGGGAATGCCCTATGGATAGATTGGTCAAGGACATTTGCTTACGCCTTTCCCCCGATACCTCTGATGCACAAAGTGCTGAGCAAGTGCAGAGCGAGCAACATGACACTAATACTGGTCGCACCACAGTGGGCGAGGCAGACATGGTACTCGCAGATCATGGAGATGACACAGTGTGCACCCCACAGATTCAGCAGGAGGAAAGACCTACTCTCCATGCAGAACGGAGAGGTACTACATCAAGAGCCAGAGAGCATGAGCCTAGTAGCGTGGCTCCTGAGGACCTAGAGTTCGCACATTTGAGACAGCCAGAAAGAACCCTGAGGGTCCTTCGGGAGGCACGAAGGCCCAGCACTCGGAAGTGCTACGTTGCGAAATGGAAAAGATTCACAATATGGTGCAGACAAGAAAGACTTCACAATAAAATGAAGAGGGACTCCACAGTGCTAAGGTACCTGACGCACTTGCTGGAGAAGAACCTTAGCTCATCCTCTTTAAGAGTTCACTTGGCAGCGATAGTCGCCTACACAAGGGGAGAAACGTGCAGGAGTTTCTTCACATCACAGGTGGTGAAGAGATTCCTAGAAGGAGCGAAAAGGATCGCACCACCGCCACCTGCATGGAACTTGAACACAGTCCTAACGGAACTCATGAAAGAGCCCATTGAACCACTTCACAAGGCCTCCCTAAAGATGCTAACTATGAAAACAGCCTTCCTGGTTGCAATAACGTCCTTACGCAGAGTAAGCGAGCTTCAAGCGCTGACGCTACAAGAACCCTACATACAAATACACAATGATAAGAGTTGTAATGAGGACTGACCCACACTTCATGCCGAAGGTGGTATCCAAATTTCACATGAACCAGTCTATACAGATACCGAGTTTTTTCCAAAAACCAACAACTAGCGCAGAGCGAGCTCTGCACACCCTGGACGCCAGAAGGGCAGTCATGCACTACATTGAAAGGACGAAGGGACACAGGAAAACAAAACAGTTCTTTGTGTCATTCGCAAACAGCTTCATGGGGAAAGCAGTAACCAAAAAGACCATTGCACGATGGATCGCACAGACAATTCAACTCTGCCACAAGCGTGCAGGACAAGAGCTGACAGAGGGGACACGTGCCCACTCCACTAGGAAGAAGGGCGCTACAATAGCCTTCCTGGCTAACACACCCATAGAGGACATATGCCTGGCGGCAACATGGGCTTCGGTGCACACGTTCACGAAGCACTACTGTGTGGATATACAAATGAACAAGGAAGCTCAAGTTGGACAGAAGGTGCTACAGCACATATTCAACACCCAACGCTCATCTTCCACCCAGCCGCCACAGAGATGAGAAACCGCTACAAAATCTATGCACAGCATAGTGAATCCAGAAAGATTCACGCTGCAAAACGAATAGTTTTCTTACCTGTCGGTGTAGTTTTGCAGCTTGAAGATCTTTCTGGATTCACTAGCGAACCCACCCACCTCCGCCAGAAAGATGAGGCTGGAGAGAGAAGAGGTGGTTAACAAAAAAGAAAGGACTTTTAAAAGTACAAAGCGGTAAAATATCAACTAAATAGAACATTGCCATTACTTCGGAAACGAAAGAAACATGGAAAAAAAGAACCCGAAGATGGCGCCCAAGAGTGGGAGCTTCCGCAGGAAGCATGCCGACGTCACCGGAAATACACCCAAGGGGGTGTGACGCCGACGCCCACCTGGGCTACGAAAAAAAAAAAAACAAAGAAAAGACTACGAATCTGGACCCAACCACAAGACCGCGGAATAATGCACAGCATAGTGAATCCAGAAAGATCTTCAAGCTGCAAAACTACACCGACAGGTAAGAAAACTATTCGTTCTTCAACCATACTTTCACAAGTGGGGTCATCCAGACATAGACCTGTTTGCCACACACAAACGCAAAATGCCCAACCTTCACCGCCAGGTTTCCACACCCGTTGTGCAAAGGCAATGCGATATGGATGAACTGGTCAGGCAGATTTGCGTACGCTTTTCCGCCAACCCCACTAATACCACTGGTAGTACGCAAGCTCAGACAACAGTCTCTAAAACGGATTCTGGTAGCTCCCATATGGGCACGCCTACCGTGGTTCACCACACTGCTAGAACTCTCTCTAGTTCCACACCAAAAACTGTCTCTCACACCATCGATGTTAACGCAGAACCATGGAGACATCCGGCATCCAGATCCAAATCAACTGAATCTGGCGATCTGGCTCCTTAAGTCTTAGAGTTTGGTTACATCATTAAAGAAGCCAGAAGACCTACTACTAGAGCTTGTTGTGCTGCTAAATGGAAAAGATTTGCCATTTACTGCAATAATAATCAAATTGATCCCTTAGATGCTTCCATCCAAAATATTATTTGTTACCTTCTACATTTACAAAGATGTAATCTAGCTTCCTCATCTGTACGTTTACATCTTGCAGCCATTGCCGCATATCTGCAAAACAGACAACACATGTCGAGTACCAGCAATAAAAGCTTTTATGGAAGGATTACAAATAATTATTCCTCCTATGTTACCACCCTCTCCAGTGTGGAACCTAAACATTGTTCTTACAGGGCTCATGGGACCCCCTTTTGAACCTTTACACAAATGTGAACTGCAATTTCTTACATGGAAAACAGCTTTCCTTGTTGCTATTACCTCTCTTCGAGTTAGTGAAATTCAAGCTTTCACTATACAAGAACCATTCCTACAATTACACCGTAACAAAGTGGTTCTAAGAACTAATCCTAAATTCCTTCCTAAAGTAATAACTCCTTTTCATCTAACCCAATCAGTTGAGTTACCAGTGTTTTTTCAAACCCCAGACTCGGTAGCAGAAAGAGCTTTACACACACTAGATGTCAAAAGAGCTCTTCTCTATTACATAGATAGGACCAAGTCCTTTCGCAAAACAAAACAACTATTTGTAGCCTTCGCTCCACCACATAAAGGCAATCCCATTTCAAAATCGGGCATTGCACGGTGGATTGTTAAATGTATACAAATATGCTATCACAAAGCAAAACGCACATTAACAGTTCCTCCTAGAGTGCAATCAACACGCAAACTAGGAGCCTCAATGGCTTTCTTAGGAAACATTCCTGTAGAAGACATATGCAAGGCATCAACATGGTCTACAACACACACCTTCACTAAACACTATTGTGTTGATGTGCAAGCCAAGCAGCAAGCTGCAGTAGGCCAAGCTGTCCTTAAAACTCTTTCAAACTACTGCAACAGACACAGGTGACCACCGCTAGGGGAGACACTGCTGCACAATTGATGCTAAGTGTACAATCTGCAGCTCATATGCCTCGAACGGAAAATGCTACTTACCAGTATGCATCTGTTCTCGGCATGTTGAGCTGCAGAGTTGTACATGCCCTCCCGCCTCCCCGGAACCTGTGTCTGTTCCAGTTTTATCTTAATTAGATATACACGCATGGACATACTTTCTTCTTTCTACTAACTCCATAATTTCCCATCATGGCGAAAAACAATCTAAGGATGGAGCTGATGCCCATGCGCACTATCGTCCAAGGGAGGAGTCACCTATCTCGTGACTACAAAGACTTCTTCCAAGACGACAACAACATGCAATCATCCGAGCCCAACACCAGGTGGCGATCTAATGCTAAGTGTACAACTCTGCAGCTCTACTTGCCAAGAACAGATGCATACTGGGAAGTAGCATTTTCCTTTCTAATCATGACTCTGTAGTTTCTCACTTTTTCTGATTTCCTTATCTAGCTATCAAACAGCGAGTCTGTGCAGCAGCAGATGGAGTTCCTGAACCGTCAACTCCTGGTCCTGGGAGAAGTGAATGAGCTCTACCTGGAACAGTTGCAGAACAAGCGCACACACACCACACAGGTATATATGCACTCCGTGCATTTGCATACACCTCTCTTGTATGCACCACAAAATATAAATATGTATATGCACACAAAGCATGGAAGGTCCACAAATCTGCCTGGCGGGGTGAGGGAAAGCAATGGGTACCGCTTATATTGTTTTGCAAGTTAAGCAAACATTTCAAATGCACCTACATTTCTCTCCCCGCTCCTTGCATGGCCAAAGTAAGGGCAATGTTTGGCTTTCTTAGTGCAGTTCTTATAGATGGTTTGCTTTACTTAGCATCCTATTAACACCAGTGAACAGCAATCACCTAGGTGCTATTTTGGAAGTTGCAGATTCACCTGTTATTTTGTAGCTGTGCACTTGCTAGGGAACCTCTGGAAGCACAGGCAGCACCCAGCTGACCCCTCCTCACCCCCCCCCCCCCATTGCTCCTGAGCTACTGTAGGCACATGGATTTTGTTGCATCATTGCTATTATAATGGCAACTTAATGCATCCGCTTCCTATTCTATCTAGTCTGGAGCCTTCTGTGGTTAATGTTCACTACCCATGATCCCTTTTTTTCTATGCTACGCTTGAATCTCACTTCTTTCCTCACCGTCAGGCCCCTATTTCTTTTTTTGCTCCTCTGTAGTACTTTTAAAAGGAACAGATTTAAGCATGAAGTCATCAAATGTGGCGTACATGGTTTGTTTTCAGTGCACCCTTGTATTTAACCATTTGCCTCCTGCACTGCATCTCTGCCACAGCAACCTACCTCACATCTATTAAAATGGAACACCGCATTGGATGTGGATGCCCTCTTCCTGCGTCTAACTCTTGTGCTTTTCCAGAACTAAACTATAAAGTGGACCTTGGTTTGTCGTCCTCCTCAGTTCATGCGTTTGAACCACTTCTTTTCTTCAGTCAGTACCTGCACTCAAGTTGGTTGCACCAACCTAGTAAATGATCTCTTTGTTCATGAACATGTGGCTCCATTCGTGACGCTGTTGTGCATTTGTTCAGCTGTTTGAATTTTTTTCCTTCACATAGGAGATGGAAATGCTGAAACTTGCTTTCCAGAACGAGAAGGACCAGGCAGAGTTTCGTCTTGCAAAGCAAAGCCAGAGCCTGGAAAGCGCCCAGAGGGGAATAGCTGAGATGGAGGCCTATGTGGCAAAGAAGGAGCTGCTGCTGCTGGAGCAAAAAAAGTACTTGGAGGATGTTAAGAGCATGGCCAGGTTAGGAACGCGCAGCGCACATGGCTCTCAAGGGTTGGAACCACTGCACTCCACTTTCCAGTTCAGTATTTTTGGCGCTTGTCTGCAAGCAGTTGTGGGGTGGGCAATTATCTTTAACACCCTGAACAGTGGGCAGTTGCACTTAGTTCAGTTTTATGAGACTGGGATGGTGTGTGAGTGGCAGTGCCGCTTGATAGTTTGTGCTCATCTTACCTTTTTGTGTCCGAGCAGGGGGCAACTGGAGGCTGTAGAGAGCAAGTACAAGTCTCAGCGACGGATCACTCAGGCCCTTGAGGCGGAGATCCTGGGACTTTACAGCCGTCTAGAGAAAGAGGGTCCGAAGCAAAACCCCAACGAGGAGAAAGCCGAAGCAGCAGAGGTGGCTGAGGAACGGTGAGGCTGGCTTGTTGGGATTTGGTGAAACTGGAGGGATAGGACTGGGTAGCACATATTAGACTTTGAGGCAGAGGGCCAGGAGCGAAGGCTATCACATGAGCCGCCTTTCGTTAATTTATTGAGGCTGTAGTTAAAGGCTGAAAAATATAATCCCTGCTCAACAGTTGATAAAGGCCATGTTCCAAAAGGTTACATACAGTACTTACATGAGTTTTGCCAGTTCAAATAATTTGTCTATTTCAAAACCTAGGCTTTCTCCTTTGAGTCCTCCTGGTGTTGGAGGGCCTTCACCTGCAAAGCTGGGAGTGTCTGATAAAACCTATTCTCCACTTGCATGTCCCATACCTGCCCCCTCCAGGAACCCTGCTCCTGGAGCAGGGCCCATAATTCCTAGTGCCCCTTCCATTCCTTACTTATGGTTGGCATTTGATCAGTCTAATGTACTGGCACTCACTCCCTCGAGAGCTCCGATGTGTCTGTGGTTTTTCTGATGGATACTTCTAGCTGCAGATTACTAGTCTTTTTATTCCTCAGCTTTGGAGTTTTCTCCAGGCCCCAGACTGGATCCAGAATAAATCTCATGCACAGACAGATGGCACTGCAGCTCCAATGTAACTCTGATATTATTCCTGGATTGGACGTAACGGAGTAGTATACATTGTAATATATTTGCAGTATCTCACCAAAGTTTAACAGATGTCATTCTTGCCACTAAGTTTCTCTGGGAGCCTACAATGTCTGTATCTGGTTATGTGGGCTTAAACATGGCTGCAGGTTTGCATGCTAAGGCCTTCCAGAAAAAGCAGGAAAGTTTGTTGTGGTGCTTTTTGTTTTTTAAAGCGTGGACTCGCAGCAAATCCTAGCACTGCCACCACTCTAGGTCCCACTCCTGATTCTCTTTGGTAAAGTCTCCGAAGAGGGCCGGTAAGAAAGACGATCTGTATTGAAAGAAGGATTCTTCTGCTTCCCTGCATCACTTCCACTTGAGAGATCTTCTAGTCAATGGTGTTGTTCCCCAGCTCCAGCCTCCCCTAAGTCCTATAAGTCTTTTTGGTGTTGATGCAGATTGCTGCTGGCTGAGACACTTGCTCCTTTTTCAAAATGTTTAGCTCTGCTGACAGCTCTTACGCAGGCTATGCTTGTCATCTTCTGCCCTGGTCCTGCTCGCTCCTGCTCCCTTGGTTCATCTTGGGGCTCCAAGGAGCCTTCCAGACCTCCATATGGGTGTTTGCTAGCAAGCCCATCCCTGGAACCGGCCAACACTGCTTTACCCCCTTCTAATGTTGTTCTGACCGTACCTCTCCCAATGCCAAAGATATTTGCCCGTGCTCTGCACTCTGAGCCAGTTCGAAATCCATCCTCAATACATCCGGCGCCGACTTGTTTTCAGAATGTGTCTGTCTGTAAAACACAAATGCAATTGTATTCAGGGCTAGGGAACATTGTTTGTAGCATATGTAGCTGTAGATACACATGCTGTGCATCATCTTGCCGTCTCCTTTAAGGAGTCTTTGAGTCACTAGCTCTAGTAACTCCACCTATTACTGGTAATGCGCATGGGCATTGTGTAAGAAAGTGGCTCTATATATACTGGACCAAAGTAAGGTACAGTGGGTACTGAGTCCACAGTCCCAGATGTTAGAGGCTAAAGTTAGATATAACCTTACTCTCTAAAGTGGTAACTTGGTCGAGCAGTAAGGCAGTATCAGAGGACAGTGTAAAGCATTTGTTGTACACACTCCGTCAGCAAATGGCCTAGAGTTCAGTTCTTGAGTGTGCGAGACCAATTGTTTTGTATCAAAAGATATAGTTTTATTTTAGAACCAACAAGGTATCAAAATATACTTTCTCAGGATGAGTTACTTTAGTTAAATACTTTTCAAATAGGCAATAGACTTTTTGAATGCAATAGTTTGTTGCAATACAATTTCAAACACAATGCAACATTGAGCTCAATGGGAATTTTCAGTTAAATGCAGTTAGTTACTTTGTAGATTACTTTTCTAACCACATGACTGGATCCTAGATTCAGTCCCGGGACATGAGCTGTAAACAGTTCAGTAAAAGCGTTTTGGTTACAGTAGTGATTTTTAAGGAATATTATTGTATTTTAAAAGTTGACACTTAGAAACATTTTCAGCTGAAATTACCAATGTTATCCTATGGAAGGAAATTCACTTTGCAGGTAAAGTATGTTCACGTTACTTTTGTAATCCAGTACTGGACTCCTAGGTTTAGCACTGAGACCTCTATCTAAAACAGGTAAGTAATTACGTTTTGGTAGTTGGTACGATTTTTAAAGAATATTTGTAGTTTGCAAAAATCGACAGAAGAAATTTCACAGATAAACAGTCAATGGTTTCCTATGGAAGAAAATTCAATTTGTAGGCAAAGTATGTTCACGTTACTTTTTTAATTCAGTACTGGACTCCTAGGTTCAGCACTGGGACCTATATCTAAAACAGGTAAGTAATTGTGTCTTGGTACGATTTATAAAGAATATTTGTAGTTTGCAAAAAATCGACACTTCAAAGAAATTTCACAGAAAAGCAGTCAATGATTTCCTATGGAAGAAAATTCAAGTTACTGGTAAGTACGGTTAAAATTACTTTTCAGGGTTTGTGCTGGGCTAGAAGGTGCAGCACTGAGGTCTCTCCTGATAACAGGTGAGTAAATCGGAATTCGTTGTTCGGCTGATTTTAGGTGAATATTTTAAAGTTCCAAAACTCCCCATTTAGAAGATTTTCCAAGTGAAACCAGTCAATGTTAGCCTATGGAAGAAAAGTGAGTTATCGGCTTTTTAGGTAAGTACTCGACTGGCAGAGTTAAGGTTCTGGGCATAGACTCAGGAGTCCCCCAGGGTTAGGTAGGTACAGTTGGTACACCCTCAGCAGCACAGGGGCAGCCGGGTGCAGAGGTAGTTTGGGCCAATGTTATGTAATGAGAGGCAGGGGGCCTTCGGTTGGTGGCTGCTGGCTAGCAGACCATGCGGCTGTGGGAGCTTGGGCTCCTGGTCACTTGCTCAGGGCAAATGGGGAAGTAGGGTAGGACAAAGGTTGCACTGCCAGGGGCGCTCGGGCTGCTGGGTGCAGGGAGATTTTGAGCCGTCGGGCGCTCAATGGAGATCTTGAAAAGGGAACAAAGGCTGCAGGCTAGGAGACGGAGGATCTTCTGAAGCGACCAAGCACTTCGAGGGGTAAGTTGGGATCTTGGGGGATAGGTAGGCACCCAGGAGTTGGGCACAGGGGGCTTTTGAGTTTGGGAAATCTTACCCCCTGCTGGTCGCGGTTGGAGGGGTCCCTTGCCCTGAAGCTGCAGGCGTCGTCTGGGTCGTAGAGGATGGTCCATGGGCACTGGATTCCAGATCAGAATCGCCAGGGGGGACGTCTTCAGGGTCTTTGTTCACTCAGGCAGAGGCCTGGCTCGGCGGGTGCAGAGTGGGCTGGATTCCCAGTTCCTGGCTGGCGCCAGGGGTATTGTTTGAGCAGAACCACAGCTCCTGGGAGTCCCCGTCTTGGTAGAGTCACAAGGCAGTCAGGTCCTCTAGGGATTTTAAGGTTGCTGACCACAGAAGGAGACTGGGTTTTGCAGGAGCAGGTTCCAGGGTCGACAGGCCCGTAGGGCTGGTGCCAAGTCAGTTGGTATCGTCCTCTTCTTAGCAGCTGCACGGCAGGTCTTTTTGTTTCTTGATCTTCTTGCTTGTTTCGGTATCGGTACCTGGGAAAGGAAGGTTCAGGGTGCCCCTAAATACTAAAAGTTTAGGGGTGTTGCAGGTAGAGTGAGGGCAGGGACCAATAGGTCCCTGTCCTGGGGTGGGTACACCCCCTATCCTGCTCCTCTCCTGTGGGAGGGGGACAGGAGCCTATCTCTTGATTGGGCAGGGCTCCCCATCCTCAAGATGGCCGGATCCCGGAGTTGTGCTTCACCTCGCCTCTCCCACCTGAGGGGTGGAGTAGGCACAGGCTGGCACACCCCCTTTCCTCACTGAGGGTTTCCCGCCAGAGTGGGGTCAGAACTGGTGGGGGCCAGTTTGCTGAGTACAGCAAGTGGCCTGGAGAAACTCACAAAGGCGCAATGCCTTTGAAGCTTCCCCCTGCCCATCCTGGGGGAAGAGACCTAGCACCTCGCCCAGCATGTGCATTGTTGCAGGCCCAGGAGAGCTGGGGGCTCTCCACCCAGGGGTCCAGCAACAAGTCTGCTGTGTGGCAGCCTAGGCAGCCACTCAGACAAGACGTGGATTGTAGGTTAGGTTTCAGGGGGCATATTTAAGATGCCCTCTGTAGTACATTTTATATTCAATCCCACACTGGCATCAGTGTGGGTTTAATGTGCTGAGAAGTTTGATATCAAACTTGTCAGTCTTTAGTGTAGCCATTATGGTGCTGTGGAGTTCGTAATGACAAGCTCCCAGCACCATATACTCTTAATGGCATCACTGCACTTACAGTGCCCAGGAATTGCCCTGGGTACTGTAGGGGCACAGGGCTCATGCACCTGTGCCCACACCACTGACATAGGGCACCCAGCTGGAGGGGTGGCTGATGTATGCCAGGGCAGTGGGTTTGTGGGCATGGCACATAGGGATGTGTGCCACGTCGACTCTTTGTTTAGTTCTGCACCAGGACACTCAGCCTGCAAAGGCAGTATGTGGGTGTCAGGGTACAGGGCCCCTGAGGGTGGCACAATAAGTGCTGCAGCCCTTAGGGGTCTTCTCTGGTCACAATGCCCTTGGTACCTAGGGTACCATTTACCAGGGGCTGACATGTGGCCAGAGATGCCACTTGGGTTTAGGCTTTAGTACAGTTTTTAGGGAAGGAACACAGGCCCTGGGTACCTGATTGGCAGGGACCCAGGACACATCAACTAGAAGTGCATCAGGTATCAGACAAAAAGTGGGGGGTTACTGTAACAGAAACCCACTTCCTTACACTGGAGAACCGGGCCTTATGGGCCTAGCGGCGCAGGGCACGCCTGAGATCTCTGGGTTCACCTGCCTTATCAGACAGAGACACGAGACACTCCATTAGGCGTAGAAAATCAGGTTTATTAGCTGCAGCTAAGCACAGTTGTCCAAGAAGTTACAGAAAGTAGATTCTTAGGAGACTGCCACTTCATTCCGTGGCGAACAGTCTTTTATACCATACATATTTACAATACCCACTCCCAAAACATACAAAACTGACAAATGAGAGAAGTTCGAAAACAAGCTATCGAGTATCTCGTGCACGCCCTTCTTTCAGACCCCGTGTTCTCCCCTCAAGTTAATCAATGCTAGTGCCTGTAATTCTATTTGCAGGTGGCAGGACGTATTTGCGAGCCTCAAAGGACAGTTGTGTAACAAGAGAATACACGGAGAGAATAGTGAAGGCCAGTAAAACAAGATAAAAATAAAGGAAGAATGGTGGGACCCAAACGAAAATTAAGACAAGGCTCAATCCGTCTAGACATGGATTAACTAACTCGGCCAGTCCCTGACACCGGTTTTATAAACAAGGATAAAGGGTTACTTTTTAACAGGAGAGGCGAGCGGCTGAAAAGGCAAAAACACTATGTTCGCCGTGTCGCCTGAGTGAGGGCAACACAAAATGGCAGCTGTCACAAAATGGCGGCTGGCTACGAAGCGAAGACGGAAATCACGGAACCTCAGACCCTCCTTTTGCCATTACTCAGGCAAAACACAAAGGACTCACGCTAGTCTGAGTCAATGTCAATGGTCATGAGGTCATTGAGCTGTTGCTGCAACATCATCTTAATGTTCTCTGTTTTCTGTGATACAGGCTTGGGAACACACAAGGTGGCTCAAAGGCCACAGATGGCAGGACAACATTGCAAACAGAGACAACAAGAGAAAATGATGGCTAAAATCATTCCAAGGAAAGTTAACACTTTCCATCCCCACGTGGACAGTAGTCCCCAAAACCATCCCATCACAGACCAATCTCCTGAGTCCTGATGAATAGACTCGGAAATCACATGCAACTTGGAGATGGCTTGGTATACTGTAGGGGCATTATCAGGAATGTAAATGCAGCAACTAGACAAAATCAGTTTACAAACTCCTCCTCTATCAGCAAGGACAATGTCTAAAACCATTCGGTTTTGTAAAGTCATGAGGCGATCCGCCTGAAGTTCAGCCGTCAAGTTACTCAAGGCTCCGGAAATTACATTTATCGTAGCCTCGACAACACAAACCAACTGTCTAATGTTTCTGCTATTGACCATTGGGCCCCAAAAGGGAAGAAACCCTTTAATAAAGTCTCCTCCCTCTTGTCCAGCTGTGTCTCCAGGATCAATAACCCCTCTACCATATCTTTTCCTGTGGGGTCCTGAAGGAGCAGTGTATGTAGGGAGAGGTGTGGCTCCGCGGCCAGGGCGACTAACGCTGTAATCTGGGGATCAGGGTTCGATCCCCGGCTCCGGCGGCAAGTTAGCCCAGCACCATGTGACTCTGGGCAATAGCTTGCTTAATCTTCCCGACGGCCCCCAGTGCCTAGAGACCCTAACGGGTGATTGTGCGCTATACAAATGTGGATTATTAGGGGGGAAGAAGAAAAGCTATATAGCATGTTCCTGAAAAATAGGCAGGTACTAACGGAGAAGAAATCAAGGGGGAATAGACATAGGTATGAGAACAAACATTCTTTTCCTGTTTATTCTTATTATTCTGACCGTTTATTTGCAAACATAGGATACCTTTATGAGGTACAGTCCAGACTGGTAAGGATCTTCTTTCTTTAGCCTTATCAGTGAGGCTAGTAATGTAGCAAGTCACATTCCAACCATCATATGCTCGTTTCTCGTCCACGGGAATCTTACTAATGTCGGCAATTTTAGCCATAGTCACTATTCCCTTTATCAAAGGACTATGACTATAGTCTGATCCACCAGTATATATATGACCAGGAGGATGTCGAAGTTGGTTCTGATATGCATTGGAAAACATAGCCAAATAAGCCCAAGCAGAACCTTCATATGAAAACGGGAGAACTAAATATGGCATCTTTTTCTCAGCGTTATGGGGCATGAGCCCACTGACCCAACAGTCAGTAGTGTTAAATACCAGTTGATGCTGATGTAACAACTGGATGAATGATTTGTTGAAATATTCTGGTCTCTTAACTTGTTCATGGTCTGGGAGTGTGTAGAACTGATGCGGAGAGTTAGTAGAAGAAGAGAGCAAAGGAACAGAAGTTGGAATGGGTGCTTGCTGCATAGTGTGGAAAACCCATCCCACACAAGCTAATAAACTACGTAAACACACTATAATAATGCTACGCCACATCGACTAAACAACGATTTCTTGTACTTGTTTCTTTTTACAATCATAACATCGTTCCCTTCCATCTCAGTATCCATTTCTCTAAAGGCGTTGCTCACGGTAATCTTCCTAGATCACTTAGGTGTGATTATTAGCCGTCCTATGACACTGCAAGTCCTATTGACCTAGTCACTATTCAGGTCACAGCCTAAGACTCCTACCGTGACCCTGCAATTTAATGGATAGTGGAAAGGAAATGTCTTTTCAAAAGAAAGTAATCAGAAGAAAGAAAAAAAGAAAAATGTTCAATTGTCTTTAGTCAACCTAGGTCTTAGGTTGAACTGGGTCTTGCCAGGTACCGTTTGGTCCTTCAACAGAGTTTCTGGGTTAGTCGTGTCCAGTTTTAGATGTGGTGGTACAGCTTCTTGTAGCACATCATCATCTTCTTTCTCAGAATTTGTCCAGTCCAGCCGTGCACTACTAAAAGGTACAAATCGGGGTACTTTCTCACATTCACTATCGCCAATGCCTTCTTGAACCCACTGATCATAAGGTAAAGGCAGGGGTACCCTCTTACTGTGCACGCCGTGGATCCAGTTTTTCTTCCCAGCGACTTTCACAGCTGTACGTGTCGCCAAAAGCACTTGTCGCGGCGGCCCCCAACGAGGTTCCAGATTCTTCTTCCTCTGGAAGTTCTTGACGCAGACAAAGTCACCAGGTCGAATGGAGTGACCTGGATCTGTGGAGACCTCCGGCAAAGCGTTTTGAACCTGTTGATGAATAACACGTAATTTAGTGGTGAGGTCATGCAAGTAGTCAACCAGCAATGGATATGGAATGTCAGAATATCTTTTTGGTCGAGGGACTCCCCAAACATTGGCTGGGCGTCCGAAAACGACCTCATAAGGATAAGTCCTAAACGAGAATGCACAGTTGTTCTCATAGAGAGAAGTGCCAAAGGCAAAGCGTCAGGCCAAGCCAGGCCCGTGCTGGCCTGAATCTTCGCTAATTTGAGCTTGAGAGTACCATTATAGCACTCTACCAAACCCGCTGACTGAGGATGGTTTGCCGCATGGAATTTCTGTCTAATCCCAAGACTCGCACACACCTTCTGCATAATTTGACCCACAAATTCACTTCCATTGTCACTCCAGACAATGCGCGGCAAACCAAACCTTGGGAAAAATTCTTTCAAGAGGACTTTGGCAGTGTACAAGGCAGTATTATTCTTTAGGGGGTAAGCCTCTATCCATCTGGAAAAGGCACAAACCACCACAAGGACATACTTGAGGTTGTTGAAACGTTCCATATGTATGTAATCTATTTGTAAAACCTCAAAAGGATACGTAGGGGGAGAAAAATGACCTGCCGGAGTTGGTGTTCCCTTTCCTGGATTATGCATTAAACAAACGATACAATGCTTCACCACATTTTCCGCACATTTAGGAATACCTTCATTCTGCCATACTGGAGCCAGAAGCTTGCATATTCCTTTCGCACTGATATGAGCTGGACCATGCGCCATAGTAACTACAGGTAGTACATAGGCATCTGGTAACAACCATCGTTGGTGTTCCGACAATTCCGTCCAACATCCTGTCTCATCCAACATTCCCGTACTTTCTCCCCACTTGCTTAATTCCTTCTCAGTCGCTTCTGCTTGAATCATTTTCACACTTTCCACTGTGTCCTCACACATACCTCCTTCTCCGACCCAGTTTGCAGGGCATGCAACATACATATGGCTCTTAACATTTCTCGCTGTTTCTTTTGCTACTTCGTCTGCAAATGCATTCCCACGACCCACATCATCAGTGATCCTTTTATGCGCACTGCACTTTACAATCGCTATTTGGGTAGGCAAGGCAAGTGATTCAAGAAGGTCAGTAACCAGCTGACCTTGCTGTATTTTAGTCCCATGGGAAGTAAAGAATCCTCTTTCCTTCCACATGCGACCGAAACTGAGCCACGCCAAAGGCGTATTGGCTATCAGTGTAAACAGTCACTTTCTTTCCTTTTGCCAACACACATGCTCTCGTCCGTGCAATCAACTCAGCCGCTTGTGCTGAATTGTGTGTAATACGTGCAGTTTCTACTACTTTATGCAAAGTGGTAACAGCATAAGCTGCAGTCGTATCACCATTGGGAAGCTTAAAACACGAGCCATCTACCCATAGGATCCCATCCGGATCCACAAGCGGTATATCTTTTAAATCTATTCTGCCTTTAGTTTCCTCCTCTGTTCAGCATGATTGTTTTCTCCGATCTTGTGTACCCTCCTCTTCTGGAGTAGGTAACAACGTTTCTGGATTTAAAACATTGCATCGTTTGATGTGTATGTGGCCTGCTAAAATTGTCAACTCATACCCAGACAAGCGAGCACTCGTGAGATGTTGTGTTTTCGTTCTGTTCAAAAGAGTGTCTACTGCATGTGGTACCATAACAACAAGAGTGTGATCCAATACCAATCCAGCAGATTGACGAATAGAGATTGCTGCTGTTGCTCTGAGACAACTAGGCAATGCCTTGGCTACTGGATCCAAAGTAGCCGAAAAATAGGCACATGGCCTTTTATTTGTCTCCTAATTGTTGTGTTAAAACTGACAATGCACAACCTTCTCGTTTATGCACGTAGAGTGTAAAAGGCTTACTATAATCTGGAGTACCCAACACAGGAGCAGAACACAAAGCAGTACGTAAATCAGAAAAACTTTTCTGACATTCGTCAGTCCAAGGAAGAGGTTGGGGTGTGTCTTTCAGAGTAAGTGCCAACAGAGGTTTAGCCAGCAAAGAAAAATTCGGGATCTACTGTCTGCAATAAGAGGTAATACCCAAAAAGGCACGCACTTCCTTTTGCGTGGATGGTACAGACATTCGTGAAATTGCATAAATACGTTCTGGGGTCAATCGCCTTTACGTTCTGGGGTCAATCGCCTTTACGTTCTGGGTTCAATCGCCTTCCCTCATTCGACAAGAGATGACCTAAATAGGTAACCTCTTGGCGGCAATATTGTAACTTAGAAGGTGACACCTTATGCTGTAAATCAGACAAATGTTGCAAAAGCAAAACAGTCGCATTTTTACAGACATCTTCTGAATCAGCAGCCACTAACAAATCATCCACATACTGAATAAGAGTAGCACCAGGAGGCAAAGAGAAAGCATCCAATTGGGATTTCAAAGCTTGGCTATAAATGGAGGGACTTTCACAATAGCCTTGAGGTGCACGTTGAAATCTAAAGCTTTGGCCCCCGAGAGAGAAACCAAAGAGATCCCTACTTTCCTCAGCAATAGGAGTGCTAAAGAAAGCATTCTTGAGATCGATAACTGAGAACCAAGCAGCCGAAGCAGGGATCATTGGGAGCAAAGCAGTAATATCTGGGACAACGGGAAACTGAGGGACAACAATTTTGTTGACCTCTCGAAGATCAATCACAAAACGATACACAGGTGGTTTAGAGGGATCCGTACGTTTAAGAACAGGCAAAACAGGACTGTTGCAAACATTTCCTCTCGTTTCATCGACAACACCTTTCTGAACCAAATCATACACAATGGCCAACAGAGCTCTTTCACCATCGCTAGAAATTTTGTATTGAGGAATACGTGGCAACTGAACATCTGGCTTGACAGTGATCACGTAAGGTGGAATTTTGAGCAAACCAACATCATTCGGACCCGTGGCCCAAAGCGTACCAGGAAGTGAACGCAATTCAAGTGGTAATTGATCTTTAGACAATAGGAGAAATCAATTTATCTCCCAACGTAAGATGTACACCAGCGAGGGAACAATACAATGTTGCATGTAGACGTTTCAATAAATCCAAACTCAACAAATTCTCACCGCAACCAGTCGTTAAAATGAGCGGAGCTTCCAAATCATAAGGACCAATAGAGATGGGGAAAGGACATGAAACTGGGTTGCTAACTGGGGTGCCAGAGAATCCTACAGAAACATTTGTTAAGCCAGACATAGGTGCCCCAGGGAGTTTGGAGTGAATAATAGAACTTCTCATCGCACCAGTATCCAAAAGAAACGGCTCTGAAACACCCAATGTAACAACATTAGCATAGGGCCCATTCTGATCCACTGGAACTGATACCACTCCCTTGCTTTGTCTACGGCTGTCCTAGCTAGTAGAAAAGTCAGAATTTTCGTTCTCAATACAATAATCGTCATTGTAATATTGTGCAGACGGAGAATTCTGCTGATCAAAATAATTCATAGTATTCTGAGGGGGTAAGGAACGCTGTCCTTAAGCCGGCGCACCTCGCCCTCTACCCCTAGGTGCTGACTGAAAACCACCACGGCCTCGTGGCCCTGATAGTCCACCATTACGCTGCAATAAAACCGGACAACTACTTTTAAAATGACCTTCCTCTTTACAATAGGCACATTGATTAGGACCCAATGCAGGTCGCGGAACAAAAGGTGCAGGTCTCTGTAACAATCTGAAACTGCGGAGGCTGTTGCAATTGACGCTGAGCAGAACGAGGGGGATAGGTTTGTTGCAAAAGAACCTTCGTCTTCAACTCTTTAGCCTTTTTCTCTACTTTATCCTTTTCTTCCTTATCCCTATTCTCGTAATACTGAGCAGTGGCTAATATCTGTGCGGATGAAGAAACAGCCCACGAACTTTTGTAGTCTTTCAATTTATGCGATAATTCAGGAAGTAAATTAAATACAAATGTATCCATAAATAATCGCTGTCCACCCTCCGTACTCGTATCTTGACCACTGTGGTCGATGAACGTTTCCTCAAAACGAGTAAAGAAGTCAGAGACACTCATCTTTCTTCTGTTTACACGCAGCTAACTTATCCCAATTAACTCGGAGGGCAGGCATCATTGTTTTCATTAGAGCTATTATTCTACCAGGCAATTCAGTGATTAAATCATCAGGTTTAGCACCACCTACTTGTTGCGCATCTGCATCAGTTAAAGCAGCCCAACTACCACCCAAAGCTTGATCGTGATCTTCCTTACAAATCCGAGCCCATAATGCTTGAGGGACTACATTGCCCATCAATAAATCAATATCCGCCAAATTCATAACGCACGCATCAACAGTCTGAGACAATTCTTTGTAATACCCAGCAGGATTCTTGCGAGAGTCCGGTAGAGACTGTTTAAGCGCCAGAACTTCAGAACGTTTCCAGGGGACATGTACCCATATACGCTGGAAATGAGCAGGGATACCTGGAACATTACCTGCCTGTGGAACCGCATCTCTCCATATCGGAGGAACTTCTCGCATATTATAGTGTTTTACTTTCTCCCTTACCGCAGGATCCGGCTCAAGAGAAGCTTGAGAGAAAAAGGAAGACCTAAAAGTGATAAGTGTACGAACAGCATCCTCGACATCGGAACCCACAATAAGACCCTTCTCAAAGTTAGCCTGTATATCAAACAAACCCTGAGGAGGTAAATCCATATCACCCCATCCTTTAATCAGAGTATTACACATAACATTAAAAACATATCTCTGCGTGGGCGCATTCCACTGAAGAAAAGTATCCAAGATATTGCGCACATTATACAATGGACCACTCATGATCCAATTGTGAGCGAGAGAGTCCAACCTAATTCGTTCGTCAGTATCCGGAATTTGACTACGGGATTGTCTTCGGGATGAAGCAGGAGTCAAATTAAGAGACCCGAAGAAAGGCAACAGAAGACCGGAAACGGTATCAACCAATCGCTGACGAGCCGGAGGAGAATCTGACAGTAAGACTGTAGACAATGTGTTAAGCACAGCAGGAGAAGAACTATCAGTGGTAAACGAAACTGACGGTGAAGGAGACTGAGGTACAGAAGTCGGTGGCAAAGGAGGTGGGGGTGGTATTACTGGAAGAGGCAATTGTGGAGGAACCGGATAACTGGTTGGACAACAGGTTGCTGAACAACAGGTTGTAATGGAGGTGCATTATCACCTAATACATAAGGCAGAGGTAATCGCAACAAATGAGACATTAAAGGATCTTCGTCAAGATCTCTACTTTTTGTGGGAGGAGGCAACACCGGATAATATCGATCTATTGCCATACGATGCTGTCGTTCTGAAATGTCAGTTATTTGATCAATTTCATTATTTTTAAACTGTTGAGCAGCCTGTAGGATCGTCATATCCTGTGCTTTCTTATCTTTTTTCGCTTGTTTAATTTCTTTCTGTTTGGCTTCCTTACGCCAGAGGCGGAAAGAGTCAAACATTGCCGGCCGGGCTTTTCGCTTAAATAAAATCGCTTCTAAATTGTCTAATATATCAGGCTCAAAACTACCATTTCGTGGCCACTGCAGAACACCATATACACGTATATCGAATCCATGTGTCATTAAAAATAATAGGACCAAGACCATGTTTTGAATAGAGCTCATAAGTGGGAGTTCCAACCGGAGGAATTGGACAAGAGACCTCTAGCTGGGAATCCCTATTACAACTAAAACAGCAAAATCTTTTAAACTTACTAAGTCCAGGCATTTCGTAATGAACTGGACTATTCTCAAACTTCAAGGGGTTTAAGGGAATTATCACAGCACAAACGTACTTACCCCTTGGCTTCGACTAATGCATTTGTCGAATAAAAACCCAAAACAAAAGAGTGGGCGCTACCCACGTATACTTAACTAAATGTTTTCTTACGCCAACAGGTGTCCGTCTAACGTCTCGCGATACCAATCATCACCAGAGGGCCAAGGCAGGGCGACAGTCAGGGCAGCAGTCGTCTGCAGCTGTCGGAAAGGAGTAGCCACACTGAAAAAGACCTTCGGTCCACTTTCGACATACAGGGGTCACTTGACGTGGTTCGCAAATCCTCCAGAATTTTCTTGCGAGGCTCCTCACGATCTTCGGGCTGAACCGCTACCACTGAAGTCGCCCCACATTGGGCGCCAATTGGAGAACCGGGCCTTATGGGCCTAGCGGCGCAGGGCACGCCTGAGATCTCCGGGTTCACCTGCCTTATCAGACAGAGACACGAGACACTCCGTTGGGCGTAGAAAATCAGGTTTATTAGCTGCAGCTAAGCACAGTTGTCCAAGAAGTTACAGAAAGTAGATCCTTAGGAGACTGCCACTTCATTCCGTGGCGAACAGTCTTTTATACCATACATATTTACAATACCCACTCCCAAAACATACAAAACTGACAAATGAGAAAAGTTCGAAAACAAGCTATCGAGTATCTCGTGCACGCCCTTCTTTCAGACCTAGTGTTCTCCCCTCCCCTCAAGTTAATCAATACTAGTGCCTGTAATTCGATTTGCAGGTGGCAGGACGTATTTGCGAGCCTCAAAGGACAGTTGTGTAACAAGAGAATACACGGAGAGAATGGTGAAGGCCAGTAAAACAAGATAAAAATAAAGGAAGAATGGTGGGACCCAAACAGAAAATTAAGACAAGGATCAATCAGTCTAGACATGGATTAACTAACTCGGCCAGTCCCTGACACCGGTTTTATAAACAAGGATAAAGGGTTACTTTTTAACAGGAGAGGCGAGCAGCTGAAAAGGCAAAAACGCTATGTTCGCCGTGTCGCCTGAGTGAGGGCAACACAAAATGGCGGCTGTCACAAAATGGCGGCTGGCTACGAAGCGAAGTCGAAAATCACGGAACCTCAACACATTGGCTTCATCGTTAGATTGTTGTTTTTTCCCCACATTCAGGTTTAGTATGTACTTACCGAGTTTAGGGTCGACTCATTGTGGTGGTCTTGCTGGTCCCGTTCGGATCCTTTAGAATAGTCTGTGTAAGAATGGTCACATCTTCTCTTCATCTCAAAACATCGCTCGCCCTTGTTCGGGAGCATGACCAAGACTTCTCCACACCCCACTCGCGGCTGCAGCCCTCCTAGACATTCTCTGCAGTTCGACTCCTAAATATGTTACATCTGTGATGAAAAAGACTCCATTCTAAAACTAACCGAAATGTTGCACTAAGTATCTGTGGACAGTCCTCCATCTGGTGTGTAACCTCTGTCCCCGCAGCACCACAAGGCCTCCTGTAATGTTTGCCTCACATTTCGGAATAGGGAAAACCGTGCGCTTTCGTCAAGCTCAATGCCTCAAACTGTTACGATCCTTACTCAGCCTTCTCCAAAAGCTAAAGAACCCCCAGAGTGTTCATATAGTGTCTTGCCGTGATAGCTGCTTTTCTCAGGAGGAACGTTGTCCATGTTTTTCTCAGGAGGAACAGTGTCCATGTTTTCTCAGGAGGAACGGTGTCCATGTCTTCCCATACTTCGACAACTGGCTGATCAAGAGCACATCCGAATAGAAGTGCTTACCTCACACATAGGCCAACATAGACCTCCTCTAAGGCCTAGGATTTACCATCAATTCAGAAAAGCCCTGCCTCCAGCCCCTTCAAATCCAGCCCTTCTTGGGAGCGCTCTCAACTCCATCACCAGGAACGCCTACTGCAGTCCTGCGAGTGCGTAAGCTTCCCAAGCACTGCTTCCCCCTTTTTCAGCCAGGCCGTGAAGTAACACTCAGGACTGTCATGCACCGTCTCAGCATGATGACCTCTTTGATCACCATAGTTCACCCGATGCCAGGTTACACATGCATCTGTTGCAGGAGTACCTAGCTACAAAGTGGTCACAATCAGTGTGCCTGGGAGGACCTAATGTTGTTATGGGGCTGCACTCCTTTCTCTCTGCAGTGGCGGAACAGCATCAACCTGTTGCAAGGTCGGGCCATTCTTGACCCAGTGGCCCAGGTGACCATCACCACAGACACCTCCCTGAACGGATGGGGGCGCGCTTCTAGAATTTGACCGGGCAAGAAATATGATCACCCCTTGAGCAGGGTCCCTACATCCACTACGTGGAGCCCTGGCCATGGAGCTAGCCTTCAAAGTGTTTCTCTGTCACATACAGCAAAAGGTAATCCTCATTCGCACACACAACGTGACCCTCATGTTTTACCTACAGAAACAGGGCGCGCACTCTCTCCACAGCTGTCTGTGTTAGCCCGGAGGACTTGGCAGTGGACACTCCACCACAGTTTCTCTACTGGTGGAGTACCTACCAGGAGCTGACCTGCTTAGCAGGATGCAGCAACAAGTCAACAAGTAAGAACTCCACCCACATGTTCTACTTCTTTTGGGGTTTTCCCAACATGGACCTCTTTGCCACCCCCAAAAACGCAAAATGTTAAAACTTTGCCTCCAGGTACACACACCCACTGGCTTGAACAATGTACTATGTATGAAAAGGGCTGGGATATTTGCCTATGCTTTTCTGCCCCTCATTACTTCCGTTCGTGGTTCAAGACCTTCAACATCCCTCCCTCATCCGGATAGCCCCCATGTGGGCTGTCCTCGACCTCGCCTTAGTGACCCAAGGGAAGCAACCCAACAGGTCAGACCTACGAATGCAGAGTCACGGCACACTGAGACAACTGAACTCCAAGCAGCTAAATCTTGCGATTTGTCTCCTAGGTTCTTTTTAATTTGGCTGCCCCAGCCTGCCTCCAGAGGGTAGGACCATCCTGAAGAAGGCTGCCAGGCCTTCGGGAGTCTGTTATTCTGCCAAATGGAAAATATTTGTGCTCTACTGTATTCCTATGCAAAAGAAACAATTGATGGGCGGAATGATGAACAATGCAAACATTCCCCCCCCAGTCACAAGGATCCGGGTTAAATCCATCATTCTTTTGCTCACCATGCCACCCCAGTTTGGACCCAACCATATGAAAATCAGTCTTGACCCTGTTGCTTGTGGGAACAATCCAGTCCGATCTGCCAAGCCAGGTCCTCCCTTGACCGGAAACCAGCATCCTGGGACCGGTTCCAGGGCCTCACCCTTCATCAGCCAGGCTAGCTTGAATCCAGTGGTGTAGTGAGCATGGGACCCACGTCTGGGCATACCCTTCCCACTTAGTGCGACATATGCAAAAGAAACAATTGATAGATAGCATGCTGGACAACGCAATCATTCACACCCAGTCACAAGGATCTGGATTAAACCCATCATTCTTTTGCTCACCACACCACCCCAGTTTTCACCCAGCCATATGCAAATCAGTGTTGACCCTGTTCCTTGTGGTAACAGTCCAGCCCGAACTGCCAAGCCAGGTACTCTCTGGACCAGAAACAAGCATCCTGGGACCAGTTTTCCTAGGCACATCAACCCTCTCCAGGCAACCATCCAAAACATTACTTGCTTCACTTGCAAAAGTCAGGCCTCGCTTACCTCTCTATCATGCTTCATTTGGCTGCCGTGCCTGCTTACCTTCAGAACATGGAACACCAATCACTGTTCAGTTTTCCAGTCATTAATGAGTTTGACTTTTAGATATTTCACCCAGGTCCCTCCAGCCACTGCCTGGAATCTCAACACAGTCCTCACTAGACTTTTGGGCCTTCCTTTTGAACCACTTCACTCATGCCCTCTACAATTCCTTTCCTGGAAGGTAGCTTTCCTAATGGCAATCGTCTTTCTTAGACATTAGTGAGCTTGAAGCTCTTACACTGGAAGAACCCTTCTTTCAAATTCACCTCGATAGACTAGTCCTTGGGACAAATCCCAAATTTCTCCACAAGGTGAACTCCTCTTTCCAACTCAAGCAAACTATTGAATACCTGATGCTGTTCACTCGTCCATAGTCCATGGCAGAGAGAGCTCTTAGCACACTAGATGTTAGGAGTCCTCTCGTATTAAATTTACGGAACAAAACCTTTCCGTAAGACACAGCAGCTTTTTATTTCCTTTGCCAATCCACACAGTGGAGACAGAAGTGTGGCTCAATGGTTAGAGCGGCAGACCCTGATGCAGAGGTCTAGACCGGGACCAGGGTTCAATTCCCCGCCTCGGCGGGTCTTGGGCTAAAAAATTCCACGGACCTGATAATTCTCACCTCGGTGCCTATTCCAATCATGGGTCCCACTCTGCAACTCTGGGCAATAGCTTGCTTAATCTCCACAACGGCCCCCACAATGCTAAGGATGCCTGGCCTCCACCTTGGGGGTGCCCAGGAGTGGACACCTCAGAGGGAAAGCCAGGATGGGTTCCACAGCGGTATTCGTACAAGCGCCTTAAGACACTTGTGGGTGAGTAGTGCGCTATACAAGTATCAATTTACATTTACAAAGGCTGAGCTCTTTTTCGAAGGCAGGAATTGGTTAGTTAATTGTATCCACACCTGTTTTGCTAAAGCGAAAAGACATTTGCCGATCCCTAGTCTACCTGCCAAAAGGGCCCTCTGGCCTTCTTGGGTGACACTGCAATAGTTGACCTCTGCAAAGCTGTGAACTGGTCTCCTCCATACATTCTCCAAGCATTACTGTGTGGATGTCTTAGCTCACCAACAAGCTAATGTGCCCCAGGCTGTTCTTCATGCATGTGCTTTTTCAACCTTCCCCAACATCCTCTTGCTGGCCACCTCGTGGGAGAGGGCTGCTTTACAGTCTATGCACAGCAGGTGTGTCTACAGGTACACATGACAAACATGTAAAATGTTACCCTGTAAGTATCTGTTTGTGGCATGGAGTGCTGTAGATTGACATGTGCCCATCCCCCCCCCCCCCCCGAAGTATCTACATTTTGCAGATTTTTATTTTAAAGGTTTTATATAGCGCTGGCTAGACCCGGGGGTATCAGAGCGCTTTACACGAGTATTCAGACCATAATTGCAGGTAACATGTTTACAAAGGTTTATATAGTTATAAGAGCCCTGGCAACATAGTGACAAGTAAGGTCGAGACAAACAAAAAGGACATATACGTAAGGGAAAAAGGAGGCAAGGGGAGAGATTCAAGGGAGAAGGGGGTAAGAACAGGGGAAGAAGACAGAGTGGAGGAGGGAAGAGGAGGGGAGAGTGAGAGACACGGAATGGAAAAAGGAGGGGGGTGACGGGGACACAAACCGGTAGACGAGTCAGAGCTGCGTCCAAAGTCCAGTAAGCTGTGATCCCAGGGGAAGTGGTATCATTTCCCCATCTCTGTTGCGAGAGGCTCCCTATACGCATGGACTCTCTCAGAGAGGTCACTGAGACTCCATGGCCTACATACTGGATCCTTCCCCCAAAAAGGGGGGAGGGAGTGCTTTGGCAAGGGGTGCCATACCATACCTCAACTGCGAGTAGCTCCCTAGGCGCTGTGGACTCTCTCAGCGGGTACGCTGAGACTTCAGAGTATAAATATTGGATCTTTCCCCAACAAGGAGAGAAGGTGTGCTTAGTCAAAGGGCACAAAATGGCAGGGGGCTAGGCGGTGTAGTGGGCAAGGGGAAAGATTCAGTTGAGAGGTCTTTCTTCACATGGTCATCTCCTGCATCTCTACACTTCATTTCCATCCTCACCAGACTGCAGGAAAAACAATTTAACAATCCAAGAATGGAACCTACGACCACTCGCATTATCCATGCTGAACAAGAAACGTCGAGCTTTGTTCTTGTAGCCTGAATAATCTTTCATGGGAGTGATCATTTTAAGGGCTATCGTTATCCACAAACATTCAAGAGGAAACTACGTTTGTGAATGTAAAATTAGGCAAGCTCCAACACACTACTGCAGAAGTCCAGATGCAAGTAAATGTGGCTTTCTCTTAGTAGTAGGAGACCCTTCACAAGCCTGAACTTGCGAACATGTTCACTCCTGCTATTTGAGTTTGTTGATACTTCATGTGTAGCTTTGCTTTAGGGAGTTGTCCTCGTCTGGAATAGACCTTCCATGCCCTCTACTATGTGAGGGTATGATTGTACTGCTGCTGTCAATTATGTTTTTGTAAGGAAGGCATGCACTGCTGCTGGCTATTTGTTGTGCCTTCTCTGAGTGAAGATTTCATTGCTGATGGCCATGCTTTTTTCTGTGCGCGGGTGGGGTGTGAATTCTAGCTTGGGAGAGTGCTATATGCCTTCAATGGTGTCTTTAGCAGTTTTGTCTGTAATTCTGGTGTTGTCTTCTGATGCATTAATAATATGCTTTCATTTCCTACAGACCCGACTCTGCATACGAGGACGTTTCATCTTCTGCAGTGATACCCCATTCTCAGAAACCCCAAAGTTTTTCCCCTGTGGCTTCTTCGATTTCTGCAAAGAATTCTCAGTTAAAGAATACCTCCCCAACTGCTAACAATTCTACTGTAAAACGTTTCTCTCCGACTGCCAACAGGGAGGCGAATGGAACCAATGGGGAAGCGTCCACGCCCAAGACGCCTAGTGCGGAGAGCAGCAGAAGCAGTAGCAGAAGCAGTAGCGCAAGCAGCAGTAGCAGTAGTGGAGGGGTGTCCCCAGAGAAGCCCCCACACCTGCCTCTAGGCTACCACAGTGACTATATGAACGCAAAAGTGCAGCTCGAACCCAGCTCCCGTGTGCCTTTGACCATTGGCTCGTACCCAAGCTCCAAGAGCTTCTTGGGCATGAGGGCGCGAGAGCTGTTTCGCAACAAGAGCGAGAGTCATTGCGACGGGGAGAGCATGGTTAACCGCAGCCTTGCTGAGGTGCCCAAATCCGAACTCTGCAGCGCAACCAGGCCACCAATGAGCCCAGACAATCCTAGTCCACCAGCCACCACTCGGGAATCCTCAACCAGGTCGTTTCATATCATGGACTACAACGAGTAGCGGGACCACAGCTAGAACTCTGAGATCAGTGTTAGTGGGCTTCAGTCGTATCCCGTTGCTGCGCTGGGCGGATGCAGATGCTCAGCGCGCAATACTCTGCTGGTTTTGAGTGCTGTCTGTGCACCTAAGGAAGGTGCTTAAAGTCAACTGGAATCTCTTATCTCGTGACACTTATCACACGTTTCCTCCTTGCGTTTTTCGACCAATCAGCCATCATGTTGGATCACTCGGTTGAGTTACGGAAGCGAAAATTGGTACCACCTGACATAAGGGCATGGGTTTTAACCCACATAATGTCTCAGCTGCCAACCTCCTGATTACCCTACTACTCCGGGCAACCTTTTTGCTCTTTTTGTTGTCCCCTCTTACTTGCCTTATCACCAACACCTCCTCCACCCACGCCCAATCCCGATTTACCTTATCTGAATGAGTATGAATGCCTGTCCTTGCGTTCAGCAAGAAGGGACAAGGGAGTGTCTTCTCCAAAGGTGTGAATTATATCCTTTTTGTTTAATTGATTGAAGGATGTGGCTTTGACGTTGTGCTTTTTTTGTTCTTTGGCACCGGTTAACCCGCTTAACCCATGTGTTGACAAAGTTGGGAAAATATTGTTCTGCTGAAAGTCTTTAATTTCTTTAAGAACTATTTAACAAATTTGACTAGTTTTCCAATTCTGAGCAAGACTGGTGTTCTAGGATTAAGGTATTCTTGTGAACATCTCCCACTGCTGGTCTTTGTTTACCCACTCCTACATATACACAACATTGAACAGAAACAAATATTTTCTGGGTGTGGAGGGCCCATTCACTCTCCTATGTGTTGCAGACAGGTGTCCCAAGATCATTCATCACATAGGAGGTAGAAGAGGTTCTCTGGGAGAGGGGGTCATTTCTTTTAAGTCCATCTGTGAAAGAGCACATGTAGCTTGCCCTGGAAGAATATGTAGGGGTAACTACTTCTCCCTTTGAGTGACCTGAAATGTCTGGTGCAGTCAATCTGCAGTTTTTGCCTTGCTGGGGAAAATTAAGGCTAATGGGCCCTGAGCATGGTTAGAAGGGTGATTCTTGATCGAAATAAATCCAATGACTCACTTCTCTTAACTACATAACTCACCATCAACACACAAACTTGCAGAATTGTGTGTTATTAGAGAGGCTTTCAGCATGCAGGCACACAGATCTTAAATTCAGATTAAGCTGTGAAAAATCGCACAATCTTAAACCAGTATTTTACATACTGCAGGGTTTGTTACCCTTTGGCCAAACAAGGACTTACTTTGTCAGTGTATTATTAAATTTACTACCTCTACATTCATGCTTGCCAGGTTACCAGTAGTAGTCCCATTCATGCTAATTCAAACCACAAACTGCTTGGCTGTGAGCCTGCTTCGCCCCCTCCACTGGTACAACCTGAGCTCTCTTTGGTCATCTTCTGGTTATTGTTGTCTCCAGAAATTTGCTGCTTAGGTTAAAGATGAAGCAGCCTGTCCTTTCCCAAGCCTAAGTGGGTTTGCTTCCTTCCTTTACATATTGGGAAGAGCACAAATGCAAAGTATTACTGGCTGTGCAGGAGCAACGTGGAAGGCATAGAGGAAGCGTTTTTTTATTTTTAGGAGTCTGGTTTGCAGCAGAAGAACATGGTGGAAGTTCTGCGGCTTGTGCACTAGTTGCTGTTTGGGAGCACTATGTCCTCTGGGCCAGGGCTGGGAGTGTCTCATTCCTCAGCTCCCCTTCTAGTAATGGGTGCAGTCCATCCCCTGGACCAGGGTCCATCTCCTCTGCAGCTTTATCTGCTACAATGGGTGTATCCTTCTAGTATACCGGATATATTGGCTATCGATGAGACAACCTTTACATTGTAGTGGGATGGATAAGGGTGGGAGAAGCGACCCTGCACCTTGCTGAGCGGACATGCCACTAGAATTGAAAAAAACTCCCTCTGCTACCAGTTTGCATGTTCTTACAAGACACTGTTCCCTCATTGGCTCACCGCTGTCAACGATGTAGGTGGTTTCCCCACAGCTCCTCCCCCAGAGGCCATCCATCTTGACCCAGGACCAGACTAGGAGACTTTGAGCTTGGGGAAGGAAGGGGGAGCTTCTGCTGCCACTGTCATTAAAAATGGCGGCCAGCCATCAAGCCTGCGGATCAGCTGAAAAACAGAAATGTGTTCTGGAGTTGGGTTAGGCAGTCTGTTGCAGAAAAGAGGCTGCTGTAGTCCGTCCATTCTTTATAGTTCTAATTAATTGGAGGGCACAGTCATCTCCTGCAGTGTCACCTCCCAGGCAGAATTTTTGATGTCTCTGCAGTTACAGGTAAATTCTTAGAATTTTAGAGTGGGGTAACAGACAAATACACGATGAGATGCCAAGAGATTTTCCTTGTAAACTGAATGATTTTTGTTCATCTTCTTTTGATGGGTGGGACAGGGTGATTCTACATCTGCCTCCTAGCCCCCCTCACCTCTGTCTCAGTCTCCACATCAATGTTCTCTGCCACAGTATTTAAAGCACGCTGGACCATCCGCACAAGCGACCCACCATTTACTGACAAAGCAAGCCATGCGGTTCCCCCAGAATTAACGGTACAATGGGAAGACTGTGAAGCCAGAATATTGGGTGTGTGGTGTCCTGACGAGAGTAGTCTTGCGCTGTAGAGGCGGCTGCTTTGTGTTCAACTGTGAAGAAATAAATACAATGTATTGTTTTGCACTGGTTCTGTTGTGCTTCTTTCATGGCTGGGTGGGTTGGAAAATGCGGATGCTGGTGGGTTCCATTGTGCTGTTAAAACAATTCATGAATTCCAGCTGTTTGTCAAGGGAGCCTGCTGTTCAGTTGTTTCAGAATGCAAACATCACTGTTCTACTTCTACCTGCAGATTCCCATCCGTTTGACTATCCCTCAGTGCCAGAATGGGTCTGTAAACTGCAATAGCTCTTTCACACTGTTGGGTGGTATTTGCACCAGAAACAGGGAAGGTGGGGCATCATTGAAGCCATATAATGTCACCACAGCGCTCTGACGTCCGTTCCTGTTTTTTCTACCAGAATCCTGATCTGCTGGCAGTAGTTTTTCACATCTTCCCAATGCTTTTCTTCGACCCAAAGTCTTTTCTGTCAGTGGCTTTGGGTTAAGCCTTGCCACTTCTGGTGTCCATCTCTTACTCAACGAGGTCTGCCTGGGGTCAAAGAAAGACGTTCAAGTTGTGTGAGGAATAAGGCCTCTGGCATACTAGGGCTATGAAGCAGGGGAGACCAAGCGCTTTATGACATGTGCACCATGCTGTTCATGTTGTGGTGTTCTCCTTCTTTTCTAAAGAAAAGAGGCGGCAGCCCAAGAAGAAGACCAGCATTTACAATGCAATGGTCTCGTCTTTGTTAAAGTTAGAGCTATTGGCATTGCTCATGACATTATTTTGTTTTTAAAACATATAAGTTCGAGGCATGTGGGCTGCTGAATTCATATCTATTGCATAGATCGCCGCCTAGTGTTGGGTCCGGATGATTGCACATTGTTGTCCTGGAAGAGTCTTCAAAGTATCACGAGATAGGTGGCTCCTCCCCTGGACTACAGTGCGCATGGGCATCGACTCCATCCCCAGATAGTTTTTTTCCGCCATTGGGTTCGGATGCATATTTGATCACTCAAGTTCGGAATCAATAGAAACTTTCTTTTTGGCCCAAAGGCCTTTCCTATCGTCGGTATTGTCTTCCGATCGGTGCCCAGTTCTGTTCCTGCTCAGTTCCCGAGTCTGACATCCAGAGGAGTCGCGTGGCTCTTCAGTGCTCGAGGCCCGGTCGACGCTACAGGCCTTATTCGACGAACCATCATGGAACGGAGCCCGTTCAAAAGGTGCCCCGTGTGCAACTCGAAGTATCCTCACATCGACGTCCACCCGGTGTGCAACAAGTGCCTGTCGCCGGATCACGATGAAGCCAACTGTATGGCTTGTTCTCGTTTCCACTCCAAGAAGACGATTCGACTTCGGCGCGTAGCGCGCCAGGAGGCCCAGCAGACGGCACCTGACTCGGTGAACATTTTCAATACCGAGGGAGAAGAGGCAAACGAGCCGGAAGATCAAGAGCCGATTTCCAATCCAGCGGCAGAGATCGACTCCAACTACGACGCAGACGTAGAAATGCTCGATGCGGAAGAAATCGTCGACTAGGTAGGAGACAACAATCAGGCCTATGGGGCCACGGAAGATGGCTCAAGCGAGGAGCTATGCCCCGTTCAAACTATATATACGGCTCAGGTCGAGGGATCGCCACATGGCCTTACCCAAGATCTTGCACCGAGTTCCACAGTCTCGCCTCAGGGCCCGGCTACGGACACTTCTAAAGAGCCACCATTGGTGAAATCGAAACCGAAAGAAAAAGCTTCGGTGTCTACAAAACTGAAAGTGCTAGAGGCGCCGTCGAAACCGAAAGCGTGTGTCGCCTTGGTCGGCTCCAAGTCTTCAGACCTGTTGGTGCAGACAAAGCCAAAAAAGGTTGTCGACCCGGTGAAGTCGCTCAAGGGCGTCAAGCCGAAGACTGGGACACCAAAAGCACTTGTCAAGGTCGTCGACCCGAAGACTTCGGCGACGAGGGCCGTCGACACAGACAAAGGACTCGGAGCTACAAAAGTTGTCGATCCTGCGCGTCGGCCGGACAAGGCCAAAAGTACTACAACCCTCGAGTCCGCACATGGTGGTGGCTCGAAGGCACCTGTCGAGTCGACGCAGCCGTCCGCCTCCTTCACGAAGCAGGTGTCTGAATCATTGAAATGCATTAAGGACAAAGCTTCCGCTGTCGATCCGAAGGATACTTCCACGCCGAAGCCTGCCACCAAACCGCAAAAGTCGGCAGCGCCTATTCAATTTGCGCTGCCGCCGAAAGCGTTCGCGCCGAAGAAGGTCGTCGAGGCGTCCATGAAGGTGTCCACGGGGCCGAAGCCTACCCCTGCGGTTGTGGGCACAAAGCATCGACCACCCCTGCTGGAGGAGCAGTCGGAACAATTCATCGACGCCGACACCGGTAAACTTTCGATTTACAAACGAAAGATCACACCAGCACAGCCTATAGAGTCCTACACAATTCCTTTAAAGAAAAAGAAGGATTCCACGGATTCACCCGTTCTTGTTGAACTAATAGCTCCACGTGGACAGGACACTGCTCCAATCTCGCCCACTTACTCAGAGGTGGAGGCTGGGGAAGGTGACTATGTTGAGTACAACTACCCTGCCGACACTGATCCTGAAGATCAACATGACACATGGGCAGATGCTGCGGACCCAGGGGATCCACAAACTGCCCCAGACACTCAAGTGTATAATGTCAAAACATCACCTACTGAGGACTCTGCGGCATTTAATGCGCTTATTGAAAGGGCAGCCAAAAATCATGACGTCCAGCTCCATGCTGACCCTATTGAGGTGGATTTTTTGTTTGACACCTTTTCCACCTCTGAGAAGACCGTAAAGACTCTGCCTATGCTAAAGGGTGTCTTAAACATGCTGCAGACATTTTTAAAGAACCCACAAGGGCCAGGGTTATAAACCCCAGAATTGAAAAAAAGTACAAGCCGGCGCCTAGGGACCCTACCTACATCAAGGGCCAGTTGCCGTTGGACTCTTTAGTAGTTTCCAATGCCCGGAAGAGGGCAAACTCACAAACTACTGGTGATGCTCCTCCCCCTGACAAGGAATCTAAAGTGCTAGAAGCATCAGGGAAAAGGGTGGCCGCTCAAGCAGCCAATATCTGGCGCATTTCAAACACTCAGGCACTCTTGGCCAGATATGACAGGGCACATTACGATACACTTGAGACCCTGTTACAACACTTGCCAGATGAATATAAAGAGGCAGCAGAGATGCTCCTACAAGAAGGGAAAAACTCATCTCAAATGCTTCTATTAAGTGTGCACTGGACGCAGCAGACACCGCGGCCAGGGCCATTAACACCAGTGTGATGTTGCGGCGTCAGGCCTGGCTCAGAATCTCCGGGTTCAAGCCGGAGATAGAAACCACCATCCTGAATCAGCCTGTAAACCCTGATCACTTATTTGGACCGATGGTGGACACCACCCTTGAAAAAATCAAAAAGGACACAGAGACTGCCAAGTCTATGGGGGCTCTCCAGTCCCAGCAGTTAAGGGGTGGTTCTTTTCGTCGCTCAAGCAATAGAGGTGTTTCCAGAGGCCAGCTGTCCCAGCAAACACAGTACACTGAGTGGCGCACAAACCTCATACAACAAACAAAGTAGAGGGGGCTATCGTGGAAACAGCGCCAAAGGCAGAGGTCGTGGAAACAACAGCTCCTGGTCCTCCGCCGCCAACAAACAGTGACGCCTTGTCACTGCCCCCGACCATACAACACCAGTCGGGGGGAGACTCCAACAGTTCCTGCCAGTCTGGAAATCCATCACCACAGACAGGTGGGTCAGAAAGCTTATCCAGTACGGTTATTGTCTGGAGTGGACATCCACTCCACCCAATATACCCCCAAAACACCGTCCTATGTCCACAGAGCATTTGCACTTATTGCAGCAAGAGGTACTCGTCATGCTGCAAAAAGGGGCAATCGAGCTGGTACCAGTGGAACAAAGAGGCACAGGAGTGTACTCCCTGTACTTCTTAATCCCAAAGAAAGTCGGGTCCCTCAGACCCATACTGGACCTCAGACCCCTAAACCAATACATTCTATCAGAACACTTTCATATGCTCACACTGCAGCAGGTTCTTCCGTTGCTCAATCCGGGGGATTTCCTCGCAACATTAGATCTAAAGGATGCATATTTTCACATTCCGCTACATCCGTCACACAGAAAATACCTCAGATTCACCATTCAGAATCAGCATTACCAATTCAGAGTCCTCCCTTTCGGAGTGACTACAGCACCCAGGGTGTTCACAAAGTGCCTAGCGACAGTGGCTGCGCACCTCAGGAGACAAAACGTTCACGTCTACCCTTATTTGGACGACTGGCTTGTCCAAGCAAAGTCGGCCCAGCAATGCGCTGCCGACATGTCCCACACCATTCACCTTCTTCACGATCTGGGATTCTCACTGAATTACCCAAAGTCACACCTTCAGCCCGCCCATGTGTGGCAGTATCTAGGCGCGACAATAAACACTCTGGCAGCCACAGCACAGCCAAATTCAGTGAGGATCAACAGCATTCAATTGCTGATACAGAAATTCAGACCACAACACTCGCTCCCAGCACGAGTGTTCATGCAGTTGATAGGCATGATGGCCTCCTGCATCTTCATAGTCCCGCACGCGAGACTACATATGCGTCCGCTTCAAGAGTGCTCAGCACGTCAGTGGAATCAGGCTCACGGAGAGTTAAAAGACCTAGTGTTGGTGACCGGTCGTGCATACAACTCTCTGCATTGGTGGAATCCACACAACCTTTGCAAGGGCCGACCGTTCCAGGAGCCTGTGCCACAGATCATCCTAACGGCGGACGCATCTCTCCAGGGTTGGGGAGCTCATGTACTCCACTACACAGTGCAGGGACTATGGACAACGCAGCAAAAGAAGATGCACATCAACCACCTAGAGCTGATGGCAATCTTCATGGCAATGAAGGCGTTCAAGGTACATCTATGCAACAAGGTCGTGTTGATCCGGACGGACAACATGACGGCCATGTACTACATTCAGAAGCAGGGAGGTACACACTCTCCACAGTTGTCTCATCTGGCTCAGAGCATGTGGAAGTGGGCCATTCAAAGGAACATCTTCCTCATGGCGGAACACCTCCCCGGCAAGGACAATCAGATGGCGGATCTGCTCAGCAGGTACAGCCACCAAATGCACGAGTGGGAGATACATCCATCAGTACTCCACCCGTACTTCCAGCAGTGGGGTCATCCAGAGATAGACCTGTTCGCCACAAGGGAAAACGCCAAATGCCAAAGCTTTGCCGCCAGGTTCCTGCACCCACAGTCGCAGGGCAATGCGATATGGATGAACTGGTCAGGCAAATTTGCATACGCTTTTCCCCCAGCACCTCTAATACCGCTGGTGGCACGAAAGCTAAAGCAACACTCTATGACGCTCATCCTGGTTGCTCAAACGTGGGCACGCCAGCCATGGTACGCCACGTTTCTAGAACTTTCCGTGGTACCCCATCAAAGGCTGCACCTCACACCCAGACTTTTGACGCAGAGCCATGGCGACATTCAGCACCCAGATCCGCAACAGCTCAACCTGGCGATCTGGCTCCTGAGGTCTTAGAGTTTGGCTACCTCAACTTGCCTCCAGACTGCAAGGATATCATACGGGAGGCAAGAAAGCCCACCACCAGAGCATGCTATGCGGCAAAATGGAAGCGGTTTGTCATTTATTGCGTGGACCACAACATAGACCCGCTTGACGCGTCTACGCACAACATCATTTGTTATCTGTTACATCTTTACAAATGCAATCTAGCATATGCTTCCATTCGAATACATTTATCCGCCATAGCGGCTTATCTCCAAAACAGGCAGCATCTCTCCCTTTTCAGAGTGCCTGCCATTAAAGCCTTTCTGGAGGGACTCAAACGAGTCATTCCTCCCAGGACCCCACCAGCTCCTGAATGGAATCTTAATGTGGTCCTCACCCGACTAATGGGTCCACCTTTTGAGCCTCTACATTCATGCGAGATTCAGTTCTTAACATGGAGAGTGGCTTTCCTAATAGCCATTACGTCACTGCGACGTGTTAGTGAACTCCAGGCACTAACTGTCCAAGAGCCATTCATACAAATTCACTCCAACCGGGTGGTGCTGCGCACTAACCCTAAATTTCTTCCCAAGGTGGTTTCACAGTTCCATATCAATCAGACTATTGAACTGCCTGTGTTCTTCCAAAATCCTGAGACAGTGGCAGAAAGAATGCTCCACACTCTTGACGTCAAAAGAGCTTTGATGTATTACATTGATAGGACCAAAGATTTTAGGAAGACGAAACAACTCTTTGTTGCCTTTTCCGCACAACACAAAGGCAACCCCATTTCCAAAGCAGGTATAGCCAGGTGGATCGTTAAGTGTATTCAAATTTGCTATCAAAAAGCTAAGCGCACTTTAACAATCCCCCCAAGGGCCCACTCCACCCGCAAGTTGGGGGCCTCCATGGCTTTCCTTGGAAATATCCCTTTAGAAGACATTTGTAGAGCAGCCGCACGGTCTACCCCACACACATTTACAAAACACTACTGTGTAGATGTGCACTCCAAGCAGCTGTAGGGCAGGCTGTTCTAAAAACACTTTTTCAAACTGCTGCAGCTGGCACAGGCGGCCGCCGCTAATGGAGGGACTGCTATATATTCAATGCAATAGATATGAATTCAGCAGCCCACATGCCTCGAACCGAATATGCTACTTACCAGTATGCATCTGTTCTTGGCATGTAGGGCTGCTGACATTCATATCGTCCGCCCTCCTCCCCGGCGCCTGTAGCGGCTGCAGCGCTTACACTTACTCTGAGCATGGTCATCACTCACACTGTTACACTCCATCTTTGCCACAATGGCTAAAAACAATCTGGGGATGGAGTTGATGCCCATGCGCACTGTAGTCCAGGGGAGGAGCCACCTATCTCGTGATTCTTCGAAGACTCTTCCAGGACAACAATGTGCAATCATCCGGACCCAACACTAGGCGGCGATCTATGCAATAGATATGAATGTCAGCAGCCCTACATGCCAAGAACAGATGCATACTGGTAAGTAGCATATTCGATAAATGGCATTGTCATTTACAATGCCAATAGCTTAATCTCTCACAAATGCGAGACCTATTGCATTTGCACACACACAGTCACCGCACCCACCCACCCACACAGAGCCACACACACACAGAGCCACACAGACACACACACACAGAGCCACACCCACACACACAGAGAGCCACACAGAGCCACACACAGCCCAACACACACACACACAGAGAGACGCACACACAGAGAGACGCACACACAGAGAGACGCGCACACACAGAGAGACGCGCACACACAGAGAGACGCGCACACACAGAGAGACGCGCACACACAGAGAGACGCGCACACACAGAGAGACGCGCACACACAGAGAGACGCGCACACACAGAGAGACGCGCACACACAGAGAGACGCGCACACACAGAGAGACGCGCACACACAGAGAGACGCGCACACACAGAGAGACGCGCACACACAGAGAGACGCGCACACACAGAGAGACGCGCACACACAGAGAGACGCGCACACACAGAGAGACGCGCACACAGAGAGCCACACACACAGAGAGCCACACACACAGAGAGCCACACACACACAGAGAGCCACACACACACAGAGAGCCACACACACACAGAGAGCCACACACACAGAGAGCCACGCACACAGAGAGCCACGCACACAGAGAGCCACGCACACAGAGAGCCACGCACACAGAGAGCCACACACACACACAGAGAGCCACACACACACAGAGAGCCACACACACACACAGAGAGCCACACACACACACAGAGAGCCACACACACACACACACAGAGAGACACACACACACACAGAGAGACACACACACAGAGAGCCACACACACACACAGAGAGCCACACACACACACAGAGAGCCACACACACACACAGAGAGCCACACACACACACAGAGAGCCACACACACACACACAGAGAGCCACACACACACACAGAGAGCCACACACACACACACACAGAGAGCCACACACACACACAGAGAGCCACACACACACACACACAGAGAGCCACACACACACAGAGAGCCACACACACACACAGAGAGCCACACACACACACAGAGAGACACACACACACAGAGAGACACACACACAGAGAGACACACACACAGAGAGACACACACACAGAGAGACACACACACAGAGAGACACACACACAGAGAGACACACACACAGAGAGCCACACACACACACACACACACACACACACACACAGAGAGCCACACACACACACACACACACACACACACACAGCCACACACACAGAGAGCCACACACACACACACACACACACAGAGAGCCACACACAGAGAGCCACACACACACAGCGCCACACACACAGCGCCACACACACACACAGCGCCACACACACACAGAGCGCCACACACACACAGAGCGCCACACACACACACAGAGCGCCACACACACACACAGAGCGCCACACACACACACACAGAGACACACACACACAGAGACACACACACACAGAGAGACACACACACACACACACACAGAGAGCCACACACACACACAGAGCCACACACACACACAGAGCCACACACACACACAGAGCCACACACACACAGAGCCACACACACACACACAGAGAGCCACACACACACAGAGAGAGCCACACACACAGAGAGCCATACACACACAGAGCCACACACACAGAGCCACACACACACACACACACACAGAGAGCCACACACACACAGAGAGCCACACACAGAGCCACACACACACAGAGAGCCACACACACAGAGAGAGCCACACACACAGAGAGAGCCACACACACAGAGAGAGCCACACACACAGAGCCCCACACACACAGAGCCACACACAGAGAGCCACACACACACAGAGAGAGCCACACACACAGAGAGCCACACACACAGAGAGCCACACACACAGAGAGCCACACACACAGAGAGCCACACACACACAGAGAGCCACACACACACAGAGAGCCACACACACACAGAGAGCCACACACACACAGAGAGCCACACACACACAGAGAGCCACACACACACAGAGAGCCACACACACACAGAGAGCCACACACACACACAGAGCCACACACACACACAGAGCCACACACACACACACACAGAGCCACACACACACAGAGCCACACACACACAGAGAGCCACACACACACAGAGAGCCACACACACACAGAGAGCCACACACACAGAGAGCCACACACACACAGAGAGCCACACACACACACACACAGAGAGCCACACACACACAGAGAGCCACACACACACAGAGAGCCACACACACAGAGAGCCACACACACAGAGCCACACACAGAGAGCCACACACAGAGAGCCACACACAGAGAGCCACACACAGAGAGCCACACACACACACACAGAGAGCCACACACACACAGAGAGCCACACACACAGAGAGAGCCACACACACACACAGAGCCACACACACACACAGAGCCACACACACACAGAGAGCCACACACACACAGAGAGCCACACACACACAGAGAGCCACACACACACACAGAGACACACACACACACAGAGAGCCACACACACACAGAGAGCCACACACACACAGAGAGCCACACACACACAGAGAGCCACACACACACAGAGAGCCACACACACACAGAGAGCCACACACACACAGAGAGCCACACACACACAGAGAGCCACACACACACAGAGAGCCACACACACACAGAGAGCCACACACACACAGAGAGCCACACACACACAGAGAGCCACACACACACAGAGAGCCACACACACAGAGAGCCACACACACAGAGAGCCACACACACAGAGCCACACACAGAGAGCCACACACAGAGAGCCACACACACACACACAGAGAGCCACACACACAGAGAGAGCCACACACACAGAGAGAGCCACACACACACAGAGAGCCACACACAGAGCCACACACACACACAGAGAGCCACACACACAGAGAGAGCCCCACACAGAGAGCCCCACACAGAGAGCACACACACACACACACAGAGAGCCACACACACACAGAGAGCCACACACACACACAGAGAGCCACACACACACACAGAGACACACACACAGAGAGAGCCACACACAGAGAGCCACACACACACAGAGAGCCACACACAGAGCCACACACACAGAGAGCCACACACACAGAGAGAGCCCCACACAGAGAGCCCCACACACAGAGCCCCACACACACAGAGCCACACACACACAGAGCCACACACACACAGAGCCACACACACAGAGAGAGCCACACACACACACACAGAGAGAGCCACACACAGAGAGCCACACACACACAGAGCCACACACACAGAGCCACACACAGAGAGCCACACACACACAGAGAGCCACACACACACAGAGAGCCACACACACAGAGAGCCACACACACAGAGAGCCACACACACACACAGAGAGCCACACACACACAGAGAGAGCCACACACACACAGAGAGCCACACACACAGAGCCACACACACACAGAGAGCCACACACACACACAGAGCCACACACACACAGAGCCACACACACACACAGAGCCACACACACACAGAGAGACACACAGAGAGCCACACACACACACAGAGACACACACACACAGAGACACACACACACACAGAGAGCCACACACACACAGAGAGCCACACACACACAGAGAGCCACACACACACAGAGAGCCACACACACACAGAGAGCCACACACACACAGGAGCCACACACACAGAGAGCCACACACACACAGAGAGCCCCACACACACAGAGAGCCACACACACACAGAGAGCCCACACACACACAGAGAGCCACACACACACAGAGAGCCACACACACAGAGAGCCACACACACAGAGAGCCACCCACACAGAGAGCCCACACACAGAGAGCCCCACACAGAGAGCCCCACACAGAGAGCCCCACACAGAGAGCCCCACACAGAGAGCCCCACACAGAGAGCCCCACACAGAGAGCCCCACACAGAGAGCCCCACACAGAGAGCCCCACACAGAGAGCCCCACACAGAGAGCCCCACACAGAGAGCCCCACACAGAGAGCCCCACACAGAGAGCCCCACACAGAGAGCCCCACACAGAGAGCCCCACACAGAGAGCCCCACACAGAGAGCCCCACACAGAGAGCCCCACACAGAGAGCCCCACACAGAGAGCCCCACACAGAGAGCCCCACACAGAGAGCCCCACACAGAGAGCCCCACACAGAGAGCCCCACACAGAGAGCCCCACACAGAGAGCCCCACACAGAGAGCCCCACACAGAGAGCCCCACACAGAGAGCCCCACACAGAGAGCCCCACACAGAGAGCCCCACACAGAGAGCCCCACACAGAGAGCCCCACACAGAGAGCCCCACACAGAGAGCCCCACACAGAGAGCCCCACACAGAGAGCCCCACACAGAGAGCCCCACACAGAGAGCCCCACACAGAGAGCCCCACACAGAGAGCCCCACACAGAGAGCCCCACACAGAGAGCCCCACACAGAGAGCCCCACACAGAGAGCCCCACACAGAGAGCCCCACACAGAGAGCCCCACACAGAGAGCCCCACACAGAGAGCCCCACACAGAGAGCCCCACACAGAGAGCCCCACACAGAGAGCCCCACACAGAGAGCCCCACACAGAGAGCCCCACACAGAGAGCCCCACACAGAGAGCCCCACACAGAGAGCCCCACACAGAGAGCCCCACACAGAGAGCCCCACACAGAGAGCCCCACACAGAGAGCCCCACACAGAGAGCCCCACACAGAGAGCCCCACACAGAGAGCCCCACACAGAGAGCCCCACACAGAGAGCCCCACACAGAGAGCCCCACACAGAGAGCCACACACAGAGAGCCACACACAGAGAGCCACACACAGAGAGCCCACACACACAGAGAGCCCCACACACACAGAGAGCCCCACACACACAGAGAGCCCCACACACACAGAGAGCCCCACACACACAGAGAGCCCCACACACACAGAGAGCCCCACACACACAGAGAGCCCCACACACACAGAGAGCCCCACACACACAGAGAGCCCCACACACACAGAGAGCCCCACACACACAGAGAGCCCCACACACACAGAGAGCCCCACACACACAGAGAGCCCCACACACACAGAGAGCCCCACACACACAGAGAGCCCCACACACACAGAGAGCCCCACACACACAGAGAGCCCCACACACACAGAGAGCCCCACACACACAGAGAGCCCCACACACACAGAGAGCCCCACACACACAGAGAGCCCCACACACACAGAGAGCCCCACACACACAGAGAGCCCCACACACACAGAGAGCCCCACACACACAGAGAGCCCCACACACACAGAGAGCCCCACACACACAGAGAGCCCCACACACACAGAGAGCCCCACACACACAGAGAGCCCCACACACACAGAGAGCCCCACACACACAGAGAGCCCCACACACACAGAGAGCCCCACACACACAGAGAGCCCCACACACACAGAGAGCCCCACACACACAGAGAGCCCCACACACACAGAGAGCCCCACACACACAGAGAGCCCCACACACACAGAGAGCCCCACACACACAGAGAGCCCCACACACACAGAGAGCCCCACACACACAGAGAGCCCCACACACACAGAGAGCCCCACACACACAGAGAGCCCCACACACACAGAGAGCCCCACACACACAGAGAGCCCCACACACACAGAGAGCCCCACACACACAGAGAGCCCCACACACACAGAGAGCCCCACACACACAGAGAGCCCCACACACACAGAGAGCCCCACACACACAGAGAGCCCCACACACACAGAGAGCCCCACACACACAGAGAGCCCCACACACACAGAGCCCCACACACACAGAGAGCCCCACACACACACACAGAGCCACACACACACACACACAGAGACACACACACACACACAGAGACACACACACACACACAGAGACACACACACACACACAGAGACACACACACACACACAGAGAGAGCCACACACACACAGAGAGCCACACACAGAGCCACACACACACACAGAGCCACACACACACACAGAGCCACACACACACACAGAGCCACACACACACACACACAGAACCACACACACACACACACACAGCCACACACACAGCCACACACACAGCCACACACACAGCCACACACAGCCACACACACAGCCACACACAGCCACACACACAGCCACACACAGCCACACACACAGCCACACACAGACACACACACAGAGCCACACACAGACACACACACAGAGCCACACACACACACACAGAGCCACACACACAGAGCCCAACACACACACACACAGAGCCACACACACAGAGCCCAACACACACAGCCACACACACACAGCCACACACACACACACACACAGAGATCTCTGCCCAGTAACGCCCCAGGGAACAGAGGCAAGAAAAAACGATCACAAGGAGGGAACAGAGGCAAGAAAAAACGATCACAAGCAGGTAACAGAGCAAGAAAAAACGATCACAAGCAGGTAACAGAGGCACATTTGAGGGGGCTCACTAGAATGCTACCCTGCATCCCGGTGGGCATATCCAAGGCCCTCTCTCCCACACAGGCGCACAGGTGTCGCCATGGATCAGTAATTATACGGAATGTGTCTGAAGATCAGGTTTTCAATGGCTGCTTACGGTAAAGTACAGGATCACACACCATCTTCAGGCAAGTTTTGTGGCCCCATGCTTGGCCCAGGCTTTAGCCCGACAGTGGTTTAAGCTTTGGGCCTGAATAAATGGACTGTGACCTGCACCAGTTCATGTAAGCAATAACTAACACAAAGCAGCAAGAGACACAGCCAGGATGCAAGCATACTTGATAGCTAGACAGCTAAAACAGGACATCGTCTGGACAGGTGCTCCTTCAATGGTGCCACCAATGAAGAGGGGTCATTGATGATTTCACTGAAGTGAGAAGCAGCAGGGCAGCAAGGTCCATGTGCCCAGTAAGCGGCTTGCTTGATAGGTGAGGAGGCACTTTCCTATCTAGCCGTTCCAGCAGTCTCCTTTGGACCCTGGGGACCGAGGTTCAAATCCTGGCCGCGGTGGCTAGACTCAACATTGTGTGATTCTGAGTCACAATCTCCCTGTGCCTAAAATCTGTGAAATGTAATGTGTGTAAAATGCAACTATGGAATCCCCACTTGGTGTACACGATCAGGTAGATCGTCTCCCGCCCCCTAATGTAAGTTGCTAGACAGTTTAGTTTGTGCTATATAAATACCAATGCATATATTCTTACGTCTATCTCAGTTCTCTTTCTGTTCTTCGTGCCGTTCCAGGAGCACAAAGGCGACTAGCTAGACCACTGCTTGTTGGATGTTAAAAGCAATTTAGGAGTGGCTTTGTGGCTCAATTTATTTATAAGGTATTTAGAACTTACTTGCTCTCGTCTGCATTGTCTGAAGTATTTTACACCCATTACGCCATTTTACGTGTTATTCTAGCTCCAAATGATGGTTTTCTGAGGACGTTTTTCCTCCCTGGTCAAACGTTACCTTAATTCACAGGTCAGAAAAAACAAACTTCATGGAGGCAATCACTAGGGCAATATTTACCGTCTGCAAACGTTCCTTCCGGTGCCTGTATCTGAAAGACACGTTAGTATTAGATTCCTTACCTTAGAATATCCCCAGGCGTCAGACTGGATCCGGAAACTTTTGCGTAGCAGTACCCTTGTGCGTCGGTAGGCGTCGTCTGCGGCTCCGCACCGTCGTCTGCGTCGTGGGCGCTGTGATGACGTCGTCGGAGTACTTAGACGCTGCCTCCGCGTGCTGACGTCAGTTCTTCTTTTTTCCGCGCCAGCAAGCGCAGATCTGGAAAAAGCAGTAACCCTAGTAAATTTTTGACTAACTTTCTGATCGATTTTTGATCATTTCTCGAAGTCTTTTCGACTCCGATTGGTGCCGTAGGGATGCCCGGCTTTAAGCACTGCGAGGATTGTGACTGCCTGATGTCGGTCACGGATCCTCACCACCTGTGTTTAACTTGTCTAGGTGTCGATCACAACGACAAAGCCTGCTCCGACTGCCGGGCCCTCTCTTCGAAAGCCAGGCGGGAGCGGTCCCGCAGGCGACTCGAACTCCGGCAGTCGGTCCCGCGCCGCGAGAGGTCTCGGTCCCACGGGAGGTCGAGGGACAGGTCGCGGGCTCGGAGCCAGCACAGCTCCGAGAGTAGGCCGCACTCCTCCGGGTCGAAGTCGTCGTCGGGTAAGAAGCACAAGAAGTCCAAGAGGCGTCATCGCTCAGCGGACTCCCCCCGACGCTCGCGCGATGCGGCCGGGGGTTCGGGTGACACCACCCACGCGGCTCTGTCGGAGTCGCGGGCGCCGCGTCCAGCCCCACACCCTCCGGTCCCTGGGCTGAACGCGACGCCGGAGGAAATCGAGCGCTTCTTCATGGCCATGAGGAAACTCTCTCCTCTGACTGGCTCCGCGGCGCCTTCGGGCCCAGCGGACCCGTCTGGGACCCCTAGCGGGTCGGGGGTTTCGGCCCCGACGCCGATGGGTGCTTCGGCGCCGCCGCCGCCTTCGGGCCCGGCGCCGCAGGTTCCCGCTCTCCCGCCGGCGCCTTCGGGCCCGGCGCCGCGGGGTCCAGTTGTCCCGGTGCCGCCGGTGCCTTCGGGCCCGGCGCCGCGGGACGCCGCTAGACCTTCTTCAGGATCTGGATCGTCGCCGGTGGACCTTACAACCTCCCTGGCGTCGGACCATCAGGTGTCGCCTCCGGCGCCGTCCTCGGTGCCCCCTTCATTCCTGTTCCGACCTCGGGACGGCCCCGTTGGGCGCTGCTCCAGACGTCATTTGGGGAGTTTCACTTCTATGAGCAGGCCCCATTAGTTGAGAACCCTGAGTTTCAGGAGATGGGTGATGAAGAGGATTGGGAGTGGTCTGAGGACCCTCTGACCAGAGAGTGTCAGTCTCATGAGGACTGGGCAGGAGACCTTGGGGAGGCCAGTGGTCTGGACACCTCTCCAGACACTGGTTTTGTCTCCCCTCCTACCGTGGCTTCGGAGGAGGGGGCAACCTACAGTGTGGTGTTGATGAGGGCTGCCAAGGCCTTGGGCCTTCAGCTCCCCGTCGCGGCCGTGAGGACTAATCTCCTCACTGAGGTTCTTAAACCGCAGTCAAGCTCGGCCAAGCCTCTGCTGCCCTTTAATGAGGCCTTGACCGACGTTCTTCTGGGCACTTGGTCCAAGCCCGCTACGGGTTCGCCCGTAGATAGGAACGTGGCCAGACACCACCGCCCCGGGCGACCAATGTTTCCTGTCCACCCACCCTACCCCCGAGAGCCTGGTCATCCAGGCCTCCAATTCCCAGACCGCATTCCCGTCTGCACCGCCGGACAGGGAATCCAAGAGGTACGAGCAGTACGGCAAAAATATATTCTCGTCCCTAAGTCTGGGACTGTGGTCTTCCAACACCGCATGCATCTTGGGCCGCTACACCCACTCTCTGTGGGATACGGTCGCGGAAGTGCTGCCAGAGTGTCCGTTGGAGGTACGGGCCAAACTCGGCCAAGCCCTTGTGGAGGGCCGGGATGCAGCCAAATATTCCATACGGTGTGGGCTGGATACCACCGACTCACTGGGTAGAGCGATGGCAACGACGTTGGCGGTCAGACGCCACGCCTTGTTGAGGTCCGCCAACTTTTCGGCCGATGTCCAGAACACCTTGATGGACATGCCGTTCGATGGCCGTCGCCTCTTTGGCGACAAGGCAGACCATGAGCTCGAGCGCTTTAAGGACTCCAGGGCTACGGCCAAGTCCTTGGGCCTCTCGGCCCCGCGCCAGCAATCGGCTGCCTTTCATTCCTTTCGTGGCCACGAAAGGGGTGTACCCACACGTGCTGCCAGCCACGCTCCGCAGGGTAATACCCAACGCGGTGGCGGCCGTGGGAACCGCCGTCCCGGCCGTCGGGGACAACGGCGAGGTCAGTCCACACCTTCCCCCGCAGCATCCGCCTCAAAACCCTCCTAGTCCGTGCTTTCAGGCCCATGTGACGCCAGTGGGGGGCAGGGTTCGCCATCACCTCCTCCACTGGCGCACCGTCACTTCGGACAGGTGGGTGCTGCAGATCGTCCGAAGGGGCTACTCCCTCCCCTTCGAGGCGACTCCTCCAGCCATGCCACCGCAGAACCTCCGTGTATCGGGGGATCATTTGCGACTTCTGCAGGAGGAAGTTACGGCCCTCTTGGCCAAGGGGGCCATCGAGCACGTTCCTGGGCCAGAAGTAGGGTGTGGTTGCTACTCCCACTACTTTCTGGTACCCAAGAAGGGCAAAGGGGGCCTACGCCCTATCTTGGACCTACGGAACGTCAACGGCTTCCACCGGAAGGAGAAGTTCAAGATGCTGACACTGGCTCAGGTCCTGGCTGCCCTGGACCCAGGAGACTGGATGGTAGTGTTGGACTTGCAGGACGCTTATTTCCACATCCCCGGCCCACCGGCGCTACCTGCGGTTCACGGTTGGCCACGAGCACTTTCAGTATACCGTGCTCCCCTTCGGCCTTACCAGCGCCCCACGGGTGTTCACAAAGGTGATGGCGGTGGTCGCAGCTCACCTGCGCAGGCTAGGGGTTTCAGTCTTCCCCTACCTCGACGACTGGTTGTTGAAGGCGGGCTCGCCCCAGACAGTCGTCAGCCACCTCCAGACTACGGCAGACCTCCTGCACCGACTGGGGTTCTCCATCAATGTGCCGAAGTCACACCTGTGCCCCTCTCAGAAGCTCCTTTTCATCGGAGCGGTTCTCGACTCGGCGCGGTTTCGGGTTTATCCGCCCGAACAGCGGGTCCGGGATATTCAGGCTCTGATTCCCATCTTTCAGCTGTTATCCCGGGTCTCGGTCAGGTTGACGCTGGGGCTGATGGCCTCCTGCATCCTGCTGGTGCATCACGCCAGGTGGCGGATGCGGGCTCTGCAGTGGGACCTGAAGTTTCAGTGGGCCCAGCATCAGGGCAACCTATCCGACCACGTCCTGATCTCGGAGGGCACGGCGAGACAGCTGCAGTGGTGGCTCACGGACCGCGATTGGGTCAGCGGCAGATCCCTCTCCCTTCCCCAACCGGAGCACGTAGTTGTGACGGATGCGTCCCTCCAGGGCTGGGGAGGCCACATGGGAGAGGCGGAGATCAGAGGCCTCTGGTCTCTGGCGGAGGCCCGGCTCCACATCAACCTGTTGGGAGTTACGGGCGATTCGTCTAGCACTGAAAGCATTCCTCCCCTCTGTCCGGGGGAGTGTAGTGCAGGTGTTCACGGACAACACCACCGCCATGTGGTACTACAACAAACAGGGCGGGGTGGGGTCGTGGACCCTTCGCCAGGAGGCTCTGCACCTCTGGCAATGGCTGGAACGCCAGGGCGTGACCCTGGTGGCTCAACACCTGGCAGGTTCTCTGAACGCCAGGGCGGACGAGCTCAGCCGTCGGTGCATGATGGATTACGAATGGCGTCTGAACTTGGACGTGGCGCAAGGCCTCTTTCAGCAATGGGGAGAGCCTTGGTTAGATCTATTTGCCACCGAAGAGAACGCGCAATGTCATCAGTTCTGCACGTTGGAATTTCCAAGGCGGCACTTGCTCGGAGACGCTTTTCGTCGCGAGTGGAGCTGCGGTCTACTGTACGCCTTTCCGCCTATACCACTTCTGCCCAGAGAAGAAGATCAAGCGCGACCGGGCCCAAGTCATCCTTGTGGCTCCGGACTGGGCTCGAAGGGACTGGTATCCAGAGCTACTCAGTATGTCAGTCGATCCCCCGGTTTGTCTGCCTCTTCAGGAGGACCTTCTGTCGCAGCAGCAGGGGACGGTCCTCCACCCAAACCTGTCCAGTCTCCACCTCCATGCTTGGAGATTGAGCGGCGAAAGTTGAGGCCATTTGACTTGCCTCCTGAAGTCTGTAACGTCATTCTGGCAGCCAGGCGTCCCTCCACAAAGTCTGTATACGCCTGCAGGTGGAACAGATTTGTGGCATGGTGCACAGCAAAGGCTGTGGATCCTCTTGCTGCCCCTCTTTCTGAGGTTCTTCTCTTCCTTCTTTCTCTTGCCCAGCAGGGCTCTGCTCTGGGCACTATCAAGGGCTACCTTTCTGCCCTTTCATCCTTTTTAAGGCTGCCTGATCAACCTTCTTTGTTCAAGTCCCCTATTGTAAATAGATTTCTAAAGGGCATCACACACGCACATTCCCTCCTGTGATGCCTCAGTGGGACTTGAACCTGGTTCTTACGTTTCTGATGTGCGCTCCCTTTGAGCCACTTCACAACTGTCCTCTCCGCCTTCTAACTTTGAAGACTGCTTTCCTGGTTGCCATCACCTCTGCCAGGAGAGTGAGTGAGCTCCAGGCCCTTTCTTGTACTCCACCTTTCCTTTCTGTCCATCCGGACAAAGTGGTGATGCGTACTAAGCCATCTTTCCTGCCCAAGGTTGTCACGGCCTTTCACATCGGGCAGTCTATCACCTTGCCAACCTTCTTCCCGCCACCGCACCCCTCTAAAGAGGAAGAGCGGCTCCACCGTCTGGACCCAAAACGTGCGCTCTCATTTTACTTGGATCGCACATGCCAGTTCCGGGTGGATGACCAACTCTTTGTTGGTTACGTGGGCGCTAAGAAGGGGAAAGCGGTGCACAAGAGGACCATCTCCCGGTGGATCATCTTGTGTATCCAGGCATGCTACTCCTTGGCTAAAAAGGAGCCCCCTGTTGGATTGCGGGCTCACTCTACCCGAGCCACGGCGACTACAACTGCCCTGGGCCGGGGAGTGCCCTTACAAGACATCTGTCAGGCAGCTACGTGGGCATCGCTGCACACGTTTGCAAGACACTACTGCCTGGACAGCCAAGTCCGGAGGGATGGCTTATTTGGCCGTTCTGTCCTCCAGGACTTTCTGGTGTGATTATTGGTTCGCAGACCCACCACCGGGGTTGGTATTGCTGGGGTATCTTTTCCAAGGTAAGGAATCTAATACTAACGTGTCTCTTTCAGATGCACAAGTTACTACTTGTGTAACAATATATCTGTAAGAGACATTAGTTAGTATTAGATTCCTTACCGACCCACCCATCCTCCCCGTTCTGCGAACCGATATCTAGGGTTAGGGTTACCCCCTTTCAGGGCCCTAGTTTCAATGGCACCAGTGTTGGTTTTTAACATGGCTCTCCTTTTTTGGCGTGGAAAAGCTGTGTCTAAGAACTGACGTCAGCATGCGGAGGCGGCGTCTAAGTACTCCGACGACGTCATCACGGCGCCGACGACGGACGCGGAGCCGCTGACGATGCCTACCGACGTGCAAGGGTACTGCTACGCAAAAGTTTCCGGATCCAGTCTGACGCCTGGGGATATTCTAAGGTAAGGAATCTATCACTAACTAATGTCTCTTACAGATATATTGTTACACAAGTATTAACTTGTGCTTTGGGAGTGGCACAGTTTGAGGTCACCACTAAACACAGTGAGACCTCCCCCTGTCCTTCTGCTGTCCTTAGTGCCCCGACCATACCCTTCAAAAGGGAGCGCCGTGGATTAGAGGGATGTATATGACATTTAGTGAAGTGCACACGGCCGGACCCAGCGATGAGCATCAGCAAGGACTCATCCGGCCCTTTAGATACAGGGTTGGGTTACACTTTGTACTTCCGGTGGACAGCTGTTTGCTATGGTGTCGATGTGATTGCAAGGCAAACTAGCACAGCTGGGTAGATTTTATTCATATTCATAAAAAAAATCATTTCTGGACATTCCAGAATCCGATTTTGCAGGATTCTATTGTGTGCTTTTTGACCCACGTCACTTCTGCCTCACGTACACGGGCCTGCATACTCTTTCCATCCAGACTGTAATGCCATGTTTAGCCTCATCGAATAATTATGCAGCAAACCAGAGAGTAACAAAAACGATTGGTATCCATATCTCCTCTTAATCACTGGCCCAACAGAAACAGACAAGGCTGCAGGCTCCCCAAATACAACATACTCCCAGCCCCCCACAAAGGGAGTGTCAGAAACTATTGTTACCCTTCGATGGGGAGGGACTTTTTACCCCGCCATAAGAATGAAAGCAGGAAGGGGGGGGCAATATTAGTCAATTAAGAGAGGAAGGGGGTGACAGATGGAACACTGGCAGGGTGATGCACGTGGAAAGGAAGAGGTGAGAGGCTGTATAGGTAGGTTAGTGGGTGGGTGAGTTTCTGGGCGGGGGAGTGGGTGGTAGGGTGGGTGGATGTGCATGTGTGTCCGAGTGGGTCTGTGAGTGGTGGGGTGAGTCTCAGAGTGGGTCTGTGATTGGGTTTGTTAGTATTGGAGTGGGTCTGGGAGTAGGTACGAGAGTCTGAGTGGATCTGTGAATGGGTGCATGAGTTTGAGTGGGACTGTGAATGGGAACAATTGTCTGAGTAAATCTATGAGTGGGTGCATGAGTGTCTGAATGGGTCTGTGAGTGTCTGAATGGGTCTGTGAGTGGGTTTGTTAGTATTGGAGTGGGTCTGGGAGTAGGTACGAGAGTCTGAGTGGATCTGTGAATGGGTGCATGAGTTTGAGTGGGACTGTGAATGGGAACAATTGTCTGAGTAAATCTATGAGTGGGTGCATGAGTGTCTGAATGGGTCTGTGAGTGGGTCGTTTAGTATTGGAGTGGGTCTGGGAGTAGGTACGAGAGTCTGAGTGGATCTGTGAATGGGTGCATGAGTTTGAGTGGGACTGTGAATGGGAACAATTGTCTGAGTAAATCTATGAGTGGGTGCATGAGTGTCTGAATGGGTCTGTGAGTGTCTGAATGGGTCTGTGAGTGGGTTTGTTAGTATTGGAGTGGGTCTGGGAGTAGGTACGAGAGTCTGAGTGGATCTGTGAATGGGTGCATGAGTTTGAGTGGATCTGTGAATGGGAACAATTGTCTGAGTAAATCTATGAGTGGGTGCATGAGTGTCTGAATGGGTCTGTGAGTGGGTCGTTTAGTATTGGAGTGGGTCTGGGAGTAGGTACGAGAGTCTGAGTGGATCTGTGAATGGGTGCATGAGTTTGAGTGGGACTGTGAATGGGAACAATTGTCTGAGTAAATCTATGAGTGGGTGCATGAGTGTCTGAATGGGCCTGTGAGTGGGTCGTTTAGTGGGTGTGTGTTAGTCTGGGTGGGTCTGTGAATGGGTGCATGAGTGGGTGTGCAAGGCTGTGAGTGGGCCTGTGAGTGTGTGCAAGTCTCTCAGGCGAATTCTCGCTCTAGAACTTCCATCAGTTTTTATTTTACTGAGAATTTTCTAACCCCTCCATATTCCTCATTTTCTATTTTAGTGTGTTTTATTTTCTACTATTTTTTGACGTTTTATTTCAACTTCCAGTAGAGAAGACTTGCTAGTTTTGGAATAAAAGTACTTCCAACAAAGTCCTACAGCTTAACTGTGGATATAAAAGAGTAGCGGAAGAGCAAAAATATTTAGTACAAAAAAAGTAAAAACATTATTTCTAAAAAAAAGTTCGACGTTTATTTGAACAGAAGTTTAACTCCTAAAACCTTTAAACAGTATGTTTGGCAAAACAACAGTTGTCTTAGAAACTAAATGTTTTCTGTGTGCTGTAAACTGCATAAAACTGCTTATATACTGAAACATTTTACACAATTTCATTTGAAATGTAATCTATTAAATTTAAGGACCGCAGAAACGGACATGTTCCCTAATCAGTCACATGAGTGCTTTCAAGCAGCATGACTGCTTTAAAGGGACAATAGATTGTTATTTAACAGAGAGAAAAAATACACACGACCAACAAATAAAATGCATAGCATATCTCAAACCTTCTTTTGATCCACAAAGCTGTGCTTAAACAATATTCTACGAGTTTCAACCCATCTAGATTCGGTCTATTCTACTGATAAACATCCAAAAAACACTGTACATATAATTAGCAGAGAATACCTATTTTCTGGACAGCATTAGTGTAAGTACACACTTTTGGAAAGCTTAAATTCATCAAGCTAAAACATGTTTTTCTTTAGGAACAGCATCTATTACTAGTTTTAAAACAGTCTGGAAAAGTTCATGAAACATAAGCAAGCATCTCGTTCAGCCTTAAGACCACCATTCATATTCTATTTTCTCCACCTTCAGGGAACAAGGGGGTGTACCTACCCCCAGAAATTGAGACAAACAAATTCCGAACATGTAAAATGTGACCTCAAAGTGCCAGATACCTGGGTCTGTAAAAAACACCCATTTTTAACAGGTAACTTTTTTGGGTTTTGAATAATTTTTTCCTAGTACTAACCAAATTCACACAACATCCTACTACATTAAAATGCTTCGCTGATCATTATCCCCCCCCCCTAATAACTTTACAAACGTAAAATGTTCATGAAGCCGAAAGAACGTGTAACAGGGCTGTAGAGTTGTTGTCAACCCTTCGATTCTAGCAGTTGGTCACTAAAGTCAAGTATCTTTGAGGCCTTCTTCGAGCCTCGCCCAATTTACAATGTCTTCCAACTTGCACATCCTTCAAGTACATGCAAGGCGTACTAGGTTCCAGAGGCCATCACTGAGGAATCCATTAAGACACAGATGAAATAGGGTTGTGAGGAGAACCCATTTGTGTGAGTACTTTATCCAGCCACTGCAAGGGACCGTGAAGATGTATCTCAATCCAGCAGGGGGTGCTTGTGACGTCCTGTCGATGGTACTCCGCACCCCAACCCTTCACAAAACTCATCCGAATAGTGCACATCTTTGTAAGCTCATAGACTGTTTCAAAGCCGTGGTTTACGGACTGGGCCAGAAGCTGTGCAAATTCTTGGTTGTTGAAAATCTTCAGACTGCAGCCTCTAGGGATCTTGCACACGGTGGTTGGATGGAAGCCATGGTGGTAGTTGCGATTCCGACTTTGTACAAAAATACTACTATTAATGAGACATTCAGTATATACTTCTCCTCCAACATATTAGAGGTGAACACCTTTGCCAATATGCTGCCTAGTGTTCTCAATTGTGGAATTGCGGTTAACGTTGGAGAGCAGTCCAAGGCAGAACCGGTTCTTATTGTTAGAAGGGTCAGTAAAGCCATCTACTAGGACACTTGTGGAGGATGCGTGGAAGGCTTCGCCAACACGGTTGTTGAGTTCATAGTAGACAATGGAACACCAGTGCTTGGGTTCTTCATAAGCAACTGCTTGCACATCAACTCCTCGGTTGCTGATTTCTGGGGGCATTGGTGGAGCCATCATGTTAGTGTCCATTGGCTGGGACCCATCCTGCGTCATCTGATCTTCGGGTGGCATGTACGCAGGGGGAGTAGTATCCGCTGGAATCTGAAATGGACTTCCGGGATCGGAGCTGGTGGGGGAGTGAGGATAGGTCTGCCACTACCAGGAGAGTTGGGATAGCTGCTGTTGGGCGAGTGTGGGAATGGGTGGCTGTTTGACTGCTGGAAGGAATTTGGGAACGTAGCGTTGTGAGGCATGTGTGGTTCATTTTGCTCCAGGTTGCGGAACTGAGCAAGAAGACTGTGTTACGGGTTGTACTCGCTGTGCCGTGGAACCAAAACTGGTGGAAGAACTTGTGTCCAGTGCAGATCCCTCTGATACCGTAGTGAGGAACGCTGACTTCGTGAAGTAATGAAACGTTATTGAAATGTGAAACGCGTTGTTTTCGTTCGGTGCCAAAGCCTTGCCTCTTTTCATTGTGGTCATCCCCCTGTGAGAACGTCTACTATTTACTTTTCTCTGCTTGAGAAAGGCACCAGTTGCCAAAAGCAATAAATACACATAACTGAACAACAGAGCCTCCTGCAACCCCTTCGGAGTGGTGGGGGGAGGGGAATACTACTCTACTCCTCATCACTTGTGGCGCTGATAAGAAATCACTGAGAGAACACCTGCTGCGATTCTTGGCCCTGTCCCTCCTCGAAGTTTCAGAGGGCCCAAGGGATGTCCACTGATGAGACAGTGATGGAGGAGAGGGGCGGGGGATGCCTCCGGGATCACCCACTCCAAGGAAGAGCTACAACCACCTGCCGCAGCTCCTGTATTGTCCCCCAAGGCCGTGGGAACTGCTGCAAGAGACTCACAAGCACTGGCGCCTGCCCCGAAGACCTCGACTGCCCTGGTATTCGCTCACCATAGCCGCACTGCTAGAATGGACCTCCACGACCAAGTGCCCCAATTCACTCACAGGCTGCAATGCTACCCTCCATTTATATAAAACACATGGCAAAGTCCAGTGCCCTCCTGCGTGCCCCGTGGGGCAATAAAGAAGACTGTTGTGCTAGTGCCGACAGCGCACAGACGCTGCACTACAGTCGTGTAAACACACGGCAGGGCACACTAGTGGCCGAGTTCCACACATTACATACACCACTTATAAGGCGCGTCTTGCAAAACGGGACTGTTTCTAGGCACATGCAATGGCAATTACAGGCAAACGAACAGAGGGCGCGCCCGTCAAAGCTTAGGATCCACAAGGAGGCAGAATTACACCCAGACCCAAGTGTCAGCTTTCTGCACATGCGCTTAGAAAGGCAGACTGGCACTCACTGTTTTTCAAGGCTTTGATCTTGGTCACAAGCTTCTGCGTGGTCGCCACATCCCTGCTCTTCATTGCCTGGATCAGCACCTGCTCCCACTCCATCCCACATGATCCGGGCCTTGCTCCAAGGCCGGAAGTGTCCTGCGGTTAGCTTGCCTCCTTCACCCCGATCACAGCATCATCAGCAAAAATGTCCCGTAGAAGGGAACAGAGCAGGGGCAGCTCGCTGGAAAAAACCAAAGAAACTCCACGGAATACAAAATAAATAAAAGACAAAAAACACACTATGAAGGTTTCTCTGGGTTTTGTTGTATTGTTTAAGAGAGCAGCTACCGTGTTGCGCGCCAAATCACTCCAGTGCATTTGGGCGTGTTGCCTGGTTGCTAGGGACGCTCGACGGGGCTGCAGGAGGAACGGAGCAAGCACTCGCCATGTTGTTGTGTTTTCGCTGTAAGCCCTGTCCTTTTCAGACTGGGGGGCGTGTTTTTCTAGAGGAAGAAAGAAAAAACACGCCTCTCAATGGAAAAGGACAGGGTTTACAGTGAAAACACAACGTCGGAGAGACCTCTTCTCCAATGGCTGGCCGCTGTTTAGGAGGCCAGCCAATGGAGAAGAGGGGCGGGTTCAAGCCCCAATACTAGAGACATAAGATCTCGTGAGCGAGACTGCGCACGCGCAGCCTACGCAGGCCGAGACCTAAAAAAGGAGGATCATTAGCTTAGCTTATAGGGTCGGTCACCTCAATGTTCTCCACCTCAATCAGAGTCTTCTTTGGAGCCTCACCTGAAGAACCTCCCTGTACAGTGTTGCTGCCTCTTCCGGGGGACATCTTGGCTTCTTTGTCGGCTTCTCCACCAGGCCTAATGCCACTCCTTGCTCTGGTACCTGTTTAGAGTGATGTAGAATACTTGACACAAGGTGCCAACCCACCACAGTTCCTACATGCCATGATGGTGATCTTCAGCACTGTGGCAGCCCCCTCTGTGCCTGTGACCCCAAGGTTTCTTTCAAGATACCACTGGTGGGTTAGCCCTCTGTGCTATTCGACCCCAGATCTTTCAAGGCACACATCCTTTGATGGCAGGAGCCACACTGGCTTGAAGCAACCAGTTGGTCACTCCTCCACTAGTGTAGATTCCAGAGCCATCACTGGTACAAGCTCCTCCCCAGGAACAGGCCCCAAAAGCTATAGCAAATCCGATGAGATCCAGGATGGGAGGCACAAAGATTGGCTGGAGAGGTCAGGAACAAGGAAGAATGCCAGTTTGGTCCAAAGCCAAATCAACGCCACATTAATGGTATTGCATAAAGAAAAAAAATAGTCCCTTTGGGATAAAGGAGACCACTTCCTCGGCAACCATACATATCCATCACTAAATTGCATTCTCTTCTAAGAGAGGTAATGGCAATGAGGAAAGCTGTTTTCCACATGAGGAATTGCAGTTCACACTTATGTAAAGGCTCAAAAGGAGGTCCCATGAGTCTTGTAAGAACAACGTTTAGGTTCCATACTGGAGAAGGTGGCAACTTGGGAGGGATAATTCTTTTTAATCTTTCCATAAAAGCTTTAATTGCAGGCACTCTGAAAAGAGACCGATGTTGTCTATTTTGTAAATATGCTGCAATTGCTGCAAGGTGTAGGCGTATGGATGAATATGCCAAGTTACACCTTTTTACATGTAAAAGGTAGCAAATGATATTCTGGATGGAAGCATCCAGGGGATCAATTTGGTTATTATTGCAGTATATGGCAAATCTTTTCCATTTAGCAACATAGCAAGCTCTGGTAGTAGGTCTCCTGGCCTCTTTAATAATGTTCATACAGTCTGGTGGTAGGTTAAGATAACCAAACTCTAAGACTTTAGGAGCCATATCGCCAAATTCAGTTGATTTGGGTCTGGATGTTGGCTGTCTCCATGGTTCTGCGTTAGCAGGGATAGAGTCAGTCGTAGCTTTTGGTGTGGAACTAGAGATAGTTCTAGCAGTGTGGTGAACCACGGTTGACGTGCCCATGTGGGAGCTACTAGGATTAGTTTGAGAGACCGTTGTCTGAGCTTGCGTACTACTAATGGTATTAGTGGTATTGGCGGAAAAGTGTACGCAAATCTGCCGGACCAGTTCATCCATATCGCATTGCACTTGGACAGCGGGTGTGGAAACCTGGCGGCGAAGGTTGGGCATTTTGCGTTTTCGTGTCTGGCGAACAGATCTATGTCTGGATGACCCCACTTGCGAAAGAATGGTTGAAGAACCTGCGGATGTAGTTCCCATTCGTGAATTTGTTGTGTCTGCCGACTCAACAGATCTGCTATCTGATTGTGAACTCGAAGGTGCTCTGCCAACAGATATATGTTCTGTGGAATGGCCCATCTCCAAATGTTCTGTGCGAGCTGGGACAGTTGTAGAGAGTGTTTCCCTCCCTGTTTTTGTATATAATACATGGCTATCATGTTGTCGGTCCGGATCAAGACAGCTTTGTTCTGCACTAGTACTTGGAAAGTTTTGAGTGCTAAGAATATTGCTAGTAGCTCTAGATGGTTGATATGAAAAATTTTTGTTGACTGTTCCATTGTCCTTGAGTTGTATGATGTAGGAGATGGGCTCCCCGTCCTTTGAGGGATGCGTCTGTTGTGAGCACTAGTTGTGGAACAGGTTTGAGGAACGGCCGCTCTTTTGTCAAGTTTTTGGTGTTCCACCACAGCAGAGAGCGATGTGTGCGGCTGTCTACCAACACCAGGTCTGTTAGTTGACCTTGAGCCTGGTTCCACTGTTGTGCTAGACATTCCTGTAACGGACGCATCTGTAGTCTTGCATATGGCACAATGAAGATGCAAGATGCCATCATGCCTATTAGTCTACTGAACACTCTGGCTTGCAGAGATTGTTGCTGTTGAAAGGCTGTGACTAAGGCTTGAATGCTCTGTATCCTTGCTGGACTGGGATACGCTAGAGCCGTACACGTGTTTATTGTAGCCCCTAGATACTTATGTATGTGAGAGGGCTGCAGGTGCGACTTGGCGTAGTTGATTGTGAACCCTAAGTTGTGCAATGTTTGAATTGTCCGCTGTGTGTGTGTTGAACACACTGATTGGATGACTTGGCTTTTATGAGCCAATCGTCTAGATAGGGGAAGACATGTATTTGTTGTCTCCTGTGTTGCTACTACTGCTAGGCATTTTGTGAATACTCGTGGTGCTGTTGTCACTCCGAATGGAAGGACTTTTAACTGATAATGTTGTCCTTCCAGTACAAACCTTAGATACTTTCTGTAAGCAGGATATATAGGAATGTGAAAGTAGGCATCCTTCAGGTCTAGTGTTGTGAGGAAATCGCCTTGTTGCAGCAGTGGGAGCACTTGTAAAGTGATCATATGAAAATGATCTGATTGTATGTAAATGATTGAGGGGCCTGAGGTCGAGAATTGGTCTTAGTGTCCCGTCCTTCTTGGGAATTAGAAAATACAGCGAGTAAACCCCTGTTCCTTGTTCTTGTAAAGGAACAATTTGTATTGTGTCTTTTTGTAGAAGTGACAGAACTTCTTGTTTGAGCAGAGTAAGGTGTTCTGTAGGCATTGGACGTTGCCTGGGCGGTATGTGTGGAGGGGTTGCTGTAAGTTCTAAGCAGTAGCCATACTGGATAATCTGTCTTACCCCACTTGTCTGTTGTGATGGAGTTCCAGACAGGCAGGAATTGCGTTAATCTGCCCCCCACAGGAGTGGAATGCTGTTGGGGGAGCAGAGGGAAGTCACTGTTTTGTGGCAGAAGAGGTTTGATTACTGTTACCCCGACCTCTTCCTTTGTTGTTATTCCCTCTATATCCTCCTCTAAAATATCCCTTGTTAGAGGATGTTTGTGTGTTGGATTTGAAGGACGTTGTATTGTCTGCACCAGTTTGTTTGGAGCCCCCTCTATAGAAGGAGCGACAAAAGGAACCTCTAGTTTGTGTGGACTGTAAAGCGCCCATAGATTTGGCAGTGTCTGTATCCTTCTTCATTTTTTCAAGTGCTGTGTCTACTTCTGGTCCCAATAATTTGTTTTGATTAAATGGTTGATTTAAAATGGAGTTTTGTACTTCCTGTTTAAACCCGAAAATGCGTAGCCACGCATGTCTTCGAAGTACGACACTAGTATTTACATCTCTAAATGCAGTATCTGCTACATCTAGTGCGCACTTGATTGAGACATTAGAAATAAGCTTGCCATCTTCTATAAGATCATTTGCCTGTGTTTTATATTGGTCAGGTAGATAATCTAGCAGTTTCTCTAACTGATCATAATGAGCCCTATCATATCGGGAAAGGAGGGCTTGTGTATTAGCTATACGCCATATGTTGGTAGCTTGCGCAGCTATTCTTTTGCCTGAGGCATCTATGACCTTGGATTCTTTGTCTGGTGGGGGTGCCTCACCGGAAGTTTGTGAGTTTGCTCTCTTCCTAGCATTTGACACAACTAGTGAATCTAATGGTAGTTGTCCTTTAATGTAGGTCGGATCTGTAGGTGCAGTACTATATTTTTTCTCAATTCTAGGGTTCAAAATCCTAGTACGTACAGGATCTTTAAAAATGTCTGGAGCATGTTTGATGACCCATTTAATCATAGGAAGAATTTGAACAGATCTTTGCGATTGTTCAAATGTGTCCAATAGAAAATCTTCCTCTGCCTCATCAGAATGCATAGTGACCCCATGGTAAATGGCAGCTCTGTTCAATAGGTGCCCAAAACCAATGTTATCCTCTGGGGGAGAAGGTTGTGATGGGTATGACTGTGGGTCAGGAATATCTGGTGTATCCTGTAGGTTTGGGTACTCCCAGTCTATATCATCTATAGGGAATGGGAAAGGCTCATCTGTGTCTATCCCTCTTCCTAAACTATACTCCTCATCATTTTGAGGTGAGTGTGAGGATAAAGGAAGAGAATGTGAAGGAGACATCTGTGGTGAATTGTTAGGAGGAACAGGAGATGAAGGAGAAGGGAGTATAGGTGAAGAAGGGTGCATAGGGGATGTGGCAGAGTCCCTCTTCTTGGCAGGAACCACAGGTGTAGGTGTTTCATCTGCCTTCCTTTTCTTCTGTGGTGTAGTGGACACATGACCTATTGTGGAACCTTTGTCGGTGCTGATTTTTTTCGGTACCGGACGAGGTTGCGGTTTGTCTTTTAGCCTTAGGAGTTGTTACAGTGTCCTTTGGCATAGTTTTCGGCACTGAAGGTGTTGTTTTCGGTGTCGTAGGCTGTTTGGAGGGCTTTGCCCCGTCGGAATCAGGCCTTGTCTGTTTCGGCACCGAAGACGGTATGTCTTCAGAGTGGAAGCTGGTCTCGTCGGCTTCGAGGCGTCGCACGCTGGCTTCGTACCCTTGTCTTTAGAAGTCGATGGTTTCGGAGCCGAGACTTGTTTCTGTGCCGAAGGAGCTGGTGGGATCGGCACGTGTGGCTTGCTCGGTACTGAGCTACCGGAAGGCTTAGTTATTTTCTTCGGAGCCGGGCTCGATGGCGGGGCTGTCGAAGTGGTTTTTCGGTCACGACTGGGCTCCGGAGGTGGAATGTTGACCTTTGGTCTGGGTGCTGTGTGTGGTGCAGGGGCAGTAGTACTCACGCGCTGACCCGATGGTATGGAGTCATCTGAGTCGTCTGCCTCTGATACGATTTGGAGATCAGAATCTTCTTCAGGTACGAGCGGAACCTCCTCGTCGAAGATGTCCACCGGTTCCGGAGCTGATCTCTGCATGTCGTGACGACGGGCCCTCCGATCTCTGATGGTTTTCTTGGATCGAAAGGGCGTGCAAGCTGTACAGCTGGATTCGTCGTGTTCTGGCGATAAGCAGAAATTGCAGAGCTCGTGATGGTCATTGCGTGGAAACTTTGCTCCACACCCGGGGCATTTCTTGAATAGCGTCCTTTCCATGAGGTGTAGGCCTCACGGTGTGGATAGGCCCAATGGCCCGCGTCAACGACTGGAATCGAGCTGACGGAGTCGAGACGATGTTAGTCGGTATCGAAATTAGTTTGGAGAGTTTTGGGAAGTTTTTTGTGCTTCAAAGTGCTGGGAAAGTATATTTCTAGCCGGAGCAGAAAACTTTCATCCGAACCCAGTGGCAGAAAAAAACAATCTGGAGCTGATGCCCATGCGCACTATCGTCCAAGGGAGGAGTCCCCTATCTCATGACTACAAAGACTTCTTCCAAGACGACAACAACATGCAATCATCCGAGCCCAACACCAGGTGGCGATCTAATGCTAAGTGTACAACTCTGCAGCTCTACATGCCAAGAACAGATGCATACTGGTAAGTAGCATTTTCCGTTCGAGGCATATGGGCTGCAGACTACACACTATTGCATTAGATCACCATCTGGTGGTGGGCCTGGATGATTACACTTTGTTGTTGTCTTAGAAGAGTCTTTGTCTGTTGGATGACTCCTCCCTTAGATCGTAGTGCGCATGGGCATCGAATCCATCTTCAGATTGTTTTTTTCTGCCATCGGGCTCGGATGTGTTCATCGTTCGGTCCCGTTACCGATCTCTTTTCGAATTCATAAATCAATCATAATACCATCGGCATCGTCTTTGACAGTGATTCTGGTTACCCGTGTCAAAGAAAGGCTTCACTTCTCGATTCCAGCGTTCGTCTGGGGCGTCTGGCCCAACTGCGCCATTGGGCCTTTGGCTCATGGAAAGAACACCCTCAAGAAGTGCCCTCGGTGTGGACACAAATTCCCTCACACCGATCTTCATGAGGTTTGCAATCTGTGCTTATCTCCAGAGCACGAGAGTCGAGACTGAGTCCTGTGCTTCGTTCCGGTCCAAGAAAACCATCAGGGACGGTCGAGCTCGAAGAGTAATGGCGCAGTCATCTTCATCGACACCAGACCTCATCATAAAAGAGGCTCCGTTTGAAGTAGACGCCGAAGAACAGCAGCACGAAGACATCGATTCTGAAGCAGAGGTTTCAGCTTCTGGAGCAGAGGATCAATCCGAAGATGACTATCTTCCAGCTGGTCAACAGGTCGTGAGTACAAGCACCAACCCTGTTCACCCCACCATACCGGGACAGGCTTCGGTTCCACCTCCACCTTCGGGTCCAGGTGCACACCGATCAAAACCTTCCGACGCCCCACCTTCTGGCTCGGCAGCGAAGAATATAAAAAAGCCTCCAGTCAACTCGGGCTCGAGTCAGTCTGTCGGTCCCTTAAAGCAAAAGGTCCTTAAGCCAAAATTAACTCCGGCACTAAAATATCCATCGGTACCGAAAGCGGTCGAGCCGAAAGCAAGTTCGGCACCGAAAGAGGTTCCCAAAGCTACCGAACCAAAAACCAATCTGGTGGACCCGAAGGCTGTTCTGGTACCGAAACATACTTCGGCTCCGAGGGTAGATGAGTCAAAACGTACCCCGGGAGCAAAAATTTCAGATCCAAAGAGCACGGATCCTAAGAAAAAAACAAGATAACAAGTCTTAGGAACCAAAACCAAAACCTGCTCCAAAAACAATAGAAACTGTCAAAACTAAGTATTTCGGCCCCAAACAAAATAAATCGGCGCCTAAAAAGGATTTTCCAGTACAAGAGCTTTTCCAACCTGACCGAAAGCAAAAGACTCTTCATATTAATCCAAAGACTGGACATATCACTACAGTGCCTGAAAAGAGGAAAATGGACTATCCTAAACCACCGCCTGTTCCTCTAAAAAAGCATGCTCAAACTTCCCCCATAAGGATTCCTTCACCAGAAGTAGAAATACCAATAGATATTTCTCCTGTACATTCACCATCGAGGATAGCTACTCACTGGAGGTAGAGAGTGAACATCACACAGACGACATTAATGACCCAGATGATATTCCTGGGCCATCAGGTGACCCATGGGAAGATTATAATGCACCAGATGCACCAGATCTGCCACAAGACAATGCATACCCATCTAGACCAATCTCCCCCAGATGACACTATTGGGTTTACGCAGCTCATTCATAGAGCATCCATTTTCCATGGAGTAGAATTGCACACCGATCCAGTGGAAGAAGACTTCCTAATGGACACACTACTGTAGTCACATAAGACCACAACCACACTTCCAATACTTAGTGGAGTGGTAAGACATGCAACCGAAATATTTAAAGACCCAGTGAGAGCCAGGGTAATTAACCCCAGACTAGAAAAAAAGTACAAAGCGTCTCCAACTGATCAAGCATACATTAAAGGACAGTTACCATTCGACTCACTAGTAGTGTCAAATGCGAGAAAAAGAGCTAACTCGCAGACAACAGAGGATGCTCCACCCCTGACAAAGTCTTAGCTTTAAGATGCTTCAGGAAAACGCACCATCTCACAAGCAGCCAATGTCTGGAGGATTGCTAACACTCAAGCTTTGTTGGCAAGATATGATAGAGCTCATTATGATGAGTTAGAGTCGCTCATGCGACATTTGCCAGAACAATATAAAACCAGGGCTTCTGACCTAATACAGGAAGGCAAGGTTATTACAAATACCTCCATACGCTGTGCACTAGACACTGCAGACGCAGCCTCTAGAGCAATAAATAGTGGAGGTACTGTTGCGTAGACATTCATGGCTACGCATCTCTGGGTTCAAACCAGAATTACAAGCCAGTATCTTAAACCAACCATTTGACCAGCAACACCTTTTCGGTCCAACAGTCGATAGTGCACTAGAAAAGATGAAGAAAGATAGATACAGCAAAATCCATGGGAGCTTTACAAACGCAAGCCCATAGACCATCTTTTCGCCGCTCCTCATATAGGGGCGCCTCTAAGGGTTTCCATCTGACAATAACTCCTTCTTACAAAGCGCCCAAGCAAACCTCGCCCAGTAAGAGATATTATAGCGGAGGGTATATAGGAAACAACAATAAGGGCAGGGGTAGAGGAAACAATCGCAACGCTTCTACTCCCAAACAGTGACTTCCCTTCCCTCCCCCCAGACCATTCCATTCCTGTCGGGGGGACGTTACAACAGTTCCTACCTGTTTGGAACTCCATCACCACAGACAGGTGGGTAAGACCAATAATTCAGTCAGGTTATTGCCTGGAGCTCACTTCCACTCCTCCAACAATACCACCCAGACAACGTCCCATGTCACAGGAACACCTCGTACTACTAAGACAAGAGGTGGCATCTCTACTGCAAAAGAATGCAATAGAACCAGTCCCAAAACAACATCAAAACATAGGAGTTTATTTTCTATACTTTCTCATACCCAAAAAGGACGGGTCCCTCAGACCTATTTTAGATCTAAGGCCCCTAAACCTGTACATACAATCAGACCACTTTCATATGGTCACACTACAACAGGTTCTACCGTTGCTAAAGAAAGGCGACTTCCTTGCCACATTAGATCTCAAGGACGCCTACTTCCACATTCCCATCCATCAATCGCACAAAGTACCTACGGTTTATACTAGAAGGTCAACACTACCAATTCAAGGTACTCCCTTTTGGAGTAATTACAGCACCTCGAGTGTTCACCAAGTGTCTAGCAGTAGTAGCAGCACACTTAAGAAGGGACAACATTCATGTCTTCCCATATCTGGACGACTGGTTAATAAAATCCAAGTCATACAACCAATGTGTACAGCACACGCATCAAACGATATGCCTGCTACACAAACTGGGATTCACAGTAAATCAAAAGAAGTCTCATCTCCAACCGTCCCTGTCTCAGCAGTATCTAGGTGCCACAATAGATACCTCCAAGGCAATAGCGTACCCCAACCCAACACGAATACAAAATATGCAGGATCTTATCAAAAGATTCCAGACACAACACTCACTACCAGCTTGAGTGTTCATGCAACTAATAGGAATGATGGCATCTTGCATTTTCATAGTACCATACTCAAGACTACAAATGCGCCCCATACAAGAGTGCTTGGCAAGTCAGTGGAATCAGGCTCAGCAACAAATAACAGATCTGATGGTGGTAGACGACCGAACATATCGCTCTCTGCACTGGTGGAACACCAAAAACCTTTCCAAGGGCCGGCCGTTTATAGAAATTGTTCCACAAATGATACTAACCGGACGCATCTAACAGGATGGGGAGCGCATTTACAAAGACACACAGTACAGGGTACATGGACACTGCAACAAAAACTACTCCACATAAATCATCTGGAGTTACAAGCGATTTTTCTAGTTCTAAAATCGTTTCAGCATTACTTATGGAACAAAGCTGTACTAGTCCGGACGAACAATATGACAGCAATGTACTACATCCAAAAACACTCCCTACAGCTCTCCCGGCTGGCGCAGAGCATATGGAGGTGGGCCATTCCTCTGAAAACATTTCTGTTAGCAGAACATCTACCAGGATTTCACAATCAAGTTGCAAATCTGTTAAGTCGTCAGTCAACAGATACACGAATGGGAACTTTATCATCAAGTTCTTCAGCCATTTTTTCAAAAGTGGGGTCAACCAGAGATAGATCTGTTTGCTACACACCACAACTCTAAATGCCCCAGCTTCGCCGCCAGATACCCACACCCATTATCCAAAGGCAATGCGGTATGGATGAACTGGTCAAACAAATTTGCCTTCGCTTTTCCACCTCTCCCACTAATTCCATTAGTGGTACGCAAGCTACACCAACATTCTCTCACATTGATTCTCATAGCACCAACGTGGGCAAGACAACCCTGGTACACCACGCTACTGGAGCTCTCAGTAGTGAGACACCACAAATTAAAACTCTCCCCACATCTACTTATACAGAACCATGGAGAGATTATGCATCCAGACCCAATGCAGCTCAATCTAGCGATTTGGCTCCTCAGGTATTAGAATTTGGATATCTAAATTTACTGCATGAATGTCATAAAAGAAGCAAGACGCCCTACCACTAGAGCATGTTATGCAGCAAAGTGGAAAAGGTTTGTTGTATATTGTACAAATAACAACATCAACCCCATATGTTTCCATATAAAACATCATATGCTACCTGTTACATCTGCAAAGATCTAACTTAGCGTACTACTCAATCAGGTTACATCTTGCTGCTATAGCAGCATATCTTTAAAACAGACAACATTTGTCATTGTTTAGAGTACCTGCAATCAAAGCGTTTATGGAAGGACTCAAAAGAATAATTCCTCCCAAAATACCACCCTTTCCAGTGTGGAATTTAAATATTGTTCTCATAAAACTTATGGGTCCTCCTTTCGAACCATTACATAAGTGTGAATTACAGGTCCTTACATGGAAAGTTGATTTTTTAGTAGCTGTTACCTCACTTAAAAGAGTAAGTGAGATCCAGGCATTAACAATTCAAGAACCATTTATACAACTTCATCACAATAAAGTGGTTCTTAAAACAAATCCAAAGTTTCAGCCAAAGGTCATTTCACCTTTTCACCTCAACCAATCTATTGAGTTGCCAGTATTTTTTCTCAAACCGCAAACAGTTGCAGAAAGAGCTCTACATACATTAGATGTAAAAAGAGCGCTTCTCTACTACATTGATAGGACAAAACTATTTCATAAAACTAAACAACTGTCTGTGTCCTTTTCTCCTCCACATAAGGGCAATCCTATTTAAAAATCAGGCATTGCTAGATGGATTGTTAAGTGCATTCAAATGTGTTACCAAAAAGCTAAACGCACTCTATCCATTCCCCCTAGGGCTCATTCTACCCATAAGTTAGGGGCATCTATGGCATTCCTAGGAAATATACCATTAGATGACATCTGTAGAGCAGCTACATGGTCTACTTCGCATACATTTACAAAACACTACTGTGTAGATGTGCAGGCAAAACAACAAGCAAGTGGGGGCCAGGCTCTACTCAAGACATTATTTCAAACTACTGCAACAGATGCGGGTGGTCGCCGCTAAGGGAGAAACTGCTGTGCAATCTATGCAAAGTGTACAATCTGCAGCTCACATGCCTCGAACGGAAAATGCTACTTACCACTATGCATCTGTTCTTGGCATGTAGGGCTGCAGAACCACACACGCCCACCCTCCTCCCCGGCTACCTGTATCTGTTCAAGTATTATCTTATTTAGATACACAACACATGGTCATCTTTATCTGTACTCCTACATTCCCCATCATTTGGCCAATGGTGAAAACAATCTGAAGATGGAGTCGATGGCCATGCGCACTACGATGTAAGAGAGGAGTCATCCAACAGACAAAGACTCTTCCAAGACAACAACAAAGTGTAATGATCCGGGCCCACCACCAGATTTTGATCTAATGCAATAGTGTGTGGTTCTGCAGCCCTACAGGCCAAGAACAGATGCATACTGGTAAGTAGCATTTTCCTTTGCAAACCTGTATTGTAGAAAGGTGCTCCAAAAAAAATAGTGCAGTGAAAGCGAAGTGAGTGAATTAAAGTGTGCAAGTGATATACAGAAGGTATATGTACATGACTTGTGGCTGATATGGATGCAATTATTAACACCACGCTCTATCAGAGGATTATGTTCCACATCATATTAAAAACTGTCCTCTAGTATCTTTGTCAATGTTTCAACCCTGTTTCTTTACCCATATCGGGGTCATCATTAGGACGGACATGGCTTTTGGAAGCACCCAAATGCTGTGGTAATTTTTACTTAAGCTCTTAATGTTGTGGTGTCAGGTATTTCATTCCACCAACCAGCGTCCGTAATGTGCACCGGCCAGCTTGGCAAGGCTTACTATTTCAAAATTCTGAATGATGCAAAATAATTTTTAACACAACCACCGTCAAACAATCAATGTGTCTAAGGATGCAATATAGTTTAATAACTCATCCACTGTCAAGGGATCAATGTGTCTATATGACAAAGCACCACTGGGAAATGATTGGTATTCAAGGAGCTGCAGCTCACTGCCATCTTACGATCGGGCCTTGGTCGCAGGGTTATTGGGCTGCCCCTTTTTTTACTTTTTACATTAATGGTACTGGCAGATAACTGATGACCTCTTTGGGTCAGATTCAGACTATATTCAGATTTCGGAAGTAATACACTATGGAGATACCTCAGTGAGGTGAAGGCTTGTTTCTTTTTGCACCCTCTGATACGGGGAAAGGGGTCTACTTGGCACTACAAAACACCTGAGGTCTTTATCTCCCCGGAAACAGATGGTTTCTCAATCAGTGCTGGAATCTCCTTAAGGTAACCACCTTCCATGCAGGCCTGAGGAAGGCAGTGAAAGTTTCAGATCTGCCTCTACCCACAGTAGAGGCTAGATCCAGCACTGTCGCAGATGTACTACAGCCTGCTTTGGCCATGTTCAGTAAGGCCTTGTAATGAGGCCATATTCGACCACATCAAGGTGGCTTAGAACAAACAGACTAATTGCCTGCTGGTTCAGTTCATTCCAGCTCTGAGGGAACCAGCCATTTTTGTCAGCCCAACCTGCTGGTCTGTCGCCGGCACTGTGGTTCAGTCGTAGAGCCAGGTCTTGAGGTCCTTCCTGAATTGAGGCAGTGACCGTCATTGCCTGAGGTGGAGAGGTCTTTGCTGCGAGGTAGAAGGATCTTTCCCCGGCTGTGGTCTTGCGGGTACATAGGATGGCAGCCAGGGCCAGTTGGGCAGAGCTGAGGTCTTTGGTGGGTGCGTGGAATGCGAGGCGGTGATTAAGGTATGTTTTGTAGTTTCTGGGTGTTGCCGGCACAGTGTGTGTTGCCGAAGTCCAGTCTGCTGCTGTTGAGTGCGTGGGTGACCATTTTTCCAAACTCGGGGATCCACATGAAGATCTTTCTGAGCTGGCCGTAGCGTGTGGAAGCATTATGATGTGACGGCATTGATATGGTGGTTTATACTGAGCAAGGTGTCCAAGATGATGCCAAGATTTTGTGCGTGGTGTGTGGGGGGATGGGGTCTAAGATCTGTGGGCCACCAGGAGTCGTCCCAACCAGAGGGGGTTGAGCACAGGGTGAGGACTTCAGTCTTCTCTGAGTTTAGCTTCAGGCAGCAGGTCCTCATCCAGGTGGCGACAGCCCTCATCCTGTTGTTGAAGTTGTTCTTGGTGACTGTGGGTTAGTTGGTGAGGGAGAGTATCATCTGGGTGTCGGCGTTGGAGATTGTTGAGTCTGTGGTTCTTGATGATGGCTGCATTCGGGGCTATGTAGGTGTTGAAGAGAGTGGGGCTCCGGAAGGAGCCTTGAGGCACTCTGCAGCTGATCTCTGTGGGTTCAGAGAGGAACGGTGGTAGCCTGACTCTGTGTTCGGCCGGTGAAGGAGAAAATACATTCTGAGGCTTTTTCGCAGATGCCGGCGTTGCGGAGTCTTGTGCATCGGGTGTGGTGGGAGACTATCTAAAGAGTCGCTACTCAGAGGTGATCAGAGATGGCCAGGACTCCTCCAGGTAAATCATCAAATCGGAGCAGACCTGGGCACAGACTGTCTTCATTGGCTATAGATAAGCCCATGGCCCTCGCCACCGACAGATATGGCGGAGGTCCATCAGCTTCTTTGGAGACATGCAGCCGAGTCTCATGGATATGGCAACGTTCGGTGACAAATCCAACTCCGCCGTGGAGAGGTTCAAGGTGGTTTGAGCAACTGGCTGATACTTGGCACTGGCATACCCAGCCTGAGATTACAGACCATGCCAAAAGTTTAGGGGCAATTTGAAAGGTTCCTCTTTTGCCGAAGCTAGTACTTACACCCTATCTCTGAGCTGAACCGATTTCTTGGGCAATACAGAGGCATCGTTAAAGGTAGATAGACCCAACAACCCTTCTTTTACTTGGCCTCTCCTGCACCACATGGAAAGCTTCTTTAGTAACCCACTCGAGGGAACATAGAGAGCGAGTTGGAGGGAGAGTATCATCTTTTCTACTAACCTGGCCGCCCATTATAATGGACCAGTGGGTTTTGCAGAGTTTAGAAAGGGAATCGAAAATTCCCTGCATACCAACCACCCCCCCCCCCCCCCCCCCACACACACACTTTCCACCCACCTCAAATCTGATTCACTTCACTTAGATGTTCACTTTCAGATTCTGTAGTAGGAGATGGCAGCCCTGTTGCGAAAAGGAACAGCGGTGTTGGTCTAAGAGCATGATATTGGTCGGGGGGTGGGGGGGGAGCTACTCCTGGGACTTCTGGTGTCCAAGGTGGACTGCGTACTGCATTGGATTCTAGACTTCAGGAGCTTGAACTTTTACATTTGCAAAGAAAAGTTTAAGATGGTATCCCCGATTGTTTTTTTTTTTTTGCCAATGGAAGCGGAAAACTGAATGGTGTCCCTCTATTTACAGAATGCATGTTTTCACATTCCAATCCTGCCATCACACCGGAGGTGCCTGCTTTTCCTAGCAGTTTCCACCCAATAGTAGTTTGCTGTTCTTCCATTTGGACTGATATTAGCACTCTGCGTCTTCACCAGGGTGATGGGTGTGGTTGTGACACATCTTTGAATATCGGGGAGGTCAGTATTCCGGTACCTAGATGTTTGGCTGCTCAAGGCTGGCTTTGTGTTGAATCACCAGAAAGCCACAGCACCCCTTCTGTTCAACTTGGTCTTTTCCGTTAATCTGCCCAATATGCACTTAGAGCCCGCTCAATACCTCCGGGCCATAGGGACATGTCCTATCGAACTTTCCCTCAGGGTCCAAGGAAGGTGAGATATGATCCTGTTCTTTCAGGAGGTAGTTTGAATTCCAGTCCTGAAAGTTTGACATCTGCTAGGTCTTTTGGCTGCCTGTATTCTGCTGGTCACGCATGCACATTGGCAAATACGGGATCTCTAGTGGTGCCTCTGTTTGCAGTGGTTCCAACATGGAGATGATCCGTTGAACGTCGGCAGAATTCCCTGGACACTGCGAGGGATTTCCTGTGGCGGACAGTAGAGGAGAACCTGAAAAAGGGAAGCCCTTGTGCTCATTCCAAACAGTGGCCACTGTACTGTTGCATTAGAGTAGGGTGTGCATCTGGAGGAACTGGAGATCAAGGGACTCGCCTCTGTAGGAGCAGGTATTGCACTCAAGCCTGCCCTAGCTGTAGGTGTTGTTTGACCCTGAAAGCTTTCCTGCCCTACCTCTGCAGTTAGTCCATACAGTTCTTGACAGACAATGTGACTGATGTGATAAGTCAACAAGCAGGGATGCACTGGGTTCCCAACCGCTCGCTGAGGATCTCTGGGCCAGGGCCCAAGCGTACGGTTTCTGGCTGGTAGCGAACTGTGGCAGATTCTCTGAACACCAGAGCAGACGGCCTGAGTTGGTGTCATTTTACTGACCATGTGACCACTTCATCCTGAAGAGGTCCAGACCATCTTCTACCTAAGGGGTACTCCATTTTCCATTGTGGGGAGCTTTGGAGACCGTGTCTTGGTTGAGGTGGAATTTAATGCTTCAATACGTTAATACGCATCCCATTTATCTTAATTATTTGCATGTTGAAGAAATTGTCCAAGACTGGGACCAAGTCATGCTAATTAACCCCCGCAGTGGCCAAGGAGGGTGTGGGATTCGGACCTGCTGTGTCCTCCACTCCAAATGCCTTTGACTGTGAGAGAAGGTCCACTTTAAAACTGACATGTTCTGCACCCCAGCCACCAAGGCCATCATCATCTTCCTGGGAAATTGAGCATGGACAGGCTCCCTGTGCCTTCCATTAGAGATGGTAGTTTTCCGTTCAGCTTGCAGCCCCTACACAAAGTCTTGTGTATGCCAGACGCTGCCTGATGTGCAAAGGAAAATGTAGATCCCGTTAAAGAATACCGTTCAGATGTGTTGCGGCTCTCATCCTTTAGCCCAGCACGACTCTATGATGAGCACTGTTAAAATTACTTCTGAAGAAGTCTTCTAGTCCCAGATTCCTCACCTTTTTGAATATTCCCCAGGAATCTAACTGGATCAGGAAATGTTTAGGCAGTACCACAGCACGCTGTCGGGGGACGCTGAGCAGCTCTTATACAGGTACCACCCATGCACAATGTCAGTTTCTTTCTTTCCATGCCACCAGACGTGAATCCGAAGAACCCCTCATGGCTCCTGGATATTTACCTCAAATATTTTTTCTTAAAGGTGCAAGGGATGTGCCCTCCCCCCCCCACCCCCCCCTAAATAAAAACAAGAGGTTTTAAGCCCTGTAGAGACTGTTGCAAACAAATGTCTGTGGTCAGTCCCCACCAGGTGTGTGAGATGGGGGGGTCACAACACCAAGGCTGGCAGCGTCAGTGCGTCGTCTAACTCAAAGGTTGTAAGAGACCACAAGGTGAAACTTTGCATCGCCAAGCATTAGACCTCACATCTGGACCATTCAAAAGTATAAATCTGTGTACAAAGTTTGGTCCTGTTCCAAGCGTTGTTGAAGCAATGTCAGACGTCGGTGTTCGTCACAGTCAAAATTGTGATGTAAGTCAAAAAAGAAACACAAGAAATCGGAGCGGTATTCTGCTCTCTTGTGCTATGTGCTTGAGCGTGCAAGGGGGTGGCATTATATTTCTCAATCTCGCTCATAAATTCGACCAACTTTGAAGCCAATCCCTGGGCTGGTTCCAGCACAACTAGAGTTTGAGACCTACAGCCATGCCACATCAGATTAAAGAGTTCCGCACAACCATGATCAGATTCTTTGGATCCTTGCGGACTCTGTCACACCTTTGGGCCCCACGGAACTGAGGCCTTCCATCTGGAATGCTGCTGACAGTGGTGACCAATGCATCACTTCTGGGTTGGGGGCAATCACCTAGGAGAGGTAGAGAGCAGAGGCCTCTGATCTCCATTTCTGCTTTGTGGAGTTTAGGGCCATCGACCTGCCTTCCTTTCATCCATGAATGAAATGAAATGATAATTAAACTTATATAGCGCGTAACTACCCTGAGGCCTCGCAGCGCTTTAGCCAGGACCGTTCTGACAACAGGATAGGGTGCTAATAAGCTTTTGCAAACAGATGAGTTTTTAGTTGTCTCCTGAAAGTCAGCAGATTATTGTTCTCTCTCAGGGAAAGCGGGAGGGAGTTCCACATTCTGGAGGCGTTGTGCGAAAATGAGCGACCGCCACAGCGGGCTTTGTTTATTTTGGTCGTAGTGGCCAGGTGCAACACGCTGGATCGTAGGGCTCTAGAAGGAGAATAGGGAATGGCCAAGGGAAACATTATGGATGGGCCTGTCTTGCGAAGGTCCTTCTGAGCCAGGCACATAGATTTGAATTGTATCCTGGCTGCTACCGGAAGCCAGTGTAACTTCCTCAAGGCAGGTCTGGCCGACTGCCATCGAGGGATCTGGAAGAGCAATCGGGCTGCACAATTTTGGGTAACCTGGAGCTTATGTATTGCGGCCAGAGGGGCTCCAAGATAAAGTGCATTGCCGTAGTCCAGGCGGGAGAGGATCAGAGCCTGAACCATGATTCTCCTCGCCTGGAACAGCAATAACAGGAGGACTTTCCGGAACATTTTCATAAGTCTAAAGCAAGTAGCAGATGTCTTGGTTGCCTGGACAGTGAAGTCGAGTGATCTGTCTAACCAGACTCCTAGGCTCTTTATCTGGGGTTTAGGGGAGGGGGAAGGACCGAGACAGGGGGGCCAAATGGGGACCAGAATGGAAGGTGAAGGGTTCCCCAACAGCATAACCTCCGTCTTTTCCCCAATTAATCTAAGGCAGGAGAGCTCCATCCATCTGGCGACCGCCTCAAGACAGGTACTCAAAGTGCTAGACGACCCCTCAGCATTGTTCAATGATACCACAAGCTGAGTGTCGTCTGCATAGGTGACTATACGGACACCAAATGGATGGACAATCTGTGCGAGGGGCCTCATATAGACATTAAAAAGTGTGGGGCTCAGGGCAGAGCCCTGAGGCACCCCACAACTGAGTGGCTGTTTGGAAGAAACAACTTCTCCTTCAAAAACCTGGAAGAAGCGTTCCTCCAGGAACGAGGTGAGCCATAACAGAGCCGCGCCCGACACTCCCATGCCACTAAGACGATGTAATAATGTGGCATGGTTAACCGCGTCGAACGCGGCGCTGAGATCTAATAATATAATGGCCGCTTTTCCTCCCTGGTCTAATACGATTCTGGCCTCCTCAGTAACTGCTAATAGGGCTGTCTCCGTCCCATGTTGGGGGCGGAAGCCCGTTTGAGAAGCACAGAGCAGATCGTTAGACTCAAGATGTTCCACTAAGATGTTATTATTGTGCTTCTCAAGCAGTTTGCTCATCCATGGCAACAGAGAAATGGGGCGGAAGTTGGCTAAATTATTCTGGTCTAGATGTTTTTTTTTTTAAGAGTGCCTTGACCATTGCACATTTCCAGGATTTTGGAACAACACTTGAGGGGATTGAAGAATTTAGAACGTCCAGAATTGCTGGGCGAATTCGCTCCATGACCGAGGTAAGGACAGGTGGCGGTGCAGGGTCCTTAGGAGAGCCAGAGGTGACTTTAGGGATTATTTTGTCCAGCAAGACCGGATCTAAGAGAGTGAACTTTTCCAGTGTACATGGGGGGAGTGTGTTGGGGCTTGCTACTGTTGCAGCCTCCAGGTCAGTTAGGTCAGAGGTGAATGAGGAGTAGATGGTCTGGATTTTTTGATATTTTTGATATTTTTTTGCTATTACAGCGGGCAAGTGCCCCATCTGATGGTGTTTGTTCGGGGGGGGGGTGCGGCGTGATCAATGACTTTGCTATTCGAAAAATTTCCTTGGGGGCATTGGCGGCTAAACTAATTTTAGACTCATAAAACTGTGCTTGGGTTGCCTTAATTTCAGTTTTATAGTGCCTCTATAGTCTGTCTTCCTGCCCTGTGTGCGATCTTGTCTCCAAGACCTTTCCAATTTACGGCATGAAAGCTTCATGTTCCTCAGTCTCGGGGTGTACCAGGGGGCTACTTTTTGCCTTCTTATGCAGTGTAAGGCTTCCTTCGGGAGAACTGAGTCAAGGGTGTTATCAATCCAATTATCAAAGTTGGCACTGGCTATGTCAGGACTGGAGGACTTCGAAAGCTCACGTGCTGCAAGTGAATACCCCCACTCAGTGGAGGGGAGTTTTGACCACTTCCTGCCCAGGTATTTTTTAGGTTCCTGTGCGGAGAGAGGGGACTCTGTGATCCAGGTGATAGGTAATAGATAATGATCAGTCCATGGTAATGGAATGGGAGGTTCAGTTTTTAACATGTCAATGTTACTGAACACATGGTCCAGGAGATTACCTTTATTATGTGTTGGGAGACGACCCTTTTGAATCAAGTCAATTGCTTGAAGATTCAGCCGGAGGCTGTTGGCTGCTAAATCCTGTTGATCATCTAGATGGAGATTTAGATCACCTAAAACGGTGAAGTTGGCCGAGGTAATTGCTAGATTGGCAGTTAGGTCTGCTATATCTGATGTAAATTGACCTGGCACTCCAGGAGGTCGATAGACCAGGAGGCCCGAGAAGGAGTTTGTGGGGGATAATTCTAGGGAGAACAGTAGGCTTTCACAGGCTGGTAGGATAGTGGGGATCAGACGGCATTTGAATCTATCTCTATAGATGATAGCCAGGCCGCCTCCTCTACCCTTATTACGATCGAGTCTCTTGATAGTATATCCTTGTGGGGTCGCCCATACAGTAGCAGGGTCAGCCTCCATATGGAGCCATGTTTCCGTCAAAAAGAATATGTCAGGGTCAAGCTCCTCGATTAGAAGAGCCAGCTCGGTGTGGTGTTTAGGCAGAGATCTGCAATTAAGAAGGAACATCTTCCAGGATCTACAATTGGAGTGTCCCCTGACGTTGTTTCTGAAGATTCCCACTTGCAGTGTACGCATATACTCAGAATATCTGCGGGACGAATGTGGTGCAGACATTTGGGGTGAGAGACTGATCTTAAGTTGTGCAGCACAGAGGAACTATAGGAAATTAAATTTCCTACCATTTTATCAGGGGACTTAGCTCGAGGTGCAGTGGGCGCAGCTGGACACGGACTGGCGCAGACTGGCTTCTCTTAGGCGACTCTTCGGCGCGATCGAGGCGCCCACTTACGCGTCCGCTACGCAGAGAAGATGGCCTCTAGTTATATGGCTGAGCAGGGGAAGTGAGGAAGCCCGCACCACTGGACCGCCGACCAGCGTGCCTGACTCCTCCTATAATGGCCGCTGGTGGTGTCTGCAGCCTACAAGTCCCACAATACCCCTGTGGGTATGAGGGCAGGGAGTGGAGCAGCGTGAAGAAAATGCCACCGGATAGCGGAAAAAATGAAGAGTTCAGCAGGAATCCATAGCTCGAGAAAACACCCGGCTTCCGCCTCAGGTGTAGGAAAGGAAAAAGAAAAGTCGCACAGAACAAATCAAGAGTAGATGAAGCAGCAGGAGGTAAGATGCTAGACGCGCTAGCTATCAGCGCAGAATCAGACTAAAACAAATTTATGAAAGGGAGACTAGTACAAGTGCCACCAGACGGCACCATCGCCATGTGGTACTGCGATAAACAGAGTGGGGTAGGGTCATGGACCTTGAGCCGGGAGGCCCTGCGCCTTAGGACATGGCTGGATCACTTATGGATTTTCCTGGTAGTTAACCACTGGAACACAGCTGTTGATGCCTAGCGGATCATGAGTAGCAGTTGCATCCAGAGGTGGCACAAAGTCTCTTCCCCGAAAGTGGAGAACCTTGGCTCAATCGCTTCACCACTGCCGAGTTCCCAAGGCGTTTCTCACTCGGATATGTGTTCAACTGTGAGTGGAACTCTGGGATCCTATATGCATTTCTGCCAATACCACTCCTGCCCAAAGTTCTCAGGAAGATAAGGACCGACTGGGCTCAAGTCATCCTTGTGGCTGTGGATTAGGCACAGAGAGTATGGTATCCAGAACTTCTGGACTTGAGCATATGTCTTCCAATCAGGCTGCCCCTCTGGGAGGACTTCCAGTCACAGCAAAAAGGCAGTGTTCTGCCCATGGGCTTTCGCAATCACCGTCCTCATGTTTGGAGATTGAGCAGTGCCAGCTGAAGACCTTCATCCTTCCGCCGGAAGTAGTTGATGTCATTTTGGCAGCTAGGTGTCCTTCGACAAATACTGTATATGCAGGTCATTGGGACAAGTTTGTTGTTTGATGTTACACATGCCAGATTTCCCCCTGTCCAGGCCAAGGTGTCTGACTTTCTATTGTTTGTCCTTTCCCGGCAAGGCTTGGCTTTTGGCACAGTTAATTAAGGGTTATCTTTTGGCGTTCGGATTGACAGGTCAGCTCTCGTTGTGGGTCATTTTTATAAGGACTAAAAAAATGTTTTGCGCTTCTCCCTCTGTAATGCCCAAATGGGTCCTTAATCTGGTCCTCACTTTTTTGATGTGCACTCCATCCAAGATGCATCGCAGCTGCCCCTTACACTCAAGACTGTGTTCATAGTTGCCACCACCCCGGTACGGTGTGTGTGAGCTTCAGGCTCTTTGTGTCCATACACTATCTTCTTCCCAGACAAATTGGTTGTGCGGGTATCATTCCTACTAAAAGTTGTGGTGCTGTTCCAAATCAGACTAACACATTGACGGTGTTCTATGCTCCACTTCACCCCTCTAGGAAGGAGGAGCTCCATAGCTCGGATCCGAAAAGGGCGCTCAGCTTGTACATTGATCGTACCAAGGAACACCAGGGGGCCCTATGACACAATAGGGCGCACTTTTTCTGTTTGCGCCAACACGCTTCTTTAAATAGGTGTGCCATGCACAATCAAGAAAAGTGCGCTCGTTTACAGTGAATGCACTGCCGCCAGGGGCAGCCCCGAACTCATACAGCCCTGGGGGCAGCACAGTCCAGTGAAATATGGAGCTGCTGCCTCAAAGCCGCTCCTTGTTTTACTGTGCAGGTGGGAAGCCTGTCTGCACTTTAACGAGATATTAGAGATCCCTTTGCATGGGGGTGCAGTGAGTGATTGCACCGGTCTATGAGGGGATGTCTGGGGGGGGTCCATAGCACCCCACCTTTCCACCTCCAGAGGGCTTCTATCAGGGGGTGCGCTTCTACATACCTTTCCTCCTGAGGATCCAGAATATACAGACTATGGTCCCATCCTTCATGGACGACACGAGTTCCATTCCTGATAGTAATACGTCTGCAAGGTCTTCTAGCTTCCTGGTCTCAGAACCCCTCATGCATATGAGGGCTGTGCAGTGGTGCCTCCATAGGCAGGGGCTTCAGTATGTAGGGGGAGATCTGTGTGACACCATTGTGTTCTTCCGGCGTGCTATGGTGGATGTGGTCGTAGTCTGGTGGGGAAACAAGGTAAACCTTCACCAAAGGATGCCCTTCAGTTCCCCCTCCAACCGTGACAAATGTAGTAAATGATGTGTCCTCTAGAGGGTTGAGGGCTCATCTGGAGATCAGGTGTCTTTTGGTCTCTGGAGGAGCAGGTGCTTCACATCAAACTGCAGATGTTTCAGCTGGCGCTCAGAGCCTTCCTCTTCATTCATTCATTCATTCATTCATCCACCCACCCATCCATCCATCTATCCAAGGTCTGTCTGGCTAGATCTTGACTGACTAAACGACTGCAATGTGGCATATGAACAAACAAGGTGGAAGTAGGGTCTCAACTCCTATGTGAAGAGGCGTCAATGCTGTGGTCTTGGGCACACAGTCACTGGATGTGGTTCACGGCAGATCACCTGGCAGAGTCTCCGAACTGACAGCTTCTGCTGTGGTTATCTTGATCACAAGTGGCTTTCTCGCTCGGAGGTAGTCCTTGGACCTCTTCACCAAGGTGGACTTGTTTGCCTCCTTGGAAAGTGCTTAGTGCCAGCCCTCCAGTATCCGTTGAGGGAAGCATTGCGAGACAATTTTCAGTTTAGGTTGTTTCTTTGATCTGCATTCAGCAATTTTCCACCCCATACTCTTCTTTAAGTTCTGAGGAATATTCGCAAAGATGGGGCAAAAGTACTTCTAATTGTCCCATATTGGCTAAGAAGGGTGTGGTATGCAGATCTTTGGAGCTTCTCCCTGAGTCCTGTGCTTAGATTGCTGTCCAGGGTGGACCGTCACTCCCAGTCCGAGGGGCTGGTACCACCTTCGTCTCAAAGGCATCCCCCTTGATGATTGGAGGTTGAGCTCCTTTATCTGTCAGACGAGGTGGTGGGCGTCATCCTGCCAGCTCGTCGCCACTCGACAAAATCCACTTGTTAGACTTGGCACCTTGGCGTGAGTCTCCCTTCCACTTTTTGCTGATGTGCCTCATGTGTTTTGCTGCTGTTAGCTGCTCAGAGCACTGTGCCACTGCCAATCAGTGCCACAGTGTAAGTGCTCCCTATGAAAAGTGTATACATTGATTGGTTTCCATGATTGGCTTATTTGGTTTACTGTCAGTCCGCAGTGAAGTGCACCAGGAGTGCCAGGGCTTATAAATACAAATGCTGCTGGTGGGCTTGCAGCACTGGTTGTGCCACCCACAGAAGCGGCCTAGTAAAATGTGTCTAGGGTCTGCCATTGCAGAACCTACGTGCAGTCTGGTACGGTCATGCTGAATGCGCAAGTACACCTACTTGCCAGTCCCTAAACCTTCCCTTAACTTCATATTAGTCACCCCTATGGTAGGCCCAAGCGCAGGGTGCATTGTAAGCATAAGGTAGGACATGCCACACACATCAGGGCTTGTCCTAATAGTGAATTACAGCAATTTTCGTTTTTCACTATTGTAAGGCTACCTGTTCTCATAGGCCAGAATGGGCTGCTGGAATTATTACACTCTATAATCCCAGCAGGCTCAGGGAACATGGTGTAAAGTCAAGTTTAGTATGCCTGAACTCAGAATAATGTATTTATTTATTTTTGAAATGTATACAGCGCACTGTTACCCGTAGGTGTCCTGGCGCTAAGTAATGCTCCAAAGCCAGACCATAAAGAGATTAGAGAGTAAACAGCCAGGTCTTAAGGCCTCTCCTAAAGGCCAACAAATCCGTCATTTTTCTGAGAGCCAGGGGCAAGGCGTTCCAGGCTCCCAGAACGAAGCTTCTGCCCCCCCCCCCACCACCACCACCACCACCGTGCTTTCCTAATTCGCGGTACCACAATCAGCCCTGCATCAGAGGATCTAAGGTGTCTTGCAGGATGATACCAACGAAAGTAGCGCTGGAGAAAAGGCGGGCCTAGACCTCGCAAGGCCTTAAATACCAAGCAAAGAGCTTTAAACGAGATCCGTCTTCGCACCGGGAGCCAGTGAAGTTTAGCTAGCTCCTGGGGAACAGAGGCGTACTTAGGAATCCCAGTAATAAGGCGCGCTGCGGCATTTTGCAGAACCTGCATTTTGTTCAAAATGCCCTGTTGTGCATTACGGAACAAGCTGTTACAATAGTCCAGACGCGATAGAACCAGCGTCGTGACAACTGTTTTCTTACAGCTTTCTGGAAGGAAGGGGAGGATCTTACGGATTGTCTTTAGCAGGAAAAAGATGGAGGAGGACAACAGATTGACCTGGGGCCCAAAGGTGAGCTGGTCATCAATCAATACCCCTAGGTTCTTAACCTTGGGCACAGGGGTAGGGACATTAGCCATGCCTTCAGGCCACCAGTTAGGACTCCAGAAGTTAATATTTGAACCGAACACTATAACTTCCGTTTTTGCTGAATTCAATTTAAGGCAGTTTCCGGCCATCCAGTTTCCCACTGCCAACATACAGTCTTGAAATTTTTTGGCTACTCCATCTTCTTTGCCCGGTAACGGGGACACCACTATCTGGGTGTCATTGGCGTAAGAAGTAAGTTCAAAGCCAAATGCTCGAATTACTGGAACTAGTGAGGTAACATATATATTGAACAGAGTGGGGCTCAGGGACGAACCCTGAGGCACCCCACACAGTAAAACGAAAAGTTTAGACTCATTCATCAAGTGTCACACTCTGGACTCTGTTGGCAAGGAAAGCTTTTAGGATGTTAAGTGCTTTCCCTTGTACCCCACATGCCTCCAAACGGTCCAACAATATCACATGGTGGACCGTATCGAAGGCCGCAGAGAGGTCCAAAAGGACCAGCGCTGCTCTGCCACCAGCATCGGTTACTGCTCTGATTTCCTCAGTGGCTTTAATTAGCGCTGATTCAGTGCTATGGCTGGCTCTGAAGCCGTGTTGCGATGGATCTAGCGCCTGGGTGGCCGTTAAGAATGCACTAAGTTGGACATTCATCACCTTTTCTATGATTTTAGCTGGGAGGGGAGTCAGAATAATAAAATACTTCTTTTAGTAAAGTTTATTTTAATATCCTGTGTTTGCAAATGCTACTTTTAGAAAGTTAGCATTTGCTTGCCTGACCATTTGAGCCCGCCTCTGCTAGGATGTGTATCTGCGGTCTGGTTTCTGTGAGTGACAGGGCTGGGGGATTCCAGGACACAGTCTGCGCTGCCAGGTGGTGAATAGAGAGATTACACCAGGATGGGTGGGGGGAGTGTGCTTTGACTCTGAATAGGGCTGTGCTCTGCCACCACAATGCTGGCTCCACCTCCTGTGGAGCGTCTGATGTCTCCGCCCTGCACCCTGAAAGAAGAAGCAGAGTCTCCAAAACAAAGTGCTCCAAAACAGGGTTGAACTAGGCACAGGCCCCCCTGGCCTGCAAGAACAAAAGAAATGGTGTATAAAAGTAGGAGCCCTGCTCCCAAGAAATGTGATCCTGTTTATGCCAAGAAGAAACTCTTCCCGAAGAGAAGGACCTGGGAAAGCTGCATGGAGGACTACTGTCTCTAGCCTGAGAGACTGGCCTGTGGTGGGTGCCTTGCTGCAAGAAGGAGAGGAGAAAAGACTGAGAAAGACTTTATTTATTTCAACTTGTGCAATCTCTGAGGCAGATCTCGAAGGGCTTGCGTTTGAACCTGCCCCCTGAACTGAGCCCCAGGAACAGTGGGCTCTATCCCCCTGTAGAAGGAAGTTGCTGCTTTCCCCTGCAGCGCTAACCACGGAGAACTGAGTGCGCTGTGAAGCTTGCCCCGCACTTTGAGAGCCTGTGCACCCCTGTCCCGCCGAGCAACGCGACTCCTGGGCGATCGCGCCGCAACTCACACAGTAAAGGCCAACCTCGCCTGGCCCGAGCACCGTGACTGCTGCCAAATCGAGCCGGAGCTCGCAACGTAAGAACGGACCCGCCCGGTCAGAGCATCGTGATCCTGTGGCCCCCCAGCCTTAGCTCACAAAGTAAAGACGGACTCCGCTTGGGCTCACCCCTCCGTGTGATGCTGTGCTGAAAGCGCCTCGCTGCTTGCATCACCTCAAGCCACTTCCCCCCCCTCTTCAGGATCAGAGCGTACGCCGAGATCCAGAGCCTACCCCACAACGCTTCTCTGCCCTCAAGGAAAAGAGCCTGCTGAGCCATTGAGCCGTAGCTCGTGTCTAAGGAGGAAGGCACCGCTGCGTGGGACGTCTGTTCTTCTCCCCATCCGCACCGAACAACAAAGGAAGGTACTGTGCATTCTAAGCCCCGAACTGTGTGCCGTGCGAGTCCCGCTCCAATCTACGACTCGCACCGCCTCTTTTTGCTGAACCCGCCCTGAGTACGTCTGGATTGTACGCCGCGCTCCGGACTGCAATGTCCGTGAGGAGTGTGTACTTTAAAGCCCCTTTCTGCTAACGGAGTATGAGTCGCACCAGGAGTGCTACGACTCGTACCCCTTGGGTACGCCAGCCGCGTCGTAACGCGAGGCATGTGAGACTTCACAGGGCATTGCTTGGTGAACTGAACAGAGCGCACAGGAGCGATACGAAGCGCACAGCCCTTCTAAACTTTGCAACCAAGGTCTACATCTTGCTTTGGGTATTGTGGAACTGCTTTTAAAAGTTACTGGAACCATAAAGCCTGCTTGAGAGTTTTTAATATAAAGGATATATTTCCATCAGAACAGTCTTGTGTCTCTGTGTGGTGGGTTGATGAGTTATTGTATGTATTACTGCAAATGCTTAACCATATGTGCTCTGGGGATTAGCCTTGTCTGCTCGCGCCACGCCGCCTAGACGATGAGCAGGGGTTATTTCTAGGAGTAGTCCTTTGCCCTGACTAGAGGAGAGGGTCCCTGCTTGTCACAAGTGCATACCTGTGCCAACCAGAGACCCCCAATTCTAACACCACTTATTCTGGAAGATGTAACAATTTTGTTTCATGGTGCACAGTCAACATTGTGAACCGTTTACGGGCCTGACTGAGGCAGTTTGCGCACTCTAGCTCCGAGAGTCTGTGCAGTGGTCAGTGTAAAAGAGTATCTGATAGACTTCTGCCTGCAGAGTCCTTATCTTAGAATACTCCCCAGGCGTCAGACTGAATCTGGAAGATTTGGAGCAGTCTCCGTGCGTGCGGGTAGGATGTAATATCTGTTGAACATAGCGTAAACTGTCCTGGAAGGGACAAGCGCATTGCCTATATAGGTGCTGACCTTCGTTCCTCCTTTTACAAGACATTAGCACAAATCTGAACGAGCTTCCCACAGTAAACTTTTGACTGGCTTTTCCCATGTTTTGTTGAAGTCTAGTCTGCCTTTTTTTTCCCTTACTATTTTTTGGGAGACGTCCCCTAAGAAACCTACTGGGTTCAGTCGTTGTGGTGTCTGTAACAAACAGATGTCTGTGATGGACCACCCACTTGGTGTGACTGGTGCTTGGAGCGGTACCACGACTGCAGTCTGCGCTGATTGTAAGACCATTAACCCCAAGGCTTTCTGCAAGCGGGCCATGAAACATTTCGCCACTTGTCACATGACTCTGCCGCTCCTGGTCCGGTTGATGGGAGGTCTCGGGATGCTCCTAGAATCTATCTTCATTGCGATCCCGGACTTCTTCAGGTAAGTCTCACAAGAAGTTGTCCAAGAAGCCAAAGTGCACTTAGACTTCTTTAGGTTGCTCCCATTCTTCGAACGACATGAGGGACATTGGTTCAGCTTCACACTTCCTGGAGCTGGAGCGACCTCCACCCAACTATGAGAATTTCCGGAGCCTCATTTTTGGGCAGCAAAACCCCTCTGGAGGACCTTCCAATACCATGGCTTCGAAAGGGTCTCCGACTGGATCTACCCTCGCAGCCAGTTGGGCCCTCAAGGTTTGTTTGTGAATTCGGATCGGCTCCGGCTGCGACTTCGCAACATGTCCTGGGAACTGTTCCAGTGGTGCTGTTCCCTGTGGCGCCGAGCCAATTGTGACTCCTAACTCAGATATAAAGCTGGACTGCCATTGCTAGACTCCTGCACCGACTAGCAGAGTCCGTGGCCAATGAAACCTGGTACGAGAACTTGGCTGACACCACTGTTCTGAACACCTTACCCGACACTGGCTTCCTCTCTCCTTCCACTGTGGCTACAGTGGAAGGAACTTATTTTGCGATGGTAGTCTGGAGGGCAGTTGCGGTCCTGGACCTGCAGCTACCCATGGTTGACGACCAGGGTCTTGACAGAGTTTCTTCAGCCCGGGATATCCTAATCGGCACTCTTACTTCCCTTTAAATGCAGCCCTCACAGATGTGCTTCCCTTTCGCTTTACCACCGCCCCTTGGGTGTTCACAAAAGTGATGGTGGTGGTTGCAGCTCATCTGTGGCAGTCAGGGGTCTCAGTCTTCCCCTACCTTGATGACTGGCTGTTGTAGGTGGGCTGGCCCATACAGTAATCGCCCACTTTCAGACTATGGCAGAACTTTTGCTGGGGTTCATGATCAACATGCCAAAGTCACTCCGACTCCTTACCCGATGCTCCCTTTCATTAGAGCTGTTCTGGATACAGTGCAGTTTCTGGCTTATTCCCCAGAACAGTGAGTCCAGGATATTCGGGCTAGGAGTCAGATGTTTCACCCTCTGTCTTGGATTGTGGTGAGGCTGACTAGGAATCTGCTGGGTCTCATGGCCTCCTGCTGGTAAAGCATGCCCATTGACATGTGGGATCTGAAGTCCCTGTGATAACAGCATCAGGGCAATCTCTCGGTTCTGGTCCAGATATCGGAGGGAAGTGCAAAAGATCTGCTGCGTTGGCTCACAGCCCACGATTGGGTCGATGGCAAATCCCGCTTTCTTCCTTACCCAGAGCTCACGGAAAAGATGTATGCATCACTTCTGGTCTGTGGCGGAGCGTCAGCTCCACATCGCCTTATTGGAACAGAGAGCAGTTCTCTTGGCTTTCAAAACCCTTCTTCCATCTATCAAAAGAAGGCGGGTTCATGTGTCCACAGACAAAACCACTGCTATGTGTTATTGCAACAAGCAGGGTAGAGTGGGGTCGTGGATTCCGTGTCAAGAGGCTCTGCATCTCTGGACCTAGATAAAAAATCAGGACATGTTCCTGGTGGTTAAACGTCTGGTGGGCTTACTGAACACCAGAGAAGACTAACTCAGCCATCAATGTTTTGCAGATTAACACTGGCTTCTTCATTCAGAGGTGGTGGTCTCTTCAGATACTGGGGAGCAACTTGGTTAGATCTATTCGGCACCACAGAGCACACAAAATGTCAGCACATCTGCGTGCTGGAGTTTCCATGACGGCTCTTGCTCGGAGATGCATTTCATCCCTAGTGACGTTCGGGAACAGGCCTTTCAATGCCACTATGGTCCAGAGTTTGTCAAGAAGATCAAGACCCGAAAGGAGCGCTGTCGTTTTACATCAGTCATACCATGGACTTCCGGGTGGACGATCCACTCTTTGTTGGTTTTACAGTTGTGAAGAAAGGCAGTGCAAAAAGGATTCCAGATGTATATGCCGCTGTATTAAAATCTGCTACACAATGGCTTGAAATAAGCCCCCTTAGGGCATAAGAGGTCATCCACCAGAGCTAAAGCTGCAACCCTTGGAGGGAGGGAGGGAGGGAGGGAGGGGAGGAAGGGAGGGGAGGAAGGGAGGGGAGGAAGGGAGGGGAGGAAGGGAGGGGAGGAAGGGAGGGGAGGGAGGGGAGGGGAGGGAGGGGAGGGGAGGGGAGGGGATGTTCTGGATTTTGCCAGGCAGTGAGATGGACATTGCTGCACATGTTTGCCAAACATTACTGCCTAGACAGTTCTGGCGTAATGGGCACTTTGCCTGTTTACTTCAGCTGGGCGTCTTAGTTTACCACAGTTCTACCTCTGGGGAGTTGTTGCTTTGGTATCTATTCTAAGGTAAGGAATCTACGGCTAGAAGTCCCCCTTGGATGTGTTGCAATGGGTAAATACGATGTCAATGAGAACCAGGATATGTGCAGGCCCTACAATGGCATTACCAATAAGTGTGATGTCAACCTATGCCACAACCTGTGCCTCTATGACAGTGCCCATAAATGCAGTGTCAGTGTATGCAATAATCTATGCCCAGACAACAGCAACAATATTGGCAGTAGCAATGTCAATGTATGCCATAATCCATGTACGAACAACAATGTTGCCAGCTTGCTAGGGTCGCGCTTTATTAGGCACTGAGGGGCATACTTACAATAACTGGCGCATCCCTGCATATCCTCAGGGATGCGCCTGTTATTGTGCGCCACGGCTCCGCCAGCATGGATGAGCCGCATTTACAATGCGGCGCACCATGGGGCAAAAATGGCACAGATGCGTGACGCATCTGTGCCGTAAAGGCGGCGCATTGCTGGAGTTGCATCGCAAGCGTGACGCAGCTCCAGTAATGCTCTGGGGGGCCTTATCTTGTTAATGCTGCGTGCGTCAATCCTTACGCCTGCTTTAAGCAGGCGCAGGGTTTTGACGCAGCATGGGCCCCAAAGTGACTGAGTGAAATCTTGAAGATTTCACTCAGCCACTTTTAGGAGGCGTTCCTGCGCCGGAAAGACCCCCCCTGCGCAGGAATGCCTACATGTGGTGCAGGGCTTTACAACGTGACGCATCTCCCAGATGCGTCATGTTGCAAGTACCCCGCACCATGGCGCAGGATTTGCGCAGCCACTGCGTCACAAAAGTGACACAACGGCGGCGTAAATGAGGCGCAAGGGGCTTGTAAATATGCCCCTGAGCATGTTACTTTTAGTGCAAACAACACCATCTACCAGCATGGAAGAGTTGCTCAAAAAATTCCTGGATCCAATCGGATTACTGGGGAATATTATATGGTAAGGTACCTGCGGCTAAATAGTCTTTACCAGATAAGGTGCTACCAAAGGTATGCAACTGGTTTGTTTGGCTACAATGTCTGCATTCTCCCGGTCTCCCATACCAGCCTTCTCTGTTCGAGTTCTCTATTGTGATGGGGTTCTTTATGGAGTTGGCCAGTCTCTACCCCTCAACTCCTTTTGTTGTTCCCCAGTGGAAACTAAATCCCGTTTTACGGTTTTTGATGGGGTCTTCATTTGGGCCTACTTTACGCTGTCAGTTGCGATTGTCGACCATCAAATCTGTCCTCATAGTCGCATTGGCAAAGTGGGTTAGTGAACTTTAAGTCTGAAGGCCGGTTCCAACTTTTTTCACTGACAAACTGGTGTTGCAAACCAAGGCTGCTTTCCTTCTGAAAGTGGTTACTCCTTTCCATCTGGGTCAGTCCATTACCCTCCCATCCTTCTCTCCCCTGTCCCGCCCCACAAAAGAGGAGGAACAGCTGCATCGCCTGGACCCAGCCAGGTGGTCAGTTTTGTTATTAAATATCTACCATTCTAGAGACTTTGTGAGCTCTTACACTGGGGTTTCTAAAATGCTACTTATTTCAAGATGGATTTTCCAATGGCCCCTTGCATGTTACTCTTTGGGTCTGTAGCCGTGAGCAGGTGTGCATGCTAGTTGTTGGGCCCAAAAGGTGTGCCACTTTGGATGTTGCTCTTGTCACTCTGTAAGATTGGTGGGTATGTATATTGTGGCATTTATTGGGGTTCTCAGCAAGTACCATGAAACTCTATCACTCTTCCATTCAAGAAAGAATACAAGTAAACACTGCCACAGTTCCATTAAGCTGGACTATGCTGTTTTGTCAAGTAATGCATAGGTACATTTTATTTTGTTAGAAAACAAAATCCATAAAAATATAAATTTCATCACACTCTGCATCCATCTTGGTATTCGATCATGTTTACATATACACAATATTCAAAATTAGACAAAAAGAATATACACAGTTTTCCTTAAGAGGCGGCATTCATAAGCTTCTGATCAATGTACAATTCTATTAATATTGAGGGAAAATGTTCATGCTATATGTCCAATTAGAAATGCTCCTGTCAAAAAAATTAAAAAGTACACCTTTCTCAGGTGTTGAGGATGTAGTCTTCTACTCTAATCAAGTTACTAATTTAAGAAGCAAGTTACTTGTGTTGTATCATCATTGTGCCCCACACCTGTGAAAATAATTAAATGCAACAGAGACAGCCCAAATAAGCCTTGTAAACGGGTATATATGTAAAACAAAGGTTCTGTGTGGAATACAGTCAATCACAAAATTAATGTGTCAAAGGCAATAATCAATGATAATTTCATGATAATACAAGTAAACATGACCCCTTATAACATATTATATTTGCAACTTCGAAGAAATGTGCCCAGTTCTTAGGGGATCGCACAGTGAAGTATAAACAACCACTGTAATAGTGAATATAAAAGAGCAGACAAACAATAGAACATTCAACTGAGGGCCATATTATCAAGGCCGGCTTTAAAATTGGCCGACGATAATGGGCTTGATAATATGCCCTTGTGAATTCCCATAGAAGCCCAGTTTCCTGCTGCTAAAGCGGCGATAATTTTATCGCGTTTCTTGATAATATGCCCCTGAATTTGCCAACTTCAGCAAATTGCAAATAGTTAGAAATACACCTAATCCAAATGTGATGGTGTCCTCTTCCAGGTAAGCCTTGGAGTGGAGACATTAACGTAGGTGAACTGCTGAATCAGGAAGGCAGGAGCAAACTTGCAAGATAAGGTAGTTTTTTCATTGGAACACACAAGTGCTGGCCTCCTTGGGGGTGAGATGAGGCTTGGATGGCTCAGGACACAAAGCCCATTGGGAATATACCCAGTGTAACAGGAGTCTGGAAGCTTCAGGTTGAATGTATGAGTGAGCAGGAAGTAGATTGGAAACAGCAGATGTACTTCAGAACACCTACCACAAGACAGACTGTGCCTGTTTCTTGGCCTGGCCCCTCACCTAACCTAATGGAAAGATATTGGCCCCTGAGTGCCACAGACAGTCTGCATGTTCCAAAATGTAGCTGATTTTTCCCTGTGCCTCCAAAACACATTGTTACTCGCACTACAAACCTCCGTCCCCTCCACCCCAATATCATCATTGGAATATATATTTTAAATATGTACCTGACTCATAAATGTATGGAAACATCACAGTCCTCAACCTTAGCATTTGAATTGAAGTGCTCACAATAGCAGTAGCTACCTGGAAGAGCTCTCACACCATTACTTTAGTTCTGGCACATCAGGTTGAGCTTGGCATCTGGCCTGCTGTTTTTTACAGAACCTCTGGCTATACAAGATAAACATGGTATCTAGCAAGCTGTGTGTGACTGCCCCTCAGCCAAGGGACATGATGTGGCTGCAGAGTGCTGAATGAGACGTTACCTGCTGCTTGCGTGATGTAGTGACCTGGAAGTCTATCCACGTGTTCGGCATAGCCAGCAAAGCTCAGCTGCATACTTGTGTATTACAAGATTCTCCGCCTTCACTCCAAGGGCCTGTTTATCCTTCCACCCCAAACACCCACAGGGATTTCCACAACCGCTTGCACAGTCTCCAAAGCAGATCTGCAGGACAGACCTCTGAGGGACAAACCGCCTTCAATGGCCCCCTTCGATCCATAGGGTTGGTATATTTCTCATTGGGGTGTAGCGCATGGGGTCGGTATATTTCTCAGTGGGGTGCAGTGGATGGCTACAGAGGCTGGGATTCTTAGCCTCATCGCAAGAGGCTAGGGCCCAGAGACTCTGGTTTGTGCAATAAACTGAGCACGGCTAGCCGGCTCTCAAGCTCCTCAAGTTCACCCCGCAGCGGAATGTTCAGCATTTCCATATCCTGTGCTGCAATCCTGCGAGCTAGAAACAACCCGTCTCTCCTCGCTCCCTTGTGCAGTATGTTTCTTGGAGAAGTATATAAGCTTCAGATCTGTGGGCTGGGTGTAATCACACAATAGGATGGGAAGTGGGGTGTAGGAAACCTTCTAGGGGACATTCCATTTCACCTCCTGCATTTTAATCTGATGGCCATTCGTTGGGCAAACAGCCCTATACGACAAACATAATTCCCTCATTTATCGTCATATTATGCACAAGTTCCATGTAAAATTAAAGTGTGGAATTAATTAAATAATTTCTGTAGGAGGTTTGCTCTTCCTGCAGGACCATTCCAGATTTTTGTACCCATTTTGTTGAACTCTATATTTTTTCTGGCTGTAGAACTCTATATTTTACCCCGGCTAACCAGTGATAAAGTGCATGTGCTCTCCTTTTCGATACAGTGAAATTGGCATATTCAACTCCCCTATAACTCTCTAGCATATGGCACAAAGTGTAACCAGGGCCTGTAAATTCACTAGTGGATTACACCACCCATTGTCCCACCCATTACAGTGCCGCTGCAAACGACTGGGGGCCTACCATTTGTAGCTTGGTTGTTTCATATTTAAACTGCAAATTCACCCTGTCAAAATAACCACTTTTGAAAGTTCAAAACCTTCCTTCTAAATAGTTGTCACTCTTATGTAGGCCCTATTGCCCCTAAGGCAGGGCATGATATTTAATAGTAGGACATTTATGAATTTAATATTAAACATGGCTTTACGGTGAAAAAGCCCCAAAAGATATTGTCACTATAATAAGGCTAGCAGTTCCATAGGAAAACAATAGTTTACATTAGAACATTTAATAATTTGAATTTCAGTTAAGAAACGGCTAGAAAATAATTATGCAACTATTTGGAATAGCTGTTAAAAATCCAATTCAATGGTGTAGTGTGATTTTTTGATAAATATTAAGGAAAATGTACTTTTAGAAAGTTACTTTTCCCCCTGCCTAAAGCCTATTGAGGCCCATTTGCTCTCCCACTAACTTTACAAACTAGACACTTTCTTTTATGGCCTGCAAATCGGGTACGACTGAAATAAAAGGACTGAAAGGTTCACAGCACTAACCCTGTCGTGACAGTCATTGCCATGTGTTTATGGTGTAAATGGACCTTCAATATCGATCATTTGCATTTGATGTCCTTTGTGCATAACATTGTATCTAGCTTCTTATGTTATTGAAAAGAAAGGCTATGATTACAAGTTTCAAGGTAATGGGGTTAGGATGAAACCACATGGGCATTGTAGGCTCAGCCTGATAAAAAAAACATGGAGATTGAGACTTGGCTGCTGCTGCCAAAGTTTGTGCTATTTTTGTTCAACCCTGTTTTCCTGACCAGAGGCATCTTATTTGGTCCCCCCAACCCCCCGCCCAGAGCTTTTAATCAGGTGGAGCGAAATAAAAGCATGCAGTAATTTGAGTCCACCCAGGTTATACTCAGGGCCTATGTGGAAGAGGGTATAATTACAGTCCTACTTCTATGTCGTTGAAATTGCCCAGTTTTTGTATAGGAAGTCTGGTCACAATACATTGACACCCCCCCCCCCCCCTTCATCCCTCTTCAGGTAGGTGCAGTCAATCCCTGCACCTGCCTGCAAGGTGATATCTCTACCCTCTTTAAAGTGACGGCGGGTGTCGCCTGAATCGTGAAATACAGAGCGGCCTCTAAACAGCCGCTCCATATTCCAATTGAATTCATTCAAGTAATTAAATATTTACTCTTAAGTCAGGACACTCAGTTTCCATTTAACATGATTGATCTAACACTAAAACTGTATTATGGGTAAGGTTTAGACATTAGTAATAAGGTAAATGTGTAGGGGAGTGGGGTTGAGATAAGGGCAAAAGTAATGTTGAATGTAGGCTGGCAAGGTAATGAAAGACGTGATTAAAGTGTGGCGGCAATGGTTTGGATCCCCCTGCATGGTTCGGTCCTCTTAGCACCTGGGGTGCAGATGTCCACCTGCATGCAATCCTGAAGTTGTAAAAAGAAAGTGCAAGGGTTTCTCAAGAGACCCCTGCCGCACTCGTTGGCCCTGTCAGTGCTGCCAACTACGGCATCAAAACAAGTACTAACCATCGCAGTGAGAGAAGAACCTATACCAAGCCACCCAAACCTATGATGATGGTGTGAGGGGCAGATGTTATTCAGCTTTAATGTATATTAGCTTATAATACTGTTGTGCTTATCTCAAAATTTGATAGACAGTGCCACCATGTGGTGGACTGTCACTAGAGTCAGTGCTGACAATTAAGTGCCGGTGCTGAGCACCAGAAACCACCAGCTTAAATTAAGCACTGGCTGCAGGGCTCTCAGTACACTCGCCCTCCACCCTGAGTGCCTGAAAAGATGCCCTAATGGCGGAGTGGTCCATTTCACCCCCCAGGAGGAGGGTTTCGGAGCAGGAAGTTCTATCCTGGTTATCTGTGAGTTAGAGAGCATAGCATCCATTATTGGCGAGAACAGATTCACTGAAACACTGCAATTGCCAGATGTTGCAGACAGGTTTATTCTGGAGGACATTCCCATATTGGAGACCGAGGCACTCAGATCAGAATCTGCCGGGGAGGAAAACACACCATGAGCAAGGAGGCAGCTGGCAACATCTTATAAGTGCATTATTATTACATATAGCTCTAAATTGCAGCACGTATACACACAGGGGGCCCTGACGTGTAAGTGGGACTATACCATAGTGTAGAACACAGAGGGGAAACTCTGCTTTTCACACAGACTGTACCATGGTACACAGCACATAGAGGGGAATCTGAACATGTTAGGAGCTTTGTATATCGGGCTATACGATATGCGGTGCAGTAGGGATGGTCAGGGCCTGCTGTGGACGTAGGATTTTACCTACGCATATAGTACAGAGAGGGCAATAAAGACAATACGGATCTTTGCATACTATACCATGGTGTATAGTACAGATTGAGATAGCAGCACATGATACAGCTTTGTAGATGGGAGTGTACCACGGCATAGACAGAGGTGGGGTCTTACCAAGTTATGGAGCTTTGCACGTGGATTGGACTGTACCATGATGTTCAGGACAGATGGGAGAATCTCAGTTTATGCTACTTTCTTTGCAGATAGGACTGTACCATGGTGTGCAATACAGAGGGGGTGTCCATCCCTGTTTTGTAGCTTAGCACATGGCCAATACCATGGTGTACAGATTGGAGAGAGGAATCGGAGAATGTTATGCAACTTTCGACATCACACTGTACCAGGGTGCAGGGCACGAGGAGGAACCGGCTTGTTTTACTGCGGTGTATGTGGGTTGGGTTCACTCAGAAGTGGAGCAATCTAAGCACATTATTTAGCGCCGGGGGTGGACTATATACCATGGTATAGTGCACAAGGAGCTGTGAAATCTGCACATTTACATAGCTATGGAATATATTAGAGAGGGGGAATATGAGCAGGACTGTACCATTGAATGCCACTTAGGGGCATTGCAATGGTACTGTACATTGAAGGCTTCTGATGGGTTAAACAGTTGCATAGCTCACAGGGAACCCATGAAATCCATATATTTGTATAGCAAGGTGAATACTCTGGTATATGTAAAACAGGAGGACTAATTTATACAGTACATTATAGAAGGTTGTACCAATGTAAAGTGCAGAGAGTGGAATCGTAGCACGGGATAGGACTGCCCTACGCTGCATGTACTGTAATCAGCGGAGGTGTGTCGGTCAGCACTGGGTTTATTTATTTACAGAGTTTATATAACGCAAACTTGACCCAGTTTCGGGTATCAGAGCACTTTACATAGCACCAGTTGCGTTACATGAGGACACATTCATCATTTTTGTTAGGGACGGGCAGATAAGTGATTTGCCACAGATGTTCAGTTTCATTGCCCAGACTCTAACCCGGTTCCCCAGATTCGAGGCCGACCGCCCTAGCCATTAAGCCAACTCCTCTCCCTTGATTTGTGTTGGAATGCACCACCAACATGTGGTTTTCTTGCCTCTTCATAACTTTTCGGTCTTTGAATAGGGCCCCACTGAGCGGTTCCCTCTAAGGTACATGGGACACAGTGATGGACTGCAAAGTCTTGAACCTGATCTATGGGCGAGAGTTATATGGGGTCCTATGAACAGCAGGATACACCCACCTATCTTGTAGCGTTGGATTTGTTCAATCAATCACAGAATTTGTAGAGCGCACTACTTACCCGTGAGGGTCTCAAGGCGCTGAGGGGAGAGAAGGGGGGCCGCTACTGGTCGAACAGCCGGTCTTGAGGAGTCTTCTGAAGGTCAGCCGGTCTTGGGTCTGCCATAGGCTCAGTGGGAGGGTGTTCCAGGTCTTGGCGGCGAGGAGTGGAGAAGGATCTGCCGCCTGTGGTGGTTCTTCGGATGTGCGGGACGGTGGCAAGGGAGGGGTCGGCGGAGCGGAGCTGGCGGTTGGGGACGTAGAAGAGGAGTCGTCTGTTGAGGTAGGCTGGCCGGTCTTGTGGAGTGCCTTGTGTGCGTGGATGAGGAGTTTGAAGGAGATTCTCCTGTCGACTGGGAGCCAGTGCAGGCTTCTCAGGTGGGTGGTGATGTGGCATGGTACGTCGAGGATGAGGCCTGCAGAGGCGTTTTTAATGCGTTGTAGTCATTTGATGAGCTTGGCCGGGGCTCCTGCGTAGAGGGCGTTTCCGTAGTCGAGTCTGCTGCTGAGGGCCTGGGTGACTGTTCTTCTTGTATCTGTCGGGATCCACCTGTAGATCCTGCGGAGCATGCGGAGGGTGTTGAAGCAGGAGGAGGAGACGGCATTGACTTGCTTGGTCATGGAGAGCATGGAGTCGAGGATGACTCCCAGGTTGCGTGCGTGGGTGTCGGGCCGCCCCCAGTGCCGTCAGCCACCAGGAGTCGTCCCAAGCGGATAGGTTGGAGCCGATGATGAGGACCTCTGTCTTGTCCATGTTCCGCTTTAATCGGCTGCTCTTCATCCAATTGGCGACGGCCTTCATGCCTTCGTGGAGGTTGGGTTTGGTGGTGAGGGGGTCCTGGGTGAGGGAGAGGATCAGTTGAGTGTTGTTGGTGTAGGAGATTATGTTGCTGCTTTGAGAGGCACCAAGGCTCTATCAACACCGGCTGCATGGTGGGAATATAAAAAGTCCTGGCAGCGTCATCTTAAGATTGTCTGGTGTTCTGGATATATATTTGGGTGGCGTTGAGTAAATAATGTTGCAATAACGCAGCCTCGGTGGTACTAGCGGCTGGGGACCGTGATCCAATGGTTTCATGCGTAGGAGCAGGAAGACTCTTGAAGTCATTAGCCGTTAGTTGCTGTTATTGGGAATACTATAGTGCATCGTTTGAAGGATAGCTTTGGGTTGAAATGAACTTGAAGGCTTTTGACTTCCTTTGCAGGAGTTGGGTTTGCTACAGATTATGAGCCCGGTGATCTTCTGCCAATGTTTCACATTGTCACCTAGTTGTTGCCAGAAAGGCCTATAATCCATATACATTTGATCTTGTAGACTTCGTTGTTCAATTACCTTTGCCAGCGGCTGCATATAACTACTGGCGACGAGGAGGAGATCTGTGAGACATCACAGGCATCCTGTGGAAACGCTGACTGGGATCTCTTCGTTTGGACTTCAATAGAGACATCTGCATCGCTGTAGGGCCACACCAGAGACCCCAGGCCACCTGCCCATGTGCTCCAGCTGTGCTTTGTGGAACTCTATGTCACTACCTGATGAGCAAGACCTAAGCTTGTCCTGCATCAAGAGCTCAGAGCAGATTCTCCCCCAAGATCACCTGAAGTAGGTTTGGGACCCTCTGTACCCAGACTACTGGTCGTGGAGGATATTCTTCACTTCCAAATGGTATTGGCGTGGACGCCAGGATCTTACTTGGGAATGAAGCTCAAAGACGCGTGCGGTGCTCCTCCAGCTCTCCGAAGGTCCGCACTGAGCTTCTTCAGCACCTAAGATATTGTGACGTTCTTGAGAGCGCAGGGAGCCGAGCTCTGTTGAAGGCATGGATTAATGACTGGAATGATGAGCGGAGCCATTGCTTTGTTTTGGGTGGAAAACTGAACCTGGCTGAATCGGCAGGTGGGATACTTTGTTTTTTCCAGACTCGCTGAGTCCTTGGGTGATGGGACCTTGGTGGAGGGCATGGTTACATGTATGTGGCATGTGACGACATTTGTAAATCCCAATCTAGCGAGAAAGCAGCGAAGTGTCGAAGGTGGGTGTAGCCCTTCGATATGATTGATGATCGTTTAAACGAATCCGCATATTCCCTGGGAGCTAGACTCCTATTGTATGGGCAGGCAGCCCTTTCTGAAGGTCCAGGCATAGCCCGGTTCAAACCAGTTGCTGGGGCACTCCAGACCCAGCTCTGGCGCAAAACTGGACAAAGGGAAAGGGGTGTAACCACCCCCTTCCCAGGTTCCGAACTGTGTTCAGTCCCTTTCTGAGGAAGCAGTTCTGATATTGGTAAAGATGATGTTCCAGCTTCTATGTGTATCACTGGAGAAGGCCTTTGCATGTTTTTTTTTATTTATAATCTGTGCACTGAACACCTGAGATGGATATTTTTCTGGCTAGGTGTACCATTTCTGGTGGCTTTGCACGTAACATAACTTTTCTTATTTGTTTAAAATATGATGGAGGATCGGAGCGGCAGCTAATGGACTTCCCTTTGTGTTGGGGTGATGTGGTCCAGCTTTTTCAGGCCTTTGATGAAACGTGTAGCAGAACGCAGCTTTCAGGAGCCAAACTGGTGTTGGCAAGCTGTGGAGCAGAGTACCGTGCTGATCCAGAGGTGTTGGCACAGAATATAGGAACAAAAAATATTGTGGGACTAAATATCGTGTCAAGCATATCCAGGACAAAAATATCACGAAGGTAAGTTTCTCTAGGTAAGCAACGTTTCTACTATATAGAACTCCACTTACATATATATAGATATAGATATAGAAGAAAGAAGTGACTCAAACAGATATATTCACCAAAGAACAAAAATATATTTCCACTACAACGTTTCAGCTTCCGCCTTCCTCAGGTAGTTTCAAGATGGTAAGCACACTGAGCTTACCATCTTGAAACTACCTGAGGAAGGCGGAAGCTGAAACATTGTAGTGGAAATATATTTTTGTTCTTTGGTGAATATATCTGTTTGAGTCACTTCTTTCTTGGATATTTTATTTCTTTGTGACTCATTGTATCCTTTGGGATCCAGATTTTTGCCCTGGCTGGCTGTTGTTTTCTTGTGATCCTTCATCTTCAAGTATATATAGATATAGATATATATAGATATATATATATATCTCTCTTCAAGGAGCTCAGATGTGGCGTTAAGAATAGTAAATCTATACTTACCCATTTGCACTTGCCTTCTCAATATTTTGGCCCTCTGTATTTTTGATACGATATTCTGTGCACACGATATTTTTGGTTCCAATATTCGGTCAGTGAACTCATCCAGGTGAAAGGCTTACTACGTTCTTCTGAAGTTAGCTTCATATAAGAAGAGATTCACTGTTCAGGAGGGAGCAGGTGCTCCATCTTGGTCGTTTTGGCAATGTGTTCTTTGAAGGAGAGGTCAATGTCAAAGGTGAAACCCAGTGACTAATCTGGCTGTCAAGTGGTCAGGAGGAGGGTGGAGGGTCAGCAGTCCAGGTGTATTGTGGAAACCCAGGCTTCAGACTGGTTGTTAGGTGCTGTTGGGAAGCAGGAGGAATTCGGTCTTAGTTGGGTCGAGATTTTGGCAGTCGCTTCACTTCAAATTCTGGATGAGATTGAGGCAGGTTTGTAGTCACTGGATATGGGTAGTCGGGCAAGAGTTAGGGAGAACGTGCACATGTTAATCTGAATTTATGCATATGTGGCTTTGAAAGAGGCTAGCAGGTTCATGCACTGTTGAATAATGAGGGAGTTTCTTTTATGTTTAATACGTCTGTCTCTGACTTTTCGAACATTGTAAGGAAGAGGTGTGGCGCCGCGGCCAGGGCGTCTGACTCCGGAATCTGGGGATCACGGGTCGATCCCTGGCGCCGGCAGCAGATTAGCCCAGCACCATGTGACTCTGGGCAATAGCTTGCTTAATCTTCCCGACGGCCCCCAGTGCCTAGAGACCCTAACGGGTGATTGTTCGCGCTTTACAAATGTGGATTATTATTATTCCTTCTATAGCATGAACCTAGACAAAAGACAGCAGAACGCTGTTCCGGGTCGAAAACGAGCTTCAAGTCAACGAGTGATACGAGAGGTATCCACTTTGTGGGCTGGTATTGCATTGTGATGCAGCGTTCGTTAAAGAGGCAAACCCTTAACTCCTTCCCAAATTGTAATCGTCTCTATAATTGATTAGTCCTCTATCCATTGTGGGGCATGTAGTGGGATTTTTTTTTGGGGTTGACTTTCGAGCCCATGGTCACATGACGTTTACAACCAACTCTTTCAGATAAGGCCACGGGCTTTTTCAAATGCGGTTTAGGTTGCCACCTCCCCCCCACCCCCTCTTTTTTGATGTTATTGTCACAGTGGAAAGGTCTGCACCTAACCCTATATTGAGTGGTCGAATGGTTTTAATATGTTCAATTGCTCTTCTGCTATTGTGGTGTGAGGTTGAGTTGATGTCTTGGGTAGTTCTCCCAGCCTCCCTTCATGGAAGGTGGTGGAGCGCTCTTGCGATGCTGCAAAGGGGTTTATTCCCTCTCTGTCTGCATAGGTAGCCCTGGTAGGACCAAAGTATCGCAGACCACGCTGAGCAGAGAGATTCAATATAGATCCAATCAGGATCTATATTGACGTTTAGAGAACTGCCAGTGGCTACCTGGCTCAAGGGAAGCCCTGCTCTATCATTCTGGATGAGGGACTACTTCTTCAGCGTGCTTGTTCTGTCCTTTTCCCACACATGGATTAAATGCTCTTCATCCTCCAAACAGCGGACATTTTTCTGGTGAGGATTGAGAGGGCTACACAAGGTCTCCCTGAGTAAATTGGAACTCTATCCTGGTTTCCGACACACTACTGCTGCAAAGCGCGATGACCCTGGGCTTGAGGAGCAATGCTGCACGATGGGAAATGGTGGCTATGAGCCAGCATCCCCCAGCTAGGATCAATAAACTTTCTGAATTGATTGGGGGAATGTGGGCATGTTAATAGTTACATGGTGGATTGTACCGTGGTGCGTAGTAATGGGGCAGAGGGCTTAGGGAAGTTTGTAGCATTACATGTGCGCGTGTACCATGGTCTGTAGTGTGTAGACATGTCCGATTGAACCATGGTTTTTTGAGACGCTTGCAAGTTGTACATCTTTACAGGTGGGATTATACAAAGATGTGAACCACAATCTAGAACCTTAAGCATGCTTCACCATTGTGCGATGTACTCTACTGAGGGGCGTCTTACCATGCTCAGTAGCACATCATTTGTAAAGCGTACACTATAAACTAAACTATCTTGCTCAATCCTTCTTTCAGTTTAAGTCTGGAAGGAAGATAGTCAAGACAGCCATGCTTAGATCTGAACCTGTCACCTACAGGTTGCACAGACTTCTACAGCCAATGCTGGAGTTGATGAGGTACAAATACTGCCCTGGCAGACATTTGGCAGACAGTATAGTGACACCGCCAGTGATGTCCAGGGCCTTGGGTATGTTTTATGAGCCAATTATTAATGTGCGAATATTTCTTTCCCAGTGGGACCTGCTGCCTGTTAACATTATGGGCCTGATTCACAGAACTAACTTAAGACAAAATCCTAAACTTACTACCATTTTGGTATTCACAGAAGTTAGGAGTCCTAACTTTAGGACTCCTAAATACCTTCTGTGAATACCGAAAGTCTTAAAGTTAGGACTTTTATCAGTTTAGGAGTAGTAAAGTTAGGACTCCTAACTTTAGGACTCCTAAATGCCTTCTGTGAATACCGAAAGTCTTAAAGTTAGGACTTTTATCAGTTTAGGAGTAGTAAAGTTAGGACTCCTAACTTTAGGACTCCTAAATGCCTTCTGTGAATACCGAAAGTCTTAAAGTTAGGATTTTTCTCGGTTTAGGAGTAGTAAAGTTAGGAGTCCTAACTTTACTACTCCTAACCTGATAAAAATCCTAACTTTAAGACTTTCGGTATTCACAGAAGGCATTTAGGAGTCCTAAAGTTAGGAGTCCTAACTTCTGTGAATACCAAAATGGTAGTAAGTTTAGGATTTTGTCGTAAGTTAGTTCTGTGAAACAGGCCCTACGATATTTGGGGCACCAGCTGGGAACAGGGGAAGTAGCTAAAGAGCTGAGAGTACTGTGGGTCCATAGCCTCGGTTTCTCCCAGGGTCGCCTTTCATGATGAAATAGGACTCAATGTTGAGTGTAGCTCGATGTTGAGTCATGCTTCATCATCGCTCATGAACCTCTCAAGATACCATGGCTGGAGAACTACAGCAGCATCTAGGCAAGTGACCTTTCCTTTGAGCATTTGCTGGTTTCCCTAAGTGCCCTGCCGTTGCTCAAGCTGATGGAATGAGGGTTATGTCATCAGAAGTGGTAGCGGCTGCTTGGTTTCCAAGCTGGCCGAAAGCGTTTCCTCACCCCGCCAGTTGGCACGCAGGGCTTGGTGGGCGACTTGATTGTTACACCAGTTTGCACGCCTGTGCTGTGGCATTCCATGAACTCTGGAGTGTCCGCTTTCTTCGGGACAGGACAGGTTCCATTGGAGCTCCTCTCCAAGTGAGCGGTGGGCTTGGGTTTCTCGAGGGTGGCAATGGCACGCTTCAGGTTGTCCACTACTGTGGGGATCAGACTCACTATGCCTCCATACCAGTTCTTGGCCTCGTCGACGCTCAGGTGGTTCACCTCATCATGGGGGAACCTGCAGGAAAGAGGTGAGAAGCATGAACAAGTCAGATATTGGAAATAAAGGTCCTCACATGTAAGAGTCGCAAAATGTGTGACCTTGAAGGCACTTGTAAGTGACGCATGACAGAGAAGACCTCCCCAGAGTGTAACAACTGCCCAAGAGCTGAGGCTTTCCCAGAGTGTAACAACTGCTCCAGAGCGGAGGAGTCCCAAGAGTGGAACAACTGCCCAAGAGTCGAGGCTTCCCTAGAGTGGACCAACTGCCCAAGAGCAGAGGCTTCCCCAGAGTGGAACAACTGCCCAAGAGTCGAGGCGTCCCCAGGGTGGAACAACTGCCCAAGAGTCGAGGCTTCCCCAGAGTGTAACAGCTGCCCAGGAGTCGAGGCTTCCCCAGAGTGTAACAACTGCCCAGGAGCCGAGGCTTCCCCAGAGTGGACCAACTGCCCAAGAGGCGAGGCTTTCCCAGAGTGCAACAACTGCCCAGGAGCCGAGGCTTCCCCAGAGTGGACCAACTGCCCAAGAGCAGAGGCTTCCCCAGGGTGGACCAACTGCCCAAGAGCAGAGGCTTCCCCAGAGTGGACCAACTGCCCAAGTGCAGAGGCTTCCCCAGAGTGGAACAACTGCCCAAGTGCAGAGGCTTCCCCAGAGTGGACCAACTGCCCAAGAGCAGAGGCTTCCCCAGAGTGGACCAACTGCCCAAGAGCAGAGGCTTCCCCAGAGTGGAACAACTGCCCAAGAGCAGAGGCTTCCCCAGAGTGTAACAACTGCCCAGGAGTCGAGGCTTCCCCTGAGTGTAACAACTGCCCAGGAGCCGAGGCTTCCCCAGAGTGGAACAATTGCCCAAGAGCAGAGGCGTCCACAGGGTGTAACTTCTGCCAAAGAGCTAAGACTTCCCCAAAGTAAAATACCTGCCCAAGAGCGGAGACTTCCCCAGAGTGGACCAACTGCCCAAGAGCGGAGGAGTCCCAAGAGTGGAAAAACTGCCCAAGAGTCGAGGCTTCCCCAGAGTGGAAAAACTGCCCAAGAGTCGAGGCTTCCCCAGAGTGGAACAACTGCCTAAGAGCAGAGGCTTCCTCAGAGTGGAACAACTGCCCAAGAGCTGAGGCTTCTCCAGATTGGAACAACTGCCCAAGAGGCGAGACTTCTCCAGAGTGGAACAACTGACCAAGAGCAGAGGCGTCCCCAGAGTGGAACAACTGCCCAAGAGTGGAGGCATCTCCAGACTGGAACAACTGCCCAAGAGCAGAGGCTTCCTCAGAGTGGAACAATTGCCCAAGAGCAGAGGCTTCCTCAGAGTGGAAAAACTGCCTAAGGGCAGAGGCTTCCCCAGACTGGAAAAACTGCCCAAGAGTCGAGGCTTCCCCAGAGTGCAACAACTGCCTAAGAGCAGAGGCTTCCTCAGAGTGGAACAACTGCCCAAGAGCAGAGGCGTCCACAGGGTGTAACTTCTGCCAAAGAGCTAAGACTTCCCCAAAAGTAAAATACCTGCCCAAGAGCCGAGGCTTCCCCAGAGTGGAACAACTGCCCAAGAGCAGAGGCTTCCCCAGAGTGGAACAACTGCCCAAGAGCAGAGGCTTCCCCAGAGTGGAACAACTGCCCAAGAGCAGAGGCTTCCCCAGAGTGGAACAACTGCCCAAGAGTCGAGGCTTCCCCAAAGTAAAATACCTGCCCAAGAGCAGAGGCGTCCACAGGGTGGAAAAACTGCCCAAGAGCAGAGGCTTCCCCAGAGTAAAATACCTGCCCAAGAGCAGAGGCTTCCCCAAAGTAAAATACCTGCCCAAGAGCCGAGGCTTTTCCAGAGTGGAACAACTGCCCAAGAGCAGAGGCTTCCTCAGAGTGGAACAATTGCCCAAGAGCAGAGGCTTCCTCAGAGTGGAACAACTGCCTATGGGCAGAGGCTTCCCCAGACTGGAAAAACTGCCCAAGAGTCGAGGCTTCCCCAGAGTGCAACAACTGCCTAAGAGCAGAGGCTTCCTCAGAGTGGAACAACTGCCTAAGAGCAGAGGCGTCCACAGGGTGTAACTTCTGCCAAAGAGCTAAGACTTCCCCAAAAGTAAAATACCTGCCCAAGAGCAGAGGCTTCCCCAGAGTGGAACAACTGCCCAAGAGCAGAGGCTTCCCCAGAGTGGAACAACTGCCCAAGAGTCGAGGCTTCCCCAAAGTAAAATACCTGCCCAAGAGCAGAGGCGTCCACAGGGTGGAAAAACTGCCCAAGAGCAGAGGCTTCCCCAGAGTAAAATACCTGCCCAAGAGCAGAGGCTTCCCCAAAGTAAAATACCTGCCCAAGAGCCGAGGCTTTTCCAGAGTGGAACAACTGCCCAAGAGGCGAGGCTTCTCCCGAGTGGAACAACTGCCCAAGAGGCGAGGCTTCTCCAGAGTGGAACAACTGCCCAAGAGTCGAGACGTCCCCAGGGTGGAACAACTTCCCAAGAGCGGAGGCGTCCCCAGGGTGGAACAACTGCCCAAGAGCGGAGGCTTCCCCAGAGTGGAACAACTGCCCAAGAGCAGAGGCGTCCACAGGGTGGAACAACTGCCCAAGAGCGGAGGCGTCCCCAGGGTGGAACAACAGCCGAAGAGCTGATACTCCCCCAAACTAAAATACTTGCATAAGAGCCGAGGCTTCCCCAGGGTGGAAGAACTGCCCAAGAGATGAGACTTCTCCAGAGAGGAACAACTGCCAAGAGGCGAGGCTTCTCCCGAGTGGAACAACAGCCCAAGAGGCGAGGCTTCTCCCGAGTGGAACAACTGCCCAAGAGGCGAGGCTTCTCCCGAGTGGAACAACTGCCCGAGAGGCGAGGCTTCTCCCGAGTGGAACAACTGCCTAAGAGGCGAGGCTTCTCCAGAGTGGAACAACTGCTCAAGAGCGGAGGTGTCCCCAGAATGGACCAACTTCCCAAGAGTCGAGGCGTCCCCAGGATGGAACAACTGCCCAAGAGCGGAGGCGTCCCCAGGGTGGAACAACTGCCCAAGAGCGGAGGCGTCCCCAGGGTGGAACAACTGCCCAAGAGCGGAGGCGTCCCCAGGGTGGAACAACTGCCCAAGAGCGGAGGCGTCCCCAGGGTGAAACAACTGCCCAAGAGCTGATACTCCCCCAAGTTAATATACCTGCCCAAGAGCCGAGGCTTCCCCAGGGTGGAAGAACTGCCCAAGAGACGAGACTTCTCCAGAGAGGAACACCTGCCAAGAGGCGAGGCTTCCCCAGAGTGAAAAATGCCCAAGAGGCAAGGCTTCCCCAGAGTGGAACAAATGCCCAAGAGGCGAGGCTTCCCCAGAGTGGAACAAATGCCCAAGAGGCGAGGCTTCCCCAGAGTGGAACAAATGCCCAAGAGGCGAGGCTTCCCCAGAGTGGAACAACTGCCCAAGAGGCAAGGCTTCCCCAGAGTGGAACAAATGCCCAAGAGGCGAGGCTTATCCAGAGTGAAACAACTGCCTAAGAGCAGAGGCTTCCCCAGAGTGGAACAACTGCCCAAGAGCCGAGGCTTCTCTAGAGTGGAACAACTGCCCAAGAGCAGAGGCTTCCCCAGAGTGAAACAAATGCCCAAGAGGCGAGGCTTCTCCAGAGTGGAACAAATGCCCAAGAGGTGAGGCTTCTCCAGAGTGGAACAAATGCCGAAGAGGCGAGGCTTCCCCACAGTGGAACAAATGCCCAAGAGGCAAGGCTTATCCAGCGTGGAACAAATGCCCAAGAGGCGAGGCTTCCCCAGAGTGGAACAAATGCCCAAGAGGCGAGGCTTATCCAGAGTGAAACAACTGCCCAAGAGGCGAGGCTTCTCCAGAGTGGAACAAATGCCCAAGAGGCGAGGCTTCTCCAGAGTGGAACAAATGCCCAAGAGGCAAGGCTTTCCCAGAGTGCAACAACTGCCTAAGAGCAGAGGCTTCCCTAGAGTGGAACAACTGCCAAGAGGCGAGGCTTCTCCAGAGTGGAACAACTGCCAAGAGGCGAGGCTTCTCCAGAGTGGAACAAATGCCCAAAAGGCGAGGCTTCCCCAGAGTGGAACAACTGCCCAAGATGCAAGGCTTCCCTAGAGTGGAACAAATGCCCAAGAGGCGAGGCTTCTCCAGAGTGGAACAAATGCCCAAGAGGCGAGGCTTCTCCAGAGTGGAACAAATGCCCAAGAGGCGAGGCTTTCCCAGAGTGCAACAACTGCCTAAGAGCAGAGGCTTCCCCAGAGTGAAACAACTGCCAAGAGGCGAGGCTTCTCCAGAGTGGAACAACTGCCCAAGAGCTGAGGCTTCTCCAGATTGGAACAACTGCCAAGAGGCGAGGCTTCTCCAGAGTGGACCATTTGCACAGAATGGAAACAATGCCCAGTGGAAGAAATGCCCCCATCACTAATGCCTCTACAACGTAGAACTGCCCAAGACCTGATGTTTCCAAAGTAGAACAGGCTTCCAAAAGAGTTGGACTTACTATCTCCCAAATGGGACTGCTCAAGTGGTCTCCCAAGCTGTCAGCTTCTCGAGCATGAAACGACGGCGGCCAGAGGTGAGCCTTCTCCATCCTTGAACTTTCCTCCACAAGTAAGTCTTTTCAAATGAGGAATAATTGCCTTGAACTACGAGCCTTCTCCCATGTAGAAAAGCTGCCCCTTATACTCCCATCCCCACATTGTCTTCGCCCACATAGTACTATCTCCCATAGTGACCCTTCTCCACAGTGGAACAACCGACCCCAGTGGTAAGCCTTCTCCCACATAGAATAACTGACCCCAGTAGTAAGCCTTCTCCCACATAGAATAACTGACCCCCAGAAGGAAGCCTTCTCCAACGTACAACTGACCCCAGTGGTAAGCCTTCTACCACATAGAATAAATGACCCAAGTGGTGAGCCCTCTCCCACGTAGAACAACTGACCCCAGGAGTAAGCCTTCTCCCACGTACAATTGACCCCAGTGGTAAGCCTTCTCCCACGTAGAATAACTGACCCAGTAGTAAGCCTTCCCCCACGTACAACTGACCCCAGTGGAAAGCCCTCTCCCACATAGAAAAACTGACTCCAGTGGTAAGCCTTCTCCCGCATAGAACAACTGACCCCAGTGGTAAGCCCTCTCCACCGTAGAACAACTGACCCAGGTGAGCCTTCTCCCGCGTAGAACAACTGATTCCAGTGGTAAGCCCTCTCCTGAGTAGAACTGAACCCAGTGGTAAGCCTTCTCCTGTGTAGAACAACTGACCCCAGTGGTAAGCAGAACAACTGACCCCAGTGGTAAGCCCTCTCCTGCGTAGAACAACTGACCCCAGTGGTAAGCCTTCTCCCACTAAGAACAACTGAGCCCGGTGGTAAGCCCTCTCCACTGTACAACAACCGACCCAGTGGTGAGCCTTCTCCCGCGTAGAACAACTGACCCCAGTGATAAGACTTCTCCCACGTAGAACAACCGACCCCAGTGGTGAGCCTTCTCCCACGTAGAACAACTGACCCCAGTGGTGAGCCCCAGTGATAAGACTTCTCCCACGTAGAACAACCGACCCCAGTGGTGAGCCTTCTCCCACGTAGAACAACTGACCCCAGTGGTGAGCCTTCTCCCACGAAGAACAACTGACCCCGGTGGTAAGCCCTCTCCACTGTACAACAACTGACCCAGTGGTGAGCCTTCTCCCGCGTAGAACAACTGATCCCAGTGGTAAGCCCTCTCCCGCGTAGAACTGACCCCAGTGATAAGACTTCTCCCACGTAGAACTGACTCCAGTGGTGAGCCATCTCCCACGTAGAACTGACCCCAGTGGTGAGCCTTCTCCCACGTAGAACAACTGACCCCAGTGGTAAGCCTTCTCCCACATAGAACAACTGACCCCAGTGGTTAGCCCTCTCCGGAAAGGAACAACTGACCCCAGTGGTTAGCCCTCTCCGGAAAGGAACAACTGACCCAGTGGTAAGCCTTCTCCCACATACAACAAATGACCCCAGTGGTAAGCCTTCTCTCACATAGAACAACAAATGACCCCAGTGGTAAGCCCTGTCCAGAGTGGAACAACTGACCCAGTGGTAAGCCCTGTCCAGAGTGGAACAACTGACCCAGTGGTAAGCCTTCTCCCTAATAGAACAAATGACCCCAGTGGTAAGCCTTCTCCCACGTATAACAACTGACCCCAGTGGTATGCCCTTTCCCACGTAGAACAACTGACCCCAGTGGTAAGCCTTCTCCCATGTAGCACAACTGACCCCAGTGGTAAGCCTTCTCCCACATAGAACAATTGACCCCAGTAGTAAGCCATCTCCCACCTAGAACAACTGACCCCTGTGGTGAGCCTTCTCCCATGTAGCACAACTGACCCCAGTGGTAAGCCTTCTCCCACATAGAACAATTGACCCCAGTAGTAAGCCATCTCCCACCTAGAACAACTGACCCCTGTGGTGAGCCTTCTCCCACGTAGAACAACCGACCCCAGTGGTAAGCCTTCTCCCACGTAGAACAACTGACCCCAGTGGTGAGCCCTCTCCCACGTAGAGCAACTGACCCCAGTAGTGAGCCCTCTCCCACGTAGAACAACTGACCCCAGTGGTAAGCCTTCTCCCACTTAGAACAACTGACCCCAGTGGTAAGCCTTCTCCCACGTAGAACAACTGACCCCAGTGGTGAGCCTTCTCCCACGTAGAACTGACCCCAGTGGTAAGCCTTCTTTCATATAGAACAACTGACCCCAGTAGTGAGCCTTGTCCCTCGGGAACATCGCTACCCCCAGCGGTGACCCTTCCCCATCATGGAATAACTTTCCCCCAGTGCAACTCTTCCCCAGCATAGGACAACAGCTCCCAGCTGTAAGCGTTCTACCTCACCAAGTGCCAGACATGGCAATCAATCAATTAGGATCTATAAAGTGCTGCAAATCACCCGTGAGGGTCTCAAGGTGCTGAAGTTGCTAGCTGCTTCGCGGAGAAAGCAGTGAAAAACGAGGCAAAAGCAGGAGAAAGCACTCAAACAAACAGGAAGAAACGAAGAAGAAAGCAGTAAAACGAGGCAAAAGCAGGAGAAAGCACTCAAAACAAGCATTGGCATATCCAATAGGTCTCGCATTTGGGAACTTCAACAGAAATACTTTATCTGCAGTCCATGACACCTGTATTTTTTACTGCGTTTTGGGAAATTAAATGCTTTGTCCAAAATCACATCCTGTTGAGTAACATTTGAGGATGGAACCTGGTTTCCGAACTCGTACAGTTAAAAGTTTTGCCCTTGAAAGCACAATCACTTCCCGTTAACACAAGCTGTGTGTTGCCTGTTAGGCAGGATAGAAAATGAAGTATGTTGTCTGAAGCTGCTGCCTAATAAAATCCCTGGCAGTTGTAAGGTTACAAATTAAGAATTGGGAGTGCCACTGGAGCCAGAAGTTTTGTCCTTTAAAGCACATCCCCTTCAAATGTACAAGGGTTGTGCAGCGTGTTTCAATAGTGAAACCAATATTGAATGTAGGTTACCGTGCTTTATATTATGTAGTGGTGTTTTAAACACCGGTAAAGTGCAGTGCTAAATATGAGCTGGTGGTTTCTGCTGCTCAACAGCGGCACCTAATAATCAACAGAAATACTTTATCTGCAGTCCAGGACAACTGTATTTTTACTGCATGTATGGAAATTAAATGATTTGCCCAAAATCAAACCCTATTGAGCAGCATTTGAGAACGGAACCCGGTTTCCGAGCTCATACAGTTAGAAGTGTTGTCCTTAAAAGCACATTCACTTCCAATAAACACAAGTTGTGTGCTGCCTGTTAGGCAGGGTAAACAAGCATTTACAATGCAATGGTCTCGTCTTTGTTAAAGTTAGAGCTATTGGCATTGCAAATGGAATTAAAAAAACAACAATTTTTAAACATAAATAAATGGTATTGTCATTTACAATGGCAATAGGTGAGCATTAGAGAGTAGTAGAGTATTAGCAGACACAGAGCCCAACACACACACACAGAGCCCAACACACACACACAGAGCCCAACACACACACACAGAGCCCAACACACACACACAGAGCCCAACACACACACAGAGCCCAACACACACACACAGAGCCCAACACACACACACAGAGCCCCACACACACACACAGAGCCCCACACACATACACACACACACACAGAGGCACACACACACACACACACAGGGCTACACACACACCGTGCACCCTACACGCAACAAATGCTCTCCAAAAACAACAAAATATACAACTGACACTTTCCCACAAAATAAATCGCACACACTGGTTCTATCAACAGCAACATGAGGCATAAAGAGTAAAATTTAGAAACCTAACTCAGCATCCCTGGAAAATATCATTGATAACATATTTTTATATATATTACCTACTGGCGGTCGCCAGTAGGTAGTTATAGTTAGGATCGTTTTCCATAGGAAATCCGCAACATTCTATTGGGAATAACTTTGGCGCCGAATGAGGGATCTGCCTGTAATTTTCCTTAACTTTGCCTCGCTGCGCTCCGCTCCTTCCCTGAAAGTTTTGGGGGGATCCGTCAAGCGGGGGCCGAGATAAAAGGGGGGTCCCAAAACGTGTTTTCCCCATGTTAATTTCCATAGGGCGGTTGGACTCACTTTTAGCCCGAACGGCTGAATGGATTTCCACCAAACTTGGCAACATTGTAGGGACAGGTACCCCGATGTGCCTTTGCTATGTCTCAAGATATATGCTCCAGTGGTTTTTACGAAAATTAACTTTGAAAAAATATATATTGGGCTACATTGGGCTATATATATGTTAGAGCCCAATGTAGCCCAATGTAGCCCAAAGATGGCCACCAGAGACAAAAAAAACAAATGTAGCCCAAATATCAGCCAGATGTAGCCCAACTATAGCCCAATGACAGAATGTCCCAGAGTGTTCTAAAGAACAACTAGAACGCTAACATTCTTACTTATGACAAAAGTATGGCACACCTGAAGTCATCTTGATTGGAATAAAGTGGTAACACTTAATACATTTAATTTGAAAAGGAACAAAATGAGGGGTTTCATTTTGCCATAGAAATGTTTATATATATATATTGAAAAAACCATAGGTTTCACACCAGTTATAGTTAGGAATTAGCATTTAAAAAACCTATTAAATTCACGGAAAAAACCATAGGTTTCACACCAGTTATAGTTAGGTGGAAATTTTACTCGCATAAAACCATTGAAATTCCCACGTTATAGTTAGTTGGACTCACTATAACTTGTGCGTGCAATGCACTGCTGATGATGTCACATATTATGTAGTTCTGAAAATTCTGGACTCGTGAATAAAAACTTCGTCGTAGCATGACGATTTTTATATCAAAAGACCGAAAATGGCTAGTACACTATGTACAAGCATTTTCGTCATATTCGAGTGACAATTTCACCTCGAAATCGTCATTTTCGTCTTGAACCCTTGGCTTCCATTTTGTGTACGGCAGCCATTTTGTGGGTTGCCCTCACATAGGCTTATAATACAGCTAAATTCGATATCAAAGGACACGTACACCTTGATTGACTTTTCTCTGACCTGAGCAAGCTGAAACTATTGCCCCAGGCCGAACCTGTTTGGTCAGTTCCTCTCCCAGTGGCCGAACGAGATAGCATCAAGGCACAACATGTCATAAACCCTTTTCATCGCGCACACACCCTGCCGAATCTTGCTCACACCTGTCCCTGCTCTTTCTTCTCTCACTTGCTTTATGATGGGGAGGTGCCCGTTTTTATTGGGGCCCAACGGTATCTGATGGTAATGCTGGGCCTTGCCGGGTAATTTGTTGTGGGCTGGACAAACTAAAATGTGGGCTTGTCATCATGACTCTGCTTTTTCTTTGTAATGGGAACATGTGAATGGTATACTAAAATTCGAAGAATGTTTGCCTAAAGCACAATATTTTGTATAAAAAGAGAAGCCTGACTTTGTAAGATTGAGCAGTCTCCTGAGAATATACATCCCGTGTTGTTGTACTTCTAGGACCTGTTACTTGGTTGCAGCCAATAAAATCGATCCTTGACTTCACCTAGAAGACTCTGAGTTTCTGTGGTCTAAATCAGAAAAGTACTCGAGGTCTTTGGGTGTGTACCCCGACACCACTGGGTTACCGGTTCGGTACCGGTTCTGAAAAACCCAGTACCTCAGTTGGCGCCCAACGCGGGGCGATACCAGCGGTACCGGTCCAGCCAGAGGCTCGTGAGGAGCTTCGTGTGAAAATTCTGGAGGAAGGCCAACCACTTCATCGACCCCTGCATGTCGACGTGGTCCGAAAGTCTTTGCTGCGAGGTTCCCCGCTTCTCGACGGCTACAAAGGACTGCTGCCCTGGCTATCGCCCTGATTTGGACCCTTGAAGTTTGGTAGAGCGAAACGATAGACGAGTCTTCTGGTGACGTCATCGATATCTCAGTTAAGTATAAGTGGAGCGTCTCCCAGTCCTTAGTTGGTCTTAGTTTTGGGTATCCTTGGGATCACTTTGTTTGGAACTTGCAAGTGCCAAAACCGAAGGACTCGTGTATTCACGAGAAATATCGTAATCGATAATCCTTTGAAGTTTGAAGCTAGACTAGAGAGCGAAGATGCCTGGTCTTAGCAGACTTGGAAATTTGTTTTGTCTTGGTTGTAGTAATAGGGATTCCCGATTAAAGGACTCGTGTCCGGTTCCTCCGATTGGAACTCCAACTTATGAATTATATGTAAAACATGGCGTAGGTCCCATCACATATAATGAAGTGTGGATCAGATACACCAGAAAAGATGGTGTTTTAAAATGGCCCCAATATGGTAGCTTTGACACGGAAATCTTAGACAATCTCGAAGTTAAACTTTTCAAGAAGAAAGCCCGGCTGGCGATGTTTGACTCTTTCCGCCTATGGCGTAAGGAAATTAAATTAGCAAAGAAAAATAAGAGAGAAAGGGGTATTTCGATTATGCAAGCTGCTATGCAGTTTAAAAATAATGAAGAAGAACAGATGAGTGAGCAGTTGCACAGGCAACGTAAAATGGTGATTGATAAATGCTATCCAGTTTTGCTGCCTCTTCAGCAAGATGCAGCAAAAGAGCTTGAAAAAGATCCATTAATGGCGCATTTATAAAGTTCGCCACCCCCCTATGCGCAAAATGCTACGGCACCTCCGCAACCTTTAGTTGCGCAACCTGTGATTGCATTGCCTCCTGCTCCTCCAGAGCACCCACCAGCTACTCTTCAGCTGGCTCCTGCTCCTCCGGTGCAGCCTTCTCAAGGGCCTCTGACTTTGACATCTGCTCTGCCTTTACCTCCTACAACTTTAACTATTATATCGACCACCACTCCTGGTACTTCTCCTGACACTGCCTCTGCATCTGCCTCGCCTCACCCTGCTTTCCCTCTTGTCTTTTCATCGACTTCTCCTTCTGTTCGTCAGAGAGTGGGTAGTACTGTCGCTAATTTTTTGCATCCTCCCTTTGGTGCAACGAGTGTAACTCCTGACACAGAGCGCAAGCAGTTGCGTAGTCAACTGCCTGATTCTAGGGAGAAGGAAACGTTAAATTATTTGGCACATAAATGGGTTGCTGACCCGGAAAAATATGATTTAGAATGTGTTATGGATGTCTTCACCCAGTGGGAAGCATCAAAGCAGAGATACGTGTTTGAGAAAATGTGTGTTTTTCTATGTGAAGATTTAGAGGAAAATGATTTAGACTCTAATCCTCCTGAGTTGAGCCATGTACGGTTTGAGTTTTCAAAAGGCGCAATTGTGGGTTCAGATGTTAAGAAAGCAGTTGCAACGTTGTTGTCGCTTAGGACTGAAGGTGTTTCTAGGTCGTTGTTTGAGTCTGATTCTTCTGGTAAGAAGAAGGTAAGACAATATCCCATGAGAGAAGTTCCTCCAGTATGAAAAGAAGCAGTAGCAGCTGGTCCTGGTAATGTTCCACCACCTGTGCCAGCACATTTTCAGCGTGTATGGGTACATGTTCCTTGGAAGCGAGCTGAAGTTTTGGCCCTTAAGCAAACATTGCCTGATCCCCGTAAAAATCCTGCAGGGTATTACAAGGAGTTGTCACAGACTGCTGGGTCATGTATCATGAATTTAGCGGATATAGACATGTTGTTTGGGAATGTTGTTCCGCAACCTTTGTGGGGAAAGATTCGTCATGCAGATCATGATCAGGAGTTAGGTGACACATGGGCTAATATTGCTGCTGCAGATGACCGACAAGTTGGTGGTGCTAAACCCGAGCCTTTAGTAGCAGACCTCCCTGGTAGGATTATTAATTACATGAAGACTTTAATGCCTGCCATGCGAGTAAATTGGGATAAATTGTCTGCATGTAAGCAGAAGAAAGATGAAACGGTCTCAGATTTCTTCACCAGGTTTGAAGAGACTTTTGTCGACCACAGTGGTCAAGATATGAGCACAGAAGGTGGTCAGCGACTGTTCGTCGATAAATTCGTGCACAATCTGCTTCCAGAGTTGTGTAAAAAGTTAAAAGACTCAGAGAGTTCTTGGGCAGTTTCCTCTTCAGCACAGATATTGGCTACTGCACAGTACTATGAAAATCGAAACAAAGACGAGAAAGATAGAGCAGAAAAGAAAACTAAAGAGTTGAAAACGAAGGTTCTGTTACAGCAAGCATATCCGACACGTGGTGGTGGTGGCCAGAATAATGGTGGTCAGAATAACTATCAGAATAACTATCAGCAGCCTCAACAGTATCAGAGGAACTCGCAAAGAGTCGAGTATACTCAACCACGTGTCCCTGTAGGCCCCAATCAGTGTTCATATTGTAAGGAAGAGGGTCATTTCAAGTATAGTTGTCCTATTTTATTACAGCGTGCAAATGGTGCTTCTGGTGTAAGAGGTCGAGGTGTTCAACAAGCGTCTAGAGGAAGAGGACGTGGAAATTTCCCCAAGAACACACAGTCTCTTCCACCTCAAAATTCGATGAATATGTTTGATCAGCAGAATAACGCGTCTGGTAGGACAGCTCAGTACTATACTGATGATTACTATGCAGAAGATGAGAATATGGACGGTAATGATTGCTAGGAAAGCCATAGACAAAGAGAGGGAGTTGTTTCAGTTCCAGTAGATCAGAGTGGACCATACGTTGAGGTGATTACATCAGGTGTGTCAGAGCCTTTTCTGTTGGATACTGGTGCTACAAAGAGTTCTATTATGCACTCAAAACTCCCTGGTGCACCTTTGTCTGGTTAAATGAATGTTTCTGTAGGTTTTTCTGGCGCCCCAGTTAGAAATCCGATTTCTGACCCTTTGTCCCTTTGTGTTGGACCTTGTGAATTCGAAGCACCCCTTATTCTGACAACAGGTTGTGGTGAAAACTTGCTAGGATTAGATTTGCTGAAAAGATTGTATGCGACTTTGTACTGTTCTCCTTCTGGAGTACAACTTACACTGGGTAAGAAAGTGGTTTCTCCAATGTATTTGTCAAGAGACAAACTTCCAACAGAATTGTCATCTCTCCCTAATATTCTATGGGCTACTGGTCCTAATGATGTAGGTCTTTTGGAAATACCGCCATATGTTGTAACATTGAAAGCCAATGTTAAAATGCCACGCATTCCCCAATATAAAATTTCTAGTGAAGGTGAAAGAGCTTTACTAGCGATCATTTATGATTTGATTGAAAAAGATGTGATTGAAGAAACTAGAGGCAACGTTTGCAATAGCCCTGTTCTGCCTGTTTTGAAGCGAACTGACCCTTCCCAGCCACCTGTTTACAGATTTGTGATTGACCTTAGAGAGGTGAATAAAATAGTTGTGCCACAATTTCCAGTTGTCCCCGACATTACTGCCCTATTGACTATGATTCCAGCTTCTGCCACCTGGTTTTTGGTGATTGACTTGAAGAATGCTTTCTTCAGCATCCCGATTGCTGAGGAGAGTAGGGATATTTTTGGCTTCAGTTTAGGAGGACGAAGCTTCCGCTTTAAACGCGCTCCACAGGGCTACTGTGAAAGTCCATCAATATATAGTCAAGCTTTAAAAACACAGCTTGATACGATTGTTTTACCTGATGGCGCTACCCTCATTCAGTATGTTGATGATTTGCTTGTTGCTGCAGATACTGAGAAAATCTGTAAAGAAGCCACGTTGTCATTGTTGCGTCATCTGTGTGATTTGCATCACAAGGTGTCACTTTCCAAATTGCAATATTGTCGACAAGAAGTGACCTACTTAGGTCACCTCTTATCGAAGGAGGGAACGAAACTGACCCCAGAAAGAATTCAGGCAATTGAAAAATTGAGTGAGTGTGCCAAGAACACAGAGAGAAGTGCGTGCTTTCTTGAGCATTACATCATATTGCAGGCAATGGATACCAAATTTTTCGTTATTAGCCAAACCTTTGGTGGCATTAACGTGTAAAGATACACCCAATCCCGTTCCTTGGTCTGAAGAGTGTCAGAAAAGTTTTTCTGAATTGCGCACAGCATTATGTTCGGCTCCTGTGTTAGGTACCCCCAACTACAGTAAGCCCTTTACATTGTATGTCCATGAGAAAGAGGGTTGTGCATTATCAGTGTTGACTCAGTTGTTTGGAGACAAGCAGCGTCCATGTGCATATTTGTCGTCGACTTTGTATCCGGTAGCTAAAGCATTGCCGAGTTTAAGAGCAACAGCGGCAGCAGCTGTTTCTATTCGACAGTCTGCTGGTCTAGTGATGAATAATATGTTAGTCGTGATGGTTCCACATGCAGTGGACACGTTGTTGAACAGAACCAAGACACAGCACTTAACTAGTGCTCGATTGTCAGGTTACGAATTAATCTTGTTAGCAAGTCATGTGCACATAAAAATATGCAACACACTCAACCCAGCTACGTTGTTGCCAATTGTAGAGGAATTAGAGGCTTCAGAACAGCATGATTGTTTTCTTAGAACAGAAGAAGAAACGAAAGGGAGAGTAGATCTCCAGGATACTCCTCTTGCTGAATGTGATGGTACATTATGGGTGGATGGTTCACGCTTCAAGCTCCCGATTGGTGACACGACTGCAGCATATGCTGTCACGACTTTGCATACAATTGTTGAAGCTGCACGTATTCCACATAATTCAGCTCAAGCAGCAGAATTGATTGCACTTACAAGAGCATGTGTGTTGTCAAAAGGAATGAAAGTGACCATCTACACCGATAGTCAGTATGCGTTTGGAGTGGCTCACAGTTTTGGACGATTGTGGAAAGACCGTGGGTTCCTGACTTCGCATGGAGCTAAGATTCAGCATGGTCAGTTGGTGAATGAGCTTCTTGAATCACTGACCTTGCCTCTGCAAGTGGCGATTGTGAAATGTAGTGCTCACAAGGTGGTGACTGATGATGTTGGTCGTGGAAATGCATTTGCTGACGAAATCGCGAAAGAAACTGCAAGGAATGTGATGAGCCGAATGTATGTTGCAGGCCCTGCAAGATGGGTTGGTGATGTTGGAATGTGTGAAAACACGATAGAGAGTGTGAAGTCGATTCAAGCTGAAGCTACAGAGAGAGAATTGAGCATGTGGAGAGAAAGTACGGGTAGAATGGATGCAAATGGTTGTTGGATTGAATTGTCAGAGCATCAGAGATGGTTGTTACCCGATGCATATGTGCTTGCAGTGGTTACAATGGCTCATGGAATGGCTCATATCAGCGTGAAAGGGATTTGCACGTTGTTGGCTCCAGTATGGCAAAAATCAGGAATTCCCAAGTGTGCAGAGAATGTGGTCAAGAATTGCATGGTGTGTCTGAAACACAGTCCTAGTAGGGGAACCCCAACTCCAGCTGGTCATTTTACACCTCCTACGTATCCGTTCGAGGTTTTGCAGCTAGATTTCATCCGTATGGAGAGGTGCAACAATTTAAAATACGTACTCGTTGTTGTTTGTGCCTTTTCAAGATGGGTGGAAGCCTACCCCCTAAAAGACAACACTGCCTTATCCACAGCTAAAGCCCTTGTGAAAGAGTTCTTGCCCAGATTCGGAATGCCTAGAATGGTCTGGAGTGACAATGGGAGTGAATTTGTGGGTCGTGTGATGAAGAAAGTATGTGAAGGGCTAGGCATTCAGCAAAAGTTCCACGCTGCAAATCACCCCCAATCAGCTGGACTAGTAGAATGTTATAATGGCACGCTTAAGTTAAAACTAGCCAAAATTCAAGCGAGCACTGGTCTTAAATGGCCTGATGCTCTACCCTTAGCACTCCTATCCACCAGAATGACTGTGCATTTGCGAGTGAAACTTAGTCCCTATGAAATTGTCTTTGGCCGCCCGGCCAACATATGGGGAGTGCCAAGGCCCACTAAGTTCAGTGAAATAGAACACCCTGTTTTGCTTGATTATTTGTACAAATTGACGGCTAAATTGCGTGTTTTACATCAACAGGTCCATGACACCCTGCCTCCGGTCTCTGAAACTCCAGGTCATCAGATCGACCCTGGATCTTGGGTTCTCGTGAAGAACTTCCAGCGAACCAAGAACCACCAGCCAAGGTGGACCGGACCGCACCTCGTTCTTCTTTCCACAAGATCAGCTGTTCGAGTGGAGGGGGAAGAAAGACTGGATCCACGGGATCCACTGCAAGCGGATGGGTGGGTCCAGGAGGGTGTCGCCGACTCAGAGACTGAAACCGTGCAACGTTTTCTGCCTTTCAGTGATGCACATATAAAAGGAACACTTACTGAACAAGAGAGTGATAAAATTTTGCAACCAGCTGTATCACCGTCAATTCGATTGGACACTACAGAGCCTGAACTCCTGTTTCAGGACCAGACAGTACCTGGGAAAAAGCGCTATAATTTGAGGCCGAGACCTATGGACAAATAAAATTATTTTTTCCCTACTATTTTTGAAAAGTGCAGCTCTCCCATCTGAGAAACTTGCTTATTTTTGTTTTTCGAACCGCCATCCGGGTTCCGCTGCTAGGGCCGCGATTGCCCAAAGTCTTTGGGGTGCAGCTGACGACGTTAGGTCGACAGTTCTGGTTGGTCCAAGGGAGTTGCCCTGGACTGACAGAAGCATTCCTTAGCAGAAACAACCTCCCATTGTGGGCAGCACTTTAGAGAGGATGGAGTTTTTCGAGATGGAGAGACCTGCCAAAAGAATGACCTTTAAAGCCAGGATATGTAAAATAATGACAAAGAAAAGCTTTTTGATATTGTGCATTTTCATGTTATTCAGTGTGATGATATTTTTAATAAGTTATGTCTTATTCTCTTTTCAAGTAACATTTGCACCCACTACATCGCCTATACCTCCTCCTTCCACTGTTTCCTCACATTCTTTTCAACCCCTTCCTGAACACGAATCAGCTAGGAGAGTAGAGTTTATTAATAACTCCTTTGTTCAGCTTTTGCACCAACACCAACTTGTAATGAACACGACTAACTGTTGGGTGTGTGGTCTTATGGCTCACACAACGGATAAAGGTATCCCTTATCTGGTCCTGCCATTCAGTCACAATGGTTCTGTGTGGGCATACAGAACAATGTTCATATATGCTCGTGAAGTCCACCCCCTACGTTCTGTAAAAGACAATCCTAAGAATAGTGCTCTAGTTAAGGGTATAGTCGACATGATTAAGGAAGATATTTCTTATGAAACTACCCCCGAAGATGAGACACTTGCCTATATAGGATGGAACGTGACCGGATATGGAACTACTCTGAGTGGGAAACAGCAAGTTAAGAGATCCTCCCCGATTTGGATTGTACCCCATCAGGGTCACCTGTGTCTGCAAGGCACTGGCAAGAATCCCAGAGCTCAGTTAGGGAGGAGTGTCTGTACTGAAACGTATGTTTTTGGGTCTCAGACTTCCCCTGCGTTTTTAGCAGCTAAGGGTACCTATTTCATCTGCCATGATAGAGCCTATACATGGTTGCCCCCTGACTTCTCGGGCTCATGTTTTGTTTCGTTCCTGTTGCCTCCCACCTACACAGCAGCGGCAGATTACCACAAGACAAGGATAGTTAGAGGTGTCTTGAGTAAAGAAGACACTGCAGGACAAGAATTTTGGGATTTCGCAAAGGGTTTTCTGCCGTTCTGGGGACCCATGGTTAACAGCAGGAACATAAGGCAATTGACAAGGGTGGTTGAGTCCACCGTAATTGAAACTGCTGGTGCCCTTAGTAACTTGACTCCTGAGCTCCAGTCGGATCGTCTTATGACCCTTCAGAACAGAGTCGCATTAGATGTCATACTTGCAGACCGAGGTGGGGTATGTAAATTGATCCAATCGAGTTGCTGTGTTTTCATTCCAGATAACGCTCCAAGAGTGTACCAGGCCATCTCTAAACTGCATAAGATTTCCGAATCTATTCATGTGGATAAAGGAGATTGGTCTTTGATGGGATGGTTCTGGGAACTGATATCCGGCTGGGGATGGAAAATTCTGATGGTCATTGGGATGGTCTTAGCCATTCTTTTCTTGTTCTGTCTGTGCGTGGAGTGTGCTCCTGCAATATGTGGCCTCTGTCCTACATCATGTGTAAGGAAACCTGTATCAAGAGACGAACTAAGTTCTAGAATGATGTTACAGCAACATCTCAATGACTTTAGGAATATAGACCTGGACTCAGATTAGCATGAGATTAGGTTAAATTGCCTATGTAAGGGCAAAAGGAGGGTTTGTAGTTCTGAAAATTCTGGACTCGTGAATAAAACTTTGTCGTAGCATGACGATTTTTATATCAAAAGACCGAAAATGGCTAGTACACTATGTACAAGCATTTTCGTCATATTCGAGTGACGATTTCACCTCGAAATCGTCATTTTCGTCTTGAACCCTTGGCTTCCATTTTGTGTACAGCAGCCATTTTGTGGGTTGCCCTCACATAGGCTTATAATACAGCTAAATTCGATATCAAAGTAAACGTACACCTTGATTGACTTTTCTCTGACCTGAGCAAGCTGAAACCATTGCCCCAGGCCGAACCTGTTTGGTCAGTTCCTCTCCCAGTGGCCGAACGAGATTGCATCAAGGCACAACATGTCATAAACCCTTTTCATCGCACACACACCCTGCCGAATCTTGCTCACACCTGTCCCTGCTCTTTCTTCTCTCACTTGCTTTATGATGGGGAGGTGCCTGTTTTTATTGGGGGTCCACCTGTATCTGATGGAAATGCTGGGCCTTGCCGGGTAATTTGTTGTGGGCTGGACAACCTAAAATGTGGCTTGTCTTCATGACTCTGCTTTTTTTTTGTAATGGGAACATGTGAATGGTATACGAAAATTCGAAGAATGTTTGCCTAAAGCACAATATTTTGTATAAAAAGAGAAGCCTGACTTTGTAAGATTGAGCAGTCTCCTGAGAATATACATCCCGTGTTGTTGTACTTCTAGGACCTGTTACTTGGTTGCAGCCAATAAAATCGATCCTTGACTTCACCTAGAAGACTCTGAGTTTCTGTGGTCTAAATCAGGAAAGTACTCAAGGTCTTTGGATGTGTACCCTGACACCACTGGGTTACCGGTTCGGTACCGGTTCTGAAAAACCCAGTACCTCAATTACATCACTCATGACAGGGTCAGTGACATCACTCATGACATCACTGATGACATCTCAAATGACATCACTGATGACATCATCCAGTGAATGTGTATCTTTCTGAAAAATAAATATGTTTTATATATGTATATCTAAAGGTTGATGGAAGAATAAATGGGTAAATAAATGTCTAAATGGATGTTTTTTTGTGTAAAATTGATTGGTTAACTGACTTATTAAATGTATCTTAGTGAATACATATATTAGCGAGTAATGTTTAAATATTTAAATATCTGTATCTGTGTCTCACTTTGTGTATAAGTGGCTGCATGGGTTGGTGAGTAGCTACATGAGTGTGTATATGGGTTATTAGTTGTTTTTTTGAGTATCAGTATCAGTGTCTGTATGGTTCGGTGGGGGATATTACTTAGAGCACAGATGCATGAAGGAGTGAATCACTATTTGTATGTATTTTGAAGACAGCATGTGTGCAAGACTGTATGGGTGGTTGATTGTGTGTATGGGTGGGTTAGTGAGTATGTGTTTTTATAATTGATTGTTTAAGAGAGTAAATATGTTTCCGTTTCTGTAGAAGTATGTGTAGTGGTGTGTATATAGCAGTATAATCAAGTAAATGTTTTTTTGATAGTTTATTTGCATGTGTGAATTTGTGTGTGAGTAACTATATGGATGAGTATTAGTGTGTAACAGGATGTATAGGTGTATGAGTACATATGATGAGTAAGTACATGCATGAGTGACTATATAGAACTGTTGGTGAATGAGTGGATGTGTATGTAGATGTTGGAATTACCTAATAAGTTGTTGTAATTGGTATTGGTTTCTCCTTTTTTAAGAAAATGTTAGTTTCTATTTTTGAATGTGTGTGTCAAAGGTTATTTTATGCTGATAGGAGGTCTGCCACTTTGTCACAAGGATGTTGTCATCAGTGATGTCATTTGAGATGTCATCAGTGATGTCATGAGTGATGTCACTGACCATGTCATGAGTGATGTAATATATGACGTCATCAGCAGTGCATTGCACGCGCAAGTTATAGTGAGTCCAACTAACTATAACGTGGGAATTTCAATGGTTTTATGCGAGTAAAATTTCCACCTAACTATAACTGGTGTGAAACCTATGGTTTTTTCAGTGAATATATATATATATATATATATATATATATATATATATATTTATTTTTATTCCAAAGGTCCATGCTTTCAGAAGGCACACAGCAGCTTTCTCATTCCTCAGTGATGCGGTGTTACGATCGTCAGCCTTAAACGTTTCGAGGCCATCCGCCTCTCATCAGGGGCTTGTTACTCTGGTCTGGCGTTTCTGATATTTCTCTGATGCACGCATTTAATTAGTCAGCGTTAGTACGTCACATGTTTCTATGCATGCTGGGCTTTGTAGTCCTTTAGAGAAAATAGATGTTTGCCCATGGTGGGCTCGTCGCGCCAAGCATCATTATAAGCTGTTTAGTTTTTCACTCGTGCACTGGGATATTTTCCTGTAGTAGTTGAGAATTGCTGCTGCCATTCGGTCGGGCTAAGTTCCCATCTCGGCCCCTGTAATTGAACAGACGGTGCTCCTCTGCACGGCTGGATGGCGAGTCCCTTGCTCACTGCACCATCAGGATTCAAGCAAGCCGGGCCGAAGACGGCTGTAATGCCAGAAACCGGTCCCCAGAAGCTTGTTTCCTTTCCAGTGAAAGAATTGGCTTGGTAGTTTGGTCTGCCCTGTTCCCATGATGCACTGGGCCAGGGACAGACTAATTTGCATATAGCCAGGTTCTGAACTGGGATGGTGCAGTGAGCTAAAAAACGGTGATGGATCAAGCCCTGATCTGTTGACTGGGTAGGAGTGTTCTGCATTAATTCGGAATACTCTGTCCATCACCACCCCCTTTACTGTATCGTTTTGGCCACCATAAGCGTGGTAGGGTATACTCGGATGCGAGTCCCTTGCTCACTGCACCATCAGGATTCAAGCAAGCCGGGCCGAAGACGGCTGTAATGCCAGAAACCGGTCCCCGGAAGCTTGTTTCCTTTCCAGTGAAAGAATTGGCTTGGTAGTTTGGTCTGCCCTGTTCCCATGATGCACTGGGCCAGGGACAGACTAATTTGCATATAGCCAGGTTCTGAACTGGGATGGTGCAGTGAGCTAAAAAACGGTGATGGATCAAGCCCTGATCTGTTGACTGGGTAGGAGTGTTCTGCATTAATTCGGAATACTCTGTCCATCACCACCCCCTTTACTGTATCGTTGAGAAGGCACACAGCAGCTTTCTCATTCCTCAGTGATGCGGTGTTACGATCGTCAGCCTTACGCGTTTCGAGGCCATCCGCCTCTCATCAGGGGCTTGTTACTCTGGTCTGGCGTTTCTGATATTTCTCTGATGCACGCATTTAATTAGTCAGCGTTAGTACGTCACATGTTTCTATGCATGCTGGGCTTTGTAGTCCTTTAGAGAAAATAGTTGTTTGCCCATGGTGGGCTCGTCGCGCCAAGCATCATTATAAGCTGTTTAGTTTTTCACTCGTGCACTGGGATATTTTCCTGTAGTAGTTGAGAATTGCTGCTGCCATTCGGTCGGGCTAAGTTCCCATCTCGGCCCCTGTAATTGAACAGACGGTGCTCCTCTGCACGGCTGGATGGCCGTGTGATTAATTTTATTCCAAAGGTCCATGCTTTCAGAAGGCACACAACAGCTTTCTCATTCCTCAGTGATGCGGTGTTACGATCGTCAGCCCTACGCGTTTCGAGGCCATCCGCCTCTCATCAGGGGCTTGTTACTCTGGTCTGGCGTTTCTGATATTTCTCTGATGCACGCATTTAATTAGTCAGCGTTAGTACGTCACATGTTTCTATGCATGCTGGGCTTTGTAGTCCTTTAGAGAAAATAGTTGTTTGCCCATGGTGGGCTCGTCGCGCCAAGCATCATTATAAGCTGTTTAGTTTTTCACTCGTGCACTGGGATATTTTCCTGTAGTAGTTGAGAATTGCTGCTGCCATTCGGTCGGGCTAAGTTCCCATCTCGGCCCCTGTAATTGAACAGACTGTGCTCCTCTGCACGGCTGGATGGCCGTGTGATTAATTTTATTCCAAAGGTCCATGCTTTCAGAAGGCACACAACAGCTTTCTCATTCCTCAGTGATGCGGTGGTACGATCGTCAGCCCTACGCGTTTCGAGGCCATCCGCCTCTCATCAGGGGCTTGTTACTCTGGTCTGGCGTTTCTGATATTTCTCTGATGCACGCATTTAATTAGTCAGCGTTAGTACGCTACATGTTTCTATGCATGCTGGGCTTTGTAGTCCTTTCGAGAAAATGGTTGTTTGCCCATGGTGGGCTCGTCGCGCCAAGCATCATTATAAGCTGTTTAGATTTTCATTCGTGCACTGGGATATTTTCCTGTAGTAGTTGAGAATTGCTGCTGCCATTCGGTCGGGCTAAGTTCCCATCTCGGCCCCTGTAATTGAACAGACGGTGCTCCTCTATTTATATGCTTCTATAGTGCAGGAATCGACCCCCGGAAGGGTATCTCCGAGCATGTGATCTTCCAAGATGCCAGATCGAAATCATAATCATAGAGTGCCCTAGATCTTACGCAGCCGGCTCAATTGTTCCTCATTGACAGATAAGAGCAGTCCATTGCAGTAATCCAACCTACTGACAACTAGTGTCTGAATCAGCATTTTCCTATAACAATCATCCAGAAACGGGCACACACGCCTCAGGAGTCCAATAATCCTGAAACAGGTTCCCGCTACCTGATTCACATGCTCCTTTAATAGTAGCACCTGGTCAAGCCATACCCTCAAGTTTTTTACTGTCTGCTTGGGACAGGGAGCAGATCCTAAATCCAGGGGCCACCATTCAGGCGACCATAAGAGGGGGGCCTCTCCAAAAAGCATGACCTCCGTCTTGCCCACATTACATTGTAGGCAATTGGAGGCCATCCAGTCAGATACTGCTCTCATACCGGTGGCAAATGCGTGTTTAATTGCTGGTGTCAGGGTATGGAAGGGAAACAAAAGCTGAGTATCATCAGCATACGATACTGGAGTGAACCCATATTCTCTCACAATGTCCGCCAGAGGGGCCACATACACATTGAAAAGTGTGGGGCTTAGGCATGAGGCCTGTGGAACCCCCTTAGTGAGCTCCCTAGAGATCGACTGATGGGAGCCCAACCTGATAGTTTGTGATCGGCCCGAAAGAAAGCTCTTAAGCAGGCCAGAGCCGAACCACCTATCCCCACCTTCCGCAGACGACCGAGAAGAATATCGTGTGACACCGTGTCAAAGGCAGCGGACAAATCCAACAGCACCAAGATCATAGAACCCCCTCTATCCTGTGCCACCCTGATGTTATTGGTCACGGAGAGGAGGGCTGACTCGGTGCTGTGGTTAGGTCTGAACCCAGATTGAGAATGGTCCAGACCACCCGCTGCCTCGATGAACTTAGACAGGTGGGTGTTCACATGTTTCTCTGTCATATTGCTGATATGAGGAAGGAGGGAGATAGGACGGAGGTTGGAAAGGTCTGACCATGATAGGGCTGCGTTCTTTCGAATAGGGTTCACTACCGCTTTCTTCCATTCACCTGGCACATGCCCTTCTCTAAGGGAGAGATTGATCACAGTTTGAATTCCAGGTAGGAGCAGATTCCCTAGAGAGCCCACCATCTTCGCTGTCAGAAGATCCATAGGGGATCCTGTTTTAATTTGACTGGCCAGGGAAATGACATCAGGAAGATTGACCTCCGGCAACGTGGTAAATAGAATATTACCACGGGCGGGTAGCAGAGGTGAGATAGGTAATATTGGGGAGGAGCTGGCAGTATTGCTCCCAACAGTCACTGCCTGTTTAATTTTCTCGTAGATAAGCTCTATTTTATTCTCGAAGAACAAAGATGAACATTGCATACACAGCCCACTATATTCATAAGACAATATTTGGCACTATAAGAATCAAATGACTATATCTTCTTAACAACAGAAGGATCATAACTCCAACACGTGTGGAGATTTGTGTGTTCCATTCTTAATGTTCAACATACGTCTTGCAAATTGGTATTTTGAGTTGAAGAGCATGCTCCGGTTCACCCATCAAAACACATGTGGGTGTCGGGGGGGGGGGGGGGACAACGCAGAAAATGCCATAAGCCACACGATACTGTCATCTGTAAGTAAATTGCGGGTGGGCTATACAACATTGTTACCCTATAAACTGCTCTATTTCTGGATTATTGCCGATTCTTTGAGTATTTTATTGGAGGCATAAAGTCAAGGCATGGGGCTGAGAGCATCGCGCTCCTCCCTGGAGGTGGGGGCATTCAAAGGCTAATATTAAATCCCCTTGAAATTGGCCCCCCTCTTCCAGTTCAAAGTGAAGGGGGCATCTCATGCTTTGCTCCAAATGTCCAGTTATATAAAAGGCTGCTCTTTTGTTTCCCTGAAGGGCCTCCAGAGGACTGAGGAGAGGGGGAGGAGGGAGGGAGGTGGGGGAGGGAGGGAGGGAGGGAGAGGTGGAAGGAACAGAGAGGGGAAAAGAGGGTGAGGAAAAGAGAAAACGTGGAGAAGGAAGTCGAACGACAGGGCGGTGGGAAGCCAGTGATCGAAGCGAGGAATAAAGAGGGATAGCGGAGGGGTGATGGGAGGACGGGGTGAAGAGAGGACATACCCACGGAAAGGGTGAAGAACGGTAAAAGGAGGAATAAGGTGAGGTATCGGGAAGGAGGAGGAATAGCGAAGGAGAGTGGGAGGGGTGAGTGGCACGAGGGAGGGAGGGTGGTGGAGGACGATGATTGCAGGTCTGTAAGATGGCGCAGGCAGCAATCGAGCTAGGGCAGCGGCACGAGGCACCCGCGGACGTACATCACACACTTATTCATATAGTGTCTTTAATACCGGCGGAATACGTTGTGGAGGGCGCGCTGATGGCTGCGGGGGGAGGCTGTGGGCTCCCCGCCCCGGAGCTTCTCTTCCTGCTACTCGGCTTTGCTGTGGGTGAGAATCCCCTTGAAATGGACCCCCTCCTTCAATTCAAAGTGAAGGGGGCATCTCATGCTTTGCTCAAATGTCCAGTTATATAAAGGGCTGCTATTTTGTTTCCCCGAAGGGCCTCCAGAGGACTAGGGAGGGAGGGAGGTGGAGGGCAGGCAGGGAGAGGTGGAAGGGAACAGAGAGGGGAAAAGAGGGTGAGGGAAAGAGAAAACGTGGAGAGGGAAGTCGAATGACAGGGCGGTGGGAAGCCAGTGATTGAAGCGAGGAATAAAGAGGCATAGCGGGGGATGGTTTACAATGAGGCGGTTACTGCTGTTGACATGCAATGAGTGTTCGAGTCGGACACAGCGCAGAGCAGCTCTGCTGGAACTTTCACTGCGTGGCACGTAACCTCTACCCCTCGCATGTAATTATGATAGCAATGACGATTGGTGGGTGATTAATATTACTCCAATTATTAGCATATATGAAAGGGTTCTCGGAACAATCGCTGTTCAGGCCGCTGTGCAATAGATGCAGCAATGACAGATTGCCAGCGCTAGAGATCCAAGGGTTGCTTATGTTCAGACACAGCCCAGTAATATCAACGATCACAGCGCCAGACTATACAGGTTGCAGTCATAACAGGGAAATGTAGGCCAATAGCAGAGTCTCACAGTCCACAGCAGATGGCCTTGGCGCGGGAGATGCAACAGGATGCAGGGGCCAAGTACCCTACACAGGTGCTGCACTTTGGTAATTGGCAGGCAATCATATGAATGGTTTACTCGAGGAATGTTAGTTGCAGCGCTACTCCATCCCTGGAATTAGTGAAGTGCTGGTCGGCATACCCCCACAGACTATAACTGGGCACAGCACACAGTATCTCCTAACTGTCTACCGCACCGCTCGCTCAGAGGGTTCCCACCCGGGCAGCGTGCAGCATTGCAAATCACTCCGTGCAACGTTTCCCACGAAGCCTCCCACCACTACCCGCCACAACACAGTCCACCCTTACCGGAGCAAAATCGATATATTTTTGGCATCAGTCAGCAGCCTCTACCGTTTATTCGTGAATGGGCCCGGTGATTCCAGGATAATAATATTGTAGGTACACGCTCACCGGTAGCGGTCACTATGGGCACCAGACACTGCGGTTATTGAAGCGGGTTGCCGCCATTTTGTGTCGCGCTGGTTCCCTGGCGGGTTCTCGCTTTCGCCGTATAGCGCAGAAGCCCCAGCGGCGTCGTGTTTTTGCAGAATGGTTTACAATGAGGCGGTTACTGCTGTTGACATGCAATGAGTGTTCGAGTCGGGCACAGCTCGGAGCAGCTCTGCGGGAACTTTCACTGTGCCTCGCGTAACCTCTACCCCTCGCTCGCAAGAAGGCAAGAGAGGAGCGCTCCACACCACCATGTTTCTCCGAGGTCCAGCAGAAATGCCTCCGAGAAACGCCCCGTCATTTTCCGACTGGGGGCCGTGTTTTTCTTTCTCTCCTCTTCCCATTGGCTGGAATGTAAAATTCCAGCCAATGGGAAGAGGAGAGAAAGAAACAAAAAAACACACCCCTCAATCCCAAAAAGACGGGGCCTAAATGGAAAGACGCCCGTCTTCTCCAATGGCTGGCCTCCGTTTAGGAAGCCAGCCAATGGAGAAGAGGGGCGGATTCAAGCCCCACTCTGGAAAACATAAGATCTCCCCAGCGAGACTGCGCAAGCGCAGCCTACGCAGGCCGAGACCTAAAAACCGAAGTAGTTGTCTGAAGCTGCTGCCTAGTAAAGGTCCTAGCAGTTGCAAGGTTACAAATTAAGCATTGGGGTGCGACTGGAACCAGAAGGTATGTCCTTTAAAGCACATTCCCTTCATATGTGCACGAGTTGTGCGCTGTTTGACAGGCTAAATATGCGAGGTCATGAAAGTGAAAGCGGCCACCCTGGGTTAATGAGTAACATGATCCAGGAATGCAGGAATGCAGCTGGCACCTGTCACGATAATGCTCCCTCCCGAGACCCAAAGGCCATGGGAGTGAACATTTAGAGAAAAGGCGGGACATGCACCCGCCTTTGGCCATTTGCGTGTTTCATTTGTGAAAGCCACACGCAAAGGCCAATAGAATGTGACAACTGCACGCACAAGCTTTAAGAAAGTCTGGAGTGTTTCCAAGAGGCCCTCTCCTAGGGCAGCGCATACGCGCTGCGCTAGGCTTGACCTAAAAATGGGGAGAAAGAAGTAAAAACCTAGGCAAAAGCAGGAGAAAGCACTCAGAAAACCAGGGAGGAAGCAGAGCAGTGAAGCAGCATGGGAGAGCTGGGCCAGTGCTCAGTCCTCTTACCTTGTCTGCAGGCATGGGTACTTTGCAGCTATGATACCCATGACTGGACAGTCATGTCTACTGTGTGTCTAATAATTGTTGTCAACAACCGCAACATCTCGTTTCAGCACATAAGCTTTGACTGCTCAACCAAGCTACACTGAGATTTGTGGAGGCTGTGTGTGTGTGTGTGTGGGGGGGGGGGGGGGGTGATGGGGTGGGCTTTGCTCAGACACAGTAACCAGTATCCTGGTCAGTATGGGATACATGCAGTCTTTACAGAACTGGGAATAGGCCGGCCAGACAGTCCTTCTTAGCTCTGGCTTTATAGTGCAGCTGTAGCCAGAATTTATGGGATCAACAGAAAAAAAGAGCTTTTAGAGTACTAATAATAGAGGGTTTTGTCTCTGCCCACATGCTGGTTTCCCTGAGTGCAGAATTTCATTGGGTCAAAGTTGTGTGCTTCCACTGAAAATATTGCTTCTATATTGCACTTTTTGGCTTGGAGCCAAGTAGAGCAGGATTAAATTGGTTATTGTGGCAAGCCAATAATCATAGCAACAGGCCAGATTTGTTTATTATGAAATGTTACAATAAAGGCAATAGGCCTGGCATATTTATTTTGAAAAGCATGTTAACATCAGTCCATTTAAGAGAGGATTGTTACTACTCTGTACAAAAGCCTACAGAGAAAAATGTTGTTATATAAAATCTTGCACATTACTGCAGTAGGCAACGGTATTTGGTGTGGGTTACCCCTGTAACAATTCATGGCAGTAGAAGATTTGTTCTATTAGAATCCTCTTTAAGTCCCCCTAGAAGGTATAGTATGTATATTGCTGAGCCAACTATAATTTGTATACACTTGCAATTTTATGACTGTGCCTGATTAACTTGTGGAAAAGCCTAGTGTCAAAACATCTGTTAGTTGTTCCACACTGGAAAAGACTCATCCCAGGAGGCAGGTGTCCAACACTGGAGAAGGCTCACCATTGGGCCAGTTGTTCCACACTGGAGAAGGCTCACCGCTGGGGCCAGTTGTTCCACAGTAGAGAAGGCTCATCCCAGGAGGCAGGTGTCCAACACTTGAGAAGGCTCACCACTGCGCCAGTTGTTCCACACTGGAGAAGGCTCACCGCTGGGGCCAGTTGTTCCACACAAGGGATGCCTCACTGCTGGGGCCAGTTGTTCCAACACTGGAGAAGGTTCACCGCTGGGGCCAGTTGTTCCACACTAGAGCAGGCTTACCTCTGGGGCCAGTTGTTCCACACTGTAGGAGGCTCACCGCTAGGGTCAGTTGTTCGAACTAGAGAAGGCTCACCACCAGTGCCAGTTGTTCCCCACGGAAGACGGCCCATCCCAGGAGGCAGGTGTCCAACACTGGAGAAGGCCGCCCGCTGTGCAAACTTGTGCCATGGTGGCAGAAGGCTCACCACTGGGGCCAGTTTGTTCCCTTGACTGAGAGCCCACTGGGACAGCTCCTGACTCACGGAACACAACCAATCAACTGCACAGAAGGCATTGTAGAAGATTCCTTCAGGGGATGTGGGAGGGGTTGTCAAGAACACTTTCTTCTCTCTTGCGCAAGGGCCGTGTGCCAGTGCCTCCTCGCCAGATCAAACGTACTGAAATGATAACCTGATCAAACGTACTGAAATGATAACCTGCCTCCGCTCGTTTGAGCGTATGACATCTAGGGGTGGTATAAGTGTTGTTTTCTACCACCTTACACCCTCCCTCGCTGTTCAGAGGATAGATATTTGCGTTGGGGAGAAACAGTCAGGGCTCAGTTCCAGGAACCGAGCTTCACTTACTTTATTCACACAGGAAGTACTGCCACCTCACCTGGCTGGGCACACGCACAGCCACGAGCCACAGAACATCAGTGTTGGGCACATGCACAGCCAGGAGCTCATGGACATCCATGTTGCACATGCGCACAGCAAGTACAACCCGAACATCCGTGTTGGACACACACACAGCCAGGAGCCCCTGAACATCAGTGTTGGGCGCACACACAACCAGTACCACCCGAACATCAGTGTTGGGCACACACACAGCTAGGAGCCCCTGAACATCAGTGATAGGGCACCCGCACAGCCAGGAGCCCATGAACATCAGTGTTGGGCAGACGCACAGCCAGTACCACCCAAACATCAGTGTTGTGCACACATGCAGCCAGTACCACCCAAACATCAGTGTTGGGCACACACACAGCAAGTACCACCCAAACATCAGTGTTGGGCGCACACACAGGCAGTTTCACCCGAACATCAGTGTTGGGCACACACACAGCCAGTACCACCCGAACATCAGTGGTGGGCGCACACACACACCCAGTACCACCTGAACATCAGCGTTTGGCACACACACACAGCCAGTACCACCCGAACATCAGTGTTGGGCACTCACACACAGCCAGTACCACCCGAACATCAGTGTTGGGCACACACAGCCAATCTCACCCGAACATCAGTGTTGGGCACTCACACACAGCCAGTACCACCCAAACATAGTGTTGGGCACAAACACAGCCAGTACCAGCCGAACATCAGTGTTGGACACACACACAGCCAGTACCACCCGAACATCAGTGTTGGACACACACACAGCCAGTACCACCCAAACATCAGTGTTGGGCACACACACAGCCAGTACCACCCAAACATCAGCGTTGGGCACACACACAGCCAGTACCACCCAAATATCAGTGTTGGGCACACACACAGCCAGTACCACCCAAATATCAGTGTTGGGCACACACACGGCCAGTACCACCCAAACATCAGTGTTGGGCACACACACAGCCAGTACCACCCAAACATCAGTGTTGGGCACACACACACAGCCAGTACCATCCGAACACCTATAACAGTACTGAAGGTGTCCTGTTCATCATCCACGTTTTGCACTGTTTTAGGATTAGTAAATTATTCTTAGTTGTACAGACAAGGAAGCTTTTTTTGATATTTGCATTGACATGCAGAATTATTGGTTAATATGTGCTATTGTTGATGGGGGGGCTTCTACTTCTGTGTAGGTTTCTTGTGCTCTTGGTGTTTCCCTAGCAACCCGCCTTGTCCTAGTTATTGGTTTTCGGTGGAAGAAATTTGCCCAGTTGCTTATTCAGGAACTTAGGGATTTATATTTTAGTAGAGTTCCTGTGATCCTTTGTGAGCTTGTGCTTGCTTCTCAAGTCTTGTAGGACATTCCAAACTTGACTTTTAGACACTTTGGGAGGGAGACTATGTTCAATTACACTTTCAACAATATCTTTTTTATGGTGGTCATACCAAAAGCAGGCATTGGATTCATATTTTGTGCACTTCAATGTGTTCTTTCACTATAAGTGCTTTCTTTATTATATGTTTATTCCTTATAACTTACCAGTTGATGATCCCGTTTCCCTCTCGGGCCAACAAGTTCACTCAATCTTCCGTAAGATCCTTAAGACCTGGTTGTTCTCTGTAAAGCAAAACTGAGTATGCATACTGGTTGTGCCGTGCCTGCAGGCCTGTCTGTCTCGGAGCGCCTTGGGCTTAGTTTGCGATTTATATATTCTCCTTCATTCATTCATTTTGTGATTTGATATAAGTTGAGTTTCTCACATTTTATTTGTGGACTACAAAATTATTATTATAAATGTTATTTTTATGTATATTAGAAATTATGATCACATTTTCATACAATGTTTTACATTATTTATTCACATTTTTTAAGTTTACTCTTTTTTCGGGCTAATAGGCATTGTGCTTGTTGGGTGGTTCTTATATTTCTTTTTGCTAATCATTTTTTTTTATTTACTGTTGAAGGAAAAAAATTAAATTCTTGTTTAATTTAATTTTTTCTCAACATTTTTATTGGCCGTTTTTAAATGAAAAGCAAAGTAGGATTCACGTTTTATTTTAGGGGTTATGCTTTAGTTTTCATTCTTTTTATTTAACTTGCATTTTGTTTTGTCTTTGTTGCGATATGATATTTCTTTAATTTTGTGGCTCAGATTTCTTTTTTCATACTTTAGTGTTGCAGTCTTGGTACTTCTATTTTAGAGAAGTATTTGTGTATAATAAAATATTAAAATTATTTTTGTAGTAAGTTTGAGGTTTGTTCCAATTTGGTACTTACTTTGTAGATGTAGTTTTTTTTTAAAGATTGTTGTTAGCCTTTCTCTACCTTCAGTTGGGCACAGTCCGACTTTCTCGCAGCAATTGTATCATATCCAGCAGTTAGCTGCATGTGTTTGTTTCCCTTTTTATAATTTTTTTTATTGGGAACGTTTTTTTATTTGCTATTGGTATTTAAGTTGAATTACATTTGTTACAGGGCAAGTTTTTTTAAGGTGTTGAACCTTATTTGGTATATGCGAATTATCCTTTTTTGTTGGTATTTGTATAGGTTTAATATATTGAAAATGAATATATATATATAAATATATTTATAGTTTTTGTCATTAACTGTAGCAATATTTGTTTGGCGATATTTTTGCTTTTCTGGTTTGGTTCATGTTGTATTTGTTTTATTGGGTTGATGATTTTTGCCTTCAATATTGCGTTATTTTCAATATATGTACAACTATATTTTTGTTGTTGAAATTGGTGTTTTATGTACAGGATGTCGGTTCTGTGTTCTTGATAATCTTTAGATTACATTTTTGTATCTGGATATTATTCATCTCAATAATATGTCATACGAGCATGAGTGTTTTTAGATGAATCGGAACCACAAAATGTGACAGCACACCTTGCAATACTAAGGATCACAAGTAAATAGCTACTGTGGGCTGCTCTTAACATCTTGTTGAAACTGAATTGGAGTGCTGTGACCTAAGAAGTCCTTTTGCTGTGGATTTTAAAGAGTTTTACAGGTCAACAAGGAAAAGACCAGCAGGGCTGTATAGCACATTTTAAGGCAGGTCCAGGAACTGTTTTATGATCCGCTGGTCGGTGGTGTGGAAGCAGTGGTATGTACTGAAGTTACAGAAGGAAGGTGGTAGCATGCAGTGATAGAGGAAGTAGACTGCTTATGGTATGGATGTAAACGTACTCAAGGCAGGCCGGAGTATGTACTGATGATACAGGACGACGGCAGCAGCATGCAGTGATAGAGGAAGTAGACGGCTTATGGTATGGATGTAACCGTACTCAAGGCAGGCCGGAGTATGTACTGATGATACAGGACGACGGCAGCAGCATGCAGTGATAGAGGAAGTAGACAGCTTATGGTATGGATGTAACCGTACTCAAGGCAGGCCGGAGTATGTACTGATGATACAGGACGACGGCAGCAGCATGCAGTGATAGAGGAAGTAGACAGCTTATGGTATGGATGTAACCGTACTCAAGGCAGGCCGGAGTATGTACTGATGATACAGGACGATGGCAGCAGCATGCAGTGATAGAGGAAGTAGACAGCTTATGGTATGGATGTAACCGTACTCAAGGCAGGCCGGAGTATGTACTGATGATACAGGACGACGGCAGCAGCATGCAGTGATAGAGGAAGTAGACTGCTTATGGTATGGATGTAACCGTACTCAAGGCAGGCCGGAGTATGTACTGATGATACAGGACGACGGCAGCAGCATGCAGTGATAGAGGAAGTAGACAGCTTATGGTATGGATGTAACCGTACTCAAGGCAGGCCGGAGTATGTACTGATGATACAGGACGACGGCAGCAGCATGCAGTGATAGAGGAAGTAGACTGCTTATGGTATGGATGTAACCGTACTCAAGGCAGGCCGGAGTATGTACTGATGATACAGGACGATGGCAGCAGCATGCAGTGATAGAGGAAGTAGACAGCTTATGATATGGATGTAACCGTACTCAAGGCAGGCCGGAGTATGTACTGATGATACAGGACGACGGCAGCAGCATGCAGTGATAGAGGAAGTAGACAGCTTATGGTATGGATGTAACCGTACTCAAGGCAGGCCGGAGTATGTACTGATGATACAGGACGACGGCAGCAGCATGCAGTGATAGAGGAAGTAGACAGCTTATGGTATGGATGTAACCGTACTCAAGGCAGGCCGGAGTATGTACTGATGATACAGGACGATGGCAGCAGCATGCAGTGATAGAGGAAGTAGACAGCTTATGGTATGGATGTAACCGTACTCAAGGCAGGCCGGAGTATGTACTGATGATACAGGACGATGGCAGCAGCATGCAGTGATAGAGGAAGTAGACAGCTTATGGTATGGATGTAACCGTACTCAAGGCAGGCCGGAGTATGTACTGATGATACAGGACGACGGCAGCAGCATGCAGTGATAGAGGAAGTAGACTGCTTATGGTATGGATGTAACCGTACTCAAGGCAGGCCGGAGTATGTACTGATGATACAGGACGACGGCAGCAGCATGCAGTGATAGAGGAAGTAGACAGCTTATGGTATGGATGTAACCGTACTCAAGGCAGGCCGGAGTATGTACTGATGATACAGGACGACGGCAGCAGCATGCAGTGATAGAGGAAGTAGACAGCTTATGGTATGGATGTAACCGTACTCAAGGCAGGCCGGAGTATGTACTGATGATACAGGACGACGGCAGCAGCATGCAGTGATAGAGGAAGTAGACAGCTTATGGTATGGATGTAACCGTACTCAAGGCAGGCCGGAGTATGTACTGATGATACAGGACGAAGGCAGCAGCATGCAGTGATAGAGGAAGTAGACAGCTTATGGTATGGATGTAACCGTACTCAAGGCAGGCCGGAGTATGTACTGATGATACAGGACGATGGCAGCAGCATGCAGTGATAGAGGAAGTAGACAGCTTATGGTATGGATGTAACCGTACTCAAGGCAGGCCGGAGTATGTACTGATGATACAGGACGATGGCAGCAGCATGCAGTGATAGAGGAAGTAGACAGCTTATGGTATGGATGTAACCGTACTCAAGGCAGGCCGGAGTATGTACTGATGATACAGGACGATGGCAGCAGCATGCAGTGATAGAGGAAGTAGACAGCTTATGGTATGGATGTAACCGTACTCAAGGCAGGCCGGAGTATGTACTGATGATACAGGACGATGGCAGCAGCATGCAGTGATAGAGGAAGTAGACAGCTTATGGTATGGATGTAACCGTACTCAAGGCAGGCCGGAGTATGTACTGATGATACAGGACGATGGCAGCAGCATGCAGTGATAGAGGAAGTAGACAGCTTATGGTATGGATGTAACCGTACTCAAGGCAGGCCGGAGTATGTACTGATGATACAGGACGATGGCAGCAGCATGCAGTGATAGAGGAAGTAGACAGCTTATGGTATGGATGTAACCGTACTCAAGGCAGGCCGGAGTATGTACTGATGATACAGGACGATGGCAGCAGCATGCAGTGATAGAGGAAGTAGACAGCTTATGGTATGGATGTAACCGTACTCAAGGCAGGCCGGAGTATGTACTGATGATACAGGACGAAGGCAGCAGCATGCAGTGATAGAGGAAGTAGACAGCTTATGGTATGGATGTAACCGTACTCAAGGCAGGCCGGAGTATGCACTGATGATACAGGACGACGGCAGCAGCATGCAGTGATAGAGGAAGTAGACAGCTTATGGTATGGATGTAACCGTACTCAAGGCAGGCCGGAGTATGTACTGATGATACAGGACGAAGGCAGCAGCATGCAGTGATAGAGGAAGTAGACAGCTTATGGTATGGATGTAACCGTACTCAAGGCAGGCCGGAGTATGCACTGATGATACAGGACGACGGCAGCAGCATGCAGTGATAGAGGAAGTAGACTGCTTATGGTATGGATGTAACCGTACTCAAGGCAGGCCGGAGTATGTACTGATGATACAGGACGACGGCAGCAGTATGTAGTGATAGAGGAAGTAGATGCAATTGGGTACAATGTTACTGTACTGAAGGCAGGCCGGTGTATGTACCGATTTAATCTGTCAGGCAAAACGAGCTGTCAGGCCCGCTCTTACCTGCAAGGCACTGTGCACCTCAGCTAGGGCTGATGGAGCTCGGTCGGCCATCTTGAGAGGCCGACCACTGCAATTAACCGCTAGCGGTCCAGCTGCTGCCACCTTTTCTACCCAAATCGAAGCTCACAGCCACCAGGGGCCAGGCACCCTGCCCGCATTACTCAACCAGGCTCGTCTATCCCTCCAATGAACTTTATTCCCCACAGAACTTCTGTTAGCATGCGTGGGCTCCAGATGAGAGGTCTTTTAGGTGTAAAACCTGCACTTTCAAACATTACTCGCTCAGGACTATCATTAGACCCACTCTCACACTCCACCTCGCTCCACCAAGTGTAAGCTTTTTAGTATTAACTGTCGCTTCTTGGTCCGTCACCAGGCTAGACTGCAGCCTGACCCAGTACACCATTCAAGACTGTGAAAGGTCCTTTTAAAAATTTCCCTGACCATCAATTTCACCCCCTCTTGGCTACTAATCTATTGCCCCCGTCAGGCACATCTAAAGCTTTCAGAGACACACTGATGAATTTCACTGCCCCGCGAGTCATAAAAGATGCCAACTTCAAAATCATTGGGGAAATTAATCATCATCTTGATGCCATTCATGATGGTGATATCAGAAAATTCCTGGACAACCTCGCTCCTATGCAGCTGAACCAACTAGTTACAGGCACTAAACACTCAGCCGGTCATCTCTTAACCCCTTCGCTGCGGTGGCAATTCCGCAGCAGCGCTAGGGGGGAGGTGGGGGTACGCGGCGCTCCCATGCTCGTGGCGGAACCGCTCCGTCACGAGCCTCGGGCGCGCTGTGCTTGTGACGGAGCGGTTCCGTCACGGCCCCGCCCGCTTAATAAAACGCGCCACGCAGGCGCGAAATCAGCACCGCGCAGGCGCGCCAAGCGGGCCGTGACGGAACAGCTCCGTCACCAGCACAGCGCGAACAAGGCTGGTGACGGAGCGGTTCCGTCACCAGCATGGGAGGGGTTAATCAGTTGTTTTCTAACCTAAGCTTATTACGGGTTGTGACCCCTTTGCCCATGACTTGGGCCAACCACTTTATGACCCCCTTTTCCATTTGCCGACCACACCAGGTACATACCCCAGTTTCTGACACTATCCTGAAACGTCCCTGACATAAGCTAGACTTGCAAGTATTTGGGAATTGTATCCAGGCTGGCCGCCCCCAGCTGGCCCTCAATGCAGAGGCTGCCGACAACACATGAAATCCTGGCTCACATCTGCCCGTGATGCTTTCATCCCTGCCAGCTGCTTCAATGAGTCCTTTATCTCTCCTAAAAAAAACACTGCAAGGCTCTAGAACGCTCCTGGATATAAGCCTATGATCCCTGCTTAAAAACACAAAATAGATCAGCAGTTAAAGCTGGTCACAAACTCTAGGGCTGAGTACTTTTCAAATAAAATTGACAGTAGTAACAATCCTGTCAGACATTTTCAACCTAGCCACTAGCCTAAGAAAGTCAGTGCCATCAGCTGACCCCACAGAATCCTCCGGCGCACATTGCAATAAGTTAACACACTGGCAAGATAGAGGATATTTTCTCGTGTTTCACCTCCAACGCCTCCGCTGAACAGTCAGATTGCACGATCTTGCCGGAGAACATTAGTTCAAAGGCCATTCTGAGCACGTTGCCCTCCCTTTGGTTGTCCTCTTTTCAAGCCCTCGTAGCCAAGTGAAATTTGGTTCTGCTGACGACCCTATCCGACCAGATCTCTTCCTAAAACTCCTGGATTTTCTGCTCCCTCCCTGTCTAGAAACAATCTCTCCCTACCTTCTGCTTCTGTCCAAACCAACTATCAAAAACTTAGGAATTTGGATGGACGATACACTGGCCTTTGAGGCCCAAGATGAATCCCTGGAGGGCACCAGTTTTGGGCTCCTGAGAAGCCTCAAACCCATCCTGGGCCTTATCAACCCACGCATTAGGCAAACTATTATTTAAGCAGAGGTTTTATCCTGCCTTGATTATTGCAACGTCCTCTAGTGCCTGGTTCATGGAAGCCTGCTAAAGTCATTCCCCTACTGAAAACAAACCCTCTGTGGACGACACAATGCCCGAAAACCTCCGCCCCATCTCCCTCTTACCATTCCTGGCCAAGGTAATGGGGAAACACATCAACAATAATTTGACCAAGTTCCTGGAAGAACAAACAAATGCTGGATGTGTCTCAAAATGGCTTTAGGCTTGCACACAGGCTTTGGTCATCTGCTCTGATCCTGCTCGATTTAAGTGCCGCATTCAACACAGTATCCCGTAGAATTCGACATCAATGCCTTCATGACATCGGCATATGCAGGCCTCAACAGTCATGGTTTACCTCCTTATTGAGCGAGGCGCCTTCCGAGTTATTTCTCCTTTTCCATCCCACCACCAACATTTGATCTATGGAGTCCCACAAGGCTCTTCATTGAGCCCTACCTTCATTAATATCTACATCCAACCACTGGCAAAGGTCGTAAAATATTTTGGGCCCGCGCTGGTATTGCACATCATCATTATTTCACTCTCTGAAAATGCAACAAAAGCAATGCTTGCAGTTGCTGAGTGGATGAACAATAAATGCCTGCATCTAAAAGCAAATAAGACTGGAATAGGCAAACACTACCACTCCTGTGGCGACCACTGGTGGCCGACTACCCTCGGCCCCTCCCAAGTCCAAACCAACAATCAAAAATGTACTAATTTGGATGGACGATACGCCGGCCTTTGTGGCCCAAGCCAAATCCTTGCGGGCACCAGTTTTGGGCTCCTGAGAAGCCTCCAACTCATCCTGGGCCTTTTTCACCCACGTATTAGACAAACTATTATGTAAGCTGAGGTTTTATCCTGCCTTGATTACTGCAACGCCCTCTATTTAGGAGCCAACAAAGGGGTCACAAGAAGACCCCAGATAGCCCGAAATGCCGCAACCAAGCTGCTCTTTTCCTCCCCAAATTTTGCTCCGCCGCTGGACTAATTCAAGAAGGAGTATACACTGATGCTGGATTGACCCAGCAGCAGGTCCCGGCTGGGACAAGGGAAGCTGTTAGCGTTGGGGGCTGATGTTGCTGAAGCCAGGAAGACAGGAGAGGGCACAGGCTGTGACAATGGAAGTGGTTAGTGTTGGATGTTGATGTTACTGAATGCTGCAGGAGACAAACATCCGAAGTACTCATTTCACAGGCAGCAGTATGCACTTATCGTACAGACCAGTCCAGGGAAGTGGCCTGTGAAGTACAAGCATTTCCTTACTTTACAAATGAAGACAACATTCCCACAGCACAATGCCCCTGGTTATAGAGCCCCTACCTGGCACGGATGCAGGTTAGGTCATTCTGCAGGCTGAGGAGGGTCTTGCAGATGATAAGCGCACCCCCCGCAGTCCTCACTTCTGTCTCCATCTTTTCCAGTGCCAGGGCAAAGTCCAGCAGGTCTCGGCACAGGTCCAGGAACTGTTTTATGATCCGCTGGTCGGTGGTGTGGAAGCAGTGGTTCTCCAGATAGTAATGCACCTAGGGGTGTGAAACCACAACAAGTGAGCACCACTTACCTGCAGCTCATTGACTATCAGGTGGAGAAAAACTGACCAATTACATCATCTCCTCTGGGAGATTGTAACTACATATTCTGGTACCAGCTTACTGTTCGAAGCGCCTGGCTTTGAAAAATGTGAAATAAACCACAAGCCAGAGTTTGAGCAGTGGTAGAACATAAAATAATGCTCCTTCTCGCCCTGCACAATATCAACTGGGCTAACCACCTCATATACATATTATAAGTGACAAAACTCATTGCGTGGACAGTAATAGTGGTGCCACCATGCCTTGGATTGACTTTATAGACTGCCCACAGGTCCTCTCTTACCTCTCCCTTGTGATTCTAAAGAATTTAAATTATTTATAAAGTGCAACAAATGCCCCAGGGTATCTTGGCACTAGCATATGCAAGATTAGCGACAAAGGAAGATTATAAAATAATTAAAAGCCAATAATGTAAGTAAAACCTGACCAAATACTTCAGTGCAAAAACAAAGAGTTCAGTTGTTTCCTGAAGCAAGTCAGATTGGACTGATTTTTTTTTTCAACTGGCGGGCAGTTTATTCCAGAGTTTGCATGTTAAAAGGACAAAACTTATGCCTGGTAGCTTGAACAGCTGGACAGCAAGCCCTTTAAACTTTCACCATAATTTCTTCATGGAACATAATACTCCCCAGCAGCGGATTCTGTGCAAAGGGCGTTGGGGCTTTGCCCCTTTAACATTTACAGTAAAAACAAAAGCAATCATAGCAATGCTAAATGAGTTTTAATTATTTTTTTTTTTTGTTCAACAAGTTTTTATTGGTTGTTTCAGCAGTAACAAACAGTGAGTAGATCCAGTAGCACAATTATGGACAGAAATTCACGGGTTCAAAGTGCTGTACGGTATGTTACAACAATAGCCAATGACAGTTCAAGATTACAATAACCGATATCTTGCAGAAAGCAGCAGAACATGAGTTTTTTTTTTTTTTTTTAAAAGACACACTTGTAAGTTGCTAGAATGGGGGACACTGCCCCACTCACCAGCGGTGTTACTGTGATCAATAACATATTAACAACTGAAATAGCAGACACGTGACTCGCAGTGCTTTCACTACTTGCTCTTGCTCTCCTGGGTGAGCCCAAATTCCAAGTATTTGCCAGGCTGACAATCGCACAGCCCTGAGGCCTGTGAGGTTATCAGCTCGGCAAAGACCTAGCAATAAGGCCCAGTCTCCACACCCTGATGGCTTGGGGGTACAGTTAGCCGCAGGCATTTCAAATGCCAGCCCTGTAGCCCTAAGCCTCTGCGTCAATCAGGGAGTGGAGAGCACGGTCACTGCACCCTTTCCGGTGGGACCCATCCTACGAGTTGGGAAGGGGTGTGGCAGGCGAGAAGCCAAGAAATCGAGCCAGTGCAGACTCAACTTGTGGTGTCGGAGACTGCTTCCCGCGTGCTGGACGCCATTTTAGCAACTGCAGTACGTGTCTGTCCAGTCACATGAGTTACTGCAGTGCCGGCAGCTAGTGCGCTAGACTAAAGGTGTTGCTAGTGCAGAGCACTGCAGTTTCCCGTAATGTCTGCGGGGCAGTAGAGGAATGAGCCCTACGACAGCAGGGCTGGAGCGGCCTCTGATCTGACGAAGGAAAGGGAAGGACAGGATGAGGCCGTACTCGTTCTCGGAGTGTGAATGTGAGAACATAGCAGCCATCTAAGAGGCGGAAGTCAGTTGAACGGCTTTTAATGCTGGAGATGGTATTAAAAATGCACAGCAGCCCAAGTCATGCCCAAGTCAAGTCATCAGGAGGGTAGATTTCAATTGTGCAGCAGGGCCACTGCAGTTTCACCATGTCCGGGAGTGCCATACACCGCTGCATCAATGTACATGAAACCTTTTTGAAAGCATATCCCCCTTTATTTTTTTTTATTGCATTCACATGTGGGTGAGTCCCCATGTTTCATAGCAAGCAACTGGGGTCATCCTTGAAAGCATCATTAAGACTGGTAGGCACAACATCATGGCAGCAACTACCAACAGAAAGAGCCCACCCCAGGTTTCAGACAGAGAACTCAGAACCCCCTACATTGTATCCCTACTCACCCCCTTCCTTCACAAAACTAAAATAAAGATAACCGAATAAAGAGTAAAACACTAAAATGAACATAAATTTAAAATACGCAAAATGAACTGCACAAAACATATAATTTTAAATATTCAGCACTTATAACAAGCTAACAAAAACACAAAATGTATGACAAACATCTACAGCATTAACATAGTATCTAGGTAGTGCATTTCGTAATCCTAAACTTCACAGCACTTGACCTTGTTCACATGAAACTCTCTTGTTGCCGTCGAGCCTATCATCTGTTTGTACCCTCATTTTCCTACCAACATACTCAGTTTTGGATTCGGGTACTACTGAAACAAAACACTTGTTCCATGGTTTACCGATTTCCAACACTACTATGTGATCCTTCGCTTCCCACACTCGGATAGGTGCAGAAAAGCCTGATAAACCCTTGTGGACAAAACCAGGCCTCTTAATCCTTATGAAGTCTCCGACATGAGTTGTCAAAGTCCTACGACAATCGTTCTTTGTACTATATTTCTCCAGTACTGCAATCCCTAATTCCACCACACTTGCCATTTTTACCATATCTACAGCTTTCCTAGACATCCAAGCATTGTTTAATTTAGACCCTGCAACCCTGCCTCTCAACAAGGTAAAAGGGGATATGTGAGGGGTAGTTCGTATTGCCCAGAACAAATCATCAATTGCCTCTTTCCAATGCAACCCATTGATGAGGGAAAGCGGTAACTGGATACAAGTTGGGCACCATTATCGGTCACTAATTTCACGGGGAAACCCTCTCTCAGAAACACTCCCCTGAGGAATCTAATGACAGCATCAGAATTTATATTGTCCACAAATTTCACTTCAGGCCATTTAGTCATGTAATCTACCAAAGCCAAAGCATATTTTGGTTTACTACCTGTAACCCCAAACAAGCATTGGCATAGCCAATAGGTCTCGCCTTTGAGACCTTAGAAGTATTTAGCCATGCAGCGCATTATTCTTGGTGCTACAACATCTACTCTTTACTGTTACTTGACGTGCCACTGGTGAACAGCCATTATTTGGCTATGAACAGTGCAGTCTGTAGGCCTTGAAATGGGACAACTAGGAGAGAAAGGTTGGGGGTCTTGTGGAAGGCGGAAGAGGGCACTTTGGAGAGAGTTTTGAGGATTTTGTTGAAGCAGGCCACTTTGGAGAGGTTGTTGGGATGTTGTGGAAAGAAGGCCCTTTGGAGTAAGTTGTTGGCAATTCCTTGAAAATGAAGGAAGGCATTTAGGAGAGAGTTGTTAGGATCTCTTGGAAGGTGGAGGGGGACACTAAGCGGGGAGATTCTGAGACAAGGAGGTATCAGTATAAATGCACCACACACTTTGTACCAACAAAGGCTCATCTACAAACACCGAGATATATCATATACCCTGCAGCGGAAGCGCCCCACACAGCAGTCACCATGCTGTGAGACGGGCACTCCGCCAAGCCTATGATTGCGTTCCTTAACACCAGGGCGCTCTTCGCCATGGTGCCCGCTCACAGCCGGTAATGATCTTCAAATGGGAGCAAAGCCCGAGCAGAAGTTCCCGCCCGAAAGCGACATCTATGAAAGGAAAGAGGTGCAGCCAAGAAGCCCGTCCTTTGAAAACTTTGGGTATCCATTTTATATATCTTTTTTCAATACTAGGAAGGAAAGTTAAGTGTTAACCTTTTGTAAAACAAAACATAACGTGAGAATTCATGTCCAGGAAATTCCGCTTTGCTGCCTTGGATGTTCCTCCAAGCAAATCCTTTAAAAATGTAGGGGCCAGGGAACACGCCGTTCCCCTACAAGACCCTTCCATATTCGCAGGGCCCCAAACAAAATCCTTCTGCATACACAGGCTCGCCTCAATCAAAACACAATGAACATAGATCTCTAAAAGCAATATTTAACCTCACTCCAAAAATGCTCACCCGGTAGCCCACACCGACACCTCCCCATATCACTTTTCATATTTAGCCTCACCACTTTAAACACAAGCTCCCTGAAATGAATACACTGTGAATGCACATGCCCAGCAAAGCCACAGTTCTGAAGGCTTTCTACAAAGAAGTATGATAGCTTAAAATAACAAGCAGCGACAGGATGGGCGGGAGACGGGGAGAGGTGCTGCAGTTGGGAGCAGCGACAGGTGTCAAAGCTGAACAAATCCCACAACATAAACGTGGGGCGCAGTGTAGTCGCAAATCACAAAATAACTTCAATCCCAAAACACGAGCAGAGGCAACCCAAACAATAAAATTGTGCTCACGGAGTAACAAATAACAACAAGGGTGGCAATGGCTGGGAGTCCTAAACAATCTAAAGGAAAAGTGGAGAATTTAGAGCAATGACAAAGGTGGCTTAAAATGACGGACAATCTACAAACATTGCAAGTACCAAGAAATTAGTGAAGCAATTAATCATATCAGAACACCACATAACTACAAGGGGGAGGTCTATGTGATCAGTCCCACAGTAGTAGGACCAGTATCTGCAGTTTTACTGCAGCCAGTACACACCAGACTGTTGCAGGTGAGTGTTGCCTATAAAATCTGATTTCCTGGCCTACTTTTTCCAATGTCATCACAAGTAGCAAAGCCAACTACCTCTTTGGCAGTATCCACATTCCCGCTGAGTGCAAGTAATGTGAGATTAAACTAAAAAGTGTGCAGGCCAATAAGGCTTGGCCCAGATGCCTAGCTCTGGTGCCGCATGGGAGCCCCTTGAGAAAAAAAAGAATCCAAGCTTTCATGTGGCTACTGGTTGTCGCCCACACTAAACTAAAGCACCACAAATTAAACACATTATTAACATTAACCTTTGATGTAAACTATGAGAGGGCACACGATGCTCATCCAGTGGCTGAATGAGCAATGTAAAATCAGAAAACCTATAATTTCTTCCAAGCTTCTCCGCTTAACCAATTAGTTAAGAATGCCAGTGTCTGAAACGTGAAGCTTGAAAATTTAGTTTGGTGTGTGTGCAAATCCTGCATTGCCAATCCCTGGCGAGTTGCCCTCCTACTGCTGAAACAATGACAATGGCGGTACCAATGGGTGGGGCGGACTGGCCTCAATGGTCCTGTGACCGCAGTGACAGTCAATGTTGCTCTAGGGAGTGCTGCTTCGTGAGATTACCCACAAGGCTGGAGATGAACTTCAGTATGGAATGTAGTGGACAGGCCTTCAAGCTTAACCCACACTTCCACTGCTAGGGTCCACCTGCTAGTGCTAGGAGAGCAGGGCTTCAAAGGTCCAGTGAAGCAATCTAAATTCTAGTATGGAAATGTGCTCCCTCCAGAGAATGGTCTGGTCATTAAGGCTTAACCATGGTTCCTCAGTTCCAAATTGAACAGCTCTGGCCGTAGTGCCACATCCTCTCTCTCTCTTACTGAACACCATAATGCCCCGCTGAGAGAAACATGCAGTTCTTTCAGCTACAACCCAATTGGGCCCCGCTATAAACACCTGGTTGCGACTCAATTCAAATTATGCACTAGAAAAAAGTAATATGCAGCCTGAAAAAAAGTAACATCCTAGAAAAAGCAAACACTCGTAGTGAAAGCAAGATTTTGTAAAGCGTGTCAAATATAAGCAGGAACAACATGGTAAACTTAACTTTTACATTTTTCAGAAATCAATAAGTATTTTTGCCTGATAAGTTAAGTACATGACAGCAGTATGGTTTATAAAGACCACATTCCTGAAAACAGAGCAACGGTATACATTTTATAAGCTAAAGTAAGCAAAAAAGTAGACATCATATTAAAAGTTTAACACTCCACGCATCACAGAGTATTGAGTACCTACATGAATAGTGCACTTACCCACCCGGGGAAAACAATACTTTTCAAACAAAAAGAGCAGAAAACAACAGTAGCGCGTAACTGGCAAACTCTGTAAAGTGGCCCTAATGTGTTGGGGTGTGAATAAAACCCAATCAGGCCACTTTGCGATCACTCTGGCTTGTTTCATTTAATTATTTATATTTCGAACCTTTTTTCCCCTCTCCATCTCGAGGCTGAACTTTGGAATTCAAAAACGTTATAAAGACATTTCCAGCAAAAATGTTGCTTTGTTTATCCATTTCACAGGGGGGAAAAATGAAGGAATGGAAAAAATAGAGGGTAAGAGTCGGTGTTCTCACTAAGTGAGGAGGGAGACAAAGAGGGAATAAGGGGGGGGGGTTGCAGCGGCAGCGCATAAGTGGAGAATGTGCTTGTCTGATTTGGGTAAGAAGGAAAAGACAGTCAAGTCCTTGTCCTGCTCTGCCCACCCGTCCTCGAACGGCCAGGGAGGGCTGAGTCTTATCTACAGGCCTTAGTTATTACTGACTTTCTAGGGCGCATTTTTAAAATAAAAATGAGGGGGTGAAAGAGTGATATATCCATTTGAAGGAGGATTAGCATTGGCGCGTTGTGGGCGTGATGGCTGGCTCTACTAAGGAGCACTAGGGGAGACATCAGTTTGACCTGTTCGCACCAGGCCGCGTTATGGCCAGAGCTACGTAAGATTTGTGAATAAAAAGACCCCGCAGCTGAGCATAGCAGGGATTAAACAGCACACCTGGGTACTGCTATCATTTGGTTCACCCACATGATCCTTTCAAAACTACAAAGGCGACATGCAGGCCTCGACGAGCCCCTCTCTCCTGCGCACTTAGACCTCACATGCCTTCCCCACAGCGGAGAGCCCCGTGGGGGCCACGGAGGCCCTCGGAGACGCCTTCCATGAGGCTGCCATGTGTGCTCTCCGGGCCGAGGGGAGTGCCATCACACACTCTGACACCTTCGGGTAAAGTCCGCGCTTTATAAGAATGCATGAAATAAATAAACTCGGAGGGGCTTGACCGCTTCTGGGTTGCCTGCCTAGCCCCAGGGGCCTTCAGCTACGCGGCCCACTGACAAGAAAGTGGTGAGCACAGTTAGATGCGTTTATAACAAAGCCTCTTAATGACCGATAAATTACACAACGCGCAGTACCTGAAGCAGCCTCTCCTGTCCTCTAGCTGGGCTTCTCAAGGGATGAAAGTCCGGTCCTCGTCCAGCAACGCGCCGCGGTCACAAGCTGGTTAACTGCCACTATCACTGCCCCGGGAGTTTCAAATGGAATAACAAGGACTTACTGCGCATGCGTGAAATGACACGCATGCGCACTAAAAAAGACTGCAGCTGGGGAGCACAACTGGCAATGGTGGTAACGCTGCCGCGGGAGCTTCAAACGGAATGAAAAATTACTTCGTGCGCAAGCGTGAAATGACACGCATGCGCACTAAAAAAGGCAGAAAGGTAGAAGCAGTCAGTCAGAAAGACGGACGGACCGAGCGCCATGGAGCCGCCGCTGCTGCTCACCGCCTGCCTCCTGCTGCTCGGCGGGGCCCGCGCCGACCTCTCCGGTGAGTGTGAGGAAAGAGGGGGGGAAATCTCACCCCTGGGCGGGTGGGGGCGGCGGCAGGCGGGCGGTATGTGTGCTCGTGTGTGTGTGTGTGTCTGCGTGCATGTGCGCTCGTGTGTCTCTCTGTGTGTGTGCTCGTGTGTGTGTGTGCGTGCTAGTGCGAAAAGCTGTGGCTGTGTGTGTGTGTATGCGAGAAGTGCATGAGGCACAAACTGTAGAGGGTCGCGTGTAAAAACTGAAACTGACATGCTGTTTAGTTGACGCGCGCGACCTAATCCCAGTCAAGGAGCTGCGCGTTCACATTGCTTGTCCGCTGTCTGTTCCCCTTGAGCCCTTGAAAGATGAAATGATCACAATAAGTCTCGCAGCGACGGATCGCTTTCGCGATCCGGTTCGCAGTGCGAGACCTAAAAAGCCCAGACACATAAAATGCCACTTTACTACAAGGTGTATTTTGAACTATGATAGGGTTGACAGGAGAGGGGCATGTCACCTGCGATTTATCACCGAGGGCACACATGCAACAATCTCGGACATGTTCAATAGCTTTCAGGCCACCAAAAATCCTCCCTTACTCTCCGCTTCATGGCAAGTATCCCAAGATGACATTCATGGGCTAAATCCCCAAAAAAATGCAGAGACACCCCCAGGACAATCAACTGTTCACTCCTGTGCACAATGTTCCCATCAATAGACAATAGACAATTTCTCCTCCACTCTTTTGTAAGGAATTAATGCCTCTGGAGTATTCTTGATAATAGGCCAACCATTCACCACAAAATGAGTCACTTCTTGTAACTCCTTATCATTCAAAACAGCTTCCAACCACTTCCTGTGATTCTTCACTCCCCCCAATGGCAATCTAGAGAGACAATCAGCTACATAATTCTTAGCCTCATTTGTAATGAAATTCTTGCAATATGTATTGCCATTTGGCAATACGCGGGGTAACCCTTCCTCCTTGTTTTGTGGTGAAAAGGTCCATCAAGGGTTTGTGGTCCATCCTTAAAACAAATTCCTTCCCCTAAAAGAAGTTTTTGAAATGTTGCACACCCCACCACATAGGCAAAACTTATTTTTCAGTGTGGAATAGGTGACTTCAGGTCCCCTTAAAGTTCTTGAAGTGAAAGCAATGGTTTCTTCCCACCCATCACCCCTTGTTTGCATAAGCACTGCACTAGGTTCAACATTACCAGCATTGGTGGAGATGACGCACAAATCTTTGATGTCAAAAGGTTTAAGAGGGTGAGCTCTCACTATTTCCTTCTTGATTGATTCGAAAATCACTTCACATTCTTTGTTTTACAAATATTTCACTTTTATTTTTTGCAGCTTATGCAAACTTGCGGTTTTATCTGAAAAATTGTTACATTTGCCATAGTATTCTACCAGCCTGAAGAATGAGCGAAGCTGGTCTTTTTCTCTTGGTTTAGGCGCGCCATGCATAGCATCTAAAAGCTTCACTTTTGGTTCAACCCCTCTCCCCTATACATGATGACCCAAATAGTCCACACCTACCTGGCAAAATTTACATTTGTCTTTTTTTAGGGGTAAATCCACTACCTCTAATAATCTCTACCACACCCCTTACTCTGTCGTCATGTTCTCCCCTCTGTTTCACCAAATATCAACATGTCATCTTGGAAAAACATGACTCCTTTGGTGTTCTTAAATCAACTGTTCGTCAGCCATTGGAATACGGCTGATGCCGACGCCAAGCCAAATGGCATATGGACATAGCTATATGCTCCTTCAGACGTAATGGACAATGTTAGGTGTCTAGAATCCTTACTCAACTTGATTTGATGATAAGCTGAAGATACATCTACAAAAGTGAAGAATCTAGCACAATCTAAAGTTGCCAGCATTTCATTAATGTTGGATAAAGAGTGGTGATCCACCCAAATGTTAGAATTTAAATATCTGCGATCCATACAAAGACTTATCAGCTTTATGCACTAGCACTATAAGGTCCAACCATTCTGCCCTTCAATGGTTTCAAATGTGCCTAAAGAACGTAATCTTTCTAATTTGAATCTCAATTCCTCATGCAAACTTAATGGCACTTTGCGTACCTTGTGGGTCTCCACCTGTACATTGTCTTTTAGAATTATGCAATGCTAGAAATCCTTGAGCTTTCCAAATTTCTCATTCAGAGCCTCGCTCCACTCCAGAGCTTTTACATGACTTTCCTGACTTGAATTGTGGAGACTTGGCAATAGTTCTGCACAATACATTCCACTCATTTTTTGCTTAGATAATACCATGTCAGGATTATTGGGGTCCAAAATAATTCCCCTTGCTCATCCTAACCCTACAAGTTTTCACAATCCTTGACAATGTAGACCAGTCACACAGCACATTTTTTCATCAAATTTCAAATTAGCATCAAATTTACCCACTACCTCCACTCTTTTGCCGAATATGCAAATATCTGTATGCAAGATTGATGCACTGCGATATCCCCAAATTCACCAAAATCCCTCACATTCAATGATGTGAAAGGAGAACCAGAGTCTGCCAAAAATGTAACACCTATTATTCACAGAGATTACGCAGGATGGGGTGTTTCCTTTTGCGTGACCCCTCTATGGGTGATATTTCCACAACCCCACTCCCTTCCTGGCTCGATGAAGATAACATTAGTACAACATTGCTATCCTCATCGGAGTTAGTAACATTTTCCTCAATACTTTTGACAGCCTTCAAAGGAGCAGTTTTTTGTCCAGAATTTGCTATGCACATGTGCAAAGTGCCCTTTCTTTCCACATTTAAAACAGGTTTCACTTACAGCAGCAAAAACAACAGTTAATGGACAGAATGCAGAACAATGTCATACATTCACCAAAGTACAGAGATCTAGGCCTAAATCCATCGTTTGTTTGGTCACCATGCCATTCCAGTTTTAACCCAGCCATATGCAAATCAGTCTGGACCCTGTGCCCCATGGGGACAGTCCAGCCCGAACCGCCAAGCCAGGTCCTTTCTGGACTGGAAACAAGTATCCTAGGACCGGTTTCGGGTTTTCACCCCTCTTCAGCCAGGATAGCTTGATTCCAGTGGCATGGAGAGCACGGGACTCACGTCTGAGCATACCCGTCCCACTCGGGGTGACAGATGCAAAAACAACAGTTGCTGGACATGTGAAGCGGGCTGTCACACGGATGTGGCATCGTGGATTTCAATGGACATGTTAAGAGTAAGAGCAGACAGCCTCACTTAACTGCAGGAAGACACATTAGACTATCAGGGACCGATGCTCTGAGGATCAGGCAGAAAAGTTAAACTAGGGTAAATCTCTGACTTGAAGCCAAGGCCCCTGGAATTATGCAATTTTCCGGATGCTGCATTTCACACATAATCGCCCACCTATTGCATAATTTGCAGGTTTTGCTAACACATGTTGCTGCACAGTTAAAGGCCATTCACAGAAGTTGACTTGTCACTTGCATACTGCTGTATTTGAGTTTTTTGAACGGTTACTATTGACGTAGAACCCTTCCCCAGGCAACCTTAACATGTAAAAAGGACAAAAAAACGCAGTAATATGGTCACAAAATGTGCCACCTTATGCAGCCTAATTGTCTTTTTCTTGCTCCATAATTTAGTAAACTCTGCCACATAATAAGGCCCTCCACTGTTGCATAATTCCAGTGGCTCTGTTAGAAGCTGAGGATCACAAACAAGAAACCTTATAATTGAGTCAAATCATCATCAGAAGATGTTCTTCGAAAGATCTGCAAAAGGCCACTGGAAATGGGAGACAACCCACAACACAAAACTCAGTAACATATCAGCAGATCCAGGACAGGTGTCTTCTCCACCCTCAGGTGTTCATCAACTCTTCTTAAGGATAATTTCAAGGTGCGAAGAGGACTGTCTGTGTGGCACAGTTGTTTCTACTCTGAAGACAGGGTGAAGCCACTAGGTTCAGATTAGGAGGTGATTTAGATAAAGGATAAAGGATTAGGAGGTGACAATCTATTAGATCAGGCTCAATGTTTACTACAGGAGTTCAGTGCTAGAGAAGGGGTCTATGATTACTGTTCTAGGTGAGAATGTACAATCCATACATCCCCCAACACCTCTCAGGTTGTACCCCTTTTGGGAAGGGATGTCCCTTTCTATATCCATGGAAGCGCTGACTTGCCGATGAAGGAGATTCCCACAGGGACACTAGGGCCCACATAGAGCATTTTACTGGAAAACCTTGGAGATGAGACAGGTCTCAGGGGCCACCTAAAGAAGGGACGCCTGCACACCATGCACTCCAGAACTTGCTGTAAATGCTATGCAGCTCCCTGTTCATTTAAAGGGTGTGGGATCATCATATGGTACAAGGGAGTGGCTGGTTCTTCTGCCTACTGTGAGTGAACTTGGAAAGTGTAGAAAGCCCCCCTCACCTGTGCTAGGTTGACCACGGGTTTGATCTTCTCTCGTGCACTCTCACGACAGCGGTCCAGAGCAGCGATGAAAATAAACTGCTGCTGATGGAAGATCTTGCAGCGCTGCTCCAGGTTCTTCAGGTTCTGCTTCACCTCACACATGGTGCCAGATCTACAGAGAAGGAACTTAAGCTGAAGTCAGGCCTTGAGGAATCATACATAATGCCATGACCCTCACAGATCAGCATGCAACCCTACAGCCAAGCACAGGACCTTGAAGACGAGCCTGGATTACACCGATAAGTACTGAGCCGTATAGAGAAGGCTGAAGCATACAGACAAGTACAGAACCTTAAAGAGGAGCCTGGGCCACACAGACAAGTACTGAGCAGTAAAGAGAAGGCTGAAGCATACAGACAAGCACAGAACCTTGAAGACGAGCCTGGATTACACAGATAAGTACTGAGCCGTATAGAGAAGGCTGAAGCATACAGACAAGTACAGAACCTTAAAGAGGGGCCTGGGCCACACAGACAAGTACAGAACCTTGAAGTGCAGCCTAAAGCATACACACAAGCACAGTACATTAAAGACTGGTCTGGAGCGTACAAACACAGAACCTAAAAATAGGAGCCTGGAGCACACCTACAAACACAGAACCTTAAAGACGAGTTCGGATCAGAAACACAAGCACAGAATCTTGAAGACGAGCCTGGAACATAGAGACAAAAACAAAACATTAAAGACAAACCTTGAGCGTACAAACAAACACAGAAATCTAAAGAGAAGCTCTGAGCATAGAGACTGACACAGAACCTTAAACTCTAGTCTGGAGCATAGAGACAAGCACAGAACCGTAAAGAAGAACCTGGATTATACAAACACAGAACCTTAAAATGAGCCTGGAGCATAAACACAAACACAGAATCTTGAAGGCGACCCTGGAGCATTGCGACAAGCGCAGAACCTTAAAGACGAGCCAGAAGCAGACCACCGAGCACGGTTCCTTGAAGATTAATCTGGAGCATAAACACAACCACAGAACCTTAAAGACAAGTTTGGGCCATACTGACAAGCACAAACCCATCAAGACAAGTCTGGAGCATACACACAAGAACAGAACCTTAAAGACAAGCCTAGAGCATACGGATAAGCGCTGAACCTTAAAGCCAAGCCTAGAGCCTTCAGACAACCACAGAACCTTAAAGAGGAGCCTAGAGCATACAGATAATCATAGTACCGCAAAGACGCGTCTGGGACATACAGACAGGCAAAGAACCTTAAAGACAAGCCTAGAGCATACCGCAAATCACAGTACCTTAAAGACGAGTCTGGAGCATAACGACAAGCACAGAATTTAAAAGATGAGCCTGTAGTATACCAACAAGCACAGTAGCTTAAAGATTAATCTGGAGCATAGAGACAAGCACAGTACCTTAAAACAAGCCTGGAGCGTACAGACAAGCACAGAACCTTAAAGACGAGGCCCACAGCATAAGGATATGTGCTGAACCTTATAGAGTAACCTGGAGCAAAAAGACAAGCACAGAATCTTAAAGCCAAGCCTGAAGCATACAGACAAGCATAGTACCTTAAAGACGAGTCTGAAGCATATCGCCAAGTACAGAACCTTAAATGCAAGCTTGGAGCATACAGACAAGCAAAGAACCTTAAAGAAGAGCGTAGAGATTACCACCATGCACAGAACCGTTAAAACAAGCCTGGAATATACCGGCCAGCAAAGTACCTTAACGATGAGTCTGGAGCATAGAGACAAATACAGTGCCTTAAAGAGGAGCATAAAGACAAGCACAGTACATTAAAGAGGAGTCTGGAGCATGCCAACAAGCACAAAACCTTAAAGATGAGTCTGGAGCAGTGAGACGAGCACAGTACCTTAAAGATGAGTCTGGATCATAGTCAAGCACAGAACTTTAAAGAAGGGTCTTGAGCACAGAGACAAGCAAAGAGCCTTAAAGACGAGCCTGGAGCGTACAGACAAGCAAAGAACCGTAAAGATGAGCCTGGAGCATAGAGACAAGCACAGTACTTTAAATATGAGTCTGGAGCATAGAGACATGCACAGTACTTTAAATATGAGTCTGGAGCATAGAGACAAGCACAGTACTTTAAATATGAGTCTGGAGCATAGAGACAAGCACAGTACTTTAAATATGAGTCTGGAGCATAGAGACAAGCACAGTACTTTAAATATGAGTCTGGAGCATAGAGACAAGCATTGTACCCAAGCACAGTACCATAACAATGAGTTTGGAGCATAGAGACAAGCACGGTACCTTAAAGAGGAGTCTGGAGCATAGAGACAGGCACAGTACCTTAAAGAGGAGTCTGGAGCAGAGACAAGCACAGTACCTTAAAGAGGAGTCTGGAGCATAGAGACAGGCACAGTACCTTAAAGAGGAGTCTGGAGCATAGAGACAGGGACAGTACTTTAAAGAGGAGTCTGGAGCATAGAGACAGGGACAGTACTTTAAAGACTAATATGGGGCATACCGACAAGCACAGAACATTAAAGATTAGTCTGGAGCAGAGAAACAAGCACAGAACCTGAAAGACGAGTCTAGAGCATAGAAACAAGCACAGAACCTTAGAGTTGAGTCTGGAACATAGAGACACGCACAGCACCTTAAAGATAAATCTGCAGCATAGAGACAAACACAATATCTTAAAGATAAGTCAGCATACAGACAAGAACAGAACCTTACAGACGAGCCTGGAGCATCGAGACAAAAATCAAGCACAGAACCTTAAAGACGAGCCTGGAGCATACAGACAAGCACAGAACCTTAAAGACAAGTCTGGAGCATACAGATATGCACAGAACCTTAAAATGAGTCTAGAGCATACAGACAAACACATAACCTTAAAGACGACCCTAGAGCAAACTGATAAGCACAGTACCTTAAAGACGAGTCTGGAGCATAGAGACAAGCACAGTACCTTAAAGACGAGTCTGGAGCATAAAGACAGACACAGTATCTTAAAAAGAAACCTGGAGCACACTGACAAACACTGAATCTTAAAAGGCAAGTTCTGGAGCATACAGGCAAGCTCGGAATCTTAAAGGCAAGCCGCATACCGACAAGCACAGAACCTTAAAGGTGGGCCTGGAGCATACACATAAGCACAGAGCCTAAAATATTAGTCTGGAGAATAAAGACAAGCACAGACGGTTTGACGTGAGCTTGGAAGGTACAGATCTCCACAGAATCACCCCAGCCAGCCTGGAAAATTGCAAGGTAGTGTGAGACAAATCAGGAAGCAGAGAGTTCTGGTGGCTTAGTGGACTAATGCCTCCACTGTAGGGGCCGGTCTTCGACTTCATGGTTACAGATTCGAATCCGGGCCGGTCCACTCAGCCTTTCATCCTTCTGAGGTCAATAAAATGAGAACAATCGAATTGAGTAAAAATAAACATCTGTTATTCAGCACCAAGATGCTTATGGGTGAACTTGTGCATTACAAATACACATGTAATATTAGGTCATTCTGGAACCATAATTAACAGTCCAGAACCCTACAGATCTGCCCATGAATGTCATGTAGCGGTCGCACCTGCGACCTCTGGCTTTCCTCTCTCAGACCCTGGCACTGCCTTTGTGACCCCTGGACTCAAAGGTGGCCAAATCATTTCCAGGAACATAGGGACAGCACATGCTTATGGACTTCGGCTGGGGCTTCACTTTCCTTGTTTTCAGCCACTTTTTTATTACTCTAATAGTGAGTAATATCATATGATTCACTATAAGTGAAATAAAATATGAATTACCATTAGCTGGAATATGAGCCTCGCTGACAGCCGAGGTAAGTAAAAATGGTTTTAAATATATGTTGGGTGCATGCTTGCGGGTTACAGTGAGTTTATGTAAGAGTGTGCATATGAGTGAATGTGTAAGCTGTGTGTAAATGCAAAAGTCAAATGGCGTGTGATGTCACTTCCGCTACCCCTAGCATTTTAGTGAATTGACGTCCATGGGTCAGGCAAAAACAATAGATGTCAGTTCTGACCCCCTTCCCCCAAATCCTACATTATCCTTGAACTGGTAGACCTGTTCTTAGTCATACGGGCCAGCCGAGAACCATACAGGACATGTCGGAAACATAGATACTAGCCCGGAACCAGATAACCCAGAGGCACACTAGCAGCTCAGTATGGTACCGACCACCACGAGACACAGAAGACCAACCCGGAAGCATGTAGAGTAATCTGGAACTAAACAAATGGGCCCCGGTCATTACAGACATGTTTCAAACCATAATGATCAGTCCTGGGCCACACAAAGGTTGCCACGGCCCAAAAAAAACAACCATGCTGGTGACCAAGAGTTCCACTGCAGAGCTCATCTTACACCGAATTCAACCAATCGGACAAGTGTCAGCAAAAGTTATGACTGTCACACACCCTGAACGATGCCCCTGTCCTGGGCAAACCTGCCCGGTGGCTCCTTTTTGCCCGAATCCGAAATAATGCTTTGTTTTTATGATGTGCTTGTTTCCAGCGCCTTGAAGCTTTGCAGAGCTATGACAAAGGAAACATTAAGGCTTTTCCAACCTATGGTACTCATTGAATCGTCCACTGAAGGATGAGAGGCTGAGCTGGCCGCTGGCCTTCAAATCTGTGATCTACAAGTTACATATGAATCTCTGCGGCAGCGGCATTAACCCAATAAGCTATCTCACCATTGCGGTTATTACTGCGCACAGCTTTCACATCCCAACTCCCATGTCCTACTGCGCACGACTTTCACAACCCATCTCTCTAGTCCTATCGGGGTGTATAACGGCCCCCTCGTCAGGAGACACTCGGACCCTTTTTCACCTCCATCCCAGGCCGACATTGTGGTGTGGGGCTGCTGCCCGACAATGTCACTGCAGATGTCTCGGATCCATGTCTAACACCGTCTGACTGAGGCTACGGGCTCTGCCCTCTACAATATCCTTTAGTGCTCGTAGAGTATAGAGGGTAGTCAAGCCTCTCTCTCTGCTGACCCTGCATGCGTCCTGCTAAGTCTTCCTGGGCACAGTTCGGGCAGTCTCTCAGTACATCTAGTGACATTGGATTCACCGTGGCGGGTGCATTGACCATCAGTGCATCCCCTCAGTGTATTAGGCTACCTATCTACTCGCCTCCCCTGCAGACACCCCGTGCGCTCTTGGGCAGCCTCCCCTCCTTATTCTAGGCCTCTCTCGTGGGGCAGGGCCTGCTCCAGGGCAGTCTATAGCCAGTGCTTTAAATGGACAGGTACTGCAGGGTAGTGCGTACCTGCCCTTATTTAACCACTTGGGAGCTAGTAAACAAACCTCCCCAGTGCTGCGCTGTCCATTATCCGGTGCTGAACTGGACGTCCAGCGGTCGCACGCAGCACTGGGGAGGTAGTGCCCGTGACGACCGTTGGCCGACGGCAGCACTTAAGGGGTTAAAGTTGCAAACGAGTACTCTGGATAGTGAGTACCAGCACTTCGATATTTCCATTTAAACCACCGCCCATGTGGCGCCCCATCTACCGCAGACGTGGTATGGGTTCTCCCCTGGTTCATTTACAAGGTACTCGTTGGCAGCCCCGAAAGTGCCACAAACAACATGCATGTCGTTTGACGTTCAGTGAACAACCCACCCCCACCCCCAACCTGTGGGTGTGTATACAGTGGACTCTCCTTTTCTGGTTTAATACTCTTCGTACCTGTATCCTCCTTCCTCCCATTTGACCCACGCTTCCTTCCTCTGCCTTCCCCCCCATATGATTGTTTTGCATTCTATCTGATGTATATACCTTATCTTACTGCTGTTATGTTATATTTATGTCCAATAAATGATCTTTTAAAACTTAAAAAAGAAAACTCTTCGTACCTGTATTCTCCTTCCTCCCTTTTTACCCTCCCTCCCTTACTCTGCCTTTTTCCCCTATATGAATTTGTTTGCATTCTATCTGATGAATATACCTTATCTTACTGCTGTTATATCTTACATTTATGTCCAATAAATTATCTTGTAAAACTTAAAAAAGAAAACTCTTCGTACCTGTATTCTCCTTCTTCCCTTTTTACCCTCCCTTCCTTCCTCTGCCTTTTTCCCCATATGATTTTTTTCATTCTATCTGATTTGCATACCTTATCTTACTGCTGTAATATCTTATATTTATGTCCAATAAATTATCTTTTAAAACTTAAAAAAGAAAACTCTTCGTACCTGTATTCTCCTTCCTCCCTTTTTGCCCTCCCTTCCTTCCTCTTCCCCCTATTTATACATTTGTTTGCATTCTATCTGATTTATATACCTTATCTTACTGCTGTTATATCTTACATTTATGTCCAATAAATTCTCTTTTAAAACTTAAAAAAAGATTACTCCTCGTACCTTTGGGAAGACCCTAAAGCCGAGCCTTGTACTTTTGCATTGATACAAAGGGCTCTCCCCATTCATCCCATGCTGATACTTGGTGTGCTCTTTGGCACTTGGTGTGATCTTGGGCACTCTGAGTCCCAGCACACCCTCCCCCGCCCCCTCGCTCCTCCGCCGGCCCTGGGCGGCAGCCCCACGCTCTCCTCGCCCTGCTGATAGTGTCTGCTCCTGCCCGCACACCCTCACACACCCCCACCCTACCTCGGCTCGTGCCCTCCGGGCTATCCTCAGCTCTTCCCCTCCACGAGTCTGCAGCACACTGCCTGGGCGGGGCCGGCCCGGCCCGCGGCTGTTGACAGCCGTTGCCTGGTAACCTTGTGACGTCAAAACTATGCGTCGAAGACCTGAGCCGCAGCGGGATAAATTGGCTCGATTTTTGAAGGGAGACAGGAAGCCGCCTCCCTATAATAGATAAGCGAGGCGCCATCTTGGAACAGGAAGGACAGGCGCTATCTAGGAAGGAAAGAATGAGTCCTGTCACTTAAAAGCTGCCTTTCGAATCTCTTTTTTACTGCAATCTACGCCACTCCCTCTATAAAAGATACTGATACGTTACTTCTAATATAAATACAGTTTCAGTGTTACTTCATACATTAATAAATAAGTTCAGGAAGGTATTACCGTACAATTATTTTACAAGTCATATAGTACTAAATTGACTTTCTTTTAGTCCTGAGGTGAATGCAATTACTTATGTTTGCCATAATCAGGTAGTTTGGAATACAAACACCTGCGTTCATAGATGGCCGCTTCGTGTGCACCTTCGAGGATCTCTTGGAAGCAGGCCTCCTGGCTAAGCCCTTCTTCTATTTCTAACTGCAACATTCCCCTCAGACTCCTGCAGAAGCTGCCCGAGACGGATTGGGGGTGAAGCTACCTGTCTTATACCGAGCAGGAGCTGCCAAACCTTCGGCCTGGCCAGGTAAATAGCTGTTGGAGAGCAGGCGAGGCGGTCATAGTCTTGCTAAGCTGTAGAAATAAATAAATAAAAATAGAATTTAGCATTTAGAGGTCTGCCTTGAAACCCATTAATGCCATTTGTCTCAATAACATGATCCACAAATCTGCATTGCTACAAAGTGACCATCGTGTCATTTGTTTGTTCTTGAGTAGGGTGACCAGATGGATCTATTTTACCCGGGAATCACCTATCATTGTTTTTAGATGTGTTGGTCCGAATGACTCAGTAGAAATTAACCAAGACTACAACTCCCAGAATTCACTTTTAATTTGAAGCAAAAGATAGGAATGGAAAAGTGGGGTCGTGATGAGAAGGAGCCATCTGGCCACCCTTGTCCTGAGATGATTCTTACGTTTCAGACAGTAGAACGTTGCTTTCTGGGGCTTATAGCTCCTCCTTTTCCATTATAAGCGGAACTACAAAGATTTAGCACAAAAGTGCTGATGTGGATAAAAAGACAGTCCGATTGAAGGTATTTTATTTATTTGATTAACAGGTATTATTAAAAACGATGTATGAATTGTGTTCCACATGTTGAGAAGAAGCCATTTGTTTTACATTACATTCCAAGTCTTCACTGTCTAATGTACTGCGCTGAGGTTCTAACAAAATGAATATACAATTTTTGTATTATTTTCTGGCCTTCATGCTACAAACAATTATTGCTGCGGGTTGCATTGTTCTTAGGATAAAGACTAGAATAATACTTTAAAAATGTTTCCTAGAGGCTACGATGTTGCTAAGTGGGTGTTGGAGCGTTGTACTTATTTTGGCCCTAACCTTGGTCTTATTTGTGCTTAAAACAGGTTTCAACATTGGGAAATACTGAAAGTGGTGGAGTTAGCAGCAGAAGGATGGCAGGAAACAACGAGGCTGCAGTGGCAGCCTGGGAAGGCGGCAAGTGCAGTCAAGGCGAGAAACGAAAGAGTCAGGATAATGGGCAGGACTCTGCAAATAGTCCCAGAGGAGATGTTGGCGCTGTAATTGACCTCTCAGGTCAGGGACTGCAGAAACTGGGCCCATCTTTACCCTGTCCTGCAGACACACACACCCTGATTCTGGATAAGAACCAAATAATTAAGCTTGAACATCTGGAAAAGTTCAAGTACCTGAAGCAGCTTTCTGTGGCGAATAACAGACTGGTGCGGATGATGGGTGTAGCTAAACTCACCTGCCTCCGAGTGCTGAACCTCCCCCATAACAGTATCGGTTATGTGGAAGGGTTGAGAGATCTGGGACATTTAGAGTGGCTGAATCTGGCTGGAAATAACCTTAAGACGATCGATCAGATAAACAGCTGTACATCACTCCGTCATCTTGATTTGTCAGACAATAATCTCTCTCAAACAGGAGACCTTTCCAAACTGACCAATCTAAAGACATTGCTTCTCCATGGCAACAACATTACCTCACTACGCACAGCATCTGTTTGCCTACCCCACAATCTGACCATTATTTCACTGGCAGAAAATGAGATCCGCGATTTAAATGAGATTTCCTTCTTGACTTCTCTCCTGGAATTGGAACAACTGTCAATTATGAACAATCCATGTGTGATGGACACACCATCTCTACCTGGGTTTGACTATCGGCCTTACGTCGTCAGCTGGTGTCTCAGCCTTAAAGTGTTGGATGGATATGTGGTTTCTCAGAAAGAAAGTTTGAAAGCAGAATGGCTTTACAGCCAAGGTAAAGGAAGGTCCTATCGGCCCGGTCAGCATGTACATTTAGTCCAGTACCTGGCTTCCGTCTGTCCTTTGACCTCCACAGCTGGGCTGCAGACAACTGAGGATGCAAAACTCGAAAAAATATTGAATAAACAGAGGTATCACCAGCGACAGCTAATGCACCAATGCAGTAAAAAAACTAAAACTTTATTGCCTAATACAGGTAGAGATCTGACCTTTTCTTCACAATATCAAAGTATGTCCCATGGACAACATTCTACAATTGAAAATGAATCTGTTCGTTTAGAATCTTGGATTGCAACAAACGCCTCTGGTGATCGCCCGCACACTGTAAGGAATTTCATTCCAAATGGAGGCCACACTGTTAGATCTCACCCAAATGATCTCTATTTGGAAGATATCCAAACAGATGAAGACAAATTGAACTGCAGTCTTCTCTCCTCTGAGTCCACCTTTATGCCAGTCGCTTCAGGGCTATCCCCAGTTTCTCCCAGTGGAGACGATTGCATGTCTGGAATTAATAGTGAGCAACATACTAATATTCTGGATTTTGTCAAAAATCTTGAAGGTGGTGATGGAAAACAAGACTCCGCATCTAGAGATACAGTGGAGAAGAAACCTGAAGAGCAAAGACAATGTGAACTCCTCCCCATTGTAAGTCCGGCAAACTCTTTCAAAAATGATATTCCTAGATTTAGCAACTGCCCAGGCTGCTGCTTGGTGTCCGCGGAAGGCGTCCAGGTGAACACGCCTACAACTGTTGAGAAAAAATTGCAGAATATCATTTGTTCCAAAGAAAGCAGTGGCGAACTGTCAGATTGTAGGGTGGAGGATTCTTATGAACTGTCTGTGCCTATGGAGGAGGCCTCTGATTGGCTTTCACAAAGGAATAAAGCAGCCATTAAGCTGCAGGCATGTTGGAGAGGATTCCACACAAGAAATTATCACCCAAAAGCTCAGAAGGTCCGATATGAAATCCGGCTGAGCAGAATGCAAGAACACATCCTTTTTTTAAGGGCGCAAGTGTCAAAGCTACAAAAAGAAAACGAAGAAGAAAGGATCCAGAGGATGGTGCAAGAGGCAGCAGTGAAGCTGCTTTGGAGCAACGTCCAGTCTCTTCAGCATTGGCAACTTTCTGTAAATCAGCGACTTGACGGTACCAGTCAGCCAAGTGTTCGGATGACTAGTTCTTGTCCATCGCATTGGTCAGTGCATTCATCAAGTCCAAGTTCAGAGACGACTTGCAACCATGCCTGTTGTTCGGAGATCAAAGATGAACATTCGTCATCTGACATGCCAGACTCTGGCTTCCACTCAATTTTCGCAGATCAAACTGACAGTAAGGATCGAATATCTTTCAGTTCGAGAACCGTCGCAGGGAGTCGAGAATCTGGGCATTCAGACGACAATGTCAACCATTGCGACACAGCAGATCCAGACAGTCTGTTGGGAATGCAACAAAAAGACAATGGTGAGTGCCCAAGTGACAGCTCCAACAGTGACCAAGACAGTAGTCTCCTCCAACAGTATTTAAAGACAGTGGAGCAGCTGGCGGAGGGCGATGATGTAACCAGCTGCAGTGATCAGACTGAAGACAGTAGGGTCCATGCCAGTGATTTGCAGGAAATTTAGAATTTTCATTGCCTGACATGGATGGTATTGAGGAGTCTTACATATACCAAGCACTTTTGAAAGGGTGTTCACATGCCTGAGACCAGTCAGTTACGGGAAAGACAAAAGTAAGCAAAGGGAAAGTTAATTTTCCTTCCATATTTTAGTCGCTGGATTTGCTGCAGAATATTATTCCATGAGAAATTGCCACAAAATCTATTGCACAAAATGCAAAAACACAACTCAAATTATTTTTTAAAATATTACACAGTAGTTTTAGACTATGCACAATAGACTTATTATTTGTCTGGAACATTGCGTATGAAAAATAAATAAAAAATTCAAATAAATGCCAAAATAACAATTTGAAACCTATTATTTATTCTGTGCATATATAATCTGGTCAAATAGATTTTTTTGTTTAATAAAATATTTCAATGTTTTTATTAGAATGTGCCAATTTGAGTTAAGTCGTCAGAGGTTTGTCAAATACAATTGAACAATTCAGTTTTCTTTGCATTCTCTCTACACTACTTTATTCAGCTTCTGCAGGTGATTTTTCTTACCAACCTGTACATATTTCCTTGCAGGTTTTTTATGCTGTAGCTGGTTACTGAGTCTCATCTACATGCCTTCAGTCACAAGCAGCCTGACTGCACAGGCTCCTGCAACCTAAGTGTGTGCCATTGTAAACAAGCATTGGCAAGGCAAAAAGGTCTCGCCTATGCCAGAGCGATTGGCTTTACCAATGTCTTTTAGCCATGTTATACAGCAGCATGGTGGCTTATAGTAGCATAGGGTGGAATGGCATAGAGGGTTTGGAGTGGCGCAGAGTCGAGTATCCTAGTGTGGAGTGGAATAACATCAAGTGGTGTAGAGTAGAAAGAATGGTGTAGAGTGTAGTAGTACAGTTGAGGGTGTAAGTAAATATAGTGTCAATGGAGACAGCAGATAGAGCGAGTTCAACATAAATGACAAGCTGTATGCCTGTGTTAAAACTAGGAAAGCACATTGCTCATCCAGGAATAATACGGAAATGCTTATAAATGATATAGTGTGTCGCAAAGAGTTGAGGAAGAATGCATGTACTTGGTCCATGCTCCAGGGAGGCGCTAACAGAAGAAAAGAAGGAAAGCCTACTGGAGAAAAGTCCTCAAAAGATTGCAAATGAGCGTGACAATGAAAACAACCAATGGTGTACTGTGGACGGGTTGAAAGCCCACCGACTAGTAAACAGTACATCTTGCATCACAACAAATGCACTGTGTAGGCGAGACCTAAAGAAGTTGAGTCCGTTTTGCATTTGCTGCTGTCTTGCCCACGGATTTATTGTCTCTACTTCTGGGACGTTTCTTCTCCCAAAACCTGAGTCAGGCCTTGCCACTGGCATTTTTTTAAGCCTCCTACTACCAACCACTGGGTTTCTTCCTTTCCGACATGACTTTCTGGCACCATTGCACAGACGGGGACACCACTGCGAGGCGTCCACGCTATTGATCACAGTCGGGAGTTGGCACAGCATGCGCATGTTTGTTTTCTTTTGTTTTTCGTTCTCACTGACAGACACTGTGGTTTCGAAAACAAATTGTGCTGAAATCTATATGAGCATGTGTTCTTGCCAATTGACTTGTCTGCATTTGCTTGCAGGGTTTGTCTAATGCTCTAGGTTCTTCCACTTCACGTGTGTTCAGTCGTGAGCGGACTGACCCCCATAGGGTTATTAATGGCAAAGGTTGTGTAACTGTACAAAACGGTGTGTTGGTGTTTATATATGCTGCTGTTTTGTCTACAGATTTTGTCTCTGCTTCCTGGGCCTGTTGTCTAGTTGGTTCCTTTCTCCCTCCACCTGGGTGGAGCTCTCACCTTCCATCTACCCCTCAGCCTCCCGCCATCTTGGAATGGTTGCTCCTCCCACAATGATGCCACGTTATCCCTCCTTCCCGGGCCGTCCAGGTAAAGGGTTACAGAAGTTAATAACATGCTTCAGCATCTTCCCTGTTTGTCCATGGTAGAACACCGGGCTAGAATGTCTGCCCACATACTCACCTGTCCCTGCTCTTTAGCACAGCTCCTGCCCCACCCCCCTTTCTTGGTCTACTCCCTTTGTACATATTTTCACCTCTTACCAGTTCCTCTATTAGTGCCCACACATGTGGTTTGTGCAGTCATCACTACCGGGTGGAACCTGTTGACCCACAACTGTGCAGTCCCTTGACTTCCTTGCACTTGGCCAATTCTCCTGGGTGAACCCTGTAGGCCAGTGGTTCCCAAACTTTTGACTCCTGAGGACCCCCATTGAGTCACCACTGGAAGCCGGGGACCCCCAAGCAATTTGTATGAGTTAAATTTCAAATATGAAAACAGTAATTAGAAAAAAATACACACGTGTGCACACAAAACAAATACTCAAAGTATTTAGGGGCAGATTTACAATAACTGACGCATCCATGCATATCAGCTGGGATGCGCCACTTATTGTGCGCCATGCCTCCGCCACCATTGATGCGCCGCATTTACAATGCTGCGCCTCATGGGGCAAAAAAGCACAGATGCATGACGCATCTGTGCCGTAAAGGTGGCGCTTTGCTGGAGTTGCGTCGCAAGCGCGACACAGCTCCAGCAATGCTCTGAGGGGCCGAATCTTGTTAAAGCTGCGTCAATCCTCACGCCTGCTTCAAGCAGGCGCAGGGTTTTGACGCAGCATGGGCCCCAAAGTGACTTAGTGAAATCTTGTAGATTTCACTCAGCCACTTTCAGGAGGCGTTCCTGCGCCGGAACGCCTCCTTCTGGCACAGGGCTTTACAACGTGGCGCATCTCTCAGATGTGTCACGTTGTAAATACCCTGCACCATGGCGCATCTTTTGCATCGCCGCTGCATCACAAAAGTGACGCAACTGTGGCGTAAAAGAGGAGCAAGGGGCTTGTAAATCTGCCCCTAAGGATTTTGGGGCCAGATGTACGACCATTTCATTTAGCGCCTCGCAATTGGCGACACATTGCAAGTGGCAAATTGCGAGTCGCTAAATGAAATGTACAACAGTGTGTTTAACTCTGTTTCGGATTCCCAATGGGGTCGCAAATTGCGAGGTTCATTAATATTAATGAGCCTCTCGCAATTTGCGAGCCTATTGGGAATGCCAGCCCTCCTAGGTATGGTGCCTGCTGGGCTCTGCAGGCCACCATGTCTGGGACTGCTTTTAAATAAAGCAGTTTAAAAAAAAATGCAGCCCATTTACCAAGCATTTAAAAAAAAAAAAAAAAAAGGAAACGTTTTCGTTTCATTTTCTAAGGGCCGGCAGAGATCCCTGGGACCACTGCCTGCCCTTAAAAAATAATTTTTCATGCATTTGCAAAGGGGAAGGGGTCCCCTGGGGACCCCTTCCCATTTGCAAATGCATTACCATGTACTTGAAGTAAGTGGTGATTACGAGGGGTTTGCGACCGCAAAACATTTGTACATGGTTTTAAGACTCGCTATTTGGAAGGGAATGCCCCTTCCAAATAGCAAGTTGCAAAGCCTATTTAGCGAGTCGCAAACAAATTGCGATTCGCGAAATAGGCAATGTACATGGCCCAATACTTTTTTGCGAGTGAAAGCGGGTTCACGAACCCGTTCACGCATATAAAAACGGATGTTACATCTTGCCCTTAGTATTTTATAGTGAAGTAATAGCCCCTCTGTCACATGTATTTCATTTGTTTTATAGCATCTCTCATACCATTGTAGGATGTCTTTACATCACACACATATAGAGACATTGAATTTTACATGTAAAACAGTGTGTATATAAAATGTTTAAAGAGTGTTTGGTCTGGAAAAGCACAAACTCAGGATTCAGAACATAACACATTGGCTAGCACTGACTTTAACATTAAAAATGTATTTCCACCCAAATAAACCTTTTTAGCAGCATCAGGATAATTAATAACTGGGAAAAAACAAAAGTTACTAACTGGTACCATGCAGTTTGCAAGCTGCTCTTTGATGACAGTTTATAGGTCCCTCTGCTACATTACGATTGTCACTTATGAAGTGCACAGTAACAAAAGAATCTCTGTGACAAAAGCAGTAACCACGAACCTATGCACATAAAATGCTGCGTTTTAAAATGCATGTTGCACCTTCTTTGCAGTAGGCACATTAACCCTCTGTGCTACATTAGTTAAGTCAAAGCTGCCACTAAACAAAACTCTCCTCACGCTCCAGCAGGTACATTAATCACTAGCTTTATCTTGACACTTTTATTGCTGCTGGAAAGCTGCTATTTATACAAGAAACTTTTCTGTGCTTTTAAAACTGTTGCCTGCGGACCCCCTGGGAATGTGTCACGGACCCCTGGGGGTCCGCGGACCACAGTTTGGGAAACATTGCTGTAGGCTCATTGCAGTGGTCTGTGTTGCCTTCCTTGGACTGTGCCATCTCCGCTCCTAAGTGGACCCTGTAGGCTCATTACAGTGGTCTGTGTTGCCTTCCTTGGACTGCGCCATCTCTGCTCCCGGGTGGACCCTGTAGACCCATTTCAGTGGTCTGTGTTGCCTTCCTTGAGTTACGCCATCTCAGCTCCTGGTGGACCCTGCAGGCCCATTTCAGTGGTCTGTGTTGACTTCCTGGGTTGTGCAATCACTGTTACTAACCACGTTATTCACCCTCCCATAACCAACCCAATCAAATTACTACTATGCTCTCTTAACTCTGCCACCCTCTATTTTCCTTATATATCCCTGTGTCTCTTCATGTCTGCTTACTCAGTCGTGACAAAGCACTTCCTGTCTCTCTTACCCTGTTCGCCTCTGCCTTATCATGGCCACATCTGTCGTACCCTGTCCACATCCGTCGTACACTGTCCGCCTGTGTCATACCCTGTCCACGTCTGTCAAACCCCCATGCATTCATGTGAGTTTGAAGAAAATGTTATCTCCTTTAGGTAATTTTAAGATCACACTCTCCACCTTACACTTTATACCCCACACACCTGCATGCACCATCACGGCTGATACAAGAAAAGATCTCCGACAAAGAGCCCAGTCGCAGGGCAGCGCCGGCCACGCGAGGAGTAAAACGCCCGAAGAAGCAGCATGACACCCACATGGTGTGTGAGGGCAACACTTCCAAATATGGAAGCGCCCCCTGGAACCATGTATTCCAACCACACCTTTTCTTTAACGTTTTCAATACCCTCTTCGCATAGGAACATACACCAACACTGATTAGACGTGTCAATTATAGTGAGGAGCATGTGTACTGGACCTTTATCTGGGTCCTAGCCCCCCTCTTTTTGATTCATGAGAACTGAACCTGCCACATATCTGCTCACAGGTCAGGCTACCTGTTATGTGGGCATCTGAGGTGGCAAATGTGTCTCAAAATTGATTTATGGCCGCAAAGTCGAAATATGAAAGAGGGCTCTGTTCTAGACCAATCTTTTCTGTTCTAAAATGAGAAAACACCGGATATACTAATTAGAATTGAGTCTCAGCATTCTAGTATTTTCTAGGTTTTTCTAATCATTTCTATATTTAGAATACAATTATCTATTTTAATAACAATTTGCTAGGGCTTGTGATGGGCAAGGTATTTTCAGATCTCTGCAGCAGGCACTCAACCCACTGAGCTAACCTACTACTGCTGGGTTCCATCTCAGATGAAATATAGCACCGCCTACGAGGCACTTCATATGACTAGTGAGCACATGCTCCATCCAGGCTTTCTTTTCCTCTTTACAAAATTATTCCTGTCTGAGACACTTGGGCGAGTCAAGACTGCAACTACCAGAATGCACCAGTTCTTTCATTTGAAAGCCTCGAACTGAATTGTCTCTGATGTCCTTGACCATTTAACAACATCCATGCTTGCAAAACGAAAAGTAATATTATTTGGACCAATTATAGGGGTGGGCGGAATTTGCGTAGTTGCGCTACGCAAAGCTCCGCGAAAAGAAAAAACATCTCCGCGAGCTCGAAAAAGTTCTGCGAACATGCGGAATTGCTTGTTCAGCCCGTTCGCGATGCTTTTTTCCTGTTGGCAAATCTGTTTGCGTGCTCGGGGAGAAATATCCAGAAAACACGCAGTTTGAAAGTGCAACCAAGCAAAAAATTTCGCGAAGACGCAGATCGCAGAATTTTGGGCAGATCCGCGTTCTCCGCGGAATGCAAAATTATCCAAATTCCGCGAGCGGAGCGGAATTTACCGCCCATGCCTAATTTTCGTGACTTGACCATGTTTTAATTGTGCTGTCTATATTTCCATTGAGTTCTGTCTTTTTGATGTTAAATGTGAACTATTTATAGCGAAGAATCTCGTAACACGCCCTTTCTGTTCTCTGTGCTGCAGTGCCTAGAATGTGGCGTTGTTGTCACTTGGCGCATTTCAAACACGCAGAAATAAAGCATCTCTTTCCTCCCCTCTTGGGGACCAGGGCGATGCCAGGTTGAACCACGACAGACGGACGGGGAGGAGGAGGGATGGAAGGAAGTAAACAGAGTCCCTAACGAGCTGTGTGCTGTAGCAACACAAGCCGCACAGAGCGGTGTGTGTGTATTACGCACTGGTTACTATCAAACACCTCTCCTTTGTTAACAACAGGGATATTAATCACTCTGTCTTCACCGATGCAGATACGGGAAACGCCTCAGGTCACAAGAGGCTACTGAAGGGAGAGCTGAGAATGTGTGCTCAGAAGTTAGCTCACAGGTGTGAGACTCGAACCCAATCAGTAATGCTACGTTTTATGGTGTGATACACTGCATAAATCGACACTGTGCTTCAAGGTGTGAGACTCACGCCTGCCACGTGATGCAGGTCTTTAGAGTGTGAGACACACACTATATGAATGACACTGTGCTTCGAGGTGTGAGACTCGCGCCTGCCATGATGCAGCCCTTCAGGGTGTGAGACACACACTATATGAATGACACTGTGCTCCAAGGTGTGAGACTCATGCCTGCCGTGATGCAGCGCTTCAGGGTGTGAGACACACACTATATGAATGACACTGTGCTTCGAGGTGTGAGACTCATGCCTGCCGTGATGCAGCGCTTCAGGGTGTGAGACACACACTATATGAATGACACTGTGCTTCGAGGTGTGAGACTCATGCCTGCCGTGATGCAGCGCTTCAGAGTGTGAGACACACACTGTATGAATGACACTGTGCTTCGAGGTGTGAGACTCATGCCTGCCGTGATGCAGCGCTTCAGAGTGTGAGACACACACTGTATGAATGACACTGTGCTTCAAGGTGTGAGACTTGTGCCTGCCGTGATGCAGCGCTTCGGGGTGTGAGACACACACTGTATGAATGACACTGTGCTTCAAGGTGTGAGACTCGTGCCTGCTGCGATGCAGCGCTTCAGGGTGTGAGACTCACACTATATAAATATGCTTCAAGGTGTGAGACTCATGCCTGCTTTGATGCAGCTCTTCAGGGTGTGAGACACACACTGTATGAATGACACTGTGCTTCAAGGTTTGAGACTCATGCCTGCCGTGATGCAGTGCTTCAGGGTGTGAGACACACACTGTATGAATGACACTGTGCTTCAAGGTGTGAGACTCATGCCTGCCGTGATGCAGCGCTTCAGGGTGTGAGACTCACTGTATGAATGTCACTATGCTTCAAGGTGTGAGACTCATTCCTGCCGTGATGCAGCGCTTCAGGGTGTGAGACACACACTATATGAATGACACTGTGCTCCAAGGTGTGAGACTCATGCCTGCTGTGATGCAGCGCTTCAGGGTGTGAGACTCACTGTATGAATGACACTGTGCTTCAAGGTGTGAGACTCATGCCTGCCGTGATGCAGCGCTTCAGAGTGTGAGAGAGACACTATATGAATGACACTGTGCTCCAAGGTGTGAGACTCATGCCTGCCGTGATGCAGCGCTTCAGAGTGTGAGACACACCCCATGAACGACACTGTGCTTCAAGGTGTGAGACATGCCTGCCGTGATGCAGTGCTTCAGGGTGTGAGACTCACACTATATAAATGACACTGTGCTTCAAGGTTTGAGACTCATGCCTGCCGTGATGCAGCGCTTCAGGGTGTGAGACTCACACTTTATAAATGACACTGTGCTCCAAGGTGTGAGACTCATGCCTGCCGTGATGCAGCGCTTCAGGGTGTGAGACACACACTATATGAATGACACTGTGCTTCAAGGTGTGAGACTCATGCCTGCCGTGATGCAGCGCTTCAGAGTGTGAGACAAACCCCATGAATGACACTGTGCTCCAAGGTGTGAGACTCACGCCTGCCGTGATGCAGTGCTTCAGAGTGTGAGACACACACTATATAATTGACACTGTGGTTAAAGGTGTGAGACTCATGCCTGCCGTGATGCAGCGCTTCAGAGTGTGAGACAAACCCCATGAATGACACTGTGCTCCAAGGTGTGAGACTCATTCCTGCCGTGATGCAGCGCTTCAGGGTGTGAGACTCACACTATATAAATAACACTGTGCTCCAAGGTGTGAGACTCATGCCTGCCGTGATACAGCGCTTCGGGGTGTGAGACTCGCACTATATATATGACATTATGCTTCAAGGTGTGAGACTCATGCCTGCCGTGATGCAGCGCTTCAGGGTGTGAGACACACTATATGAATGACACTGTGCTTAAAAGTGTGAGACTCACGCCTGCCGTGATGCAGCGCTTCGGGGTGTGAGACACACACTGTATGAATGACACTGTGCTTCAAGGTTTGAGACTCATGCCTGCCGTGATGCAGCGCTTCAGGGTGTGAGACTCACACTGTATAAATGAAACTGTGCTTAAAGGTGTGAGACTCATGCCTGCCGTGATGCAGCGCTTCAGGGTGTGAGACACACACTATATGAATGACACTGTGCTTCAAGGTGTGAGACTCATGCCTGCCGTGATGCAGCGCTTCAGAGTGTGAGACACACCCCATGAATGACGCTGTGCTCCAAGGTGTGAGACTCACGCCTGCCGTGATGCAGCGCTTCAGAGAGTGAGACACACACTATATAATTGATACTGTGGTTAAAGGTGTGAGACTCATGCCTGCCGTGATGCAGCTCTTCAGAGTGTGAGACACACACTATATGAATGACACTGTGCTTCAAGGTGTGAGACTCATGCCTTCCGTGATACAGCGCTTCAGGATGTGAGACACACACTATATGAATGACACTGTGCTTCAAGGTTTGAGACTCACGCCTGCCGTGATGCAGCGCTTCAGGGTGTGAGACACACCCCATGAATAACGCTGTGCTCCAAGGTGTGAGACTCACGCCTGTCGTGATGCAGCGCTTCAGGGTGTGAGACACACACTGTATGAATGACACTGTGCTCCAAGGTGTGAGACTCATGCCTGCCGTGATGCAGCGCTTCAGGGTGTGAGACTCACTGTATGAATGACACTGTGCGTCAAGGTGTGAGACTCATGCCTGCCGTGATGCAGCGCTTCAGGGTGTGAGACACACCCCATGAATGACACTGTGCTTCAGAGTGTGAGACACACCCCATGAATGACACTGTGCTTCAAGGTGTGAGACTCATGCCTGCCGTGATGCAGTGCTTCAGGGTGTGAGACTCACTGTATGAATGACACTGTGCTTCAAGGTGTGAGACTCATGCCTGCCGTGATGCAGCGCTTCAGGGTGTGAGACACACAGTATATGAATGACACTGTGCTTCAAGGTGTGAGACTCGTGCCTGCCGTGATGCAGCGCTTCAGGGTGTGAGACACACAGTATATGAATGACACTGTGCTTCAAGGTGTGAGACTCGTGCCTGCCGTGATGCAGCGCTTCAGAGTGTGAGACATACACTATATGAATGACACTGTGCTTCAAGGTGTGAGACTCACGCTTGCCAAGGTGCAGCGCTTCAGGGTGTGAGACACACACTTTATGAATGACACTGTGCTCCAAGGTGTGAGACTCCTGCCTGCCAAGAGATGCAGCGCTTCAGAGTGTGAGACACAGCTTATGAATGACACTGTGCTTCGAGGTGTGAGACTCATGCCTGCCGTGATGCAGCGCTGCAGGGTGTGAGACACACCCCATGAATGACACTGTGCTCCAAGGTGTGAGACTCATGCCTGCCGTGATGCAGCGCTTCAGGGTGTGAGACACACCCCATGAATGACACTGTGCTTCAAGGTGTGAGACTCATGCCTGCCGTGATGCAGTGCTTCAGGGTGTGAGACTCACTGTATGAATGACACTGTGCTTCAAGGTGTGAGACTCATGCCTGCCGTGATGCAGCGCTTCAGGGTGTGAGACACACAGTATATGAATGACACTGTGCTTCAAGGTGTGAGACTCGTGCCTGCCGTGATGCAGCGCTTCAGGGTGTGAGACACACAGTATATGAATGACACTGTGCTTCAAGGTGTGAGACTCGTGCCTGCCGTGATGCAGCGCTTCAGAGTGTGAGACATACACTATATGAATGACACTGTGCTTCAAGGTGTGAGACTCACGCTTGCCAAGGTGCAGCGCTTCAGGGTGTGAGACACACACTTTATGAATGACACTGTGCTCCAAGGTGTGAGACTCCTGCCTGCCAAGAGATGCAGCGCTTCAGAGTGTGAGACACAGCTTATGAATGACACTGTGCTTCGAGGTGTGAGACTCATGCCTGCCGTGATGCAGCGCTGCAGGGTGTGAGACACACCCCATGAATGACACTGTGCTCCAAGGTGTGAGACTCATGCCTGCCGTGATGCAGCGCTTCAGGGTGTGAGACACACCCCATGAATGACACTGTGCTTCAAGGTGTGAGACTCATGCCTGCCGTGATGCAGCGCTTCAGGGTGTGAGACACACACCCTTGGACGAGGGATGCTAGGATCTCGGAGGGTGTCCCTCATGTCACTGTCACCCTTACAGGCCCAGGGCCACCTCTTGATGCTCACAGTACTGTAAGTATCTGACAGCTTGGGAACGGGTCTCACACCTTGGACCACGTTCAGTGGATGAGGGTCCCCTCCCTTGAAAGACACTCTCACCCAAAACAACATGAGTCTCACACCTTAGAGCGCTGTCTCACTCCTCACACTGCAGCAAAGGCTCACCCACTGACTGAGTGTCATTTCATGAGGAACACTCACTCACCAACTAGGGAGTGAGTCACACACAGTGGAGCGCAGTCTCACTCACTGGTGGGCCCTTGAAGAACACTCTCACTGATCAGGCATGCGTCTCCCCCGTGAGGCACAGTCTTCCTCAGCCGGTGTCTGTCTCACACAGGGGAGCACAGTCTCACTCACCAGAGGTGAACTGAAAGAACACTCTCACTGATTGGGATGAGTCTCACACCTTATAGCACAGTCTTATTCATATATTACAGCACAAGTCATTGGAGTGAGTGTCGTATTCTTTCTATAGCAGAATATGTGAGTCTCACGCCATGGGTCAGTTTCAAGCCTCACACCTGGTAGCACACTCTCATTCATTGGGTGTGAGTCTTACACCTTGTAGCACACTCTCACTCATTGGGAGTGAGCCTCACACCTCATAGTACACTCTCACTCATTGGGTGTGAGCCTCACACCTTGCAGCACACTCTCACTTATTCAGAGTGAGCCTCACACCTTGTAGCAAACTCTCACTCATTGGGAGTGAGCCTCACAACTCGTATCTCACTCTCACTCATTGGGTGTGAGCCTTACCACTTGTAGCACACTCTCGCTCATTAGGTGTGAGCCTCCCACCTTGTAGGACACTCTCACTCATTCGGCATAAGCCTCACACCTTGTAGCAAACTCTCATTCATTGAGTGTGAGTCTCACACCTTGTAGCCCACTCTCTCTCATTGGGAGTGAGCCTCACACCTCGTAGCACACTCTCACTCATTGGGTGTGACCCTCACCCTTTGTAGTACACTCTCACTCATTGGGTGCGATCCACACCCTTTGTATCACACTCTCACTCATTGGATGTGAGCCTCATACCTTGCAGCACACTCTCACTTATTCAGAGTGAGCCTCACACCTTGTAGCAAACTTATTCAGAGTGAGCCTCACACCTTGTAGCAAACTCTCACTCATTGGGAGTGAGCCTCACAACTCGTAGCTCACTCATTGGGTGTGAGCCTCACCACTTGTAGCGCACTCTCATTCATTGGGTGTGAGCCTCACACCTTGTAGCCCACTCTCCCTCATTGGGAGTGAGCCTCACACCTCATAGCATACTCTCACTCATTGGGTGTGAGCCTCACACCTGGTAGCACACTCTCATTCATTGGGTGTGAGTCTTACACCTTGTAGCACACTCTCACTCATTGGGTGTGAGCCTCACCCCTTGTAGCACACTCTCACTCATTGGGTGTGAGCCTCACACCTTGCAGCACACTCTCACTTATTCGGAGTGAGCCTCACACCATGTAGCACACTATGACTCATTGGGAGTGAGCCTCACACCTCGTAGCACACTCTCACTCATTGGATCGCAGAGCAGAGGCGCAACTAGAGTCAAATTTCAGGGGAGCTGAATCTTTAGGCAATCGGCAGAGTCGAGCTGCAGGGGCTCTTAGAAGGGGTGAAACAACAACAAAGCCCCATTAACATGCACAAGGTCTTTTAAAGACCTGTGAAGTGCTCGGTGCGGGTGTGAGCGGGCCCGGGAAGTGTCTCATCCCGGGCTGCCACACACGACGTGGGGGGGGGCTGAAGCCCTTTGAGGCCAATGGGTGTTGCGTGCCTGGGTGTGAGCACCACACCTCGTAGCACACTTTAACTCATTGGGTGTGAGCCTCACCCTTTGTAGCACACACTCACTCATTGGGAGTGAGCCTCATAACTCGTAGCTCACTCTCACTCATTGGGTGTGAGCCTCACACCTTGTAGCACACTCTCACTCAGTGGGTGTGGGCCTCACACCTTGTAGCACACTCTCACTCATTGGGTGTCAGCCTAATACATCGTAGCACACTCTCACTCATTGGGAGTGAGCCTCACACATCGTAGCACACTCTCACTCATTGGGAATGAACCTCACACATCGTAGCACACTCTCCCTCATTGGGTGTGAACCTCACGCCTTGTGGCACACTCTCACTAATTGGTAGTGAGACTCAGACCTTGTAGCACACTCTCACTCATTTGGTGTGAGTCTCACGCCTTGTATCGCACTCTCCCTCGTTGGGTTTCATACCATGAGTCACAGGGAATGACTTCAACCGAGAGGTAGTATTAATCGGCTCAGAACCCCGTGGAAGGGGGTTCTGCCAAACACAAACCCCAGGGCAGAAACATATCCAGCTTTGTAGATTGTAAATAGGATGGTTGCTATTTTTCTAAAACATTTATTAACCAGCTATGGCACTGCCCCAAACATCAAAAACACGAGGGGGGCTGTTAAGTTAAGTTAATCAGTGGGAAATGCCCTTTCGTACATTATGAAATCACTATTAGTTAGTGCACTGCAGAGGTCTGTGTCTGTATACAGAGAGCAACAGAACAGAATCATGGGTACTGCATTGGAGAATAGTGACTTATTTTATTATTTTATATTAGAGAGTTTTTTGCAGTGCGAACTAGACCAGAATCGGGTATCAGAGAGCTTTACAAGAGCAGCAAGTTTTGTTACAGAAGGACACATTCATTTTTGTTAGGCACGGGGAGATTAAGTGATTTGCCCAGAATCACAGGATGTTTAGCTGCTGAGACTCGAACCCGGTCCCCTAGCTTTGAGGTCAACCGCTCTAGCCGTAAGGCTAAATCCTCTCCCCTACTTGTGTATGTTTAGTGCTACGAGGCCCCAGTCTGTGTTAGAAAACACTGTGAATATGCAATTCATTATGAGAAACTGATGCACCAGAGCACTCAACATACAATAAATCAATGGTGTTGTCACCATATACAGTATTGTCCAAACCACATAATCAGAGAACAGGAGTCAGAGATTTTTTGTAGAAGCTTGTACTGCAATCCAAAATACAGCCGACACGTGTTTCGTCACATAAGTGACTTCATCAAGGCTAAATGGAATAATACTGTTGTCACGATTCCGTGGGTCAACAGGCCTGGGTAAAGAAGATATTATTAAAGTCAAAGCCTAGAATGAAAGTGTCATCATGGGTCCTCAAAAGTGTCCCACTGTTCCACACCGTAAAACTGTATTTCAACAGGTCAGTATTCAAAGCTTGTTATCAGCTAAAGAAGTAGATAGTAATCTCAATGCAGTCCAAGTCGATTGACTAGATATGCTTCCTCAAAAATCTCCTCCGTTATTCTTGTATGAGAGACCCAGTATTAACCAGTTATACAGAACGATCAGTTCAGCCGCCGAAGTTACATATGGCGACAACACTATTGATTTAATATATGTTGAGTGCTCTGTTACATCAGTTTCTCATGTTAATAGAGGTGTTTCACCAATGTATTTAATGCATATTGGGTAGTTTGATGCATCTGTACCTCTTAGCACCACAATAAGCTTACTCTTTGTATAAATTCTCGGACAAATATACTGCTGCATGCCCCTAGTAGTGCGATCGAAGAAAACCATCACAATCCATTCTCAGTTATGCAAGTCATTTTTTTTAAACTTGCATTACACACAATAGAAGAAAGGCTGCTAAAAAAATGCCCAACAAGGTTTATGATTAAAATGTGCTTCCAAAATATAGATTGTAGGAATACCAGGACTGTATAAAGTGTTTTTTTTTCTTTTTAGAAGTGTCCTTACATACACTATCCCCAGGGCACGAGTCACGGGTACACGTGGGTAGACAGAATCCATCCACTTTTTAGGTCGAGGCCTCGTCCGCACTGCTGTAAGCAGTGGGCGGAGCTGAAGATTTAATGATTTCCAGTATGGGGGCTTGACCCCGCCCCTCTTCTCCATTGGCTGGCCTCGTAAATGCTGGCCAGCCATTGGAGGAGAAGGGTGTCACTCGGTTTAGGCCCTGTCTTTAGCGGATTCGGGGGCGTGTTTTTTGCAGTTTTTAAACCGTGACGTCATCCGTCACTCAACTGCTAAAAACACGCCCCCGAATCGCGAAAATGGCGGCGCTTTTGTTCTGGTATTTCCCCCCGACCGCCGCCGGAAGAAGTCACCAAGTCCTCTGCCCCAGCTGAGTGCTTGTTTATTAAAACTGTTTCCCCTTGCGTGGTGGCTAAACTTAATGCTTTAAAAGTGAAATGGATACCAGTGACTTACAAAAGCGAGCATGGCATCGGATCTGTGCGTGCGCCGGAAAGGGCGTGTGTGATACTTCAGCATTTTCACCTGGAGCAGCACCAACTCTGGCCGTGATCCTGCCCCTCCGCATCCCTATCTACAAAAATCCTGTGGTGGCCCCCGTTTCCTGCCATGTCCTTATCGGAGGCGCGCTCCACATCACCATCAGATAACGCCCAGCCCGGGGCTTGTTTCCTGGGGATTCAAGTATTGGTTAATGGCTGCCCTGCCCATGGGGAAGTCAGCCTGCTGATGAGAGAAGAGTCGCTCTTGGCAGGGAGCACAAGGAAGAAGACAGTGTGTGCAGCGCGTGTGAGGGGCGGTGCTGGCTTCTCGGAGCTGCTCCAGCCCCCAGGCATCAGCAACTTACCGGTGCGATGACGAGGCGGGAGGAAAGAGGATAAATAGAGAGGAAGTGGGTTCCTACAGTAGATCCATCGGCGGAGAAGGATAGACCAATATCTGCTGAAACTACCTACACACGCCTACCGACCTGCCTCTGTATCCAGCCAGCAACAGAGCACCGCCCACTCATCGTCAGAGGCACCTCCAGCCACGAGGCGAACACCAGGACCCTGCAACGGAGCTCCTCCTGTCAGCTGGACACCCGCAGAGTGACAGGCAGACACCCCTCTGCCGCCGCGGCCAGTCACTTACCTCCTCCGAGCCACCCACGCAGGCGACGTGGCACCTGCCCCTACCAGGAACCGGAGGGGGGGGGGCACCTGTCACCGCAAAGGTAAGTTACTATCCAGCAACAGCATCAGAACACACACCTTCACACGTCCCACAAAGGAGTACTTCTTAGTGCCACAGACAGCAGCTTCTAGTCAATGACGTTCTCCCTACATCTTGTCCACTAATCCCAAACCCTACTAGTTGTATGGCTTAAATGCTGGAGGATAGCCGTTATATGGTGAATAATCCTGTGAAGAGAAGAATGTGCCAACTACATTCGTTTGGTGCTCTGTTGAGAGCTTGGTGCTGTCAGGATGTCTAAAATGTTATGTTGGGGTAGAGCAAAATGAGAATCTGAATATGATGGAATACATTTATTGGATGTTCTGTGACAGCAATCTGTGTGTCATGGTGTATCTGAACTGTGTTGGGTGTAAGAGAGAAGGTTTAACCTATTTTGCTGTTTGATTTGCCTCTGGGGCTAAATAGATGAAGAATGCAGACAATAAAGTCAATTTTCTGTAAAAGTATATCACTGCAACTATTAGTTGTGTGTGTGTGGGTGGCTCTGTGTGTGTGCGGGTGGCTCTGTGTGTGCGGGTGGCTCTGTGTGTGTGCGAGTGGCTGTGTGTGGGTGGATCTGTGTGGGTGACTCTGTGGGTGGCTCTGTATGTGTGTGTGGGTGGTTTTGTGTGTGTGGCTCTGTTTGTGGGTGCAAATGCAATAGATCTCGCATTTGCAAGAGATTAAGCAATTGGGATTGTAAATGGCAATGCCATTTATTTATGTTCTAAAAACAAAACCATAAACAAAAATAATGTCATAAGCAATGCCAATAGCTCTAACTTTAACAATGCAGAGACCATTGCATTGTAAATGCTTGTTTCACAGGGTGGACGCGTCCACCCTGCCAAGAAGTTGGGTCCCACTAAAAAAAGATGCTGAATTCGTCCAGGTATTCAAAGTGATGTGCCAGCAAGGGATTTTATTTGAACAATTTCAATTAAAGAGAAGAAAATTAAAGTTAAAGCCACAGTGAGAGGTGAATGAATCAATTACCAACACTGATGTCAATTGGTGGCTGAGATTTTTAAATTACAATTAGAGCAAAAATAAATATTGTTACCACACTAACAATATGAAGAAACACACAAAAACCAGGGTTTTTAGTCAAAAGGTTATTATTTTCTTTACAATCAATTAAAAGGGTACTTGGAAATGCATTTGGGATAAACGAGGAGCATCCTATATACTCCTACTGTAGATCTCCAAGAAAGTCAAAACTGCTAAACGATATTTAAGCAATGATTTCAAATCAACAGGATAAATGAAAATCAATGATGATAAATGAAAATCAGGCAGAATTAGACTTTGTGGTCGACGTTTCGGTCTTTGGGAACAATTTCATAAGACCATCATCAGGACTTCATTATGAGCATTAAAGGTGATGACCCTAAAGAAACAATGCAAAAAACACTGCCTAACGGTCAGTGGTATTGGTCGAAGTTAATTTGACAGGAAGCTACAGGATAGTTGGATCCAGGCCTTTAAACTGTATTCGGGCACTTATTGTTAATGGTGTTTAGATCTGGTTGTGAGAGATCCAGATGTCAACTTCCGGTTTAATTCCAAGAGGTGCGAATGTTATTATCACGATTTGGGCACTAGTATGAATCAGCACGACTCGCGTCTGTAGCATCAGGGCAACAGCAATGTACACTGACCGTGACCACAAAGTCTAATTCTGCCTGATTTTCATTTATCATCATTGATTTTCATTTATCTTGTTGATTTGAAATCATTGCTTAAATATCGTTTAGCAGTTTTGACTTTCTTGGAGATCTACAGTAGGAGTATATAGGATGCTCCTCGTTTATCCCAAATGCATTTCCAAGTACCCTTTTTAGGGCTCGGCCTACGCCCACGAAGTGGGTGGAGCTTCGAGCTCCTAATGTTAAAGAGAAAAAAAAGTATCTCTAGGGCTTTGGCCAGACACATTCCTTAGTGTTTTATGTCATCTGCCCAGTGATTCGTCTTCGCTGTGGTGTCTTTGTAGTAGCCTTGACGTGATAGGCTAAATGTAGTTTTCGTCCGCCATGTTTGGCATTTTTTGTGCGTGCGCGCGCACAGAAGTACATTAATTATAATTAGGAGCTGTCAGGGTGCCTCCGTAAGTGAATCCAGATGGCCGGGCGCGTTCACCATTCAGCAGCGCTCAGCGCGCAGCTGCTGCATGCCAGGCCGGGAAAGGGCTTCATTAGCCTCACTCATCCGGCGCTGAGACAGTAAGACACGGGGGCCCACGGCCCCCTCCCTCATCCGTATCGGCGAAGCTCGGAACGTCCTGCTTACCACCTGCCATGCAAACGAGAAGCACCAGTATCGAACGACAACCCTCCTGTGTGCATTTATCACGTGTCCCTGTACACGGGCATCGTCACTCCCACATGGTTTGTTGGAGCAGCATACAAAACAAATCTCTTACTTGCAAATTGTTCTGGATTGTTTGGGAAGATGAGGTGAGAGCGAGAAAGCACAAATTAGAGACAGGATTAGAACACAATCTTTGCGGTTGCGAAGAGAGGTCGTCCAGTAAACAGTGGCAATATCCAGTCGCCACCATGATATAACCGTTTCAAATGATCATTTCAGATGGCTGCACCTAGATGTAAATAATCGAGCTGTTACAGCAAACAATACACAGTGTTCAAAATTGCTTTCTTTCCGACATTCAATGTGTTGTGACCTTAGGACGAACACACCTATGCTTTTAGCTGTTGATGTGTCACCTGACAACTTTTTTCCAGTAGGTAGTTTGGAAAGGTTTCACTTTCAAGATTTCACAGGCTGGGTAAGAAATGTACACTTCACCTGTATGGATATGTTTTTCCATTGTAGAGGGCATGCAGGCGGAGTCACGAGTAGCCAACTTGTAAAAGATAACTGATGACGAAGGTTTTAAGGTTAACTTGCAGGTTCCATTTTTTTCGGTAAAGCTACTGAAGGTAAGCAAAGGAATGGGGCATGCTCAAGAAGAATATAAAATATATTTTTGTGTGTTAAAATATTTCATACATTTTAATTCGTGCCGTCTGCATTTTAAAACGCTTCCACACAGAAAGCACAATTACATCTTTCGCCCTCCCTTCTCACAAAAGGCAGTCATGCGAAAACCGTCTTCTCTTGGTTCGTGCTCCAGAGTCCACGTGCATGGGCAAGTAGTACACACATCAGCAAAAACATTAAAAGAAGCACAACGAAGCTTCTTCTGTGAATGGAGAAGGGGCTTTGGTGGTTAATTAAGAACTGAAAGATGAGGTTATTTACTAGAATTTTAATTAAATAACTAACAGATTTTAGCATTCTTGGGGACTGAATAGGGCATAGACTATGAAAGTCTGACAAACTAAAACTCGTTATTGTTAAATGGTGACGTTCAAGCTCAAATACGCAGTAAACGATATCAAAACATTGAATATTACAGATTGAGAGTGCAGAGTGCAGTTTGAGAGTGCAGAATCAGAGTGCAGTGTGAGAGTGCAGTGTGAGAGTGCAGTGTGAGAGTGCAGTTTGAGAGTGCAGGTTGAGAGCAGTTTGAGAGTGCAGTTTGAGTGCAGTTTGAGAGTGCAGAGTGCAGTTTGAGAGTGCAGTTTGAGAGTGCAGAGTGCAGATTGAGAGTTGAGAGTGCACATTGAGAGTTGAGAGTGCACGTTGAGAGTGCAGTTTGAGAGTTGAGAGTGCAGTTTGAGAGTTGAGAGTGCAGTTTCAGAGTGCAGCATGAGAGTTGTGAGTGCAGATTGAGAGTTGAGAGTGCAGTTTGAGAGTGCAGTTTGAGAGTGCAGTTTGAGAGTGCAGTCTGAGAGTGCAGATTGAGAGTGCAGTTTGAGAGTGCAGAGTGCAGATTGAGAGTGCAGAGTGCAGTTTGAGAGTGCAGAGTGCAGATTGAGAGTTGAGAGTGCAGTTTTAGAGTGCAGTTTGAGAGTGCAGAGTGCAGTTTGAGAGTGCAGAGTGCAGATTGAGAGTTGAGAGTGCAGATTGAGAGTTGAGAGTGCAGATTGAGAGTGCAGTTTGAGAGTGCAGTTTGAGAGTGCAGTTTGAGAGTGCAGTTTGAGAGTGCAGATTGAGTGTGCAGTTTGAGAGTGCAGTTTGAGAGTGCAGTTTGAGAGTGCAGTTTGAGAGTGTAGTTTGAGAGTTGAGAGTGCAGATTGAGAGTTGAGAGTGCAGATTGAGAGTGCAGTTTGAGAGTGCAGATTGAGAGTGCAGTTTGAGAGTGCAGATTGAGAGTGCAGTTTGAGAGTGCAGTTTGAGAGTGCAGTTTGAGAGTGCAGTTTGAGAGTGCAGTTTGATAGTGCAGTTTGAGAGTGCAGTTTGAGAGTGCAGTTTGAGAGTTGAGAGTGCAGTTTGAGAGTTGAGAGTGCAGTTTGAGAGTGCAGATTGAGAGTGCAGAATCAGAGTGCAGAGTGCAGATTGCAGTTTGAGAGTGCAGTTTGAGAGTGCAGATTGAGAGTGCAGAGTGCAGATTGAGAGTGGAGAGTGCAGATTGAGAGTGCAGTTTGAGAGTGCAGATTGAGAGTGCAGATTGAGAGTGCAGATTGAGAGTGCAGTTTGAGAGTGCAGAGTGGCAGTGAGTGCAGACTGAGTGCAGAGTGACAGTGAGTGCAGACTGAGTGCAGAGTGACAGTGAGTGCAGACTGAGTGCAGAGTGACAGTGAGTGCAGAGTGACAGTGAGTGCAGAGTGACAGTGAGTGCAGAGTGACAGTGAGTGCAGAGTGAGTGCAGAGTGACAGTGAGTGCAGAGTGACAGTGAGTGCAGAGTGGCAGTGAGTGCAGAGTGGCAGTGAGTGCAGAGTGACAGTGAGTGCAGAGTGACAGTGAGTGCAGAGTGACTGTAGAGTGAGTGCAGAGTGAGTGCAGAGTGACAGTGAGTGACAGTGAGTGTAGAGTGACAGTGAGTGTAGAGTGACAGTGAGTGCAGAGTGACAGCAGAGTGACAGTGAGTGCAGAGTGACAGTGAGTGCAGAGTGACAGTGAGTGCAGAGTGACAGCAGAGTGACAGTGAGTGCAGAGTGACAGTGAGTGCAGAGTGACAGTGAGTGCAGAGTGACAGTGAGTGTGGAGTGACAGTGAGTGCAGAGTGACTGCAGAGACAGTGTGTCAGGGTGCACATTGTGTGAGTGTGCAGAATGAGTGTGCAGGGTAAACAGTGTGTGACTATGCAGGGTGACATTGGGAGTGTGCGGGTGAGCAGTGTGTGAATGTGTAGGGGCAGTGTGTGAGTGTGCAGAAAACACCACACACACATACACCACACACACATAACGCACACACAAACCACACACCTCAGTCTCTCAACACCACACACTTGTCACCACTCAACACAACACACTCACCACCACACTCACTCCCCAGGCTCACCCCCCCAGACTCACCACCACACACTCACCAGCACACAGAAAAGAACACACACAACAACACACCCCCAGCCGTCAATGAATGCTTTCACCATGCACAAACACCAACAACCATCATCCATCTGTGCACGCTTTTACCAAGCACACACCCACCAGCCGTCAGTGCACCCTTCCACCAGGCACACACACCTCCAGCCGGCAGTGCACTTTTCCACCACGCAATCGCAGTATGGTACACTTTTCATATAAAGCGAGCATGCCACCATTGGTAAAATTACAATTCAACCAACATACTTCCACTACACACCACATGCACACACTCCATAACACATGGCAAAAAGACATTGGCATTTACAATGCCATTAGCTCAAACTCAAATAAATCCGAGCCCGATTGCATTTCTAATGCTTGTTATTGATTGTAAAGAAAATAATAACCTTTTGACTAAAAACCCTGGTTTTTGTGTGTTTCTTCATATTGTTAGTGTGGTAACAATATTTATTTTTGCTCTAATTGTAATTTAAAAAACTCAGCCACCAATTGACATCAGTGTTGGTAATTGATTCATTCACCTCTCACTGTGGCTTTAACTTTAATTTTCTTTTCTTTAATTGAAATTGTTCAAATAAAATCCCTTGCTGGCACATCACTTTGAATACATATCTTGCCCAAGCCCGCAAGGGTTGATTGGGTTGCTCACTCATTTCAGACGAATTCGTCCAGGTGTCATTTTAAACAAGGGACACATTCAGCAGTGCCTGCACGTTGTCTCCTTTGCATTGGCAACAATGCAGCCCAGGGGAAACAAAGGCTCACATCTTGTTAGCACTTCACACATACTTAGGAGAGGCAGCTTTTCACTTTGTTCAGTCCCTGTCTAGAAGATATGCATGCACTGTAAGAAGTCAGATGTGTTGACCTTTCCCAGTATTTCCACAAAATAAATAGCATTTATCTACACTTACTACCCTTGAGGAGGCGTTGTAATAATATAAATATCACTATTTTTTTCTTTTAAAGCACTATGGGTAGAGGTAGCTTTACTCTGACAAAAAAGGCAACATTGGTTTACGTGAAGTTCACAAAAGTGTGAATCTTCTGCCTAAATCAGGAGGGTTTGCGTGTATACTCGAAAAGTGCTCAAAGGTACGAATGATAGACCAGCTAAACACATATGTGAGGGCTCAAGATCTGAAGTCACTTCTTGTGACGCCACTTCCAGTGATGTCACGCGCCGTGATGTCACTTGCATACTGATTAATTAGGTTAGTCCCCCCCCCCCACTACTTTTGCCCTGACTATCCCCAGCTTTCCCCTCCCCTAACGCCCTCGCAGCAGCACCCTGGCCCTGTCGCAGCCTGGCACCGTGTGGTTGCTGTTTTCACGCCCTTGGTAGCCAGGATAAACCCTTTGTACACAAGGTGGGGCGCGCCGAGAGCCGGCAGGCTGGTACTTGCAGGTGCAAACACGGATAATAGCGCCTCGTTCATGCCTCAACAAACAGACTCCTGAGCTGGACACCACCGGGGAGAGGTTTATTTGCGTTGCATCAGTGGAGGCGTCTGCGCTGCTGGGCCTCGGTGGGAGAGACCAGGGGGAGCTGGGCGCAGAGGCCAGGAGAGGCCCTGGGATGGGCAGGTCACTAACTGAAGCACAGCAGCTCGTAATCTGACAGCGCCATCTGCAGCTCTCAGGGCGCTACTGCACGAGCCACTAGCTAATGAAACTCTCCCGATAGGCAAGCACTGTTCTACTTGAAGCTATTTTAAACTTTAAGGGCCCGATGTAGGTAATTTAATTTTACCACTTCTTAAATACTGATTCGGTATTTAAGAAGTGGTAAAATGGAGGGGGGGGATGTAGGTATTTCAGAATCGGTAAATACCGAATCGTTGAGAATCGGTATTTACCGATTCTGTAAATACCGATTCGGTAATGCCCATTGATTCCTATGGGCATTGAAGCCCATAGGAATCAGTGGGCAATACCGATTCGGTAAATCCCGATTGCAGCAAGGGTGCAGGGGGTGTCACTTTGACACCCTCTAGCACCCCAAAGACGGGCATGTGTGCCCTAAGGGCATGTCTGTCTGTCACATGGTATAGGTGTGCATGCACACATGTGCATGCACACCTGGATTCGATATTTCACCACCCAATTGGATTGGGTGGTAAAATACCGAATTCTGAAGGCCTTTAGCACTGTAAACAGTGCGACCTACATCTGGAATTTACCGAATCGGTAAAATTACCGATTCTGTATTTTACAGAATCGGTAAATTTACCGATTCGGTAAAATTACCGATTGTGCAAAATATTGGCCCCTACATCTCAATCACCAAATACCGGTCAGTAACGGCCGAATTCGGCCGTTACCGAGCGGTATTTGGTGACCTACATCGGGCCCTAAATATTTTCAGAAATTGTTACATATCTAGGGAGGTCGACTCACAGTGCATCAAAGTGCCTGGAGGCCTCTTAAGTAGGCCCTGCTTCCCCACACAGAGGCTGAAGCGCCATTGATATATAATATTTAAAATATCAAATATCTTCCTCCTTTTTGAAGCCTGGCTCGCCCCCTCGTTGCCCTTAAGTCCTCATAGTTTTGAGACCACTGTCTATGCACGGTCGATATAGGTAAGGTAAACTGAAAGAGGAACAACAAAGTGCCAGGCTATTCACCCATCCATCCATCCCTCCCTGAGAACGACCAAAAATGAAAACTCGGTGGTTTATTTACAAGCCACTGTGTCACTTTTAATATGGGAAAAAGTGACGTACCGGAGGCGCAAGGGGCTTGTAAATAAGCCCCTTGGTTGTGAGCAGCGGCCAGCAGCGGGTCGAGGAAGGGGCAACAGCCTTGTTGTCAATTTCCAAAAGCTGTTGCGCACATGGACATTGATTCACCAAAAGTCCAGGGGTAGCGGAAGTGACATCATGCACCCTATGACTCCTACATCAACCTTTAGACCTTAAACCGCCTCCTATTTTCTGCTGAACGCTAGTGAAGACAACAGTTGATGGACATAATGCAGAACAATGTCATACATTCACCCCAGTACAGAGATCTGGGCCGAAATCCATCGTTTTTTTGCTCACCATGCCATTCCAGTTTGAACCCAGCCATATGCAAACCAGTCTTGACCCTGTGCCCCATGGGAACAGTCCAACTCGAACTGCCAAGCCAGGTCCTCCCTGGACTGGAAACCAGCATCCTAGGACTGGTTTCGGGGTTTCACCCCTCTTCAGCCAGGATAGCTTGATTCCAGTGGCATAGAGCTCGGGACCCACGTCTGGGCATACCTATCCCACTTGGGGTATTGCTTGTGGGCGGGCGAATAAGTGGATACCACGACACGTAAATAAGGGTCGTCTTAACAGCATTATAAGCCCCCGGGCAAAGCAGTGCGCTGGGCCCTGCCTACACAACCACTCACAGGAATAAAAATGTTTAACAGAAAATAAGTGCTAAATTCTGGTCTGCATGGGGCCCCTTTGCTCATGGGGTCCCCGGGCAACTGTCCAGCGTGCCCATGCATTACAATGGCACTTAAGTAGACATGTCTCTTAAACCCTGTTTACCGCTGTCTTCCCGCCAGCAAAATGGCCTTAAAACAGGATTAGGAAGGGCAGTGCCATGTGGTTCCTATGGCCACAGCAAGGGACGCAATGGCCACCCAAGGCAACTCTTAAATGACTTTAATGGTTGAGCAAGGAACCAACAGCAAGGAATGCCGCTGACTGCGTGACCCGCAGGGGAACCTGAGCAAGGCAGCGCGATAGTGCCATTTGTTGCAGCGCTAGCCAATGCAAGGGGTGGGGGTGGCGGAGAAAGGATAAGCGGGGCTCCTGGCCCCTACCCGCGCCCACCGGACACCGGCCAAGGGGTTGGGCTCACCTGTTGGGAGGGGCGTACACCCCCCCCCCTATTTAACCACAGCTCGCCCTCGGCCCGGCCTCTTTTGCAAGCTGTCCGCCCGCGGCCCAAGCGCTGTTCGTCGTGTGCGTCGTCCTTCTTCAATCAGGTATGCGCTGCTTTCTCGCCTCAGTGGTTGATGACCACGGGGGGGGGTGAGTTGTAGCCACAACATTGGATGCGGGCGGATGAGTTAGCGGCCTCGGGTTCGGGTCGGTGGTGGGAGGGAGTGCATTATGTGCACATTTATCCCTGGGGCACCCCCCCTACATGGCCGGGAAGCGGATGGGACACCAGGCCCCGGTCGAGAGATTAGCACGGGTGGGAAGAGCGTAGCACCCTAGCAAGGAGTCTTCCTCTTTGTGAAGGGGTTGATCGCGCCATGCTGTCGGCTTTATGGCGGCGAAGGCCACCTGCGCGCGCTAACTCGTAGCTCCTGTTTACCGGTTGTTTTGTGCAGAGCGGGTTAGGGCTTCCGGGAGACGAGGGGACTGAACCTGGGTTCAGCCACGAGGTGCATGAGCCCTCACGCGCGATGTACCCCAAAGCACACACGCAGCCTCACCAGTTCGGCCGTATGGCGGCATTCAACAGCGGCCCGGCAGATGGGGATTACCAGCCGGGCCGCATGGCGGCTGACTTCAGTTTCCCGGTCATTTCGAGCAGAGCCAGTTAGGGCCTCCGGGAGACAAGGGGGCTGAACCTGGGTTCAGCCACGAGGTGCACGAGCCCTCACTCGCAATTGCCCCATTTACACAAGTAGCCTCACCAGTCCGGCCGCATGGCGGCATTCGGCAGCGGCTCGGCGGATGGTGGTTACCAGCCGGCCGCATGGCGGCTAACCGCAGCTGGAGGGTGGGCCTAGCCGGGATACACGGAGAACTAGTTTAACGGCCCATTTCACAGCGTTTAGACATTAGTTGGGGGCTATAATGAGTGGTAGCAGACAGGGTTCCTCGCTCCGTGCTGTTTTTTTTTTGTGCACCACCCCACGTATCCTATTATCAGAGCGGTAGTCATTTATGCATGGTTTTGATTACGTGGAGATGATCGCGGGATGGGGCACACAAGGACTCCGGAGCGAGTTACGGGCTCTGCAGCGGGAAGCATAACGGGGGGCTCAGAGAGTTTTGGACTCGCGCACTGTGGCATGCGGTCTAGTAAAGCACGCCAGGGACTCCGCAGCGATTGCAGGGTGTGCAGCGGTAACCGCAATAAGGCGCTCGGGGATTCTCGCTACATGCAATAAGACACGCGGTCTAGTAAGCAGGGCTACCGAGGTCTTTTTCCGGCCTGCGCTTTATTGGAGCGGTTCGGCACCGATTAACAGATGTTTAGTGTTACCCAGCGAGGCTGCTTGATTAACTTTAAAAGGGCAGGCTGCATTTTGAAATCGGGGCTCAAGTGCATCACGAACCACCCCTCTGCAGTGCAACAGTTAGTGGTACGGCCGTGGCGCGGTTTAACGATGTGTAGGTTACACAACGGGATCGCTTTGTTAAATTTAAGTGGACACGCTGTATTCAGAATATGTGGATCAGATGCGTCACAGCCCCCCCTCTGCAGGGAGGCGGTTAGTAGCCCGGAGCCTGAACGCACTTTAGTACTGTGCGGGTTAAATTTAAACATGTTCGAGTTAAATTGCCCTATCTGATAGCGATATCGCAGCACCTGAAAAAAACGTTGAAATAATCGGGCCTTCCGCCCGTGCCTCGTGTCACTTAGGTAGTTGGCAATCAAACAAAGGATTATATAGATTCAGAAGCCACGCAGCAATTGTCTCCTAGGCGGCTGGAACGGGGATACTGCGATTTCCCAGAATCACCCCTTGCTCAGGCGTGTGATATTTTGTGACCCGGGTCCCGGGACTGGAATGCGGGCGTGCTCCCTGATACAGGGGAAAGTAAATCGTAGGCTCGTGTAATTGTGCAAATTGTGGAAGTAAATCGTGTAGGCTCGCCAGCTAAGGTGGTGTCACGTGGGTTTCAGAGGGGCGCCAGTTGCCTGTGCAGCATCCGTACTATGTGCTGTGAGGGGTGTGAGTCATGAGCTGCTAAACACTATTGCCAGTCACAGCATAGCCTGATTAACGCTACAATAGAAGGGGCAATTTTCTAACTTGGCATTGTCTTTCAGGTCGCGCTCCAAAGATTAGGAAGGACCGGTTGGCCCCGTTACAGGCAGTTAGCGCAAGTTAAAAAACAGGTAAATACAAATCAATCAATCAATCATTGACACTTATAAAGCGCGCTACATACCCGTAGGGTCTCAAGGCGCTGGGGGGGGGGGGGGGCGGTGCCGCTACTGCTCGAACAGCCAGGTCTTCAGCTTCTTCCTGAAGGAGAGGTGGTCTTGGGTCAGGCGCAGGTCGGTCGGGAGGGAGTTCCAGGTCTTGGCGGCCAGGTAGGAGAAGGACCTTCCTCCTGTAGTCGCTCTTCGGATGCGGGGGACGGCGGCGAGGGCGTGGTTGGCTGATCGGAGGTGGCGTTTGGGAGCGTAGAAGTTGACTCGGCTGTTGAGGTAGCTCGGGCCTTGGTCGTGTAGGGCTTTGTGTGCGTGGGTGAGGAGGCGGAAGGTGATTCTTTTGTTGACGGGGAGCCAGTGAAGGTCTTTCAGATGTCCGGAGATGTGACTGGTTCGTGGGATGTCGAGGATGAGTCTGGCTGAGGCGTTCTGGATCCGCTGGAGTCTCTTCTGGAGCTTGGCGGTGGTACCGGCGTAGAGGGCGTTGCCGTAGTCCAGTCGGCTGGTGACGAGGGCCTGGGTGACGGTCTTCCTGGTCTCGGTGGGGATCCACCAGAAGATCTTCCGTAGCATGCGTAGGATGTTGAAGCACGCCGAGGAGACGTTGTTGACTTGCCTGGTCATGGAGAGGGAGGAGTCCAGGATGACGCCCAGGTTTCGTGCATGGTCAGTCGGTTTGGGTGCGGTGCCCAGGGCGGGGGGCCACCAGGAGTCGTCCCAGGCGGAGGGTGAGGAGCCCAGGATGAGGACCTCCGTCTTGTCCGAGTTCAGTTTCAGGCGGCTGGTCGTCATCCACTCGGCTACCTCTTTCATCCCTTCGTGCAGGTTGGCTCTGGCGGCGGCGGGGTCGTTGGTCAGGGAGAGGATCAGCTGGGTGTCGTCGGCGTAGGAGATTATGCTGAGGTTGTGTTTGCGTACGATGGCCGCGAGGGGGCTCATGTAGACGTTGAAGAGGGTGGGGCTCAGGGATGATCCTTGGGGGACGCCGCAGATGACTTCGGAGGCCTCTGACTTGTACGGTGGTAGGCGGACTCTCTGTGTTCTTCCGTCGAGGAAGGAGATGATCCATTCCAGCGCCTTGTCCTGGATGCCGATGTTGCTGAGGCGCCGTACTAGGGTGCGGTGGCAGACCGTGTCGAATGCCGCGGAGAGGTCTAGGAGGATGAGGGTCGCTGTTTCTCCATTGTCCATCAGGGCTCGGATGTCATCGGTGGCGGCGATGAGGGCGGTCTCGGTGCTGTGGTTGGCTCTGAAGCCGGACTGTGAGGGGTCGAGGGATCCGTTCGTCTCGAGGAAGGCGGCCATCTGCTTGTTGACGATCTTCTCGATGACTTTGGCTGGAAACGGGAGGAGCGAGATGGGGCGGTAATTCTTGAGTTCGGAGGGGTCCGCTGTGGGTTTTTTGAGAAGAGCGCTGAGTTCGGCGTGCTTCCAGCTCTCGGGGAAGGTGGCGGTGTCGAAGGATGTGTTGATGATGTCTCGCAGGTGGGGTGCGATGACAGCGTCGGCCTTGTTGAAGACGTGGTGAGGGCAGGGGTCGGTCGGTGATCCGGAGTGGATGGAGTTCATCGTGCGGATGGTGTCTTCGGTGCTGATCGGGGTCCAGGCGTGGAGGGTGGTGGTGGGGGGTGGTTGTTCGGTCATGGTGTGCGTTGGTTGGTTGTTGAAGCTGTTGTGTATGTCGGCGATCTTGTTGTGGAAGTATGAAGCGAGGGAGTTGCAGAGGTCTTGCGATGGGGTGATGTCGTTGTTTCCTGCGCTGGGGTTGGAAAGCTCTTTCACGATGTTGAAGAGTTCCTTGCAGTTGTGTGCGTTGTTGTCCAGCCGGTCCTTGAAAGCTGTTTTCTTGGCGGCGCGGATCAGCTGGTGGTGTTTCCGGGTGGCAATTTTGAAGGAGGTCCTGTTGTCCGGTGTCGGTTCCCTTCTCCAGACTTTCTCGAGGGCTCGGCAGTTCTTCTTGGAGCTCTTGAGTTCGTCGGTGAACCATGGGGCCTTCTTGCTGCCGGGTCTGCTAGGCGGGGTCCTCAGAGGGGCGAGCTCGTCCGCGCAGATGCTGATCCACTTCGTGAGGTTGTTGGCGGCCTGGCTGGGGTCTGCTGAGCTGGCAGGAGGGTGCTGGCTCAGGGACGTGGCGAGCTGGTCTGCTGTGATCTTGTTCCAGCTTCTGCGGGCGGTCTGTTGCTGGTGGTGGTGGGTCGTCGTTCTCTTGAAGGTGAAGTGGACGCAGCTGTGGTCCGTCCATTGAAGCTCAGTGGCGTGGCTGAAGCTGACGTCTTTGCTGGAGGAGAAGACTGCGTCGAGTGTGTGTCCGGCGCGGTGGGTGGGGGTGGACACCAGTTGCTTGAGTCCCAGGTTGGCGAGGTTGTCGAGCAGGGTGCTGGAGTTGCGGTCGTTGTTGTTTTCCAGATGGAAGTTGAGGTCTCCCAGGAGGATGTAGTCAGCGGAGGGGAGGGCATGCGGGCTGACGAAGTCGGCGATGTCCTCGCTGAAATGTGTGCGTGGTCCGGGGGGTCGGTAGATCAGGGTGCCTCTGAGGGTGGTGTTCGGGTTGGTGTGGATCTGGAAATGCAGGTGTTCGGCGCTGGTCAGGGTGTTGTCGGTGCTGGTCGTGAGACGGATGGTGTTCCTGTGGATGATGGCGATGCCTCCTCCCATCTGGTTGGCGTTGCGGTCCCTGCGGACGATCTTGTAGCCTTCTGGGATGGCGATGGCGATGTCGGGAGCTGAAGAGGCGTTCATCCAGGTCTCTGTGAGGAAGGCAACGTCAGGGGCTGTGGCGTCTAGGAGGTTCCAGAGTTCTACGGCGTGTCTGTGGACGGAACGGGTGTTGAGCAGGATGCACTTGAGGTGTGTGCTGCTGGTGTTCGATTTGGCGGGTGCTGGTGTGAGGCAGGTCCGGATGCAGGCGAACTTGCAGGCGTGGCAGCTGAAAGGTCCGTGGGTGCGTCGTGGAGTGGCTTGGTGGCACTCTGGGCGTCGGCCGGTGTTGAGTGCGCTGAGGGTGGCGGCGGAGTACGTCCTGCGGGTCGGTCGGGATCGTCGAGGTCCAGGGGTCCTGGCACTGGGCGCGGTCCAGGCGCGGACGGGCGCAGACGGGCTTACCTTTGGCGCGCCTTCGGCGCACAATCGGCGCGCCCGCTGCGCGTCAACGCTGCGCGTTCGCACGGTCGCCATTTAAGGCGAAGTGCGCGGGTGGGCGGAGCAGCTGGGAGGCGGGAGCGGGGAGGGTACAGAAGAAAAAGGGGCGGGGCTAATGGCGGTGGCGGGAAGCGGGAGCGGGGAGGGAGAGCGGCGAGGTAGGCGGGCAAGCAGGAAGGAGACAGGCACAATGGAGGTCAAATACACGAGGAGAAAAACGTCACAGAGAAAACAGGCAATAATACAGGACAAAACGGGGGAAAAACAGTGGAAACGCGATCTCGGGCACAGAAACAAAACAAGCACAATTTTCCGACAAAACGGGCAAAAACCAAAGGGGAGCGCTCAAGGCAGCAGCGAGAACTGCGCTGAGGCAGAGGCAGGCACTGGGGGCACACGCAGCAGCTGGTGGCCGTGCGGCGCGGGGGTGTCCCACAGGTGGCCAAAGATGTACTGTATCACCACGGAAGTGTCAGTTGTGCATGCAACCTGGTAAGGGTCAACCTGGCCCTGTGGCCCTGCCACGTAGAGTTGTCCTTAGGTGCCCGTTGAATCAGTAGCACCACCTCACGTAATTTTTTCACCCATAGGGACCCGCAAGGGTAGACGCCATCGCTATGGACGCTCGCGGCACCGCTCCACCGCAGGAGGGCCTATGGGCAGAGTTTTTGGCCTTGGCCCAGGCAAAAGGGCCGGGGTGGGCTCAAGGCTTTATCGAGGCACGTAGGCAGGAGGAGTCCGGAGTCGCAATCACCCCGACTCCCGAGAACGCGGCAAGTACCTCAGTTGGAGCAACGCGGAGGTCCACTCGCAAACGGAAACACGCACGCAAGGACTTCCCGGCCGAGGCAACGCGACCGGATCCAAGACCGACGCCGCCGCCCCCCGCAGCACGGGCCCCAAAACAGACATTGACACCTGACGTTGTGTAGGATTCTGCCAGTGGCCTAACAGACCTGGCCCAAATGGGTAAGGCCATGGACGAAATGATGGGGCTAATGGCACTTTTTCAGAAACGTTTAGATGATGTGGTGGCGGTACAACAAGTTTTGCCACCTGCTCCTGTACAACAAGTATTGCCCCCTGCTCCTGCATCTGCGGCCTCTGCATCTGTTCTGCAAGTGTGGGCCCAGCAAGGTGCTCCGACGGCTCTGACCAAAGGGCCGGGGCTTACAACAGTCAGTTTGCCGGTCCCCACAGCTGCCGTCACAGCAACGCCAGCTACAGGGCCGCCTGCCCCCCTAGCATCATGTCGTCCCCCACAGCAACGCCAGCTACAGGGCCGCATCCCCCCCCTAGCGTCATGTCACCCCCCCATAATACTCCTGCAACTGGCCATCCTGTGGCCGCGGGGTCGGCACCCGTCCCGCCCAGTGCAATAGTTTGTGCAACAACACCATCCGCTAGCGGTGAGGCTAACGCTGGCAGTTCAGCGGAAACGGAACGGCCCAGCCCAGCCGTGGCTGTCCCGGCTCAGGTTAAGGTAGTACAAGCAGCCGGGGGAGGGTTACCTAAATCGGCAGTCACCCAGGCTCCATTGGCTTCAGGCCCCTGTTCACTGGCATGGCAGGTACCCCAAGCAGCTAAAGAAGGGATATGGAGAAGGGAGTATATTGATATTTTGACATTATTGATGCATAGCACCGCAGGAGCAGACACTAGAAAGATGGTGGGGAAAGAAGATGAGAAGAAGGTCAGGTACCAGCGATGGCCCGAGAAAACGATAGAGAATTGGACTGAGGCTTTTAACATCCTAGCAGCAGTAATAGTGCAGAAGGATCCGGCCCAGAGCGAGGCGCTGATGGAATACGCTAACACCATCCAGCAGGAAGCGAGAGAGTCAGGAGGGATGGGTTGGTTTTTGTATGATCAGGATTTTAGGAAAACAATGGCCATTTGCCCTAAGTTAGGTTGGGACCAGAAAGAAATCCAACTCTGGATCAAGCACATGTGCAGAACAGTCAGCGAAAAGAAAGACATATCATACAAGGCGCAGGGTGAGTCAGACAACAGGAAATGGGAACAGTTCCTGAGGCGTCCTTTCAAGCAGTCCTTTCGTGGGGGCCGGGCTAGGGGCCAGAGGTCTGGACCGAGACAATTCAATTCAGGGACATGTAGATTGTTTAATGGGGGGGTATGCACCTGGGGAAGAGCGTGCAAGTTCGCCCATAGCTGTAGCAAATGCGGTGCTCAACATGCAGCCATCGCCTGCACCACCAGCCAAAGTTTGCCTCCTGCCCAGACCCATAGAACAGACGGGGCAAGCCAGTAAAGGTGTTGGCTGGGGACGGACCGCAAGGATAACAGATTTCAGTGCCCCAAAGATTCCCATTAGGCAGGGCCAGCTTCATGGATCCAGCAAGGGCCCCTCACCTATTGTGTTGCAGAATTTTCTCCCATTAGTCAGGTTGTATCCGCACTTGAAGGAGCGAGCGCTGCTGTCTGAAGGTTTTGTAGATGGCTTCAAGATACCATACAAGGGACCTCTGGGTTGCAGGGATGCTTTGAACCTCAAATCAGCTAGAGAACTCCCGCTAGTGGTCAGGGAGAAAATCAAGAAGGAGGTGGCCCTCGGGAGGGTCACGGGCCCCTTTTCATCCCCACCACTTGAGCACTTTCTAGTTTCACCCCTGGGAGTAGTACCAAAAAAGCAGCCAGGGACATATCGCTTGATACACCATCTATCCTACCCGGAGGGCAACTCGGTCAATCACTGGCAGGACGAAGGGGCCTGCTCTGTGTCTTATTGTTCGCTGGACATGGCCATAGATATGATAAGGAGGACTGGGAAGGGGGCATGGTCGGCCAAGGCCGACATTGAATCGGCGTTCCGCCTACTGCCAGTTCATCCAGCGAGTCAACACCTGCTAGGTTTTAAGTGGGATGGCGCATATTTCTTTGATCGCTGCATGCCAATGGGTTGTGCCGTCTCATGTGCCTATTTCGAGGCCTTCAGTTCCTTCCTTCAGTGGGTTCTGACCACCAAACATGGCATCTCTCAAGTGACCCATTATCTTGATGATTTCCTCTTTTTCGGCAGGGTAGGGACTCAGGAGTGCACAGAAGGCTTGCAGGCATTCGAAACAATGGCAGCTGATATGGGGGTGCCCCTTGCCCCTGACAAGACAGAAGGTCCGGCACAGATCCTGACTTTTTTTGGGCATTGAGCTGGACACCATCAGAGGTGAATCCAGGCTCCCGGCCGACAAGGTTAGAGACTTGAGGCAGGACATTAGGTCATTGATTGGCAGGGATAAGGCAACCTTAGAGGTGGTACATAGGCAAGCTGAACTTAGCAGCGCGAGTCATACCGTCCGGCAAGGATTTTTCCCGCAGGTTAGCGAGGGCTACAGCCAATATAGGTAAGAAACACCACCTGGTACGCCTTGGTCCTGGTCTGAAAGCAGATCTGAAAATGTGGCATGAATTTTTAGAGAACTTTAATGGAACAGTGATTTGGAGGGCACCATGGGAAAGCAGCCAAGAACTTTGCTTGTTTTCAGATGCATCTGGAAGGGAAGGTTTTGGGGTTATCTTTGGTGAAGAGTTGTGTGCGATGCGCTGGCCCAATGCGTGGCGGAAGAAGGGGGTAACAGAAAACATAACGGTTCTTGAACTTTTCCCCATAGTGGCAGCAGTGCACTTGTGGCAAGGCGGGCTTGGCAACAGAAAGGTAGTCTTTTGGTCAGACAACATGGCTGTAGTTCAGGCCATCAATGGGCTATCGGCCACTTGTCCCTTAGTTCTGAGTTTGCTCAGGGAATTAGTTAGGGCGGGTCTGCAGAATAACACTGAGTTTAGGGCAAGACATATTGAGGGTGTGAAGAATGTGGCAGCTGACGCTCTCTCTCGCTTTCAGTGGCTCCGTTTCCGAGAGGCCTGTCCGCAGGCGAGGGCGGCGATGACACCATTCCCGGCACCGCTGTGACGACTCCTTCGGTGGGGGAACGATTGAAGAAGATGGGCCAACGATCCCTGGCACAGGCCACCCGGAGAAGACATGCTGCACAGCTCACTACTTTCAGAGCAGCGATAGTGTCCTTAGGAGCAACAGCTTTGGGTCTACGAGAACAGGTTGAGACTTTTGTGGTATGGGCCAGGGAGACTGGCAGGATTCATTCATGGGTGTGCGGCCACTTGGCAGCCTTAAAGCATGACACCAGACTGAACGGGGTGGATGACCCCACTTGTTCCTTCAGGGTTAGGGCAGCACTCAAGAGGTGGGCGCGGGAAGAGACCAGGCCAGCAGACAAGAGAGCTGCGATTGAATTCCCCGCACTACAGCGTATGATAGATGCCCTGCCAATGGTCACCAATTCTCCATTTGAAGCTCAGCTTTTTTCTACGCCCTTCTGCCTGGCGTTTTTTGGCGCCTTTAGGGTGAGCGAGTTAGTAGCCAAAGCTAAGACAGATAGATCTGGGACAGCGTTGGATATGTTGGACGTCTGTGCTAGAGACAACCTGGTGCTCCACATCCGCAAATCCAAGACTGATCAGGCCGGGAGGGGTTCAACAATAGTGCTTCAGGCGCTGGTGGACCCCAGATACTGCCCGGTTGCCAAGGTCAGAGAATATTTGAAGATCAGGCCACTGTTAGCCGGGCACTTCCTCATGCATGCAGATGGGTCACCACTAACAAGGTTCCAGCTGGAACGCATCATGGGGCAGCTCTGGCCAAAGCTGGGCTCTCAGGAGCGGGTCTGAAATTCTCAAGCCACTCCTTTAGGATTGGAGCGGCCACGGCGGCATTCAAAGCAGGGATGGGGGCAGAAGGAGTCAAGAGGGTAGGACAATGGTCATCCACCTGTTTCCAGCGTTACATCCGCCCTTAGGAATAGCAGCAGTTGAAGGGTGGGATATCTGGATGTCTCCGAAGATGTGCGCGTCATGTAATTATGCCTGATGATCTCTGCCACGCCTTTTTTGTAGTGAACTTTGTGCAGTGGATACCATTCAGCAACGCCTTTTGCAATGACCTTTGTGCAGTGTGTACCATTTAACCGAGTGTTCGTTTACATCTTTCCAGTAAACGGTGTGCAGTGTGAACTATTAAACCACGTGTGCTAACAGTACGGTGTCCTTCTCCCCTTTTTATTTAAACAATATTTTGTTTTCTTTACAGCTGATTGTTGCGTGTGGGTGATGGGACATTCTTATGTTACCAGATTGGAACGATGGGCGGCACTCAAGAAGTGGACCCGGGCTTTCGCACGAACACAGATCGTATGGTTGGGCCTTCCGGGAATGAAATGGGGCAAATTGAGGTCCAAGCTAGATCAGCACCTTGCATTAAGGGGCGGCGCCCCCAATGTCCTCATCATCCACTTGGGAGGGAACGACCTAGTCACACTTGGGAGAAGGACCCTGATTCAGGTCATGCAGAGGGACTTAGTAGCAGTGAGCAACAGGTTAGGAGCTGCTGAGCTTCTGTGGTCAGAAATTGTCCCTCGCAGAGAATGGAGGGGAGCTAGATCACCAGCAGCGATAGAGCACTCCCGCAGGAGGGTCAACAGATCCATGCAGAAGTTCATGGAAAGGAGAGGCCTGGGTTTTATTAGGCATGCACTCATACAGGAGAAGACCGAAGGGTACTACGATGGAGACGGGGTGCACTTGTCTGGATTAGGGATGGATATGTTCCTTCTGGATGTACAAGAGGCACTAACAGCGTCAGGTTGTAAGTAGCAGAGTGGGTGGGGGGGCTCTGTCATCAACGTGGGCCTCCCCCAGAGCTGTGGTGGAGTACAGGGCGATCTGGAGGCAGACGGGTACAGTAAGGGTACCTCTGCGGCAGAATGGTACAGTAAGGGTACCTCTGCATGGCACAGTAAGGGTGCCAGAGCCAAGGTCCAGGAGCCGCAGGAGGTTCCGGGAAACCGCGACAGCGCCCCGTTAGTCCTTCGGGCGGTCGGGGGGCCTGAACCGACCGGGGGTGTGCCACACCGCTCCGCCCTGACAGGGGGGGGAGTATAACGAAGATGGCAATGTGCTGCACCGTCAGAGCATCGACTCACCGTGCAAGACGGCTCTTTAGGCATGCGGGTCAGCGAGGGGCTGCCTGCTCTGGATCGCCTGTATGATAACCCACCTAAATGTCATACGTTTGTTGTATGAAAATAAACCTGCAACAGTTCTTTCCCATACCACGTATCCAGAGTATCATTTGGGTAGGGATTGTGTTGTGTGTGAACGGGCGGGAGCGGATGACGGTGTGGGCACTATGCCTCTGACTGCGTGACCTGCAGGGGAACCTGAGCAAGGCAGCGCGATAGTGCCATTCGTCGCAGCGCTAGCCAACGCAAGGGGAGGGGGCGGAGAAAGGATAAGCGGGGCTCCTGGCCCCTCCCCGCGCCCACCGGACAACGGCCAAGGGGTTGGGCTCACCTGTTGGGAGGGGCGTACACCCCCCCCTATTTAACCACAGCTCGCCCTCGGCCCGGCCACTTTTGCAAGCTGTCCGCCCGCGGCCCAAGCGCTGTTCCCTCCCTAACCCTGACCCAGCAGCTCGAGCAGCGGGCGGTGTGATAAAATGTTGTAATTTTCTTTTTTGTGTTGCAGGCGGAGTTACAGGGCGATCTGGAGGCAGACGGGTACAGTAAGGGTACCTCTGCGGCAGAATGATACAGTAAGGGTTCCTCTGCATGGTACAGTAAGGGTGCCAGAGCCAAGGACCAGGAGCCGCAGGAGGTTCCGGGAAACCGCGACGGCGCCCCGTTAGTCCTTCGGGCGGTCGGGGGCGGGGACGGGAGTATAACGAAGATGGCAATGTGCTGCACCGTCAGAGCATCGACTGACCGTGCAAGACGGCTCTTTAGGCATGCGGGTCAGTGAGGGGCTGCCTGCTTTGGATCGCCTGTAAGATGACCCACCTAAACGTCATATGTTTGTTGTATGAAAATAAACCTGCAACAGTTCTTTCCCATACCACGTGTCCAGAGTATCATTTGGGTAGGGATTGTGTTGTGTGTGAACGGGCGGGAGCGGATGACGGTGTGGGCACTATGAAAACAGGACAGGAGGGGGCAGGTGCAGTTGCTGGAAAATGCTTAATGGCTGCTTTGAGCCACATGGACTTTTTTTTCTAATAGTACTGAGGAATGTAGGGCCATATTATCAAGAAAGGGCGATACATTATCACCGCGTTTATAGGCAGGAAACTGCTGCTAAGCAGCGATAATGGGCTTGATAATATGCCCTTGTGAATTCCCATAGAAGCCCAGGTTCTAACCTGGGCTTCTATGGGAATTCACAAGGGCATATTATCAAGCCCATTATCGCCGCTTTATCGGCAGTTTCCTGCCGATAAAAAAGGCGATAATGTATCGCCCTTTCTTGATAATATGGCCCCAGATGTGTGGAAGCATTGCTAAAGTTTATTTATTTAAGAGCTTTGCTTAGCACTAGACGTCACCTCCAAAGTTCGCAAAAGAAATATAAAAAAATGACAATTCAAAATTGTGAGAACTTGAAAGTAAGAGGCCGCCTAGTCCAGGATGTTTGGGATTCAGACATAGGACTTGAATTTAAGGTAACCTACCCAAAAAGACCACGGCCCAGTGCATCTTCAACAGTACTCTCGGGTTTTAGGGGCTTTGTCTGATCAGTAGCTAGTGATCAGAGCTCAGTTTGTAAATAAATGTGTGCAGGTGCCCAAAGCTCTGCTCAGAAGAAGCCGCAGCTGGTGAAATTCACCATGAGCGTGCCGACTACCAAAGCTTGGCAATCTTCAACTCCCTTCAGGCATCTTTAATCCAGGGAAGACATGGCTTGGCAGTTCGGGCTGGACTGTTCCCATGATGCACAGGGTCAAGACTGATTTGCATATAGCTGGGTCTGAACTGAGGTGGCAGAGTGAGCTAAAGAACGATGATGGATTCAACCCAGATCTGTGACTGGGGGTGAGTGTCAGAAAAGTTTAGCGCTCCGCCCATCATCTTCTTGTGTTTGCTCTCTTTAATCCACTGCCAGACACTCCCTTTATATCAGTCCTGCAGGTTGCTGCTTTCTCCCTTTGTCACGTTTTTTCTGTCTTTCCCTTCCTCTGTCTTTCTGCTGTGTGTGTTTTTCCCTCTGTTGCTCTCTGTAAATGTCAGAAGAGGAAAAATAAGTGCTGTCCCCAAATATACGTGCCGGTGGGGCCCCACCAGTAACCACCAGCTCAAATTAAGCACTGGGCAAGATCCTAGTGAGACACTAGATTTTGAAGGTAGCCAGTGACTCTGCCCCAATGCAGAGAGGTTTCAACTAGATCTTTAGTTCAGCCAGATGCCAGTGGAGGGCTGTGAAGGGTGCTTCTCTGGGTGCAGGCACATTCTCGCTGCCTGATTGTGCATGCGTTACAGACTAGCAATGAGCTTCTTTGAGTAGGGCTTTGTAGACTACATTACATTGGAATGTCGGGAGCTCCATTGAAAACAATGGAGTAGCTCCAGCCTTGTAATGGCTGGTGTAAGCACGGAGCTCCAGCATTCCAATGTTTGTCTTAATGTTTCTCCCTTTGGGATTTAGAACATTCTGCCCTTAGTGTGTGGACTGTTCTAATAACCTTATACCCATCTGCCTTGGGCTATACCAGTTGTTAAAGACTCTCACCCTTGTTATAGGCCCTCGCCTGCGGCTCGGGTTTAGGGCATTTGACTATCGCTATAGCCCTCGGCAGTGGGCTATAGGCTATATTAGTGCACTTGGCCATGACAAGATCGTGTACAAGCTCTGTTTGATGGATAGTGTGGAGGAATGGGTTTTTTACAGAAGCGAGGGAGTTAGAAGTGAGATCTCTTGACCACTGCATTGATTTGTCAGGTGAAGTTGAGGTCTGAGTGAAAGATGATTCCCAGATTTCTAACCTGTTAGAAAGAGATGTGGTAGGCCAGATTAGAAAGCTCGCTGAAAGGAAGCGACTTTGAGATGACCCCGCCATCGATGAGGTCTTCAGTCTTTGATCGGTTCAGACAAACACAACTTTCCTTCATCCTAAAGCAGACACTGTCTAGGCACCCCACAATGCTAGCGTATACTTCTCAGGCATTTCTCTGGGCGGTGGTGTTTCTACATGTCTTACTGGTTAGTCTGTAATATTGCCTGGTGATCACCCAGCACTACAGCCATGGGAAGCATGTAGGCATTAAAGAGTAGCAGGGAGAGGGTAAACCCCTATGGAATAGAAGAAGATTCTAAAATAATTTGTTGACTCCGAGTCAAAATAAACACACAAGTACATTCAAAGTTTGTCCAAAACACCTCTACCCATTCGGTGAACCTGTACAGCAGGATGGTGTGGCTGACCATGTTATTGGCAGTTGTGAACTAAAGATCGAAGCTCCTTGTTGTCCTTCATTAAGAGTTACGACGTTGTCAGAATGGTGAGGTGGCACCTTCTGATACCTGGGGATATGGATATATCGCCAACATGCAGATCTTCTGGAGGGCAACATCCATCCGATCTCGGATGTCCTTTTGGAGTGTGCACCCACTATCGGTCATGGGCTGAGTGGCACTTATTCAAATGGTGGTCCTACCCCGTCTCCTATATTACTTCACTAACTTACCCCTGTATGTCCCACCATCCTTCTTTCACATACTGGAGAAAACCATTGGGGCTGCCGGGTAGCTCTTACAAAACTATACCTACCAACAAACCAGGGGGGCTGTCATTACCTAATAAGGAACATTACTACCTTGCAGCACAACTGCAGTGGTTGGCGCGGTGGTTGTCTGGCCACCAATTGCAAGATACAGCAACCACTGTCCTGGCACCTTAGGGCGCTCATTGTGCTTTTCCACCCCTATGGAAGGGGCAAACCACCAATGCCTTTACACTTGAATACAGGGTACCGCAGTTATTGTAGGTGTTTATACCTCAACACAGCATGAAGCCATATGTGCTCGAGCTACCATTGCAGGGCATGCCTAGGGGTCGCATGGCCACTGTGGCTGCTGAGCTGCGCTAGTGGTGGCAGGCAGGGATAGCGAAGTGGGAGACCTATACAGGAAAGGAGCCCTAATACCATATGACACGTTAATTGCGGAAGACGGGCTGCACCCAGGTACATTTTTGCTGCATTGATCACTCCTGGTAGCCCTGACCAGCCAGCGGGGTGACATTTCGAGTGAGCCACTGATGCATCTAACGATCCAATATCTGCGTATCATGGGACAGGGAAGACATCTTACAAGGTGGTTTGCTGCCTCCCTTTGACAACACACAGCGATAACATTAGCCCCTCTAAAGCAGTGCTGGGACGAAGACCTCAGCCGCCCTTTCACCCACTCTGAGTGGGCTTCCACTGGAAGGCCCTATACACATTCCCAGGAACGCGCGCTTTCGAATGATACAGTACTACATTACACAGACAGCATATCTCACACTGGCCAAAATGAACTAGTATTATGCCCGGGCGGATACTGCCTTTGGGTGGACGCAGACCTGCTGCATAAGCTGTAGAGCTGCCAAGCTCCCTTTAGGAGTAGTGGAGGGCGGTCGTACAAGACCTGTCGCGTTGCACGGAGCACTCAATCCCTCTGGAGTGGGAGACATGTATCCTGCACCGCTACCGTACAAGTAAGCAACAGAAAGTGACCTCTCGTTTTATCGACTTAGGGATGAAGCGACTGATCACGAAAAGGTGGAAATCCCCAGAGCCCCCTCAGGTGTTGTCCTGGCGGCACTCCCTACAGGTGTGGGCCAAGGCTGAAAGTGTTGCGCTGCACCGGGAAGATACACAGGGCCTTCGCAGGGTACCCATTGCAGCACACTGGGATACGTTCATGAGTGATCTACTGAATGAACACAATAGAGATCCAGATACACCAGACACAGACGACACCACTGAGCGTGATCTAGGGGAGACTGCCAGACCCTGACGCAGGTGTAGTCTAAGGCCACTGCAACTCATCACCCATGGCGATCTCGCCAAAATGAACCTACATGGGTTCGAGCTTCGGGGTCGCGTCCACATCCTATGATTCGGGGCAAATCACTTAACCCTTTCCTTGCTGCCGTCGGCCAAAGGCCAAAGGCCAAAGGCCGTCGCGAGCACTACCTTGGCCGACGCGGCCCCGCCCACATAAAAGAACCCCCCGCACTGCGGCAAAATTATCACCGCGGTAAACGGGTTAATCTCCCCGTGCCTGAATGCGTAATGTAAATACAGTGCTCATGTAAAGCGCTTCAATACCTTCAGGTCGAGTTCGCGCTATATAAATATGCAAACAAAAAAATAGGGAGCAGGGGTCGCACCAGTTAAACACACCTCTACCTGTTCATTTTTATTTGCCCCATCCATTCTTACCCACCTCCCTACTTAACAGACCGACTCAGAGCCACTAAGTCATAGATGTCTGACTGCGACACTGCCGGAGAACTGGCCTCTGATCTGCAGAGAAGGGGGTCAACATGGGACACAAGCACAGCTTTTGTTCGTCTCAGTCACTAATATACATACAGTATTGGGGAGTCACGACTGATGCTGTGTTATAATGCACTTTGTCGTATATACCTGGCAGAGGCAACTGAAGCAATATGTAGCTTGTAAGGTGAGTGTCTGATATGTTGTTGAAAATTGAATAAAAATAATTTAAACAAAAAAGAGTTACGAGGCAGGCTTCTCTGTTTGAAAGTGCTGCTTCTAGGCCTCTGGAAGTTCTGAAGCCAGCCAGGCAGTGTTTAATTTGTGCTGGTGTTTGTCAGTGCTCAGCACTGGCATTTATTTTTAACCATCTGCACTTATTTATGGCAGTCCACCACATGGTGGCGCTCTGTCTGTTTTTCAACATCGCAAACCTGCAGCTCAGAGTGGGACTGGTAGTCGTTAGTCCTGTCACTGGGATTTGTATCATGCAACAATGTCTCATAGAGTATCATTAAAAAGTTGTGTATTATGTCAATCACTGATTTGTGACAGCAGAAAGAAAATATGGCAACACAACTGGTAATCACATGTATGTGAACAATGTTAAAAATGAATGGCTAAAAGCAGCATCAACTATTAATCACAGGTGTGCTCAGGGTGCAAAGTGAATACATAGTGCTTGTGAAGAACAAGTGAACTGCGGAAAGTGAAACACATACAAGAATAAGAGACGGCAAAAAGGACCAAATTAATCAATATTGTGTATGGATAGAGCCAGTCCAATATTTCAATACGGTATCATGACACAATAGATATCCATATATCGACCGGTGTATGTCGACGGCGTTTCGACCTTTCTTAGTTTGAGGTCATCATCAGGACAAAAAGAGCACAGCACATATAATTGCTGCCTGTAATAAATCCAGGAAATCTGCAAAGCACTAAAAAGACAAAGAGAAATAAAAATAAGGTTAATCAGAGCAAGGGAAGCCGAGGTAGTGCCCAAACCACACCGTGAAAGTGTAAACTAAAAAAATTATATAAGTAATTTAAGTCACAAGTTTGGTGTATATTGTGCCTGATCCTGTTTTTAAAAAAATCTATTTGCTCCAGATAATACCTGGAACAAATAAGGGCAATCTCATGTGGCAAAACTAGTCACAAACAGTCACTGCAAAGAAGAAAATCAGTATTTGGGTGTAAAACCCGCCTGATTCCGTGCAATAAGAGTATTTCCCTGGTGGTTTCTGTGGTGAATTCTTGTGTGGCCTCAGAATGAGGCTGTTATGGTATATTTCAAAGAATCGAAATAACACAACACACTAATTGTATTGATATCAATTTTGCATTGTGCTTTACTCCATTTTCTGTGTTTTGCCCTTGCTTTTACCACCAGCTAGAGATAGGTGGTAAAAGCGAGATCAACAGCCAAGCAGGCACAACTTGTTCTCTGCTCAAAATCAGCACTGGTTCTATCATGAGTGCAATTACAAACTTCGAAAAGGCAGCAGGCCAACCCTGGAAGTATCTGTGGAGGAATGAAGGGGCTTACATGGACTGCAGCTGCCTTGGGTTAGAAGATATCTGTGGGGGAGGGCTGACCACACATGTCCACTTTCCTTATAATTGTGGTACTGCCCATGTTTCCTTTACACCTCAAATGTTACACAATTTTCATTTTCACTCCAATAAAGTGCTACATCTTCTGTGTATGTCAGCAAAGCATTAAGACATTTCACACCTGTTCCATTTAAATATTAGAATTCTCAAATGCTGAATAAGCCAAGGACTGTTGCAGTAGGAAAAGGATGCTGAACTCATGGGCACTAGTGGGCGAATTACTTAAAGAAGGATGGAAAAGGCTGCATTGGAGGGGCTGTACACAAGTGATGTACCGGGAACTTGCTATGATTGTACTGGGAGGCGGTGAGTGGGAGCTAGGTGGCTGGGGGTGTTGAAGAAAACATCCATAATCTCTGTTAGGCTGGGTCTGCAAAATGCATCCATTGAAAAGCAGTGATCACAAAAACCAGACAGCAATTCTGCCCCACAGTTGCCAAGGAGAGGGACTCCATGGGCTAAGATAGCGCACACATTTATAGAAAACTACACATGCCTTTAGACCAGTAAGATTACTTCAAGTTTCAGTTCTCTATCTGGCAGGTGCAAGGGTGGAGTCAAGGGTCATGTGGACATTTTATTGCAAGTGCCCTTCAATAGTAGCTAAAAAGGAATGAGGTCCCTACACACAATAAAAAAAAAAATCATGTGTCTGGTACCAAGATATAAATCCTGTATAGCTGTGAGATAAGCGTTTCAGGTAAAGGCACCTACAGGTTACACATTCCGAAAGTTAGCACAACTACATTTCTATAGTATTTGCCTTAAAAAGCTAAACAGAAGGGGAGGCTGCACTCAGACTGTGCCTGTAAGTGGACTGCAATGACTAGTTGCTAGTCCTGACATCCTTGGCGTGGTATTCCACCAAACGTTTTGCCTTCACTCCTCCTGTTTAGCTGAATTTATTTTTGTTGATTTTAGGACTCTGTACTCTTTAACACAATAACCAGTGCTAAAGTGCGTGTGCTCTCTCCTTCAAACATGGTCAAATTGGCTTAAAGCCGATTGGCACCTTTAATTTGCTTGTAAATCCCTAGTAAATGGTACAACATGCACCGAAGGCCTGTAAATTAAATGCTACTAATAGACCTGCACCCGTGACACCCACTAAAGTAGCCTTTAAAACATGTCTCAGGGCTGCCACAGCAGTCTGTAGTGCAGTTTTAACTACAGTTTCAACCAGGCAGAAAAAACCTTTTGTATGGCCTAAGTCTTGTTTTTTAGGTGAAAGCCTACCAGACAGTGTAGCAGTCTGGTTTGCTAAAGACATCTTGGGGACTTTCAGAATGCTTCCCTGGGAATCCATTCTCCCGTTGCTTCCTATTGGCTTTGTGGGTTGTAACTCACATTTTCAGGCTTTCTAATTACTGGTTTTATTTGTTTTAGGCTGTCCAGAGTGAGTTTGTCTCCACTCTGCACCATTCCACTCCGTGCCTCTCTACTCTGCACCACTCTACTCTACACCAATGTACACTACGCCACTTTACACCACTGCACTCTACACCACTCCAGGCCAGCCCACTATACTGTACTATACATAACTCTACTGTACCCTATGCCACTCTGCAACACTACACACCACAGCACTCTGTGCCAGTACACTCTATGTCTATGCACTCTATTTTGTAATGCTCAATTCTACACCAATTCACTATATGCCACACTAATCTACTGTGCATGACTACACTATGCCATTGCACTCCACACCACTTTACTCTACTTCACTGCACTCCATCCTGCACCACTCCATTGCACTCTACTATGCACCACTGTTATCTATGCCACTCTACTGTATGTCACTGCACTCTACACTACTCTTCACCACTGCACTGACACTCTACTCTACAACACTTCACTCTACACCACTTAACTCTATACTACTTTACTCTGCACTACTGCATTCTATTCCACTGCACTCTATCACTCTACTCTGCATCACTCTACTGCACTCTGCAGTACTCCATTCTAGGCCACTGCACTCTGCACCACTCTACGCCAATGCGCTATACTCTACGCCACTCTCCTCAGCATGACTGCACTCTACACCACTGCACTGTACTATGCACCACTCCAATCTATGCCACTGCATTCTAAGATGCTGAAGTGAACGCTGCTCAAATCTATGCCTGCACTCTATAGCACTATACTCTGCAACACTCTACGCCAATATACTGTACACCACCCTCCTCTATTCTGCGCCACTGTATGCCACTGCATTCTACTCTGCACCACCGCACTCCACTTAACACCACTTTACTGTATGCCACACCACACTCTGCATCGATGCTCTCTATGCCACTCTACACCACTGCGTGTAGAGTGGTATAGAGACACTCTACTTTGCAACACTGCACTCTACGCCACTGAACTCTACTCAGCGCTACTGCGTTCTATGCCAAAGCACTCTATGCCACTGTACTCTATGCCACTTTGCAGCACTCCACTCTATGCCTCTGCACTCTCTACTCTGCACCACTCTGCACCACTCTACTCTGTACCTCTCAATGCCACTGCACTATATTCTACTCTGCACTCTGCGTCACTGTACTCTATGGCACTGTACTCTACTCTGCACCACTGCACTCTACACCACTGCACTCTACTATGCAGCACTCTTATTTACGCCACTGCATTCTACGACGCTGCATTGTACGCCACTGAATTTCTATGCTGCTGCACTCTACGCCACTGCATTCTACACCACTATACTCTGCAACACTCTACATGAATGCACACCACATCAGTCCACTCTACTCTAAGCTACTCCACTGAATGCCACTCTACGCAACTACACTCTATGCCACTTCACTCTGTGACACTCTACTCTTCGCCATTCCATTCTATGCCACTGTTAGTCATGCTGAACAGCAGCCATGCTGGTGTACAACACGGCTTAAACAGATTGGGAAATCCAATAGCTCTTGCAAAGGTAAGACCTACTGGCTTTGCCAATGCGCGTTAATACATATGTCAACCCTAAAGTAGGCCCGTAAGGCGCATTGAGTGCATTGTATTTAAAAAAGTAGGGCATGTGGGTTTAAGTTTTACATGTACTAGCAGTGAAAGACTCCTAACTTTGTTTTTCACTGTTGTGAAGCCTATCTCTCCCGTTGACTAACTGGGTTTCCATGTTTCATTTAATAAGTGATAACTTTGGATTGGTAGCTGTGACCGGGCAGACCTGAACCCCGGGTCACATGACGACAGTAAAGATTGGTGGACTGTTCTACCCCCGTCACCTCCTCTCATTGATCCCCAACAGGAGGACTGGTCCTGGGATTGGAATACAACTGAAGAAAAAGAACCATGCGCCTTTAACTAAGCTTTCTACTGTGACGAGACTCCATACCCCTTGGGCCGTCATGGGAAGCCCATTGGATAAAGTCCGGGAAGTGCACAACAAGGTGTGCGACGTCACCGACGTGAGAGAGGAGAGCAGAGGAGCCACGGCCGAATCGAGGAACAGCGAGAACCGGTCCGAAGGCAGTGAGGAGAAGCAGTCAGGAGAAGAGCCGTTGGTGGCGACTGAAGCAGTGCCAGGAGGCCAACAGATCCACTTATCCCTGAGCCAAGCCCACGGAGGAGCGTGGCTTCTGCAGGTAAGGGACCGTATCTCAGGCTGGGTGGGGAGGCGGAGGCGCAGTTGAACTGCCATATGAAGTCCGGCGTTCACTGTACAGAAGCACTCGCGTACCCCCTCCCCGTTTTCCTCACTCCTTTTTCCCTCCCCGTTATCCCGGCACCTCACTCAGTCACTATCCTGAAACCGGTATCGTGCACTGCAATTCACAAGTGATTTAGGTGTTTCCTCACCCTGCTACTAGTGATATTCCGAGAGTAACCTTACTAACAGCCTCTTCTCTGTCGAGCTCTTTTGGGGTTACCACTCCTATCCCGGGACTGACGAGGAAGTCCAAGAGAAGCCGAACCAGCAGACTGGAGACCTGGGACCCTTCCGCCATCACAGATCCCGCCAAGTTTGCAACCGAGAGAATAACTAGTAGAAACAAGTGTGTCTTAAAGAAAATAAAACCCTATCTACCTCGAACCAGTTTCCGGACCATTCATTCCACGCCGCCACAGTAGCAGACAGAAATCCACTGTTTACACTCAAATGAATAGTAACTTGAAATCCTCTTTAGTGATGAAGTCAAATTTTAAGTCACAATTCTAAAAATGCCACTTTTTGATTCTCATACCTCTAGAAAGTTGGTATTTTCTTGTCCTAACCATTGGTGCCTTCTGCCAGTGTCCTGGGTCACATGACTGTGAGTGGCTCTGCTTTTTGGGTTTGTGTATTCCTTCCAGAGAGTAACACAAAGGGGGTTTAGTTGTGGACAGGATGGGCCATCCTGGTACGATGACCAGGAGGGGCTGTACCCAGCACCACTTACATTTCAAAGGGTGTTGTCACCTCCACACACAATAGAATCTGACAGGCTTGCCCTGTTTTTTGTCACCACCTGACTTCTTAGAGACTTGACAGCGGAAGGGAAGAACTTTACAGTACCGAGACCCAGATGTATTAGGGGTTTGTGTCTCAATTCTGACATACAATGCAACGCAAGGCCTTAAGTCAGATTTACTATGTACCATGGAGCCACCTTGAGTGGCCTAGTAAATCTAGAGTAGCACAAGGCAGTAGAAGTTGCTGCTTTGCGTTACTTTTCATTTAGAAGGCGTTTCAAGGGTGGAGCCTGGGTGTTTCTATCTATCCACCCGTGTTTTTTTTGCACATTCCCAGGTTTACTAAGACTAGTAAACCTAGGAATATGTAAAAATGATAGGCCTTCCCAGGTGAGGCCTAAAGATGAAAAATATGTTTATTTCTCCTTGTTATTCCCTCTTTCTACAGGTGCTGCAATCTGCAGCGCACATAGATAGAGGAAAAAACTCTGAGGATTGTTTTTGTGCAAGGAGTCTTTTCCTGCACAAAACAAAACTGCCTGTAATGTTGACACCCTTGCACCATGGCGCACGGGTGCCTATGTTGGCGATTGGCAGGCACAAGTGCTCCAGTGCACAGAGTGCAGGAATGAGCCATATGTTAGTAATTGTGGGACATTCCTGCTCTCACCAGTTGAAGCAGTGCAGGAAGTTGTCTAGCTGTGTTGTGTTGCGTTGCGCAAAATGCTGATAATACTTGCCCCAGATGTTGGTTAGTGTGGGAAATACCCTCACTTCAAAGGCTGGCACCAGTTATAAATATTGGACCTCCAGAGCCACCCTTCACTAAACTCCTTGACCTGTGGACATTACAGAAGAAAGATTGCCCTGCCACCAGAGGACTGCTCTGCTGTTACCAGAGGACTGACCTTCTGCTTGAGGGCTGCCTTGCTCTCTGAGAAGGCGGATTGACCTCCTTACCATTGCTCCAGGCTAACCTGAGTGTCCCCAAGGGTCAGTTGGCTGACCTCTTGTCTGAGATATAGGGACACAATAAGCTCCAGAGGCCTCCTTGCACCGGCCCAGCTGACCTGCAACTGACCCTGCCCGAGTCCTGTTGGTCTCTGCTGGAATGGGTTCCTGAGGTGCCTCCCCTGACCCTGGACCTTTGACGGGCATCAGAGTGTACTCCCCTTTGTGTGTGGGTTCTATCAGAACAGACACAGCATGACACAACTCGACACAGGATCTTGCATTGCCGGCCCTCTCAGCTCCTGATTTACTTGCATCATCGAAACCAACGCAGTACACCGCAACTCGATGCATGATCTTGCATCGCAGCTCCTCATTAAACCAACGCAGCACACCGCAACTCGATGCACGATCTTGCATCGCAGCTCCTCATTAAACCAACGCAGCACACCGCAACTCGATGCACGATCTTGCATCGCAGCTCCTCATTAAACCAAAGCAGCACACCGCAACTCGATGCACGATCTTGCATCGCAGCTCCTCATTAAACCAACGCAGCACACCGAAACTCGATGCACGATCTTGCATCGCAGCTCCTCATTAAACCAACGCAGCACACCTCAACTTGATGCACGATCTTGCATCGCAGCTCCTCATTAAACCAACACAGCACACCGCAACTCGATGCACGATCTTGCATCGCAGCTCCTCATTAAACCAACGCAGCACACCGAAACTCGATGCACGATCTTGCATCGCAGCTCCTCATTGAAACCGGCGCAGCATGACGCTAAGCCTTGCATTGAGGATGTAAGGTGCAATTCCCAGCTGGGCTAACCTGGTTTAACCTGGTCCCAGTAGCTGGCCTGGGCTACATCACGGTCGGCCTGAACGTCTGATTTTGTCTTGGTCCAATGTGACCAGATAATCGTAGTTTGTGCTTTGTGCTTCTCAGACCTATTTTTACCTAAAACTTTGAAATTACATATCTCCGGTACTACTGATTGCATTTTTGTTGACTGGTATCATGTTATTTATTAAAATGTATTCTCCTTTTTAATTAGTTTGGGATTTTTCTTGTGTTTTCATTTTATTAATGTTTGAGTGCTGTATAAATACTTTATTTAGAACAACAACGGTCCCATGCATACAAGTTTATGCGGAACAATAAATATAGACAGAATCAGATCTATATTTGGAGCGACATATCCAGCCGGACAGAGGTCTTCAAATTTACTCAATAAGGAATTAATTCATACAGAAGGAATACCTTCAACAGTTCGCCAGTGTGGGGCACAAGCCTGTACCCAGACACTCTTAGCCCTTTGCCTTAAAAAGCCCTTTTCTTTGTTCTGTATTGGATCTAAGAGTGTCTGGGTACAGGCTTGTGCCCCACACTGGTGAACTGTTGAAGGTATTCCTTCTGTATGAATTAATTCCTTATTGAGTAAATTTGAAGACCTCTGTCCGTCTGGATATGTCGCTCCAAATATAGATCTGATTCTGTCTATATTTATTGTTCCGCATAAACTTGTATGCATGGGACCGTTGTTGTTCTAAATAGTATGCTCCCCGAGGTCCTATGCTGACTGAATTGGGGTCCCTTGTTGCTCCTAACACACGTATAAATACTTTACACATTGCCTCCAACTTAAGCCTGTCTGCCTTGGTGCCAAGCTACCAGAGGGTTAAGCATAGGTTAATTTAGTGACTTTTATGGTTCACTCTGCCATGATTTGTTTGTTGCCTGGGTGGGGCTTCCACGCCCCCACTAACATCCCAATTCTTACTAGAGTTAACTAGTGTTATACTTGGAGATCAAGCTGGAGTAACATAGTGGAGTGGAGTCACATAGTCACCAAAAGTAACTTCCAGCTAAACCTGAAGTACTCTCTGGATTATGGGGCTTGTATTTTCACTTTTTTAGTGATAGGTCTTTTGTCAGTTATAGGTATGTGCCTGTAGAAGTTTGAATAGCAGGGCTGTGACTACTGTACTGTATATCCGAGCTGGGTTTCAGGAAGTCTGGAGCGATAGGGTACTTTAATGTTATATTTTTCTGAGAGAGATGCTGTTGTTCCTTATAGGCTCAGAAACAGGCAGAAAATAGCATTGCAATGAAGGGTTCAGTGGTACTCATAGCTTCCTAACTGGCCCTGCTCTTACTGAGATCACCTGGCAGGGTCTCTTGTTGCACAGAGGCCTCACAGGAGGTGACTGTAGTGCCCTTTACTGGAGGGTGCCACAGACACCCGGGAACATTTAGCCTTCAACAGCTGCACAGTTGCCCTGGTGCAAGCAAGGCAAATGGGTCCGCTTACTGGCAGGACAGTAAAATACAGCCAACATTTGGGTGCACTGGACCCCTGTCACGTCTGGCTCCAGTGTCACTATACCTTCTGCTCTAGTGATAGCTGCACCCCTGGTGTTCAGCACTCGGCATTGGTTCTGAAATGGCAAATGAGTGGGGGAAAAATGTGGAAGCAGAGTACGAAAATGTAGCTTACCTACAGCACCACAATATCATTAGACATGCAGGCCATATTCAGACATTGAAAATCAGTCGGTCAACGTGAACTTTCCTTTAATAAGCATTGACATGGGTGAATAGCTTGTAGGGTTGCACTAGGAAACCTATCTTTCTTACTAAAATTGAAGGTAAGAGAAGGTTTGGGCCCGCCAAATGAGGGTCAGTCGAAAGAGTGAATTCACAAAAGCCCAGTAAGAATCAACAGAGCTGAGTCGATTGCTGTATTGTGGGACTATTCAGTCTAGGAGTGGACTGAGTTCAGCATGCTCAATTTGTGCTGTTGGTTACCGGTGATAAACAAAGGCACTTATCTTTGGGTTCCATTAATTATTTTTGTGAATCAGACTTTGACTCGTAACAAGAGATAGAAGGGCAGAAGAAGAAGAAAGAAGAGAAAGCTAGAAGAACAGTGATCAAGGAAAAAGGCAAAGAGGAAAAAGAATCACAAGCGTAGGATAAAACAAGTGTGTGATGGAAGAAAAGAGGGATTTGGTGGAATCAAGAGTAGAAAGCTTTGGAATTTGGTAACACCAGCATTCGACACCGCCGGCTCCTATTAAAACCTATGGGACCCTTGGCATTTATGATGGTATTAATATTTACAAACGAAGCACTGACTGGGTGGCTTGGATGGCATGGAGAGTACCACGTGCAGGACTGTGAGACTGCCCTGAGGGCAAAGCTCAACTCTAAGAGGTGAAGAGAAAGGACAGTGGCCGAACTTGGTGGTTGCAACAAGTTAGACCTGAGCAGGGCTTGGATTGGGAGGGTAAGGCTGCATTTGGTGGAATGGAAACTCCACCTGGGCTGTGCTAGGGAATCAGGAGTCTGGGATGGAAAGTTATGAGGCTGCGATTTCAGCTTTCCTGGTTCCACGCATGCGTAGTTCATCCAGTCCAAATATTTGTCTTTGCATTGTAGTACTCGTAGCCCTCTTTATACCATCATGTCTACTGGACTACAAGTACCAGAATGCAAAGAAACCTGGACTGGAGGAGCTACTCAGCACTGAATGTTGAACCCTGAAAGCTCTGGGCTATGCTAGAAAAGAGTGCTTAGTAGCTTTACTTAGACACGTAGGAGGTTTCACTGAGTGCTCCAGTGAAGGTGGGGAGAACCGGGAGATTGTAACAGAGAACTAAGTCTGCACTGGAAGGCATCTGTGCACTGTGGTTGGCATTACAGGCTGTGAGGCTGCACTGAAGGGGTGGGCTGGTGAACAGGTGTTAGGCTTTATTGAGAGGACAGGGACTGTAGTAGCCTGAGTTTGCACTGGTGGCTGACGCTGGACCTAGGACGCTGCACCACACTGCGAGGCTGAGCTTGTGATATACTGCGAAGTTGCACAGGAGTGGGCTGGGTCTGAATTAGGGCGGGCTTGCACTGTGGACTGTGCAGGTTGAACTGGAGAAAGTTGCCACCTGATCTGTATTACACCCACCGGGCTAGTATCCAAGTAGAAAAAAAGCAATCAGGAAAATCATAACAAGCCGATATTTTTCCCCTTTCAAAAATAACCTTATATGAGCAGATAAAAAAAGAAAACCCATCAACCAAACTGGGATGCTGTGTTAAAAATACGAACACAGGCAATTGTGCACAAACTGATAGTCGAGTATCAGCTCATGTCCCTTTCAGATTCCAAAAACATTCACAAATGGGCAGTTTATTCTCCGAAGAAGGTGGCAACCATGGCTGCAGAGGAGTGTGGCTGAAGTGTAGGGTGGGTGTGCACTGAGAGGCTGGACTGGTGGTGGACTGAGCATGGGCCTGTGATGGACTATGAGGCAGGGGTATACAGGAGTGGGGGGATTGGAAATAGTTGGAAGGACAGGGCTGGAGATGCCCTGGAGAGGTGAGGCTGGGTCTCCATCGACTGAGCTGGTGTGGTTTGTTCTGTAGAGTCCATGGCCGGCCTAGGCTGGGGCTCTGAACTGCCTCCCTGCCCTGAGGTGAAGGCTGCCTGGCCTCCAGGCTCTGCGCATGCGCTCCGTCCTGCCTGGCCTCCAGGCTCTGCTCTCTGGACTGCCTCCTCGCCCTGAGGTGAGTCTGCCTGGCCTCCAGGCTCTGCGCATGCGCTCCGTCCTGCCTGGCCCCCAGGCTCTGCTCTCTGGACTGCCTCCTCGCCCTGAGGTGAGTATGCCTGGCCTCCAGGATCTGCGCATGCGCTCCGTCCTGCCTGACCTCCTCGTTCCTCTCTTCCGCTCCCTGCGGCGCACGCTGATGACGTCGCAGAGTCCTTGGAGACGGCGGTTGCTAAGGGGCGGTTAGCGGTTGCAGTCTGTGCTGAAGTTTGAAGGCGGCTTCTTCCCTCGCCCTCCCCACCCAGGCACCGGCCCCATGGACGTCTGCGCCCGCCCCCTGCGGGTGCCCCCGGAGCTGGGGGTGTACGCCGAGCAGCACCGGGTCTTCGACATCATACAGGTGCGGTGTGAGGGGGCGGGGAGGCTGAGGCGAGGGGCAGGGGGTGGGAGATACTTGAGCTGAAACCTGACAGAGAGCCCCAGGGCGGGGGCGATAGAGACTGCGTGTGTGTGTGTGTGTGTGTGTGTGGAGGGGGGGGGGGGGGTCAAGTGACGTCATGGCGCGTGACGCCACAGTGCATGACATCACGGCGTGCGCCATCATCGCACGTGGAATCACAGGAAGTGGCATCACAACCTATGACGTCTCAACAAGTGACATCACAAGAAGTGACATAAGACCTCACACGTGTTTAGCAGGTCTATCAGGAGAACTTCTCAGCGCATTACAATATTTAACAAATTAGATTTTCCTTCAGGGTTGTGCCAAAAAAGTGACTCCACCCCTACGGAAAATCTGGGCTTCCACTTATACATTTATTTTTTAAAACCCTGCGACAAAGAAACGGGCAACAATGAGAAACGTGGTAGTAAATTTGTTCTGCTTAATCGGTTGCAAAGTCTGTATTTTAAAACATCGTATGGTGTTAAGATATCTGCTGCAGAAATCTTTGTGTGCAAACTGTATCCCATAATAATAATAGTAATAATGGTAACGTAACACTGGATGTTAACGTATTGGCTGGAGAGATCTGTGGCTTGTCTAGTCTCAGTTTTTAATCAAAGTAGCATGCGGTTTAGAATGTCTCCTGCAAAGCACATTATGTAACATGCAGATTACAGATTTTTATTTAATTTAAATAGGTAATTGGGTTACTGCTTTTAACACATAGATCCTTTTGTTACTTAAAGTTCATAAAATGTAATCCTTCTAATATAGCACAGTGGACTGTGAAGGACATGTAACTCCTACACTTTCTAACTCTCACTGTCTTATGTAACACATGCTGTACATTGATTTACACACATACGATTTATTGTCAATGTATAATATGTATGTGTGATGTAAAGCACTCTGACATTATGCAATGAGTTGAGTAACTATATATAGCGCTATAAAAGAAATAAAACAAAATGGAGGTATTTAAATTGTTATTTGTGTAAATACTGTGACAGACCAACACATCTGACATTCCTACAGTACATGCATATCTCTTATATGAAGGCACAGAACAAAGTTTAAAGCATGTATAATGATTCAAAGATGCTTGTAGTTGAGCTTCATGAAAGAATTTAATACTTGAATAGGAGTTGAAGCACAGCACATCAGTACAGGTTCAGATACAGATATTATAATACAGTTGGTCTGGAATCTGGAACCCAGCATGTAAGATGCAGGCACGCATCATACATTCCAGGCAGCAGACCCAGACAGGGAAAGGCAAAGGGAACAGAACAAAGTAGTATAAATGTACAACAGAATGCAACACATCTTACCCCTAAAAATAAAAAAAAAGAAGGGGAACGTTGGGAGCATATTAATCTAAATATCTGCTGGGAACATTCTTTTGTCTATTGCAAGCCTTAACTCTAGAAGCAACAGAAGAATCTACATGAACAGCATTTGGAGAAGACATAGGGGGAAAAACATCAGATGTCCTTTGGCAGTAATCAAGAGCAGAAGAAGGAGAGCTACATACATTTTCAACATTGTAATACTTAGCCACTCTGCGGACATTCCAGACTCTACCATCTTGCGTGACAACGCTATTTTTAAAAACGTTAACAATTTTGATAGGAGGGTAAAACTTAGAAAAACCCTTGACTAGAAAACCAGGTTTCTTAATTCGCACCCATTCCCCCACCACAAAATCACTATCTTTGGTTTTCATTTTGGAATCAAACAGGGTTTTCATTTGTAGTTGTTTGTTTTCAACCCGTTGGGCCACAGCAGCAAGGTCCAAAGCAGAGTTATTTACATCAAGTTTTTTTATCCACCAGGGACATATATCAGAAGGAGGCTCCCTACCCTTAAGGAGTCTGAAGGGACTGACACCAGTAACAGAGTGAGGGGTGATGCGATATGTCCACAACCTTTTCCTCACAACATCCAACCAACCATCATCTGAAGTTTGCACACCATTCAAACAATCCTTAAGGACACGGTTAAATCGTTCAACTTGGCCGTTTTCCCTAGGTTCATACAGAGAGGTGGTGTAATGCTTGATGCCACACGTACTGAGGAATTTCTCAAAATCAGTCGAAACAAGCTGAACCCCATTATCTGTGACACACGTCTCAGGAAATCCTTCTCTAGCAAAGACTTCCTTAAGAAAAAGGATAACCGAGTGAGAAGAAACAGTACTGACAAACTTTACTTCGGGCCACTTGGAGTGATAGTCCACCAGAACTAAAGCATAACGAGCATTGTAAGGCAACTGTTTAAATGGGCCAGATATATCAAATCCCACCTTCTGCCAGGGAAAGGTGGGCCAGGACACAGGCTTAAGGGGAGCTGAGGTCACATGAAGCATTTTATCACTGTTAACACAATGCGAACAATCTCTTACTAGCCTATCCACCATTTTGTCCACTCCCGGCCACCAAAAGCTCTCTCTAATCAGACGTTTCATTGATGACATGCCAATGTGACTCTGATGAGCGAGAAGCAGAATCTTCTCTTGTAAGGATTGGGGCGGGATTAATTTACCAGCCTTGAAAAGTAGACCAGAAAATTCTTCAATTTCCGATGAAACTTGGCAAAAAGGAGCTATATCCGGAGAAACACCCCTACAGGATGGCCAACCATTCCTAACAAAATCAAACAGATGTTGACAAACCTCATCCTTGCCAAGCTCAACAAACCATTCTTCTTCCGATAAAGAAATGAACTCCTTGGAAACACAATCTCCAACAGAGGCAACAACATCGTCGTCATTATCCACCATTGGAGAATCCTCACAAGGGAACCTTGAAAGAAAATCTGCAGTCACATTACATTTACCAGGAACATACACAATCTCGAAATCATACTCCTGAAGGCGTGAAGACAAACGAGCTATGCGCGCTGTGGAGTTCCATCCGCCTCCAGGAGATAAAATCCCAACCAAGGGTTTATGATCTGTACGCAGTACAAATCGATTTCCCCACACATAATTCCTGAAGTGTTCGACAGCCCAAATGCAGGCCAGAAGTTCCTTTTCAATCACGGAGTACCTTCTCTCCGTAGGAGATAATGTCCTCGAGGAAAAGGCGACACACCACTCATCCTTACCCGATGACTGACTTAACACACTACCAATGCCATAAAGACTAGCATCGACTGTAATAATGCATTTCTTGTTAACACAAAAGGACTTCAAAGTAGGAGCATTAACAATTTCCTCTTTGATTTGTTTAAAAGCTTGTTCCTGCTTCTCAGACCAAATAAATTTGGCTGAATTCCTTGTAAGTTCTCTAAGAGGCTCCATTTTGTTTGCAAAATTCTGGATAAATTTGCTATAATATTCGCAAAGCCCTGCAAATGAAAGCAATTTTTCCTTATTATCCGGGGAAGGAGCTTTAACAATAGCATCCACAAGATTCTTTTTTGGTACAACTCCATCCCCTGAAAGTGAATGGCCTAAATAGTCTACTGTTTTGCAAAAAAACTTGCACTTATTAGCTTTGATAGTCAAACCAAACTTCTCCAACCTGGAACAAACTTCCTTAAGGTGACTATCATGCTCAGAGACATTTTTAGAAAAGACAAGAATATCATCCTGAAAGCATTTGACGTAAACATTCAGGTCCTTGAATATATGATACATTGCCCTCTGGAAAACAGAAGCGGCCGACGCTAGGCCGAAAGGCATCCTTTTAAATTGAAACAATCCATGGGGAGTGATGAAAGCGGTGAAGTGCTTTGAGTCTTCCGTGAGCTCTATCTGGTGATATGCAGACCTAAGATCTAATGTGGAAAACACACAGGCTCCATCAAGCATACACAACATTTCATTTATGTTAGGTAATGGGTGACAGTCTATGACCAAACATTTATTTAACGCTCTCAGGTCTACACACAACCTAATAGTTTTATCAGGTTTAATCGCCAAAACAATAGGCGAAACCCATTCACAGGATTCTACCTCCTCAATGACACCATCCTTGACCATGTTGTCAAGCATGACTCTGAGCTCCTCCCTGACACTAATGGGAACATCTCTTAACTTCTGCTTCAGAGGCACAGTATTCGGTTTGACTTTGATTTTGTGCGTAAAACCATTCAACATCCCAAGTTTTTCAGAAAAGACCTTGGGAAAGGAGTCAGATATCTCTTTAGATATAGATGCTATGTCATAGTCCCCATCAGATATAGCTAGTACACACACAGGATCTTTCAACCTAGGATTCAAAGAGATCCCCAACTTAGCTTGATCCCGCCAACCTAGGACATTTACACCTTTAGATGCTACATACATTTTAATAATTGCAGAATTGTTCTTAATAATAATAGGGACTTCTTTAAAGCCTATAAAACTGATCTTGGAAGTATCAAAATTATAAGCATCAATATCTGGTTTAGACAAAGAATTTACATCAACCAGATTCCCAAATGACTCCACACAATAATCATGAGTAATTATGGTCCATGGAGAACAGGAGTCCACCTTGAGTTCAAGAGTTTTACCTAGAATACTCACTAGAGTCTTTGGCGATGGTAGACTATCTGCTAGTGTCATATCAAACGGGGTTTGTATAGAAATTACAATACCAGATTCTTTAACAGAAGAATCACTACTCTCTCTCTCCGCAATGTAAGATACATTACTATTAGTACGTCTCGGAGTATTAGAAGAAGGCTTCTTGTAATCGTTACTTGACTTAACAGAAGTTTTACAATACTTAGAAAAATGTCCAGTACGATTACATTTATTACATTGTCTATTCAAAGCGGGACACTGTGGAAAAGAAGCTATATGATCTGGACTTCCACACCTAAAGCAGTAAAACTGTTTACCTTTGCCATCATATTTATTAGAACTTTGAGTTTTCACATTTACTGTGCTAACTTCACCAGTGGATGTGGAAGGGGTAGTATGAACAGAAGCTTTGTCTAAGGATTTAATCCACTTGTCGGATTGTTCTAAAGCTTTAGCTGTACTAATAGCAGTCTCTAAACTTGGATCCCCTAAAATCCATAACTGCTCTTGTACTTTCTTGTTTTTTTTACATGCACCACAATTTGATCTCTAATCATTTCGTCAGTTATTAGACCAAAATTGCAATGGAGGGAAAGTGCACGTAAAGCAGTTAAGAAATCATCAAAACACTCATTCTCATCTTGTACTCTGGTATAAAACTTAAACCTATTTAAGGCTACACTGGTTACTGGTTTAAATCTTCCCTCTATTCTTTGTACAGCTTCGTCATACACAGATCTCACATGAGGTAAAGTTCTAAAGACAAGTTGTCCTTCTGACCCAAGACAATGTAAAAAAATGTTCTTTTTTCTTTCCGCTGACATCCTCTCACCATCCATAGCCTTAAGGTAAGTAAAAAATTCTTCCTTCCATCTGGTCCAAGGGATGGGCGGATCTCCTTTAGTTTGTAAAAATTTTGAAGGTGGGTCAAATTGCATGTTGGCTAGAGTAAAGTAGAGGTACTCTCTTTTTTTTTTTTTTTAGTTTCTCCAAAAGTAATGGTTTACACAAAATGAATGCAGTAAGGTAAAATAAAACGTTTTTCTTTTCTGTAAAAGATAATAGTCAAGTGTTTGAAAAAGTAAGTGAAATCCTTTTACTGTTTTTTTTTTTTTTTTTTTTTTTTTTTTTTTTTAAAACAAACGTAATCTTGATAAAAGTATTTGAAAATTGAAGAACAGCGAAAGTATCGTCTATTCTATCTTCCGGCGTGTAATTATAGTTTATTTTACCTTCCGGCGTGCAAGTTCCGATCAAGTATGCTTAGAAATCGACTTCTCAGCGTCTCCGGTAAAATTGTGTATCTTGTTGCTATGGATGCACAAGATGGCGCTGAGAAGTGCAGCGTGGTGACAGCAGAGACGTGTCCCGTGATGATGACGCAGCGTGTGAAGACAACGTCAGGAGATGCCTCGAGCTTGCCAACAGGCTCGCGCGCTATAACACAAATATCGGAAAATTGCACAAAATTAGACAAAAATGGTTCAGTACATCACCCATCCGCCGAGGTAGGAGCGCTGGAGACGTCAGGACATGCGCCACACACGAAGGTAGAAGCGGTGATTTTAATGTATTGCTTGTCGTTTTCTTTTTTTCGTTGGAAATACGAAAAGCTTGAAAATATGTAGTAAAACACTGGTAGGTCGTAAATCTTCGCAATTACGACTTAGTAGGATTATTCAGTGTTATCTTTGAAGAAAGAGATGATGGAAAGGTAGTTTCAGGTTTTCTTCTTTTGTAATTCGGTTTCAAAAATAAAATTTCTGCTCCTGTGCTTCAAGGATAGTGGCAGAAATAGTAGGGTTTACCTCGTCGCCAATATAATGATTCAAAGATGCTTGTAGTTGAGCTTCATGAAAGAATTTAATACTTGAATAGGAGTTGAAGCACAGCACATCAGTACAGGTTCAGATACAGATATTATAATACAGTTGGTCTGGAATCTGGAACCCAGCATGTAAGATGCAGGCACGCATCATACATTCCAGGCAGCAGACCCAGACAGGGAAAGGCAAAGGGAACAGAACAAAGTAGTATAAATGTACAACAGAATGCAACAGCATGTCTCTCTTAAGTCCCTGTGAAGTGATAAGCTGTGACCCTTTATTTCCCCTCATTGCATTTGTATCTAGGTGTGAGGCTCCTGATCACCCCCAGTCAAGGCAGTCCAACAAAATGAAGCCTGGCGGCCCCTTAACTTTAACCTTTGTTATGGGACCAGCTGGATTCTGATAAGCCCCTTCCCTGCCTGCACGTGTCCGCTGGGAACAAAAGCAGACACCGTGCAGGCTTACTGCTGTATGTGTCACTGTGTCTGAAAATTAAACCGGGACAAGTTCAGCAAATTTCTGTGGGGTCCAACCTCTTGTCAGCATAGACAGCGTCCACCCTGTGAAAAGAGTGGGTAGAGCCTGTCCACCCATGTGTACCCTTGACTAATGCCCTGTACATAAGTGACACCTGAGGGTGGGTGGGATATAACAGAGGGAATACCTGAAAGTGCCAAATGCTTGAGTGATACCTTAAGGAGGGGGTTAGACACATAAGTGGGAATTATACTTTTGGGTAATACCTGAAAATGGTGGGAGGAGACCTGATGGGGAGAGAGTGAGTGGATAACTAATGGTGGGTGGGATATAACACAGGGAATACCTGACATTGTCAGATACATGAGCGATACCTTAAAGGGGGTAATAGACACATGGGGCGGAACAATGCTTTTAGGGAATACCTGAAAGTGGTGGTAAGTGACCAGACTCATGGATTACCTGACAGTGCCAGGTACTTGAGCGATATCTTAAAGAGGGGGTGCTTGGGATAGACACATGAGATGGAACAATACTTTGGATGAATATCTGAAAGTGCTGGGAGGAGACCTGACGGTGAGAGCAAGTGGATACCTGAGAGTGGGTGGGTATACCTCAGGGGATATATATCAAAAAGAGAGGGGGGGGACCAAGGAGCTTATAAGGTCCAGTGTCCGTGCTCCGAAAATCAATGTTTAAACAACAAGGAGGACAAAGTTCCTATGCCAGGGAGCAAAAAGTCACCCATGCATCGTGGTGCAAAAAGTCACCCATACTTAAAAAATTGGAAGAAAAAGAAAGAAAAAAGAGAAAGCGGGATTCCTAGGTATAAAAGACCCAAAATTATGAGAGGGAAAGACATTGTGTTTCCTCTGTTGCCCTCACACCCCCCGAAGAGTGTCATGCTTCATCATCGGGCGTTTGCTCCTCGTAGGGCCGGCGCTGCAATTCCCTACAGGTCCCCCGAAGGGTCACTTTATCGGAGATCTTTTAGAGGAATGCCGGATGATGCATGCGGGTGTGCGGGTAATGAGTCAAGAGGAGGGTAAAGAAAAACCGTGCCAGTGTGATAGATTGAAATTAAAACAAGGGTAAACATGCAGCGATATGTTTAAAAGTATACCCTTGGCAGTCAATACTGCTAAAAATTATTGACCCAAGAGGCCTATTATGCCTAGGTGTCAATTGTCAAGGTCAACATGTTTCGCGCTTCCGTTGCCCATAGGTCGTTAGCGCTTCGTCAGGACCATAAAGAGTATGTAAAGTGCACGTGATTTAGTGAGTATAAAAATTACCCTTTTTATCTCAATCAGGGTGGAGTAGAACCTGTGTACCCTTATCATGGTCACAGCTAATAGGTGGAAGCCACTCCTGAATGAAGCCTAGGAAATTGAAAAAGAACAAAACAAAGTAATAAGACAGCATCGATAACAACTTGATGCCGCAAAATGTACCACATGTGTGTACATCAATTACACTTAAGCAATAAAGTAGAAAGGCACACAGGACAGGTTGATCGTAACTGGTCAAAAAGAGGGGGGGGGCTTAGTTTAATGTGGTTTTGGCCCCTACCCTACATAGCATTAATATTGAAAAAAGGCGGGGAGGAGTTTAAGTGGTCCCCAACCTAGTAAAGTTTAAAATATATGCTCCATACGACAAAGCAATCTGTCCTGGTTTGTTTACTTAAAACGAGCGTACAAACTGTAAAGTGATAAGTGCTCAAAGAATATGCTCACCAAGCACTGCGTGTAGTAATCCTACGTGGTCAGAATTATGGGCGCCCGCAAGTAACCGGGCTGTAAAAACAAACACAGAGACAGCAGCCTACAGGCACATTAGCCAATCATCTGAAGTGCTGGGCCGAGTGCTCACAGTGCAGGATATTGCATCTTTGAAGTACTTACAAATGAGTGCGGGTGCTGCCTTCTTGCAACCTACCCAAGACCACGCTTCTGCCGAAAGGAGACTCACATCGGCAAAACCGCCGGTTTAAATGCACAGGCCGGGTCAGGTGTGAGGCGGTATCCTTTTCCGGGGAGGAAAGGAATCCTAGTGAGAAGCAACTAAATGCGCATGTGTGAGCACCGGAGATAAACGCGCATGAGCTTTAATCGGGCACACTACTCCCCTGCTCATGCGCAATGGCTCACTACATGATCAAGGAACGGGAATTGTCGAAAAAATACCCAGAAACATATAGGCAATTTGCAAAATGAAATAATTTAAGTACAATGCCCTCCATCGCCACATAATTTACCATAAAGGGGTTATCTTAATGTCATATCTGGACCGCACTTCGTCCTGCAAGTAATATAGCTCTGTGATACTGCTACCTAATGGTGAACACTCAAATGGACTCCAGCACTTTCTTAAAATACAATTTGTTAAATTGCTATCTTAAAGGGTTATCCATTACGTACCTTGCGCACATCTACAGTTACGAAAGTGGGGCAAAACTTCACTGCATCGCAATGACAATGAAGTCCAGATATACCGTGAAACCAAGTCCCACTGAAAAAGTAATCCTGTCTCGTGTGCCTCACGAAAAGAAAAGAAAGAAAGGACAGAATAAAATTAACGGTCCCACGGCTAAACAGCCGTGCTAAATATATATATCAAAAAGAGAGGGGGGGACCAAGGAGCTTATAAGGTCCAGTGTCCGTGCTCCGAAAATCAATGTTTAAACAACAAGGAGGACAAAGTTCCTATGCCAGGGAGCAAAAAGTCACCCATGCATCGTGGTGCAAAAAGTCACCCATACTTAAAAAATTGGAAGAAAAAGAAAGAAAAAAGAGAAAGGGGGATTCCTAGGTATAAAAGACCCTTGTGTTTCCTCTGTTGCCCTCACACACCCCGAAGAGTGTCATGCTTGCTGAGGGGATACCTGACAGTGCCAGATACTTGAGCGATACCTTAGGGGGGTGACGGGTAGACCCCTGAGAGGATACTTTGGAGGAATACCTGAAAGTGATGGGAGGAGACCTGACGGAGAGAGCGAGGGGATACCTGAGGGTGGGTGGGATATAACTGAGGGGATACTTGAGGGTGGGAGGAGTCTGTGGATGAGAAAAGCTTAAGTAGAAACTTGAGGATGGAAGAGACCCTAGGAATGGATCGAAGGGAGACTTCCTGGTGTAAGATACGTGTATAGATACTCGAGGCGATACTTCAGGGCTGGACGCTACCTGATGATGAGAGATACATGAGGGGGAAACCGAGACGGTGAAAGGTTCGAGGTGAGACTTGAAGGAGGAAGAGGCAGGAGGGTAGGAGAAGACTGAGGGGAGACGCAGCCGATGAAGGTTCTTTGGAGCTGCAGAGTGTTTGCTAGACAAGAGGGAGTGAGAGACACCCGAGGAGGCGCCGAGGTGTAGGGGCACCCGCTCTCCATGTCGAAACATCATACATCGACCCTGAATGCTCATTAAATAATAAAATTTTAGCTCAAGAGGTCAAATCCACGACGCAAGATGAACAAAGGTATGCCTATAAAAAGGAACATGTCTCAATTATGGGTGGGGGGATCTAAGGCAGGCGCGAGTCTGATCTCTGGCTCTGGTTTGGCTCTAGTTCCATTTGAAAGATGTTCTAGAGCCGAGCCAGTGTCCGTTTTCTGCTGTTTCTCACCCATAAGCATCTTGATATTCTGAAATGTGTGTTTTTCTTCTAATGAAATCACTGTTTCAAGCAAACGCAGACCAAGATAGTGAAAAGATGCCTCCCAGTCTGCGGCGAAGAGGAACTTCACCAACCTTTTCCACGTTTGTGCAGATTCAAAATGTAATATCCAGGCTACTTAACTGCAGTCCTCATTACTCGTCATCCTCGCTTCTTTGTCACAGTGTTTACTACAATGGAGTATGTCTATTATGTTTAAATCTTACCTCAATATGACTATTAAAAAAATTAACGAACATTGGGTTGATTGAAGCCTTGTATTTTTCAATTGCCGACTCTGCTTCAGCCTACCTAACCGGCATTTTAGTCTATAACCCTCCCAAAGCCTCCCCTTCCTCTCTAACGCAGCTGGTTCACACTATTACTGACCTGTCTCTCAAGCACCCGCACTTTATTGTTTTGGGTGATTTCAATTTACATGCTGATGACCCTACCTGTGCCTTAGCCACCCGATTCCTCGACTCCCTTCAGAACCTGAACCTGACACAACTAATTCAAGGTTCGACGCATGAGGCGGGCCACACTTTAGATTTAATTTTCTCTAATCTCCCAGGTATCATCACCTACCCCTCCACTCCCCTCACCTGGACTGACCATTACCTCCTCACAGTCGATATTTCTCTCCCTCAGACACCTAGGCCGGTAGGACGAGGAACAGACTATAGGAGAAAATGGCACAAAATTACTTGCAAAGCCCTAGAGTCGGTATTTAGTTGCCCTCTAGAGCCTCACATAGACAACATTGATGCTGGTGTTTCTAAGTTCAATGCTGCACTATTATCTGCGATAGACGGCATTGCACCATCTCTACCGGTGTCTTCTGCTAGATCTCGTCCCTCCGCTCCTTGGTTTTCAGCTGCCTTACGTGAAGAAAAAAGCCGCTGCAAAAAATTAGAACGCAGCTGGAGATTAACTTATGATATAGAGGCTAAATTCATCTACAAAACGGCCTTAAAGCACTTTACTAAGCTTAAAAAATCTGCAATGAAAGAGTTCTTCTCCTCGCAAATTAAAGACGCAGACAACTCGGCAAAAACGTTGTTTAAAATTGTCAAAGACTTTGTAAAACCTCCTGCAATGACACCCAACAATGTTGCCAACCAGTCTCTTTGCAACGGCCTATCAGATTTTTTTCAGGAAAAAATTGAGAAAATCGCAGCAACCTTCCCTCCAGCTGTGGCGTCTGATCGCTCTCTTCCCCTAACTTCAATCAGCCACGATACTGCACCTGCCCTTGTAGCATTCAAGGACCTCACCCCCGATCTTGCTCTTAAACTCCTTACACAGTGCAAATCGGGTTCTCCTTTGGACCCGGTTCCCCCTAAGATCATGAATGACTTGGCTACTCTATTATTAGAGCCGCTTACCTCATTATGGAATGCCTCCTTACAATTAGGCCAATTCCCCCTGGCTTGGAAAGAAGCCTTGTTGGTGCCTATCCTGAAGAAAACAGATGCGGACCCCACACAATTCTGTAATTATCGGCCTATTTCCCTCCTTCCGAAACCAGCGAAGGTCCTGGAGAAGGCCGTCCAACTTCAACTTGCAGAATATCTCCAGATTAATTCCCTACTCCATGACTCCCAGTCCGGTTTCCGTGCGGGTTTCAGCACGGAAACGGCATTACTAGAGGTATCTGAGACTGTTCGAGAGTGTATGGATAAGGGCGAGGAGGCCATGTTGGTACTCCTCGACTTGTCCGCCGCTTTCGATACGGTGTCTCATCAAATACTTCTAGATCGACTGGAGCAGATTGGACTGAGCGGCTCGGCACTACGGTGGATCACCTCTTTCCTTCAGGGTCGATCTCAGCGGGTTCTTCTCAGACCTTTTAAATCGGAGTGTAAACCTCTAACTTGTGGAGTCCCGCAGGGCTCGGCCTTGAGTCCTCTATTTTTTAATGTCTACCTTGCACCGTTGGCCAGGGTAGTGGAGGCATGTGGAGTCAGAGTGATTTCTTATGCTGATGATACTCAGCTGATATTCTCTTTTAGAGATCACTCTGACTCCAGCCTCTCTAGTTTCCGCCACTGTTTGGGCGAGATCTGCTCTTGGATGGCCCTGAACCATCTCCGTCTCAACACTGACAAGACGGAAGTCCTGTTTTTTAATCAAAAAATGAAAATACCCCCCTCACTGTGGTGGCCTACGGTCCTCAACCCCCCCCCAATTCCGGTGCATTCTGCTCGAAATCTGGGATTCCAGTTTGATGATACGCTCTCCTGCAGCCCACAAATTAATAAAGTTACTGCCGCCTGCTTTGGGAAATTAAAAATGATGAGAAAAATCTTTCCATTTCTGCCAATGGACGCGCGCAGAACAGTTACCCAGGCCTTAATAACCTCTCATTTGGATTACGCCAACAGTCTGTATGCGGGGGCCCCATTGTACCAAATTGAACGCCTTCAAGTAGTCCAAAACGCGGCAGCAAGACTAATTGGCAATATCCCTTTCCGACACCCTATCTCAATGTTTCGCAAACAGCTCCATTGGCTTCCTATAGCCTGCCGCATTAAGTTTAAAATTCTCACTCTTGCGTTCCGTGCTCTGAACGGATCCGGACCTGAATACTTGAGAAAGAGATTGACATTATCTCACTCAGTAAGAGACCTACGTTCTAACAGTCTTCGGCTTATGGTGGTGCCACGCTTCCGCCGCGCCCGAATGGGTGGCAGAGCCTTTGCTGTCCTTGCGGCAAAACATTGGAACAGCCTTCCCTTAGAACTCAGATTTGCTCCTTCTGAATCACTGTTCCGTGGACGCTTGAAAACTTGGCTATTCTCTTCTATTTAGACTGGCCCTTCTTCTTTCTGCTGACTGTTTTAGCGCCGGGACACCCCCGACGGGGGTAGCTGTGCGCTCTACAAGAATCGTAAATAAATAAAATAAATGTCTCAGTAGACACATACAGTATGGGCGCCACTACTGCTGCTTCTTGTTCTGTGCCTTCCCCAAATCTTTGTTGACACCTTACAGGGAGGAGAAGGTGTAGGTACTGTGTCACGGAAGAGAGAACACATTAAAGATAGCCGGCAAGTTATCTGGACACCACGACCCTCCTCATTACAATGCTTACACCAGTAAAAACATCCCAATAATGGAATTCTCTCAGGGGATTGGTCATCTAAAGGAATACAAACAGTTTACTCACTGGAGGGAAGACAGAAATGTTGGTGGTCGGAGGTAATGAGAGCTGTTGGACCCCCAAGCTCTGGCCAGACCAGCTTCACCTACTACCTATTCCTCTTGTCATAACAAAATGTAGGCTTTCCTTATGATGAAGTTCAAAAGGTTATGTCCATGTGAGCTTTTGACCGGGTTGTCGAATAAGCTGACAGACAAAGGGGTTCTTGGTAACGAGGGTTTTATTGTTTTGTATTGTTTCCTTTTCTGTACTGGCACTCGATAGAAAGGTAAGGGGGTTTCAGCGTCCTCCGCTACTTGTTTCGCTGTTCCCAGTCGATAGAACTCCCGGTGTCTCCTGGGGTCTGTAGGCCTTGCGTCTGCCGTTGTCGACTATCGTCAGGAAGACCCCGAGAAAGAAAAGAAACCAATATTTAGGCAACGGTAAGGCTGCTAGGTCAGGGTAGGGAAGTGAGGGATCACACGTGTTCTCAACAAATACGAAATAATAACTGTGCCGGTAAGTGAGGGAGGGGATCGGTGCACAGAGGATCGCTTGTGTCACGGAGGTTTACCCCACTTACGGCCCGCCCACCCCGAGAACCGTGACCGTACCTGTTCTAGCCACACTTCGTGTGAAGTGTGGCTGGGCGATGCGCCTTCCCGTTGGCCTCCCGGCTTGCCGCAGATGTCTCCGTAGGTCCGCGATCCGCTACCGCTCTCCACTTCTGTCTCCGTCCTCCGCCGTTCTTCTCCCACCTCAGCTTTCAGATGTTCCACGCTCTCCTCCTCTCCCGATCTCCTCCACTGCTCTCCCGCCTCCAGCCGATGTTGCACGCTCTCCTCCTCTCCCGATCTCCTCCTCTGCTCTCCCACCTCCAGCCGATGTTGCACGCTCTCCTCCTCTCCCGATCTCCTCCTCTGCTCTCCCGCCTCCTTCGGTTCTCTGTCCTCCGTCCTCTTCCTCTCTGCTCCTCGCTCACGCCACCACTCTCCGCTACCTCCGGGTGTAAAACACACCTGAGTCTCTGTCGGGCGTTCCTTTACCTCCAATTGGTGGGCGGGTTCAGGGTCCAACTCCGCCCAGATAAAGTAACACGGCTCCTCTCTGTCCTGTGAGGGATTGCACCAGTCGCCAGCCGTTTTCCAGGTATCGGTGTGCTGTACAAACAGAGGGGACACTGGTAAAGGTAAGCCAGGAGGGCCCGAGTCCTGGTCCTCCTCGTCACAGTCCACAAACTTTATGCAATTGAAAATGTAGAGGAACTTTCTTCCTTTTAATTCTTCTAAGCTTGCCACTCTCAATCTTGGGAGCTTGCGTCCTGTCCTATTTGGGTTGTAGATATGTTGTTTATCTTGGACATCCAGATATCTTGACCACCAAATGACAGTGGCTCCAAAATATGGCTGTTAAGCATACACGTGGCCTCAGTAAATTTGACCATAACACTACTTCCTGGTGCGCTCTACTCTGGCTACCGGGGAAGGAGTGTATCCATTTGAAAGCTATGATCCTGGCTCGCTGGACCCTTCACCGACTAGTTGCAAGTTTTGTCACTTCCTCTGATCTTGCATGTACCTGCTAGGTATGCCTCAGCATTCTGGAACTCGTCCGACACCAAGAGTCTTGCCTTTCAAACAGGCTTGCTGTTGTGGTAGAACATTTGGAGTGATGAGCCCTCAGCTCTTGAGATGTGACGTCTAGCTAATTTTGTCCAATTGAAATTAGCTCTTAAACCCCAATTGTTTCGTTAATCCCTGTCTTCGCTTTGAGTCTGCTCCATTTTAGTGTCTCCTGATTTTTTTCTAGCACCAACATACTCCTTGATGACCGTACCGTTAAAAAATAAAATGAGGCAACATAACCCATCCAACTAAAAAAAAAGACCACATCCATCTCTAGATGCAACATCTGTGAATGAATTGGAAAACCATTTTGTAAAATTCAGAAATGAGAATTTGAGAGCGGTCACAAATTAATCAGGTTCATGTACATGCATGCCGCGAGTAAAGAACGCACAAGGAGAGGCCCCTGTTTACAGGTATCACAAAGGGACAACAGTGCTTTAGCCCAGTTCACTACCATTCTCCTTATGGAATGCCCTTGCAAAATCGGAGGTAGGTGACTCATCCAACTCATCAGCTATTGAGATGTCCTTGTGGATCTACTGGCTCATGTTGAACTGCAGTGTTTGAAGAATCCTGTGATTTTCACCAAGTTGACTTTTTTTTTAAAGAGAAGGTGCTATCCAATGACACCTCTGTTTTTTTTTTTTACACATATCCAGGATGAAAGGGATCTGTCTTCTTTTTGGGTAATCAAATTAAAGAAGTAGACAAAATGAATTCCCGCCTGCTTAAGATGGAAGATGGAAAAGACTAGGGCATATAATGCACCTTCTTCCGTAATACCAAATAATCAGAAAGCAGCCTGAGGTAAGGATCACTGCTGGCTGAGGCCCTCAAATCCCCCCAAATCCTCACAGATGTCATTACAAGTAACACAGAAACTTGAAACTTGAAAGACACCTATTTTAAAAATTCAAACAGCGATTTCAGGTGGGCCCTGTTACGCCTAAGCGAGACCCCACTCTAGAACCAAAACCTTCCTAAAGGGACAAACAAGAAAGTTCCCTTTTAACAGGAGGGAAACCAGTGGTTGAACTGACTGCACACAAATCCAGGGTTGACAAAGTGTTAATGTTACATAGCTAGAATATCGATGTACAGAAATATCGAGGTAAAAATATTGTGGGATAGAAATATCGCTGGAAAAAAATATCGTGGTCAGGAATATCGATTGTTAGGTAAGTAATCTTGTTTGCATAAATATCGAAGTGTTAAATATCGTTTACAAAAATATAGTTAAAAATATGGTTTTGTTATTAATGTTATGTATTTTAGTATTTTATGAGAATTGTTTGTATTTTAAGTATATGTGTTAAAATTTTCGTAGTTATTATTTTTTTAAGACTAGCGGGTTGTGGGTTTATAGAGGAATAGGGTGGGAAGTAATTTAACTATATAGATTTTATTTATTATTTATAGTAGTTAATACATTTTTTTTTAATTGAATTTTGCGTTTTTAGTTCTGTAGCGGGTTGTGGGTTTATAGGGAAATAGGGTGGGAAGTAATTTAATTATATGAAATGTATTCAATCATTTATATTTATTCATAATTGTATAATTGATGTTATTGAGTTAAATGTGTACATTAATTTATTAATAATTGTTTGATAATTAGTTAATTAATTTTAACTAATTAATTATGGTAATTGTTTAATTAATTTTAGGTGTGTGTTGTGGTGTTTATAGGTGTAAATGGTGGGAAGTAATTTATTTTTATTGATGAATAATTATTTGTTAATGTGTATTAATTAATTATTAATTATTAATTGTAATTGTCTAATTTTAGGTTTGTGTTGTGGATTTTATAGTGTGAAACAGTGTGTAATTAATGAATGTTTATTATTTAAAAAAATATATATTTAAATTGCAATACTATTTATGTTAATAATGGAAATTAAATGTAATAAAAATGTTTAAAAAAAATAAAAAATTGGTGTGGTATCCAGCACTTTCCCTACTGTTGCACTCACGAGTGGGAATAGTAATTTTTACCCCTCCGCTATCCAACACTTTCCCTGCTTTTCACTCCCTGGAGTGGGAATAGTAATTTTTACCCCTCTGCTATCTAACACTTTCCCTACTGTTGCACTCACAATTTGTTGCTAAATTAAGCTGCTAGCTCTTGTGGAAGCTAAAAAGAAACAAAGAAAATTTGTCACATTTCATACATAGGCGTTAATAAGTGATCATTGTGGCCCAAGCTAAAATAGCAAGATGCCCAAATTACAGAATTTTACTGGCCCTTTTATGCCCAACAATCACAAAAGGCGGGTTAAACACCCCCGCCTAGTGTAAATATAAAGTCCACATGGGACTTATATTACCCCATCTATTCCTCCCACCTTCGTTCTAATAATCGGCACTAATCCGCGTCCAGTCAATTCCAAATATTCTATCAGCTGGTCAGCCGTACTACTTCCCGCTATTTAACTTTCAGAGCCGTACCTCCTTCGCATGTGACCATGGAGTAATTCCTCTCCATCATTAAGAATATTCCAGTTTCTATTGACAATATTCCTAATTTGATTATTCACACCTGAGAACTGGCTGACAAATACTATTTTGTTGTTGTTCTTATTTTTAGTCCGTTCTCTGTCCATATCCAACATACTTTCAGGATCATAAAACCTTGCTCTTTTAAATGATTTTTAATTAGTTTTTTTCGGTTATCCCCTATCTTTTAACTTCTTTTTCAACAGATCAGAGTGTTTATAAAAATCATCCAGTGAGTAATTCCTGCGAAGCCTTAGAAACTGCCTAAACGGTATATTATCCCGTTGGGCTTTGGGGGTGATAGCTGTCATAATGAAGGAGGGTATTTTTATCAGTTGATTTTGTGTATAGTTCTACCCCTAATCTTCCCTCCCTGTTCTTAATAGATATGTCCAGGAAATGAATCTAGCGTTACTCCACTGGGCAGTGAATCTAATATTTGGGTCTCCTAAATTTAGCCGTTCTAAAAATTCAACCAGAGTTTCACTAGTGCCTTCCCTAATAAAAATAATATAGTCAATGAAACAATACCAGTCCCTATTGAATGCCGCGGAGTGTCCACGGGTCAGAATGCCGCGGAGTGTCCACGGGTCAGAATGCCGCGGAGTGTCCACGGGTCAGAATGCCGCGGAGTGTCCACGGGTCAGAATGCCGCGGAGTGTCCACGGGTCAGAATGCCGCGGAGTGTCCACGGGTCAGAATGCCGCGGAGTGTCCACGGGTCAGAATGCCGCGGAGTGTCCACGGGTCAGAATGCCGCGGAGTGTCCACGGGTCAGAATGCCGCGGAGTGTCCACGGGTCAGAATGCCGCGGAGTGTCCACGGGCCAGAATCCCGCGGAGTGTCCACGGGCCAGAATCCCGCGGAGTGTCCACGGGCCAGAATCCCGCGGAGTGTCCACGGGCCAGAATCCCGCGGAGTGTCCACGGGCCAGAATCCCGCGGAGTGTCCACGGGCCAGAATCCCGCGGAGTGTCCACGGGCCAGAATCCCGCGGAGTGTCCACGGGTCAGAATCCCGCGGAGTGTCCACGGGTCAGAATCCCGGGTCTGAATCCGCGCGGAGTGCCCCCCCGGGTCTGAATCCGCGCGGAGTGCCCCCCCGGGTCTGAATCCGCGCGGAGTGCCCCCCCGGGTCTGAATCCGCGCGGAGTGCCCCCCCGGGTCTGAATCCGCGCGGAGTGCCCCCCCGGGTCTGAATCCGCGCGGAGTGCCCCCCCGGGTCTGAATCCGCGCGGAGTGCCCCCCCGGGTCTGAATCCGCGCGGAGTGCCCCCCCGGGTCTGAATCCACGCGGAGTGCCCCCCCGGGTCTGAATCCGCGCGGAGTGCCCCCCCGGGTCTGAATCCGCGCGGAGTGTCCACAGGTTAAATCCCCTGGAGTGTCCACAGGTTAAATCCCCTGGAGTGTCCACAGGTTAAATCCCCTGGAGTGTCCACAGGTTAAATCCCCTGGAGTGTCCACAGGTTAAATCCCCTGGAGTGTCCACAGGTTAAATCCCCTGGAGTGTCCACAGGTTAGAATCCCATGGCGAATTCAGATGTTAGAATCCCACGGAGTGTCCTCAGGTTAGAATCCCACAGAGTGTCCTCAGGTTAGAATCCCACAGAGTGTCCTCAGGTTAGAATCCCACAGAGTGTCCTCAGGTTAGAATCCCATGGAGTGAGTGAATGAATGAATGAAATAAACATTTATAAAGCGCATAGCTACCCAAAGGCATCCCAGCCCTGTCTGCGGACCTGGACCCAAAGGCCAGCTCTGCTAGAGGTAGTTGAGTTAAATTAAAATACCCAGGTTTTAAGTTGTTTCTGAAGGACAGGAGGTTGGTTTCCTTTCGAATGTCAAGGGTGAGGGTGTTCCACAATTTCGCAAAATTATATGCGTTAGAACGGCCACCACTTCTTGCCCTTTTTATTTTTGGAACTGTTGCAAGGAGCATATTCGATGAGCAAAGGCTTCGGTTAGGATGGTATTGGATAATCAGGGGCTCATTGATTGCCAGTCCTGTTCCGTAAAAGGATTTATGGGCGATAGAAAGCGCCTTGAATTTAATCCTTTCTGAAATAGGCAGCCAATGTAGGGTCTTTAATGCGGGTTTAGCTGATTGCCTACGGGAAAGACCCATAAGCAGACGAGCTGCACAATTCGGGGTGATCTGGAGTCTATTTATCGTGGCTTTCGGGGCTCCCAGGTATATAGTGCATTTCCATAGTCCATTCGTGAAAGAATGAGAGCCTGGATCATTATCCTTCTGGCCAAAAACGGGAGATGGGGGAGCACTTTATGAAGCATCCTCATGATGCCAATGCATGTTGCTGAGAATTTGGCAGTCTGGTATCCAAAGGTCAGAGAGCAGTCCAGCCACACACCCATTCTTTTGATCTGATTTTTCACCGGTGGTGTGGGGCCGAAACATTTTGGCCATAGTGGTCCTGTGCTAGAGATGGGGGAGTTACCTAGTAGCATGAATTCGCTCTTATCTCCGTTCAATTTTAGACAGGAGAACTCCATCCATTGTGCAACTTTCTCAAGACAAGGGCCTAACCTTGCGGAAGAATTATCAGGACGATTTAAGGCCACAACAAGTTGTGTGTCATCGGCATACGTGACAATCTTTATGCCAAATGGTTGTACTATGTCGGCCAACGGCCTCATATATATATATATATATATATATATATTGAATAGGGTGGGGCTCAGGGAAGATCCCTGAGGCACCCCACAACTGAGAGCCATACGTTTAGACACCACTGCTCCTTCAAAGACCTGAAAAGATCTGTCTTCTAAGAAGGATTCTAGCCACATGGCTGCATCTCTTGACACTCCCAGACTCTGTGTCTGTGCATCAAAATGGCATGATTGACTGTGTCAAAAGCAACACTAAGGTCCAGGAGGATAATAGCAGCAACACCTCCCTGATCCAGAATCCTCCTAGTCTCTTCAGCCACAGCTAGGAGAGATGTTTCTGTACCGTGACCGTGCTGGAACCCCATTTGTGAGGAGTGGAAAAAAAGTTTGATCGACAGATTCAGATAGAACCGAATTGACATGCCTTTCTGGGATTTTGCTGACTACTGGGAGTAGGGAGATTGGCCGATAATTCCCCAATGTTCTAGGATAGAGATTAGTTTTTGTTTTTTTTAGCAATGCTTTAACCATGGCATTTTTCCATGGTAAGGGGACCACTCCTGAGGAGCTAGAACTATTGATAAGCTCTAAGATCACTTGAAGGGTGGTATTCTTTGCCAAATTCAGGATATGTGGGGGAGCTGGGTCATGGGGTGAACCTGATTTAACCTTAGTAAGGATATATTCGAGAGCACTCGTGTCCAGAAGGGGGATCTGCTCTAATTTTACTTGTACATCTGGGGATTTCATATCCGATGGATATGAATGGATGTGAGCTGCTGAGCCCGGGAATGTGAGGTATATATCGTGAATCTTATAGAAGAATTCAGCCAGGTCATTGCAGCGCATAAGGGCCCTGTCTGTGCTAGCCGGGAGTGCGGGAAGTTTAGTAAGTGTTTTAACAATACGGAAAATTTCCCGTGAGGCATTTGCGGCTATAGTGATTCTCTCCCCATAAAATGAGGCTTTTGCTTTTTTAATTTAATTTTAGTAGACCTTAATACTGGCCCTAAATTTTCGTTTGGTGGATAACGCATAGTTTCTTCTCCATTTTCTCTCTAGCTTTTTGCAGGCTTGTTTAAGTTCACTGAGGCTTGGGGAATACCATGGTGATATCTTTGATATGTTCTTTTTGGATATTTATTGTTTAGGGAGGATTTGGTCTAACAAATGTTCAGTCCATTGATCAAACATATCATTATCCATATTCGGATTGTCATTTTTAGGGGGTATGGTGGCGTCTAAAACTGAGATCCACTGTTCAAGAGGGAGTTTGGACCATAAGCGGTCCTGTATAATAATCTTATTAGATAGAGTTGGTGGTCCTATAGTGGCCCATAAGAAAGGGATGAGAAAATCGTCGGACCATGAAAGTTGGATTGATGTCTCTATCCAGAGATCCTCAATATTAGTAAAAATTGGGTCCAAAAGGTGACCTTTGATTTGCATGCGACCGGACACTTTTTGATTGAGCTGCAGAGCTGAGAGGTCCTCAACTAATTCCACAATAACTGAGTTGTCAGCCTCATCTAAATGCAGGTTAAGATCTCCCATAACTGAAAAATTAGCGGGAGTGCTGGCTAAGTTGGCCACTATTTCGCTAAAGGATTTGAGAAACGCCCCCCGTGTTCCCGGGGGACGGTAAATCAGAAGACCCGAAAATTTTTGAGTCGGTGAGAAGTTAATGGAGAACATAAAGTTTTCACAGTTAAGCAATAAGTCAGGTGTGACACGGCAGGAGAAACACTCTTTATATATGATGGCAACGCCTCCGCCTTTACCGCTATCACGATCAAGTCTCTGGATGAGATGGCCGATGGGAAGGGTTTGTACTAGATCTTGGTCAGAATCGCTAGACAGCCAGGAGTGGAGTGTCCACAGGTTAAAATCCCACGGAGTGTCCGCAGGTTAAAATCCCACGGAGTGTCCGCAGGTTAAAATCCCACGGAGGGTCCTCAGGTTAAAATCCCGCGGAGTGTCCGCAGGTTAAAATCCCGCGGAGTGTCCGCAGGTTAAAATCCCGCGGAGTGTCCGCAGGTTAAAATCCCGCGGAGTGTCCGCAGGTTAAAATCCCGCGGAGTGTCCGCAGGTTAGAATCCCGCGGAGTGTCCGCAGGTTAGAATCCAGCGGAGTGTCCGCAGGTTAGAATCCCGCGGAGTGTCCGCAGGTTAGAATCCCGGGGAGTGTCCGCAGGTTAGAATCCCGGGGAGTGTCCGCAGGTTAGAATCCCGGGGAGTGTCCGCAGGTTAGAATCCCGGGGAGTGTCCGCAGGTTAGAATCCCGGGGAGTGTCCGCAGGTTAGAATCCCGGGGAGTGTCCGCAGGTTAGAATCCCGGGGAGTGTCCGCAGGTTAGAATCCCGCGGAGTGTCCGCAGGTTAGAATCCCGCGGAGTGTCCGCAGGTTAGAATCCCGCGGAGTGTCCGCAGGTTGGAATCCCGCGGAGTGTCCGCAGGTTGGAATCCCGCGGAGTGTCCGCAGGTTGGAATCCCGCGGAGTGTCCGCAGGTTGGAATCCCGCGGAGTGTCCGCAGGTTGGAATCCCGCGGAGTGTCCGCAGGTTGGAATCCCGCGGAGTGTCCGCAGGTTGGAATCCCGCGGAGTGTCCGCAGGTTGGAATCCCGCGGAGTGTCCGCAGGTTGGAATCCCGCGGAGTGTCCGCAGGTTGGAATCCCGCGGAGTGTCCGCAGGTTGGAATCCCGCGGAGTGTCCGCAGGTTGGAATCCCGCGGAGTGTCCGCAGGTTGGAATCCCGCGGAGTGTCCGCAGGTTGGAATCCCGCGGAGTGTCCGCAGGTTAGAATCCCGCGGAGTGTCCGCAGGTTAGAATCCCGCGGAGTGTCCGCAGGTTAGAATCCCGCGGAGTGTCCGCAGGTTAGAATCCCGCGGAGTGTCCGCAGGTTAGAATCCCGCGGAGTGTCCGCAGGTTAGAATCCCGCGGAGTGTCCGCAGGTTAGAATCCCGCGGAGTGTCCGCAGGTTAGAATCCCGCGGAGTGTCCGCAGGTTAGAATCCCGCGGAGTGTCCGCAGGTTAGAATCCCGCGGAGTGTCCGCAGGTTAGAATCCCGCGGAGTGTCCGCAGGTTAGAATCCCGCGGCGTGTCCGCAGGTTAGAATCCCGCGGAGTGTCCGCAGGTTAGAATCCCGCGGAGTGTCCGCAGGTTAGAATCCCGCGGAGTGTCCGCAGGTTAGAATCCCGCGGAGTGTCCGCAGGTTAGAATCCCGCGGCGTGTCCGCAGGTTAGAATCCCGCGGAGTGTCCGCAGGTTAGAATCCCGTGGCGTGTCCGCAGGTTAGAGTCCCGTGGCGTGTCTTCGGGTTAGAGTCCTTTGGAGTGTCTTCGGGTTAGAGTCCTTTGGAGTGTCTTCGGGTTAGAACCCTTTGAAGTGTCTTCGGGTTAGAACCCTTTGAAGTGTCTTCGGGTTAGAACCCTTTGAAGTGTCTTCGGGTTAGAATCCTTTGGAGTGTCTTCAGGTTAAAATCCCGTGGGGTGTCCACAGGTTAGAATCCCACGGAGTGTCTAAGGGTTACAATACCATGGAGTGCCCACAGGTTAGAATCCCGCGGAGTGCCCACAGGTTAGAATCCCGCGGAGTGCCCACAGGTTAGAATCCCGCGGAGTGCCCACAGGTTAGAATCCCGCGGAGTGCCCACAGGTTAGAATCCCGCGGAGTGTCCACAGGTTAGAATCCCGCGGAGTGTCCACAGGTTAGAATCCCGCGGAGTGCCCACAGGTTAGAATCCCACTGAGTGTCCATGTAAGAATGTCCGAGTGGTCGTTACAATGAGTCACGGGTCATGCGGGGTATTAGTGTGGAGCGTCTTTATTGAGAATGTTTGTTCTTACTTTTCCGGTTAGGACCACTCTCTTTCTAGATTTACTGTACATGAAAAGACAACTATGAATATGAACAGGTGATGCGACAGATGCTTTCCGGGATACCTGGTCTGCTCGTGGTGTACCGTCTTCCTGGTGTTGGTCTGTTCCCTGTTGGCTCTCCGCGGAAGGAAAAAGAAAAGGGGTCGGGATTAATCACGCTGCTCTTCAACAAATGCTACGTGCTACCGTCACCATAGATAGTGGGGATACAAGGGAAGGTAGGGAGTGTGTGGGAAGGAGGCCGGCATGAGTCAACTAGTTAAAACCCCCACCACCCCACTGGAAGGCACCCCTTAATGGCACTTGCCTTGGGCCACGGCCCGTCCACAGGGCCGTGGCGCCCGGACCCGGGGTGTTTTCTACCTTCCTGGGACCGCCGGGCGTGAGCGCCGTGTACAATCTTGGGGTGTACTCCCACGGGTTCTGTTCCGCACCTCCTCCGAGACTGCTGGGCTCCTCCAGATGCTGTTTCCTGCCGGATCTGCTGGGCTCCTCCGGTCGCCGCTCCTCTCCTGAACTGCTGGGCGCCTCCGGTCACCGCTCCTCTCCTGAACTGCTGGGCTCCTCCGGTCGCCGCTCCTCTCCTGACCTGCTGGGCTCCTCCGGTCGCCGCTGGGCTCCTCCGGTCGCCGCTCCTCTCCTGAACTGCTCGGCTCCTTGTCCTCCTCCGGGCACCATGGAATCGCTTCCTGAAGATGCTGCCGGGACTCTGTGTGTGCTGTGTTTATATCGTCCTTCCTCGATTTCCCCGCCAGCACGAATTCGCGAGCAACTAGACCGTCAGCTGCTTCCGGGCGGTCATGGGTGTCTCCGCCCGACAGGCTCCACTTCCGGTCTTTAACCGCGGCGGGCTCCCCGTCCTTACCACAGTCCACAGGTTAGAATCCCGCAGAGTGTCCACAGGTTAGAATCCCGCAGAGTGTCCACGGGTTAGAATCCCGCAGAGTGTCTACAGGTTAGAATCCCACGGAGTGTCCACGGGTTAGAATCCCGCGGAGTGTCCACGGGTTAGAATCCCGCGGAGTGTCCACGGGTTAGAATCCCGCGGAGTGTCCACGGGTTAGAATCCCGCGTAGTGTCCACGGGTTAGAATCCCGCGTAGTGTCCACGGGTTAGACTCCCTCGGAGTGTCCACGGGTTAGACTCCCTCGGAGTGTCCACGGGTTAGACTCCCTCGGAGTGTCCACGGGTTAGACTCCCTCGGAGTGTCCACGGGTTAGACTCCCTCGGAGTGTCCACGGGTTAGACTCCCTCGGAGTGTCCACGGGTTAGACTCCCGCGGAGTGTCCACGGGTTAGACTCCCGCGGAGTGCCCACGGGTTAGACTCCCGCGGAGTGTCCACGGGTTAGACTCCCGCGGAGTGTCCACGGGTTAGACTCCCTCAGAGTTGTGAGAAGTTGGCCTGATATATGATGCTCACTAGTTCTAGTGATCACCTTGTATCAGTCCAAACAACCCTTATGGTGATTGGTTGTAAGTCAACCTTATAGACCAGCTATCCTAACGGTAGCATGGACAAAGCAGTCTTAGGTTAAACTCTTTTGGCATGTGAAGCCAGCTGTTTTACCACAATATAACCCATTGAATACCAGATGAAAGGACATCACACAGGTTGTTATGAAAATAAACAATATATTTATTATTAACAAACACCTCTGAACTCTTTGAGATCAGAGGGCTAAGCACATGACAATCTCTTAGGAAAAATACGATAAGTTGCACAAAATTACAATGGTGCCCTAGGGGCACGGCAAACCATATACTAAGTAAATGGTATAAGGAAATCGATAGAAGGAATGGAGCTGTCCAGAAGCTGTAGGATCTCTGGGACCACGCTACGCTAACTTTAGGTAAGTAATAGGAGGCCCACGGAACACGTGTGCAGAGTGTGAACTCACAAACGAGATGCGTAACAACGTCTATGAACAGTACAGTTCAAGAAAAAGGTAAGTACGGACAATCCCGACTAGGTAGGACTAAAACGACTGTGAATCTGGACACTAGGAGAGTCAAGCTACCCTTGAGCACCAAAATGGTCTCGTTACCTCACCCACGGGCTGCGGGTGCATAGGTGCGAAGTCGTGTCGGGTTTCTGCGTTGAAGTCTATGGAGCCTGGAAGAAAAGATGCTGCAGGCGACCAGGAGGAAGATGTCCGGTGCGATCCAAGGGTGGATCAGAGATGCTGAAGACCTGAAAACAGAGGGGACAATGTTCAAAGTCACTAGCCAGTGACTTGAGTGGAACCAGGAAGGAACCAGATGTCGTCGTCTCGATCAGGTGAAGAGTGGACGCTTGTCTCTGCAGCCACGCGGACCAGGAGGTGTCTTCGACGACCAGGATGGAGGCACGAGCTGTCCCACGCAGGCTCTCGCTGTCGGCGGTGTCGGATCCGGATTTGGAGTCAACAGGCCTTGGCAAAGGCAACCCTCGCAGTGAGTGGAAACGGCGTCTGGAGTGGACCAGGAGGGTCCGGGGTGCTCCTCTTTTGGAAGGGAGCAAGGGCCTGTCTGGAGCAACCAGACCAGCAGTGTAGTTTTCAAAGGTCATCGTCTAGGAGGCCACTAGCCAGCCGGCAAGTGACCAGAGCAAACAAGCAGAAGGGCCCCACGCAGATCTCGTGGAAGCTGGAGGGCTGATCTTCGGTGCAGGAGCTGCTCGTGGCTGGGGCACTTGGTCGAGTTTACCTCGGGAGTCGTGCTGGAAGCGAAGTGCAGTTTCTTTCAAGATGGCCGGTCCCAGGTGTCTCGTCGCACCCACAGATCTCAGCTGTGCTGCAGATGTGAGTTGAGGTCGGAGAGGTCTGGGAATCCGGGTCTCGTCGGGCTCTGAAGTCTGGATCCTCATGGGAAGACGACAAAGTGAAGCCGCTGGACGCTTGATGGTGCCTGCAGTTGCAGGGTGGACACTCCTTGTCCACAAGGGACATTTCTTCAGTCTTCTGTGGAGCAGAACGTCGAAGTCCAGAGTTTCTTCTTGTAGAGTAGTTCAGGATTAATCTAATCTGGAATGGGACCAGCTCCTACCTTTATCCTGCTAAAGGGGGCTGTACTGGTAACTAGGTCCCTCCCCTGGGTGGGACCAGGAAGGGGGGTGGTTACCCCCCCTATCCTTTGTCCGGTTTCGCGCCAGAGCTGGGGCAGGGATGCCCCAGCAACTGGTTTGAACCGGTGTATGCACAGGACACCTTGTGTGCCCCAGGCATGTCTCATTCCTTTCAGGCCTATCCTACCCAATACTCAGAATCCTGTCTGGGGTGGTGCTAGCACCTCCCAAGGCAGGAAACCCTTTGTCCAAGCCTCCCTCGCTGGAAGGACTCCCAGCAGCAGGAGGTCAGACTTGTGTCTGTGGTGGCAGCATCCATTTTGTGATGCCAAGGCTCGAGTTCACTTCCAGAATTGGCGAGGGGGTAGTATTCCAATTCGTATGACACCTTACTCGACATGTTTTGATAATGCTATACCAAAGTTAGCATTTAACCGCGAGGATTATAATGCACTTAAGAGTATATGTTATAGCGTTATCATGGAACAGCTATAAGGACTTGGTTCCGCAAGCTGCAGACAGGCACAGCTCATGCCAGAGCACCATCTCACATAATTCCAAGCACTCTGCCTTCAGGATTGATAAGGTCTGCCATAGGAGTGACTGATAGGAATATATGTGTCCATTTTAGGGTTAGATATAGGTATACTATATCTATAGCAAAGGGTGATTACACCACCTTTCCCCAGCTGTCTTACCAGCAAGTTGTGTCTGTTTAGATGGCCAGCCAGGGGTGGCATAATACATGCTTCAGCCCCTGGTAGGCCCTGGGTACACCTATGCCCTGGGTACCTAAGGTACACTGTACAGGGACTGATAAGGTGGCCCAGTACCAATTGGTAAATGCACCTAAAGTACATGGATGTCAATTTAGAGAGAGAACAGCTAGGCTGTGGGTCTGATTAGCAGGCCCACAGCCAGGGAAAGTCGTAAACCAGTGAAGCAAAAAGCAAAAATCTGGGGTGACCATAGGATTGCAGACCCCACTCTCCTACATAACCCCCCCCCCCCCTAAACTTAGGGACATTAAACTAACCTTGACCAGGTGAGTCTTCCTGTTCTAAGTGGAAATACCTGGAGAGACCATCTGCATTGCCATGGTCAGTCCTTGTCTGTGCTCCACTGTAAAGTCCATCCCCTGTAGGGAAATGGACCACCTAAGAAGTTTGGGGTTTTCACCCTTCATCTGATTTAGCCATAAGAGGGGCTTATGGTCGGTCTGAATCTTGAAGTGAGTTCCAAACAAGTAAGGCCTCAACTTCTTCAGGGCCCAAACCACAGCAAAGGCCTCCCTCTCAATAGCTGACCAACGTTTCTCTCTAGGGGTCAGCCTTCTACTTATAAAAGCAATGAGCTGGTCATGACCATCAATATTCAGTTGAGATAGAACAGCTCCCACACCCAACTCAGATGCATCTGTTTGGACAATGAAGGTTTTGGAGTAGTCAGGACTCTTGAGAATAGGTGCAGTACACATGGCCTGCTTCATGTCATCGAATGCCTTCTGACAGCTAACTGTCCACTGAACTTTCTTTGGCATTTTCTTGCTTGTCAAGTCATTAAGTGGTGTCACAATGGACCCATACTTTTTGACAAACTTCCTATAGTAACCAGACAGTCCCAAAAAAACCCTGACCTGTGTCTGGGTGGTTGAAGGAGCCCAGTCCTTTATGGCCTGTATCTTGCTCTCCAAGGGTTGAACCTGGCCTCCACCCACAAGGTGGCCCAGGTACACAACCTGACTCTGCCCTATCTGGCACTTGGTGGCCTTGATAGTGAGGCCTGCCTTTTGCAGGGCCTCCAAAACTTTCCTCAGGTGGATCGGTTGATCCTCCCAGGTGGAGCTGAAGACAGGAATATCATCTAGATATGCTGCACAAAAGTCATCCAACCCAGCGAGGACTTGGTTCACCAACCTTTGAAAAGTGGCAGGTGCATTTTTCAAACCAAAGGGCATTACCACAAATTGGTAATGACCTCCTGGGGTAGAAAATGTTGTTTTGGCCTTGGCATCCTCAGCTAACCTGATCTGCCAATAACCAGCTGTTAGGTCAAATGTACTCAAGAAAGTTGCAGAAGCCAACTTGTCTATAAGTTCATCTGCCCTAGGTATTAGATGGCATCTGTCTTAGTGACAGAATTGAGACCCCTGTAGTCTACACAAAACCTCATCTCTCTCTTACCATCCTGGGTGTGAGGTTTTGGCACTAGAATTACAGGACTAGCCCAAGGGCTCTCTGAGGGTTCAATGACTCCCAATTCTAACATCTTTTGAACTTCTTTCTTAATGCAGTCCCTGACGTGGTCAGGTTGCCTTTAGATTTTACTCTTGACAGGCAGACTGTCACCAGTGTCCACCTCATGGGTGCACCAGTTTGTCTGACTGGGTGTAAAGGATACACGATGATTCTGCAGGAGCGTCAGGAATCCGAAGTATAATCCACAGCCTTCCCCTGCTGCCTACTACTCTATCAAGCACTAGAGCACAGGAGGCAAGCCAGGGGAAAACAGGGAAACAAAACAAGGAAAGGTTGGGGTAACAAGTGGGTGTTGAGGGTCTTCAGACTGGTCGTCTCAACCTTCGTGTGGACTTGGTAATCAGGAGAGACTGAAATGCAAAGAGTTATATTCTTCAATCTGAAGAGGACAATCACATTCCCAAGTTTATGACATAACCTTACATACCTAGATGTTTGTACATTGCTGTCCCTGAATGCATATGTGAAAACCTCTGGAAAGGGATATAACTGGAGCTGCAGTGAAGAAGACAATAACCTCATAAGTCTACGGACCCAATGTATACTTGTAGTAGTAAGGGACTAACAATATATCGTGCTCACTCTGTTCTATTGTCTTTAACAGCCTCGAAGCACACCCCAAAGGATATCCTGATTACAAGCATTTGATAGTCAATATTCTTGATGGTGAGAACAACATCTATGATGATCAAAACAAGGAGTCAGAACCAAAATACAGTGACACTTATAACAATATAATGTGCAGCGCGGAAATGCGCTGTTACCGTATTTCTGGAACATGAATCTGTATCCCACTCCTCACTGGTCCACGCAATAGTTCAAGTCCAAATGAGGTGAATAAACACCAGTACATACGAACCCCAAGGAATATGGTAAGATCAGGGAAAAGGAAAAGACCTAACTAACTAAATAGAGTTCACCGGTAAACAACCCAGCCACCAGCGGAGCAAAACCCGGCTGGTAGCGGAGCAACCCGGTGAGGCAAGACAACGTGAGGGAGAATGTGTGCCCGGCCTGTCAGCGGAGTAAAACCCGGCTGACAAGCGGAGCGGAACACCAAGGAGGTCAAAAACAGAGGGAGGATGCCCGGCTCTTCAGCGGAGCAAAGCCCGGCTGAAAGGCGGAGCTGAAATGAGGCAAAGGGTATGGTAAGGGAATCTCGCCGGATGGCGGAGTAAAACCCGGCCGCCGGGCGAGACAAGAGAAATATTGCAATGCAGTCTAACTGCGTAGAGACACTGAACGTGTCGAATGTACACAAGCGCGGTGGGGTGGCAATGTGTAAAGGAGAGCGACGGCCGGGAAAGGCTCAGAACGAACCAAACAGAGCCGAGGACTCTCACAACGGAACAGACACCAAGACGAAGAGAAACCGGAAGTCAGGCACAGGAAGTCAGGCACCGGAACGGACCCAACGGAGCTAGACGCAAGAACGTGAAGCGTCGCTCCTTGGGTTAAGGACACCTAAGTAGTGCATGTTTAAAGGGCCAGCACACTAGGAGGGGGCTTGGGGCATGACAGTATACTCCCCCCACAACAACCCCCAACCGGTTTTGGCTTGTCAGGGTATCTTTTATAGAAAGCCCTTAACAGTCTGGGTGCATGGACGTTAGACAAGGGTTCCCATGTACGTTCTTCCACACCGTACCCCTTCCAGTGAATCAGATACTGAACCGTACCCCTAACTCTACGGGAATCTAAGATTGATTCAACCTCATATTCCTCCGAGTCCTGCAGAGTTAACGGAGTAGGTTTTGCTGGCAGAGTAGTCCCTGGTTCAACCGGCTTTAGTAGGGAAACATGAAAAACCGGATGAATCCTGAATGAAGGCGGAAGTAGTAATCGTATGGCAACAGGATTGATTATTTTTTCCACCTTATAGGGACCTATGTATTTGGGATTGAACTTGCGTGGACCCCCGAGAGTAATGTATTTAGTGGAAAGCCAAACCTCATCTCCTGGTGTGTATATGGGTTCTAATCTTCTGTGTAGGTTTGCCCCCTCTGTGTATCTCACCTTGGCCATCTCAAGACTCTCCAATGCCTTCCTCTGTATTTCATGTAACTCTTCTACTCTATCTGCAGCAGCAGGGGTTGGACAATCTAAGGAACCACCAGAGGGCAGCAATTTAGGATGATAGCCATACAGGCAAAAGAACGGAGAGATCTTAATAGAGGAATGCGTGCTGTTATTATATGAGATTTCTGCCAACCAAACCAACTCATCCCAGTCCACTGGAGACTGCAACACCTGATTCCTTATGTATTGCTCAAAACACTGATTGACTCTCTCCGTCTGTCCATCTGACTGTGGATGGTGACTTGAGGACAGACGGACGTCTATCTGAAGCAAAGAGCACAGACTCTTCCAGAACCTTGACACAAACTGTGCTCCTCTGTCGGAAACTAATGCAGATGGGAAACCATGAAGCCGCACTATGTGTTGCATGTATATGGCGGCTAATTCTGCTGCAGTGGGAAGACGTTGTAACGGTACAAAATGAGCCATCTTGGTGTACATATCCACCACCACCAGTAACGTAGTGTTCTTTGCCTTGGTGAGCGGTAGTTCCACTATAAAATCAAGGGACACCGTATGCCAGGGACCGGGAGGGGGAGGTAATGGCATGAGAAGGCCTACAGGGTTGAGGCGAGAAACCTTAGTCTGTGCACACACATAGCAGGTCTTCACAAAGTTTTCTATGTCTGCCAACATGGTAGGCCACCAATAGCGCTCACGCACAGTACTAATGGTCTTCTTAATCCCAGGATGGCCCGCTATGGGATGTGTATGATACCACTGCATAACCTGGTCTTGGAGGTTCTTTGTCGGTATAACCACTCCCCCTTGTACACACACGAGGTCTCCCTTCTTGGTCGTGTCTTGTGAACCCACTAGAGCCTTCATGTCTGCTGACGCTTGACTACACTTAACTTGTACCAAGAACTCCTCCTCTGACCTAGTTCCTCCTACAATATTCATTCTAGGGATAATCGGTGTAGGCTCAATGGGATCTGTAGGCGTATCAAAACCCAACCGTGAAAGGGCATCTGCCTTCCCATTACGTTTGCCTGGTCTGTACTGTACAGTGAAGTCGAACTCACTGAAGAACTGAGCCCAACGCAGTTGTCTCATGGAAAGTGCTTTCGCTGACTTCAGATATTGGAGATTGCGATGATCGGTGTAGACTACCGCAGGGTGTCTTGCACCTAGGAGATACTGCCGCCACTCTTCGAATGCCTTCTTGATGGCCAGGAGTTCCTTGTCCCCGACCGCATAATTGTATTCCGCAGGGGAGAGTTTATGCGAGTAATAGGCCACCGGATGATACTCACCGGACACTGCATCCGCCTGAGATAGAACACCTCCCACTGCCACTTGCGAGGCGTCTACCTCCACCACAAAGGGCAGAGCAGGGTCGGGATGAAGCAGCACCGGGGCACTAGTGAATGCATTCTTAAGCATCTGGAAGGAACGCTCTGCCTCACCGGACCAGACAAAAGGAACCCCCTTTTTTAACAAAGATGTTATGGGCGATACCAAGTCCGAGAAATTGCGAATGAATCTCCTATAGAAATTGGCCAGACCTATAAAACTCTGGACCTCTTTAACCGTCCGCAGAGCCGGCCATGCCAGTACAGCCTCCACCTTGGAGGGATCCATGCGCAGGCCACCAGGGGAAACTATATATCCTAGGAACGGAACTTCCTGAGTGTGAAAAGTACATTTTTCCAACTTGCAGTACAACTGATTATTAAGTAACCGTTCTAACACGTTACGGACATGTTGTCGGTGTGTCTCCAAGGTAGAGGAAAAGATCAGCAGGTCATCAATGTAGGCAATGACGTAGTCATCGAGGATGTCTTTCAAGACTTCGTTTATGAAGAATTGAAACGCCGCTGGGGCATTACAGAGCCCAAAGGGCATTACAAGGTACTCGAAGAGACCATACTTAGTGCAGAACGCCGTCTTCCACTCGTCTCCCTCCCTGACTCGTACCAGATGATAGGCGCCCCGCAAGTCCAACTTGGTGAAATATTGGGCATTGCGTATTCTGTCAAGGAGGGAGGCTATGAGAGGAAGAGGGTATCGGTTTTTTATGGTCACTTCATTAAGCTTCCTGTAATCGATGCAACACCGCAGGCCCCCTTCCCTTTTAGGAATGAAAAACAAGGACGAAGAGGCCGGGGATCGCGAAGGTCTGATGAAACCTTTCTCAAGCATAGAGTCAAGATATTCCCGTAAATACACGTTCTCCTTCTCAGTGAGTGCATACACTCTACTACATGGTATTCTGGCTCCTGCCTCGAGATCAATACGGCAGTCGTAGACACGATGCGGCGGAAGACCCTCCGCTTCCTGTACATCAAAGACTGCTTGTAATTCATGGTAACAGGATGGTAGAACAGGACAGTCTTCCTTTCCCTCCTCGGCTGTGTGTACCTCTCTATGAGAAACTCCTACAACAGGCCCCAGAACCGCCGGAGGAAAGGTTATAGTGGATGTTTCCCAATTGATGACAGGATTTTGCGTCCTTAACCATGGGATACCCAGAAGCACAGGGAACTGTGGGGAACAGATTAAATCAAACATTATATCCTCATGATGATCAGGAGCTATAACCAAGTGCATCGAGTTGGTGTGATGAGTAACCGGACCGGAAAGAAGGGGACTGCCATCGATGGTAGTGACATTACTGGCAATCTCCTTCTTAGTGTCGGTTATCATATTCTCCCTAGCCCATTCCCTGTCCATGTAGTTTCCAGAAGCCCCGGAGTCTACCATTATCAATACGTGTAGACCAAGAGTACCTTGTGTGAGATATGCTGGTATATACAGATGGTTAGTAGGAGCGTACGTATAGTCGGAAGAAGAGACTGTTAGTCCAGACCTACCTGAGTTCCTCGTCTCACAAGAACTCAGGCTGACTAGTTTCCCGACACCTTGGACTGAGCGGGTTTGACTGGGCATTCCCTTAGGAAATGACCCGCTTTCCCACAATACAGACATAACCGTAGAGTTCGTCTTCTCTGTCTTTCCTCGGAAGTCAGAGGACCTCGGACTATGCCTATCTGCATGGGTTCGCTGTCTTCCGTGGCTTTTTCAGGGGCAGGTTTTTTATCCTTCAGAGCAACATACCGATACTCATGCTTCCCTTTTTCTTTCTTTCGTTCATGTAAACGATGATCTATCCTCACTACCAAATCTATGAGAGCACTACAAGAGGTAGGAAGATCGACTATCTGGGACAAGGCATCTTTCAGTTCTTCTCGCAACCCCCTGTAGAACATGGTACTGCGTTTTTCTTCCGGCCAATCGGACTCAATCACCAACCGGCGAAACTTAGTAATATAGGTCACCAGATCCTGATTACCCTGTTTTAGTTCTAATAATTCAGTATCGGCAGAATGAGTATACATGTGTCTATCGAAAAGTTTACGGAATTCTCGTCGAAAAGCTGCATAGTTATGTAACAGGGGGTCATCTCTGTCTACTAAGGGTATAGCCCAATCAGCGGCAGAACCACTGAGATAAGAAATTACAAAGGCTACTTTGGCCTGGTCGGAGGGAAAACATTGAGCCTTGCAGGAGAAATGAAGTTGGCATTGACTGAGGAAAGCCGCGCATCGCGCTGTTTCTCCTGAAAAACGCTCAGGGGGTGCTAGAGGTATTGAATGTGGAGTAGTCACTTGTACTACCGATGGCCCCCCTCCTGTGGCATTAGAAGTCTGTTGTCTCTGCAGGGAGTCCATTCTGGCCATCAATGTCTGAGTCTCAACCTGCAGATTACCCAACATACCTGCCACATCCGCCAGTGTGACCGCTTCGAGATCCATGACGCTCGGGCAGAACTAACCACTTGGGCTTCACGTTCTGTAAAGGATACACGATGATTCTGCAGGAGCGTCAGGAATCCGAAGTATAATCCACAGCCTTCCCCTGCTGCCTACTACTCTATCAAGCACTAGAGCACAGGAGGCAAGCCAGGGGAAAATAGGGAAACAAAACAAGGAAAGGTTGGGGTAACAAGTGGGTGTTGAGGGTCTTCAGACTGGTCGTCTCAACCTTCGTGTGGACTTGGTAATCAGGAGAGACTGAAATGCAAAGAGTTATATTCTTCAATCTGAAGAGGACAATCACATTCCCAAGTTTATGACATAACCTTACATACCTAGATGTTTGTACATTGCTGTCCCTGAATGCATATGTGAAAACCTCTGGAAAGGGATATAACTGGAGCTGCAGTGAAGAAGACAATAACCTCATAAGTCTACGGACCCAATGTATACTTGTAGTAGTAAGGGACTAACAATATATCGTGCTCACTCTGTTCTATTGTCTTTAACAGCCTCGAAGCACACCCCAAAGGATATCCTGATTACAAGCATTTGATAGTCAATATTCTTGATGGTGAGAACAACATCTATGATGATCAAAACAAGGAGTCAGAACCAAAATACAGTGACACTTATAACAATATAATGTGCAGCGCGGAAATGCGCTGTTACCGTATTTCTGGAACATGAATCTGTATCCCACTCCTCACTGGTCCACGCAATAGTTCAAGTCCAAATGAGGTGAATAAACACCAGTACATACGAACCCCAAGGAATATGGTAAGATCAGGGAAAAGGAAAAGACCTAACTAACTAAATAGAGTTCACCGGTAAACAACCCAGCCACCAGCGGAGCAAAACCCGGCTGGTAGCGGAGCAACCCGGTGAGGCAAGACAACGTGAGGGAGAATGTGTGCCCGGCCTGTCAGCGGAGTAAAACCCGGCTGACAAGCGGAGCGGAACACCAAGGAGGTCAAAAACAGAGGGAGGATGCCCGGCTCTTCAGCGGAGCAAAGCCCGGCTGAAAGGCGGAGCTGAAATGAGGCAAAGGGTATGGTAAGGGAATCTCGCCGGATGGCGGAGTAAAACCCGGCCGCCGGGCGAGACAAGAGAAATATTGCAATGCAGTCTAACTGCGTAGAGACACTGAACGTGTCGAATGTACACAAGCGCGGTGGGGTGGCAATGTGTAAAGGAGAGCGACGGCCGGGAAAGGCTCAGAACGAACCAAACAGAGCCGAGGACTCTCACAACGGAACAGACACCAAGACGAAGAGAAACCGGAAGTCAGGCACAGGAAGTCAGGCACCGGAACGGACCCAACGGAGCTAGACGCAAGAACGTGAAGCGTCGCTCCTTGGGTTAAGGACACCTAAGTAGTGCATGTTTAAAGGGCCAGCACACTAGGAGGGGGCTTGGGGCATGACACTGGGTGTCAGTGAAAACATTTGTCTAAAGGATTGAAGAACCTGTTTGCAATCCTCTTGTTGATGTTCAGAGAGGCTGTCAGAAAAGACCACACCATCTACTGACCCATCATCAGGGTTCTGAGTGAGCAGGTCTGGGAGAGGGTCACTCTCTTCCTCCTGCCCCTCATCTGTGGCCATGAGCAAGCCCATGTCCTCCCTGTTGACAAATGCCTTGAGCCTGTTCACATGAAGCCCCCTATGGGGGCTCCTGGGAGTTCCAAGGTCCACCAGGAAGGTGACCTCTCCCTTTTGCTCAATGATGGTATGGGGTCCAGACCATTTGTCTTGGAGAGCTGCTGGGGCCACTGGCTCCAACACCCACACCTTCTGTCCTGCACGATAAACAGTTAGGACAGCCTTTTGATCATGCCAAGTTTTTTGAAGTTCTTGGCTGGCCTCAAGGTTTTTGGATGCCTTCTCCATGTACTCTGCCATCCTGGAGCGGAGACCAAGTACATAGTCCACTATGTCAAGTTTAGGCTTTTTGAGAGGTAACTCCCATCCTTCCTTCACCAGACATAGGGGTCCTCTTACAGGATGCCCAAACAGAAGCTCAAAAGGGCTGTAGCCAACCCTCTTCTGTGGGACCTCTCTGTAAGCAAACAGGAGGCAGGGTAAAAGGATGTCCCATCTTCGCCTAAGCTTTTCAGGTAACCCTTTTATCATCCCTTTTAGGGTCTTGTTGAATCTCTCAACAAGCCCATTGCACTGTGGGTGATAGGGTGTGGGAAATTTGTAATTTACACCACACTCCTTCCACATTGCAGTCAAGTATCCTGACATGAAGTTTGCACCTCTGTCAGAGACAACCTCCTTAGGAAACCCCACTCTGGAGAAAACTACAAGTATGGCCCTGGCCACAACAGGAGCTGTAGTGGTCCTAAGGGGAATAGCTTCTGGATACCTGGTGGCATGATCCACTACCACCAGTATAAATCTGTGCCCAGATGCTGTTGGGGGTCCATTGGTCCAACAATGTCTATCCCCACTCTCTCAAAGGGTACCCCCACCACAGGTAGTGGTATAAGGGGGGCCTTTGTGGTGCCACCTGATTTGCCACTGGCTTGACAGGTGACACATGAGCGACAAAACTCTTTAGTGTCTTCAGACATATGAGGCCAGTGAAAGTGTGGGGCAAGCCTGTCCCAAGTCTTGTTCTGGCCTACGTGACCTGCAAGGGGAATCTCATGGGCTAAGGTGAGAAGGAAACCTCTTAGAGACAAGGGGATGACCAGCCTCCTGGTAGCACCAGGCTTGGGGTCTCTTGCCTCAGAGTATAGGAGTCCATCATCCCAATATACTTTGTGGGCACCTGTAGCATTCCCTGCAGCCTCAGCAGCAGCCTGCTGTCTGAGGGGTTCAAGGGAGGAACAGTCTAACTGTGCCTGTCTCAAGTCTGCCCTGAAAGGTCCCCCTGTCCCAAGAAACTCAACCTGTTCAGGTTCAAGCTCTTCTAGAACAGTTCCTTCTGGGGTCTTTGAGTCAGCCTCCTGAGAGGGCTGATCCTCAACCTGAGGCAGGGGGGAAGGCTCAGCCTTACCCCTACTGCACTTCCTCTTGGGTAGTGTCTGGTGCATTCTTCCAGGATCCAGCACTTGTTCAGCTGGGCATTTCTTGACCTGTGACCTGGTCACGTGAGGAGAGACCTAGCATTTCTACATGAGTCCTGTACTCCCCATCTGACCACAGTGAGGATTCCAAATCATTGCCCAAAAGACAATCCACTGGGAGGTCTAAACTAACTACAACCCTTTTGAGGCCAGTTACCCCTCCCCAGGAGAAATTAACAACTGCCATACTGTGATTGGTAGTGACATTGCTAGCATTGGTCACTAGGTAATCTGAACCTAGCATGATCTGGTCAGGGTCCACAAATGTTGGTGTCACCATAGTGACACTGGCACATGTGTCCCTGTAGGCCTGAGCCATTTTTCCATTGACAAAAGGTGTTTGTCTGTATTTGCCCAGGGTACTAGGACTTACAGTAGGGGTCATATCCATGTCCCCAGTACAAACAAGAACTGCCTGAGTCGGAATTCTGACTAAGTCAGAACCCACCTCAGTTCCCAGGGTTAACCCAACTATAGCCTTGGGAGGTACACTACCACTACTAACTGTACTAGGGGGTGCAGGTGTCTTAGGGACAGTAGTGGTAGGGGTTTGGCCTTTCTTGGTGCACTCACTAAACCAGTGAGTTTTACTTTTACAGTATTGGCACCATGGTTTCTTAGGACCATCATTCTTCTTCTTTTGGGAATTCTGGGACCCACCCTTCTTAGATTGTTGGGGCCCTGTTGAAGACTTCTGGTCATTTTGCTTATTCTCATTATTACCCTTCTGGTCTGCTTTCTTCTGGCCACCACCCTGGTTCTGCTGCTTGACCCTGGTTCTGACCCATCTGTCTGCCTTCTTTCCCAATTCTTGGGGAGAGGTCAGATCTGAGTCAATCAGGTGCTGATGCAACAACTGGTTCTGACAATTATTTAAGATTTGCTCTCTCATAATTAGATTATACAATCCTGTGTAATCAGTAACTTTACTTCCCAGTAACCAGCCTTCCAAAGCCTTAGTGGCACAATCAACAAAGTCAGTCCAATCTTGAGCCTGAGTTTTCTGGGTGTCTCTGAACATTAACCTGTACTGTTCAGTTGTTAAGCCAAACCCATCAATCAGTGCAGTTTTCAAGACTTGGTAATCATTAGCATCCTCATCTCTAACAGTGAGGAGCTTATCTCTACCTTTGCCTTCAAAGTAGAGCCACAATATAGCTGCCCACTGACTCTGGGGTACCTGCTGTACTTTGCAGGCTCTCTCCAGAGCAGTTATCCACTTTTGGATATCATCTCCTGTCTTATAGGAGGGCAATATTTTACTAAAACGACTGTGAATCTGGACACTAGGAGAGTCAAGCTACCCTTGAGCACCAAAATGCTCTTGTTACCTCACCCATGGGCTGCGGGTGCATAGGTGCGAAATCGTGTTGGGTTTCTGCGTTGAAGTCTATGGAGCCTGGAAGAAAAGATGCTGCAGGCGACCAGGAGGAAGATGTCCGGTGCGATCCAAGTCAAGTCATAGTCAAGTCATAAAATTTGTATAGCGCACTACATACCCAGAGGGTTTCAAGGCGCTTAGGAAGGGGAGGAGGATTATTTGTCAAATATCCACGTTTTAAGCTGCTTTCTGAACGCTAGGTGGTTCTGGGTGAGGCGAAGGTAAGCGGGGAGTGAGTTCCATGTTTTAGCAGCCAGGTATGAAAAGGATCTGCCTCCCATGGTGGTCTTGTTGATGTGAGGTACAGTGGCGAAGGCTAGGCTGGAAGAACGTAGTTGGCGGGAGGGGGTGTAGAAGGACAGTCGAGAGTTGAGGCAATCTGGTCCGATGTCGTAGAGTGATTTGTGTGCGTGGGTAAGCAGTCGGAAAGTGATCCTCTTATTGACGGGGAGCCAGTGAAGGTCTTTAAGGTGACCGGAGATGTGTTCGTTGCGTGGGATGTCTAATATGAGCCTGGCTGAGGCGTTTTGGATTCGTTGGAGTTTCTTCTGGAGTTTAGCGGTGGTACCTGCGTAGAGGGTGTTTCCGTAGTCCAGTCGGCTCGTGACTAGTGCGTGGGTGACTGTTTTCCTTGTTTCGGAGGGGATCCAGCGAAATGTTTTTCTGAGCATGCGAAGAATGTTGAAGCAGGAAGAGGATACGGCGCTGACTTGTCTGTTCATTGAGAGTGAGGAATCCAGGATGACGCCAAGGTTCCGTGCGTGGTCTGTCGGGATGGGTGCTTTTCCGAGGGCTTCCGGCCACCAGGAGTCGTCCCAAGCAGAGGGGGATGTGCCTAAGATGAGGACTTCTGTTTTATCTGAGTTCAGTTTCAGACGGCTTTGTTTCATCCATTCGGCGACTTCTTTCATTCCTTCGTGTAGGTTAGTTTTGGCGGTGCTGGGGTTCTTGGTGAGAGAAAGGATCAGTTGAGTGTCGTCCGCGTAAGAGATGATGTTGAGGTTGTGTTGGCGGGCGATGGCCGCGAGGGGGCTCATGTATACGTTGAAGAGGGTGGGGCTGAGTGATGATCCTTGAGGCACGCCGCAGATGACTTCAGAGGCCTCGGACTTGAATGGTGGTAGGCGGACTCTCTGGGTTCTTCCGGTGAGGAACGAGGTGATCCATTCAAGTGCTTTTCCTTGGATTCCGATGTTATTGAGGCGTTGTAGAAGGGTGCTGTGGCAGACTGTGTCGAATGCTGCAGAGAGGTCGAGGAGGATGAGGGCGACTGTGTCTCCATTGTCCAGTAGAGTTCGAATGTCGTCTGTTGCTGCGATGAGGGCGGTCTCAGTGCTGTGTTTTGCTCGGAAGCCAGATTGTGAGGGGTCGAGTGCTTTGTTGGCTTCGAGGAAGGCGGCGAGCTGGTTGTTGACGGCTTTCTCGATGACTTTGGCCGGGAATGGAAGAAGCGAGATGGGGCGGTAATTTTTGAGTTCGGTGGGGTCCGCTGTTGGTTTTTTCAGAAGGGCGGTGAGTTCAGCGTGTTTCCAGTCTACTGGGAAGGTCGCGGATATCAGGGAGCAGTTGATGACGTCTCGGAGGTGCGGTGCTATGACGGAGTCTGCTTTGTTGAAGATGTGGTGAGGGCATGGGTCTGTGGGGGATCCAGAGTGGATGGAATTCATCAGGCGGATGGTTTCCTCAGTGGAGATTGGGTTCCAGGCGTTAAGGGTGTTTACGGGGGGAGGATGGTCAACAGATGGTGGGGTGGGTTGGTTTCCGGGTTGGTTGTCAAAGCTGTTGTGGATGTCAGCAATCTTGTTGTGGAAAAAAGAGGCTAGGGAATCGCAGAGGGTTTGAGAGGGGGTGATGTCGTTGGAGTTGGCCGAGGGGTTGGAAAATTCCTTGACGATGTTGAAAAGTTCCTTGCTGTTGTGGGCGTTGTTGTCAAGTCGATCCTTGAATGCTGTTTTCTTGGCTTTTCGGATCAGTTGGTGGTGAGTGCGGGTGGCGCTTTTGAAGGCGTCCTTGGTGCTGGTGGATGGGTCTTTTTTCCAGGCTTTTTCGAGGGAGCGGCAGAGTTTCTTGGATTTCTTAAGATCCTCGTTGAACCAAGAGGCCTTCTTGCTGCCAGGTTTGCTTTGACGTTTTTTCAGTGGTGCTAGGATGTCGGCGGTGTTGGATAGCCATAGGGTGAGGCTGGGTGGATCAGAGATGCTGAAGACCTGAAAGCAGAGGGGACAATGTTCAAAGTCACTAGCCAGTGACTTGAGTGGAACCAGGAAGAAACCAGATGTTGTCGTCGCGATCAGGTGAAGAGTGGACGCTTGTCTCTGCAGCCACGCGGACCAGGAGGTGTCTTCGACAACCAGGATGGAGGCACGAGCTGTCCCACGCAGGCTCTCGCTGTCGGCAGTGTCGGATCCGGATTTGGAGTCAACAGGCCTTGGCAAAGGCAACCCACGCGGTGAGTGGAAACGGCGTCTGGAGTGGACCAGGAGGGTCCGGGGTGCTCCTCTTTTGGAAGGGAGCAAGGGCCAGTCTGGAGCAACCAGACCAGCAGTGTAGTTTTCAAAGGTCGTCGTCTAGGAGGCCACTAGCCAGCCGGCAAGTGACCAGAGCAAACAAGCAGAAGGGCCCCACGCAGATCTCGTGGAAGCTGGAGGGCTGATCTTCGGTGCAGGAGCTACTCGTGGCTGGGGCACTTGGTCGAGTTTACCTCGGGAGTCGTGCTGGAAGCGAAGTGCAGTTTCTTTCAAGATGGCCGGTCCCACGTGTCTCGTCGCACCCACAGATCTCAGCTGTGCTGCAGATGTGAGTTGAGGTCGGAGAGGTCTGGGAATCCGGGTCTCGTCGGGCTCTGAAGTCTGGATCCTCATGGGAAGACGACAAAGTGAAGCCGCTGGACGCTTGATGGTGCCTGCAGTTGCAGGGTGGACACTCCTTGTCCACAAGGGACATTTCTTCAGTCTTCTGTGGAGCAGAACGTCGAAGTCCAGAGTTTCTTCTTGTAGAGTAGTTCAGGATTAATCTAATCTGGAATGGGACCAGCTCCTACCTTTATCCTGCTAAAGAGGGCTGTACTGGTATCTAGGTCCCTACCCTGGGTGGGACTAGGAAGGGGGGTGGTTACACCCCCTATCCTTTGTCCGGTTTCGCGCCAGAGCTGGGGAGGGATGCCCCAGCAACTGGTTTGAACCGGTGTATGCACAGGACACCTTGTGTGCCCCAGGCATGTCTCATTCCTTTCAGGCCTATCCTACCCAATACTCAAAATCCTGTCTGGGGTGGTGCTAGCACCTCCCAAGGCAGGAAACCCTTTGTCCAAGCCTCCCTCGCTGGAAGGACTCCCAGCAGCAGGAGGTCAGACTTGTGTCTGTGGTGGCAGCATCCATTTTGTGATGCCAAGGCTCGAGTTCACTTTAACCGGGGTTCACAGTTACATACATGTCGTGTCCCTCTAGAAGGGTGGAATGCTACCCCCGTCGCCAGAATTGGCGAGGGGGTAGTATTCTAATTCGTATGACACCTTACTCGACATGTTTTGATAATGCTATACCAAAGTTAGCATTTAACCGCGAGGATTATAATGCACTTAAGAGTATATGGTATAGCGTTATCATGGAACAGCTATAAGGACTTGGTTCCGCAAGCTGCAGACAGGCACAGCTCATGCCAGAGCACCATCTCACATAATTCCAAGCACTCTGCCTTCAGGATTGATAAGGCCTGCCATAGGAGTGACTGATAGGAATATATGTGTCCATTGTAGGGTTAGATATAGGTATACTATATCTATAGCAAAGGGTGATTACACCACCTTGCCCCAGCTGTCTTACCAGCAAGTTGTGTCTGTTTAGATGGCCATCCAGGGGTGGCATAATACATGCTTCAGCCCCTGGTAGGCCCTGGGTACACCTATGCCCTGGGTACCTAAGGTACACTGTACAGGGACTGATAAGGTGGCCCAGCACCAATTTGTAAATGCACCTAAAGTACATGGATGTCAATTTAGAGAGAGAACAGCTAGGCTGTGGGTCTGATTAGCAGGCCCACAGCCAGGGAAAGTCGTAAACCAGTGAAGCAAAAAGCAAAAGTCTTGGGTGACCATAGGATTGCAGACCCCACTCTCCTACAAGAGTGTCCATGGGTTAGTCTCCCTCGGAGTGTCCATGGGTTAGACTCCCTCGGAGTGTCCATGGCTTAGACTCCCGCGGAGTGTCCACGGGTTAGACTCCAGCGGAGTGTCCACGGGTTAGACTCCCGCGGAGTGTTCACGGGTTAGAATCCCGCGAAGTGTCCACGGGATAGAGTCCCGCGGAGTGTCCACGGGATAGAATCCCGCGGAGTATCCACGGGATAGACTCCCGCGGAGTGTCCACGGGATAGACTCCCGCGGAGTGTCCAGGGGTTAGACTCCCGCGGAGTGTCCAGGGGTTAGACTCCCGCGGAGTGTCCAGGGGTTAGACTCCCGCGGAGTGTCCAGGGGTTAGACTCCCGCGGAGTGTCCAGGGGTTAGACTCCCGCGGAGTGTCAAGGGGTTAGACACCCGCGGAGTGTCCACGGCTTAGACTCCCGCGGAGTGTCCACGGGTTAGACACCCGCGGAGTGTCCACGGGTTGGACTCCCGCGGAGTGTCCAGGGGTTAGACTCCCGCGGAGTGTCCAGGGGTTAGACTCCCGCGGAGTGTCCAGGGGTTAGACTCCCGCGGAGTGTCCAGGGGTTAGACTCCCGCGGAGTGTCCAGGGGTTAGACTCCCGCGGAGTGTCCTGGGGTTAGACTCCCGCGGAGTGTCCTGGGGTTAGACTCCCGCGGAGTGTCCTGGGGTTAGACTCCCGCGGAGTGTCCTGGGGTTAGACTCCCGCGGAGTGTCCAGGGGTTAGACTCCCGCGGAGTGTCCAGGGGTTAGACTCCCGCGGAGTGTCCAGGGGTTAGACTCCCGCGGAGTGTCCACGGGTTAGACACCCGCGGAGTGTCCACGGGTTAGACACCCGCGGAGTGTCCACGGGTTAGACACCCGCGGAGTGTCCACGGGTTAGACACCCGCGGAGTGTCCACGGGTTAGAACCCCCTTTTAGTGTCCACAGGTTAGAACCCCCTTTGAGTGTCCACAGGTTAGAACCCCCTGGATTGTCCACAGGTTAGAGTCCCATAGAGTGTCCACCTGTGCATACCTCTGGGCCACAGGTTAGAATCCCACGGAGTGTCCACAGGTTAGAATCCCACGGAGTGTCCACGGGTTAGACACCCACGGAGTGTCCACGGGTGTGAATCCCACGGAGTGTCCACAGGTTGGACTCCCACGGAGTGTCCACAGGTTGGACTCCCACGGAGTGTCCACAGGTTGGACTCCCACGGAGTGTCCACAGGTTGGACTCCCACGGAGTGTCCACAGGTTGGACTCCCACGGAGTGTCCACAGGTTGGACTCCCACGGAGTGTCCACGGGTTAGAACCCCCTTTTAGTGTCCACGGGTTAGAACCCCCTTTTAGTGTCCACGGGTTAGAACCCCCTTTTAGTGTCCACAGGTTAGAACCCCCTTTGAGTGTCCACAGGTTAGAACCCCCTGGATTGTCCACAGGTTAGAGTCCCATAGAGTGTCCACCTGTGCATACCTCTGGGCCACAGGTTAGAATCCCACGGAGTGTCCACAGGTTAGAATCCCACGGAGTGTCCACGGGTTAGACACCCACGGAGTGTCCACGGGTGTGAATCCCACGGAGTGTCCACAGGTTGGACTCCCACGGAGTGTCCACAGGTTGGACTCCCACGGAGTGTCCACAGGTTGGACTCCCACGGAGTGTCCACAGGTTGGACTCCCACGGAGTGTCCACAGGTTGGACTCCCACGGAGTGTCCACAGGTTGGACTCCCACGGAGTGTCCACAGGTTAGAATCCCACGGATTTTCCTCAGGTTAGAAGCCCGCGGATTTTCCTCATGTTAGAATCCCGCGGATTTTCCTCATGTTAGAATCCCGCGGATTTTCCTCAGGTTAGAATCCCGCGGAGTGTCCACAGGTTAGAATCCCGCGGATTGTCCACAGGTTAGAATCTCGCGGAGTGTCCACAGGTTAGACGCCCGCGGAGTGTCCACAGGTTAGACGCCCGCGGAGTGTCCACAGGTTAGACGCCCGCGGAGTGTCCACAGGTTAGAATCCCGCGGAGTGCCCACCGGTTAGAATCCCGCGGAGTGCCCACCGGTTAGAATCCCGCGGAGTGCCCACCGGTTAGAATCCCGCGGAGTGCCCACCGGTTAGAATCCCGCGGAGTGCCCACCGGTTAGAATCCCGCGGAGGGCCCACCGGTTAGAATCCCGCGGAGGGCCCACCGGTTAGAATCCCGCGGAGGGCCCACCGGTTAGAATCCCGCGAAGTGTCCACCGGTTAGAATCCCGCGGAGTGTCCACCTGCGCGCACCTGTTGGTCACACATTAGAATCCCATGGGGTTTCTGTGCTTCCTTTCACCGTCCCAGCATCGATGAACTATCAATCGTGCTGATGATCTTAAGATTGACTTTGCTTTGAAAGGGCATGATTGTGGTAGCATGCCCTATCTAAAAATACAAGTTCTTTTATTCAGCCGTATTTCCTACATTCTCGTTTTAGGTCTAGCATGAGAGTGCTTCTGTCGCTGTACCTTATGTCACCTGAAGAAGCTCTACTGAGAGAGAGGTGTTTGCGTTGCTGAAACTTTAATAACCTTGAGTACACATTTTATCTGTGCAGAGGTTGTATGCTTCTGCTAAAAAAGACTGCTTGTCTTGCACTTTCTCCCTTGTGGAAAAGCTTATACTCAGTGCAGCGGGACTGAGTCAGTTGGTTACGGTGAGAAAGCCCTGACCATGGCTGTAGGCCTCATCTGTCAGTGGTGTAAAGTTTTGACAAAGGCAGTAGGTTTCTAATTTATTGTGACAAGCATATGTTGGAGCCAGTACGCCTGTCAGGGTGGATGGTCCCTCTTTGTTAAAGCTTGTTCACTAGTATTTTGTTGCAGGGAAGGTCAGAGATTACCAGAGCAGGCCGAGCTGGTTATGGCGCCAAGCCGTGGACCTAGGCAATAGGCCTGGTCTGTTTATTATGAAAAATTACCAGAAAGGCAGGAGATCTGACTTATTTACTGCGAGTATCATGTTAAAGCCATTGGGACTTTAAGGGCTCATTGACATCACACTGTGCTAATGCCTGTAAGCAAAAGAATGATGAATTTAACCCAGATCTCTTGACTGGGGGTGAATGTTTTCATTTGTATCCATTCCGTCCATCTATTGTTTGTCTCTTGATGCCTGTAGATAGGAATATGTTACATGAATTTTCACTTATTACTGTAGTTAGTGATCGATGATTTTGGTGGTGATCTCTTCCTCTCACAGACCCCAGAGATCGAAGACTTGCACTTTGGTAATCCTTGCTAGATACTCCTACGAGGGGCGTAGCAGATGCATCTGTCTCTCACGCCCTTGCAGCAAAAGAGATGTTAAAACTGTACTTTCTTCTCCTGTCTGTTAAATTGTCCTTCCCATTCTTTTTCTCCCCATGACGGATTACTGGATGAGACAATGGGTGAGCCCCTGGGTTCTGCTGCCCTCTGAGTAAGGGCACTGTGCGTGCTCACGTGCGCACCCTCCTAATAAGAGGGGACTTCAGTGTCGGGGCGGGGGGCCAGTCCTTAATTTTGCATTTTTCTTTTTACAGGTCCACTTTAATTTCTTTCATTTATCTTTTTCTTTTTGAGCGCCCTGTAGCTCCTCGATAGACCTACTGGGCCGTCTGGAGTATTCTGCGTCCCGTCTGGTCTCTAATTCTAAACTGGGTGACTCTCTAAATTGTTTTGCCCTTAGGTGTCGTTGATTTACTATTCAGGATGCCACCATGCTTCGAAGAAATATATTCACACACCATACACTATAGCATTCGAAGATGGCTGCCCAGTGCGATGTTTACAGAGCGGCCACCTTAGACTGGTATTGCGAAGAAGGCATCATTGTTTTTAATCAGGTGGCAGCAAGAGTTCTTTGTTCTACTTTTATTATTTTAATTTATCTTCCATGATTGTGGCAATTTGTGCGTCTGTTTTATTGCCGATGGATAAGTGGGTGAATGGAAGAAAATCAGAAGGTGGTTGAATGGACATAGGAGTGCAAGGATGAGTGACATTAAAGAGGGCGTCAACTCATCAGTGACTGAACAGGCCCTTTTAGTTATCAGCATGCTCTATTGCTATTGCCAGTGCTTGTTATACTTTCTGAGTAGGCGATGAGGTCTGAAAGACGCTTGTAATTTCCTTTAATCGACCACACGGGGGCACTGTTAATCCACAAACAAAACACCCTATCTCTTGGCCGAGCCAGGCTACGCTCCCACCGATAGTCCGTAGTGGAAGAGTGAACCCCGGGGCTCAATGTATTGTGGGCTTTATACAGCGCTTCATATCACTGAAGGGTCGCCAGGCGCTAGAGCTCCAAGGGGCGGCCAAGTTGTCTTTTGATCATATCTTTTTTTGCAGCGCATTCCTACATGTGGAAAACCGAAGATCCCTTGAATAATCCTCTGAGAAAACTCTACATTTGGGTTCATTCCTAATCGTATAGGACCCCGGCGCTTGGCGCGCGCTGTGGGCACGATGTATAGGGGATGATAGTACATGAGTCTGTCGGCAGACAGTCAGTCATCCGTCAGTACCTCCGGAGGCTGCTTCCTGTCCATGGCGGGCATCCCACCAGCCAAGAGCCGCTGCCATCTGTGCCCTGAAGGTCAAAGACGGGCGTGGTGGTGCCACCCGGCCACGGAGGCCCGTCCGCCGCCATGGTCGGCGGGGCTGGCACCGAGAAGGACCGCCTCGGAAAGGTTGGTTAGAACTGGCACCGACTTTCGTCAAAAAGTGAGGTCTGTGTTGGTCACCTGCTGGTAAAACCCTTTACCGACCATGTGGAGAACCTGGGGCCAGATGTAGGAGCCCAAATACCGGTCGGTAACCGTTACCGACCGGTATTTAGGAATTGGCATGTAGGGGCCATTATTTTACAGAATCGGGAAATTGACCGATTCGGTAATTTTACCGATTCTGTAAAATACCGAATCGGTAATTTTACCGATTCGGTAAATCCAAATGTAGGTGACACTCCTAAGAGTGTCACAGGCCCTTAAGAGTCGGTATTTTACCACACAATCCTATTGTGTGGTAAAATACCGAATCCAGGTGTGCATGCACATCTGTGCATGCACACTGTGCAATGTGACACACAGACATGCCCTAAGGGCATGTATGTGTGCCACATGTCACGCATGCCTTTACTTCGGGTGCTAGAGGGTGTCAAAGTGACACCCCCTGCACCCTTGCAACATTCGGTATTTACCGATTCGGTAAATACCGAATCGTATTTCCCATTAATTCCTATGGGCTTCACAGCCCATAGGAATCAATAGGAAATACCGATTCGGTATTTACCGAATCGGTAAATACCGAATGTTACCGAATCGGTATTTCTAATTTTAAAATTAGCTACATCTCCCTCCTTCATATTTACCGATTCATAAATACCGAATCGGTAAAATTCGGTATTTATGAGTCGGTAAATGTCCCTCACCTACATCTGGCCCCTGATCTCTGCACCGGTGGGGGGCAGGGGGGGGGGTGAATGTATGACATTGTTCTGCATTCTGTCACACAATTGTTCTTTTTGCATTTGTCACTCCGAGTGGGACGGGTATGCCCAGATGTGAGTCCCTTGCTCTCCATGCCACTGGAATCAAGCTGTCTTTGCATGATGAGGGCTGAAAGCCCGAAACCGGTCCTAGGATGCTTGTTTCCAGTCCAGGGAGGACCTGGCCTGCAATTCGGGCTGGACTGTGCCCATGAGGCACAGGGTCAAGACTGATTTGCATATGGCTGGGTCCAAACTGGAATGGTATGGTGAGCAAAAAAACGATGGATTTAGGCCCGGATCTCTGTACTGGAATGAATGTATGACATTGTTCTGCATTCTGCCCATCAATTGTTCTTTTTGCATTTGTCACCCCGAGTGGGACGGGTATGCCCAGACGTAGGTCCCATGCTCTCCATGCCACTGGAATCAATCTATCTTGGCATGATGAGGGCTGAAAGCCCGAAACCGGTCCTAGGATGCTTGTTTCCAGTCCAGGGAGGACCTGGCCTGCAGTTCGGGCTGGACTGTTCCCATGAGGCACAGGGTCAAGACTGATTTGCATATGGCTGGGTCCAAACTGGAATGGCATGGTGAGCAAAAAAACAATGGATTTAGGCCCAGATCTCTTTACTGGGGTGAATGTATGACTTTGTTCTGCATTCTGTCCACCAGTTGTTCTTTTTGAACAAGATGTGGCAGCACTGAAAGAATACCCCCCACTCGTGGGCACATTTAATGTGGCACATTGGTAGTCAAAATGCCACCCTCCAACATGAAGTAGTACATATAACAGAGGTGACCTCAAATCATTAAATGCACGCTCATTTTTAAAATGACTTGGCCTTTTACGGAAGTAAAGCTCAGACTTGTATTAGATTTAGAGTATTTGTGTAGGAAAGCACAATCTGTTGGCAACTCTGAAGATAACTATTAAAACTGTTTCAAGTGGTATTTATGAAAGCACGCCCCTGGGGCTGTAAAAACATGAGACCAATGTCCGACCAACTGTTTCAGGCCAGGCCGGTGAGTAAGGTATCCCCTGGCTGTTGGGGGGTGGGGAGGATGGGGTGAGGGGGGCAGGAGCGGGGGAGTGCTTTCTCTGACCCCATTGCATTGACACAGCGTCAGGGTTATTCAGGGGCAGTTTCTGAGCACCTGAGAGCAGATCCTGGAAGTGACATTATTTCTGGCTTCTGACGTGAGGCCACTGGACCTGTCGCTGATTTGATGACCTCACTGCATGCGACCGTTTCAGCGTGCCTGGACTGGAAGCGCGCTCGGTCAGTGAAATAACTGATTGGAATTGATTCCAGGCCCTGTAATGTGCCTGGCCCGTCTTTCCAACCTGCAAGGCCTGGCTGCCATCCCAAACCGCCTCTCGACGCATGGCACACCCCACTGGTGTTAAAACTTTACCAATACAACCCCCACCCATTGTTTAACGCTGAACAGGGCTCTGCCACTCCCGCATCCACCTCCCATGTATTGTTCCATCCTCCCCAGGGCATTTCAGTCTCTGATCACACTCACCAGTCCTAGGCTTCCCCCCCCAACCCACCCCCACTCTCTGCCCCTCCTGGCTCCCACCACACTGAGGTCATGCCCAGAACAACCTACCTATATCTCAATCTTTAGCACTTCCCTACAGGGCTCGTTCCCCTCATCTTCAACCATGCTTACAACTGTTAGCCCACACATCCAGAGCTAGATCGTGCATCTTCAACCATGCTTCCTACCGTTAGCCCACACCGCCAGAGCTAGATCATGCATCTTCAACCATGCTTCCAGCCGTTAGCTCACACCGCCAGATCATGCATCTTCAACCATGCTTCCAGCCGTTAGCCCACACCACCAGAGCTAGATCATGCATCTTCAACCATGCTTCCAACCGTTAGCCCACACCACCAGAGCTAGATCATGCATCTTCAACCATGCTTCCAACCGTTAGCCCAAACCACCAGAGCTAGATCATGCATCTTCAACCATGCTTCCAGCCGTTAGCCCACTCCACCAGAGCAAGATCATGCATCTTCAACCATGCTTCCATCCGTTAGCCCAAACCACCAGAGCTAGATCATGCATCTTCAACCATGCTTCCAACCGTTAGCCCAAACCACCAGAGCTAGATCATGCATCTTCAACCGTGCTTCCAGCCGTTAGCCCACTCCACCAGAGCTAGATCATGCATCTTCAACCATGCTTCCAGCCGTTAGCTCACACCGCCAGATCATGCATCTTCAACCATGCTTCCATCCGTTAGCCCAAACCACCAGAGCTAGATCATGCATCTTCAACCGTGCTTCCAGCCGTTAGTCCACACCACCAGAGCTAGATCATGCATCTTCAACCGTGCTTCCAGCCGTTAGCTCACACCGCCAGATCATGCATCTTCAACCATGCTTCCATCCGTTAGCCCAAACCACCAGAGCTAGATCATGCATCTTCAACCGTGCTTCCAGCCGTTAGTCCACACCACCAGAGCTAGATCATGCATCTTCAACCATGCTTCCAGCCGTTAGCCCACACCACCAGATCATGCATCTTCAACCATGCTTCCAGCCGTTAGCTCACACCGCCAGATCATGCATCTTCAACCATGCTTACAGCCGTTAGCCCACACAACCAGAGCTAGATCATGCATCTTCAACCATGCTTCCAGCCGTTAGCCCACACCACCAGAGCTAGATCATGCATCTTCAACCATGCTTCCAGCCGTTAGCCCACACCACCAGATCATGCATCTTCAACCATGCTTCCAGCCGTTAGCTCACACCGCCAGATCATGCATCTTCAACCATGCTTACAGCCGTTAGCCCACACAACCAGAGCTAGATCATGCATCTTCAACCATGCTTCCAGCCGTTAGCCCACACCACCAGAGCTAGATCATGCATCTTCAACCGTGCTTCCAGCCGTTAGTCCACACCACCAGAGCTAGATCATGCATCTTCAACCATGCTTCCAGCCGTTAGCCCACACCACCAGATCATGCATCTTCAACCATGCTTCCAGCCGTTAGCTCACACCGCCAGATCATGCATCTTCAACCATGCTTACAGCCGTTAGCCCACACAACCAGAGCTAGATCATGCATCTTCAACCATGCTTCCAGCCGTTAGCCCACACCGCCAGAGCTAGATCATGCATCTTCAACCATGCTTCCAGCCGTTAGCCCACACCACCAGAGCTAGATCATGCATCTTCAACCGTGCTTCCAGCCGTTAGCACACACCGCCAGAGCTAGATCATGCATCTTCAACCATGCTTACAACAGTTTGCCCACTCCACCAGAGCTAGATCGTGCATCTTCAACCGTGCTTACAGCCGTTAGCTCACACCACCAGAGCTAGATCATGCATCTTCAACCATGCTTCCAGCCGTTAGCCCACACCACCAGAGCTAGATCATGCACCTTCAACCATGCTTCCAGCCGTTAGCCCACACCACCAGAGCTAGATCATGCATTTTCAACAATGCTTCCAGCCGTTAGCCCACACCACCAGAGCTAGATCATGCATCTTCAACCGTGCTTCCCGCCGTTAGCCCACACCACCAGAGCTAGATCATGCATCTTCAACCGTGTTTCCAGCCGTTAGCCCACACCACCAGAGCTAGATCATGCATCTTCAACCATGCTTCCAGCCGTTAGCACACACCACCAGAGCTAGATCATGCATCTTCAACCATGCTTCCAGCCGTTAGCACACACCATCAGAGCTAGATCATGCATCTTCAACCATGCTTCCAGCCGTTAGCACACACCACCAGAGCTAGATCATGCATCTTCAACCATGCGTCCAGCCGTTAGCTCACACCGCCAGATCATGCATCTTCAACCATGCTTCCAGCCGTTAGCCCACACCACCAGAGCTAGATCATGCATCTTCAACCATGCTTCCAGCCGTTATCCCACACCGCCAGAGCTAGATCATACATCTTCAACCGTGTTTCCAGCCGTTAGCCCACACCACCAGAGCTAGATCATGCATCTTCAACCATGCTTCCAGCTGTTAGCAAGCTCCACCAGAGGTAGATCATGCACCTTCAACCATGCTTCCAGCCATTAGCCCACACCACCAGAGCTAGATCATGCATCTTCAACCATGCTTACAGCCGTTAGCCCACACCACCAGAGCTAGATCATGCATCTTCAACCGTGTTTCCAGCCTTTAGCCCACATCACCAGAGCTAGATCATGCATCTTCAACCGTGTTTCCAGCCGTTAGCCCACACCACCAGAGCTAGATCATGCATCTTCAACCATGCTTCCAGCCGTTAGCCCGCACCACCAGAGCTAGATCATGCATCTTCAACCATGCTTCCAGCCGTTAGCCCACACCACCAGAGCTAGATCATGCATCTTCAACCATGCTTCCAGCCGTTAGCTCACACCGCCAGATCATGCATCTTCAACCATGCTTCCAGCCGTTAGCCCACACCACCAGAGCTAGATGATGCATCTTCAACCGTGCTTACAGCCGTTAGCCCACACCACCATAGCTAGATCATGCATCTTCAACCATGCTTCCAGCCGATATCCCACACCGCCAGAGCTAGATCATGCATCTTCAACCATGCTTCCAGCCGTTAGTCCACACCCTCAGAGCTAGATCATGCATCTTCAACCATGCTTCCAGCCGTTAGTCCACACCACCAGAGCTAGATCGTGCATCTTCAACCATGCTTACAGCCGTTAGCCCACATTGCCATAGCTAGATCATGCATCTTCAACCGTGCTTACAACCGATAGCCCACACCACCAGAGCTAGATCATTCATCTTCAACCGTGCTTCCAGCCGTTAGCCCACACCACCAGAGCTAGATCATGTATCTTCAACCGTGCTTTCAGCCGTTAGCCCACACCACCAGAGCTAGATCATGCATCTTCAACCATGCTTCCAACCGTTAGCCCACACCACCAGAGCTAGATCATGCATCTTCAACCATGCTTACAGCCGTTAGCTCACACCGCCAGAGCCAGATCATACATCTTCAACCATGCTTACAACCGTTAGCCCACACCACCAGAGCTAGATCATGCATCTTCAACCGTGCTTCCAGCCGTTAGCCCAAACCACCAGAGCTAGATCATGCATCTTCAACCATGCTTCCAGCCGTTAGCCCACACCACCAGAGCCAGATCATGCATCTTCAACCATGCTTCCAGCCGTTAGCCCACACCACCAGAGCTAGATCATGCATCTTCAACCATGCTTCCAGCCGTTAGCTCACACCGCCAGATCATGCATCTTCAACCATGCTTCCAGCCGTTAGCCCACACCACCAGAGCTAGATCATGCATCTTCAACCATGCTTCCAGCCGTTAGCCCACACCTCCAGAGCTAGATCATGCATCTTCAAACCGTGCTTCCAGCCGTTAGTCCACACCCCCAGAGCTAGATCATGCATCTTCAACCATGCTTCCAGCCGTTAGTCCACACCGCCAGAGCTAGATCATGCCTCTTCAACCATGCTTACAACCGTTAGCCCACACCACCAGATCTAGATCATGCATCTTCAACCATGCTTCCAGCCGTTAGCCCACACCACCAGAGCTAGATCATGCATCTTCAACCGTGCTTCCAGCCGTTAGCTCACACCGCCAGATCATGCATCTTCAACCATGCTTCCAGCCGTTAGCCCACACCACCAGAGCTAGATCATGCATCTTCAACCATGCTTCCAGCCGTTAGTCCACACCGCCAGAGCTAGATCATGCCTCTTCAACCATGCTTACAACCGTTAGCCCACACCACCAGAGCTAGATCATGCATCTTCAACCATGCTTCCAGCCGTTAGCCCACACCACCAGAGCTAGATGATGCATCTTCAACCGTGCTTACAGCCGTTAGCCCACACCACCAGAGCTAGATCATGCATCTTCAACCATGCTTCCAGCCGATATCCCACACCGCCAGAGCTAGATCATGCATCTTCAACCATGCTTCCAGCCGTTAGTCCACACCCTCAGATCTAGATCATGCATGGTCAACCATGCTTCCAGCCGTTAGCCCACACCACCAGAGCTAGATCATGTATCTTCAACCGTGCTTCCAGCCGTTAGCTCACACCACCAGAGCTAGATCATGCATCTTCATCCGTGCTTCCAGCCGTTAGCCCACACCAGCAGAGCTAAATCATGCATCTACAACCATGCTTCCAGCCGTTAGTCCACACCGCCAGAGCTAGATCATGCATCTTCAACCATGCTTCCAGCCGTTAGCCCACACCGCCAGAGCTAGATCATGCATCTTCAACCGTGCTTCCAGCGTTAGCCCACACCACCAGAGCTAGATCATGCATCTTGCTTACAACCGATAGCCCACACCACCAGAGCTAGATCCTGCATCTTCAACCATGCTTCCAGCCGTTAATCCACACCGCCGGAGCTAGATCATGCATCTTCAACCGTGTTTCCAGCCTTTAGCCCACACCACCAGAGCTAGATCCTGAATCTTCAACCGTGCTTCCAACCGTTAGCCCACACCACCAGAGCTAGATCATGCATCTCCAACCATGCTTACAGCCGTTAGCCCACACCACCAGAGCTAGATCATGCATCTTCAACCATGCTTACAGCCGTTAGCCCACACCACCAGAGCTAGATCATGCATCTTCAACCATGCTTACAGCCGTTAGCCCACACCACCAGAGCTAGATCATGCATCTTCAACCACAGTTCCAACCGTTAGCCCAAACCACCAGAGGTAGATCATGCACCTTCAACCATGCTTCCAGCCGTTAGCCCACACCACCAGAGCTAGATCATGCATCTTCAACCATGCTTCCAGCCGCTAGCCCACACCACCAGAGCTAGATCATGCATCTTCAACCGTGCTTCCAGCCGTTAGCCCACACCACCAGAGCTAGATCGTGCATCTTCAACCGTGTTTCCAGCCGTTAGCCCACACCACCAGAGCTAGATCATGCATCTTCAACCATGCTTACAGCCGTTAGTCCACACCACCAGAGCTAGATCATGCCTCTTCAACCATGCTTACAACCGATAGCCCACACCACCAGAGCTAGATCATGCATCTTCAACCGTGCTTCCAGCCATTAGCCCACACCACCAGAGCCAGATCATGCATCTTCAACCATGCTTCCAGCCGTTAGCTCACACCGCCAGAGCTAGATCCTGCATCTTCAACCGTGCTTCCAGCCGTTATCCCACACCAACAGAGCTAGATCATGCATCTTCAACCATGCTTCCAGCCGTTAGCCCACACCACCAGAGCCAGATCATGCATCTTCAACCATGCTTCCAGCCGTTAGCCCACACCACCAGAGCTAGATCATGCATCTTCAACCGTGCTTCCAGCCGTTAGCCCACACCACCAGAGCTAGATCATGCATCTTCAACCATGCTTCCAGCCGTTAGCCCACTCCGCCAGAGTCAGATCCCGCATCTTCAACCATGGGTGCAACTGTTAGCCAACTCCATTAGAGCTAGTTCCAGCATTTTCAACCGTGCTTACATCTGTTAACCCACAACAATAGAGCTAGGTCCCACGTCTTCAACCACGGTTAAAACTGTTAGCCACTCCACCAGAGCTAGGTCCCGCGTCTTCAGCCACGCTCACAACTGTTAGCCACTCCACTAGCGCCGGATCCTGCATCTTCAACCATGCTTACATTAGTTCACCCACACCTCTAGAGCCAGTTCCAGCATATTCAACCATGCTTACTACCTTTAGCCCACATCACCAGAGCCAGTTCCTGCATCTTTCACCACGGTTACAACTGTTAGCCCGCAGCACCAGAGCTAGGTCCCTGTATCTTCAACCATGCTTACATCTGTTAGCCACTCCATTACAGCCTGATCCTGCATCTTCAACCACGCTTACAACTGTTAACCCGCAGCACCAGAGCTAGGTCCCGCACCTTCAACCATGCTTACATCCGTTAGCGCACTCCCCCAGAGCTAGATTCCGCATCTTCAACCATGCTTACAACTGTTAGTCTAGTCCACCAGAGCAAGGTTCTGCATCTTCAAGCACGTTTTCAACTGATAGCCAATTCTCTAGAGCAGGGTCCTGCATCTTCAACCACGCTTACAACTGTTAGACCACTCCATTAGGGCCAGTTCCTGCATCTTTAACCGCACTTACAACTATTAGCAACTCCACTAGAGTCAGTTCCCAGCATCTTCACAAAGTTCCCAGTGTTTAACCCACCCCACCAGGTCTCACCCTCTTCTCAGCCAGCTTTGTAATCCTTGGCATGTCCACATAGGCGGTACCTCCCCTCTGAATGCATTTCCCAAACCCTACACCCCTACAGGGCCTGCTCCACTCCAGTCAGCTTTGCAGTTCATTGATCACACTTTTTGACTCATGCCCCACCCATGCAGTATACCACCGCTTGTCTCACCCTGTAATAATAATAATAATATTTATTGTATAGTTAGTAAAAACCATTACAAAATGTAAATGCAGCAATATTAAAACACACGAAAATTTACAGTGCTGAGTGAATAAAAAATGTTATAAAAATGAGAGCGTCTTTCGGGTTAGTAAAGTAAATGTGTTCAGGGCTCAAGACTTCGCCAGTTTATTTTGCTTTTTCTCGAAATTGTGAATGAATTTGATTGCCCTGCAAATTAATTGCGGATCTACTGAGCACAGGATTAGCATGATCGCAGACCGGCAGGTGCGTGTTCCATATTCCTTAAACTTGGTCTTCAACCAACTCCGACGTTCCTGGTTCAGGGCTGGGGAAATACAGATCAGGTGGATAAAGTCTTGTCTTCCTGCGCCACATAAACAGCATCCATCACGTTCTTGGGGCTTCCATTTTGGTAACTCAGCATTTGTTGGTAAGCTGCCCAGCCTTAAATTGAGGTATTTCCGTTTGATGAATGTCGAGAAAGCAAGGTCTAGGTAGGTTGCTGGTACTAGTTTTTTTTATAAGATTGAATTGTCATCCAAGCATGGGACCGATGACTAAAAGTTATTTTATCATTTAGCAACGAATGCCTATTGACAGCCTTTTTTGACAACTGTTTAAAGGAAAGCACTGGAAGCTTGGATTCCCAAAGTGCAGCCAAGTTAGTTGATTCAAGTGATGATTTAAGGTACTTGGCATAGTACGAGTTGGGACTTTTATTGATTGTTTCCCACATGGCACGGTACAGCGCAATTTCTTGGTTCATCCACACATCGTACCAGAATTTTATGGTCTCGTACTTTTTCAGCAGGACTTGAGATTGCAAAGCGAATTCGAGTCTGACTTGTGCGGGTGATGCATTCGTTCGAAACACAAATACACGCTTGTAGATTTTCATTTGAAGTTTGTCCAAGAGTTGTGCACTCTTGCCATGATGTAATATGCTCCCATAAGCTATTGTTGGAAGTAGCTTGGCTTTCATTATTGTTAGCAGGGGAGAGACCAGGGGGCCTCTGAGTTCGGACGCCAAGCTACTGAAAGCGTGCTTCTGATAGATACATCTGCCGTGTGGATTCCTCACCTTGTGAATATCCCCCTTGCGTCAGCAACGTTCGGAATTTTTTCTTCGTAGCACGCCGGCGTGGACGACGTCATAGGAGCACGGCATCGCGCGCGACTCCGTCTGACGTCACCGACTCCTTATTAGACCCACGTCGGCGTGATGACGTCAGTTCCCTTTTTTCCGCGTCTTCGACGCTAACGGTTTTCGGGATCTTACTACGATACTTAGTATCTGGCTGTTATTTAATTGTTGCTGTTTCTCCCTTGCGACTTATTTCTTCATCGAAGATGTCGTCGAGGAAGACAGGATTTAAACAATGTGGATCTTGTGCCCGCATGATGTCTATCACCGACCCACATAAGGATTGTTTGTGGTGTCTGGGTTCAGACCACGACGTTAAGAACTGTCGTTCTTGTTTTAAGATTAACCCAAAGGCGCTTCGAGAGCGTGAAGCAAAACTACTTCTCGCGAAGGTTAAGGGAAGAGATGCTGGAAGATCTTCGAGGTCGACGTCGAGACGCTCGAAGTCGAAGCAAAGGTCTCGATCGAAGTCGAGATCGGCGTCGAGGTCCAGAGCGGGATCGAGAACCAGAGCGGAGTCGAGATCCAGAGCGAGGTCGAGGTCCAGAGAGAGATCTAGGTCTGGATCCAAGTCGGCTTCGGGTCACGCTTCGAGCTCCTTGAGGAAAAAGCACAAGAGGAGGAAGCACAGCTCAAAACATCATTCAGAGAAGGAATCTTCTGATTCGAGGAAGAAGTCTCGCAAACACCATAAGGACTTCGTTTCTCCTTCTCCTGCTCAGTCAATCGGAGGTTCCCCGACTCCAGAACCGGAACCGGATCCGGTATCTTTACATTCTTCGGAACATGAGGAGGAAGAAGAGGTAATTCCTCAGACTCCGGCTCCGATGGAGACTCCTGTGGACCCAGAAGGTCAGAGTGAACATGTGTCGGAACGACCTCCTTTAGAGCATCCGGTAGGTTCGTACCCTCCCTTTCCTGGTCCTGGTCAGGACCCCTCGCATTTTCTCAATGCGATCTTTGGAGTGTATTCCAGGGCAATGTACCCCACTGGAGCACCTGTTGGTCCCATGGGTCCATTGTCGTACAATTTGGGCATTCCTCAATCGTACGCCCCAGCTCCATTTATGCCTTTTATGCCGGCGCCTCTTACACCTTGGCTCGGTACGGCTCCGCCAATGTCTTCGACTCCGCATGCGGCTTCGCCGACTCCGGATCGACCTCGTAGTTTGGATCGAGGTTCCACACCTGTCCGTGAGTCTCGTCCTCCTGCTGCCCCGGCTCCTCGCTCGACGTCGAATCCGGCTCCGTCGGAGTCGTTACCGGATCCGTCGACTTCAGTTCGATTGGAGTGGTCGAGACGACGGGCTCAGCGTCTTCTGGAACAAAGGGGAGATGAAGATTCAGATGTAGAAGAGGGTGAACTTCTTGATCATGATGATGACTTTGAAGATCTACGTGATGCTAGTGGTCTGGAGCTCTCTCCTGAGTGGGGTTTACCTTCAGCTTCTGATGCTCCTTCTAGGGACGTGGCACCCTATCACGTCGTTATTAGGAAGGCTGCAGATCTTCTCAACTTGAAACTACCCACGGTTGAATACAAGCCCAACATCCTTACTGAAGTTTTGCACTCTCCCTCTTCTATTGTTGAACCTACACTGCCGTTCACTGATGCCTTACGGATCCAATAAAAGAGATTTGGAAGAGACCTTTGTCTGCTCCTGCAGTTTCAAGATCTATTGCAAGACGCTATAGGGTGGCTCCTGATGACCCTGCGTTCCTCTCTTTGCACCCATCTCCAGAAAGTCTTGTGGTGCAGGCGGCATGTTCTAACAGGGCTGCAGGCTCTTTCCCTCAAGTACCAGCGGACAAAGAATCAAAAAAGTTGGATTAGTCTGCAAAGAAGACTTTCTCTTCAGGGAGCATGGCTCTTAAATCCACTAATGCTACTTGCCTTTTAGGAAGGTATGTCCATGCATTGATGGATTCTGTGAAGCAATTATCATCCAAGCTTCCAGAGGAGGATAGAAAGAACTTTAATGAGGTGGTCTCAGACACTCAGGCCGCTGCACGCATGGTTATTCAGAGTGGCATGGACACAGTTGATTCTGTTGCCAGGATTATGGGCTCTTCTATTGCGACCAGGAGGGCCGCGTGGTTTAAATCCTCTGATTTCTCTGCGGATGTGCAATCTACGTTGCTGGACTTACCTTTTGAAGGGACTGGCCTTTTTGGAAAAAAAGCGGATGTCGCCTTGGAAAGGTTTAAAGATAGCCGTGCTACTGCAAGATCTTTGGGTCTCCAGATGAGAGGGTCGACAACTAGAAAGTTTAGAGGCTTTGGTAGATCCTCTTTTCGTCCCTTCAGACAAGGCCAACAACAACAGCAGCAACAGCAGAACCCTCTGTATAAGTCCTATAGAGGTAGACAGAAGGGTCGTGGACGTGGGCGTCAAGTCTCCTCTTCCTCCACTTCCTCCAATAATACCCAACCCCCACCCGCATCAGCAAAGCAGCCCTTAATCCACCATTCTGGATCATGTGGGTCCAGTAGGGGGTCGGCTTACTCATTTTCTACGAGATTGGGAATCGGTTACATCAGATCTTTGGGTTCTCAATCTCGTGGAAAATGGGTATGCACTTCCTTTTCAGGAGTTCCCTCCCAATTACCCTCCTTGCCAAGGTTATTGTTCAGAGGACCACCTGCTGCTCCTGCAGGAAGAAGTCCTGGCTCTGTTCCGAAAAGGTGCGATAGAGGTGGTTCCAGAGCAGGAGAGGGGTCAAGGGTGCTACTCCCGGTATTTCTTGATACCCAAGAAGGATGGCAGGCTTCGGCCAATCCTGGATCTCAGGATTTTGAACCTCTATCTCAAACAGGAGAAGTTCAAAATGCTCACCCTTGCTCAGGTTCTTCAAGCGCTGTTGGAAGAAGACTGGATGGTGTCGATCGACTTGCAGGATGCGTATTTTCACATCCCCATTCTGAAGTCGCACAGGAAGTATCTCCGTTTTACGGTGGGATCACAGCACTACCAATTTGCGGTCCTTCCGTTTGGGCTTAACTACTGCGCCTCGAGTTTTCACCAAGGTGATGGCAGTGGTGGCTGCGCATCTCAGGAGATCGGGGATACCTGTGTTCCCCTATCTGGACGACTGGCTGATCAAAGCGGAGTCGCCGGAGAAGGTGCTCCATCATCTGCAGGAGACAACTCAGTTGTTGCACAGGTTGGGTTTTTCAATAAACGTACCCAAGTCTCACCTGGTGCCCTCCCAGCGCAACCTGTTCATAGGTGTGGTACTGGACACTACTGTATGTCAATCAATCAATCAATCAAAGACATTTATAGAGCGCACTACTCACCCGTAGGGTCTCAAGGCGCTTGGGGGGGGGGGTGCCGTTACTGCTCGAACAGCCAGGTCTTGAGCTTCTTCCTGAAGGAGAGGTGGTCTTGGGTCAGGCGCAGGTCGGTCGGGAGGGAGTTCCAGGTCTTGGCGGCCAGGTAGGAGAAGAACCTTCCTCCTGTTGTCGCTCTTCGGATGCGGGGGACGGCGGCTAGGGCGTGGCTGGTTGATCGGAGGTGGCGTTTGGGAGCGTAGAAGTTGATTCGGTTGTTGAGGTAGCTCGGGCCTTGATCGTGTAGGGCTTTGTGTGCGTGGGTGAGGAGACGGAAGGTGATTCTTTTGTTGACGGGGAGCCAATGCAGGTCTCTCAGATGTCCGGAGATGTAGCTGTTTCGTGGGATGTCGAGGATGAGTCTGGCTGAGGCGTTCTGGATCCGCTGGAGTCTCTTCTGGAGCTTGGCGGTGGTTCCGGCGTAGAGGGCGTTGCCGTAGTCCAGTCGGCTGGTGACGAGGGCCTGGGTGACAGTCTTCCTGGTCTCGGTGGGGATCCACCAGAAGATCTTCCGTAGCATGCGCAGGATGTTGAAGCATGACGAGGAGACGGCGTTGACTTGTCTGGTCATGGAGAGGGAGGAGTCCAGGATGAAGCCCAGGTTGCGTGCGTGGTCCGTCGGTTTGGGTGCGGTGCCCAGGGCGGGGGGCCACCAGGAGTCGTCCCAGGCGGAGGGCGAGGAGCCCAGGATGAGGACCTCCGTCTAGTCTGAGTTCAGTTTCAGGCGGCTGGTCGTCATCCACTCGGCTACATCTTTCATCCCTTTGTGCAGGTTGGCTCTGGCGGCGGCGGGGTCGTTGGTCAGGGAGAGGATCAGCTGGGTGTCGTCGGCGTAGGAGATTATGTTGAGGTTGTGTTGGCGTGCGATGGCCGCGAGGGGGCTCATGTAGACGTTGAAGAGGGTGGGACTCAGCGAGGATCCTTGCGGGACGCCGCAGATGACTTCGGTGGCCTCTGACTTGTACGGTGGTAGGCGGACTCTCTGTGTTCTTCCGTCGAGGAAGGAGGTGATCCATTCCAGTGCCTTCTCCTGGATTCCGACGTTGCTGAGGCGCTGCACTAGGGTGCGGTGGCAGACAGTGTCGAATGCCGCGGAGAGGTCTAGGAGGATGAGGGCCGCTGTTTCTCCGTTGTCCATCAGGGCTCGGATGTCATCGGTGGCAGCGATGAGGGCGGTCTCGGTGCTGTGGTTGGCTCGGAAGCCAGACTGTGAGGGGTCGAGGGATCCATTTGACTCGAGGAAGGGGGCCAGCTGTTTGTTGACGGTCTTCTCGATGACTTTGGCCGGGAACGGGAGGAGCGAGATGGGGCGGTAATTCTTGAGTTCGGTGGGGTCCGCTGTAGGTTTCTTGAGTAGGGCGCTGAGTTCGGCGTGCTTCCAGCTCTCAGGGAAAGTGGCGGTGTCGAAGGAGGTGTTAATAATGTCCCGCAGGTGGGGTGCGATGACAGCGTCGGCCTTGTTGAAGACGTGGTGAGGGCAGGGGTCGGTCGGAGATCCGGAGTGGACGGAGTTCATTGTGCGGACGGTGTCTTCGGTGCTGATCGGAGTCCAGGCGCGGAGAGTGGTGGTGGGTGGTGTTGCTGCGGTTGTGGCGTGCGTCGGTTGGATGCTGAAGCTGTTGTGTATGTCCGCGATCTTGTTCTGGAAGTAGGAGGCGAGGGAGTTGCAGAGGTCTTGCGATGGGGTGATGTCGTTGTTTCCGGCGTTGGGGTTGGAGAGCTCTTTCACGATGTTGAAGAGTTCCTTGCAGTTGTGTGCGTTGTTGTCCAGCCGGTCCTTGTATGCCGTTTTCTTGGTGGCGCGGATCAGTTGGTGGTGCTTCCGGGTGGCCAGCTTGAGGGTGGTCATGTTGCCCAGTGTTGGTTCCCTTCTCCAGACTTTCTCGAGGGCTCTGCAGTTCTTCTTGGAGCTCTTGAGTTCGTCGGTGAACCATGGGGCTTTTTTGCTGCCGGGTCTGCTGGGCGGGGTCCTCAGAGGGGCGAGTTCGTCCGCGCAGTTGCTGATCCACTTCGTGAGGTTGTCGGCGGCCTGGCTGGGGTTCGCTGAGCTGGCAGGAGGGTGCTGGCTCAGGGAAGCGGTGAGCTGGTCGGCTGTGATCTTGTTCCAGCTTCTTCGGGCAACCTGTTGCTGGTGGTGGTGGATCGTCGTTCTTTTGAAGGTGAAGTGGACACAGCTGTGGTCCGTCCAGTGGAGTCCTGTGGCGTGGCTGAAGGCGATGTCTTTGCTGGAAGAGAAGACGGCGTCGAGTGTGTGTCCGGCGAGGTGGGTGGGGGTGGACACCAGCTGCTTGAGTCCGAGGTTGGCGAGGTTGTCGAGCAGGGTGATGGTGTTTCGGTCGCTGTTGTTCTCCAGGTGGAAGTTGAGGTCCCCCAGGAGGATGTAGTCAGCGGAGGGGAGGGCGAGCGGGCTGATGAAGTCGGCGATGTCCTCGCTGAATTGTGTGCGTGGTCCCGGGGGTCGGTAGATCAGGGTGCCTCTGAGGGTGGTCTTCGGGTCGGTGTGGATCTGGAAGTGCATGTCGTGCATTCCCTCCACCTCAAAGGATTCACGACATACAGGAGATGATTCCTTTATTCTACAATGGAGCGGTTGTTCCAGTCCTGAAGGTCCTTCGTCTACTCGGTCTGATGGCTTCTTGCATTCTGTTGGTCGACCATGCACGCTGGCACATGAGGGCACTCCAGTGGTGCCTCCGCAGGCAGTGGTTTCAACACAACGGAGATCTCGGGGAGTCAGTGAGGATCTCCAGAGAAACTGCAGCGGATCTGTCATGGTGGAGTGTGGAAGGCAATCTGTCTCAGGGAAAGCCTTTCCATCTTCCTCCGTCGGTTGCCACAGTGATAACGGATGCATCCACTCTCGGGTGGGGTGCTCATCTGGGGGATCTGGAGATCAAGGGTCTTTGATCTCCGGAGGAAAGGTTGCTTCACATCAACCTTCTGAAATTGCGGGCGATACGTTTGGCGCTCAAGGCCTTCCTCCCTTCCCTTCGCGGTCGGTCGGTTCAAGTCCTGACGGACAACACGACCGCGATGTGGTACATCAACAAGCAGGGAGGAGTGGGGTCACAGTGTCTCTGCAGAGAGGCGCTGCGTCTCTGGTCCTGGGTTCAGGACCATCAGATTTGTCTGATGGCAAATCATCTGGCCGGGGTTCTGAACGTTCGTGCGGACAGTCTCAGTCGGCAGTTCTCTGCCGACCACGAGTGGAGGCTTCACCCGGAGGTGGTTCACGACATCTTTCAGATGTGGGGGGCTCCTCGGGTGGACCTGTTTGCCGCTCGCGAGAATGCTCACTGCCCGTCATTCTGCAGTCTCCAGTATCCGTTGCAAGGAGCCTTGGGGGACGCGTTTCAGTTGAGTTGGAGAGGTCAACTCCTTTACGCGTTTCCTCCCATACCCTTGATTCCTCGGGTTTTGAGGAAGATTCGCCAAGACCGGGCCCAAGTCATATTGATCGCACCGGATTGGCCAAGAAGGGTGTGGTACACAGACCTTCTCCACCTCTCCTCTCACCCGCCGCTCCGTCTCCCTCACAGGGCAGACCTCCTCTCTCAGATGGAGGGGCAGGTTCTACACCCCCACCTCCAGACATTACACCTTCATGCCTGGAGATTGAACGGGGCAACTTGAGTTCTTTTTCTCTCCCTCACGATGTGGTGGATGTCATTCTTTCTGCCAGGCGTGACACCACTAAGTCCATTTATTCCTATAGGTGGTCTAAATTTGTTTCTTGGTGCAGGGAGAAGGATGTTGACCCTTTTAAAGCTCATTTATCTGACATTTTACAATTTGCTCTTTCTCTGGCGCGGCAAGGTTTTGCTGTGGCCACGGTCAAGGGGTATCTTTCGGCCTTATCGGCATTTCTCTGTTTGCCGGATCAGCCCTCTCTTTTTAAATCTCCGGTGGTTTTAAGGTTCTTGAGGGGTCTAACAAATATGTTCCCTCCTACTCCTTTTGTTGTTCCTCATTGGGATTTGAATCTTGTGCTGACCTTTTTAATGGGTTCTCCCTTCGAACCCTTGCACAAGTGTCCATTGAGGCTTCTTTCTTTTAAAACGATCTTCCTCGTTGCAATCACCTCGGCAAGGAGGGTAAGTGAGCTTCAGGCTCTTAGTTCCAAGCCCCCATTCCTGACCATTCATGCTGAAAGGATGGTTCTCAGGACCAGGGCTGCTTTTCTGCCTAAGGTGGTTACTCCCTTCCATCTTGGACAGTCCATTACCCTTCCTACCTTCTATCCTCCCCCTCACCCTTCTAAGGAGGAAGAGAGACTGCACCGTCTGGACCCTAAGAGGGCGGTGTCTTTCTATCTGGACAGGACTAAAGACTTCCGGGTGGACAACCAGCTGTTTGTTGGTTTTGCTGGCTGTCGGAAGGGCAGAGCGGTGCACAAGCGCACACTTTCCAGGTGGATAATCCTGTGCATCAAGATCGGCTACTCCCTTGCGGGTAAGGACCCTCCTGAGGGTATTAGAGCACATTCAACTAGAGCAAAGTCTGCAACATCTGCTTTGTCTAGAGGTGTACCTGTTGAGGACATTTGCAGAGCCGCGACTTGGGCCTCCCTCCACACTTTCGCGAAGCACTACTGCTTGGATACCGAGGTGAGGAGGGACGGCCACTTCGCGCGTTCTGTCCTCCAAGATTTCCTGGTGTAGCGGAGTGGACACCCTCCTCCGGGAGTGGGGACTGCTGTGGGACTCTATTCACAAGGTGAGGAATCCACACGGCAGATGTATCTATCAGAAGAACAAGTTACTTACCTTCGGTAACGCTTTTTCTGGTAGATACAATATCTGCCTGTGGATTCCTCACATGCCCACCCGCCTCCCCGTTGTCCACTCTGCTATACCTGGTTTTATTGTTTGTATATATTTTGGGTTTTGATACCTTTGCTATGCACTGTGTGCTATTATGGTTTGTATGTACTGTGTACTTTGTATATATGCATATTTGCTGTCGTTGGTCCGTCCGTGTGCCTCGAAGGCACGGAAAAAAGGGCGGAACTGACGTCATCACGCCGACGTGGGTCTAATAAGGAGTCGGTGACGTCAGACGGAGTCGCGCGCGATGCCGTGCTCCTATGACGTCGTCCACGCCGGCGTGCTACGAAGAAAAAATTCCGAACGTTGCTGACGCAAGGGGGATATTCACAAGGCGAGGAATCCACAGGCAGATATTGTATCTACCAGAAAAAGCGTTACCGAAGGTAAGTAACTTGTTCAATAGGACCATGCTCCTCTTTTCCATGCTGTTTAGGTGCGTAGTGAAGTAAAGACGCTTGTCCAGTAGTATCCCGAGATACTTATAACTTTCAACCGCTTCCAGTTTGACATTGTCTATAGTGAAGGTTGGTTGCACTTTATGGCGTCGGGTTATGACCATAATCTTGGTTTTTATTCTGTTTGGTGTAGCAGGTCAATTCCTGTAATAGACGCTGCAGGCCTATTCTTGTCTGGCTTAGTAGGACCACATCGTCGGCATAGGATAGGTGTGTTATACAGAGATTACCTAGCCGCGGTGGATGAGCATTGATTTGATCAAGGCTTGCTGTTAAATCCGCCATGAATAAATTGAAAAGATGAGGGGCCAGGACACAGCCTTGCTTTAAGCCATCAAAGGTATTGATCTTCCGGGTTAGCCTCTGTCCGTTCTCGATTTTTACCTGCATCCAGGTGTTACTATACAGGTCAATGATCGGCGTTAGGATTGAGTCTGGCAGGCCCTGCTGCTTCAATTTGGCCCATAGTAATTTCCTGTTGACACGGTCGAAGGCCGCCTTAAAGTCAACGAAGCAGGTATAAAGTTCCTGGTGGTTTTGTAGGCTTTTTTCACCGATTAAGCATAATGCCATTGCGTTTGCCATGGTGCCTGTTCCGCGACTAAACCCCGTCTGGTTTAACGGGATTTTGCTGTGCATGTCTGACCATTGAGCTAGATCAGCTAGCACCAGAGATGCGTAGTATTTGGCTTCCGCATCGATCAGGGCTATTAAGCGGTAGTTAGTTGGATTTTTGCGGTCTCCGCCTTTGTAGATGGGGTTGATAATGGCACCCCTCCAGCTTTCCGGGACCCGACCTGAGTTGCTAATTGACCGAAACAGAATGTTGAATTTGCGTGCCCAGAACTTGGGGTCGTCTTTGTAGATTGCCTGCGTAATGCCATTCGGCCCCGGCGCACTCTCTTGTTTGCCTTTCTTGATTATTTTTAGTATTCGGCAATCGTCGTCTGTCCATATTGATTGATCCATGTCTTCCTGGCCGATGATTGAGCCATTAGTGCTGGTAATAGTCGTTCTTTCCTGGTTCATAGCTCTTGGCATTTCGGATTCAATTGTTGACGTTGTAATCTGGTTCGCCGTTAGGTTTATTGAGAATGTATCGACTATGTGTTTGGCCCAATCGCTTTCGGTGATGCGTGTCATATTTACAGGTTGAGCTGCTCTGTTAATGGTGTTGACTTGTATCCAGAACAACCTGGAGTCTGATTTTTTTATGTTGTGCAGCAGCTTGACCCAGAAGTCGTTAGCTTTGTTCCTTTTTTCCATCCAAACCAGCTTCTTGTATTGCCTCCTTGTCGATCGGACTTCTTGCCAGATACTTGGGTTTCTCCTTAGTCCTTGTGCCCGTCTTGTGAGCTTCTGAAGTTGTTTCCTCATAGACAGTGCTGTTTTTGTGAGTTCTATACCAGTCTTCCGATAGGTCTTCTTTTTTGCGTTACTATTGGACCTTGGTAGCCTTTCCAGGAAGTCAGACCAGGTTTCTGAGCACCAGTCTTTTTCTGCAGTTGTTTGTTTGAACAGTTTCTTAGCGTCTAACGCTATTTGTGGTAGGGTGTTACTTGACCACCTTAACCGCTTCAGGTTGATTGTTGAGGTTATGCCTGGGATAGTTGGTGCCTTTACGTGCCTGGAGGGACTCAGTTTCATCTCGATGTGTTGCATTGAGTGATCGCTGTCTAGTGAGCAGAGTATTTGGAATTTTTTAATTAGACTTAGCAGGGGTAGTGTAACTAATGTATAATCTAAGGTGGAGCTTGCATTGTGGCCTATATAGGTAACGGCAGGGGGTTTGTCATGGAAGGTTCTTCCGTTTATTACCCGTAGGCCAAGGCGTTCAAAGTCCCACATCAGTTGCCTACCCACTTTGTCTGTCTTCTTAACAGGTATAATCTCCTGGGGTTCAACATCCCACAGTTCGTTTGCTACAGAGATGTTGACCTCATCTTCCGGTGGATGTAGAAGGTTGATGTTAAAATCGCCCGTGACAATAATCTCCCAACTTGGATGTTCAATGCGGGTGTTGGTTACTACATTGACTACACGGTCGAAGAGGTCCTTTTTAGCCGTTTTTTTTCGGGTGGGCGTATAAATTGATCAAGATGATTGTTCTGGCATTGCTTTTTGTTGTGCTCTCCAGTTTAATAATTTGTATATCTGGTGCTGATGTGACCATTTGTGAGGCTCTGATCTTCAGTGCTGTGGATATATATATTGAAAGACCCCCCCTTGCGTGTCCGTAGCACTGGAGACGTGTCGCGCTTTCATGGAAGCATACTCTTCCCGGTACATCAATTGGCTCTGTTGTCCACGTTTCTTGCAGTGCTATGATGTCATATTGGTCCCAGGTTGCTGTTTTTCTACTATGGTTTAAGATGTTTTTCGCTCCTGCGATGTTCCAGGAGAGCAGCTTTATTAGTGTTCCTTTGCTCTCTCCCGCTTCCCAGTGGGTTCAATTGTCACTAGTGCCCAATGTCTGTCTCCAGTGATTATTAGTCGGGGTTTCAGCTCCCCTGGCGCCTTGCAGTACTGAGTGAGTAATTCGGGTTTTGCAGTCATCTCTTTTCCCACTTCTTCTTAGTAGGGGTGACAGATAACCCTTTTTTATTTCTTCTTTCAGCGTGATTCCCCACTCTTCAAATTTGCGTGTTTCTGTGAGTATGTTTTTTACTATTTCTATATTCCTCCAGGTGGCGAGCGTGCCTTCCTTGGCCACATTGTCCCCTAATGGGATGAATTCGATTGATAGTAAATCGGCAGATGTTAGGTGGCTTAAGCTTGGGATGGAGGATGTAAGGTGGAGAATGTTCCCTCGATTTAATAGATTTTTTGTGCCTTGAGGCTCGTAGTTAGGGATAAAAAGTATCTTTCCTGCTGTAGCTGTTTGCTTCTCCAATGGTCGGTCATTGCTAGTCTGAGCTTTTCCCTCTGAGGAGGATTTTATAGGCATGTGATCATCATGATCCTTTGCGTTGAGATGGAGATATTGGGCTATTTGATTGTACCCATTGCTTTGGGTTTGCGTGAGTGGCATGTTTACTATGGCCTTTGCTTCTCGGCCTGTTCGTTTTGGGCTGACCTGTTCTAAGTAGCGCCCACTTACTTTGGTGTCAGTTCCGAGGCATGGTCCTGTCCATTCTACCTTTGTGGGTTCTGTAATTTTTTGTGTGTCGTTGTTGCCTGTGAATATCGTAAGTTGTATTTGATCGTGCGTGTTTGTCTGCCTTTGTTCTTACTTGTCTATTAGTCATCTGGTCGCTATTCCCTAGTGTTGGATTTTCACTTGGTATTGTGATGCTTTTCCCTACCGTTGAGTTATTACTCGTACGGTGATGCGAATGGAGGGAGGTTTTTGGTTTTTGTCCATGGCTTTAGCTACTACCCAATGGGGCCTTTGACTGCTTGGTTCGTTTTTATTGTGTTGATCGATCTCATTTATAGAATGCTTTTTATCTTCATTGGTAGTGCGACCTTTTTGACGAGTGGTTGAGTCAGTTTTTTGTTGGTCAACTGGCCGACTATCTAAGATTTTATTTAGTTGTGTGTTGTTGCTGATCCCTTGATTCCGGCTCGGATCAGTGTCACTTGCAGCGGGTGTTGGGCTTGAAAGATCAGTATGACTGGAGTTAAAAGAGGCTATCTCCTCTTTGTTCGTTAGTTTTTTTGTTGTCCTCGATTGGGTCGTGTCATTCGGGCTTATGCTTAGTGGTATTTGTCCTTCTTCTTGATTTTTCCCGTTTTTTTGCTCTTTGTGTGTCCCGACTGATGAGTGATTAGTCCCCTCTTTGACGGTAAGTTCCTGTTTAGTTTTAATTTTTACCTGATTGAAGATAGGAAAAGTGACCGGCATCTGGGTGTTTGCAAGCGGGTGGTTTGATATCTGATTTCTGTTTTTTCTTGCTCGCTTTTTTTGCCGCTTGGTTAGACCTTTGTGGTCGTTTTGGTTAATTTCCCCATCCTGGTTTGAGTGCTCTGTTTCCAGTGGTTTGCGGCCATTATTTTGTGAGATAAGGTGACTTTCACCTGTTGTTTTGGTTTCCTCTATTATACCATCAGGTGTCATTGTCCGGTTGTTTGATTGGTTCTTTTCTGCTGATGTTTGCCGTGATGACTCATCCACTTTAGATTTAATCGGACATACCTTTTGTGAACTCTTACAATTTTCAAAATAAATAAGGTCGCATCTGATTGGTGTGCAGTTATTGCACTGATTGGCGATCTTGCATTCTAGTAATATGTCTTTAAGTATTGAAGGCAGATCCTTTAATTTTTCCAAGATTGGGTGGCAGGTGCATGACTGGGATGCTGCCCACGGTTGGATCTGATCCTTAATAATGTTGGAGATACTGGTCATGGTATCTAGCTTTTTGTTTATGTTGGATATGTGTTCCGCCATTGTGCTCATAAGGTGTATCTGGATGTCGAGTTTGTATGACTGCATGTTGAGGGTTTTAATAGAGGTTTCCAATATGCACCCCAGTGCACTGTGTAATGTGATTATTGATTCCAAGTTTTCGTTTATCTTGTGCCCTGTTTCGTGCCGGTGCAGGTCCCCTGTGTTGTAGTTGGAGGAAAATCCCTGTGAGGCTTGTTTTTTAGATGTTGTGTCGTTCTGCCGTACTTTGATCTTTTGCCGTGTTACGGGGCGCGATTCTGGGCTTTTTGTTATTGCTACATCAGCAATAGCTGAACCACTTGCAATTTCTATTATTGAGGGTTCCATTTGAGCACCTGCGTCATTCATGTTTGGAGAGTCTATTGGTGCATTAATGTCCTCCTCCTGATTCACTCCACTGGATATCTCAACTGTGTTGTTACTTAATGGCTCTTTATTTGGAGAGATTTTTGTGCACCAATCGATTGGTGGTACTCCCTGGTCCTTCTTTACAGTGACCTTTGTTTTGTTGGGGATTTTTAATCCCTGTACGTTGATATTGTTTCCTTCCTGGGCCTCCATTTCAGTGATGATTGATTTACTGAAGATTTTTGATCTCTCCAAGTTGCTTTCAGTTGCATGGATGTCCTGGCAGGCTTTTTTTGTCATGGTTCTTCCTTTGAGGGTAGGCACTTGAGGCGCCCAACAGGGATTTAATTCCTTTATCCTCTCTGTGGATTTATTCATTACCGGGATCATGCGTGAATCTGATCTTGGGGTTGAGTGGCTGTATGGGGGCACCTTGTATGCTAGTTCATACCCAGTAGTGTTATGACAGTCCTCGTTTTTGGATTGAACCACGTAGCTTCCCGTTATTGTTTGGTCTTGATTTGTAGCCCTGGTTGATACTGATTCGGTTGTAGCAATTGATTCACTTTTGCTCTCTATTTTACTGGGGGAGGATATTATTGTATGCCCTTTTGTGTGGTAGTCCATAGACTTGATAGCTCCTATATGTGTTGTTGAAGGTTTCTCATGACCTTGCCTTTGGAGTGGGTCGTACCTTTCATTTTCCTTGTGCACTTGAGCTTGAAAATGAAACACGTTTTTCTTCAGGGTGGCATCCATATAATTGGGTATTTCCTCTCTTCCATTGGGCCTGTCTTCATTGGTGTGTAAGGCGCTTGGAGGAGACCTTGTGTCTGTTGGTCTCAGATCTGCTTTTTTTGGTGACAGTGGTTTTTGTAATCCGTTTGGTGTAGTCGGCATTGCATAAATGGCAGTCATTGGGTCTTTCAGGAAAGTAAATTTTCCGGTAGGATTTATGTTGGTGAAAATTGGGTATACTGGGGATATTAATGATGCGGGTGCACTCCCCTCAGTTGGTGCAATGGGGGATTTGGTCTTGGCCTTAGCTTTTTTCCTTGTATTTAGGGGGGGGTTTGTTCTTGTTCTCCCAGACCTCATTCCCCTATTTATTTATTATTTTTTTTTTCCTTTTTCTTCCTTTTTTTTCACTTCCCAACTCCGCTCTGCTTCCACTCCACCTCCCAAGCCTGTCTGCCCCCTCTAAGTTGGAGTAGCTGCCGTCAGGGAGCTAGCGTTACATTGCGTTGCGTGTATGCGGGGAGTCTGCGGGGTGACTGCTCTCTCAGGTGTGTAAGTTTGTCGCTCTCCTAATCCCTTTCTCAAGCACTCCCCAGATCCCACAAGGGTCCCACGAGGGTCTGACCCTCCAACTTTCATCTCCACCGTTCGGAACTGGTTTCGCTTCCATCCCACTCCTGAACTTGGTGCCGCTCCACCAGGGCATGGTAGTCTCCCAACTCACTTCCCATGCCATGGCTTCATCCTCTGTTTTCATCTGCAATGCAGTCCTCATCTTTAGCATCCTCTCCCATCAGGACAAGATACCTCCTCAGTGCCACTTTCCACCATGACATGACATGGTTATCAGGCAGTGCTTGACACCAGCAAGGTAGACAACCCCGGCCCAGCTCCAGATTCAAACTAAACATATATATGGTAATGTAAGGACTAGGAGATTATAGACCCTCTGCCGAGAAAGGCCTCTACCTCGAATTTCGAGGACTAAGCAATCACCACAGTTGACAAAATCATATTTCATTTTTACGGTCAAAATATTTTATTAAGCGGTTATAATGAAAAGTATGGCACATTAATTGAGAGTAACAGACAAAAACATTGCATATTGAAATGCAAGCTTAAAAAAGAGGAGGAGAATCCGTCAAGTGATACACATGAAATAACAACGAGTTAAAACACGATCCCGATCCATTGCTAATATATAGGTGATCACCAAGCGACAGTATTAAAATCTGTATTAACTGAGATAAAACAAGGTAAATAAACCTTTTTGTAAAATTAAACCATTCCAACTAGACATAAGGGAAACCAGGTGTGGATTTTCATTTGAAAGAAATTTGCTCAATCCCTAAAACCACCAGAATATCAAATAATTTACTTTCATCTTTGTTCAAACAACATTTAAAGGTTTAGGTTTATAAATGAGGTGGGAGTGCACTAGATTGTATGAATTAGAAAGGATATTACAAATGTTACGGACAAATCTGAATGTTCCAGAATAGCTGCTTTAAGTGCCAAGTAGTGTGAATATTCTTCGGGTGGAAACTGAAAGAACTCCATAAATTGTGCCAGGGTAATTGACAAATTATTACAAATTAAATTACAGAGATTAGTAATACCTCTTGGATGACGATCTTTCCAGGACACATTTTCACTGCCATTTTCAATCATGTGATTATTCCAGTAGGAAACCAATCCAAAATGGTATTTCAAATACATTTATTCCAGTGGCGGCTCCTCTGCTATGGCGGAAGACCCTTGCCCCACTGCTTTTAAGCAGTGCAAAGTAAATTAAACATAAAATGATAATAACTTGGACTTATTATCATTTTTTGTTTCTGTGCTGCTTTGCGGACGGGTGGGCGGGGCTGCTCTGCTCTCGGAGCAGGGCAGGGGAGGAGTGGTTTGCCCACTCCTAAATGCGCAATGACTGTTTGATCAGCCCTCTCGGGCCACCTAAAACAGACAGTCATGCACACTTTCCCTGTTCTCCATGCAGGCTGTAATGCGGGAACAAGCCCAGGCCCCCATTCCCTGACTGAGTGTCGAACCAGGACGCTCAGACCAATTACAACGCTGCATTGCAGCGTTGTGATTGGCCAAGGGGGGCCTAGCTGTGCTTCCTGTTGCTTGAGTCAAGACGAGAAGAGCAGGAGCAGAGGCGCGGGAAGCTGCAGCAAGGTTAAATGTTTTTTTTTATATATTGCACTCAACACCTATCCCCTACCCCACTTTCCGCCCCACACCCACGAGCCATGCAGGCCGCCACTGATTTATTCTGAATGGGTTGTAACTGCTGAAGCACAGGGTCTGGAACAGTTGCAGAAATTCTTTTACTTAGTTTGAATCTTGGAGATTCCAAGTCAGAGACCGCACTTCAGTGCATATGATCTGTGTTATGTCGTTTCGCCTGTGACCTGCAACTCATCAACACCTGTTTATTTCCAGACGATGCTGGAGAAGCTGCTGAAGGACAGGCCGGAGGACACTATCCAATATCTCATTGATCACTTAAAAAGGGACAGCGACGAAGGTAGGAGGATGCTGCACCTTTGGCTTTTCTGTGTTCTAATCCTAGTTGTCCCAAATGTTTATCCAAAAATGATCACCTCAAGTCTCACTTTGCCCCTTCTTCGACTTCAACATAAACCGAGGTGATCCTCAATTCACCAAGTAACTCGCATAACGGATATAGGGCTGATTTAGAGTTTGGTGGACTGGTTACTCCGTCACAACAGTGTCCGATATCCTGTCCATCGAAATATAAATCCCATTATATCCTATGGGATTTTTATTTCGGGGGTCAGGATATCGAACACTGTTGTGGCGGAGTAACCTGTCTGCCAAGACCTAAATCAGGCCATAGTTGTGTGATTGTAACATCAATTTTCACTCCTCCCTCTGCCTGTTCTCATTTTAGAGCCCTATAGGTGGTCAATGCAGGACCCCTGGAGGAAGACTGTTGGATTGATGTTCTTAAGGTCTACGGTGGCCCCCATGGGCTTTCTAGGTGTGCTCTGAATAGAAGGATTGCATTGGAGAAGAGGCAGGAATAAGTGACAAATCCCTTGAGGGGATATCTAGCGTTTGGGAAGAGATCAACAAATAATAGAGTCTTTCTTGTGTGGGGGAGACTTTGAGTTCTGGGTGAGACCGTAGTCTTCCAGAAAGTCTTTCAGTTGACTGCTGCACTCTCTCTTGTCATTCTGCCAGTCTGATGACGTCATGGATCAATAGGTTGTTATGGGAATGTTGGTGAATACAATTTTTTTAAGTACTATCAGGCGGTGATCTGAGTCTCCAGCTGAAAGGTTCATGTTTTATTGGTGATCAGGCTGCAGCACAGAAAAGCAAACACAAGCAGATGTCAATTACAAAGTTATTTGAGAACTGTTTAACCTACTGATTATTGAAACACACAGGCACAACTTCTCTGTTAAAACAAAAGAACACACAGGAACTTTACACAAATGCTAATTGAAGCACCAGCTCTTCTTCCTTTCTGCGTCTCTAAACTTGAAGAAACGCTTCTCTAAGAAAGGTGAACCGCGGGCCTGGCACTAACACGACTAAGATGTAAAGGAGCTGCACCACAAAAACTGAGCTGTGCGTTCAGCCGGTACCAGGGGAATGACAGCCCCAAAGCCCCACCACGGCCAAACAAAGACCGCGCCTCATTTGTGAAAGAATTTGTGAGGGGCCCAAAGTTGTGTTCCGCAACCCGCAGTGGGCCCTATGGAAAGGTCAGGGTATGGATATCAAGTCTGCGTAGTCATAATTCCACCTCCTGAATCTTGAATCTAGCAGTCACTCCCTGCCCCTTTACTTCACTCTGGTAGGCTTAATCTTTTTCCCCCTGCTTGTTCCCTTTGTCCCTGTTTTTCCGTCTTTTTCTTCCCCATCCTTTCCCAGTTTGTCTTTTTAGGTCGAGTAATTTTAATTGCTCTCAACCTATTAAATCTGAACCAAAGTCTCTTGAACCAGCTGGATTTCCTACAATGCATGTTAACTTTTCAACCGTGACGCTTCTCCAGCGCGCGCTTGGCCCATTCCCTCCCACTCACTCGCATCCCGCCCCCCCACCAGGCTTCGACTCTGTGATGGACTCTATATAAATGACAGCGCTCACCCCCTTACTCAAAGTTTCTTTATTTACATTCGCTCTGTCTCGCTTCTCCAGCGCGCGCTTGGCCCGTTCCCTCCCACTCGCTCGCATCCCGCCCCCCACCAGGCTTCGACTCTGTGATGGACGCTATATAAATGAGAGCGCTGACCCCCTTACTCAAAGTTTCTTTATTTACATTCGCTCTGTCTCTTCTTAACTCTCATTGCGCACTCACTACCTACTTCTCATTCGCAGTGGCTCTTTTTCCCTCTGCCATTTCTCACTTAAACTCTTTCCTCTCACCACATCAAAGGCTACTGCTGCTCCCCCTCCCCCGCCCCCCAGCAACGCCGAAAGCTTGTTTTGGTACTTCCCCATAGTCACTCCTCGTTTCTTGCTGTGTCCATCCTGAATGCCAAGCCTGTATGGAGTTTGCCTGTAGTAGCGCTGCGCTACGTTACCCTATTTTAAGCCAGCAGTGTCCCTACTTCAATGTTAAACGTTTGGACTGGTGAAAGGCTTATTTTAAAATCGTTTACATTTATTTATGTGAGGACGGTGTGGGAATGTACACTGCCAATGGTAAAGTCTAGATTCACCATGTTTGCCTTGGAAAACACAACAAATAAGAGACCTGTGTGTAAATATTTGTGGCGACCTCCAGGGCAGGTTTAAACCGGAAACCGTAGCTCTGCCAGCCTCTGGTAATCTGACTTCAAACATATTTTAAACCACCTCAGAATGCAAATGTGTTTGGATACACTATATATATATATATATTTAGTTTTATAGCATTTTTAAACTCTATCGGCCGCCGAGAGCCACTCGGGCTGTACTGGAGTCTCAGAGACGTCATCAACAGTTGCCCTCTTACTCCAGGTGTATGATTTGTGGATGTATTGTATACAGACAACAATCTTTTTTCAGAAGGATTTAAAAATATTCTAGCTGGGACACTAAATTTAACCTAGACTTCTAGGTGATGCGTTTGTGAACGTTTTTTCAACGTGCCAGCACTACATCTTTGGCCTGACCTTTGTTTCCGCTACTATTCGCTGCTGACATGATTCCAAACCTAACCATACTATGCTGTTAGCTCCCTATGCCTCTCACTCCAGCATGTATATTGGTAATGTATCCTCCTCTGACCAGACCCTCCAACTCCAACTCCACCCTCCAACTCCACCCTCCAAATGCACCCTCCAACTGCACCCTCCAACTGCACCCTCCAACTCCAACTCCACCCTCCAACTCCACCCTCCAACTCCAACTCCACCCTCCAACTCCACCCTCCACCCTCCAACTCCACCCTCCAACTCCAACTCCACCCTCCAACTCCACCCTCCAACTCCACCCTCCAACTCCACCCTCCAACTCCACCCTCCAACTCTACCCTCCAACTCTACCCTCCAACTCCACCCTCCAACTCCACCCTCCAACTCCACCCTCCAACTCCACACTCCAACTCCAACTCCACACTCCACACTCCACCATGTCACTCAGGGACACCACCACATCACTCGGGGACACCACCACATCACTCGGGGACACCACCACATCACTCGGGGACACCACCACATCACTCGGGGACACCACCACATCACTCGGGGACACCACCACATCACTCGGGGACACCACCACATCACTCGGGGGACACCACCACATCACTCGGGGGACACCACCACATCACTCGGGGACACCACCACATCACTCGGGAACACCACCACATCACTCGGGGACACCACCACATCTTTTTCAAAACAATAGAGGAAGTGAAGAGGTATTGACAGAATCACCCTCCAATCTGATATGCATAAACAAAAAGATTCTATCAATGTGTAGTGATTTAATTTTTATTTTTTCTATTTTAGTGGGTGGTGAAAATCTAATAAATAAACTCTCTCTTTGGGTGATAAAGATGAGAGCACAATGTGCTTTTTAAAATACCCCTCACACACTAAAAAAATCCAATAGTGTCATGCTTCATCATTGGGGTCTTCCCGTCCCTCTACGGGGCGGGGCGTGCTACGACCTGACCGACTACGCGGGAGCACTAGAATGGTGACAAAGGCTAACAGAATCCACAACAATGTCCGTTTTAGAGAATTATCACTGAGAAATTACAACCCTTCATGATGGGTTCACATTTCTACTAATTACAGAATCCACAATAATGTCCGGTTTAAAGAATTATCATTGAGAAATCATAAGCTTTCATGATGGGTTCACATTTCTATTAATTACGTTTCTTTTACAAATTATAAAAATATTTGGGCTGGCAACTTCTGTTAAGTTCATAGGCACGGAAGAAAGACTTCCGCATTAGCACACTCCCGTTCCATCCCAGGCGGCCATCTTGGGTCAGCGCGCTAGTCTTGCAAAAGTAGACTTCAAACGCGAGACCGGCGCCCAGTGTAGCTTATATGATCGCCGTGTCCCAGACGCGATCATTCTTCAGAGCGGCAACACGGGTAGAAGTAAGGCTAAATGATTATGCGGACAATGTGAGTTATAGACTTTGCCAAAAGTCTCAAAATATTTGGCTTTTGAGACAGTGGCTATAATGTTTGTTGGTTGTGCTTTTATGCGACGCTAAGGGCGTGGTTTCTCTTTTTCAGAGCGCCGCGGTGATTACCTACCGATTGTCAGCTCATGGGGCATACCACATGCGCCCCAGCAGTATGTATCACAAACTACTCAATAATTGGGGTGTGCCCTTTGGGGATTTTAATGATTGATCCTAAGACCACTACTTGCATTGGAAGAGTCGGGTTCCTCGTTTTTAACCCTGTGGGGTGCCGCTGTGTGCATCGAGTTATGAGAGTGTGTGTGTGTTAAGATAAAGCCAGCCCTAATTACAAGGGGCATCACAATGTTCGGGCACAAAAACGAACATTCAGGGGATGGCAGATTGAACCATCACTCTGTCCATAAAATTCAAAGTACATTCTTTGCTAAATGGGTAAATGAAAATGATAAGTGGGACTTGTGGCGCTATTAATAATGAGTGTCAAAAGACAAAATTACAGTTACGATTGTAAAAATCTGTGCTTTTCTCTCCCCTTTTTTCTCCTATTTTATTTTACAGAGACCACATTCAGGTCATCATTTTTGATATTTTTGCTTCCCTGGGGCCAGCTCATGCCCTGAAGCTAAAACTAACAGTGGATTTTTACTGCTGGTTTTTAGGACGACAGGCTTATTACATTTAGCAACTGAGCTTTGTTCTAGTAGGGACCATTAGAAGGTCCTGATGAGTAGGCAGTAGGGGACTGCCTACGAAACATGTAGACCAGGTTGTAGCGAATTGCTCTACCTCAAAACCCCCTTCTTAACGTCCCCAGCTAGGGAAGTGAATAAATTGTTTTTTTCCACTAGCCAGAGGATTTTTAACCTTTTTAGATTCCCACACATTATTAGGTCCCTACACTTCACTGACATCACCCACTTTGCACTGTCACATAGCCTTTGTCACCATTCTAGTGCTCCCGCGTAGTCGGTCAGGTCGTAGCACGCCCCGCCCCGTAGAGGGACGGGAAGACCCCAATGATGAAGCATGACACTATTGGATTTTTTTAGTGTGTGAGGGGTATTTTAAAAAGCACATTGTGCTCTCATCTTTATCACCCAAAGAGAGAGTTTATTTATTAGATTTTCACCACCCACTAAAATAGAAAAAATAAAAATTAAATCACTACACATTGATAGAATCTTTTTGTTTATGCGACACCACCACATCACTCGGGAACACCACCACATCACTCGGGAACACCACCACATCACTCTGGGACACCCCCACATCACTCAGGGGCACCACCACATCACTCAGGGGCACCACCACATCACTCAGGGGCACCGCCACATCACTCAGGGGCACCGCCACATCACTCAGGGGCACCACCACATCACTCAGGGGCACCACCACATCACTCAGGGGCACCGCTCAGGGGCACCACCACATCACTCAGGGACACCACCACATCACTCAGGGACACCACCACATCACTCAGAGGCACCACCACATCACTCAGGGGCACCGCCACATCACTCAGGGGCACCACCACATCACTCAGGGGCACCACCACATCACTCAGGGGCACCGCTCAGGGGCACCACCACATCACTCAGGGACACCACCACATCACTCAGGGACACCACCACATCACTCAGGGGCACCACCACATCACTCAGGGGCACCACCACATCACTCAGGGGCACCACCACATCACTCGGGGACACCACCACATCACTCGGGGACACCACCACATCACTCAGGGGCACCACTCAGGGGTACCGCCACCTCACTCAGGGACACCACCACGTCACTCAGGAACACCACCACATCACTCAGAGACACCACTCAGGGGTACCACCACGTCACTCAGGGACACCACCACGTCACTCGGGGACAACACCACATCACTCTAATACACCACCACATCATCACTCAGCACCGTCCTTGCTTGCTACCAACAAGCATTGCCATAGCCAATAGGACAAGCATTAGGAAAGTGTAAGCTATTGGCTTTGTGAATAACAATGCTATTAATTTATATATTTTCAAAGCCAACACATTTAAAAAATGTGTCATTTACAATACCAATAGCTCACACTTTCCTAATGCGAGACCAATTGCATTGCAAATGCTTGTCTCTCCCGCTCTGGATCTTAGTTCTCAAAGGGAAAATAAGAGCCAGTCTCCAAAACTGAGTACCGCTGTTTCCCACTTGCCACCACCGGCTCAATTTAAGAACTTGACAAAGGCACTGAATTGTACTGACTAGTGCTGGGTTAAGCCCTTACTGGGGGGCGCTCCCCCCGGCCCAGCTCGGGCCTTTAGATGTAGGCCGGGTTGTCCCGTAGCCAGCCATCCGGGTGCCAGACCGGACACTCAGGCTCAGCTCGGAAACAGCTCCTAACATGGCGCCCGCTGGAGCAGACACATGAAGCGGCGGATCCGGATCCCAGGCCCTCTCCGCCCGGCTCTGATTTGCCCCGGTGCTTCTAAGCCCAATAATTGCCCCCTTCGCGCGCCTCGGATTGGATGGCGCCGGCGGCCCCAGGATGCGCTGCTCTTCTGATGAGCCCCTGCTTGCCTCGGTAATGAGTCCCACCGCTCGGTGGCATTTCAGAAGAAGAGGCAGCAGTCCCAGCCGCCACCCACCTCCCTCTCATAAAACTTTACGCCGTGGCCTGGGCCCACCCTCGGCGCAGGAGCTGTGCGCGGCGTCTGATACTGGCAGCACAGCGTCCTCCGGGGGAGGCCGTGCTTTGGATGAGCAGAAGTCCACGGCGTGTTTTGGGGGGCTGCGGGGAGCAGCTGCGGGGAGCAGCTGCGGCTCTGCTGCTCTCTAGTGTTGTTATACCACCTTTGAGGGGCTTCGGGACTGCGGGAAAGTGAGCAGGCGGAGAACAAACCTATTCATCCTTATATTTGAGTGATGCTTGTGCTTGGATTAGGAGAAATAGCACAGTATTAAAGCACTTTACAAGAGAACCAGATCATGGAACACAAGTTCGATGCGCAGGAGATGAAGTGATTTACCCAGGATTATAGGATGTTAGCTGAGGCTGGGGTCCAAACCTGCTCCCCAGTTCCAGAGTTGGCCCGTAGCATCTCTTTTCAGTCTCCCTCTCTCTTTTTCTCTCTCTCTCCTCTCTCTCAACTTTCCCTCTTTCCTCTCTCTCTCTCTCTCTCTTCTCTTCTCTTTTCTCTCTTTCTCTCTCTCTTCTGACCAGACACGATCTACCTACCTCCATTGGATACTGAGCCATCCAGCCAGACGCGTTACGGGGCGAGCCACAGGACTCACTGGCCTGTGCCTGGTCGATTAACCGCTACAAGCGACCTCTAGAGCATGCACCACCGCTGCACGAGGTGCACTTCAGGTGTGTGCCGGTGATACCCAGATCTGTCTGGAGAACAGCCCTGGGAGCCCAGCGCACACCACCCCATCCCTTGATCAGGTCCATCTTTGGATGAGAGCAGCTCTCCACTTGGCAAAGAGTCCAACAAGACCTTCTGTCACTGCGACCAGAGAGGATCGCGCCGCGCTTCAACCAACTGGCCCCAAAGACCCCTCCAGCAACCAGAGAAAGACATCTGGGATCATGTTCAATACTCACCGCTTCTTTACTGCTCAAATAGAAAATTAATGCATTGATAAATGCAGTGTCTCGGGTATCAGCACCCTTCATGGCATCCTCTCACTCTTACAGGCCTCACATGCTGGAGAGACTGGCAAGAGGCCTGGCAGGGATCCCCCATGTCTACCGCGACACAATCTACACAGACCTGAGGCACATAGACCGGTTAGAGAGACACCAGAACCAGGCTGACGGGTTGTACCTGAACCTGCAGAAACAGGATCATGTTAGACCAGCCCCGAAAACCTTGCACTGTCGACTGGTGGAGTCAAGGACGCGGTTTAAGACCTCATGCGCGGTGCACAAGGCTCCTGGAAGAGACCTTTCAAGCCGACATGCCAGAGCATACCTTTCACGACTCTCCTATTATCCACGACACACCTGATCCATCAACAGGCATTCAAACTGCTTAAAAACAATGGATGGTCAACTGGGGTACAGGGTCCCAAACAGTGCTTTCAGTGGGCTGGTACTGGCCGGTACCGAGTACCAGCACTTTTTTTTTATTTTGAAAGGGACAGTACCGGCACTTTTTAAGAGAAATGCAATACTTTGAATTGGAGAGTACCGGCACTCCTCCGAAACAAGCCGTGCACGCATATACAGTATTATGCTTCAGCCTCTTTATTTTTATTTTCGCTGAGGCTGTTTCGCATTGACAAGGAAGCTTTTCTTTCTTTTTTGCTGATGCCAAATAGCACTGGTAAAAAAAACACAGTTGAAGCCGAAAGGTTGCTTCACGTGACTAAAGACTGAGACCTATTGGCTTTGTCAATGCTTGTTATTAGCGGGCCCTGTACTGACTAGGTACTTGAGCGACACCACAGTGTGGTGCGATGGTGGTCACCGGGTGAACTTCTGCTCAGTTTGGCCACTGTCAAAGAGGGTCAAATTGGGTCTGTGGTCCTGGAAGTGAAATGCCCTTTTTGCCAGGAGCTAAAGGAATGGCCTGCCCAGGCCCGAGTATTGCTTCTGGATGTTCCCCCTTGTGACAGCCTTACCAACTCTTGCACTGGGGCAGCCAGTGGCAAAACATGGGGGGAGGCAGGCAGAATGTGGCAGGGACCACTGGGTCTCATATACTGCATAGATACCCATAGGCCTTGGGCTGACTTGGGGTTGGTGGGGGCCCTGGCAGCGAATGGGCTGTTGGTCCTGCGTTACTCCCCTGGTGCCAGCCCTTTCACTGTGCCACCTCAAATGCTGCAACTTGGTGCTGAAGATGCACCACTGGCCCCCGGTGGTACACAGTCGGTTCCAGAGTTTCTCAGTTACAAGTGATCAGTCGGTGCTTAATTTGAGCCGGTGGTTTTCAGTGCTCGGCACTTGCACTTAATTGTCAACCCTGGGTTTTATGACCGTCGGCCACATGGTGGCGCAGTTTGTCTAATTTAGAGATGACGACAACAACAGTTGTTTATTTTTTAAATATACAGTAAAAATGACTAATACCTGCCACCCAAGCCATTCTTATAGCTTCAGGGCCCTGGAATAGTCTGAATTGTCACACTTGTAGGAGTGTGATGGTTAGAAGTTGTGTTGGTGCTGTATTTTCTCCTTCTCGAAACCCACCACAGAAACTGGAACAAAATCACAGAAGAACATCTCACCTCCCCACTCACTTGCACTCCTCCCCCAACTACGACAGAGGCCAACACAGCATCAAACAACAGCATTAAACAACCTACACCAATGGATCGCCAACTGCGCCAAAACTCTCGCCTCCCTCCAGAACTCCACCATACGACACAATGCAAAAGCCACCTGGTTCACCACGGACATCCGAGAATCCAATTGCTCTTGCCCACGACTGGTGAAAACGTGGAGAAACACCAAAATCTTGGAAGCACACTCCGTCTACAAGGCCGCCACCACAGCACACCACCAACTCATCAAAACAACAAAGAGAAACTTCATCAAAGACAGAATCCTCTCCAACTCCCACAACTCCCAGGAACTCTTTGCCAGCATACAAGAATTCACCAGACCAAACAGCGAAAGTACTGACGTCCCTCCCGCCCAAGACCTCTGCAACAAACTCAGCTCCTTCTTCCACCACAAGATCAAGACGCTCTACAACAACAACTATGACCATGGCACGGATGCAACTCCCCCCCACCAGCGACACCACCCAGCAGACCCTCCTCACCTGGACCCCTCTCCCCATTGAAGACACTGCAAAGACTATGAAAAGCATCCACTCCTGGGCACCCACTGACCCCTTCCCGCTGCACATCTTCAACAGGCTGCCATTGCACCCGCACTACGATGGACGAACTACGATGGACGATCAACTGCTCTCTCGAGACTGCCACATTCCCCGATGACTGGAAACGCCACGAAGTCAAACCCCTCCTCAAGAAGACCTCCGCAGACCTGAAAGACCTCAAGAACTTCAGGCCCATCTCTCTTCTTCCCTTTGCCATCAGAGTCATCGAGAAAGCCGTCAACTCCCAGCTAGCTCACTTCATAGAAACCTACAACATCCTCGACACCTCTCAATACAGATTCCGTTGCAACCACAGCACCCAGACCGCTCTCATAGCCGCCACCTCCTCGACCAAGACCACACAGCAGCCCTTATCCTCCTAGACCTCTCAGTAGCCTTCGACACAGTCTCCCACCACACACTAGCCACCAGACACTACGACGCTGGCATCCAGGGAACAGCCGTAGACTGGATTTGATCTTTCCTCGCAGGCAGAACACAAAGAATAAGACTCCTGTCCTTCCTCTCTGAACCTCCAAAGATCAGATGCCGAGTACCTCAAGGATCCTTCCTCAGCCGCACGCTCTTTAACGTCTACATGGTCCCCCTCCCAACCATGGTCGAAAAAACATGGGCTCAACATCGTCTCATACGTTGGCGACACCCAGCTCATCCTCTCCCTCACCAAGGAACCAACATCACCAGGCCTAGTTTCCAAGAAATGATGAAGGACGTCGCTGAGCAGCAGCTGCCTGAAGCTCAACTCGGAGAAAACAGAAGTCCTCATCCTTGACCTCACCCTGTCCGCATGGGACAACACCTGGTGGCCTCCCGCCCTCGGAAACCCACCCACCCCTACGGTACACACTCGCAACCTCGGCATCGTACTCGACTCTGCACTCAGCATGAACTGCCAGATCAATGCCCTGTCCTTTCGATGACCTAAGGAGATGCCCATGCCACCCTGACCGCCTTGAGACCCTCATAGGTGAGTAGCGCGCTTAAAAATCCCTGATTGATTGATTGATTGATTGGCAGCGCAGACCGGGGCAATAGGTGTCGCAAGCTGCAGTTGCCTCCGGACAAGAAGAGCCCTGGCACTTATGTTGTGTTTTTTTTTTTCTTCGAATTAAGCACTGTTAAGTGTGTTTACATTCAAGTCAAGTCAACATTTGTATAGCGCACTACTCACCCAGAGGGTCTCAAGGCGCTTGAGGGGGTGGGGGGGTTCGCTACTTATCAAATAGCCAAGTTTTGAGTTGTTGTCTGAAGGAGAGGTGGTTCTGTGTAAGGCGGAGGTGGGTGGGGAGAGAATTCCAGGTTTTGGCCGCTAAGTAGGAGAATGATCTTCCTCCCATGGTGGCTCTTCGGATGCGTGGAATTGTGGCGAGGGCTTGATTGGAAGATCGTAGTTGGCGGGTGGGGGTGTAAAAGGTCAGGCGCGTGTTGAGGTATCTGGGTCCTAGGTTGTATAGGGCTTTGTGTGCGTGGGTGAGGAGACGGAACGTTATTCTCTTGTTGACTGGGAGCCAGTGAAGGTCTCTCAGGTGACCGGATATGTGATTGTGGCGGGGTATGTCTAGGATGAGTCGGGCGGAGGCGTTCTGAATACGTTGGAGTTTTTTCTGTAATTTGGCTGTGGTTCCGGCGTAGAGGGTGTTTCCGTAGTCCAGTCGGCTTGTGACAAGTGCTTGGGTGACCGTCTTTTTTGTTTCGATGGGGATCCATCGGAAGATCTTTCGGAGCATGCGTAAGATGTTAAAGCATGATGATGAGATGGTGTTGACTTGTCTGGTCATCGAGAGGGAGGAGTCTAGAATGAATCCCAGGTTGCGGGCATGGTCTGTTGGTTTGGGTGCGCTGCCCAGGGCCGGTGGCCACCATGAGTCGTCCCATGCAGAGGGGGATGATCCTAGGATTAGGACTTCCGTCTTGTCTGAATTCAGTTTTAAGCGCCTGTTCTTCATCCACTCGGCTACATCTTTCATCCCTTCGTGTAGGTTGGTTTTGGCGGTGTTTGGGTCTTTGGTGAGGGAGAGGATTCTTCACGGGAGCCGAGTGTGGCACAGTCCCTTCTCGTGGCACCCACGAGGGCGGTCGGGGGTCGTGGGCCTCTCCTAGGGACTGCCCCCTGATGCCCCCCACCCCTCCTCAGATGAGAGCCGCTGTCTCATCGGCGGAGGCGCTGGGATTGGTACAAAGCGAGCGTTTATTGTTGCCCGGGGCTATGGTAAAGCGCCTTCCGCCGAACATCCTGCGCGCTTCCGTCTCTATCAAACGTTTGTCCAAGAAAGCTGCATATTACACTGCTAATACCTGGGGGGTTCTCTGAATTTTAAAGCCTGTTCCTAGTTAAGCCTCAAACGAGTCGGCAGCCGGGGAGGGCCTTTCATTTGCTTTGAAGTGTGCAAGGAGCTGATTAGCGCTGGCCTCGTGCCCTCAGCCGAGGCCTCATCAATAATTCCGCGGTGCCAGGCTCACTTCCAAGGTGTTACTGGCGGAGCGGGACTTCCGGTGCACGGGAGGGGGCGAGGTGGAGGTGCTGGACTCCAACATGCTGCTGTGCACGGGAGGGGGTGAGGTGGAGGTGCTGGACTCAAACATGCTGCTGTGCACACGTTCACCTGCCCCAGAGGACCCATCACCACCATCTTTGCCTTGTTTCACGTCTTCCTGGTCCATAATGAACAATGTGTACATCTCCCATCAGCTGTCTGGAAGCGCGTGCCAGGGCCCGGGAGATCTGTAGCATCCCCTCACTCCGCACACCGCCATGATGGAAACACCAGCCCTGAAAGAGAATGACTTCCTCCCTAGAAAACCTGTTCCACTCATGCAGATTTTGGTGTCGCCTCTCTGAGCTGCCTTGCTGTGCTCTCCTGGTTTTGTTGTCACCTCACTGAGCTGCCCTGCCTCTCATGATTTTGCCGTAATCTCCCTGAGCTGTGAGGTGTGCTCTGCTGATTTTGCTGTCATCTCACTGAGTGGCCTTGCTGTGCTGATTTTGCTGTCCCCTCACTGACTGGCCTTGCTGTGCTCCCCTGATTTTGCTGTCCCCTCACTGAGTGGCCTTGATGTGCTCCCCTGATTTTGCTGTCATCTCACTGAGTGGCCTTGCTGTGCTCCCCTGATTTTGCTGTCCCCTCACTGAGCGGCCTTGCTGTAATCTCCTGACTTTGCTATTTGCTCTGTGAGCTGCCTTACTGTGCTCTCCTTATTTTGCTGTTAGCTCACTGAGCTGCTTTTCTGTGCTCCCCTGATTTTGCTGTCGCCTCACTGAGCTGTCTACTGTGCTCCCCTGATTTTGCTGTCACCTCACTGAGCGGCCTTGCTGTGCTCTCCTGACTTTGCTGACCCCTCACTGAGCGGCCTTGCTGTGCTCTCCTCTGATTTTGCTGTCAGCTCTCTGAGCTGCTTTGCTGTGCTCCCCTGATTTTGCTGTCGCCTCGCTGAGCTGTCTACTGTGCTCTCCTGATTTTGTTGTCACCTCACTGAGCGGCCTTGCTGTGCTCTCCTGATTTTGCTGTCATCTCACTGAGTGGCCTTGCTGTGCTCTCCTGATTTTGCTGTCATCTCAGTGAGCGACCTTGCTGTGTTTTCCTGATTTTGCTGTCACCTCACTGAGTGGCCTTGCTGTGCTCTCCTGATTTTGCTGTCACCTCACTGAGCGGCCTTGCTGTGCTCTACTGATTTTGCTGTCAGCTCACTGAGCTGCCTTGCTGTTCTCCCCTGATTTTGCTGTCACCTCACTGAGCCGTGTGCTTTGCTCTCCTGATTTTGCTGTCATCTCACTGAGCGGCCTTGTTGACCTCTCCTGACTTTGCTGTCACCTCACTGAGCGGCCTTGCTGTGCTCTCCTGATTTTGCTGTCCCCTCACTGAGCGGCCTTGCTGTGCTCTCCTGATTTTGCTGTCCCCTCACTGAGCGGCCTTGTTGTCCTCTCCTGACTTTGCTGTCACCTCACTGAGCGGCCTTGCTGTGCTCTCCTGATTTTGCTGTCCCCTCACTGAGCGGCCTTGCTGTGCTCTCCTGATTTTGTTGTCACCTCCCTGAGCGGCCTTGCTGTGCTCTCCTGATTTTGCTGTCCCCTCACTTAGCGGCCTTGCTGTGCTCTCCTGATTTTGCTGTCATCTCAGTGAGCGACCTTGCTGTGCTTTCCTGATTTTGCTGTCATCTCACTGAGTGGCCTTGCTGTGCTCTCCTGATTTTGCTGTCACCTCACTGAGCGGCCTTGCTGTGCTCTACTGATTTTGCTGTCAGGTCACTGAGCTGCCTTGCTGTTCTCCCCTGATTTTGCTGTCACCTCACTGAGCCGTGTGCTTTGCTCTCCTGATTTTGCTGTCATCTCACTGAGCGGCCTTGTTGTCCTCTCCTGACTTTGCTGTCACCTCACTGAGCGGCCTTGCTGTGCTCTACTGATTTTGCTGTCAGCTCACTGAGCGGCCTTGCTGTGCTCTCCTGACTTTGCTGTCACCTCACTGAGAGGCCTTGTTGTCCTCTCCTGATTTTGCTGTCCCCTCACTGAGCGGCCTTGTTGTCCTCTCCTGATTTTGCTGTCATCTCACTGAGCGGCCTTGTTGTCCTCTCCTGATTTTGCTGTCATCTCACTGAGCGGCCTTGTTGTCCTCTCCTGACTTTGCTGTCACCTCACTGAGCGGCCTTGTTGACCTCTCCTGATTTTGCTGTCACCTCCTGGCAACTTTTTGAGCCCCCTTCTCAACTCTGGGTCCCCCTGTATTCTTGAGCCTATACATGGAGCCCCTACATCAGAGGTCTTCAAACTTTTTAGGCCGAGCCCCCCTGGCAATATTTTTTAGAAGCCGGGGCCCCCCCATCACTATAATTTCTGGAAATTGGAATTTGTGACAACCGGTTTATCCCTGAGGTGTCAGCTGACAACTAATTTTCACATTAGCAAAACAACATTAGCAGGGTTTTGTGAAGTTAAGATTTGGGAGTTGTAAATCTGGCCCACAATCACTGAACTCATTCAACACCCTTTGATGGGAAACTTTCTTTTGGGGAAAACCACCACAAGGCCAGAGCATGCACCCCCACCTTTCAGGACCCCATATAATACCATGCAGCCTGATCTAGCGAACAAGCAGAATGATGGCAGACCTGGCAACCAAATCATTCTCGGGGCAAGGTCTTTGCTCTGAAAATACATCTCAATCAACTGAAATTCTCACTGCCATATATGTTTATTTTGTATTATTATGTAAAAGCAGTATAGATACCATGGGCCCTGGTGCAGGCAAAAAAAATGACCTCCTTGACTAGAGCTGGGATAGGAATAGACAGCAACTGTCAGGTTTTAATGGGCCGAATCTACATTAAGGCTGTGCAGGAAGCTTCCTGATAGCATTATCACACATGAACATGAATGGGTGTAAAACTGCAACAAATGACCTGAAAATGCTGTAGTATGGAAAATACTATGGCAAATGGTCAAATGTAATTTCGCCTCAAGCTCTGAAAATGCCTGCATCACAGCAGATTTGCAGAAGCCAAACTGCTGTTAGCTAAACAGGTATACGACTCTCAACTGAGACCACTGGACAACAAAGTGCAAGGCCGCTAGGACATCAGCCTTTGCACAGCGCAGTTATGCCCTGTGTAAAACCTCAAAGCGCACTATTTATTTTTTCAGTTTATTTTCATTTAATGGTTCCTTTTTGTCTGGCTATCTGGGTGTTCCTCTGCCTTTAAGAAAGATTCTCAGCAAAGAAAGCATCACCCGGATCTTGAGAAGGTCAACAGAAGTGACTCCAGAATTGCACCTTTTGGTGTGACCCATAGTTTGTAGAATTGGAGTGACTCGGAGGCTGCAATCTGAAAGCCAGAGCGTAGTAAAGTTTCTGGCTATTACATTCTGAGTCACTAATTCCTTTCCCTTCTAGTGGTGTTTAAACCCACCCATGTTTCGTGAACATTTCCCTGTTTTAAGTACGTGTACAGGCCATGGAACTGTTGCATGCCTTACGTGTGTGTGTATTTATGTTTGAAAGAATATCAGCTTGTCTAGTAGTGTGAACACCTGTTGAGTGATTATGTTTGTACAAGGGCTGTGCTGTGAGGCAAAACTCAACTTATGTTTGGCAGTGGTAAAAAAACAGAAGTAGTGAGAAGATGGGGGGAATAAGGAAATTATACAGCAGGAAATTGTTTAAATTTGACCTATGAGTCGCCTCAAATGTCTAGACAGCTGTGCAATGAACCGATGTAAAAGGTAGCAGCAAGGACGCCAAAAGGCACCAGCAAGAAAAGCTAAGGCCCGGGAAGATGCACCACACAAAGCAGCATACGTTTTTAAGTTTCATTTTGAGTGAAAGTGAAATTTGCTGCCGCCTGCCTTTTGTCTCGGATTAAAGGAATGTCAAAGTTGAAGCCTCCACATATTTATTATTTGCTCTGACTGCTGCCCCCAATCAGAGAGAGTCCTGTTTGCGATGGCCATGATTCTCGAGAATAAACGGGAGTAAACGTGCTTCACATGTCAGAATGAATGATGTTAAGGGGAAATCTTTCTGTGAAGCTCGCGCCCCCCCCCTAGGATTTTTCTTCCCCCCCTCCTGGGGGGCGCTCTCCACAGTTTGAAGACCTCTGCCCTACATGGTGCCACTTGGGACTCTACCCACCACAAACATCAACATTCACCATCACACCAGTGACACACACCTGTTTGATATTCTCCCCTGCTGAAGGCATCCAGTGCCTCAAACTCTGCTTGTATCTCACCCAGACCTGGATGTCCAGCACACCTTAAGCTTAGTCTGATAACAACAACAATCAGCAACTAGGCCAAACCTGTCTCAACAACTTAAAGCTGGATGAACTCCAACTTGCACCCTGCACCAAGTGACTTGGATTAAACCCGAACATTGACTTCATCCTCCAGAAACCAAGACAACATTGGAGCAGCGCAAAGCCTTTCGACCAAAAGGGAAGCTCAAGACTGCCATTCAAGCCTGAGTACTCTTGTATCTGGGTGTTGGCAGTGCCCTGCTCCATGAATTCCCAGACTCCACATTGGTCCCCGTATGAGTGTTAACATGGTGCAGTACACCTTCTGTAAGGGTTTGAAAAACATGACCATATCACCACCATCTTGGCTCCCCTTGCCAACCTCATCCTGTTCGTAACCAGCTACTTCCTCTGCAAAGCCATCACGAACAACACTCTTCCTTATCTGGCTTTTAAGCTCACCATTTCTGATAACACTCAGCACAGCTGTACCATCAAACTAGAGACAAAGCAGTGCAAAAAAGAACATTGAAGCAACAGGCCTTCCCACCAATGCACCCAGGATCTGGAGCAACTTCTTCATTTTCTTCAGGAGTGCCCCAACCCTGCTCCAGTTTAGAAAAAAAGGGAAGACACACATGTCTAAGGTGCAATTCTTAACCACATCGATGCTCAGCATATTCCCCTCCTGTGCTGGGGGTATGGGGGATATAGAGCATTCATGACGAGCTGGGCTCGTCATGAGCGTGCTGGGAGGCTACTGCATGACGAGCCCAGCTCGTCATGAGCGTCGAAGGGGTTAATGATGCAATAACAATAGCAGTCCCCGTTCACTCTCAGAACCCCGCTGCCCCTCGATGTGTTAACTGCATCTTTGCCTTTGAACCTTTACACACTGCTGTTTTTGGCTAGGTTTGATCTTTATAAATACCATATTATATATATATATATATATATATATATATATATATATATATATATATATATATATATATATATATATATATATATATATATATATATATATATATATATATATATATATATATATTTTTTTTTTTTTTTGAAGATGAAGGATCACAAGCCAGGGCAAAAATCTGAATCCCAAAGGATACAATGAGTCACAAAGAAATAAAATATCCAAGTAAGAAGTGACTCAAACAGATGGATTCATCAAAGAACAAAAATACATTTCCACTACAACGTTTCAGCTTCCGCCTTCCTCAGGTAGTTTCAAGATGGTAAGCTCAGTGGCTGCACAGATGACACAGCTGAATTTTCAAAAATCATCATGAGTGAAGATTCCATTTGGAATGTGGAATCAATGCAGTCCTGAGAGTTCTTGAGATATGCAGTAATCAGGTTGTATTGTCAGTAATGTTCAGTCCATCTGGATGCAATGATTTTAAACGGTACATCCAGAAGTTTTCCCTGGAGTCCAGTAGTTCTTCCTTTGAGACATGTTCCACGGGGAAAATCTTCAAATCTGATAGTGAATGATCCACAAGGTTAAAATGATTGGCTACAGGCTGGTCAATTTTCTTATTAATTATTGCTGATTTGTGGTTCCTGAATCGTGTGCGGAGGTCATTCACTGTTTGGCCTACATATTGTTTTTTACAGCTTTACCGTTGGCACTGAATCACATAAATAATGCATGTTGAGTGACATGTAAGATGCTGCCTTATTGCATAGGTCCTTCTGGTTACATAACTAGTAACTGATGATGTTTGTAAAAGGTATTCATATAAGAGGATTTGAGAAGTCACTCAAAATGTGCCCTAATTTTTCTTTCTTCAGCACTAATCATAATTTCTATGGCAAAATGAACCCCCTCATTTTGTTCCTTTGCAAATTAAATGTTTTAAGTGTTAACACTTTATTCCAATCAAGATGACTTCAGGTGTGCCATACTTTTGTCATAAGTAAGACTGTTAGCGCTCTAGTTGTTCTTTAGAACACTCTGGGACATTCTGTCATTGGGCTATAGTTGGGCTACATCTGGCTGATATTTGGGCTACATTTGTTTTTTTTTGTCTCTGGTGGCCATCTTTGGCCTACATTGGGCTACATTTGGGCTCTAACATATATATAGCCAAATGTAGCCCAATATATATTTTTTCAAAGTTAATTTTCGTAAAAACCACTGGAGCATATATCTTGAGACATAGCAAAGGCACATCGGGGTACCAGTCCCTACAATTTTGCTAAGTTTGGTGGAAATCCATTCAGCCGTTCGGGCTAAAAGTGAGTCCAACCGCCCTATGGAAATTAACATGGGGAAAACATGTTTTGGGACCCCCCTTTTATCTCGGCCCCCGCTTGACGGATCCCCCCGAAACTTCCAGGGAAGGACGGAGCGCAGCGAGGCAAAGTTAAGGAAAATTACAGGCAGATCCCTCATTCGGCGCCAAAGTTATTCCCAATAGAATGTTGCGGATTTCCTATGGAAAACGATCCTAACTATAACTACCTACTGGCGACCGGCGAGATATATATATATATATATATATATATTCACTGAAAAAACCATAGGTTATAGATCATATATAGTTAGGAATTAGCATTTACAAAACCTTGAAAATTCACTGAAAAAACTATAGGTTATAGACCATATATAGTTAGGAATTAGCATTTAAAAAACCTTATTTTACTCACACAAAACCATTGAAATTCCATATATAGTTAGTTGCACTAACTATGTAACGCGCACCCGCAATCCACTGCTGATGATGTCACATATTACATCATTCATGACATGGTCAGTGACATCACTGATGACATCACTGATGACATCTCAAATGACATCACTGATGACATCACTGATGACATCTCAAATGACATCACTGATAACAACATCCAGTGATTTTATGTTTCTGTAAAGTTTAAATATGTCTTACATATTGAAGAATGAGTGGATGTATAAGTGTCTGGACGAAGGATTTAGTAGGTGCATGACTGACTGTATGAGTGAGTGATTAAATGTGTCTCACTGAGTGCATGGGTTAGTGACTAAACTGTCTTAATTTGTGCATCATTATGTCTGTTGTTCTGTAAACTGCTGCATGTGTTGATCAGTAGCTATATGAGTAACTATATGGGTTATTGATTGATTGTCCAAGTATTTGTATGGGAGACTGAGTGTGTGTGTGGCTGGCTGGGAGGTGTGTGACTCTGTGCAGATCAATGTGTACTTATATCAATGATTGTATAACAAGGTAAGTATGTGTTAGTATATGTTTGAAAATATAAGGTGCTCTATGTTTAACTGTATAGACAAGAAAATGGAAGTGTGATTGATTCTTTACAGGACTGACTAGGTGTGTGAGTAACTCCATGGATGAGTGGCAGAGTGTGAGTGTCTGTATAGGTGTATGAGTGCATATGATAGTGTTGTAAAGATGAGTGATTGTATGTATGAATGATTGTATGGGTGAATGAGTGAATGTGTGTGTAGACGTAGGAATCAGTGAGTACATATGTAGTAACTAGTATTGGTGTGTCAATGGTTTCAAAAATTATACTCTGTATTTAACACTGGGTGAAACAGAGGTTATATTAAAATATGAGGAGATGCATTGTATTGTCACATGAATGATATCATCAGTGATGTGGTCATTGATGTCAAATGAGATGTCATCAGTGATGTCATCAGTGATGTCATTTGAGATGTCATCAGTGATGTCATCAGTGATGTCACTGACCATGTCATGAATGATGTAATATGTGACATCATCAGCAGTGGATTGCGGGTGCGCGATATATAGTTAGTGCAACTAACTATATATGGAATTTCAATGGTTTTGTGCGAGTAAAATAAGGTTTTTTAAATGCTAATTCCTAACTATATATGGTCTATAACCTATGGTTTTTTCAGTGAATTTTCAAGGTTTTGTAAATGCTAATTCCTAACTATATATGATCTATAACCTATGGTTTTTTCAGTGAATTTCAATGTTTTTTTAATAGCAAATATCATAAGCTGTCGAATGTCAAGTACGTGGTAAGTGAAAACATTTTCGTGTTTATGCACACTGATCTGCTTTGAATGGTGCCCCCCCCCCTCATTTCTATTAGGAGTACTCTCTCTTTGCACATAGTGAAGGGTAGTTAACGCAGGCCTTTGCCCCCGTTGTAATACGTCGTGCCTGCTTCTCTCTCCATTTGATTGATTGTTATCCAAGTATTTACTGTTTTAGAATTGGTTCTCTTTGGTTCATTCTCTATTTACAAACAAACACAGAGTCGCAATACTCTGTTTAGTCTTTGCAGATAACGAAAAATCGTGTAAAAAAAAAAGAAAAGGAATCGAGCAAAATCAGTAGGCCACTAACGGGATCTCTTTTTGACCTCGCTAAAATAGAAACATTAGGAACAACCCCTCATGACAAATACAAAACTAGTGAAATGAACTGAACTCCACACAATGATGGCTGCAAAACAGCTCGGCTCCGCCACCCACCCCGCCCAAAATAACGATAAAGAGCGGCTGCCATGATTGGTTGCGGAATGGCCACGACGGAGCTACGAAATGGTACTGCTCTCATGCTAACCCCAGCTTCAGTCTGAAACATCCAGAAACACTGTAGACTACCAATTCGATCAGTTCCGGTAGCGCCCCAATGTAACCCGGTAGAGAAGAACTAGCCCTCCCCTCTTTGACTGATGGTTCTTGTTGCCTGTCCCTTCTGTTGTCATTTAACAGAACTATTTAGCCTGCTGAAAGGGGTTGTGTTCCGACCGCTGGTTGGTGGAGACATTTTGATTATATTCTGGACCTGCGTTGTCGCGTAATGCGTCATATGACGCGCCGCGTTAGCGCATCCGGAAGTCATCCGGGGCGCGCAGCGCGTAACGTAAGCATAACAAGTCATGTGACTTGTTAATAAAACTTTTCATTGGTTCATTTTACTTTTCTTATTCTAATGATGAAAGGCTTGGTCATATGACCTAAAAATTACGCTTTTTATTACTTCCGAACATTATTTTTTCTTAAATATATGTTATAATGTTCCAGGCTAATGTACTTTCCCGGAAAATTTACAACTGTCCTGCAAGTAAAATATATTCTTTTTTCGAGAAAAAGAGCGTTTCTTCGTCCCATGACGGAGCCGTTGAGCAAAAGAGGGTCGACCTGCTGTCTTAGTCGCCGATACGCCTGAATATGAGATTCTTATCGATCACTATGTTGCAGGAATAGAAAACACAACAGCCCTTGACCATTTATCTTTACTGCGTTCCTTCGTATTATACCTTTTACCCTTCATGTAATTGGTCTGCTTTATTTCACTTGCCTTTTAATGATTCTAAAACAGTGACTATTATTAAAAACTTTACCAATGTATATACTACTACCATGTTTTCTTTTAAAAACCTTTATTGTGAAAATTTCATTATACAAATACGAGCCTATAACCACGTGGGCCGGCCACGGAGCAAACTGTAATCGTATATGATGAGTAGACATTTACACTGTAGAGGAACGTAACGGGCGGGCCATTAGGTTGCAAGAACTAAGGTGTCTAACAGTTACGGAATCGGTGGACGTACATTTTATAATTAAAATACGACAGGGCCAGTTACAATAAAATTATCTAGATATACATTTGCGGGCAAGTACCATGGGTGACGTTAATTCGAACTTTCAATAGTACAGTAATCAATAACACATCAGAACTTAATATCAATAGGGATGTCGAAATATTCAATCAATTCTCGTCCCCGCCCGCCATGTGCTTCAAAACTGCATACGTATCTCGTGATTTCAAGGTTCTGCAACCAGTACACAACAAGGAGTTACGAGTCCCATTTATTCCGGCGCCATTTTGGGCGAGGACGGGCAGGTCCAGGATATAGTCAAAATGTCTCTACCTACCATCGACTATGATGATGTTCATATGCTGTATTTATTAGAGTAACACTCATCTGTCCACATGAAATTAATTTGCCACAATCTAAACATGTCATTTTAATCTTTCCAAAGTTCTTCTAAATATTTGGGACCGTTTCCCTTGCCTCTGATGCTGTCAGTGCCACTTCTTTGATGAATGTACTAGCAGGTCAGGGGTTCTCCTCCAAATCTCTCTTTTATGCAGCACTATAATTAATTGGTGCCACCTCTCCATATGACGATGCATGGTATAGTTACCATAACTATATTTTTTTTCGGTTCCTCTGGAGAGTTCATCGTGGCAGATGAAGCGTGTAACGTACCGGGCATTTACCTTTTTTTGCATGTACAGGAAAGGAAAAAAAAATCGAGCGTCCGAGTTCTAAGGTGTCCCAGGGCCATTTTAGTGGACCAGGCCCAAATCCAAAGAACAGGCCGCCATTTTGAGAGTCCTGTTGCAGCCGCCTGTCGCTGTAGCATCAAGAGCAGCCGAAACTCAGCTGAATGGCAACTGAAACGGTAAAGGGGCGCCCCACTACAGCAGACGAGCCTCCACCTAGGAAGGCCCGTTCCCGCTGCCTCCCCCCCCCCCCTTCGGGCACCCCACGCCGTTATTCGGAGCAGTATTGTAGGATGGCCACACCAGTGCGGCAACTTGCTAGACATCACCTCGGTGGTAACCGAATCTCAACGCCTTGTGGTGTCTTCTATTCAGAAAACATTGTTATGCTGCCTTCGACCTATTCGCCGCAAGTGCGCACACAACTCAACTGCATAGCTTGCTAGACACCACCTCGGTGCCATCCGGATCTTGGAATCTCAGCGCCTTTTGGTGTCTTCTCTTCAGAAAATATTGTTGCGCTGCCTTTGGCCCCATTCGCACATCGGTCCGCTACTGACGCCATCTCACAGGCTAATGGGGCGCCCCACGCCGAGTTTCAGCATTGTAGGATGACCACACCAGTACAGCAACTTGCTAGACATCACCTCGGTGCCATCCGGATCTCGGCGCCCCACTGCAGATGAAGTGCCTCTCAACTATGAAACCACCACGGTGACATCCGGATCTTGGCGCGTTGTGCTGCCTTCGGCCTATTCGCACATCGGTCCGCTACTGACGCCATCTCACAGGCTAATGGGGCGCCCCACGCCGAGTTTCAGCATTGTAGGATGACCACACCAGTACAGCAACTTGCTAGACATCACCTCGGTGCCATCCGGATCTCGGCGCTCCACTGCAGATGAAGTGCCTCTCAACTATGAAACCACCACAGTGACATCCGGATCTTGGCGCGTTGTGCTGCCTTCGGCCTATTCGCACATCGGTCCGCTACTGACGCCATCTCACAGGCTAATGGGGCGCCCCACGCCGAGTTTCAGCATTGTAGGATGACCACACCAGTACAGCAACTTGCTAGACATCACCTCGGTGCCATCCGGATCTCGGCGCCCCACTGCAGATGAAGTGCCTCTCAACTATGAAACCACCACGGTGACATCCGGATCTTGGCGCGTTGTGCTGCCTTCGGCCTATTCGCACATCGGTCCGCTACTGACGCCATCTCACAGACTAATGGGGCGCCCCACGCCGAGTTTCAGCATTGTAGGATGACCACACCAGTGCACCTTACTAGACACCACCTCGGTGCCATCCGGATCTTGGCATCTCAGCGCCTTGTGGTGTCTTCTATTCAGAAAATATTCTTGCGCTACCTTTGCCCCATTCACACATCGGTCCGCTACTGACGCCATCTCACAGGCTAATAGGGCGCCCCACGCCGAGTTTCAGCATTGTAGGATGACCACACCAGTACAGCAACTTGCTAGACATCACCTCGGTGCCATCCGGATCTTGGCATCTCAACGCCTAGTGGTATCTTCCATACAGAAAATATTGTTGCGCTTCCTTTGGCCCCATTCGCACATCGGTCCGCAACTGACACCATCTCACAGGCCAACAGGGCGCCCCACGCCGACTTTTACCATTGTAGGATGGCCACACCAGTACAGCAACTTGCTAGACATCACCTCGGTGCCATCCGGATCTTGGCATCTCAGCGCCTTGTGGTGTCAGTCAGAAACTATTGTTGCGCTGCCTTTGGCCCCATTCGCACATCAGTCCGCTACTGACACCATCTCACAGGCCAACAGGGCGCCCCACGCCGAATTTTACCATTGTAGGATGGCCACACCAGTGCCACAACTTGCTAGACACCACCTCGGTGCCATCCGGATCTTGGCATCTCAGCGCCTTGTGGTGTCTTCTATTCCGAAAATATTGTTGCGCTGCCTTTGGCCCCATTCGCACATCGGTCCGCTACTGCCGCCATCTCACAGGCCAACGGGGCGCCCCACGCCGACTTTCAACATTGTAGGATGGCCACACCAGTGCTGCAACTTGCTGGACACCACCTCGGTGCCATCCGGATCTTGGCGCGTTGTATTGCCTTCGGCCTATTCGCACATCGGTCCGCTACTGACGCCGCCTCACGTGCCAACGTATTTTCTCCGCATTTTATACCCTATGCCGCATAACAGGTCATGTGACTTGTTTATAAAACTTTTCATTGGTTCATTTTACTTTTGGTTTCCTAATGATGGAAGGCTTGATCATATGACCTAAAAACAACACTTTTCATTGGATGAAAACTTTTTTTTTTTCCCAAACGATGAAAGCCCCACCTTGTTTCTGGATGTTTCAGACTGAAGCTGGCGTCAGCATGAGAGCACCACCACCTCGTAGCTCCGTCGTGGTCATTCCGCGAGCAATCATGGCAACCGCTCCCCACCAGAAGCCTACAGGAGTCGGGGGCCCCCAAAACTTTTGATGAATCCTCAAGGCGGAGGGGACGCTTTCGAGAATGGGGTCCAAGACCTAGCAGACAAGCGTCCGATTTCCAAGGTGTCCCAGGGCCATTTCAGTGGACCAGGCCCAAAAAGGAAACAGCCTGCCGCCATTTTGAGAGTCCTGTGACAGCCGCCTATCGCTGCACCGCAAGAGTGGGCGCAACTCAGCTGAATTGCGGCTTTTGACACAGTGGACCAAAAACGGACGGAATGGCAACTGAAACGGTAAAGGGGCGCCCCACTACAACAGATGACACTCCACCTGGAGAGGCCCGTTCACGCCGCCTCCCCCGGGGCGCCCCACGCCGTTATTCGGAGCAGCATTGTAGGATACCAAAACCAGTGCGGCAACTTACTGGACATCACCTTGGTGCCATCGTTCTGCTGCCTTGGAACTATTCGCACAACAGTTTGCTACTGATGACCCACCCCCCGCGACGCCCCACGCCGGAAATCTGGACGTTGTGCTGCGTTGGGACTATTCGCACAGCCGACCGCTACTTCGTTGTTTTTCCCTAAAAATGTTTATATGTTATTACTATTTTTGTTTTCTTGTATATATTTATAAGTTATTAAAGTTTTATAATCTTACTACTTTGTCGGAGTGCTATATATTTTTAATGTGACACATAATTGTAAAAACTTTGATGTACAAAGAGTCATGCCTGGAATCTTCCGCTTCAGGCTCGGTCCCCTCCCCAATCACAATACAGGATGGTTTTCAGATAATAGGAACGCGTCTGCTGTGACGGATCTCATCGAGTGTGGGCCTTGATCTACTATAACTCCTTTGAAGAGGGGTGATTCTTTACAGCTGGGGCCATAAACTACATCTGCAGGGCTAGCTGATACCCTAGGACCGGCCTGGACAATCGGACACAGAGGAAAAGGAGTGTCAGAGGGTGCGGTAGTGAATAGGGCGAAAGGGAGGTGTCGGGCGGGCACAGGGTGTGATTCTCAGGGAAGAGCAGCGCAGATGGGGGGAGGTTTATTACCCATGCATAAGACAGAGAGCGGGGGTGACCACTGCCTGGGGGAGATGCTTGCGAGGGTGGGGAGCCATGCTAAGGATCGACAGCGTGCACAGAGTGGGTCTGGTCAAGGCATCTAAAATGGCTGCCGTGCACGACAAAAGTGTGGCATTTGAAAAAAGACAAGATGGCGCAGACAATGTTTTTCAACACTTCCTGATTTCCTTCGAATCGAACGTTAACAGACGTTGGGGCATATTACCAAAGTTAAGCGATATTTATCCCTAACGATGCTTAGCAACGATTTTTTTACCGCTAAGCATCGTCAGAAATTATCGCAGATAAACCTTGCTATTATCAAGGTTTATCGCAAATACGATAAAAAACGACCGCAATGCATTAATATCGCTGAAAACTCAGCGATATTCATGCATTACCGAGCTAATGCTCTTATCCATGTTATCCACCTCCCATTGGATAACATGGCTAAGAACTGCTCAGGGCAGGTGCTAGCTTTTGGAGATATTCGCGCTTATCTCGAATATTTCCAAAAGTTGATAATAGGAGATAGCGATGTTAGCGACTGTTTCCAGTCGCTAACATCTTGGCATGCCCACTTTGCATGTCATTAGTGATAAATATCACTCACTCACATGCAAAGTGGGGCCCAAGATGGTCGCTATCTCCTACTAGCCGTCGCTAACTGGTGTTAGCAACAGCTAGGTAATACAGATATAATTTTATCTCCGCGAAGCGGAGCGCTGTTACAGATATATATCTTTTTTTTAACGTTAATTTCTCAAAATCCACTGAAGCACATATATTGAGACCTAGCAAAGGCACATCGAGCTACCAGTCCCTACAATTTTGCCAAGTTTCGTGCAAATCCATTCAGCCGTTCGATTATTATTATTATTTTTTTTTTGCCCCGCGGGGCCCTTTTAAAACCTCCACATCAAACCTAAGAGGTCAAGGAGGATCTACTATGCCCCCTTATGGTCATTTGCCCCTTCGCTTTGGCCTCCTCTTGTCTCTCGATCCTACCGAGAGACAAGATGGCGGCCGCTACGGACTGTTTGCAATGTTTACAGACGCCGGAGAACCAATCAGCTTCGCAAACCTCCGTTACGCGAAGCGGAGCGCTGTTACAGATATATATCTTTTTTTGAACGTTAATTTCTCAAAATCCACTGGAGCACATATATTGAGACCTAGCAAAGGCACATCGGGCTACCAGTCCCTAATATTTTACCAAGTTTCGTGCAAATCCATTCAGCCGTTCCATTATTATTATTATTATTTTTTTTTGCCCCGCGGGACCCTTTTAAAACCTCCACATCAAACCTAGGGGGTCAGCGAGGATCTACTATGCCCCCTTATGGTCATTTGCCCCTTCGCTTTGGCCTCCTCTTGTCTCTCGATCCTACCGAGAGACAAGATGGCGGCCGCTACGGACTGTTTGGAATGTTCACAGACGCCGGAGAACCAATCAGCTTCGCTTCACAAAGCTCCGTACCGCGAAAAGTCCGCGAACCGGAGCGCTGCCCGGTCCGCTGTTACAGATATATATCTTTTTTTAAACGTTAATTTCTCAAAATCCACTGGAGCACATATATTGAGACCTACAAAAGGCACATCGGGCTACCAGTCCCTACAATTTTGCCAAGTTTCGTGCAAATCCATTCAGCCGTTCGGGCTAAAAGTGAGGCCAACCGCCCTATGGAAAACTCAATGTTAAAAACACGTTTTGGGACCCCCCGTTTTTCTCGGCCCCCCCTTGACGAACCCCCCCAAATTTATAAGGGCTGCTCAGAAACAAAATGTGCCATTTTCCTGAAAATTTCAGCCAATTCCGTCCACAAACGCCAAAGTTATTAGACATAGAATTTTCAAAAATCCCATAGAGAAAAAATCCTAACTATATATACCTACTGGCGACCGCCAGTAGGTAATATATATATATATATATATATATATATATATATATATATATATATATATATATATATATATTACAGCTCCAGATTCACAGGATATTTTAAATCCAAAAGAATGCAGCACACGCAGGGGTGGTTCCAGACAAGAATCTTTAATGTCGGAACGCTCACAGCAACAAGACGCGTTTCGCCATCGGGCTTTGTCAAATTGTGCAGAGAGCCGAGGCGCCGGTCAGCTTAAAAAGACGTCATTCTTAAAATCATAAGCAAAGAAGGACTAACTTGTAACACGCTACAGTGGCCGCCATATTTGAACGGTCACAATGTGTTTTAAAGTGAAGAAACAACCTTATAATACATATTTATACAAATGTAAATACATGCGCCCAACATTACGATATGATATAAACATCGCATTTAGGCAGCTATTAGTTCTGAATTGAGCCCTGGATGGGCTTGTACATGTAGGCATTCCGCAAACATAAAGTACCACCAATATCCAACTACAATAGTAAGAAAGGTGAAAAGGCATAGTCATAAATATAGCTATATAAGTGTTACAATTTTTACATATTTGTGCAAATCTTGTTGGACGACCATGATAGGAGTCAATACATGAAAATGTACACTGCAAACAATAAAGCCTTATATAGGCAGGACCAGAGGCTTCACTTTAAATACAGGTAATGTCCTGCTTAGAAGAATGACAGTTGTAAATATAAATTTTGAATTTCATATTGTAAAAATAATGGTTATTAAAAATAATTGAGAAATTATTTTTAAAAAGGTTCTAAGTTTCAGAAATATGGATGATTCAAACAGTCTGTATACCAATACCATGCAACACAATTACATCATAGGTCATCCCAAGTGTACTGATAACTCCTCGTGCATATTCAATCCATGTGGGATTTTACATTGCAAGTCAATTATGTACCTGGATTCCAGGCGACGTAATTTAAGAAGGCGATCCCCCCCTCTGATATTTGCAGGTACACTATCGAGACATATGTAGACCAACAGATCCCTGTTGCTATTGTGCTTTTTCTCGAAGTGCCTGGCTACAGGGTAAGAGGCATCCTTATTAGCAATCGCACGCATGTGCTCTAAAATTCTAAGTTTCACAGCATTGGTCGGGCTGCCTATATATTTTAGGCCGCAAGGACATACAAGGCAATATATGGCATAAGGTGTTGAACAAGTAAGAAACTTAGTGATGCGTTTCGGGATTGCCAGGCCAGGTATTTTATATGTAAGCGTCCGCTTACTATATTTACATGCCTTGCACTTACCACAAGGATAAAAACCGTTAAGAACCGGCATCTTAGGAGTTGAAACTTGGGGCTGGAAATGACTGGAGACTAGATGGTCTCTAAGAGATCTGGCCTTTCTGTAGGTGACTAAGGGATTATATATATATATATATATGTATGTATGTATGCATGTATGTATGTATATGTATGTATGTATGTATGTATATATATATATATATATGTATGTATGCATGTATGTATGTATATGTATGTATGTATGTATATATATATATATGTATGTATGTATATATATGTATGTATGTATATATATATATGTATGTATATATATATATGTATGTATATATATGTATGTATGTATATATGTATATATGTATGTATGTATGTATATATGTATATATATATATGTATGTATATATATATGTATGTATATATATTTACTGAAAAAAACAAAGGTTACATGGATGTTATAGTTAGGCTCAGGTTGCACCCCCCCGCAATGCACTGCTTATGACCTCACATATTACATCATTCATGACATTGGTCAGCGACATCACTAATGACATCTCAAATGACATCACTGATGATATTAGCCAGTGACTGAGTGTTTTTAGAAATATTATGAGTGTTAAATACATGTATACCTAGGTGTATTGGTGAATCAGTGAGTATGAATGCCTGTATGGGTGATTAAGTGTATGCGTGACTGACTGTATAAGTGAGTGATTAGGTGTCTCAGTGAATGTATGGGTGAGTGACTGGTAGTGTGAATGTTTGTATCAATCTGCCAGTTGGTGTCTAAGTGGCTGTATGGGTGTGTGAGTGGCTGCATGAGTGAGTGATTGGTTGTCTGAGTACCTGTGTGGGTGTCTGAGTTTCTGTGTGGGTCGGTGAGGGGGTGTGTGACTGCTTGTATGGATGAGTGAGTGGGTGAGTCAATGGCTATATGGGTAAGTGAGTGCATGTGTGAGGGGCTGCGTGAGTGAGTGTGTGTATGGCTGTGTGGGCAAGTGAATGTCAGTGATATATGGGTGAGTAACTGGGTATGTGAAAGGCAGTTTACGTAAATGATGGGCTATATGAGTGACTGTGAGAAAGTGAATGTGAGAGTGGCTGTATGGGTGAGTTGTGCTTGTGTCAGTGTCTGTATAGGTGAGTGAGTACATGTTAGTAACTGTATGTGTAAGTAAGCGTGTGTGTGTGTAACTGTATGGGTAAGTTAGTGGCCGTGTGATTGTATGGGTGAGTGAGTAGGTGTGTGAGTTGCTCAATGAGTGATTGACTCAGTGGGTGAGTGGCTGTATGGGTGTATGAGTAGATATGTCAGTGGCTGAGTGAATGGCTGTATGAGGGGCTGTATAGGTGAGTGAGTTGATGTGTATGCAGATCTTTGAATCAGTGAGTGGGTGTGCAGGTACTGGTATGGGTCTGTGAATGGGTTTGTGAATGGTTATTTGCTATGGGGGTGTGAGTTGGTGCGTTGGTGATTTTGAGGATGATGTCATCAGTGATGTCATTTAAGATGCCATCAGGGATGTCACTGACCATGTCATGAGTGATGTAATATGTGAGGTCATAAGCAGTGTATTGTGGGGGCGCAAGTTATGCTGGATTTCACAGATTTCAGAGTACGATGTATGAGTGAAACCTGAGCCTAAGTATAACGTCCCTGTACCTTTGGTTTTTTCTGTGACTTTCTATGTTTTTTAAGTAGTAATGGTGTTTGCAGAATGATGGAGAAAAGGAGCAGTGCCTCTGACCAGCTCTCAGGAATCCAGCTGTGTAGGACTTACAGAAAGTACCATGAGGCTAAGGGGTTATTGGCCCCAAAGGTCCCTCAGCATCCAGGAGGATTTCCTTCCCCAACCAATAGTGTGCCAGGAGACATGTTTGCAGAGTGCTAGAGAAAGGGGGCGTGGCCTCCAACAACCCCCTAGCAATCTAGCTGTGTGGGACTTAGCGGCGGTAGCAGGAATGGTTGTTCAACTCCAAGGACCCTCAGCAGCCAAGGGGACTTCATCACCCAACTAGTAGTGCACCAGGAGGCGTGTTTGCAGAGTGGTAGAAAAAGGGGGCTTGACCACGAAGACCTCTTAGCAATCCTGTAGTGTTGGATTTACTGAAGTTAACAGGGGTGGTCCCAAAACGCGTTTTTCCCATGCAATTTTCTTTAGGGATTTTAGACACGACTACAGCCAAAACTGCAGGATAGAATTACACCAGATTTGGCCAAAAGGTTGCTTTAGGTCCAGCAAGCAAACTTTTTGTAAATTGGTGTAAATCTGTTCAGTAAATTTTTTGATGTTAATGAAAATTCAAATTTGTATATGTAGGGAAGCAAAGGCTTTGCGAACGCTCCCGATCGCGAGTTCTGATTTGCCGCTAACACTACAACCAGGAAATGTTGGCAGCCATCTTGGGGCTCGGCTTCAGCTGAGTCCCACAAAAATGTTTTAATAAAAGAAAAGGGGGCAGGGTTGGAATACCCTGACCCCTTAGTTCTGGTCATGGGGTCCGAGAGGGACTCAGACAGGGCCCAAAAACATGGCGACTGAGCTGCAAATCCACTCTTAAAAAAACTATATGTGGATTCCTGTGCTTGTTCTGAATACATCCCCGGATGGGCCATGTTTTGGGGGCATTTTTAAAAAAAAGGAGGGGGCTAATTGGGCTCCGCTCTGGAGGCTTATTGAGCCCCAGGGACCACCACCTCCAAGGGCTGAAGAAAGATTAATCCCTATTGCTGCCAGAAGTAAGTTCCCAACAGCAGGATTGTTGAGACCTCGTCGGAGGCCCCGCCCCCTTTCTCAACCACTCTGCAAAGAGGCCTCATGGCGCACTACTGGTTGGGGGATGAAGTCCCCTTGGCTGCTGAGGGTCGATGGGGGCCAAGAACACCTATTGTTACCAGAAATAAGTCCCCCACAGCAGGATTGTTGAGACCTCATTGGAGGCCCGCCCCCTTTCTCAACCACTCTGCAAAGGAGCCTTCTGGTGCACTACTGTTTGGAGGATTAGGTCACCTTGGCTGCTGCGGGTCGTTGGGGGCCAAGAACCATTATTGTTGCCACAAGTAAGTCCCACACAGCAGGATAGTTGAGACCTCGTTGGAGGCCCCACCCCCTTTCTCAACCACTCTGCAAGTGGCCTCCTGGCGCACTACTGGTTGGGGGATGAAGTCCCCTTGGCTGCTGAGGATCGTTAGGAGCCAAGAAGCCATATTGTTGCCATAAGTAAGTCCCCTCCAACAACGAGATTTATCAGATCTCGTCGAAGGGCCTGCCCCCTTTCTCAACCACTCTGCAAAGGGTCACGAAATAACAAAGGAAAAGGAGCATTCGGTTCTATACAGGATTATCTGTTCCAAAATCAACAGATGGTCAAACTGTTCTCCAGCAATAGATCAAGTAGGCATGATGTGACGAATAAAAGTTATTCAGGAGTCTTGCGAGTTGCTTTGAATCCAATTTTGTTTTAAAAAATGCCAATTAGACAGAAGCAATCTATTTGGCCCAGCCAACACGTTTCGTCCCAGTAGGACTTCATCAGGGCTGATGGACGAAATGCGTTGGCTGGGACGAATGGGTGTCATCTTTGCAATGGGGTCTCAAAAGTAGAGTGTTGGATGAAACATAATTTGTATTAATTACATACCAGTGCGTCGTTTGGAGCCCAAATTGCCAGTGTGCTGTTTACTAACACTCTGCAAAGGGGCCTCCTGGCGCCCTACTGGTTGAGGGATGAAGTCTAGGGGTGAGCGCGCTGGTAAACTCTGCTCCACCGGCGGTGGGTGGAGTTTTTGCCAACCTCAACGTTGCAAGCAGAGCATGGAGTGGCAAAACTCCGCAAACCCCGCCGGCCCCTATCAGAGACTAACACAAACACTTACAGATGCACTCAGACACTCATGCCCCCACTTACAGTCCCACTCATACTCTCTCACACCCACTTACAAACCTACTCAGCCACTCATACACCCACTGAGACACTCATGCACTCACTCACACACTTGATGTCAAAGGTTAGTGGTTACAATTAGGATAAAAAATCTAAAAAATCTTACAAATTCACTAAAAAAAACAAAGGTTACAGGGACATTATAGTTTTTAAACAGAATATATATATATTTTAAGAAATTTACAGAAAAAAATCAAAGATTACAGAGATGTTATAATTAGGAAATAGAATTAAAAAAAACTTTCGAAATTCACTGGGAAAAAAAACAAAGGTTACATACAGGACGTTATACTCATACAAAACCAGTGAAATTCACTATGTAATGAGTGATGTAATATGTGAGGTCATAAGCAGTTCATTGCGGGGGCGTAAGTTATAGTTAGCGCAGGTAACTTTAACTGCTGAACTTTACTGATGTTGTACGATTGAAATCTGTGCCTAACTAAGTTCCCTGTAACCTTTGTTTTTTTCAGTGAATTTATACATGTTTTAAAAAAATGTATTCCCTAACTATAACATCCCTGTAACATTTGTTTAATTCAGTGCTGGGGGCAGAAAAAAATGTGTGGGGAGGGCCCAATCGCCCCCACACTGCCCCGGGGACCACCACCCCCGGAGCGTTGATTTTTTTACGTGGGGGGCATCCAAGCCCCCCCAAGCCCCGGGGACCGCCACCCCCGGGGCTTTTATTAATAAATTTGTGGGGACACACAGCCCCTCTGCTGCCCTGCGGACCGCCACCCCTTGGGGCTCTTATTTTTTACATAATTCCTGTGTGGGGGGGCTGGAGGCCCCCTTCATGCCCCGGGGACCACCACCTTCCCGGGGCACTAACAGTAAAAACTTTGGGGGTCCGTACAAGACCCCCTAGCCCCAGGGACCACCACCTCTCCGGAGCTTTTCAAATGTTGTGAGGGGGCCGCGGCGCCCCCCTCCTGGAGCCTTTGATGGCCCTGGGGACCGCCAACTCCCAGGGCCGGCTCCTGCAGTGTCCCGGGGTACCCACCCCGGGACACTGCTGTTTGCTACGGTAGGGCGGGAGCACGTCTCCCGCCCTACCGTAGCAAACTCTGCTTTGGATTTTGGAAGAGAGAGCAGGGAAACCTGCTCTCTCTTCCAAAATTCAAAGCAGAATTGCTTTTCCACACGGGGAGCTGCATGTTAGCAGCTCCCCATGTGGAAAATCAATGCCGGCTCTCGCAGGACGCGGAGAGCTGGCGGGACCGTGGGGGCATTGGGGCTCCCCCCACGGTCCCCATATAAGTGCATAGGCCCCGGGGGATGGGATTCCTGGGGCGAATAGAAATTAGTGGTAGGAGGCAGGTTTTTTTTATGGTGTGAATGCGCTGGATGCACGACTCCCTGCAAAAAAAATTTACGTTTTTTTATTATGAATCTAGGTTATATGTTTGGATCTTGGGTGGCTCTAAAAAGAGCCCTTGTGATTATTGGGAGATTTTGGTATCTACATATAAGTGCCTAGTCAGAGTCTAAAGTTGTTGAGAAAGACTCTGCTTCCCTCATCTGCGAAATGTACACCATCTCTCCTGTAGATGCCATCCGTATTAAAACGCAGATTGTTGTTGTATATGGACCCCATACTATAATCTCTGAGATAAGCAGAAACAGCTTTATTGACATGTTTCCTAGCTTTCTCAATCTGTGGACAAAATCGATTGGACCAGTTCCATTTCTGTCTTTGGCATATGTTAGAGTGTACAAAGGCAGTTTGGGGGGAAAAGTAACATCAATTCTGCAAAGGTGTCCTTCATTAGCATTTCCAGACCTACCCCAGGCAATGTGCCTAGGTCATTGCCACCACAGTGCACAATTATGAGGTCAGGGTGTTGGAGATGCAAAAAGGATTTAACCAATGGCATCAATTGGTGCCACTTTAATCCTCTCTGTGCAAACCATTTAATGTCCACATTTTGTAAACCTAGGTCTAAGTCAATACGTCTCTCACTCATCCAGCACTATCAACATATCCTATCACTCCGCAATACCTAAGCACTTATAAATTCAACATGTACTTTGTATGCAGCACTGAAATTATTGTATTTACTAGTCATGTACCTAAGCAATGGTCTAGCCAGTAAAACTAGTACAGCTACAATATTCTGTGCACTATGCATGCAGACCTCTAATCAGCTGCATAACAATGATACCGTCTTTTAAATACTCGGTACTTATGCTGTCTAGGAATCCTTCTGTCTGTCCCATGCACTTCTCCATTCAACCATCCAGCACTATCTACGTATCCTATCACTCTGCCAATACCTAAGTACTAATACATTTAGCATGCACTCTCTTTGCAGCACTGAAATTACTCCAGTTATTAGTCATATACTTAAGGAATGGCCTAGCCACTAACACAAGTGCAGGTACAATACTTTGTACACTATGCATGCAGACATCGCACCAGCTACATACTATTAGTACACTCTTCTAAATACCCAGCTGGTACCTTTGCAGTCTAGGACTTCTCCATTCACCCATCCAGCACTATCTACTTATCCTATTACTCCACCAATACCTAAGCACTTATAAATTCACTGTACACTCTGTTTGTAACACTGTAATTATTCTAGTTACTAGTCATGAACTTATGGAATGGCCTAGCTACTAACGCAAGTACAGCTATAATATTCTGTGCACTATCCAAGCAGACCTCTAACTAGCTACATATTATTGATACACTCTTCTAAATACCTAGTTAGTACTCCTGCTGTTTAGGAATCGTCCAGTCTGTCCCATGCACTTCTTTAATCACTTATCTACCACTATCTACTTATCCTATCACTCCACCAATAGGTAAGCACTTATTAATGAAGTGTTCACTCTGTTTGCAGCACTGTCATCATTCCAGTTACTAGTGGTATTCTTATAAAATGACCTAGGCACCAACGCAAGTACACATACAATATTCTGTGCATAAACCCTACAAATCTCTAAGCAGATACATACTATTGGTCCACTCCATTAAATACTGAAGTAGTACCCATGCAGCGTAGGATACCCCCTGTCCCCTGTCACTCTCATGCAATTCTTCAAACACCCATCCAGCACTATGTTCTTATTGTATCAGTCTGACAATACCTAAGCACTTATGGGGTAGATTTACAAGCACCCTGCACCACCAGTACCTCACTTTTTGTAAGTTAGTGATGGCGCCAAACACTCCTTCATATTTACAAGGAGAGGAAAAGCCACCCTGCGTGGCGTTTCTTCTCCTTGTAAATACGACCTCTTCATACACAGCACTTTGCGTTGAAGGGGCGTTCCATAGGTGGTGTTGTGGGTGTTCCCACGCAACACTCATAGAACAAGACACATCTCTAGATTTATGAGAAATCTTAAATCTGGAGATAAATGTGAATGCTGCGCCATCCTAGACTTGGTGTAGCAAGGCACAACGAGGAGAACTGTTTTCATTTCTCCTCATTTTTTCCTTTTTCAATGCATGCAGCATTCCACAGCATAGACTGAAAGAGGAAAATGCCTTTACTGATTGTTTTTTGTGCAGGAAGGTGTCCCTTCCTGTACAAAAATAATCTCCCCATGACACAGACATCCTTGCCCCATGGTGCAAGGGTACCTGTATCACCGCATGGCTGAAGTTTTTGCAGCAGTGTAGAGGGAAGCACAGAGTTGCAACAAATTCATGTACATATGTCACATCCCTGTGCTTCAGAAGTGCCACAGTGCAGTGCAGCTAAAGAGCTTGCAGTGTCACGCTGCAGTACTTCCTCATAAATCTTCATCTAAAAATTCATCATACACTAGTAATGCATTCTTTCAGTCAATCATGTTCTATACATATATTCAACCAAACTTTCACACATTACCTTGCAATTATAGTTCTTTCTTTAACCAGAGAAGGTAGTCCGGATAAGAACTTTTTTTTTCGTTTTTTTTCTTTTGTATTTTTTTTTTTTAAATTAACAATTTTTTATTTATTTGGGTGTTTTTTTCAAAAAATGAACAAAAAAAAAGAATGAATAAAACAGGAAACTTTTGGAATTACTTATCATTCCAAAAAACAGAAAAACAAAAAAATTAACCACTATGTTTGCGTTGCGCAGCACAAACTGCATCCACCGACTGCTCACCGAAGCATATTAGTTTCTTGCACTTCTCGCAGTGCTGTTCAAGAAAGGCGAATTCTGGCTTAATGTCCGATGCAGGTGTTGCTAAGGATGCTCCAGACGTACTTGCCACAACAGGTCAGGGGTTCAAAGCAGCTCGCCTCATTTCCTCCCGAGCAAGATTGAGAGTATGTATGGTCCGGAGATGCTTGTACATAGAAGCAGTGCCACAAGAGTATTTTTTTTCACTGCCTCTTGACAGGACTCGGTCTCAAGTTTTGCACGTCACCTTTCTCGCGTTTACTTTTTTCTCTCCAAGTGGAACAGTGAAGAATTTCCACACAACAGATTCCTGCCTCTGTGGACGTGGTGCCTCCTGCAAAAATTCTTCTACAGAAGATACTTACTCCTGCTGCTGTCTAGAAGCCATTTTTTTTATATTTTTTGAAAAACACCACAAAAAAAACAAGCAAAAAGGGTTCTTGTAGGAAAAGAGATGATTCTCTAAAGATGCTCTAACAAGAATGATTGAAATGGGTGGGGTCTTTCAATAGTTACAGTGGGAAAAGTTATGAACCAATCAAATCTTTTTTTTTGAGGTCACATGGGATCCGTGCATCCTGCGCTCACGAAGCACGCACCCGACGCGACTTCGCAAAAATATATTTAAAAATAATATACGTTTATTACAAGTTGAAATGTATTATTTTTATGAATACCTTAGATAATCTCTTGCCCTAATGTGTATATTAAAGACACATACATATCATTTTAGAACATAAAACATTTTCGAGGGAATCGCACACCCAACGCGTCACAGTAAGTATATGATGTCACGTGGGGCCCGCCACCGCGCAAGCATCGCGTACCGTAATGCCCATCTGTCACGAATGCGCTAGAGCAGGAGTCGCGGACCGGTCACATACCAGTCGCGCACACCACGTAACACTGGTCGCTCACCATACGCGGATCCCTCCGAATTTTCCAAAATGGCTCGTAGAATACGTAGACCCGCTGCGGTAGGTACGCTTTTGGTATGCGTTTTCCCAAAAAAATCTGAAAAAAAGAAAGAAAATTATATAAATATATTAAAATACAAAAATAAAATAATTAAAAATATTTCAGTTTAGAACTGATTTACATTTTTTGTGTGCAATTTTCAGAAAAAATATATAACGTTTAATAAATAAAATATTTGTAAATAAACAGTTAAAAAACTATAGAAATGCAGTACAAAAATATAGGTATAACTACTATTACACTTAAAAATGAGCATTTAAAAAACCTTTGAAATTCACTTAAAAAACCAATAAGTTTCAGAGACGTTATAGTTAGAAATTAACATTTTAAAAACCTTTGAAATTCACTAAAAAAAAAACATAGGTTTCAGAGAAGTTGTATTTAGGAATTAGCATTTAAAAAACCTTAGAAATTCACTGAAAAAACCATAGGTTTCAGAGGTGTTCTCGTGACCTGGACATTTCACTCGTACAAAACCATAGACATTCCTCCGTTATAGTTAGTTCTGCTAACTATAACTCGCACGCCCGCAATGCACTGCTGATGATGTCACATATTACTTCCTTCATGACATTGTCAGTGACGTCACTGATGACATCACTGATGACATCTCAAATGACATCACTGATGACATCATTCTCGTGTCAATCTGATACACCTCATCACACATTAGTATAACCTTTCATTACTCACTGTAAAATACAGAGTACCATGTTTGAAACCATTGACACACCAATACCACTTACTACATACCAATACACCTAATTTATTCATACACATAGTAACTCATAGTTACTATTTTAAAAATCACCATTACAATTATACACTGATTCATACAGTTACTCTAACGATCACTGACTCTTAAATATACTGATTTATATACACCAGCTCTCACATACAATGCCTTTATTTTTGTGCTTTGCTGGAGATGTACAACTAAAACATATATTCGCTCACCAACACACAAATAAATACACCCAGTCACCCAAACAACTGATTCAACATCCACTCTTAAACCCATACACCTAGTCAATCAACCACTCACCCATCTATCCATAGAGTTACACACCCTCAACCCAACCATACTCACACTCAGTCTCCCATACAAATACTCAGCCAACTAATGAATAACTAATATAGACACTCATGTAGTTAGTGACCAACTGATGCAGGAGGTTATACAACAACAGAGACAGTGATGCACACATTCACATAGTTTAGTTACTAACCCATGTATTTATTCATATACTTTTAATTACTCACTTAAACAGACAGTTAGACAGCTACTAAATCCTCCATCCAGACAGTTATATATCTACTCAAACTTCAATACAGATTGGTATATGTATAATACATATTTACATTTCAAACTAAACCACATTCACTGGATGATGTCATCAGTGATGTCATCAGTGATGTAATTTGAGATGTCATCAGTGACATCACTGACCATGTCATGAATGATGTAATATGTGACATCATCAGCAAGGCATTGCGGGCGCGCGAGTTATAGTTAGCAGAACTAACTATAAAAGAGGAATTTCTATGGTTTTGTACAAGTGAAATGTCCAGCTAACTATAACACTCCTGAAACCTATGGTTTTTTCAGTGAATTTCTAAGGTTTTTTAAATGCTAATTCCTAACTATAACGTCTCTGAAACCTATGGCTTTTTTAGTGAATATACATATAATAATTGTTTGTGGCAATATTATATTGGTTATGATGCTTAGCTGTAGAGGGCAATCTCATTCTTTAATGTGCGAGTCTGATATATTTATAAAACATGAGTTGTTAATATAAAGCAGCACGTTTAGAATTGCTCTCAATCTATGTATTTATACAGCAAGAAATATGTAAAACTGATTGAGAGTTGAAATGTAAATGCTAAATATTTTATGTTTCCTAAACCACCAAAAGATCTATAATGTTTTTTTTTATTTTTTTTATTTAAACTCGCTGTGTTGGTGTTTGACAAAAATATAGTCTGTTTTCTTGTTCCATGGTCATGTGATTCGCAACATGTGGAAGTGGGAGTGCCCTTTGCAGCATTTAAAAATAGTAAGTCTATCTATGACCCGCATGTGAACAAGGGCTGCCGAGCCCAAAACGCGTTATTTGCTTAGAGATATGGAAGATATGGTCTAATAAACATCTTGGCTGAATATCCAAGTGGTCCGTTTCTCCTTCTTCGCCAGCCTGGAGGTTGCGGGACCCTTGCACCAGTTCCTGGGTTTGCCTCGTTTCTTTTTGAAAGCCATTCTTCTGAGACGTCTGTTTACCACATCATGCAGGAAAGGAGAAGGATGACAAAGAATAGCCCCTCAACACCTGTAGAGAAGCTTATTGGAAAAGCAAATGTTTTAAATCTTTCTAAAATATCTGATGTCAGCAGTTCTCAGGGAGTTTGCTTACACAAAGATAAACCTTTCTTCAGTAGTCACATGATGTGTCTTTCAACACCTACCGTCTGCCCACCCATGAACAGACTGCATGAGCCTGGTGGGGTTCTGAGTCACTAGAGTGATTCACAAGCAGACTGCATGAACCAGGTAAGCCATCTCTGCCAATGGCGTCTGTATTAGTAATTCATGAGTAGCCTGCAGTTGCCTGGTGGGTGTTCTGAGTCTGCATGGTCTGCAATGCTAATTAATGAGCAGACTGCATGAACGTACCATCGGTCATCTACATTCAGGCGCTGTGTCGCTAATTCATGAGCCAACTGCATCAGCTTGGTGGTGGTTCAGAGTCTCCAGGATGTGTCTCAAGCAGACTGCATGATTAGCTGCTTTTAGGTCTGTAATGCTACTTCATGAGCAGAGTACATGAGCCTGGTGGTGGTTCTGAGTTTCCAGAATGCGTCACCAGCAGACTGCATGATTATCTGCCTTCTGGGTCTGCAATGCTAGTTCATGAGCAGAGTGCATGAGTCTGGTGGGGGTTCAGAGTCTACAGGATGTGTCACAAGCAGACTGCATGATTATCTGCCTTTGGGGTCTGAAATGCTGGTTCATGAGCAGACTGCACGAGCCTGGCGGGGGTTCAGAGTTTCCAGGATGTGTCACAAGCAGACTGCATGATTATCTGCCTTTGGGGCCTGTAATGCTAATTAAAGGGTCTGTATTGGTAATTTATGAGCAGACTGCATGAGCCCAAATGGTATTACCTGGCATCAGGGTCTGTATTCATATTTTATGAGCAGACTCAATGAGTCTCAGGGTCTTTATTGGTAATTTATGAACAGACTCCATGAACCTGACTGGTATTGCCTGACATCAGGGTCTGTATTGGTACATCTGATCGAGACTTCTAGTTGCAGATTCCTTAACTTTGAATTTCCCAGGCATCCGACTGTATCCAAAACCATTTGTGTGAGCAGTACTCCTGCGTGCTGTCGGGTGGTTCCGTTTGGCTCCTCATGGCGTCGTTGGCCCTGGATGTGACGTTGCGGTCACCTACATAGGCACCACCCAGGCACGTAGACTTCTTTTCTTTCCTCGCCAGTTACCGCTGATCCGGAGAAGAGCTACCCATCTGTCTCTTTTTGACAGACTTTTGTCGACATTTATTCTAAGATTGTTTCTTGTGTGTCGAGGGAATGTCCTCTAGAAAGGTAGAGTACAAGGCGCATGGTGCTTGCCACCCGTCCATGTCGGTTACCGACCCGCACCTTGTGTGTTTATGTTGTCTTGAGTGCGACCACGACTCGAAATCATGCTCGGACTGCCGGGCCATGGTGCCAAAGGCTTTAAGGTAGTGGTCCGTAAAGCTGCTTGCAGCCCGGCATTCAACACCATATGGCGCAACTCCTAGGAGATCGGGTTCCAAATGTGGAAAATAAGGTTGCAGGACTGCTTCCGGAGCCCCGAGTCTTTCTTTGTTGCACTCGAGGTCCTCAAGACCCTCAGGGAAGAAGCACAAAAAGAAGTCATCATCTAGACGGACTTTGACTTCACTTATTCTGTTGAGTTTTGATGAGACAAGACAGGCACCATCAACGTTTTAGGCACAGTTCTGCGCAGACGTTACGAGATCCGACTCCGCGCCTCCCCCTTTTTCTGGGAACTGGAGTGACCCCCCTCAAGTAAGAGTATTACGAGGCCGTGCGTAGAGGATTAGAGCGGGGCGACCCCTTCCGGGGCGTCTCGGGCCCTGCGGGGTCGAAGGCGGCCCTGTCCGGTTCCACGCCAGAAGTCATCGGCCACCAACTCCTTAGCAGCTTCAGCCTCAAAGCCTTCCTAGTTTGGTTCTGTAAAACAATGGGTGCCCAGTTGGAGGGAGAATCCAACATCATCTCCTCCACTGTGAGTCCATAATATAAAACAGATAGGGCTTGCAGATCATTCTGAGGGCTTATTCCCACCCTTTCTAATCTTTTCCTCCCCCTTTAACTCCATCTCATGATCAGCTGGCGGAGGATCATTTTATGTTGCTCGTTGAGGAAGTTATGGCTCTCATGGCCAAGTGGACTATAGAAAATGTTCCGATATCAGAAGTCGGCAGTGGTTACTATTCCTGCTACTGCCTGAGACCAAGAAGACTGCTTTGTAGCATTGGACTTGCAGGATGCATATTTTCACATCCTCATCCTGCCAGCCCACATGCGTTACCTGCGGTTCAAGGTAGGCCACAACCACTTTCAGTTCATGGTGCTCCCCTTCGGCCTTACCAGCACCCTTCGGGTGTTCACCAAGGTGATGGTGGTAGCAGCTCATCTGCGCAAGTTGGAGGTTTCAGTATTCCCACACCTCAACAACTGGCTCTTTAAGGCGGCCTCGCGCCATACTGTTGTTTCCCACGTTGACTACGGGTGTCCTTCTACAATCTCTCTGATGTGGTCCAGATCTTGGAGGGATCTGTACAGGACCTGCTGTGGTGGCTAACAAACCGCAATTGGGTCAGAGCAGACCCCTTTCCCAACCAGATCTCACAGTATTGAGAGATGTGTCACTCCTGGAATGAGGCAGCCATTGGGAAGAGGTGTAGGCAGAATCCCGGCTTTACATCAACCTGTTAGCGCTTTAGGCAATCCGACTAACATTGAAAGCATTCCTTCCTTCAGTCAAGGGGAAGTTAGTGCAAGTGTTCACGGACTACACCACCGCCATGTGGTACTGCAACAAGCAGGGCGGGGTGGGATCATGGACCCTTTGTTAAGAGGCCCTGCACCTCTGGACATGGCTGGAACAGTAGGGCATAACCCTGGTGGTTCACCACCTGGCAGGTACTTTGAACGCCAGGGCTGATAAACTCAGCTGTCGACATTGAGCTGATCATGAATGGCATCTGCACTCGGAGGTGGTGCCTTGTCTCTTTCAGTAGTGTTTCCTTCTTCACCCTTCATCGTGCCTCAGTGGGATCTGAACCTGGTTTTCACTTACCTCATGTATGCTTCCTTTGATCCGTTACATTATTGTCCCCTTCGGCTGCTTACCATCAGGACAGCCTTTCTAGTGGCAATAATATCGGCCTGGAGGGTGACTGAGCTGCAGGCCTTATCATCCAAGCCTCCCTATTTTGTGGTATTCCCGGACAAAGTGGTGCTTCGCATCCGGGCCTCTTTCCTACCTAAGGTGGTGACCACATTCCATTCGGGGCAATCTGTCACCCTGCCCACCATTTATGCTCCTCCACATCCCTCCTAAAGAGGAAGAGTGATTCCACTGTCTGAACCCAAAAAGCGAGTCGTCATTATACCTTGATCGCACAAGAGTGTTGGGTGGATGACCAACTCTTCTAAGGCTATGTAGGGGCTAAAAAAGGTCGGGCAGTTCAGGCACAAACCATTTCACACTGGGTTATTCTCTGTATCAATAAGATCTGCTATGCCCTGGCTAAAAGGCAGCCTCCCGAGGGCTTACGAGACCATTCTACCAAAGAAATAGCTGCAACCACAGAATTGGCTTGTGGTGTTCCAGTCCTGTACATCTGCCAGGTAGTGATGTAGGCATCCCTGCACACATTTGCCAAACACTACTGCCTGGACAGTTAGGTCTGCAGAGATGGGCAGTTTGCCCATTCGGTCCTGCAGGATTACTTAGTTTAGACAACCTGTCCGCAGCCCACTGCCTGGATGCCATGGCTTGGGTATCTATTCAAAGGTAAGGAATCTGCAGCTAGAGGTCTCTATCAGATGAACAAGTTACTTACTTATGGTAGCGCATTATATGGTAGAGATAATATCCAGCTTACTGACCCACCAATGCCTCCCTGCTCCGCAGACACATTTAGAGGGCTACGGTTGCTCCCTTTTCAGAGCCTTAGTTTAGACACACACTAGTCAGTTCACTTCATGGCTCTGCGCTTCTGGCATTGAAATCCATGAAAAGTAACTGGGTGGCGCCTATATAGGTGACCGCAACGCCACATTCGGCGCCAGTAACACCACGTGGAGCTGAATGGAGCCAACCGATGTCGAACGGGGATACTGCTTAAGTAAAAGTTCCTGGATCCGGTCTGACACCAGGGAAATTCAAAGTTAAGTAATCTTCAGCTAGATATTGTCTGTACCAGATTATGAGTTAACAAAGGTAAGTAGCTTGTTCTTCATGAGCAGACTGCGTGAGCCTGACTAGTATGACCTGGAATCAGAGTCTGTATTGGTAAGTTATGAGCAGACTGCATGAGCCCGACTGGTATTACCTGGCATCAGGGTCTGTACTGGTAATTTAGCAGCCAACTGCATCAGCCCGACAGGTATTACCTGCCAGCAGGGTCTGTGTTGGTAATTTATGAGCAGACTGCATGAGCCCGACTGGTATTACCTGGCATCAGTGTCTGTATTGGGAATTTATGAGCAGACTGCATGATTCTGACTGGTATACCTGTCTGCTGGGTCTGTATTGGTAATTTATGAGCAGACTGCATGAGTCCAACTGGTATTACCTGTCAACAGGATCTGTATTGGTAATTTATGAGCAGACTGCTTGAGCCCGACTGGGATTACCTGTCAGCAGGGTCTGTACTGGTAATTTATGAGCAGATTGCATGAGCCTGACTGGAATTACATGTCACCAGGGTCTATATTGCTAATTTATGAGCTGACGGCATGAGCCGAACTGGGATTACCTGTCAGCAGGGTCTGTACTGGTAATTTATGAGAAGACTGTATGAGCCCGACTGGTATTACCGGTCAGCAGGGTCTGTATTGGTAATTTATGAGCCGACTGCATGAACCCAGCTGGTATTACCTGTCAGCTGGGTCTGTATTAGTACTTTATGAGCAGACTGCTTGAGACCGACTGGTATTACCTGGGACAAGGGTCTGTGATAGTAATTTATGAGCAGACTGCATGAGCCTGACAGGGATTACCTGTCAGCAGAGTTTGTATTAGTACTTTATCTGCAGACTGCATGAGCCCGACTCATATTACTTGGCAGCAGGGTCTGTTCTGGTACTTTATGAGCAGACTGCATGAGTCCGACTGGTATTACCTTGTAGCAGGATCTGTACTGGTAATTTGTGAGCAGATTGCATGAGCCTGACTGGGATTACCTGTCAGCAGGGTCTGTATTGGTAATTTATGAGCAGACTGCATGAGTCCGACTGTTATTACCTGTCAGCAGGGTCTGTGCTGGTAATTTATGAGCAAACTGCATGAGTCCGACTGGTATTACCTGTCAGCAGGGTCTGTGCTGGTAATTTATGAGCAAACTGCATGAGTCTGACTGGTATTACCTGTCGTGGTACAAAAAGGGGTGGTGATGGACGGAGCATCTGAACCAATCAAACACTCACACCCAGTCAACTGATCTGAGTTTAATCCATCACCGTTCTTTAGCCCAATCTGCCACCCCAGTTCAGACATGGCCATATGCAAATCAGTCTGACCCTGTGCCTCATGGGAACAGTCCAGCCCGAACTGCCAAGCCATGCCTTCCCTGGACCGGAAACAAGCTTCTGAGGACCGGTTTCTGGCATTTCAGCCGTCTTCAGCCCGGCTTGCTTGAATCCAGTGGCAAAGTGAGCAAGGGACTCACGTCTGAGCATACCCTGCCACACTTATGGCGGCCAAAAGCGATACAAAAGGGGGTGGTAATGGACGGAGCATCTGAACCAATCAAACACTCACACCCAGTCAACTGATCTGGGTTTAATCCATCACCGTTCTTTAGCCCAATCTGCCACCCCAGTTCAGACATGGCCATATGCAAATCAGGCTGACCCTGTGCCTCATGGGAACAGTCCAGCCCGAACTGCCAAGCCATGTCTTCCCTGGACCGGAATCAAGCTTCCGAGGACCGGTTTCTGGCATTCCAGCCGTCTTCAGCCCGGCTTGCTTGAATCCAGTGGCAAAGTGAGCAAGGGACTCATATCTGAGCATACCCTGCCAATTTATGGCGAACAAAGCGGTACAAAAACCAGTCCTAGGAAGCTTGTTTCCGGTCCAGGGATGGCTTGGTAGTTTCGGGCTGGACTGTTCCCATGAGGCACAGGGTCAGGCTGACCATGTCTGAACTGGGGTGGCAGAGTGGGCTAAAGAACGGTGATGGATTAAACCCAGATCTTTTGACTGGGTGTGAGTGTTTGATTGGGTCAGATGCTCCGTCCATCACACCACCTTTTGTACCGCTTGGTATTACCTGTCAGCAGGGTCTGTACTGGTAATTTATTAGCAAACTACATGAGCCCGACCGGGATTATTTGTCAGCAGGTTCTGTATTGGTACTTTATGAGCAGACTGCATGAGTCCGACTGGTATTACCTTGCAGCAGGATCTGTACTGGTAATTTAGCAGCCGACTGCTTCAGCCTGGTGGGTGTTATCTGGCACTAGGATCCGTTTGCTTTTTTCGTGTGTAGACTGCATGACCCTGGCATGCACTGTCTGTCTTCTGAGTCTTTATTGTTTTTCAAGTGTACACTGCATGAGTTTGGCAGGTATAACCATCCAACAGGATCTGCATGATAATTTATGAGTAGACTGCATGAACTGCCAGGCGTTATCTGCCTTCAGCGTGTGTACTGCATGAACCTTAGTGATGTTCAGTCTGGATTGATAATTTCTGAGCAGAGTGTATTATCTCTCTTCAGATTGTCTGTTGATAATTGACGAGAAGTTTGCACAAGCATGATGGTCGTTATTGCTGATTAATGAACCTGGTGGTCTTTATCCACCTTAGTGGTCCGTATTGCTAAATTAGGAACCTGTCGGTCATTAGCTGCCTTAGTGGTCTGTATTGCTAATTCATTTACCTTGTGAATGTTACCTGCCTTCGTGGTCTGTATTGCTAATTTATGAATCTGGTGGTCGTTATCTGCCTTTGTGCTCCATATTGCTATTCATGAACCTGGTGGTCGTTATCTACCTTTGTGGTAAATATTGCTAATTCATGAACCTGATTGTTGTTATCTGCCTTCGTGGTCCCTATTGCTAATTCATGAACCTGGTGGTCGTTATCTGCCTTCGTGGTCCATATTCATATTTCAGGAACCGGGTACTTGTTATCTGCCTTTGTGGTCCATATTGCTAATTCATGAACCTGGTGGTGGTTATCTACCATAGTGGTCTGTATTGCTAATACATGAACCTGGTGGTCGTTATCTGCCTTAGTGGTCCATATTGCTAATTCATGAACCTGGCGGTCGTTATCTGCCTTAGTGGTCCATATTGCTAATTCACGAACCGGTTGGTTGTTATTTGCCTTTGTGGCCCAAATTGCTCATTCGTTAACCTGGTGGTCGTTATCTGCCTTAGTGGTCAATATTGACAATTCATGAACTGGGTAGTTGTTATCTGCCTTTGTGGTCAATATTGCTAATTCATGAACCTGGTGGTTGTTCTTTGCCTTTGTGGTCTATTTTGCTAATTTATTACCTGGTGGTCCTTATCTGCCTTAGTGGTCTATATTGCTAATGCATGAACCTGGCGGTCGTTATCTGCCTTCATGATCCATACTGCTAATTCATCAACCTGATAGTCGTTATCTGCCTTAGTGGTCCATATTGCTAATTCATGAACCTCGTGGTCATTATCTGCCTTTGTGGTCCATATTGATAGTTCATGAACCTGGTGGTCCTTATTTGCCTTCGTGGTCCATATTGCTAACTTTTGAACTTGGTGGTCGTTCTCTGCCTTTGTGGTCGATATTGACAATTCATGAACTGGGTAGTTGTTATCTGCCTTTGTGGTCAATATTGCTAATTCATGAACCTGGTGGTTGTTCTTTGCCTTTGTGGTCTATTTTGCTAATTTATTACCTGGTGGTCCTTATCTGCCTTAGTGGTCTATATTGCTAATGCATGAACCTGGCGGTCGTTATCTGCCTTCATGATCCATACTGCTAATTCATCAACCTGATAGTCGTTATCTGCCTTAGTGGTCCATATTGCTAATTCATGAACCTCGTGGTCATTATCTGCCTTTGTGGTCCATATTGATAGTTCATGAACCTGGTGGTCCTTATTTGCCTTCGTGGTCCATATTGCTAACTTTTGAACTTGGTGGTCGTTCTCTGCCTTTGTGGTCGATATTGCTCCTTTATGAACCTGGTGGTCGTTATCTGCCTTCATGATCCATACTAATAATTCATTAACCTGATAGTCGTTAACTGCATTAGTGGTCCATATTGCTAATTCATTAACCTTGTGGTCGTTATCTGCCTTTGTGGTCCATATTGCAAATTCATGAACCTGATAGTCGTTATCTGCCTTAGTGGTCCATATTGCGAGTTCATGAACCTGGTGGTCATTATCTGCCTTTGTGGTCAATATTGTTAATTCATGAACCTGATGGTCGTTATCTGCCTTTGTGGTCCATATAGCTAATTCATGAACCTGGTGGTTATCTGCTTTTGTGGTCCATATTGTTAATTCATGAACCTGGTGGTCGTTATCTGCCTTTATGGTCCATATTGCTAATTCATGAACCTGGTGGTCGTTATCTGCCTTCTTGGTCCATATTTCGAATTCATGACTCTGGTGGACATTATCTGCCTTTTGTGGTTCACATTGCTGATTCATGAACCTGGTGGTCGTTATCTGCCTTCATGGTCCATATTGCTAATTCATGAACCGGGTAGTTGTTATCTGCCTTTGTGGTCCATGTTGATAATTCATGAACCTGGTGGTTGTTATCTGCCTTAGTGGTCTATATTGCTAATACATGAACCTGGTGGTCGTTATCTGCCTTAGTGGTCCATGTTGCTAATTCATGAACTTGGTGGCCGTTATCTGCCTTTGTGGTCCATATTGCTAATTCACGAACCTGGTGGTTGTTATTTGCCTTTGTGATCTATATTGCTAATTCATTAACCTGATGGTCGTTATCTGCCTTAGTGGTCCATACTGATAATTCATGAACCGGGTAGTAGTTATCTGCCTTTGTGGTTCACATTGCTGATTCATGAACCTGGTGGTCGTTATCTGCCTTAGTGGTCCGTATTGCTAATTCAAGAACTGGGTAGTTGTTATCTGCCTTTGTGGTTCACATTGCTAATTCATGAACCTGGTGGTGGTTATCTGCCTTAGTGGTCCATATTGATAATTCATGAACTGGGTAGTTTTTACCTACCTTTGTGGTCCATATTGCTAATACATGAACCTGGTGGTCGTTATCTGCCTTCACGATCCATACTGCTAATTCATTAACCTGATAATCGTTATCTGCCTTAGTGGTCCATATTCCTAATTCATGGACCTGGTGGTCGCTATCTGCCTTTGTGGTCCATATTGCTAATTCATGAACCTGGTGGTTGTTATCTGTCTTTGTGGTCCATATTGCTAATACATGAACCTGGTGGTTGTTATCTGCCTTCATGATCCATAAAGCTAATTCATTACCCTGATAATCGTTATCTGCCTTAGTGGTCCATATTCCTAATTCATGGACCTGGTGGTCGCTATCTGCCTTTGTGGTCCATATTGCTAATTTATGAACCTGGTGGTCGTTATCTGTCTTTGTAGTCCATATTGCTAAATAATGAACCGGGTGGTCGTTATCTGCCTTATAGGTCCGTATTGTTAATTCATGAACTGGGTAGTTATCTGCCTTTGTGGTTCACATTGCTAATTCATGAACCTGGTGGTCGTTATCTGCCTTCATGATCCATATTGCTAATTCATTAACCTGATAGTCGTTATCTGTCTTTGTGGTCCATAGTGCTAATTCATGAACCTGGTGGTTGTTATCTGCCTTATGGGTCCGTATTGCTAATTCATGAACTGGGTAGTTGTTATCTGCCTTTGTGGTTCACATTGCTAATTCATGAACCTGGTGGTCGTTATCTATCTTAGTGGTCGGTATTGCTAATTCATGAACTGGGTAGTTGTTATCTTCCTTTGTGGTCCACATTGCTAATTCATGAACCTGGTGGTCGTTATCTGCCTTATGGGTCCCTAATGCTAGTTTATGAACCTGGTTCTCCTTATTTGCCTTCCTGGTCCATATTGCTAATTCATGTACCTGGTGGTCGTAGCTCCCTTAGTGGTTTGTATTGCTAATTCATTGACCTAGTGGATGTTATCTGCCTTCGTGGTCCGTATTGCTAATTTAGGAACCTGGTGGTCATTATCTACCCTCGTGGTCCGTATTGCTAATTTATTAATCTGGTGATTGTGATCTACATTCTTGGTCCATGTTGCTAATTTAGGAACCTGGTGGTCGTTATCTGCCTTAGTGTTCCATACTGATAATTCATGAACTCAGTAGTTGTTATCTGCCTTTGTGGTCCATATTGCTAATTCATGAACCTGGTGGTTGTTATCTACCTTAGTGGTCCATATTGCTAATACATGAACTTGGTGGTCGTTCTCTACCTTCATGATCCATATTGCTAATTCATTAACCTGATAGTCGTTATCTGCCTTCTGGGTCCATATTGCTAGTTCATGAACCTGGTGGTCATTATATGCCTTCTTGGTCCATATTGCTAATTCATGAACCTGGTGGTCCTTATTTGCCTTTGTGGTCCATATTGCTATCTTTTGAACTTGGTGGTCGTTCTCTGCCTTTGTGGTCGATATTGCTAATTTATGAACCTGGTGGTTGTTATCTGCCTTCATGATCCCTACTAATAATTCATTAACCTGATAGTCGTTATCTGCCTTAGTGGTCCATATTGCTAATTCATGAACCTTGTGGTCGTTATCTGCCTTTGTGGTCCATATTGCTAATACATGAACCTGATGGTCGTTATCTGCCTTCATGATCCATACTGCTAATTCATTAACCTGATAGTCGTTATCTGCCTTCGTGTGCCATATTGCTAATTCATGAACCTGGTGGTCGTTATCTGCCTTTGTGGTCCATATTGCTAATTCATGAACCTAGTAGTCGTTATCTGCCTTTTTGGTCCATATTGTGAATTCATGAACCTGGTGGTCGTTATCTGCCTTTGTGGTCCATATTGCTAATTCCTGAACCTGGTGGTCGTTATCTGCCTTCGTGGTCCATATTGCTAATTCATGAGCCGGGTAGTTGTTATCTGCCTTTGGGGTCCATATTGCTAATTCTTGAACCTGGTGATTGTTATCTACCTTAGTGGTCCATATTGCTAATTCATGAACTTGGTGGCCGTTATCTGCCTTTGTGGTCCATATTGCTAATTCACCAACCTGGTGGTTGTTATTTGCCTTTGTGGTCTATATTGTTAATTCATTAACCTGGTGGTCGTTATCTGCCTTAGTGGTCCATATTGCTAATACATGAACCTGGCGGTCGTTATCTGCCTTCATGATCCATACTGCTAATTCATTAAGCTGATAGTCGTTATCTGCCTTAGTGGTCCATATTGCTAATTCATGAACTGGGTAGTTGTTATCTGCCTTTGTGGTCCATATTGCTAATACATGAACCAGGTGGTCGTTATCTGCCTTATTGGTCCATATTGCTAATTCATGAACCGGGTAGTTGTTACCTGCCTTTGTGGTCTATATTGCTAATTCATGAACGTGGTGGTTGTTATCTACCTTATTGGTCCATATTGCTAATACATCATCCTGGTGCTCTCTCTCTGCTTTCATGATCCATACTGCTAATTCATGAACCTGATAGTCGTTATCTGCCTTAGTGGTCCATATTGCTAATTCATGGACCTGGTGGTCGCTATCTGCCTTTGTGGTCCATATTGCTAATTTATGAACCTGGTGGTCGTTATCTGTCTTTGTAGTCCATATTGCTAAATAATGAACCGGGTGGTCGTTATCTGCCTTATAGGTCCGTATTGTTAATTCATGAACTGGGTAGTTATCTGCCTTTGTGGTTCACATTGCTAATTCATGAACCTGGTGGTCGTTATTTGCCTTCATGATCCATATTGCTAATTCATTAACCTGATAGTCGTTATCTGTCTTTGTGGTCCATAGTGCTAATTCATGAACCTGGTGGTTGTTATCTGCCTTATGGGTCCGTATTGCTAATTCATGAACTGGGTAGTTGTTATCTGCCTTTGTGGTTCACATTGCTAATTCATGAACCTGGTGGTCGTTATCTATCTTAGTGGTCGGTATTGCTAATTCATGAACTGGGTAGTTGTTATCTTCCTTTGTGGTCCACATTGCTAATTCATGAACCTGGTGGTCGTTATCTGCCTTATGGGTCCCTAATGCTAGTTTATGAACCTGGTTCTCCTTATTTGCCTTCCTGGTCTATATTGCTAATTCATGTACCTGGTGGTCGTAGCTCCCTTAGTGGTTTGTATTGCTAATTCATTGACCTAGTGGATGTTATCTGCCTTCGTGGTCCGTATTGCTAATTTAGGAACCTGGTGGTCATTATCTACCCTCGTGGTCCGTATTGCTAATTTATTAATCTGGTGATTGTGATCTACATTCTTGGTCCATGTTGCTAATTTAGGAACCTGGTGGTCGTTATCTGCCTTAGTGTTCCATACTGATAATTCATGAACTCAGTAGTTGTTATCTGCCTTTGTGGTCCATATTGCTAATTCATGAACCTGGTGGTTGTTATCTACCTTAGTGGTCCATATTGCTAATACATGAACTTGGTGGTCGTTCTCTACCTTCATGATCCATATTGCTAATTCATTAACCTGATAGTCGTTATCTGCCTTCTGGGTCCATATTGCTAGTTCATGAACCTGGTGGTCATTATATGCCTTCTTGGTCCATATTGCTAATTCATGAACCTGGTGGTCCTTATTTGCCTTTGTGGTCCATATTGCTATCTTTTGAACTTGGTGGTCGTTCTCTGCCTTTGTGGTCGATATTGCTAATTTATGAACCTGGTGGTTGTTATCTGCCTTCATGATCCCTACTAATAATTCATTAACCTGATAGTCGTTATCTGCCTTAGTGGTCCATATTGCTAATTCATGAACCTTGTGGTCGTTATCTGCCTTTGTGGTCCATATTGCTAATACATGAACCTGATGGTCGTTATCTGCCTTCATGATCCATACTGCTAATTCATTAACCTGATAGTCGTTATCTGCCTTCGTGTGCCATATTGCTAATTCATGAACCTGGTGGTCGTTATCTGCCTTTGTGGTCCATATTGCTAATTCATGAACCTAGTAGTCGTTATCTGCCTTTTTGGTCCATATTGTGAATTCATGAACCTGGTGGTCGTTATCTGCCTTTGTGGTCCATATTGCTAATTCCTGAACCTGGTGGTCGTTATCTGCCTTCGTGGTCCATATTGCTAATTCATGAGCCGGGTAGTTGTTATCTGCCTTTGGGGTCCATATTGCTAATTCTTGAACCTGGTGATTGTTATCTACCTTAGTGGTCCATATTGCTAATTCATGAACTTGGTGGCCGTTATCTGCCTTTGTGGTCCATATTGCTAATTCACCAACCTGGTGGTTGTTATTTGCCTTTGTGGTCTATATTGTTAATTCATTAACCTGGTGGTCGTTATCTGCCTTAGTGGTCCATATTGCTAATACATGAACCTGGCGGTCGTTATCTGCCTTCATGATCCATACTGCTAATTCATTAAGCTGATAGTCGTTATCTGCCTTAGTGGTCCATATTGCTAATTCATGAACTGGGTAGTTGTTATCTGCCTTTGTGGTCCATATTGCTAATACATGAACCAGGTGGTCGTTATCTGCCTTATTGGTCCATATTGCTAATTCATGAACCGGGTAGTTGTTACCTGCCTTTGTGGTCTATATTGCTAATTCATGAACGTGGTGGTTGTTATCTACCTTATTGGTCCATATTGCTAATACATCATCCTGGTGCTCTCTCTCTGCTTTCATGATCCATACTGCTAATTCATTAACCTGATAGTCGTTATCTGCCTTAGTGGTCCATATTGCTAATTCATGGACCTGGTGGTCGCTATCTGCCTTTGTGGTCCATATTGCTAATTTATGAACCTGGTGGTCGTTATCTGTCTTTGTAGTCCATATTGCTAAATAATGAACCGGGTGGTCGTTATCTGCCTTATAGGTCCGTATTGTTAATTCATGAACTGGGTAGTTATCTGCCTTTGTGGTTCACATTGCTAATTCATGAACCTGGTGGTCGTTATCTGCCTTCATGATCCATATTGCTAATTCATTAACCTGATAGTCGTTATCTGTCTTTGTGGTCCATAGTGCTAATTCATGAACCTGGTGGTTGTTATCTGCCTTATGGGTCCGTATTGCTAATTCATGAACTGGGTAGTTGTTATCTGCCTTTGTGGTTCACATTGCTAATTCATGAACGTGGTGGTCGTTATCTATCTTAGTGGTCGGTATTGCTAATTCATGAACTGGGTAGTTGTTATCTTCCTTTGTGGTCCACATTGCTAATTCATGAACCTGGTGGTCGTTATCTGCCTTATGGGTCCCTAATGCTAGTTTATGAACCTGGTTCTCCTTATTTGCCTTCCTGGTCCATATTGCTAATTCATGTACCTGGTGGTCGTAGCTCCCTTAGTGGTTTGTATTGCTAATTCATTGACCTAGTGGATGTTATCTGCCTTCGTGGTCCGTATTGCTAATTTAGGAACCTGGTGGTCATTATCTACCCTCGTGGTCCGTATTGCTAATTTATTAATCTGGTGATTGTGATCTACATTCTTGGTCCATGTTGCTAATTTAGGAACCTGGTGGTCGTTATCTGCCTTAGTGTTCCATACTGATAATTCATGAACTCAGTAGTTGTTATCTGCCTTTGTGGTCCATATTGCTAATTCATGAACCTGGTGGTTGTTATCTACCTTAGTGGTCCATATTGCTAATACATGAACTTGGTGGTCGTTCTCTACCTTCATGATCCATATTGCTAATTCATTAACCTGATAGTCGTTATCTGCCTTCTGGGTCCATATTGCTAGTTCATGAACCTGGTGTCATTATATGCCTTCTTGGTCCATATTGCTAATTCATGAACCTGGTGGTCCTTATTTGCCTTTGTGGTCCATATTGCTATCTTTTGAACTTGGTGGTCGTTCTCTGCCTTTGTGGTCGATATTGCTAATTTATGAACCTGGTGGTTGTTATCTGCCTTCATGATCCCTACTAATAATTCATTAACCTGATAGTCGTTATCTGCCTTAGTGGTCCATATTGCTAATTCATGAACCTTGTGGTCGTTATCTGCCTTTGTGGTCCATATTGCTAATACATGAAACTGATGGTCGTTATCTGCCTTCATGATCCATACTGCTAATTCATTAACCTGATAGTCGTTATCTGCCTTCGTGTGCCATATTGCTAATTCATGAACCTGGTGGTCGTTATCTGCCTTTGTGGTCCATATTGCTAATTCATGAACCTAGTAGTCGTTATCTGCCTTTTTGGTCCATATTGTGAATTCATGAACCTGGTGGTCGTTATCTGCCTTTGTGGTCCATATTGCTAATTCCTGAACCTGGTGGTCGTTATCTGCCTTCGTGGTCCATATTGCTAATTCATGAACCTGATGGTCGTTATCTGCCTTCATGATCCATACTGCTAATTCATTAACCTGATAGTCGTTATCTGCCTTCGTGTGCCATATTGCTAATACATGAACCTGGTGGTTGTTATCTGCCTTCATGATCCATAAAGCTAATTCATTACCCTGATAATCGTTATCTGCCTTAGTGGTCCATATTCCTAATTCATGGACCTGGTGGTCGCTATCTGCCTTTGTGGTCCATATTGCTAATTTATGAACCTGGTGGTCGTTATCTGTCTTTGTAGTCCATATTGCTAAATAATGAACCGGGTGGTCGTTATCTGCCTTATAGGTCCGTATTGTTAATTCATGAACTGGGTAGTTATCTGCCTTTGTGGTTCACATTGCTAATTCATGAACCTGGTGGTCGTTATCTGCCTTCATGATCCATATTGCTAATTCATTAACCTGATAGTCGTTATCTGTCTTTGTGGTCCATAGTGCTAATTCATGAACCTGGTGGTTGTTATCTGCCTTATGGGTCCGTATTGCTAATTCATGAACTTGGTAGTTGTTATCTGCCTTTGTGGTTCACATTGCTAATTCATGAACCTGGTGGTCGTTATCTATCTTAGTGGTCGGTATTGCTAATTCATGAACTGGGTAGTTGTTATCTTCCTTTGTGGTCCACATTGCTAATTCATGAACCTGGTGGTCGTTATCTGCCTTATGGGTCCCTAATGCTAGTTTATGAACCTGGTTCTCCTTATTTGCCTTCCTGGTCCATATTGCTAATTCATGTACCTGGTGGTCGTAGCTCCCTTAGTGGTTTGTATTGCTAATTCATTGACCTAGTGGATGTTATCTGCCTTCGTGGTCCGTATTGCTAATTTAGGAACCTGGTGGTCATTATCTACCCTCGTGGTCCGTATTGCTAATTTATTAATCTGGTGATTGTGATCTACATTCTTGGTCCATGTTGCTAATTTAGGAACCTGGTGGTCGTTATCTGCCTTCATGATCCATACTGATAATTCATGAACTCAGTAGTTGTTATCTGCCTTTGTGGTCCATATTGCTAATTCATGAACCTGGTGGTTGTTATCTACCTTAGTGGTCCATATTGCTAATACATGAACTTGGTGGTCGTTCTCTACCTTCATGATCCATATTGCTAATTCATTAACCTGATAGTCGTTATCTGCCTTCTGGGTCCATATTGCTAGTTCATGAACCTGGTGGTCATTATATGCCTTCTTGGTCCATATTGCTAATTCATGAACCTGGTGGTCCTTATTTGCCTTTGTGGTCCATATTGCTATCTTTTGAACTTGGTGGTCGTTCTCTGCCTTTGTGGTCGATATTGCTAATTTATGAACCTGGTGGTTGTTATCTGCCTTCATGATCCCTACTAATAATTCATTAACCTGATAGTCGTTATCTGCCTTAGTGGTCCATATTGCTAATTCATGAACCTTGTGGTCGTTATCTGCCTTTGTGGTCCATATTGCTAATACATGAACCTGATGGTCGTTATCTGCCTTCATGATCCATACTGCTAATTCATTAACCTGATAGTCGTTATCTGCCTTCGTGTGCCATATTACTAATTCCTGAACCTGGTGGTCGTTATCTGCCTTTGTGGTCCATATTGCTAATTCATGAACCTAGTAGTCGTTATCTGCCTTTTTGGTCCATATTGTGAATTCATGAACCTGGTGGTCGTTATCTGCCTTTGTGGTCCATATTGCTAATTCCTGAACCTGGTGGTCGTTATCTGCCTTCGTGGTCCATATTGCTAATTCATGAGCCGGGTAGTTGTTATCTGCCTTTGGGGTCCATATTGCTAATTCTTGAACCTGGTGATTGTTATCTACCTTAGTGGTCCATATTGCTAATTCATGAACTTGGTGGCCGTTATCTGCCTTTGTGGTCCATATTGCTAATTCACCAACCTGGTGGTTGTTATTTGCCTTTGTGGTCTATATTGTTAATTCATTAACCTGGTGGTCGTTATCTGCCTTAGTGGTCCATATTGCTAATACATGAACCTGGCGGTCGTTATCTGCCTTCATGATCCATACTGCTAATTCATTAAGCTGATGGTCGTTATCTGCCTTAGTGGTCCATATTGCTAATTCATGAACTGGGTAGTTGTTATCTGCCTTTGTGGTCCATATTGCTAATACATGAACCAGGTGGTCGTTATCTGCCTTATTGGTCCATATTGCTAATTCATGAACCGGGTAGTTGTTACCTGCCTTTGTGGTCTATATTGCTAATTCATGAACGTGGTGGTTGTTATCTACCTTATTGGTCCATATTGCTAATACATCATCCTGGTGCTCTCTCTCTGCTTTCATGATCCATACTGCTAATTCATTAACCTGATAGTCGTTATCTGCCTTAGTGGTCCATATTGCTAATTCATGAACCTGGTGGTCGTTATCTGCCTTTGTGGTCCATATTGCTAATTCATGAACCAGGTGGTCGTTATCTGCCTTCATGATCCATATTGCTAATTCATTAACCTGATAGTCGTTTTCTGCCTTCTTGGTCCATATTGCTAATTCATGAACCTGGTGGTCATTATATACCTTCTTGGTCTATATTGCTAATTCATGAACCTGGTGGTCCTTATTTGCCTTCGTGGTCCATATTGCTAACTTTTGAACTTGGTGGTCGTTCTCTGCCTTTGTGGTCGATATTGCTAATTTATTAACCTGGTGGTCGTTATCTGCCTTCATGATCCATACTAATAATTCATTAACCTGATAGTCGTTATCTGCCTTAGTGGTCCATATTGCTATTTCATTAACCTTGTGGTCCTTATCTGCCTTTGTGGTCCATATTGCAAATTCATGAACCTGGTGGTTGTTATCTGCCTTTGTGGTCCATATTGCTAAGTCATGAACCTGGTGGTTGTTATCTGCCTTTGTGGTCCATATAGCTAATTCATGAACCGGGTGGTTGTTATTTGCCTTCGTGGTCCATATTGCTAATTCATGAACCTGGTGGTCGTTATCTGCCTTTGTGGTCCATATTGCTAATTCATGAACCTGGTGGTCGTTATCTGCCTTCTTGGTCCATATTCGAAATCATGAACCTGGTGGTCCTTATCTGCCTTTGTCGTCCATATTGCCAATTCATGAACCTGGTGGTCGTTATCTGCCTTTGTGGTCCATATTGCTAATTCATGAACCGGGTAGTTGTTATCTGCCTTTGTGGTCCATATTGCTAATTCATGAACCTGCTGGTTGTTATCTACCTTAGTGGTCCATATTGCTAATACATGAACCTGGTGGTCGTTATCTGCCTTAGTGGTCCATGTTGCTAATTCATGAACTTGGTGGCCGTTATCTGCCTTTGTGGTCCATATTGCTAATTCATGAACCTGGTGGTTGTTATTTGCCTTTGTGGTCTATATTGCTAATTCATTAACCTGGTGGTCGTTATCTGCCTTAGTGGTCCATACTGATAATTCATGAACCGGGTAGTTATCTGCCTTTGTGGTCCATATTGCTAGTTCATGAACCTGGTGGTCGTTATCTGCCTTATGGGTCCGTATTGCTAATTCATGAACTGGGTAGTTGTTATCTGCCTTTGTGGTTCACATTGCTAATTCATGAACCTGGTGGTCGTTATCAGCCTTAGTGCTCCATATTGCTAATTCATGAATTGGGTAGTTGTTATCTGCCTTTGTGGTCCATATTGCTACTACATGAACCTGGTGGTGGTTATCTGCCTTAGTGGTCCATATTGCTAATTCATGAACCGGGTAGTTGTTACCTGCCTTTGTGGTCCATATTGCTAATTCATGCGCCTGGTGGTTGTTATCTACCTTAGTGGTCCATATTGCTAATATAATGAACCTGGCGGTCATTATCTGCCTTCATGATCCATACTGATAATTCTTTAACCTGATAGTCGTTATGTGCCTTATTGGTCCAAATTCTAATTCATGAACCGGGTAGTTGTTATCTGCCTTTGTGGTCCATATTGCTAATACATTAACCTGGTGGTCATTATCTGACTTATCGGTCCATATTGCTAATTCATGAACCGGGTAGTTATCTAGCTTAGTGATCCATATTGCTAATACATGAACCTGATGGTCGTTATCTGCCTTCATGATCCATACTGCTAATTCATTAACCTGATAGTCGTTATCTGCCTTTGTGGTCCCTTTTTCTATTTTATGAACCTGGTGCTCCTTATTTGCCTTCGTGGTCCATATTGCTAATTCATGAACCTGCTGGTCGTTAGCTGCCTTAGTGGTTTGTATTGCTAATACATGAACCTGGTGGTTGTTATCTGACTGTGTGGTCCATATTGCTAATTCATGAACCTTGTCATCTTTATCTGCCTTTGTGGTCCCTATTGCTATTTTATGAACCTGGTTCTCCTTATTTGCCTTTGTGGGCCATATTGCTAATTCATGAACCTGGTGGTCATTATCTGCCTTATGGGTCTGTGTTTGCTAATGCATGAACTGGGTAATTGTTATCTGCCTTTGTGGTTCACATTGCTAATTCATGAACCTGGTGGTCGTTATCTGCCGTTGTGGTCCATGTTGCTAATTCATGAACCTGGTGGTGGTTATCTGCCTTAGTGGTCCATATTGCTAATTCATGAACCGGGTAGTTGTTACCTACGTTTGTGGTCCATATTGCTAATTCATGAACCTGGTGGTCGTTATCTGCCTTAGTGGTCCATATTGCTAATTCATGAACTGGGTAGTTGTTATCTGCCTTTGTGGTCCATATTGCTAATACATGAACCTGGTGGTGGTTATCTGCCTTAGTGGTCCATATTGCTAATTCATGAACCGGGTAGTTGTTACCTACCTTTGTGCTCCATATTGCTAATACATGAACCTGGTGGTGGTTATCTGCCTTAGTGGTCCATATTGCTAATACATGAACCTGGTGGTCGTTATCTGCCTTCATGATCCATACTGCTAATTCATTAACCTGATAGTCGTTATCTGCCTTAGTAGTCCAAATTGCTAATTCATGAACTGGGTAGTTGTTATCTGCCTTTGTGGTCCATATTGCTAATTCATCAACTGTGTAGTTGTTATTTGCCTTAGTGGTCCATGTTGCTAATTCATGAACTTGGTGGCCATTACCTGCCTTATTTGTCCATATTGCTAATTCATGAACCTTGTCATCTTTATCTGCCTTTGTGGTCCCTATTGCTATTTTATGAACCTGGTTCTCCTTATTTGCCTTTGTGGGCCATATTGCTAATTCATGAACCTGGTGGTCATTATCTGCCTTATGGGTCTGTGTTTGCTAATGCATGAACTGGGTAATTGTTATCTGCCTTTGTGGTTCACATTGCTAATTCATGAACCTGGTGGTCGTTATCTGCCGTTGTGGTCCATGTTGCTAATTCATGAACCTGGTGGTGGTTATCTGCCTTAGTGGTCCATATTGCTAATTCATGAACTGGGTAGTTGTTATCTGCCTTTGTGGTCCATATTGCTAATACATGAACCTGGTGGTGGTTATCTGCCTTAGTGGTCCATATTGCTAATTCATGAACCTGGTGGTCGTTATCTGCCTTCATGATCCATACTGCTAATTCATTAACCTGATAGTCGTTATCTGCCTTAGTAGTCCAAATTGCTAATTCATGAACTGGGTAGTTGTTATCTGCCTTTGTGGTCCATATTGCTAATTCATCAACTGTGTAGTTGTTATTTGCCTTAGTGGTCCATGTTGCTAATTCATGAACTTGGTGGCCGTTACCTGCCTTATTTGTCCATATTGCTAATTCATGAACCTGGTGGTTATCTGCTTCATGATCCATACTGCTAATTCATGAACCTGATAGTCGTTATCTGCCTTAGTGGTCCATATTGCTAATTCATGAACCTGGTGGTCGTTATCTGGCGTTGTGGTCCATATTGCTATTTCATGAACCTGGTGGTTATCTACCTTAGTGGTCCATATTGCTAATACATGAACCTGGTGCTCGTTATCTGCTTCATGACCCATACTGCTAATTCATGAACCTGATAGTCGTTATCTGCCTTAGTGGTCCATATTGCTAATTCATGAACCTGATGGTCGTTATCTGCCGTTGTGGTCCATGTTGCTAATTCATGAACCTGGTGGTCGTTATCTGCCTTAGTGGTCCATATTGCTAATTCATGAACCTGATAGTCGTTATCTGCCGTAGTGGTCCATATTGCTAATTCATGAACCTGATAGTCGTTATCTGCCTTAGTGGTCAATATTGCTAATTCATGAACCTGGTGGTCGTTATCTGCCGTTGTGGTCCATATTGCTAATTCATTAACCTGGTGGACGTCATCTGCCAGTCAGTGGACCCATGGGAGGCCGCGGGCGCAACAGGAGATTGGTGGACCCCGGATAGGATTTACAGGGCCTTCGGTGCAGAGACGTGATACAGGCCCCTAGCATAGCGCTTAAATTGTATTTCACTTAGCTTTTTTATTGACTGTTTTTGGTATGGGGCGGGATCTGCAGGTTAATGTCCCTCTCGTTCTAGGGCAGAACTGGTTTGCATCGCTGCCCATGGAGTTCAGGGAGGAGGGAGTTTGTTCTTATTCCACTTTAGTGGTGTTCCTGATGGCTCGGGTGAGTGGTGGATGATGACTGTGGCAACGCAATGTCTGCGGTGCCACATAGTGGCCGGGCTAGGCCAGTCCACTCCATAGAATGCCTAAGGCAATGTCTAAATTCATAACTTGGAATGTCAGGGGACTGGTACAACTAGAGAAACGAATTATGCAATATACTGCTAGATCCAATAACTCGATCTAATGAGTAGTATCCAACATTTTAATTCCTATTGGATATCACGCCAACATTAAAAATCTTTCGGGGGTGATTTTCCAGTTTTTTAATATTTTTTCCTTTTTTGAATAATTTATTTTTCACACTTTTCTCATTCACTTCTCTGGACACTGCACCCAAGACCAGAGGCGCCTCGGGTTGAGGCTGGCAAAATCACTTGTTTGGAGTATCCAATGATAACTGCCAAAAACATCAATATGGGGCGGATGAAACAGATATACCGCACTATCACTAAAACATTGAGTTTTTTGAGGATACTCTAATATACCCACTTTTTACCAATGGTCAAAAGGTGTAACTAGTGTCCGTTTTTCATCTTGATAAATCTACAGCTTATCCTGGGGAAAGAAACGGATGTTCCAATCCCTTATCCCTCCCTCCTGATCAACCACAACTAGAGAAACGTCTCAGCGTATAGGCCTACCTCAAACGATATTGTGTTTCCATTGCCTTCTTACAGGAGATACATGTATGGGTGAATTGTGTGCCCAGCCTCCATGGATGCTAGAGGGGACAGCTCTATGCCACTTCATACTCTAGTTTGGCATGGGGATCATGATCTGGGTAGCACCAGGCGTACCTGGAGGACCGCTTTGTGGTGTTGTCTGGAGTTTTGGATATCTGATTCGTGAACGTATATGCCCCTAATGTTGACTGCCAGCACTTTTTGACAGATGTGGCCACAGTCGCTGCTCCATTCCGTAGCACTGATGTGCTGTTTGCTGCGGATTGCAATTGTGCGATTGATACAGTGTTGGATCAGGATCCCTCCAAGGCCCATGCGAAACCTCACGACTGCCAAACTACGTTCATTGATGCAGAGCTTTGGCCTCTTGGATGCATGTAGGGAGAGACACCCAAACTCTAGAATACTTTCTGGTTACACGCCTGCAGCGAGTACTTATAGTAGGTAAGAATATTGCCTCCTCACCCCTATGCTTGCTTGCATTACAATCCACGGCGTTGCTTATTTAGCGAGATGTATCTCAGACCACTCCCCCCATTGTTACTATCTCTGGCGTTGGGATGTGAGCGTCACGCGGTGTCACTTTGGCGTTCGCGGGTAGAGGCGCTGACTGACCACACTGCCCCCTATTTGCTGCTCAGGTCCGGGAAACTCTCGATCACTATTTTCAAGCGAACTAGGGCAGTTCCAGAGGTAGACATTCCCCAGCACACGTTAAGTTCCAGTGAAACTTTTCAACTAAGCAGTGCACTTAATCAGCACAATTTACATAAAATAAACAAGATTTTTTTTTCTCTCTTCTCAGTTCTTTAATTGCGTCGATCTTCAACCAGCCTTCAACAGCCAACGCGTGTTTCGTCGCATACAGGGAGGTTATCCCGTGACTTTTTCAAGGCTGTATGAGTATAAACACATAAACACACACCACTGGACTCCCTTAGATTCAGTAGTGCATTGACTACATACATCTATATCCAAAAGTTATTTCAGGAAAATCAGTTCGCATGCACACGGTGGAATTGCTGCACAAAACCACGCTAAGCCGATAAATATCAATTGATCAGGAAGATGAGGGTACCTCAATTTATCTATAACCCAAGAAAGATGGAGAGAAGAAAACCTATTGATACAGTGAAATGCAAGGGCGTGTCACACCTCACCAAATACGTGATAATCCAAAGATTACGTGAGTTACTAGACGCGGTGAAGGAAAATCCCACCATAGGATTTGAAAATGTGTGTCTAACGAAAGATTTTTCAAAACAATATTTTATTTATATATATTAAGTGACGTGTCAGTGAAAAGATCACTATATCCATACTTAATTAGACATGTAGGCCTCATTTGGGAGCGAGTGGTCACGAAAGTCTTGCGTCATGCCCCATATGCGTGTGATATGCCTATCTGGACACTTAAACCGTTTTCAGACATAGCGGGGCTTATGTCCATCCGGGAATGGCGACAGGGAGGTTGTGATACCCTGGGGGACAATTCATCATGAGAACCCATGCGATAGATTAATTTGCGCTGAGCCACGGTCAATACCTACACAGTATAATAAAATATCAGCCACAGCCCACGAAATTTGGCCCAGCTTCCCGGCGGAGCCCCTACCCTCACAAATATTACTAGCCCTAGCCGGAGGATGGAAGCTCGTAACACATTTATATAGGGCACTGTGGGATGATTCACTGGAGATAACCCCGAAGGCACACACCAGGTGGGAAATAAATTGGAGGAGGATCTGACGACACGTGACTGGTGCAAGATCCATATGGAGACGTGCACAGTAACCTCAAAACCGCGCTTTCAATTAGTATTAGTTCAGTATAATTTCGTGCACTAGCTGTACCTCACCCCAAAAACATTGCACACTATCTATCCTTCCCGTTCTGACAAATGCCCGCGGTGCAATGCATCTGGCACAGAGTTCTTACATGTGGTGTGGACTTGTCCAATTATTGAGCCCTTCTGGGAGCGGTACTACAGAGTATGAGGGTGGTCGAGGGGTGGGAGGTCGAAGGCGTCCCTCGGGTAGTCTTGCTGGGCCTTCTCCCCTCCCCCGCCAAAAAGAAACCTAGTCGTACATTGGTATTGGCATTGGCGAAGAGGCGGATAGCCATTTAATGGTTAAACCCCTAACCGCCTACATAAGAAGAGTGGTTGCGTGACATATCAGAGTGGGCGGTGGCACAGGAAGCATGTACGGTGGGTGGATTGACCGGAGGAAGGTTTGGCAGCATAAAGACAAATGCTTAAGGATCTCAATGAAGGTGGGACAGGCATGGTCCTACCAACAAAAGACACGAGGCCGGTTGAGGTTCACCGCATGTATACTGAAATATTGGCTCTTTGATTTTTTTCTGAGCCGGTAACGACCACGGTCGATGTTCTTATCTTGCTGACTTCGTAACATGATATATAATAATACCTTCACATCGCACCTTTACTATAACAATATAGAGTGTACTTTTTCCACTCTACCAGAGCCATGCAGGGGGAAATGGGAATGTAATTACACATTGTATTAGACTGAAAACCAATAAAAACATGTTTTAAAAGACTGAGTACAATACAATTTACCACACACCTTCAAACATACACAGGACAGAGCATATTATAGACACACACACACCTCCAACTTTACACAGGAGTACAGTACAATTCACCACACCCACTTACATTATACAGGACAGAGCACAACCTAGAATACCACCCACATCCAAGATTACACAAGAGAGAACACAAACAACATACTATACTCAAAAGAAAAAAGAAAAATAGAGGACACCAAGCATATGGACACCGCCTACGGTAAAGGACAATACACACCTCAATCCTAACAGAGAACACATCACAACTCTGTGCACCAGCCACCTCTAACCTTCCACAGCAGAGAACAGAGCACCCCTTCCTTACACTAAACAACTCACAGTTCAGTCACTGCATACACAAGCCACTCATTTCCTACAGAATACAACACAACACAGGACAACACACCTCCCACAACACAACAGTGGCAGGCCTCGAGGAATCTACTCGCCCACTCCCTATGGCGAGCCCCGTTCTGGTGAGTGAACTTAAGCTGGGAGGAACAGGCGTTCTGTTTATTCAGAAAGTGAATGAGAAACAAAGACACCTTTAAATCTTGTTTTTATTTTGATACATTTGCTGTCTGTTCAAGGACAGAGGCCAAATGTCAGTTTGTCTTTTTACTAATTGTTTCCGATCTTATCCTGGAATATGGTGTTTACTAGTCATTCGTTTATTACAGTTAGAGGTTTTTGTCTCATGAGCTGTCCGGCAATCCTTGTGAAACAAAAGACTGTAAGATATCAGATTTTTTTTAACACAAAAAATGTACACAGCTTCTAAATGAATAGTACAAGCTTTTAAAAATATATCAGAAATGAAGATTTTTTTTGTAAGTCAGAAATGTAATATAAACAAAGATTTAAATAGGAGCAAAATAAATCAGAGCACTTTACTTTGTGATGTGTAAATGGCAAATATTTGCAGAAACTCAATTTTCAAACATTGTACCCTACATAGTTTTATCAGTAAAGTGACATGTCAGTGGGAAATGTTGTGGCTGTTTCAATGGAAAATCTGATGATTACAAATAAGTGTGCTACCACTTCATGCTTCTGGTCTGCATTTATTTTAAACTTGACTTTAAAAACATTCCTTCTCCCGCCCTAATGACAATGCGATTAATGAACTAAGAGACAAGTCAGCGGTCATGTGTATCCTTTATGTGTCTAGATTTGTTTTATATATGGAGCAAAAGTTTAATCTATTAAATCCAACAAAAGTGTTTTCTGTACAGCAGACCACTCCTTGTACTGGGCAGCGCACACCGGAGGAATTCACTCACATCACTCCTTGCACAAGACAGCGTGCACCGTAAGACTTCACTCACATCACTCCTTGCACCAGACAGCGTGCACCGTAAGACTTCACTCACATCACTCCTTGCACCAGACAGCGTGCACCAGAGGGATTCACTCACATGACTCCTTGCACCAGACAGTGTGCACCGTAAGACTTCACTCACATCACTCCTTGTACTGGGCAGCGCACACCAAAGGAATTCACACACATCACTCCTTGCACAAGACAGTGTGCACCGTAAGACTTCACTCACATCACTCCTTGCACAAGACAGCGCACACCAGAGGGATTCACTCACATCACTCCTTGCACTAGACAGCGTGCACCGTAAGACTTCACTCACATCACTCCTTGCTCCAGACAGCGTGCACCAGAGGGATTCACTCACATCACTCCTTGCACCAGACAGTGTGCACCGTAAGACTTCACTCACATCACTCCTTGTACTGGGCAGCGCACACCAAAGGAATTCACACACATCACTCCTTGCACAAGACAGCGTGCACCGTAAGACTTCACTCACATCACTCCTTGCACAAGACAGCGCACACCAGAGGGATTCACTCACATCACTCCTTGCACTAGACAGCGTGCACCGTAAGACTTCACTCACATCACTCCTTGCTCCAGACAGCGCGCACCAGAGGGATTCACTCACATCACTCCTTGCACCAGACAGTGTGCACCGTAAGACTTCACTCACATCACTCCTTGCTCCAGACAGCGTGCACCAGAGGGATTCACTCACATCACTCCTTGCACCAGACAGTGTGCACCGTAAGACTTCACTCACATCACTCCTTGCTCCAGACAGCGTGCACCAGAGGTATTCACTCACATCACTCCTTGCACCAGACAGTGTGCACCGTAAGACTTCACTCACATCACTCCTTGTACTGGGCTGCGCACACCAAAGGAATTCACACACATCACTCCTTGCACAAGACAGCGTGCACCGTAAGACTTCACTCACATCACTCCTTGCACAAGACAGCGCACACCAGAGGGATTCACTCACATCACTCCTTGCACTAGACAGCGTGCACCGTAAGACTTCACTCACATCACTCCTTGCTCCAGACAGCGTGCATCAGAGGGATTCACTCACATCACTCCTTGCACCAGACAGTGTGCACCGTAAGACTTCACTCACATCACTCCTTGTACTGGGCAGCGCACATCAAAGGAATTCACACACATCACTCCTTGCACAAGACAGTGTGCACTGTAAGACTTCACTCACATCACTCCTTGCACCAGACAGCGTGCACCAGAGGGATTCACTCACATGACTCCTTGCACCAGACAGTGTGCACCGTAAGACTTCACTCACATCACTCCTTGTACTGGGCAGCGCACACCAAAGGAATTCACACACATCACTCCTTGCACAAGACAGTGTGCACCGTAAGACTTCACTCACATCACTCCTTGCACAAGACAGCGCACACCAGAGGGATTCACTCACATCACTCCTTGCACTAGACAGCGTGCACCGTAAGACTTCACTCACATCACTCCTTGCTCCAGACAGCGTGCACCAGAGGGATTCACTCACATCACTCCTTGCACCAGACAGTGTGCACCGTAAGACTTCACTCACATCACTCCTTGTACTGGGCAGCGCACACCAAAGGAATTCAAGTTCAAGTTCATGCATTTATAAAGCGCACTACTCACCCAGAGGGTCTCAAGGCGCTGGAGGGAGGGGTTTACTGTTTATCGAATAGCCATGTTTTCAGTTCTTTTCTGAAGGAGATGTGATTCTGAGTAAGGCGGAGGTGGGTGGGGAGTGAGTTCCAGGTCTTGGCAGCCAGGAAGGAGAAGGATCTGCCACCCATGGTGGTTTTTCGGATGCGCGGGACTGCGGCGAGGGCTTGATTGGATGATCTTAGTTGGCGGGTGGGATAGTAGAAGGACAGTCGGGTATTGAGGCATTCGGGTCCTAGATTATAAAGGGCCTTGTGTGCGTGGGTAAGAAGGCGGAAAGTAATTCTTTTGTTGACGGGAAGCCAGTGGAGGTTTTTTAAGTGACCGGTGATGTGCTCTTGGCGCGGGATGTCTAATATGAGTCTCGGTGATGCGTTTTGGATGCGCTGGAGCTTTTTCTGCAATTTTGTTGTAATTCCGGCGTAGAGTGTGTTGCCATAGTCCAGTCGACTCGTGACCAGTGCATGGGTGACAGTCTTTCTTGTTTCGAGGGGGATCCAGCGGAAGATCTTTTTGAGAATGCGAAGGACGTTGAAGCAGGAGGACGATACGGCGTTGACTTGTCTGGACATTGAGAGGGAGGAGTCTAGAATGAAGCCAAGGTTATGTGCATGGTCTGTGGGTGTGGGCGCAGATCCCAAAGCGGAAGGCCACCAGGAGTCGTCCCAAGCTGAGGGGGAGGATCCTAGGATGAACACCTCCGTTTTGTCTGAGTTGAGTTTTAAGCGGCTCTGTTTCATCCATTCGGCTACTTCTTTCATACCTTCGTGAAGGTTGTTTTTGGCGGTGTTGGGGTCTTTGGTGAGGGAAAGGATTAGCTTGGTGTCGTCGGCGTAGGAGATGATGTTGAGGTTGTGTTGACGTGCGATGGAGGCGAAGGGACTCATGTAGACGTTGAAGAGCGTGGGACTGAGTGAGGAGCCTTGAGGTACGCCGCAGATGACTTCGGTGGGCTCTGAGTAGAAAGGGGGGAGTCGGACTCTCTGGGTTCTCCCGGCTAGGAACGAGATGATCCAGTCCAAGGCTTTTCCTTGTATGCCGATGTTGTTGAGGCGTTGTATGAGGGTGTTGTGACAGACAGTGTCGAAGGCGGCGGAGAGGTCGAGTAGAATGAGGGCCACTGTTTCACCGTTGTCCAGGAGTGCTCGGATGTCGTCGGTCGCCGCAATGAGGGCGGTTTCGGTGCTGTGTTTGGCTCGAAAGCCGTTCTGTGAGGGATCCAGGGAGTTGTTGGATTCAAGGAAGGCTGCGAGTTGGCTATTGACGGCTTTCTCGATGACTTTGGCCGGGAAAGGGAGGAGGGAAATGGGTCGGTAGTTTTTCAGATCTGAGGGGTCTGCTGTTGGTTTTTTCAGAAGGGCGCTGAGTTCGGCGTGTTTCCATATTTCTGGAAAGGTGGCGGAGTTGAAGGAGCAGTTGATGACATCGCGGAGTTGGGGAGCGATGATGGAGTCAGCTTTGTTGAAGATGTAGTGGGGACAGGGGTCAGAAGGTGAGCCAGAGTGGATTGAATTCATACACATCACTCCTTGCAGAAGACAGCGTGCACCGTAAGACTTCACTCACATCACTCCTTGCACAAGACAGCGCACACCAGAGGGATTCACTCGCATCACTCCTTGCACTAGACAGCGTGCACCGTAAGACTTCACTCACATCACTCCTTGCTCCAGACAGCGCGCACCAGAGAGATTTACTCACATCACTCCTTGCACCAGACAGTGTGCACCGTAAGACTTCACTCACATCACTCCTTGTACTGAGCAGCGCACACCAAAGGAATTCACACACATCACTCCTTGCACAAGACAGCGTGCACCGTAAGACTTCACTCACATCACTCCTTGCACAAGACAGCGCACACCAGAGGGATTCACTCACATCACTCCTTGCACTAGACAGCGTGCACCGTAAGACTTCACTCACATCACTCCTTGCTCCAGACAGCGTGCACCAGAGGGATTCACTCACATCACTCCTTGCACCAGACAGTGTGCACCGTAAGACTTCACTCACATCACTCCTTGCTCCAGACAGCGTGCACCAGAGGGATTCACTCACATCACTCCTTGCACCAGACAGTGTGCACCGTAAGACTTCACTCACATCACTCCTTGCTCCAGACAGCGTGCACCAGAGGTATTCACTCACATCACTCCTTGCACCAGACAGTGTGCACCGTAAGACTTCACTCACATCACTCCTTGTACTGGGCTGCGCACACCAAAGGAATTCACACACATCACTCCTTGCACAAGACAGTGTGCACCGTAAGACTTCACTCACATCACTCCTTGCACCAGACAGCGTGCACCAGAGGGATTCACTCACATGACTCCTTGCACCAGACAGTGTGCACCGTAAGACTTCACTCACATCACTCCGTGTACTGGGCAGCGCACACCAAAGGAATTCACACACATCACTCCTTGCACAAGACAGTGTGCACCGTAAGACTTCCCTCACATCACTCCTTGCACAAGACAGCGCACACCAGAGGGATTCACTCACATCACTCCTTGCACTAGACAGCGTGCACCGTAAGACTTCACTCACATCACTCCTTGCTCCAGACAGCGTGCACCAGAGGGATTCACTCACATCACTCCTTGCACCAGACAGTGTGCACCGTAAGACTTCACTCACATCACTCCTTGTACTGGGCAGCGCACACCAAAGGAATTCAAGTTCAAGTTCATGCATTTATAAAGCGCACTACTCACCCAGAGGGTCTCAAGGCGCTGGAGGGAGGGGTTTACTGTTTATCGAATAGCCATGTTTTCAGTTCTTTTCTGAAGGAGATGTGATTCTGAGTAAGGCGGAGGTGGGTGGGGAGTGAGTTCCAGGTCTTGGCAGCCAGGAAGGAGAAGGATCTGCCACCCATGGTGGTTTTTCGGATGCGCGGGACTGCGGCGAGGGCTTGATTGGATGATCTTAGTTGGCGGGTGGGATAGTAGAAGGACAGTCGGGTATTGAGGCATTCGGGTCCTAGATTATAAAGGGCCTTGTGTGCGTGGGTAAGAAGGCGGAAAGTAATTCTTTTGTTGACGGGAAGCCAGTGGAGGTTTTTTAAGTGACCGGTGATGTGCTCTTGGCGCGGGATGTCTAATATGAGTCTCGGTGATGCGTTTTGGATGCGCTGGAGCTTTTTCTGCAATTTTGTTGTAATTCCGGCGTAGAGTGTGTTGCCATAGTCCAGTCGACTCGTGACCAGTGCATGGGTGACAGTCTTTCTTGTTTCGAGGGGGATCCAGCGGAAGATCTTTTTGAGAATGCGAAGGACGTTGAAGCAGGAGGACGATACGGCGTTGACTTGTCTGGACATTGAGAGGGAGGAGTCTAGAATGAAGCCAAGGTTATGTGCATGGTCTGTGGGTGTGGGCGCAGATCCCAAAGCGGAAGGCCACCAGGAGTCGTCCCAAGCTGAGGGGGAGGATCCTAGGATGAACACCTCCGTTTTGTCTGAGTTGAGTTTTAAGCGGCTCTGTTTCATCCATTCGGCTACTTCTTTCATACCTTCGTGAAGGTTGTTTTTGGCGGTGTTGGGGTCTTTGGTGAGGGAAAGGATTAGCTTGGTGTCGTCGGCGTAGGAGATGATGTTGAGGTTGTGTTGACGTGCGATGGAGGCGAGGGGACTCATGTAGACGTTGAAGAGCGTGGGACTGAGTGAGGAGCCTTGAGGTACGCCGCAGATGACTTCGGTGGGCTCTGAGTAGAAAGGGGGGAGTCGGACTCTCTGTGTTCTCCCGGCTAGGAACGAGATGATCCAGTCCAAGGCTTTTCCTTGTATGCCGATGTTGTTGAGGCGTTGTATGAGGGTGTTGTGACAGACAGTGTCGAAGGCGGCGGAGAGGTCGAGTAGAATGAGGGCCACTGTTTCACCGTTGTCCAGGAGTGCTCGGATGTCGTCGGTCGCCGCAATGAGGGCGGTTTCGGTGCTGTGTTTGGCTCGAAAGCCGTTCTGTGAGGGATCCAGGGAGTTGTTGGATTCAAGGAAGGCTGCGAGTTGGCTATTGACGGCTTTCTCGATGACTTTGGCCGGGAAAGGGAGGAGGGAAATGGGTCGGTAGTTTTTCAGATCTGAGGGGTCTGCTGTTGGTTTTTTCAGAAGGGCGCTGAGTTCGGCGTGTTTCCATATTTCTGGAAAGGTGGCGGAGTTGAAGGAGCAGTTGATGACATCGCGGAGTTGGGGAGCGATGATGGAGTCAGCTTTGTTGAAGATGTAGTGGGGACAGGGGTCAGAAGGTGAGCCAGAGTGGATTGAATTCACACACATCACTCCTTGCAGAAGACAGCGTGCACCGTAAGACTTCACTCACATCACTCCTTGCACAAGACAGCGCACACCAGAGGGATTCACTCGCATCACTCCTTGCACTAGACAGCGTGCACCGTAAGACTTCACTCACATCACTCCTTGCTCCAGACAGCGCGCACCAGAGAGATTTACTCACATCACTCCTTGCACCAGACAGTGTGCACCGTAAGACTTCACTCACATCACTCCTTGTACTGAGCAGCGCACACCAAAGGAATTCACACACATCACTCCTTGCACAAGACAGCGTGCACCGTAAGACTTCACTCACATCACTCCTTGCACAAGACAGCGCACACCAGAGGGATTCACTCACATCACTCCTTGCACTAGACAGCGTGCACCGTAAGACTTCACTCACATCACTCCTTGCTCCAGACAGCGTGCACCAGAGGGATTCACTCACATCACTCCTTGCACCAGACAGTGTGCACCGTAAGACTTCACTCACATCACTCCTTGCTCCAGACAGCGTGCACCAGAGGGATTCACTCACATCACTCCTTGCACCAGACAGTGTGCACCGTAAGACTTCACTCACATCACTCCTTGCTCCAGACAGCGTGCACCAGAGGTATTCACTCACATCACTCCTTGCACCAGACAGTGTGCACCGTAAGACTTCACTCACATCACTCCTTGTACTGGGCTGCGCACACCAAAGGAATTCACACACATCACTCCTTGCACAAGACAGCGTGCACCGTAAGACTTCACTCACATCACTCCTTGCAAAAGACAGCGCACACCAGAGGGATTCACTCTCATCACTCCTTGCACTAGACAGCGTGCACCGTAAGACTTCACTCACATCACTCCTTGCTCCAGACAGCGTGCATCAGAGGGATTCACTCACATCACTCCTTGCACCAGACAGTGTGCACCGTAAGACTTCACTCACATCACTCCTTGTACTGGGCAGCGCACACCAAAGGAATTCACACACATCACTCCTTGCACAAGACAGTGTGCACCGTAAGACTTCACTCACATCACTCCTTGCACAAGACAGTGCACACCAGAGGGATTCACTCACATCACTCCTTCACCAGACAGCGTGCACCGTAAGACTTCACTCACATCACTCCTTGTACTGGGCAGCGCACACCAAAAGAATTCACACACATCACTCCTTGCACAAGACAGTGTGCACCGTAAGACTTCACTCACATCACTCCTTGTACTGGGCAGCGCACACCAAAGGAATTCACACACATCACTCCTTGCACAAGACAGTGTGCACCGTAAGACTTCACTCACATCACTCCTTGCCCAAGACAGCGCACACCAGAGGGATTCACTCACATCACTCCTTCACCAGACAGCGTGCACCGTAAGACTTCACTCACATCACTCCTTGTACTGGGCAGCGCACACCAAAGGAATTCACACACATCACTCCTTGCACAAGACAGTGTGCACCGTAAAACTTCACTCACATCACTCCTTGCTCCAGACAGCGCACACCAGAGGGATTCACTCACATCACTCCTTCACCAGACAGCGTGCACCGTAAGACTTCACTCACATCACTCCTTGCTCCAGACAGCGTGCACCAGAGGGATTCACTCACATCACTCCTTGTACCAGACAGTGCACACCAGAGGACTTCACTCACATCACTCCTTGCACAAGACAGCGTGCACCGTAAGACTTTACTCACATCACTCCTTGCACCAGACAGCATGCACCAGAGGGATTCACTCACATCACTCCTTGCACCAGACAGTGTGCACCGTAAGACTTCACTCACATCACTCCTTGCTCCAGACAGCGTGCACCAGAGGGATTCACTCACATCACTCCTTGCACCAGACAGTGTGCACCGTAAGACTTCACTCACATCACTCCTTGCTCCAGACAGCATGCACCAGAGGGATTCACTCACATCACTCCTTGCACAAGACAGCGTGCACCGTAAGACTTCACTCACATCACTCCTTGCACAAGACAGCGCACACCAGAGGGATTCACTCACATCACTCCTTGCACTAGACAGCGCACACCAGAGGGATTCACTCACATCACTCCTTCACCAGACCGCGTGCACCGTAAGACTTCACTCACATCACTCCTTGCTCCAGACAGCGTGCACCAGAGGGATTCACTCACATCACTCCTTGTACCAGACAGTGCACACCAGAGGACTTCACTCACATCACTCCTTGCACAAGACAGCGTGCACCGTAAGACTTTACTCACATCACTCCTTGCACCAGACAGCATGCACCAGAGGGATTCACTCACATCACTCCTTCACCAGACAGCGTGCACCGTAAGACTTCACTCACATCACTCCTTGCACCAGACAGTGTGCACCGTAAGACTTCACTCACATCACTCCTTGCACCAGACAGTGTGCACCGTAAGACTTCACTCACATCACTCCTTGCACCAGACAACATGCACCAGAGGGATTCACTCACATCACTCTTTGCACCAGACAGCGCGCACCAAAGGACTTCACTCACATCGCTCCGCACACGCACAGGACATTGCATAACACTGGACAAAAGAGTTTCCATCACAGAAAATAAAATTAAACTTTACGTTTCAGAGTCACAACAAACTCAGCATAAACCGCACCGAAGTAACAATGGGTAGAAATAAAAGAAAGTTGCTCTTGAAAAACAGGCAGACAAGATTTTGAAATTATAAATTTACTAATCTATATATTTTTCTTCTCTCTAGTTCCAAGAATTTTCGTTTTAGGTCCCCCAGCATCTGGGAAAAGAACACTGGTGAGTACAGGCTGCCTCTTGGGTGTTGTCATGAAAAGTAGCGTCATTCTTGTGGCACGGTCAATGGGTCGGTGAAGGGTGCGTCATTGGTGTGGGACGGCTGATGGGTCGGTGAAGGGTGCGTCATTGCTGTGGGATGGCCGATGGGGTGTTGAAGGGTGAGTCATTGCTGTGGGTCGGCCGATGGGGTGGTGAAGGGTGAGTCATTGCTGTGGGACGGCTGATGGGTCGGTGAAGGGTGCGTCATTGCTGTGGGACGGCTGATGGGTCGGTGAAGGGTGCGTCATTGCTGTGGGACCGCCAATGGGGTGGTGAAGGGTGAGTTATTGCTGTGGGACGGCCGATGGGGTGGTGAAGGGTGAGTCATTGCTGTGGGTCGGCCGATGGGGTGGTGAAGGGTGCGTCATTGGTGTGGGACGGCTGATGGGTCGGTGAAGGGTGCGTCATTGCTGTGGGATGGCCGATGGGGTGGTGAAGGGTGAGTTATTGCTGTGGGACGGCTGATGGGTCGGTGAAGGGTGCGTCATTGCTGTGGGACTGCCGATGGGGTGGTGAAGGGTGCGTAATTCCTGTGGGACGGCCAATGGGTCGGTGAAGGGTGCGTCATTGCTGTGGGACAGCCGATGGGGTGGTGAAGTGTGCATTTTATTAGGCCTGTTGAATAATAGTTTCATTACAAGACCATAAGGGAAATTGTTCTAATTTATCATTCAAAAGTTATCCATCGATCCCTCCATCCATCACAGTGAAAGTAAAGTACATCTGGCCCCACAATATTTATTTATTTGATGCATTTTTATATAGTGCAGACTTTACCCAAAGGTGTTGGAGGGCTTCACAATCGAACCAAGTATGTTACATGGGGAAATAGGTGGCAGTCACCCAAAAAACAAAAACACATTAGTATGAGGATCATACAGGCATAGATTACATATTTACAACATTGTGAGAACTTCCTTGAGGGACATCAAAAGGCATGTATTTATTCTGGAAGTGTCTTTGGAAGAGAAGAGATTTGTGGTCAGTTTTGAAGGTCCGGGTAGAGGTAGTGGTACGGAGTAGTGGAGGAAGCGAGTTCCAGATTCTAACCGCATTGCCTGAGAAGGATTGAGCCATAGATCTTTCCCTTTTGAAGGTGGGGGGCTCAAGCAGTACATTTTTCGCATTACAAGAAGATTTAGAGCCTCCAGAGATTTAAGTTTATTTGCCAGGTATCGAGTGGAGGAAGCGAGCAAGGCTTTGTGGGTGATACAGGCAGTCTTGTAGATTGACCTTTCCTCGATGGGAAGCCATCGAAGAGAAAACAATATGGGTGTGATGTGGTCACTTCTTTTGCCCCCAAAAACAAAATGAGCCACTGAATTGAGTACGGATTTAAGAGGGGAAAAGTGAGATTTGGGGAGGCCAGCAAGAAGAGAATTGCAATAGTCCAATCTAGAAAGAACCAGACATTGGACCAAGGTTTTTAGGTCTTGTTCGGAAAGAAACATCGAATGCCCCAGAGAAGGCACAGTTGGTAACATGCATTGTTTGCGATGGAATTGATATGGGAGGTTAGATTGAGCCTTTTGTCAAGTATGACACCAAGGGATTTAGCGCTGTCGACAACAATAGGTTTGTTGAGTAAATTCAGCGTATCCATCCAAGATTGAACAGGAGGAGGAGAGAGTGAGGTAGAGAGGAGGAGAAATTCAGTTTTGGAAGGATTCAGAATGAGTTGATGAGCTATCATCCAGTTTTGAATAGAGTTGAGAGTCGTGTTGAGGATTGAGATGTCGTGTGCGGAAGACACCTTAAGGTACATTTGGGTGTCATCCGTATAGAGATGGTAAAGGATCCCAGATTTACTGAGAAGATTTCCCAATGGTTCCAAATAAAGATTGAACAAAGTGAGTGCGAGGATGGATCCTTCAGGGACATCTTGACCCACCACCAGTGAAGACGAAAGGCTGATCGCTATTTTAATCACTTGGGATCTGTCAGAGAGGAATGAAGCAAACAAGTGAAGCACTGTGCCTTCCAATCCCATTCTCTGTTTTAAAGTATTTAGGAGAGTCTTGTGATTAACAGTGTCAAAGGCTGCAGAAAGGTCTAGAAGAAAAGACAAGGCTACCCGAGTCAAATACATGCAGGGCATCGTCGATAACTTGCAGCAGGGCTGGTTCAGTGCTGTAGTCTTGCATGAAAACAGATCGGAATTCATTAAGAAGATTGTTATCTTTAATATGTAGGAAAAGTTGTTTCGCTACACATCTTTCTGTGATTTTCACAAGAAAAGGCAGGTTGGTGATGGGGCGGAAGTTGTTGAGGTAATTCGCATCAGCGGAGGGCTTTTTAATAAGTGGGGTAACCTATCCTGTTGTAAGGGCAACAGGAAGGGAGCCTTGGCTTAGGAAGAGGTTAACTGGTCTGGTCCAATAGGAAAGAGTATGGGTGTAGAAGTCAATGGCGATGTCACTCGGGATAAGTTCGAAAGAATGGTTAGAGGGTTTTGTTTTGAGAATGCATTTGAGGAGGGCATCTTCAGAGATGACGTCAAAGTTCTACCAAATGACTAAAGATTTGCACTCCTCTAGGGGGGGTAGGGTGAATGACCTGATCCACCAGTGATTCCAATTTTTCATCAAAGAATATAACGAATTCTGCTGCTTTCTTTGGAGGATCGGAGGCTTGATGGTTGACGGAGAGAAGTTTGTATTTTTTTGATGAGGTCAAATAGTTTTTTGGGGTCTGTTTTTGGCTGAGTCGAGGAAGGTACTGAAGTGTGACGCTTTTTTATAGAAGATGTGTTTGTAGTATTTTGATCTTGCTGAACGTAGAATAGAAAATTTAGTGGTGGATGGAGATTGTCTCCATTGTTTCTCCAGGAATCTCAGGTTCTTCCTTTCTTCATAAAGGGAGTTATTGAACCATGGTGCCAAAGGAATAGGCCTTTTCTTTTTGCTTTGAAGTGGAGCAACATTATCCATTTCGACTGCAATCCTGGAGAGGCATTGGGAGGTAAGATTGTTGACATCCAAGTTAGGGTCTAACATTGGAAGTGACAGCATAGCAGAATCTCAAAGAATGTCAAGGTCAATGTTTTGGCTGTTATGGAATAGGTAGTAGTCCTTTTAGGTTGGCCAAGAGTTACAGAGTGAGATAGGTGAAGAGAGAAGAGGTTGAGGAAGTGGTCGGACCAGTCTACTTGAATAGGGATAGCAACAATTAGCATAACTGCTTTGGATGTAACAAGGTCAAGAATTGAGCCCTTGGAGTGTGTTGGTTCCGTGCCGTGTTGGATAAGATTGTTTACTGAGAGAAAAGTGCCAAGTCTATTGGCAGCTGAGTCTTCCAAAGAGCCCCAGTGAAGATTAATGTCTCCCAGGAAAATCTGTCTGTCACTTTGAGAGTATTGGTTGCTGGCGAAGTCAGTGAGTTCTTCCAAGAAAGAGGAGCTGTCACCAGGCAGGTGATAAATGGCATGAAATCTGAGAGGGGAGCAGTGATGCACTTGAAGCTCCAGAGAAAGGCATTTGAATATACTGTACGGAAGGAGCTGTTAGGAAAAGCCTTGAATTGAAGGGAGTTTCTGAAGATGATTACAACACCTCCCCCTACTTTATTTGTTCTGTCATTTCTAAAGATGGAATAGTCGGTGGGTAACAGAAGATCAAAAATAGTTTGAGAGGTGTTGTTGAACCAGGTCTCTGTGAGGAAAAGAATGTCAAGATTGTGAAGAATGATGGTGTCAGAAATTTCCAGCTTGCGTTTAATTGCAGATCTGCAGTTCTGGAGCAAACAGCGCAACTCTGACGAGACTGTTTTGGTGAAAGGGGCGTTTGGACTTTTAGGGGTGAAAGGGATAATGTTCTTGTATGAGGGTGCCAGGGTAGAATAAGGCTGATGTTTAGTTCTGGCAGAAGAGATGGTCGGAATAGTGCACAGAGTAGACCTAATTGGAGAGGAGAGTGGAATGGGGATGGCGTTAGAAGTCTTGTAACTAGCCAGTAAATTAGCAATGTCTGCAGGTGGCAGATTGTGTGTGGCTTTTTTGTGGCGCAGGAACAAGGTACTCCTCTGGAGTTTGGGGAAGTGAGTGCTTGCCAGGGGAATTGGGTTGTTGGGTAAGGTGGACATTTTAGTACTTAAGAGTGGGATGGTAGTTTCAAGCTGGAAGATAGAGGAGATGAGAAATCCTAATTTGTTTTCTAAAGAGAGTAGGGCTGAGCACAGAATGTTAGGTGGTGGCAAAGGAGGGCAGGGAGAGGTGGGGGTGAAGAGGGAGTATTGGGGTGCAGGAGTAAAAGGTGGAGATAGATGATGGTTGATAGAAGTTGTTGGTGCATTTGAGGTGGAAAGAGAGTTATCTTTGCAGATATTGAACAGATGAGAAGTATTGAGTTCAAATTTAGGAGGAGACAGGTGTGGAACGTGGAGGGAGAGCAGAATGCGGGGAGGGGAAGAGGGGAGTCATAGAATGGCAGGAGGTTAGGAAAGGAGAGAGGAGAAGGGGCTGGAGAGGTCCTGTGGGCTGGGGGAGGTGAGGGTATGGGGACTCGTCAACACAAATGAGGGGAGAGAGCCAATACTGTTTAAACTCCAATACCCCAGGCCCCCTAGTACAAACCAATGATCCCACAAAAGGGATATATAGAGTACACAACAAAGACCCAACAAAGGAAAATTTTCCAATTTGAAGAAAATTGCCCTCACTCACATACCAAGGTATGTGACATGCTTCATCATAGGGCCTGCTACAGACGCCCTGGTGTAGCCACATCCAGGGCGGAGCATTAGGGAGGGGGGAAAATAATAAATTCCACACTACAAGACGTACAGCCAGATAAATCAATACGTACAACGAGTAACACACATAAGTAATAGAACGTGCAGTGAACACCTGGTGGATTAACTGATAGTGCGACAAAAAAGTGCAGTAAGGATGTGGTTAAAACTGATTAAGGGTGCCAATAGACAAAATTACTTTATTAGACACAGTTTGATACCCCTATCCGGATTAAAAGTAAGAAAAGGATGGAAAAATGTCTTATTGAGAAAATTAGGTTCCTCAAGACTTCCCTCCTACCACTGCTGAAGTCAACATGTTTCGACCGCTTGAATTGTGCCTCGAAAGGTCACCTCGGTCTTCATCAGGACTGTCGCGATCAGAACCACTTTTCGCCCTGCCGTAATTCGCTCACAGGGCCTCCAGACTAGAGTAGGTCTTGCAGATCCGTACTCCTCCAGATCTTCTGATCATTCAGTGGAGATTAGACCCCATAATGCGGGGAAAACATTCACTAGAAAAGAGCAAAGAGTGATGATAGAGACACACATTCTATCCCCCTTCACTCAACGCGCCCCTTTAGATTTTCTGCTTCTCTAAATAGGGTGTTACTCAAAATGAATGAAATATGCTCACAGAGGTTCCAGTGTTAACCTTATTTTTATGGTGTTACAACCCGGGTTTCTTTACTTCAAATACTCCAGGTGATTGACTACAATCACTTCATCTTCATTCATGACCTTTGATTAGTGATTTTATAATGATATGTGCAACACACTCCTGCTACCGTGGCCAGGCCTTGGACTCTCGTAAACCCACACACACCCGACACGAGTGAACCACTCTATAAAACAGGCACGTCGTTAAAAAGCCATCGTTTAGGCTAATGACCCACTCGTAGATAAAACTTACCGAGTTTATGTAATACACAAACTCGAACTGGTGTCCGCCAGGAGGGTCTCCTGTATGGGGACTGGCACCTAGCTGAGTGGGGAGGATTGACCTAGAGGGTAGTTGAAGAGAGAGTATGGTTTCTGCTAGGCCCGGGGGAGGGAAAAGGAAGAGATTGCCAAGGGGTGATAAAGGTTTGAGCAGCATTACTGGAGAGATGGGAACTGTACAATAAGCACACACTCGCATATTTATTACTACAGAGCAAAGGTCGAATTCGAGTCTATTTCCACAATAAAGACAAATTGACCTGAGAAGAACTCTTTGTACTGCCTCTTAGATTGCATGTAACAAGGGCTTTAAGTGGACCGGGTCCTCCCGGTGCTCCGCACTGGCAGTTCTAAAAAGCAGATGTTGAGACGGATCGCTATTGAGCTCTCTAACTTTACCCTCACCCTCAGGGTGGAAAAAAAATCTTACCTCTGCAGCAGCACCACCCATCACTGCCTTCGAGGTAACTTTGAGGAGACTCGCTATTGTCCTATCACAGCCTGATCATTTCAGAATTGAAGCCTTTTCAATATTATATACAACAAAGCCATAGATGTTGCTTATGTATCTTATGCAACTAACAATGAATGAATGAATGAATTCATTTTTATAGAGCGCACATAGCTGCCCTTAGGCGTCCAAGCGCTGAGATTACCAACTGAGGCTTAAATTGCTTGAGGGAAGGTTATCTGCTCAACTACTGATTAATGAACAGAAGCGTTTTCAACTGTTTGCGGAAAGAGTTGAGATCGGGGTTGGACCTTAGATGCTGGGGGAGAGCATTCCACAGCTTGGCCACATTATAGGAAAAAGAGCGGCCTCCCGATCTTGATTTCTTTATTTTTGGAATGATGGCCAGGTTGGCAGCGGTAGAGCGCAGCTGTCAGGCAGGAAGGTAGGGTGTAATGAGAGGGAGATTGATTGCTGGGCCTAAAGACCAAAAGGCCTGATGTGCAATACAGAGTGATTTAAAATTGACTCTATCCCTAACGGGGAGCCAGTGCAGTCTCCTCAGGCCGGACTTTATTGTTAATCTGCGGGGGATTTCTAAAAGAGTCCGTGCGGCGCAATTTTGTATCAGCTGTAATTTGCGCAGAGTGAAGTCAGGGGATCCCAGGTATAGAGCGTTCCCGAAATCTAACCGTGATTGGATCAGGCCCAGAACCACGATCTTTCTTGCTTCGAAGGGGAGTAGAGGGAGGACCTTTCTGATGACTCTGAGGATGCCGAAACAGATGGCAGACAGTCTTATTGCCTGCTGGTCAAATGACAAGGACCTATCCAGCCAGATACCAAGGCTCTTAATGGTATCTTTAGGTGCCGGAGCAGGTTCTAAGCAGGGTGGCCAAAGAGTGTCGATAGAAGATGGTGCGAGGTGACCTAAGAGCATGAGCTCAGTCTTGTCTCCGTTAAGTTTGAGACAAGACTTGGTCATCCAGCTCTTGACCATCTCCAGGCAGCCTGCAAGATCCACACCCGCTACGGAACCCCCTTCCTGTGCCAGAGAGACCACCAGCTGAGTATCGTCCGCGTAGGTAATGATCTTAATGCCGTACGGACGGACGATCTCAGCCAGTGGCCTCATATAGACGTTGAATAACGTCGGGCTCAACGATGATCCCTGCGGGACTCCACAACCCAGAGGCTTACTGGTGGAGGTGACGTTTCCCTCGTATACCTGGAAAGATCTATCATTCAGGTTAGACCTGAACCATTCCAGTGCTTTGTCAGATATTCCGGTGTCCAGGAGGCGCCGCAAAAGGATATCGTGGTTAACGGTATCAAATGCGGCGCTCAGATCGAGGAGGATGACTGCCACCGATCCTCCCCGATCTAAGATCCTCCTGGACTCCTCTGTGACAGCCAGTAGTGCAGTCTCGGTCCCATGCTTGGGTCGAAATCCTGTCTGGGAGGGGTCAAGCAGCTGATTTTGTTCAAGAAAGGTTGTTAATAGACCGTTTATATATTTCTCCAAGATTTTAGCTGCCCAAGGCAGCAAGGAGATCGGGCGAAAGTTGTTCAGATTCCTGGTGTCCAAGTTGGGTTTTTTAACGAGGGCCCTCACCATGGCCTGTTTCCAAGCCACTGGGACTGTGCTGGTAAAGATCGAGGTGTTAAGTACTGCTAACAGTGTAGGGAGGATGGTCTGTATAGCAGAGACTAGAATATGTGGTGGTGCTGGGTCCCTAGGGGAGCCTGATTTCACCTGACGCATAAGGGAGGCGAGTTGGTCCGCATCCATCTGGGGAAATTCCACCAGCACAACCATTAACAAAGGCAATAGTCCTGACTTGTAGGTGTAATGTTACTTGTTGTCTTATATTTCTGGATGCAATGACAGAAACAGCAAAATAGCAGTCCAGCGGCTCACTATGCTACGAACAGATTTTTAGTTTAGGTGTTTTAAGCCACGCCCTTAATTACATCAGACACGCCCCTTTGAGAGACCCTCTTACTTTTTTCATCCCACTTGAAGCCCTGCACGTGAGGATGTCTTACCCTCAACTCAACAATGCTGATAGATAGCATAATACTCGATGCAGATCTGCACACATGGTTTATGCAATGCTGTTGTCACGTGTGTTCCGTAAGACATGGTATTTAAATAAAATCAATATCTGCTTAGTACCGCGAGTAAACGTCCCACTGGTGACAGAACTAGTAGCAACATGCTGTCGAGCTGTAAACCAATACAGCCTGCAGCGACTGATGTGATTTTTGTGCGTTTCAATATGTAAATTGTCATTTTAGAGAGCTCTTTCATGTTGCACTAAAACATGACAGTGACACAAGAAAACACTATGCATTGTCTCACAGACTGGAGGCCACAATGTGCAAACCAGCTGTTAGCAGCTGCAAAGCCTCTTCGGTTTGATATCATCTCCAAGTAGATGTGACCCTTTGTTTCTAACGTACATCAACATATGAAAAGATACGTTAGACTTAAATAAATTAAATTATTCTGTCCGAGAAGAATTTATTTGCATACTGTTTCTTGTCATTAAATGTCTAATATTGGTTATTCATTATTATTAAAAAACTGAAAATCTACCTCGAATTTGAGAATAGAATTTTTGATTACTGACACGTTTCAACTGGCCATCACCAGGTGAACCCTGTTCAGAGTATGAAGTAACACCCACACTTCAGAGCTTTTGGGGTGATATTCTTAGTCTCTAGCATGTCAGTTTCTGTGAGCGTCAATGTATCTGCTCTGTCATGATAGTAGCATGGAGTTTGACCTTTGCATTGTAGTATAGCTATGTGATTGTGACATTACTAGTATACGTATTCTTCCAAATCATTTGTTAATTGGCCACATTTCTTTTCATTGGCTTGGCATATATAAATTACGTTGGCGGTGATAGAGCAAAGGCATTTTTTGTTTTCTCAATAGTTTTTACACCATTCAATGAATGCACACACAACTTTCCAAAATAAAAGTACATGCATGTTAGGTTCTTTATCGCAATTGTTTTGCAAGGCCATCCAGCAAGGGCAAAGAAAAAGAGGGAGCCCCAGAAGTGACATTTCTCATTTTAATTCCCATAGGATTTTTTGGCCTCAATGCAGAATAAAATACTGGATGGACTTGCAGCAGATTTGACATGAAGGTAGAACTTTACGCAAGGACAGGCCTTTATGTGGTTTGGTGTAAATCCATCCACTAGATTTTGAGTCAAACTTTTAAAAAGATGCTCGGGTTTGGCATGAAGAAATTCTATTTTAGAGATAGCTGGACTGTCGATTCAGGAATCCTGCACAGGTTTGCTACTCTATTTAAAAAACATATTGTATGTACCCCATTGAACTTGGCAGCTTTTCCCCAGTGATCTGTTGCGAACTTGAGAATCTTACATCAAATTTGTGAATCCATCGCATTCTGTTAGGGTGGCTGTCACAGATAAGTTTCTGTTGTGGTACCGTTACCCTGTGCAGTACGTTTAGCACCATTTAGGGAAGAATTGAAAAGTAAAAAGGCCTAAGGGTACAGAGGCGGCTTACCCTGGCCCCAGGCCAATGCCGGGTGGGGGTGGCTTTAAAGGGACTCCGTCATTAAAATATGAAACACAAAAATGATTTCTGATCGATAATAGTAACTACGTTTCCTCACCTTGTGAATATTCCCTGGGCGTTAGTCTGGATGCGGAACCTTTAAAGCAGTACTCCTGCGTGCTGGTAGGTAGCGCTGTGTGGCTCCGCGCCAATGCTGTGCCGCTTTGGACATGGCAAACAGACCTGCACATAAGCTGCACGCTAACATCAGTTCCGTTCTTGGTGCACTTTTAGACCCTTTTTCAAAAACAAATTCCAGTGTGCAATGGAAAATGTAACCCCCTAAAACAAAAGGGTTCAAACTGTGTTGGGACTGTTGAAAGCAGACTTCAGTAATGGACCCTCCCAAAGTCTGTTTCTGGGGTCAGAGCACGACCCCAGGGCCTGCAACAACTGTGCCCAGATGAATCCTAAGAACCGCAAGATGATAGGTGGAATGAGAATTAATCTCAGCCACTGGCAATCACTGAATCCTAATCCGTCACTTTTTACCCACCATGCCCTCTCAGTTTGCACCCAGCCATAGGTAAATCAGTCTCCACTAGGAACACCCCAGCCCGAACTGCCAGGCCAGGTCTTACCTAAACTGGAACAAAACCAACCCAAGAACAGTTTCGGCCTGACTCGGGTTCCTCAGTCGGTATAGCTTGGTTCCAGTGGCACAGTGAGCATGGGACCCACGTCTGGGCAGTCACATCGTACTTAGGGCGTCAACTGTAATGGTTGTAATGCCTGTAGGAAGGTAGATCCCTGACTATGGTTGCCCCCAACTTTTTGCCTGGTGTTTTGCTGGTTTTCTGACTTAGTTGACCTGGGACCCTTCTATTCAGGACCCCAGGCCTACTGCTCTCTCTGTAAAATGGATTCCATGTACCTTAGGTACATACCTAATTGGATACTGAGTCACCTTGTCAGTCCCTGTACAGTGTACCTTAGGTACCCAGGGCATAGGTGTACCCAGGGCTACCAGGGGCTGCAGCATGTATTATGCCACCCCTGGCTGGCCATCCAAAATCTGACACAACTGGCTGCTTGACAGCTGGGGCAAGGTGGTGTAATCACCCTTTGCTTTAGATATAGTATACCTATATCTAACCCTAAAAATGGACACACAGATCTCCTATCAGTCACTCCTATGGCAGGCCTTGACAATCCTGAAGGCAGAGTGCTTGGAATCGTGTGAGATAGTGCTCTGGCATGAGCTGAGCCTGTCTGCGGCTTTCGGGATCCATCCCTTAGCCGTTTCCATGATATCGCATACCATATACTCTTAAGTGCATTATAATCCTCGCGGTTATATGCCAACTCTGGTATCGCTTTATCAAAACATGTCGAGTAAGGTGTCATACGAATTGGAATACTAACCCCTCGCCAATTCTGGCGACGGGGTTAGCATTCCACCCTTCTAGAGGGACACGACATGTATGTAACCTGTAACCCCGGTTAAAGTCAGACATAGCCTTAGCTCCACAAAATGGATGCTGCCACCGAGACACAAGTCTGCCCTCCTGCTGCTGGGAGTCCTCCCAGAGCAGGAGGCAAGGACAAAGGGTTTCCTGTCAGGGGCGGTGCCAGCACCGTCCCAGACAGGATTTTGTGTATTCTAGGTAGGCAGGGCTTTAGAGGAAGGTGACTGCAAGTGGCACCCCGGTGCTCACTGTGCATAGGCCGGCTGAAACCAGTTCCAGGGGCACTCCAGCCCCTGGCCTGGGGAAAGCCCGCCAAAGGAGAGGGGTGTAACCACCCCCCTCCTAGTCCCACCCATAGGGCAGGACTTAGTCGCGTGCCAGCCCCTTTTTGCAGGATAAAGGTAGGAACTGGCCCCCTTCCAAATCAGATCATCTTTGAATGGTGAACCAACTTTCCACGAAAGGAACTCAAGACTCTTCTCAAGATTTCTCCCTTGTGACTAAGGAGTAGTCACCCTGCAGCAGCAGGCACCAACCAAGCATCGCGGTTTGTTGCCAGTCTCTCCTTCGGATCAAGACTGCTCCAGCACGACGAGAACCGGCTTCCCTGGCACCTCTGACCTCAACCTGCATCATCAGCCCAGCTGTGATCCGTGGGTGTGACGAGACCTCGAGGGACCGGCCATCTTCAGAACTGCACGACGCTTGTCCAGCACGACGCCTGAGTGACCCTCGACCGAGTGCCTTGGGGTAAGAGAAGCCCCGACCCTGAGCAGCTCCAGCACCGAAGTCCAGCCACCCTGCATCCACGAGATCGGCGTGGGGCCCTTCTGCTTTTTGCTGCTCACCGCGTTGTCCAGGTCGCTTGCCCGTTGGCTAGTGGCCCCCTCACGACGCTCCACGACAACTAACACTGCTGGTCTGGTTGCTCCAGACTAGCCCGTGCTCCCCTCCAAAAGAGGAGCACCCTGGACCCTCCTGGTCCACTCAAGATGCCATTTTAGGTCCACCGCGTGGGCCTTGCATTTGCCAAGACTTGTTGCCCCAATCCTGGATCCAGCGACGTCGACAGCAAGAACCTTCGTGGGACAGCTCGCACCTCCATCCTGGTCGCCGACAACGCCTCCTGGTCCGAGAGACTGCAGAGCCCAGCAGCGCCCACTCACCTGACTGCGGTGACTGCGCCCGGTGCCATCCTGGTGCCCACTTAATCACTGGCTAGTGATTCAGAACTTGGTCCCCTCTGCTTTCAGGTTTTCTTCTTCCCTGATCCAGGCTTGGATCACCACAAACTTTCTTCACTGGCCGCCTGCCAGCAACTCTTTCTTCAGGCTCCTGGATCTTCAACGTGGGTTTCCGACGCAACTTCAACCCTATGCAGCTGCAGCCCCTGGGCTAGGTAACCTGAGTACTCCGGTGCTCCAGCATAGTCCAACACCCTAAGTGTTCGGATCCACTCCCGTTTTCGACCCACCTAGTCGGGTTCGCCCGAGAACAGTAACTTTGTCTTTACTAGCTTCCATAGACTTTTTCCCGCCTTACGCGTGAGAGTTCCCACTCTGCACACGACGTCGACAGGCCTCCTGCAACTAATCTAAGTGTTTAGCGTTGTAGGACTAGCGTTTCTAAAGTCTATGAGAATAGTTACTTACCTGCTAGTAATTCGCATTCCACTTTTGTAATATATGGTTTTTCGTGCCCCTCGGCATTTGTGTAAATTGTGCGACTTAAAGTATTTTCTTAAGAGTTTTGTATTGTGCTTAGCTCCCTGACTCATAAAGAGTGCAGGGTAGACTTGTTAGAAATAAATATACATTTATTTTCATAACAACTTGTGTGGTGTCCTTTCACTTGGTGTTCAAGGGGTAATGTGATGGTAAAACAGCTGGCTTAACACGCCCTCTAGAGTCTTAGCCTTAGACTGCTCGTATCCATGCTACTAGGATAGCTGGTCTATAAGGTTGACTTACAACCAATCATCAATAAGGGTTGTTTGGACTGATACAAAGTGCTCACTAGAATAGTGAACATTATATATCAGGCCAACTTCTCACAATGCCTGAATAATCTCACCCACTGGCAGATGCTCGGGCCGTATCCCAATCCAGTCCGAACCGCCAGGCCAGTGAATACTCTATCTAATCGCATGTTCTTTAACGACCCTTCAGCTCCCTGTTATGTGAACTAGAATGTTTCATCTAAAAAGTCCCAAAGTTGAGATCTGCACACTGGTCATGCCAATCTGTCGATAGGCTCTGCATCTGAGGGTGTAGACTGCCTAAGACATCCACTGAGATGCGAGTGCATGGCTCAAGCGTATATGAGGCTTCATTGATCATTTCAGAATGGAACAACATCAGCGTGGAGCCACACGATGCCACCTACAGGCTGGCAGGAGTACTGCTTTAAAGTTTCCAGATCCCATCCGATTCCTGGGGAATAGTCACAAGGCGAGGAATCTGCGGTTAGATAGAGTATCCACCAGAAAGATCATTAATGACGATAAGTAGACTGTTCTTTACAGCAGGATTTGCAGAACCCATGTGAATCTTGGATCCTCTTTGGTTCTTGCTAACACTTCTGGGGCCTCAGGATTTGGAATCCAGCATGGGATCTACCAATCCCCAAAAAATGGAAAACAAATGTTAAGTGCACTACTGCTGTGCTTGGCCAACTGCCAAATGTAGGGGGTTGTCAATGCACAATGGAGGGAGACTAGAGGAGGCGGAAACTAAGAACAGACACCCTCCATTACATACATTCATGCAAAAGAGGACTTCTTGCTAAAAGTATGAATAATCTGTAGTAAATAGTCAGAAAGTACTTGTGTTTTCAGGGCAGAAGGCCTTCATCCACCCAATGCTTCATCATTGAGCCCCCCATGGCACTGGTCTGAAAGTCTCAGGTGCAAGCAACTACCCTGGTGTCGGGGAGCTTATGAGGTGTTTTAAGAGTTAGTAACAGGACGATAGCTTTTTGACGAGTGTCTTGAATATAAGGGATAGAGGGCCCAGTTGGGAGAGGTATGGATTAGAACTCAAAACTGGCTATTGGTGGTTAATAAGGCTTTTATTGGTTCCCCAAATGTAGGAGTAAAAAGGGTGGGTCATTAATTCGGCCCACTGACAAACATCAACTTCTTTCTGTAAAAGATGCACCCTCAATAGAAGTGTAGGGGCTTTCTACGCAACACTGTGGCCATCTCTGCTGGGGGAATGTATATGAAAAAACATTTTTTATTTAAATCCATATATACACAGAGAGAAGTCTAACTTATTGTTCGCAAATCCTCCCAGTGGAAGCCCTGAAACACTTTTTCTACAGTCTACAGAGTATTTACAGTTGTACCAAGGAATACTCTTGTTTTACTATATCTGGGGGATGTACGCACGCTGTGGGGTGGGAGCGGGAGCTGGCCACGGTACAGGCTGTGCGGCCAAGACCCATCTGTACATAGCGGAAGGCTGTGTGTGGCTAGAGTTGGTTGCCCACCGAGGGTTGGGCACATGGCATGATGGGAGACCAGGCCCTGTGGCCAACTCCCTTTGAGGGTTGGGTACAGGGCCCGTCCAAAGCCCAGACCCTTCGGCTAACCCTGCTGTGTAGGGCTAGAGGCGATGTAAAGCCAGTGTTGGCCACCTCGGGTGGTCTGGCCAGTTGCTAGGCCCTGTGGCTCCTGCTGAAGGTCATTAACTAACAACATATACTCTAGACAATAAATAATAAAATACTGGTAGTCATCCCTTTCATAGTGTTACGGGTAATTTGTTTGGAAAGAATACTGTGAATTGTTTGTACTTCCGAAAAGTTATTAACAAAGATAAGGCTTTTTGATGGAACATTCGACTTAATCATAACTACAGAAAAACTATTGCTGCCTCTGTGAAGATGCGTTACACTTTGGCGGCAGCCGGTGTGTGTTCATGGTCGGATTTTGCATTTTGGCAGAATATTAATAAGTTAAATCCAGTGGTGGAATCTCAGTGTTTACACAGGTTCAACTCGGGGGAGCCATTTTTAAAGAGGATGTCCCAAAAATATTTGTTAATAACGATGATACAATTTTATGGTTCCACATTTCATAAAAATCTTTCATGGGTTGGAAAACTGTATTTATGTATTAGTAATATTTTATATGTGGGTAAACCCTTACAAACCCCTTCCCCCCACTATTTGGTTTGCCAGCACGATGCACTTTGGTTCGCAAGAAATTAAATGAAAAAATAAATAATCCAGCTACTAACTGGAATTGTGCTGTCTCCTGGTTTCAGCCTGGAAAAGCAATTGGCTATGGTCGCTTAACCCGAAGAGGCTTGAACCGTCAGGAAATAATTACATATATATATATATAGATATAGATATAGATATAGATATAGATTCCAAAAAGTTCGAAAAACCCAGGCAAGCCAAGGAAAAACGAAAGTTGAATAGAACTACCAACTCCGTGCTGATCTTTCAGTGCCTTTATTTGTGCATAATCATAAGCCCACAAGTTGCCATGATGCGTTTCGCCTCAGCCGAGGCTTGATCACATGTCATGTCAAGGAGATAGAAAACGGCATTTATAGTGCAGGCAACCAATAGCAAACTGGCATAATTTAAAAATACGAAAATTAACAGACAGTCGTTTAGTAATATAGGACATAGTGTCCTTATATACTGGGAAAAACATATTGTGTCTAAAAATATATAATAACATGAAGGGGAAAAGGAATATATATACATCAAACACCTTTTTTTTTTTTTTTTTTTTCCACTTTTCTCGCGCTCTGGACCAACTCCAGCCAGGAAGAAACCAACGGACACGGACCAGTTGTAGTGCTCCAAATTTTTATTTCAGGTGCAGTAGAAGTCTCACTGCTTGAACCGTCAGGAAATAATTATATATACATATATATATATATATATATATCGCATAGAGGTGTCAAAAGGGTCATGGCCTCATTACATCTCTCTGCAACGCTGCCCCCTCTGGCGCATACTGGAGGTTCCTGGTGGGCTAGTTGGCCCCAGGGACCCCAGTATTCAAGGGGACTTAATCCCCCAACTTAGAACGCGCTACGGTGTGCGTTTGCATAGTGGTGAAGGTAGGGGGCGGGGCTTGAGGTGATATGTGTGAAAACAAAAAAACAAGAGCGCAAAAGATGCAAAGGGGGCAGGGTAGACACACCCTGACCTCCTAGGCCAGCTTAGGGGGTCCCAGAAGGACCCCCAAGGCCCAAACATTTATTTATTTATTTTTAAATCGCGGGATGCGCGTAGGGTACGTGTACCCTGCCGATCCCAAAATAAACACCACTCTGCAAACGCGCCCCCTGGCACTTTTGCAGAGGGGGAAGTAATTCCCCTTGAATACTGGGGGTCCCTGGGGGGGCTAGTAGCCCACCAGGAACCTCCAGTATGCGCCAGAGAGGTGTCAAAAGGGGCGTGGCCTCATTAACCTCTCTGCAACTCAGCCCCCTGGCGCATTCTGGAGGTTCCTGGTGGGCTAGTTGGCCCCAGGGGCCCCGAATATTCAAGAGGATTTAGTTCCCCCTCTGGAAAAGTGCCAGGGGGCTGCGTTGCAGAGAGGTGTAATGAGGCCACGCCCCTTTTTACACCTCTCTGCAACGCAGCCCCTGGCGCATACTGGAGGTTCCTGGTGGGCTAGTTGGCGCCCAGGGACCCCCAGTATTCAAGGGGATTTAGTTCCCACTCTGGAAACACGCCAGGGGGCTGCGTTGCAGAGAGGTGTAATGTGGCCACGGCCCTTTTTACACCTCTGTGCAACGCAGCCCCCTGGCGCATACTGGAGGTTCCTGGTGGGCTAGTTGGCCCCCAGGGACCCCCAGTATGCAAGGGGACTTAATCCCCCAACTCAGAAGGCGCTACGGGGCGCGTTTGCACAGTGGTGAAGGTAGGGGGCGGGGCTTGCGGGGATATGTGTGCAAACATGCCCTGTGGCGCGTTTTAAGTTGAGGAATTAATTCCTCTTCAATCCAGAGGTCCCCTAGGGGCCAAGTAGCCCAACAGGTACCTCCAGTAAGCACCATGGAGCTGCGTTGCAGAGTGTTGTAAAAAAGGGGGCGAGCCCTCTGAACACCTCTCTGCAACGCAGCTCCCTGGCGCATACTGGAGGTACCTGGTGGGCTAGTTGGCCCACAGGGGACCTCAGGATTGAAGAGGAATTAATTCCTCAACTTAAAGAGCGCCACAGCTCGTGTTTGCACACGTCACCTCAGGCCGCGCCCTCTTCCATCACTATTGAGCAAAATATTCCTCTAAAACAGCTGAACTATGAATTCCGATTTACTCATCTGTTATCACGAGAGACGACAGTGCTGCATCTTTGAGCCCAGTACGGACCCTAAAAAGTAAATCTAAGCGTACTTACCAGCAACTTGTATTTCCTTTATAGGAATCGAATGTGTGGTTTTCACCAGAAAAGTTTCTACGTGTCTATTTTTGAAACATACAAATGTTCCTCTAAAATCAGCCGAACTACGAATTCCGATTTACTCACCTGTTATCAGGAGAGACCTCAGTGCTGCATCTTTCAGTCCACTACTGATCCTGAAAAGTAATTCTAATCATAGTTACAGTAACTTGAATTTCCTTCCTTAGGCTAACATTGACTGGTTTCACCTGGAAATTCTTTTAAGTGTGGAGTTTTGGAACTTTAAAAAATTCCTCTAAAATCAGCCGAAGTACGAATTCCGATTTACTCACCTGTTATCAGGAGAGACCTCAGTGCTGCATCTTTCAACCCACTACTGATCCTGAAAAGTAATTTTAACCGTACTTACCATTAACTTGAATTTCCTTCCATAGGATATCATTGCCTGCTATATAAAATATATATAAATTAAAAATATATAAAATAAAAAATTTAAATATTACAATTTCAATATTTTTAAAAACATTGTTTTTCAATTTATATTAAAAATATGTAATGTAATTTAAAAAATAAAATATCTAAAAATAAATACTTTAAAACAATGTAGTAAATCAGTATAAAAAATATAACAATTAATATATTAAAAAAATTATCATTTACAAAACCTTTGGAATTCACTGAAAAAACCATAGGTTTCAGTCACGTTATAGTTAGGAATTAGCTTTTAAAAAAACCTTAGAAATTCACTGAAAAAACCATAGGTTTCAGCCACGTTATAGTTAGGAATTAGCATTTAAAAAACCTTAGAAATTGACTGAACAAAACCATAGATTTCACACATGTTACAGTTAGCTGAACATTTCACTCATACAAAACCATTGAAATTCCCCCGTTATAGTTAGTTCAGCGAACTATAACTCGCAAGCCCGCAATGCACTGCTGACGACGTCACATATTACATCACTCATGACATGGTCAGTGACATCACTCATGACATCACTGATGACATCTCAAATGACATCACTGATGACATTGCAGAAACAGGCACACAGGGGCGCAGAAAGATGGAACAGGTGTGCAGACAGAAATGCTGGGCAGAATTACACCAAATTTGGCAGAAAGCTAGATTTTGTTTCCCAGATACTGCTTTTGATTATTTGGTGTCAATCCGTTCAGTAGTTGTTGAGAAATTTAGGAGAATAAAGTTAGTGATCTCCGTGGCTGCGACGACTTCGCAAATAATAATGAGCTCATGCACAGAAATGCAGAGCTCTGATTGGCTGCCAACACTTCAACCACGAAGTGTAGGCAGTCATCTTGGGACACGGCTTCAAGCGAGTCATAAAAAAAAATTTAAAGAGAAAAAGTGATTCCCAAGTCTTGGTATAGGGGTCCCCTTTGAACCCTGTCATCGCTTAAAAGCATTAAAAAAAATTGCCATAAACTTGTGATATTCGCAAATTCGCGGTTAAAAAAACCCAAAGCATGGGCTCCAGCACTTGCTTTTAAATAACCCCCCTGGTAGGCCAGGTCCTGGGGTCATATCACTGCCAACTCCCCAGGGAAATTCATTCTAATTAAGGGGACTGCCCCTCCCCCCCCCCCCCCCCCCCCGCAACAAGGGGCCGGGGACCACCACCTCCCCGGGGATAAGTACTGCATTGGAGGGGGCCACACTACCCCGCGCCTGAAGCAATAGATGGCCCTGGGCACTGCCACCCCCAAGGCAGGCTCCTGCTATGTCCTGGGGTGCTCACCCCTGGGATATAGCTGTTGGTTTTGGCTTGACGGGAGCTTTAACCGCTCACGCCAAGTCACAGCAAACACTCCGCTTTCAGCAAGAGAGAGCTGTGAAAATACTCTTGTTTGCTGAAAGTGGAGTTTTTGTCTGTTTCTCTGCCTGCAGTCAAGCTAGCAGGGAAACAGACACATTTCTTTCAAACACAGCTTGCTGCATGTGTGTGAAAGCAAGGCCAGCTCCCACTGGAGGCTGGGAGTCTGCTGGTACCATGGGGGCCATGAAGGTTTTTTCAGTGAATTTCAAAGGTTTTTTAAATGCTAATTTCTAACTTGTGAACCCAACTTGTTGCTGACTGGTACTGGTGGTAACTCACTCTGACTAACCCGGCCCGGAGCCAATGCTATGCTGAAAGACACTTAGAATACAGTGAAAACACCTACATACACTAGGGTACACTATGGGTTGGGGTACCCCTGTGATTGCCATGACCTCCCCTGTTTTGCCATAGTACATAATTAGGCTTTCCTGTTTTCAGTTTCTATTTTTGGTAAATTCTGGTGGTGTTTTTACAGTGTTTTCCAGTGATTTCAATACCTCAAAAAACAGTGCTTTTCAGTGGTTACTCATTTTAGCTCCATAAAAAACAACTGAAACGGTGTTTTACCGGTGTTTATGGAACGCTTTGCTTTTATTAGTGCTTGCTTTCTTCATTGATGCATAGTATATAGACAGTCTATGTACAGTGTGTATGAGGTCCACATGCATTTTTACAAGTTGAAGGTTAAGTCAGCACTTTCAGAAATTTGCCTGAAAAGGGAGGCTCTGTGCAAGGCACACCTCTTGAACTGGGTACAGAGAGAACTTTTTGGAAATGAGAGATTTCTGGGGGTGTTGGGCGTTGTAGGCAAGGCAGGCAGTTCTCATAGCTCATTTAGAATCAATGTGTGGTCATTTGAAGAAAGTGAGAGCTTGGTGACATGTTCATGGTTTTGGGCACTCCTCACAAATCACATAGCATGATGGCACGGCTATGAGTAAAGCTAGGCTGGTTTTCACTGCTATTTTTCCCCCTCAGATTTATATAGTGCTAACTCGACCTGAAGGTATTGAAACGCTTCACATGAGCACCTGTTGCGTTACACAAGGGCACATTCATTTTTGTTAGGGACGGGTAGATTACGTGATTTGCCCAGAATCACAGGATGTTGAGTGTCATTGCCGAGACTCGAACCCTGTTCGCCAGATTTGAGGTCCACCGCCCTAACCATTAGACTACATCCTCTGCTGCTGTTATTTTCAAGGTTTACGGAAGAGTCTACCATAGTGTGATGTATTCCTATAGGTTCTGTATAGATCCCCCTATTCCTGACCCTATTCTGGTTAACAAATTAACTAGCAGCCATCCCATGATGCAGAAACCGTTATCTGATTAAGCCAGACCACGGCACAGGAGCGCGTTATCTGATTAGGTCATAACGCTTGCCATCTAATTAGGCAAGCAATATTCCTCCAGCCCCTGATAAGGCATACGGAGTTCTCAAAACAAATCAAACCTATGACAACCTGGGAAAATCCCTGCGGCCATTGTTTTGATTTCTCAAAGAACTTCAGTAAAAGAATGTGCTAACGACCAGCTCGTATGACATCCTTATTGACGTATCTATGTCCATCCTTACGTCAATCTCGGCACCTTACAGGTATAAATATTACTGACATTGCCTTAAGCAAACACACACGTTGGTGACGAGATCGGAGCAGCGAGACTTGCCGAAGCCCAGCAGAGAGCGAAGCCCACTGGCGCTGCCCCGCCTTCCTGACGCGCTGAGAACGAGACGCTGCCTTTCTCCTGCCGAGAAATCCAGCTCCGGCGCTTCCGAGCAGCCCTTGCAGGCAGCTTGGAATATCGAGACCACAGACGAGAGATACCATCCCTCAACCATCCTAGATCTCAGGTACGGAACTGAATAACCCCTTACAGAGAATTCTTGAGTCAGTCACTTGGCAAAACAAACTTAAACTCAAACTGCTACTTTCTACTCCAGCCCACGTATTAGGCTTAGGTCAGGTACACCGGGGTAGGCGTGGTTAGAAGCACCAGTTGAGTACGATTAGTTAAATGTATATGTGTATGTATATATTCTATCCATTTTAAATAGCATATGGCTTAGAAACCATATCAATGCTTTTACAGTATTATTTCATAATTCTGCTTTTATTGTATGCACTTTACTTAACCATAAGTATTGCAATAATATCGATTCATTTCTCTTGTACGAGAAAAGAGACTGATCAATAAATAACATCTTTTATTGAACACGCCCGTCTCTTCCTTTTCTCTACAATCTGGTGGAACTAAGAATGCACGTACTGACTGAGTAAAATAAGTTGTCTTTTGTTTTCACACGACTCTAGAGATACACTCTTGATTAGGGGAGAGCAAAGTTGTCATGTTCTATGGTTGTCAGAAACTAAATCCCTTCTTGTCTATCCAGGGAGGTTCAACTCCTCCTTGCCTATTCGAGAAAGTTTCTAGTGAACTCTGAGCTAGCTGGCAAACCCAAAACTTTAAGTCTAATATCGACAGTAGAAGACCTAGTTAACGTCTGGTCTAGGTCTATACTATTGGAGGTATTATTCCAATGCGCAGAGCCTATTGGGATAATAGGAACTACACTACATGGCGCCCAACCGTTTGGATAGGCGATAAAACTAACGCAAGACTTTAGAGTAACTCAGTCGTGCTCTTTCACTCAGACCCTTTTTTCCCATAATACTCCAAAGACGTCTGGAGTGGGTGAAAGGTCATATCCGCCAAACCTCGCAGGAGGAGACTCCTATGTATGGTTCTTGGTTTAGTCAACGTTGAAGGATACACTGTTCCAAAATATTGTGCATCTAATCTTTGTTTCCATAAGGAACCTGATCTGCAAACAAACATAATAACCTTCCTGACAGTAAAATGTCAGAAAGTGATGATGAAAGAGAGAGAGTTAGATTAGCAGCTGAACTAATAGAAGCTGATAATACTATGCAAGAAGCAGACCCGGATATAAAACTCATCCCGGTCAACATAAGAAGATCTATAACGTTAAAACTTATAGACAATGGACTGACACCAAGAGGTGGTACAGTCATATTCGTAATTGAGGCACACGAATATCGGCAGACAGAGGTATTCTATTCATGGATAAACTTTCCAGCAGCAAATGCTGTAACAAAGGAGTTCCACTATTATAAAATAGAGGAACCTCCTAATGAGTACACTCCTTTCGAGGAAGTGGAAGTACCACTCAAATTCCAAGAGCACCTGCTCTTGTTTAATGGCGCCCTAAAACATAATAATCACATCACCAGGCTCGGTCCACTAGGTAGACCAGGAGCAACGTGGCCGGTCCTAGCCGGATACACACCACATCCAGACATCGAAAGAATGTCTGCAGCAGATCTTTTAGTACAACTAAAACAATTAATTAAAATATATAGACAATTAGTCCAATATGTAATGCGGACTTCAACTGTCCAACCAGTAATTAAAATTCCACAGCTGACCCCTCATCAGGGGAACACAAATAAAATTACACCACAGAACATACAGTCCTGCCTAGGTAAAGTACCAGCTAAACGGGAACAAATACCATTCTGGTTAGCACAAAAAATCACCCAAATAGAGGCGGTATTTCCAGATACCACCCCGGTAGAAAAACACAGGATTCTGACTATCTGTCTTCCAATGGGAATCGCACCACACGTGGAGGACTGTGACACTTGGGGTACAGTCTTTGCTTCCATTTACACAAAAACACATGGAGTTCCATCCATGTCAGTAATACCAGATGTGCTAAAACAAATTCAAGACGAATACGGTCCAGAACCCGCTTTAACTCTCGGTATGAAATTACTAAAAGACTTCAAGCAGGTCTCGGCAATATTACTAGCCAACATAAAAGGAGAAGCAGCGAATGTGGCGATCCGCCAGAGGTTAAAAGAGACAGATATAGCAGACCAACCAGCTGAAATTGCCAGAATTATAGAAAAATCCTATGAAGAACTAGGTAGAGATAGTTTGGGTGGAATACCAGTAAAGCCCCAACTAATTGAAAGTCCTGAAAAAATATTTATTAAAAATAATCTAAACAGTCAAAAGAAGAACTGGGATGGAAACAAACAATCCAATCCAAAAGAAAAGAGATTCCAGTCCAGAGGAAGGTCTCCTCGGCGGAGAGAAAGATCTCCGGACCAAGGACCCAAGTCTCCCCAAAGGGAGCCCTCTGTGAAAAGATACAACCTTAGAAATAGGGATAACATAAAGAAACCTGATAGATATCAAGATTTTGATACACGTCCCTCTCAATCTTTTCAGACTTCCTCGCAGAAATCGGAAAGAAGAGGACGATCGGAACCCAGGGAAGGGCACGTCAAGTCCAAAGACAAGGAACCTGCTCATCCAAATAAAAAATTACAGTTTCCAAAGAAGAAGGTAGCCAGTATTAAAGTATTCAACAATGCCGAGAATACTGAGGACACAGCTGAAAAACGGAGAGTGGGCTCAGACAATGCTAGACAGCGCAGCAGAAGTGAGCATAGCACGCAAAGTCCTTATGAATCATCTGGAGACAGTGGACACGAATGAATACATTCAAGTGGAAACTGCAGACGCCAGAGTTAGCAAACCTCACAAAATATATGAAATAACTTTACGTATAGAAGGGGATAAGACTAGAAAAATAAGGGGCCTTTTTTGGGATAATCTCTCCAAGGGCTATGACATCCTTCTAGCTGAAAAAGATTGGCCGCCAGAGTTTGTCAGGGAGTGCCCACATGGCGAAGAAATAATTATGCCTGCCTTCTCAAATCATATTCCAATTCATAAAAAATATACACTTGCAAGAAAGTGGGCAGTAGCTCAAGCTCCTGCTTTATATAAAAATCATGTGGGATGGGATGAGGAATCTCCTCCACACAAAATCCAGTTAAAATCACAACCTACTGCACAAAGGCAGTATCCAATCAAGCAAGAAGCTAAAAAACAGGTAAAAGAAATCCTAGATCAACTAGAATACCAGGGGGTGATTGAAACTTGCACCTCACAAATGAACAACCCTTTGTTTCCGGTCTCCAAACCAGACAATTCATATCGTCTAGTTTTGGATTACCGACACCTTAACTCATGTTGCAAAACTTTTGCAGTACAAAACTCGCATAGTGCTGCACTAATGAATAACATAGTGCGCAAAAAATATGAAACAACATTAGACATCTCTAATGGATTCTTTTGTGAAAATATAGCACCAGAGAGCAGATACTTGTCAGCGTTCTCAATAAATGGCGCTCAAAAAGAATTCTGTCGGTTACCCCAGGGGTACAAGAACAGCCCAGGATTATTCTCAGCGAGAGTAACAGAGTTACTACAAACATATGATGACGAAGCATTATCTTATGTCGATGACATATACCTAACAGATGATGACTTGGAAACTCACTTGAAGAGAGTGAACACCATAATACTTGGGTTCGCAGCAGAGGGTTACAAATTCAACTTTAAAAAATCTAGAATTGCCCATCTAACAGTCCTGTTCTTAGGATATGAATTATCAAGTGAAGGCAAAAGCCTGGCTGACAATTTCCTAGAGAAATGTGCCGTACTCCAAGCACCTAGAACACTAAAAAACCTACAGTCAATTCTAGGTTTCCTAAATTTCGGAAGAACATACATTGCAAATTACGCAGAAAGGGTCAAACCCCTTTATGATCTAATAAAACCAGATTTTAAAAAAACCAATTGGACTCAAATACACACAGAAATTCTGAGATCCTTACAAACAGATATGTTAATTAAAACAAAATTAGAAACACGTGATAACACACGCAACCTTGTGATTCGAGTCATCCCAGGAAGATGCGGATTCACATACCTGACCTCTAACGAGGGAGAAAAGGTACCAATTGCATTCAAATCACACTTGTACACAGAAGCTGAAAAGAAATTCAGCATTAAAGAAAACATTGTTCATGCAGTTCAAACCGCAATAGCTAGAGAAAAAGATAAAGCTGACGGTAAACACATCACAGTCAGAACAGCAGAATCAGCCTTTGAGGCATTAACAACCCCGTGTAATTTACCAACAACAGCATTGAATCCGGAATAGATACAATGGGTGAATTCCATTACAATGGACAAAGTAAAATACTACCTTGATCCAGAACTAAAGGAACTAAACTATCTAGAATATGAAAGAACATTCCCTCTGCCAATCGACATTCTGCCATTACGACAGTACGCTTGTGTAATCTATACAGACGGACATGCTCAACCATCCGTTTGGGGAGAACAAGCATACAACCCCACATGTGAGATTACAAAATAAGTGTGGCGCGGAGGTATACTAAGACCTCTATTAACAAAAACACACTCAGTAGAAACTAATTCAGAACAACAGACTGAAATAATAGCATTGAAAATGGCGCTAGATAATGCAGATCGCGAATTCCCGACACTTATAGTGTCCGATTCATATTACTGCGTCAAATCATATAACAGCGGTTTACAGAAATGGATTAAAAACGGTTACAAAGATGACACAGGTGCAACAATAAAGCAAAAACTGCTTTGGGAACAAATAGTTCTGTTAAAAAAAGAACTACCAAAGACTCACGTGATACACTCACTGAGTCATCAGCGTGATGGCGTTCACGTTGCAGGGTATTCATTGGCTGAGAAAGCCACAGCGGTAGCAACTGAATCGGCTTCCGTAGCTAGAAAAAAGCGTGCAGTAAAATACATTGACGGTGAAACAATGCTGGCGGTGAAAACGTCATCAAAAGGCGACTGCTCAGCGTTACCGATCAGTTACCCACTCAAATATACATACATAATCGATGCAAACTCCGTTCCTTTTGCTCGAATCCCTGGAGTGGGGGATAGAGTGATTCCAAACATGGACAGGAGAGGCTTGTTAATAGCAGACGCACATATGGGCGAGGGTCTCAGACACCTCAAACTAAAAGATTCTCTGGAAGAATTACAATCAGTGTACTGGTGGCCAGGCATGGGCCTGCATCATACCATTTTTGTAAAAAACTGCCCAAACTGTAACTGGAATCGCAGTGGTGAAAGAAACGGTATATTACCTTGGCGTTTCACACCAGAAAGGATCAACAATAAAAAATAATCCCAATATGAAAAATGCGTCGTATTAACATACAGAGACTAGTTTTTACTTATAATGTAGACCCCAACTTTCGGCTGACGCCAGAACTGTTATATCAAGATTTGCAAGTCTATAATGGCATATACGCTAGAAGCATGCTACGTACTGACCAATATCTTTCCATTTGCCTCTCGGGTTTGTGAGGAGTGCTTGGCCAGAATGAGCATTGCATTTGCGGAAATCTTCTCACTTCCTTCCTGAGGGATACGGGATGGTGTAAAGAAAAAACCAAAGGCAGAGAGCGATCTATAACAGCAAAGGTATTAGGTTCGGGAGCTGGGTGGGTCAAACATCTAATAAGTGTCCAACGTAGTCTAAACAACCTGCCAAGAAATTCTCTGAAGGGATTCAGTCCGTACGAATTATTGTTTGGGACTAGGATGTTAGTCTTAGATCTTGACAGTCAGACTTCAGTGGTGAAAGAAAAAAGCTTTGATATCAAAGATCGTTTGGCTATTTTGCAGGACTTAAACGAAACAAGAAAAGACCTGAGCAACATAAAGTTGAAACAACAGCCAACAACCACTGAAGAAACACCGCCTGTCCCAGCAAGACCTGTCTGGATTCCAAAAATCGGGGATCTAGTCAGAGAAAAGATCGCGGTAAAGAAGGAATTTGGGCCTTCTTACAGAAAAGCAGTTCCTGTCTTGTCCATCAACGGGACAAGATCAGTTGTACTACCGCCGCTTGCTGGTAAAAAGGAGAACCGAGTTGTATCCATCGACCTGGTAAAACCACAATCATGTGGCCGATAACAAACAGTAGGCCAAGTGGACTCCCGATAAGTAGTAGAACACCGAGGTTTGCTACAAGTACAGAGGTGCTAACTAAAAGGCTAATCACATTCGAAACGCCTACAGAACAACAACAAGGACTATGCAACAATGCAATGGAACTCACACCTCTGAAAACCCAAATAAAAACGTTTAGTAGAGACACACCAACCTACAATGAAGTAACAAATGAATATGCAAGAAACAGTAATCCTGAAACAATTGGAACAATTGATAGAACAGCATCCGGCTACTTCATAAACTTCAATGATTCCTCTGAAGACCTCAGTGAATCAAAGACACAGCCATCAACAAAAACCCTTAAAGACAAAGCTAAGGAGCTTTTGAAACAACTGAAAGAAACCTATCTGACTTCTCCATGGATTGAATTTTGGGTGTCCTTTGGTGTATTTATCCTCATACTTTGGCTCATCATGGTACTATGCTTGGGACGCTTCATTGAGGGAAAATATGCAAAAATGGACACAGCAAGCCAGAAAATCAACTTGATCCTCAAGCCACACACGTCTTCACACGTCGAGAAAAGAGAACTTTCTTCAGTCAACTTCACAGCCAATCCTATACCGGGTGGGGTAGCATGGGACAATACTGACTATGAAATTAATGGTCCGGTTGAAATCCTCAAATATCCACACCAAATCAAGATCTCGTTGAGTGACTTTGTAAAACCAAACTCATTTGCTGATGATTGGGACTTTGAAAGTATTAATGACATGATGTCTGACCTAGTGATGTCTGCTAAATTTACCAAACATGATTATTTGCAGGGTTCGTCTAATTATGATAGTATGTACTGCTACAACCACTATGGTAACCATTTTCTACATAAATCTGCACAACCTAGAAATGTTTTAAATTATAATCAATGGGAACATTGTGCAACCCCTCCAAAAGGAAGCTCAAGAACCGTTTATGACAAATATTCTTATTTTTCAGGGTTCAATACAAGTAAAGCTGAAACATTTTATTTTAAATTGTCAAATAAGACAGGAACAAAAACCATGCTTACAAACACAAAATTGATATATTCAGACTCATTTTTTGAACAAATGAATACATTTGGTTTTGATTATTGGGACAAAAATGTTGAAGTAAAAAGTGTTTGGGGTACAAGAGAATGGCAAGTTCAGGGTATAGAATCATTACTTAGAGCCTGCATGATCCCAGAACAAATTATATTCTTGAATGACACTATTCAACAAACTACCTGTCTTGGATTAGCCAAAATCAAAGACTTAAATAAACCGTCTATTCCAAAACCAACAATGAACAGCAATAACTCTGCAGATGAAGAGATAGACGTAAACTATGTATTAAACCAAAACAGAACAAATCCTGATTGGAAACAATGGTTAATCTGGCCCACAGATACTAATAACTGTCAAGACAGATTCCTGAACAAAACACAGGGGTTCACATTGACCAGGCCAGACCCTAGATATTCCCAAAGACAACACCCAGGGATAATCACCACCTACAGTGTGGGCAAACTCTGCCTTCAATGGCTACAAACTTCCACACTGACAGAAATTAAGCAACACCTAACTTTACTTACTGATGGTGCTGACTTGCGTGATTTCATTATGGGACCGCGCAAACAGCGTCAAAAACGCTTCATAGCAGCCTCTATATATTCAGCTTACAACGAGGCCTGGAAGATAACTCAAATTGAGACAGCAGAAAGTATACGGGAAATTGACCGTATTAATTTGGAAAAATCGCTTTCTGTAGTGGACAATGGGTTAATGACTCTGTCCTCCAGAATTTTTTCATTGGACAGTATTGTGTCTTCAGCAATCGACATAATATCGCAAGACTTACTGTTGTTACAACACGGTCAGTCGCAATTGCGTTCTATTATACAGCTTGGATGGACGTTACAAAATCTGCGTTCAGGCTATGTGCCTTGGCGTTTAATCAACACAACGTCACTATTCCATATCTTTAACCTTACTGATAAACAAATCAGTATGGCACAAAAGGGTGCTGATTATACAATCCTGAGCATTGAGAAACTCGAGAGATTACCATTGACAATGTCAGAACGACCTGTCATTGAATGGATAATACATGGGATAATTAATATTCCGATATCTACTTTCAGGTTCCAATACTGCCAAAAATATATACAGGCTGGCATGTACGAAAAATTGGGAAAAGGGTACATTAAGTCAACATGGAACTTGCCCTATTCACATGCATGTGTCAGTAATAAAGGCCAGAAAGTGTTCCTTAGTGGCAATAATTGTGCAATGTCACTAAGCGGTACACTTCTGTGTAATGGAATTAGTTTGCATGGAGCCTGTGAAGGGAACTCAAATAACCTTTCATGTCACCAGCTAGGCACACCTGCAACACAGATAGAACCATTCTTTAAAAGACTCTATAATGGGAGTTACATCCTAATTGTGGATCGCAGATGTTGTAGTCTACTGCCCGGGGTTCCTTATCTCATAAGTACGACTGCGAAGGTCATGTGCTGTGGACGCTTATTGTTCCCCAGCTCCTTTCCAGACAGGGAGGCAAGGACATGGCCTAACTTGAAAATTACTTCTATTCGAATTGATACTTTAAGCAGAATGAAAACAGTGCTTCTTCAGACGCCGACCAGGCTCACGTCATCAAAAGAAACGTATGATCTCCTAGTCGCAAGGACGACTGCAGAGATTCACTCATTGTTATCAACTAATTCCCCCATACATTTCGCAGAAATCCTGAATGAAATCTTAAATATTTCTGATACCAGTGGAGTCTCAAATGTATTTAAGACATTGTTTTCAGGAGCATTAACACCATTCAAAGCCATACTGGGTATTTTTCCAGACCTCGTCCATTCGATTTTTGGAGGAGTTCCCCTCATTTTGGGACTAATTGCAGGAATCCTATTCTTAGTCCTTATATTTCGTTATGGCAAACCATGTCATAGACAAAACACCTGCGACAAGGGAAGAAACAATCCGAGTCATTGGATACCGGGACCGGATATCAAAAATCCTGGGACTAACCCGGCTTAGAGACCTGAACATGACTTGGTTTCTTTCATTTCGACCGATATGGCAAAGATGTGTTTTACCTGTATTAAGGTGCATGCTCTGCGGAGAAGAATGCGTGTTGGACACCTGTCTGACGCTACAATCGGATGCGCCAATGGATGCAGAAACATTGTTGGGTCCGGTAACGGCTCATGCATTGTGCTGCCCTCAACGGCTGCCAATCCTGATGACGGCATTCGTGGAAACTTCACCACTACGATTAAGGGGTAGTGAAGATCAAGATGAAAGCAGCATCGTTCAGGTACGACCTTCTGTCAGCAATACTACTCAAAACATCAATGGAGACAATCATGCACATGAATGCATGGTTACATCTTATTCCGAGTTAGTGGAACTCTCACAGGAAGCTGTTGACAGCTTTTTCAGCAGTCTCAATGATATGATGTTCTCACCAGAACAGAACTAACGACCCCTGAGCAAGCTAGCACACGGCGTTCCCGACACCTTGAATTTGGCCTTCAACTTTAATAATAAAGTAGCAAGAACAATTTTTCCTCCAGTTCACGGACAGCAATTTTTTTAGCAGCCCCAAAATAGTTTTATAATTTTTTCGGGACACTTATCTTCTGCTTAAAGTAAGAACTATTCTTAGAGAACTAATTTCTGTTTTTAGAAACTTCATAGACATTAGCTGCCCGCTGGTAGGTTCATAAATATTTTTGAACTGTGATGAAGTGGTCTCGAACTTTTCTTCTGTATTAAGAGCCATTTCATGTGTAATTCTCGTATTCGATTACTAATAATGTATACATATGCGTGATCAATTTAGCATTATTCTACTGCTTGAGTGCATATAGTACATGTGACTATTTTTTTCCCGTATATTACATAATTTCGAAATGCATTATGTGTATTTTGGGGTGGTAAGGTATACACGATACTCTACAGTATGTTTTACTATGCCTAGATTCGTAAATATGGCCATAGTTAGCGTGGAGTGGGTGTGATGTATTCCTATAGGTTCTGTATAGATCCCCCTATTCCTGACCCTATTCTGGTTAACAAATTAACTAGCAGCCATCCCATGATGCAGAAACCGTTATCTGATTAAGCCAGACCACGGCACAGGAGCGCGTTATCTGATTAGGTCATAACGCTTGCCATCTAATTAGGCAAGCAATATTCCTCCAGCCCCTGATAAGGCATACGGAGTTCTCAAAACAAATCAAACCTATGACAACCTGGGAAAATCCCTGCGGCCATTGTTTTGATTTCTCAAAGAACTTCAGTAAAAGAATGTGCTAACGACCAGCTCGTATGACATCCTTATTGACGTATCTATGTCCATCCTTACGTCAATCTCGGCACCTTACAGGTATAAATATTACCGACATTGCCTTAAGCAAACACACGCGGTGGTGACGAGATCGGAGCAGCGAGACTTGCCGAAGCCCAGCAGAGAGCGAAGCCCACTGGCGCTGCCCCGCCTTCCTGACGCGCTGAGAACGAGACGCTGCCTTTCTCCTGCCGAGAAATCCAGCTCCGGCGCTTCCGAGCAGCCCTTGCAGGCAGCTTGGAATATCGAGACCACAGACGAGAGATACCATCCCTCAACCATCCTAGATCTCAGGTACGGAACTGAATAACCCCTTACAGAGAATTCTTGAGTCAGTCACTTGGCAAAACAAACTTAAACTCAAACTGCTACTTTCTACTCCAGCCCACGTATTAGGCTTAGGTCAGGTACACCGGGGTAGGCGTGGTTAGAAGCACCAGTTGAGTACGATTAGTTAAATGTATATGTGTATGTATATATTCTATCCATTTTAAATAGCATATGGCTTAGAAACCATATCAATGCTTTTACAGTATTATTTCATAATTCTGCTTTTATTGTATGCACTTTACTTAACCATAAGTATTGCAATAATATCGATTCATTTCTCTTGTACGAGAAAAGAGACTGATCAATAAATAACATCTTTTATTGAACACGCCAGTCTCTTCCTTTTCTCTACAATCTGGTGAAACTAAGAATGCACGTACTGACTGAGTAAAATAAGTTGTCTTTTGTTTTCACACGACTCTAGAGATACACTCTTGATTAGGGGAGAGCAAAGTTGTCATGTTCTATGGTTGTCAGAAACGAAATCCCTTCTTGTCTATCCAGGGAGGTTCAACTCCTCCTTGCCTATTCGAGAAAGTTTCTAGTGAACTCTGAGCTTGCTGGCAAACCCAAAACTTTAAGTCTAATATCGACAGTAGAAGACCTAGTTAACGTCTGGTCTAGGTCTATACTATTGGAGGTATTATTCCAATGCGCAGAGCCTATTGGGATAATAGGAACTACACTACAATAGCATGGTGCTACCAGCCATGTGTTAACCTTGTTGGTGTGTTCTCCTGTAGCGTGGAAAACAATCTGTGCTACAGAATTTAAAAAAACATGCACATCCCAGTGCCATCGTCTATAGGTCTCTGCTTCCCCTTAGCTTAGAGAGACCATTTCTGCGTTCTCTGGATGGCCTTAAGATGGTTTTATAGGTCCCTTGGAGAGAGAGGGGAGGCATTTCAGAGTTTAGGGGCTAGGAATGTGAAGGAGCGCCCTTCACTCCTTGCACTTTTAATCCTTGGTGGTATAATGAACAGTTGCAGCCTGGCTGCCCCCCTCCTCCCACCTAAGAACCGCAAACTTCTGTGCAGAGTTAGTTTCATCCTTCACTGCTCATTGTTGTTCCCTCCTCTCCTGCCCTCCCCTCCCTCCAACATCCCCCCACACTTTTTTATTTTTATTTTATTTTTTATTTTATGCGTTTTGATATAGTGCGGACTTTACCCGAAGGTGTCAGAGCGCTTCACAATAGGAACAGTAGTGATACATGAGGAGAAAATTACAAGTGAGCGTGTTACAAAAGCAAATGTTACGTTACATGAGGCAAAAGTGACAATTGTGCATGTTTCAAGAGCAAACAAAATACAAGAGGTAGCAAACGCTACGGTACAGGAGGAAAAAGTGGCATGTGTGCATGTTACAAAAGAGTACACAATACAAGTAGAAGTACAATACTGCAATAAATGGCAGTCCAGAGTATCCTTCTACCATTAGAATGTGGTGAGAGAGTGAGCTCTGGGAGGAGGGAATTAACAAGGAGACCCTTCACAGTACTGACTCCGGAGCATCCTGCCACCATGGGGTAGAGTCAGTCACACATCTTCCGTGCAGGGACCACCCACTGCTCCCAAGAATAGCCGCTATATACCTAATAGAGCTACACGCGCCTCTTGGCGCTACAACAGAAAAGTGTTCAAGTGCCGCCGAGACAGCCCATACAGCAGTGCGCTGCGAAGCAAGGCGCTCCGAAACAGCTGAATGAATGTGCATTTGATCCTAAGGCAGTATGTGCCGAAGCCCCCTTTCCAGACACTGCTGGTCCGCTACCAACCCCAGCCAAGATGTGCAACCTCTGCACACGATCACAGCGTGAGATGCGTGTCACGCACAGACAAGCACAAAAGGGCGTGACTCAATGCGTCTTGTAACTGCTACACGGATCATGCACCTGTTCTGCCATAACATGCTTATCTTTCAACTAATATTGGGAAGTGGAATAAAGATGGGGGTAGGGAAGAAACACAAGATCAAAGGGAGACAGAGAAAGAGTAACGGAAACACGAGAAGAGAAAGGAAGCAAGGGTGAACGACAGCAGGAGATAGAAAGAAGGGAAGAATAGGGAAAGAAATAAAGAAGGTTAAAGAAAGAAAAAGAAAGAATGAATGAATGCAAGAGAAAAAAAAATCACCTTAAAGGAGACATAGAGTGAGCGATGAAGTCACTGAAATAAATGAGAAGTCACAGTGCCGAGTGTAGAGTGATGTCACAGAATGCACCTACTTTCTCACAGACGCATCTGTTGCATCTCCCTCGACCCCAGTTTCCTCTCCTACAGCCCTCCTCCCCTCCTATTCTCTTTTCCATCCTTCCGAGCTGTGATGTAAATGCGAGCCGACCTTCAAAACGAGAGACATCTGCAGAGAGTACAATCACATGGACACTGACACATCCTTACGAATGAGGGCTTTGGCACCCCTCCAGCCGCCTCTTGTGGAAAGTCACTGGAGGCTGCGGACAAAGCCTCATTAACAAGTCAATGGTCTTAAAGACCTGTGAAGTACTCGGGTGCGGCTGGCAGATCAAAAACGTGTCTGCCCTGGAGGCTGCTCAGCCCGGGCTCTCACACTAGGAGGGGGGGAGGAGGTGGGAGGGGGGACTGAATCCCGTTTCAGCCCAATTGGTGTCTTCAAGCTCCCTGGGGCAGCTGCCAAAGTAACTCCCGGGGGGGGGGGGGAGGGGGGGGGAAGAGGCCGAGCCCTGCAATCTACCGTGCATCGCAACAGCACGTTACTGCAGGTGAGATTTTTAATAATGGAAGAGAATATGGGGCAGCGAGGGGAGGGGCGCCCGCGTTCTCTCTGTGGAGGCGGCTATTCCTCTCGCCTGCACACACTCTGAGGCTATGCCCCACCACTTCCAAAGTTCAACAGCCACCCCTGCTTTCTTCTCAACAATTGGAGTATCTGATAAGATGATTGCCACAGACCTGCAGATAAACAGTCAGAGAATGGGTAGATTGGACTGTGGGAGAGCTACTGATGTCTAAAGCTGCACTCGTTTCACATTGAGCAATACTTGGATGGTAAAACCGCTTGAGAGCCACTGATTCTAAAGATTGGAGGTGGAGATCAGCAATTAGAGGTGTCCACATGAAGTACACATATGGTGTGCGCAGGTGAGATTTTTATTAATGGAAGAGCATATGGGGCAGCGAGGAGAGGGGCGCACAGCCGCGTTCTCTCTGTGGAGGCGGCTGTTCCTCTCGCCTGCACACACTCTGAGGCTCAACAGAGCCCCCAGGGACTCTGAGAAGTGGCAACAGAACAACAAAGCCTCATTAAGTGAATGGTCTTTTTAAAGACCGTGAAGTACTCTGGTGTGGCCGGCCGTAATTAAACAGACGGCAGACCACAACAGCTCCTCTCCCCCCACGTCAGCTATGAAAATAAGTGACACTCGGTTTAAACCGGGTCACCTGATTTTCATCCGGAGGTGTACTGTCGTTGAGAGTCGGTTTTAACCGAATTCCGGACAGCCTATACATAATAGGGCAGGGGGTTAAAACTATCTCTAAGCCAAAGATGCAAAAAGAGGCTTGAAAAGTACAGAAAAAAGCAATAGAGGTGCTGCAAGAGGCAAGAGAGGTGCAGAAAGAAGCAAGTGAACTGCAGAAAGAGGCTACAGAGGTGCAGAAAGACGCAAGAGAGGTGCAGAAACAAGCAAGAGAAGTGCAGAAAGAGGCAAGAGAATTGCTGAAAGAAGCAACAGAGGTGTAGTAAGAAGCAAGAGAAGTGCAGCAAGAGGCAAATTAGGTACCGAAAGAAGCAAGAGCAGTGCAGAAAGAACCAACAGAGGTACAAAAAGAATCAAGAGGGGTGCAGAAAAAGGATAGGAGAGGTGCACAGAGAGGCAAGAGAAGTGCAGAAAGAGGCAGGAGGGGTACAGAAAGAAGGAAGAGAAGTGCAGAAAAAAGCAACAGAGGTGTGGAAAGAAGCAAGGGAAGTGCAGAAAGAGGCAAGAGAGGTGCAGAAAAAGGAAGAAGGGTGCAGAAAGAAGCAAGAGAGGTGCAGAAAGAGGCAAGAGAAGTGCAAAAAGAAGCAAGAGAGGTGAAGAAAGAGGGAAGACGAGTGCAGAAAGAGACAACAGAGGTGCAGAAAGAGACAACAGGGGTACGGAAAGAAGCAAGAGAGGCAGAAAGAGGCAAGAGGGGTGCAGAAAGAGAAGAGAAAAGTACAGCAAGAAGCAAATGAGGGGCACAAAGAGGCAAGAGGGTGCAGAAAGAGGCAGGAGCAGTGCAGAAAGAACCAAAAGATGTGCAGAATGAGGCAAGATAGGTGCAGAAAGAGGCAAGAGATGTGCCGAAAAAGGAAGAAGGGTGCAGAAAGAAGCAAAAGAAGTGCAGAAAGAGGCAAGTGAGTGCAGAAGGAGGCAAGAGAACTGCAGAAATAGGCAAGAGAGTTGCAGAAACAGGCACACAGGGGGGCAGAAAGAGGGAACAGGTGTGCAGACAGAGGCAAGAGAAGTGCAGAAAGAGGGAAGAGGGGTACAGAAAGAGGCAATAGGGATGCAGAAATTTGTAGCAGAGGTGCAAAAAGAAGCAAGAGCAGTGCAGAAAGAACCAACAGGGATGCAGAAAGAGGCTAGAGGGGTACAGAAAGAGGCAAGAAAAGTGCAGAAAGAAGCAAAAGAGGTGGAGAAAGAGGCAAGAGAGGCGCAGAAAGAGTCAGGAGAGGGCACAAAGAGGCAAGAGGGGTACTGAAAGAAGCAAGTGGAGTGCATAAAGAAGGAAGAGAAGTGTAGAAAGAAGCAACAGAGGTGCTGAAAGAGACAAGAAGGGTGCAGAAAGAGGGAAGAAGGATGCAGCAAGAGGCAAGAGGGGTACAGAAAGAAGCAAGTGAGGTGCAGAAAGAGGCAACAGAGGTGCAGAAAGTAGAACAGATTTGCAGAAAGAGGCAAGAGAAGTGCAGAAATAGAAAGAAATGTGTAGAAAGAAGCAACAGAAATGCAGAAAGAGGCAAGAGAGGCGCAGAAGGAAGTAAGGGTTGCTTGCACACCATTCGTACCAATTTAACACCCACATTTAGCAATAGGTTCTAGGCTTGTAAAGAGCCTTCCACCATGCTGTAACACTTGTCGCTGTATTTTTGGTAACGTTTGAACTAGAAATAAGACTTTTTTTGTTTAAATCTGCAGATTAGGGAGCAGATGATGGATCATGTGGCTAATGCGGAAAATGTACAATTGTGCAAAAGTCAGTGCAGCCAAACAGTCGCATAATTCCAGGGCCCTTCTCATACCTCTGACTAGGTCCACAGATGCTCCTCATTGATTCCTTCTTTTTTGTCTCACTTAGTTCATAGTTGAGCTTCTATATTTATTTTTTATTTTTATTTTTTATTTAAGAAGTTTTCTATAGCGCTAGCCAGACCCCAGGGTATCGGAGCGCTTTACAGTAGGTACAGCACAGATAATCAACAGATAAAGAATAGAGGGGAGACATATCCACAGAGGAGCGAAAAAATGAAAGAGCAACACATTGTAGTAAATTACCTTTTTTTCTTCAAGGATCTTCAGAGTCTTAGAGCTGGAGCGGAGCTCGATCATTGTTAATTGCTCCCCACTATCCATTTCCAAAGGAGCGGTTGAGGAACAGGTTTTTGAGTTGGCGTTTGAATTCTACATAAGAGGGAATGATTCGGATATGCGGGGGGATGGAATTCCAGATTCTGGGAGCGCTTCCGGTGAAAGATCGGTCAGCAGTTTTTTCTTTCTGGTCTTAGCTGTGATGAGTAGAAGGGAGTTTGAGCTTCTTAGGTTCCTGGACTGACCTGCTTTTATGAGTTTTTTTGCCAGGTAATCTGGTTTGCCGGTGTGAAGGGCTTTATGGGTGAGGCAAGCTGTTCTGAAGCTAATCCGCATTTCTGCTGGGAGCCATTTCAGTTCGTTGAGTGCGGGGGAGATATGATCATATTTCTTGATACCGGTGATCATTCTAGCAGCCGCATGTAGCATTGTTTTGATGGGAGCCAAGTGTGATTTTGGAATTCCTGAGAGGACTGCGTTCCCATAGTCCAGTCTTGACAGAACCAGAGATTGGGTGGTCTGTTTGAGGTTATTGGGCGGAATGTAGGGTTTTAATTTGTTCAGTAGTCTTAGGCTAAGACTACTGAAACGACTATAGAAACGACTATAGACTATAGACTATAGAAACGAGGAAGACTAAACCTGAGGTTACCACTCCACAACAAAGACTACCAAACCACATAATTACTCTCCATAACACATAATCCCATTCTACATAATTCCTGCACACTAAATACCACTTACTTTCTATCCACATAATTTCACTGCACAACTTACCACATAATTCCACTACACACAACATACATCCACTCCACTCCCAAAAAATTAGTAAAAAACGTTTACATTTACAACGCCAATAGCTCTAACTCTCGCAAATGCAAAACATATTGCATTGCAAACACTTCTTTAACTAGTAGATGTGTTTGCAGAGTGTTGGAAAAAGGGTGCTAGGCCTCCGGCCAGTGCTCAGGAATTTCGCTGCGTAGGACTTACAGGAGGTACCAAGAGGGCTTGTTGGGCCCAAAGTCATGGATAAAGTGGACTTCATCCCCCAACCCGTAGTGTGCCAGGAGGCGCATTTGCAGAGTGGTGGAGAAAGGGGGGTATGGCTTCCGAAGACCGCTTAGCAATCCCACTGTGTGGGACTAACTGGAGGTAACCGGATGCGTAGTTGGCCCCCAAGGACAACCTTGGGGGCCAACGACCCCTCCTATTACATGCAGTAAGTTCCACACAGCAGCAATGGTAAGTTCTTGTAGCAGGCCACGCCCCCTTTGCCCACCAGTCTGCAAACGTGCTCCCTGGCGCGCTCTTGGATGGGGAGTAAGGGCAACTAGCCTACCTGATACCTCCATTATGCCCAAGATAGTGGGATTGCTGAGAGGTGTGACACATGCCATGCCCCCTTACTCCACCACTCTGCAACCATCTCCAAAACCTATTTTCCGTTGTCACGTTGAGGATGGAAATCGCGATGACATCGGTGATCGTTATCCCCGCGGTTACATCGCGAAAGCAGAAAGCATAAGCAGGAATTCAATAGCCACCATCACATAAAAAAATTATAACTATATATTTCATTCTAACCATCGCAGTAGATAACTCACCATATAAATACCTCTATTAAAACATTAATCAATATCTCTATAACAGTGCATATTAATAATTAATAGATGTCAATTGTTTATATTTTCACCAATATTCGCGATGTCGTTGATGGTAGCAATGTCCCCGCGATGATACACGTGGGGTCCGCGCTGGCGGACACGGCATCACCGCAAATATTGTGCGCAATAAAAAAAAAATCTATTTTGGACATATAACTTGTGTCACTAACACCCCTATTTCTTAACCATGGTATCAGAGTATCTCCACCCTGACTCCTTATGTGGGCTTTCACATAGAATTTCATCCCCTGGAACCGTTCCCGGTAGATAAAATGGTGGCTGCAACTTTCTATTCAGATTGCTTCCAACCAATCAGAGCATTCCCGTTGGTAAGTGCATTTGCAATTATTCAGGAAACCACAGCGAAATATCTGCGGCCAGAAATATGATTATAATTTTAAACTTACATTTTTCAACAACTACTGAACGGATTTACACCAAATAAGCAAAAGGCACTTCCTTAAACCGACATCTACCTCTCTGCCAAATTTGGTGTAAGTCCGTTCAGCGGTTCGGGCTGTAGGTGTGGCTAAAGGTTCCCATGGGAATTAACATTACATACGCAACCTTATTTTGCACCCCAAATTCTCGGTCCCTCTGCACAGATCACGTCCAAACTTTCCATAACAATACTACCCACTGTGACTCTTTTGGGGGTAAATTTCATGCAGATTGGTCAAATGACACCAAAGTGATAGCCAAGTCAAAAAATGCTATTCCTATGGAAACTAGGTCCTAACTATAACTACCTACTGGGGACCGTAGGTAGGTAAGTAGGTAAGTAGTTAGGTAGGTAGAGAGAGAGAGAGAGAGAGAGAGAGAGAGAGAGAGAGAGAGAGAGAGAGAGAGAATGATAATATATATATTCATATTCAATTTTTAACTACTGTCGGTCGCCAGTTTGTAGTTATAGTTAGGACCAAAGTTTCTATAGGAAAAGCATTTTTTGTTTTGCCAGTAACTTTGGCACCGCTTGACGAATCATCACAAATTTTCCACAAAACTTTGCCTTTTTGATTCAGGTGCTGTGTTGAATGTTTCGGGGTGATCGGTCAAGCGGGGTCGAGAAAGAAGGGGGCTCTCAAAACACGTTTTCCCCATGTTATGTCTATGGGGATTTTTCATTTTTTAACACAACTACAGCCTGAACTGTTTAACGGAATTACACCTAATTAGACAGAAAGTTAGATGTTGGTCCAGAAAGCGTGCATTTTTTGATTTAGTGTAAATCTGTTCAGTAGTTTCAAAGATATTTAAGTTATAAAGATATTGATATCCAAATCCCAACAGCCTACTGAAATCCTACTAAAATTTGATTGGCTGCCAACACTTCAACCAGGAAGTGTTGACAGCCATCTTGGGACTCGGTTGAACTGAGTCCCACAAAAAATGTTTTGAAAAAATAAGAAAAAGGGTCAGTTTAGAAACACCATGACGCACTAGTCCTTCTCCCGGGAAAAACAACCATTTCTTTTTATTTGTGGCAGGATCCGCAGATCCGGCCAGGAAAAAAAACTGAAGCGTGGGATCCTGCGCTTCGTTTTTTACCGGCCACCGGGTGGGCCAGGACTCGGGGGCATTGTTTTAATAAGGGAATGGGGTGCACTGGCCCCCCCTCTTGGTGTTTCTTAAAGTATTAATGCAGGGCAGGAACCCCACCTCTCCGTAGCTTTTTTAATTTCAAATGGGGAGGGCCTCTCCGACCCCCCCCCCCCCCCCCCATCCCGCTCTGGGACCATCACCTCCCCTGGGCTTTATTGCAATTTGATGCGGAGGCCGCATGGACCCCAGGAACCCCAGGGACCACCTCATCCCTGGGGAAAATTAGAAAATGGGAGGGGGCCACATGGCCCCCCACAGGGCCGGCTCCTGCAATGTCCCGGGGTGCCACCGCTCCCGGTATGCCATAGCAAACACTACTTTGCTTCTAGTAAGCGAGAGCAGAAAATGCTCTCACTTACTAGAAGCGTAGCAGAATCGCTTTTACACACAGGAAGCTGTATGTTAGCAGCTCTCTAAGTGTAAAAGCACTGCCAGATCCTGCAGGAGGAGGGGAGCTGGCAGGGACCGCGGGGGCCTTGATGGGCCCCCGACGGTCACCAACCTTAAAAAGTGGGTGCTGGGGCGTGGCCAAGATGGCGACTTGATTGGACGTGAGGCTTCTCCGCTCCATCCGGCGACCCAGTAAAGCACTGGCGTTCCGCCGTCTACAGCAGGCAGACTCCTGTTGCAGTGTGCCCACACACCGAGGACATTGCGGAAACAGCTGTGGGGACGGGTGACTGTCGAGTCTCTCGCCCGTGGCCGCGGAATCCGCAGCGCGGCCGGGCGTGGGCCTGCCGAGGTGCGGATCAGTCCGGTAGCGGCCCTGCATCGCCGCAGCCAGCAAGCACCCCAGCACTCATCAGAAATGCGGCTGGCGGGAGGTAGATGGCGCGCTTGCCGGTTGATGTCCCGGGAGCAGTGGACACCCCATTCAGTGCAGAGAACTAGCATACCCCAGAGCCGGCATTACCACGGAGTGAGGAACGCCATATTGAGACAAGGCCTTGCAGCGGTGTGTCGCCATGATAAAAAATATCAGATTCCCGCCCACCATGTTGAAGCTCAGGCAACTGCACAATTAAGAGACTGCGATCCTGGTAATCGCTCAGCACTAGAAGGCACGGAGTGGGGCAGGGATTTGTCCCTGGGGGCCCGATAGAGCACAGCGCGACTAGGCTCGAGTTTACATTGGTATTCAGTGCGGGAGGTTCAGCGGAGGCCCAGCGCAACATAGGGAGTATGGGCAGGCTTCGCAGCTGCGCAGCCAGTATTGAAGCAGCGAGTGAACCGCCGATAGCGGTGCGGCCTAGCAGCGGGAGGAAATTTCTGAAGTGGAACGGTGGATCATCAGACCCACTGACTATCGTCCTGTGGTATATAAATAAATAATACCGGATCTATTTTTGAATGTATGAATGAATAACAGATAGCTCAATAAAATAAGAGTCAAGATTCGAGGTAGTAGGAGTATCTGCAGGTTTATTACAGCATAAGGACAGGATCGGGACAACCTGCATAGGATGACCCAGCAGGGCAATAGGGGGGCCCAGCAGCTGCTGGGGCTGGATCTGGGATGAGCGCGCTAACTTTTAATAACAATACATCAACTTATATACATAGCGCGAACACATAGCATTACATTGCAGTAGGCGTAACAGTGGGTGGAGCAGAAGGCGTGACGCGTAGCAGTCGCGAGAGATAACAGTAAAAGTAGGTGTAACTGGGAGTATACATGGACATGTGATGCAAACGTAACAGAATATGTCATGAATGGGCGGAATCATTGGAGGGGGCTACCTAAGGAGCCGGGACCTCTAACCTAATGGTGCGCGTAAACTGGCAATGACGTGTTACTAGGAGAAGCTGGGGGCTACGAACTCTGTGCTAGGAGCAGAGACTTGAGTCTGGAGGGTCGGAGCGACATGTGCCTGAACCCTATCTGGTATCTGATGTTTAGGGAACATGTTGATATAAACTAGAAGTCATGAGGGGAAAAGCTAACTTGATTCTAAGACTGGACCATGCATTATTCTACATGTAGTGCGTGATGAAGAATATTAAATGACCATTAATACAGTATTTCTCTAACGTGGAGCCGAATAGGCTAGACAATGACGGAAACTATTGATGCAGTTCAGTAGCTTAGGAATGCAGAGAAGAAGGACTGAACTGATAGCTGGAATCATAACATACTCTTGGCAGACTCAGAGGCAGAGCCAAGCTGCACCGGGCACTGCGAGGCAGGGAGTAAGTGAAGGGTCGAGGATACAGGTGGGGGCTGTATCGCTCCTCAGCGAGGCTTTCAGGAGACAGGAGCTGAATCTGTTGTCCGGGCCCTTTTGCGGCCTGGAAACGGGGACTTTATAATGAAATAACGTGCACACTGAGAAACGTGGCAATATAACTTTACATAGGCCTGATATTCGTAGTATTCACGAGGACTGGAAACTGACATACCAGAGGTGGACACAACTGTAATTGCGTCATTAATCAGACATGGGGAATAACATATGCATATTGGTCATGCACACATAACCTATGATGGATGCGGCGTAGGGACACAGAACATGGCAAAATTTACTTTTCCACATTCCCTCCTTGTCACTACGTTTCCATCAGGAAACATCAATATTCATGATACCATCTATCATTTCATACAGTACCATTTGCTCGTCTCGAATTGTCTTGGAACGGGATTTAGAACGGGGCTTGGGACTAGGAATACAAGAGGTAGCACACATGCTGCAAATCGCAGGGCCACATTGTATACAGAGGCAGCAGCTGAATATGATCGCTACTGCAATACCTAGAAAGGACAGGACTTTCCATCCCCATGCGGAAATTATATTCCAGAACCAACCGGACCATGTCCAGGTGCCTGGATCTTGGTGTAACAGATGGGCAATTTTATGGAGTCTGGTTATAGCTGAATAAACAGACGGCGCGTTATTTGGAATGAAAATGCAGCAACTAGATCCGATGACTCTACAGGCCCCGCCCCTATCGGCCAGTATGACGTCAAGGACGAGACGATTTTGCAAAACGACAAATCTCATAGCAGATTGTTCTTCGGTTAGGTTACCTAGAGCAGAGGCAGTCTCATTTACTACAGCTTCAAGGGTTCTTGTTAACCTACGGATCAGTTTACTATTCTGGACAGGTCCTACAAAGAAGAAGAAACCTTTATTAAAATCTGTATACTGTTCTAGAGTAGTTTCAGTATAATCGACAATTGGGGACTCCCTTCTATGTCTAATGTGTACTAGATGTGTGTTTCTGTGATAATCAGATGGGGCTAGGAAAACAGGTGGCAGTAGGAAGGCAATGTAACAGGTTCCCTCCCAATCGAGGGGCAGACGGACATATGCGGTCTGACCACAAATAAAATAAGAATGACGTGAAGCTTTGAAAACAGATTTCCCACTGTCACTATACTGGATAACAGTAGTACATTCACTATGTCCTACATGTACAGAACCATGACTACGGACACATAATTCGCCTTTGACAGGTAGTACTGAAATAGCAGGTAAGCCTGGAGTAGTATCAGACTGAACATTCAGGACCATAAAATTCGACGAATAATTACCTAAATTATATACTTCATTTTCTAGATCTAAACCTGTTCTGTGGGGGAAACCTTGCTTGTCTGAAAAACATGTACTGTTAAGAAAAGACATATCTGTTGAGGATGACGTTAACGTGGACCATGCTCCACACGAACCATTATGTGAGAATGGATAAGGAAAGAGTGGCAGAACTCCCTTCGGTGTCTGGAAAGGGGGGAGTCGACCACACACCCAACAATTAGTGGCATTGCTGGTCTGGTGTGAGTAATGTAACATACGGATAAATGTGTTGTTGCGCATAGCGAGGCGGTATGAATATTCGTGAGGAGGCAGATCACTAAACGTGTGCTCTACTGTAGCATTAGCAGACATATTTACATGAGGAACTGGAAAATACAGATAGAACGCATAGCTGGTGCAGGAAATCAAGATGCTGATGAATAATACGAAACTCAGAAAAACGATACATTGAATTGAACTTCGACTGACTCTCTCACTATGGGGGTCTATTTTATACATGTCAGAAACAGTCTAACCGTTTCACCTAGGGGAGGACTTATACAATCAAACTGACTGACTTATTAGACCTGAGCTTTTGCTTATACTCCTGCTGCGGAGTTTTCTCTAACCAGGGAGGGGTTGTAGTAATGTCTTTTGCGGGACAGTCCTTTAAAACAATGTTCTGGCAATCTTTCGAATCCTGGGAAATGTTTTTAGAAACGGATTTCAATCCTTTAAAAAGTTTAATATGAGAAAGGTGGATCCATCCTTTTCTGCCTTCCAACTTGACGGCTGTACGGGTGGTGAGGAGGACCTGACGGGGCTCCTTCCAACGAGGCTCCAGCGGACTTGATCGGTCAAAATTCCGGACCATCACTAGGGAACCTGGAACGATTTCATGCGGTGCCACCTCGGTATTGTCTGGAAATGCGGCAGCAACCTGTGAACGACATGAGTTGAGGGCAGACATCAAGGAAGCTAGGTAATCTGTCAGCATATTACATGAAACATCGGTAATACTTCGGGGTCTAGGAGTACCCCACATATTAGGGGGGCGGCCGAATACGACCTCATACGGGGACAGACCTGATCTGGAATGTGCGACCATGCGCATATAAAACAAAGCAACTGGCAGAGCTACTAGCCAGTCCACACCTTTTTCTTTACAAACTTTGGCAATACGGATTTTCAGGGTTTGATTATGTCTCTCGACTAGACCGGCTGCTTCAGGATGGCGTACACAATGAAACTTCCACTGGTACCCTAACAACAGGGAAACGTGCTTCATCAGTTCAGAGGAGAATGGCTGGCCGTTATCAGAATATACGACTCTAGGGAGTCCGTATCTAGGGAAGAATTCACGAACCAACTGCTTGGCAGTGGTCGCGGCTGTGTAATCTGGGACTGGATATGCTTCTGTCCACCTGGACAAAGCGCATACAACTACAAGGACATACTTGAAACCTCGACATCGCTCCATCTGAATATAATCCATCTGGAGGACCTCAAAAGGGTGGTCAGGGGGCTGGAAACCACCTTGTTCCACCGGGACACTTTTACCTGGATTAAACTGACAACATATCATACAGGTACGGACTTTCTGCTTGGCTGCAGCTCGTAAATGCTTGTTGAACCAAATGTTCTGGATACTGTCTAACATAGCTTTTTCTCCTAAATGTGCTGGACTATGTGCGGTATTGATAATGACTTGAACCATAGAATCGGGGAGAAACCATGTGGCTCTACCCTTCGTTAACCATCCTTGATCTGTCTGGACCCCTCCTTGTTCAGACCATTTCTTGATTTCGTCGGGAGTAGCATGTAACTGGATATCTATGACATCTTGTGTAGGGTCCTTAACTGTCATGCATGTAATCGGATCTGGAGTATGTATTATGTTAACTGGAATGTCTGGATTCTGTGCTGTAAGCTTGGCTGTGCGGTCTGCTAGATCATTACCTTGGGAAATAATGTCAGTAACTTTCGTATGTGCTTTGCATTTCATGATGGCAATGGATGTCGGTAAATGTATGGCATCTAACAGGGCTTGAATAAGGAGACCATGCTGAATCTTGGTTCCATGAGAAGTCATAAAACCTCTCTCCTGCCAGAGCACTCCGAAGTCGTGTACAACTCCGAATGCGTAACGTGAATCTGTGTAAACATTAACTTTCAGGTTCTTGGCATGTATACAGGCTTGTGTCAGAGCGACTAGCTCTGCTGCTTGAGCGGACAGGGTATCAATACGGTGTGTTTCAATAACTTCAGTGTCAGTAGTCACTGCATACGCGGCGACTAGTTCTCCTGTACTAGTTCTCATACATGAACCATCCACATAAAGTGTCAGGTCGGGGTCTGGTAACGGAATGTCTGTCAGGTCTTGTCTTGGCTTTGTCGTGATGTTGACTACTTCCACACAGTCATGTGGGTCAGGATTTGAATTAACTGACGGTAACAGTGTAGCAGGATTCAGGACGTTGCAGCGTCTAATTTCTATGTGTGGCTGGAACAGTGTCAATTCATAACCTGTTAAACGTGCAATTGTCAAGTGCTGTGTTTGTGTTCGGTTTAAAAGAACTTCTACTGAATGTGGAACTTGTACTGTCAGGGAGTGTCCTAAAACTATGGAATCCCTTTGTCTGATAGCTAGTGCTGTGGCTGCGACTGACTTGAGGCACGCAGGCAACGCCTGGGCGACTGGATCTAATGTGCTCGAAAAATAAGCACAGGGCTTGTATTGTCCTGCTTGATCTTGTGTGAGAACAGATAATGCTGTACCTTCGCGTTCAGTAACAAAAAGTGTAAAAAGCTTACTGTAGTTCGGTGTAGCTAGAACTGGAGCTTGACATAGGGCTTTCTTTAACTCGTTGAAACTAAGTGTGTGTTCAGATGTCCAAGGGAGGACAGTCGATACGGCTGCCTCCTGTGTCGTTAACTGTATCAGTGGCTTGGCTAGAAATGCATACTGGGGGATCCATTGTCTACAATAAGAAGTAAGGCCGATAAAGGCACGTACCTCCTTCTGGGTCCTGGGCTGAGGAAGACTCGCTATTAACTGGATACGGTCTGGTGTCAACTGCCTACCCCTCTTGGACAGCAAGTGTCCTAAGTATACCACTTGCTGGACACAGAATTGAAGCTTCGAAGGTGACACCTTGTGCCCCATCTCGGCTAGAAAATACAGAACTGTAAGGGATGCTCGCTCGCAAGCACGTTCAGAACGGGCTGTGATCAGGAGATCATCGACATACTGGAGCAGGGCAGTGTCAGTTGGCATGTGAATGTTGTCTAGTTGTCTCTTAAGTGCTTGACTGTAAATACTAGGGCTTTCTGTGAAACCTTGAGGAGCGCGTGTAAACATATAGCTCCTTCCATTTAAACAAAATCCGAAAAGAAACTGGCTGTCTGGATGAATTGGGACACTAAAAAATGCATTCTTGAGGTCTATGACAGTGAAAAACGTTGCTTCGGAATCAATAGCTGTTAACAGGGAAGAAATGTCTGGGACAACTGGGTACTGAGGAATAATACATTTGTTAAGCTCTCGTAAATCAATCACTAATCGATATACTGGAGGTGCATTTGGATCAGTACGTTTCATGACTGGAATGATCGGAGAATTGCATACATTGGAGTCAGTTTCTACAACTACTCCTTGAGCCATGAGCTCGTCAATAATTTTGGATAAGGCTGCTACAGCCTCAGGTGGCAATCTGTACTGTCTGATTCGGGGTAACACTACACCTGGTTTGAGAGTCACACGATGGGGTGTGATTTGCATGTAACCTACATCAGTTGGACCTTGTGCCCATAAATGCTGCGGAACTTTAGACAATCTTGAATCAAAATCTCGTAATACATAGTGACCCTTGAAGTCACGTAGGAACAGACGTATTCCCTCTGGGGAACAGCAAATAACTGCACCTAATTCTTTCAGTGTCTTAATGCCTAATAGATTTTCTGGACATGACTTAGTAAGTAACAGATCAGTAGTACGGGACAATGGACCTACTTCTAGAGTGACTGGCTTTGAAATCTCGTTAACTATTGGCTTTCCTGAAAATCCAAGGGAAACATTTCTTGAGCCTGAGAGCGGAGCCCCTGGAACTTCGGCGTGACTGATTGTGGTCCTACTTGCCCCTGTATCGATCAAAAACTTTCTGTCTTTCCCTAATACTTGACTGTGAACATAGGGACCTTCTTGATCTACAGGTATCTCGATGAGAGGCAAGCCTACCTCCCTCTCTAGGCTGTTTCATGAATATGGCTGGTACTCTGGATACTCTGTCTGAGCATACTGGTACATCTGCGATGTAACGTGCTGTGTTGCAGCAATAGGCTGCGGTACTGTAACTGTCTGTGATGCATTCTGTGACTGAGGAATCTGTGAAACTTGTTCTTGTCTAGGCGGACGTGGTCTTTCTTTAGTCTTACCAGTAGCTATGTTATGTTTCAGAACTGCACACTCGTTTATAAAATGACCTGGCTGTTTACAATAATTGCAGTTCCCTTTAACGGGAGCTGCAGGATGACTGGCTTGATTCGGACCCCTCTTCTGACTGTCTTGAGGAATAGATTGTGCAACTAGCACTTTCATTTTCGTGTCTTTCATACGTTTTCTTTCGTGTTCTTGCTCTTCCCTGATTCTATTCTGGTGATACTGGAGCATCTGGAGCATCTGGGACGGGGTGTTTGCTTGCCAGGTGCTTTCGACTTTCAGAACTCGGTTTTTAATTTGTGGACTTGAATTCTCGACTAATTTAGTAACGAAAAGGTGAGGGTATGACTCACTACTTGTCTTGAGACCACTGTTAATACTGAAACATTTCTCAAATCGAGAATAAAAATCACTAATATCTTCATCTTGTTTCTGTTTACAGGCTGAGATTGCATCCCAGTCTTCCTTCCTAGTTGTCAATAATCTGGGTAAAACTTGAATCAATAATTCTGGTAATTCTTTACATTTATCTCCAAGACCGGTACCTGGTACCCGTGCCTTGTCTTCTGCTTCTAGGACTGCCCAATCGATCTTTTTCTCTCCCACCTCCCATTCTTTTTCCTTTAACTTTTCATACACCCCGGCGGGCAACAGGACTTTTAACATTTTAATGATATCTGGGTAAGTATATTCTCCCATACGGAGCATGTCTTTTAATTCTCTATGGAACCCTGCTGGATCTTTGTCATGACAGGGAATTAATTTCTTCATTTCAAGAAGTTCCATCTTTGAAATCGGAGTGTATACAAACACTCGTTGCATTTCGCCACCCGCCCCTTGGACTGGGTGGACTTCTCGTAACGGATTCTGTCTGTCTATGTAGAATGATTTGCTTTCTGGGGGTGAAACATGAACAAAATGCGGATTCAGAAACGTTCTATACTTGTGACGCTGTTCTAGAATGACACTAACTAAATCGGTACCTAGACCTCTCCATCTATACTGGAGTAACTCGTTCAGGATATCGTGTAACGGACCTGGATCAGAGTGTTGACCCTCATACAGAGTAATGAGGTACTGGATCATATACATACCCACCAGTCGTTGCTCGGCTGGGGGCAGTTTCAGAAACATTTGTGCCACTATTTCGTCTGGAAAAGTGGTAGAATCAGTAATCCATCGGACTGCTGATCGGGCTAGTTCTTGTTCGTGCATAGTACTTAATTCACTGTAACCGACTCGTGATTTCAGAATGTGATCGGTAGCTTGGAATACTTGTTCTAGAGAACCTTGTTCTGGTGCTGGATGATGAACAATAGACTTGTGTTCTAGACGTAAATGGCGATCTGGAAATCTAGATTTTCCTACATACGCTATTCTGGCGGGATTCTCGTTCTCTTCCTCTTCAGGATCAGAGATACTTTCTTTCTCGCTTACTAGTGCTGCTTTACGCTGTTCGTGTATCCTTATTATTTCTTTACGGATTTTCTTGTACATACTTTCCATAGCACTGACGGTCTTGTGCTTACCCTCGGCTATATTATCACTCCACCTTGTCAGAATTCTCATTTCGGCAGAATCTTTAGACGGGTAATCTTGTTCTCTTATTAGACAATTGATCAGGAACTTTAATATCATGAGCTGGATCTCGGCTTTCCTTTGAGACATAATCTCGCCAATACTTTCTGGATCATCCCCTGTACGGATGAAACGATATATTCTGTCTAGATCTTCTTTCATATTCGGTAAGGTGACTAGATACTCGGTCACTCTCCTTACACGTAAGGAATATAAAACCATATTATATTCGCCTGGAACTGGATCATAGACACATTCGTTAAGGGTTTGCCTGATTTCTGTAACAGACTGATGTTTAGGCGTGCGCTGTAACGCTTGAGCATGTAATTCGAGTAATGTTAAACGCTTGTGTGGCGGCGGGGTTTGAGGAAGACCTCCTCCTGCGGCCCCTAGACTAGAATCGTCGACTGACATTCTTCGTCCTGGCAGGGTCGGTAATTGTAACGTGGGCTGGACTTGTATGGCGGGCTGGACCGGGGGTACCGTAACAGGTACTCCGGTGTCTGGAGGAACATGAACTACCTGGTTTACAGGGACTGGCGGAGCGCGAACAGGATTTGCATATTCGGGGACTGTGTCGTCCAGATAGGACGAAATAAAAATATCAGCTGCGGTCGGTTTGTGACGTAGCTTGGTCGGAACTAATGGTGGCGGGAAATTACTAGATGCCTCTGGGGTCGCTTTTGGCAAACCTTCGGCAAGAAGAGGATACATACCCTTAATGAGGGCATGCCTCTGTCTGTCTGACTGTTCGGCTTTGACTTGTTCACCTATCTCGATTAATTCTCTTTCTTGGGCTCGTTCCTGGGATTCTCTACTTAACTCTGACTTTCTGACTTCTTTCTCGGTCCTTCTATGGGCTTCCTTACGCCATAACTCGATGGCATCTTTCTGTGACTGTCTGGCTTTCTTTTTCCATAATGCTTCTTCTACTCGCATGATACATTCGGCATCCCATGTACCCGATACGGGCCATCTATACTTTTCATCTAACTGTTTGGTATACTCTACCCATAAATCTAGATACAATATGGCGCTTATGCCATGTTTCTGATACATAAAATGACCTGGACTGTCCCTGGGCGGGACAGGAACTGCTTCCTCTAATAAACCCTTTCTAGTTTTTAACTGACGTAACTTGGAAAAGAGCGGCATTGTAAACTTGAATCGGAACACAATACAATACACGAAAAACAATAACAATTGGGAAAACAATTCAGGCATACCACGACATTGGAAATACATTGAACAACATTATAAATGACAGGTCGAACAGAATATTACCTGGAATACTGAGAACAGAAACAGAACAGAATTTCTCGAGAACGGAACAGACTAGAGTTACTGGATGCACTGCTATAACAGTACGGAACATACCGGTCCCATAAAGGGACGCATCAAGACCCGTATCCACCTAGGTGAACACTTCGTTTGTGAGTCTGGGCACCACCAACCCACGGACCAGGAGTCAATTTAGATTGGTCCTGTCTAGATACTACCCCAGCAATGGTACTCACCGGGCAGCAAGAACGGAAAGGCCTCGGACTGGACTGGACGACGGACGACGAACTTCGGACTTCAGTTACGGGTGGGCCTCCGGATACCTCGGACCTTGGACTCTTGGCTTGGGCTCTGGTCGGGACTCGCCGCGTTCCTCCACCGTCTCGTTCGGATGCTGGACCGCCTCCTCCGTCTCCTCCGTGGGCCTGAGGGATACTTGAGGCAGAAATATCTGCACGTGGCCGGTATGGTTCCGTCACGACTGCAGAGGGTCAGGGGGTCGGCGTGGCTTCACCGACGCGTGGGGAAAGGGCAAGTCCCTATTCGGGCGCCATTATGTGGTATATAAATAAATAATACCGGATCTATTTTTGAATGTATGAATGAATAACAGATAGCTCAATAAAATAAGAGTCAAGATTCGAGGTAGTAGGAGTATCTGCAGGTTTATTACAGCATAAGGACAGGATCGGGACAACCTGCATAGGATGACCCAGCAGGGCAATAGGGGGGCCCAGCAGCTGCTGGGGCTGGATCTGGGATGAGCGCGCTAACTTTTAATAACAATACATCAACTTATATACATAGCGCGAACACATAGCATTACATTGCAGTAGGCGTAACAGTGGGTGGAGCAGAAGGCGTGACGCGTAGCAGTCGCGAGAGATAACAGTAAAAGTAGGTGTAACTGGGAGTATACATGGACATGTGATGCAAACGTAACAGAATATGTCATGAATGGGCGGAATCATTGGAGGGGGCTACCTAAGGAGCCGGGACCTCTAACCTAATGGTGCGCGTAAACTGGCAATGACGTGTTACTAGGAGAAGCTGGGGGCTACGAACTCTGTGCTAGGAGCAGAGACTTGAGTCTGGAGGGTCGGAGCGACATGTGCCTGAACCCTATCTGGTATCTGATGTTTAGGGAACATGTTGATATAAACTAGAAGTCATGAGGGGAAAAGCTAACTTGATTCTAAGACTGGACCATGCATTATTCTACATGTAGTGCGTGATGAAGAATATTAAATGACCATTAATACAGTATTTCTCTAACGTGGAGCCGAATAGGCTAGACAATGACGGAAACTATTGATGCAGTTCAGTAGCTTAGGAATGCAGAGAAGAAGGACTGAACTGATAGCTGGAATCATAACATACTCTTGGCAGACTCAGAGGCAGAGCCAAGCTGCACCGGGCACTGCGAGGCAGGGAGTAAGTGAAGGGTCGAGGATACAGGTGGGGGCTGTATCGCTCCTCAGCGAGGCTTTCAGGAGACAGGAGCTGAATCTGTTGTCCGGGCCCTTTTGCGGCCTGGAAACGGGGACTTTATAATGAAATAACGTGCACACTGAGAAACGTGGCAATATAACTTTACATAGGCCTGATATTCGTAGTATTCACGAGGACTGGAAACTGACATACCAGAGGTGGACACAACTGTAATTGCGTCATTAATCAGACATGGGGAATAACATATGCATATTGGTCATGCACACATAACCTATGATGGATGCGGCGTAGGGACACAGAACATGGCAAAATTTACTTTTCCACAGTCCCCTTGCCGCGACCCGGGCAGGTTACCAGATTGGGGAAGACAGCAGCGTTCGCCCCGGGAGACTGTGGTGAGGGGCAGCGGCCTATGCCCGGGACACAATTATCAAAGTTTTGGCTGAGGTCGGCACTGACGGCGACGGGGGGAAGCTGAGGAGCAGTCTTGCTTGAGGCTCAAAGGGGGCCGGGAGCATCGTAGCACGGGCGTGACTACATGCTACACAGAACACTGAAAACCGACTGCGGCCCCCTTGCCTGGAGCACAGACTCGCCTGATCCGGCCCGAGCTTATCATTGGAGACATCAGGGCCTCAGCACTCCTCAGGGGTCACGGGCCCGACACGAGATGAGGCAGCCGCACCCCGACACGCCGAGGGAGTCATCTCCGCACCTAACCGCGGTGGCTGGGTGGGTAGACGGCTCACGCTTGCATAGTCAGTTTAGACATTGTGGGGCACAGCTACAAGGTGGAGCGAACTTGGCGTATAATACCTTGGAGAGGGAACTACCGGAAGGCACTGGAGACTGGGGACCTTTGATGACTACCTGCCTTAACTCGCACGGTCCCTATCTGCACCCACTCCAGTAGCCTGCGACCACGCACCATGTCCTCTTCTCGAGGATGGAAGGAGAAATATTCGCAAAGGCCCAGGTTCGAAGTCAGGCGGGCAACATTCCCACGAACGCTGAACTATCTGCACCAATGAGTAGTGACCGCGGAGAGCCCATCACTAAATCCTTCCTAGAGTCCCTGTTTGTGTCGTTATGCAAAGATCTGCAGACACTCAAGCAGGATCTTACGGACGAAATCAAAGATGTCAGAAGGGAAATGGATGGCATCGGTGAGAGAGTTGCTGAGCTAGAGGATAAAAACGACAAAAGGGACACAGAGCTGTCGTCTATCCAACAAGAAGTTCTTCGTATCCACGACCAGCAAGTGGACCTCCAGTCCCACCTTGAGGACCTGGAGAACCGTTCCCGTCGCCATAACATCAGGATCCAGGGAGTGAAGACCAATGTTGAGGTAGGTGACATTTTCTGAAGAACCGGGTTTTCAGAACCCAGCGGCGTCAGGGAAACGCCCGAAGTCTTCGGATTCCCCTGTCCTGGCAAACAGAGACACGGAATACTTCTAGGTGGCGTCGGAGATCAAATTTATTAGCTGCAGCTAGTAACAGTAAACCAAGCAATACAACACGGTGTACAACTCAGGAGACTGCTCAATTTTCGTAGAGCAAGACACCACTTTTTATCCCCAATTCGCTCCATTACAAATGCACACCCACTGCGGCAAATTCTGACCAATGAAAATACATTTCTACACATTATTACATTCCAAAAAGCTCACTTTACATCGTACCAACCCACAAGTTAATTATTAGGACTGTCCCAAATTCGATTACCACAAGCCGGACAAACCCATAATTGAAAGCACTACCCATGTAATGAAAAGTCGTAAAGAAAAGAAACAATTCAGATGTTGAGTAGGATAAGATATGTGCAAGAAACTAAAAGTTAACAATATCCTGAACATTGATCAGTAATTTCCAGACAACGATCGGCTAAAGAAACTAGTTTCATGAAAGGGTCAGTTTCAGGTGACTGGGTCAGCATCTTGCAGTTCACTCGCAAGTCGAAAAGGCCCACGTTAATGCTTACATGAACAACAAGGCCCATGCAACTTTGTTTGTTCGTTTACCCCTATGGCCTACGTGAGGGCAACACAAAATGGCGTCACGAACAACGCAAACAAAATGGAGTCCGGTCCCGAAAGCCACGGAACCTCAGACCCTCCTTTTGCCATTACGTAGGCAATGACCTAAACTCACGTCAATCTGAATCCAGATCTATATCTATTCTCATCAGGTCATCAAGGTGTTGCTGTAACATCATCTTATTATCCTTCGCTTCTCTCGAGACGGGTCTTCTCACACAAATCGTAGCACAAAGGCCACAAATGGCGGGACCACACTTTATGCATAAGCAACACGAGAAAAGGATCGCAAAAACCATACCAAGTAACATCAGAATCTTCCATCCCCATTTGGTCAACAGTTCCCAAAACCATCCCATCAATGACCAGTTCCCTTCGTCTACATGTATAGACTCAGCAGACTTATGCAACTTCAAGATGGCTTGGTACACTGTCGGGGCGCTATCTGGTATGAAAACGCAGCAACTAGACCTGATCAATTTACATACTCCACCTCTATCTGCAAGTATAATATCTAAAACAAAGCGGTTCTGTAATGTCATAAGGCGATCCGCTTGAAGCTCGGCTATAATATTGCTAAGGGCACCTGCAATCTCATTTATAGTGGCCTCAACCACTCTGGTAAGCTGACGAATATTCCTACTATTAGCCATAGGACCCCAAAAGGGCAAGAAACCCTTAAAGAAGTGTCTAACTTCTTGTGCGACAGTATCTTTCGCATCGATAACACCTTTAGCATATCTTGTCTTATGGTAGTTGAAAGCAGCCGTATACGTAGGGGGAAGCAAAAATGCCACATAACATGTGCCTGAAAAATCAGAAGGCAACCATGTATATGCTCTGTCATAACAAACAAAATACGTGCCTTTAGCTGGCACGAACGGTGGAGATTTCTGGGATGTATAGACATATGTGTGAACACACACACTCTTACCAAGCTGAGCTCTCGGATTCTGACCATTACCTTGCAGACAAAAATGACCTAGATGGGGTACAATCCAAATAGGAGGAGACCTTTTCTGTCTCTCTTTTTCTATCAGACTAATACTATATCTCGTCTTGTTCCAACCAGCATATGCTCGTACCTCATCTTTAGGGATAGCGTTATACGCATCAATATCTCTAATCATATCTACTATTCCCTGTATCAAGGCATTATTACGCGCATTGTCTTTGACGGAACGTACAGGAGAGGCTTCATACGCATAGATAAACATTGCTTGGAGTGCCCATACTGACCCATTAGGCGAAAAAGGCAAAACCAAATATGGCATTCCCTTATCTGTCGTATGCGGCATAAGACCACAAACCCAACAATTCGTGGTATTTACAACTAGCTGATGCTGTCTGTATGAACGAATTGTTCACAAATTCTGATCTTCGTGTCTGTTCATGTTCAGGCAACGTATGAAACTCATGTGGGGAAACAGTAGAAAAAGAAAGAGTAGGTTGGGAGGTAGATGCAAGCGTCTGTTGTGTAACATAGAAAACCCAACAAACACAGTATCAAAAAACATTTGCTACGAACCAATGTACACAATTTCACTTTAGAATCAACTCTCTTAACAACCGTATCAGACTCAAAAAACTCCTTCCTCTAACGTGCTGCTCACGGCTATAACCTTCTTCACTTAAGTGTGCGCCAAGATCGCACTAACGACCCTGAACCACAGACCTTATGTCAATACGCGGCTCACCCCTTAAGGCTGTACCGCGACCCTGCAGCTGAGTCCGGATGGTGACTCGAAAAAGGAAAATGTAAAAAAGTTTCTTGATCTGACAAGGTGTAATTCACTACATAAAAAATTCAGATTTTATTTGTCCTTTAATTTAGTCTTTCTCAGTCTCAGATTGTAGCGCTCTTTACCAGGCACAGTTTGGTCTTGAAAAAGGAGCTCCGGATTCGTTGTGTCAAGTCTCAAATTTAAAGGCACAGCAGCTTGAAGAATGTCATCATCCTCGCGTTCTGACTCAGTCCATGTCAAATGAGCATCACTAAAAGTTACAAATCTAGGAACTCTTTCACATTCAACGTCGGCTATACCATCCCTCACCCACTTGTCATACGGTAAGGGCAATGGACCTTCTTACAATGGGTAGCATGTACCCAGGTTTTTTTTACCAGCTACTCTAACAGCAGTTCTAGTAGTCAAACGAACTAAATAGGGTCCGGTCCATCTCGGCTCCAAGTTCTTAGTTCGCTGGAAGTTCTTCGTGAGGACGAAATCGCCAGGTTGAATCGTATGGCCTGGATCTGCAGTAGCTGTCGGCAAACTGTCATTGACCTGTTGGTGGAGAACACGTAATTTAGCAGTCAAGTCATGCAAGTAATCCACCAACATAGGGTACTCAATCTTGCTGTATTTTCTAGGACGAGGCACACCCCAAACATTCGCCGGACGACCAAAAACTATTTCGTATGGGCTAAGTCCCACACGAGAATGCACTGTCGTCCTCGTTGACAAAAATGCCAACGGCAAGGCATCTCGGCCATGTAAGACCAGTGCTCGCTTGTATCTTAGCTATTTTCAGCTTCAAGGTGCCATTATAGCACTCAACAAGACCAGCAGACTGGGGGTGATTCGCAGCATGGAATTTCTGATTAATACCCAAACCCGCACACACTTTCTTCATGATTTGACCCACAAATTCACTCCCATTGTCACTCCATACAATTCTCGGCAAACCATACCTAGTGAAATACTCTTTAAGCAAAACCTTGGCTGTAGACAAGGCAGTATTATCCTTTAGGGGGTAGGCCTCTATCCATCTGGAAAAGGCGTTAACAACCACAAGGACATACTTCAAATTATTGCATCTCTCTATGTGAATGTAATCTAGCTGTATCACCTCAAACGGATACGTCGGAGGAGCAAAATGACCAGCTGGAGTTGGAGTTCCCTTACCAGGATTATACTTCAGACAAACCATACAATGCTTCACCACATTCTCAGCACATTTCGGGATCCCAGCATTCTGCCAAACTGGAGCCAACAACTTGCATATTCCTTTCGAACTGATGTGAGCCATTCCATGAGCCATAGTAACCACTTTGAGCACATACGCATCAGGTAACAACCATCGCTGGTGTTCTGACATCTCAACCCAACAACCTGTCGGATCCAACATACCCGTAGTTTCTCTCCAAACACTTACTTCTTTCTCTGTAGCTTCAGCCTGAATCATCTTCACACTTTCTATTGTGTCTTCACACATTCCACCAGCCATAACCCAATTAGCAGGGCCTGCAACATACATACGGCTCAGCATATCTTTCGCCGTTTCCTTCGCAACTTCATCCGCATTCCCTCGACCTACATCGTCCACAACTTTCTTATGCGCACTACACTTCACAATTGCAATCTGCTTTGGGAGAGTAAGTGATTCCAGAAGTTCATTCACCAACTGCCCATGCTGAATTTTAGTGCCATGGGAAGTAAGAAATTCTCTCTCTCTCCACAAACGTCCGAAACTATGGGCAACACCAAACGCATACTGGCTATCAGTGTAAACATTCACTCGCATTCCCTCTAACAACACACATGCTCTAGTCAATGCACTCAACTCTGCTGCTTGCGCAGAATTCTATGCTATGCGTGCTGTTTCAACAACTGTATGTAAAGTTGTGATAGCATACGCTGCAGTCGTCTCACCATTCGGAAGCTTGAAACACGAACCATCTACCCATAGGGTACCATCAACATTCGTAAGAGGAGTATCCTTTAAATCAACTCTAGCTTTTGTTTCTTCCTCTGTCCGAAGAAAGCAATCATGCTGTTCTTGAACATCTGTCTCTACAGAGATCGGCTACAACGTAGCTGGATTCAACACATTACATCTCTTAATGTGAACATGGCTAGCCAACAATGTCAACTCATAACCTGAAAGACGTGCACTAGTAAGGTGCTGTGTCTTGGTCCTGTTCAATAAGGTATCCACTGCATGTGGGACCATCACAATCAACGTATTATCCAATACCAAACCAGCAGACTGTCGGATAGAAACAACCGCTGCCGCTGTAGCTCTCAAACAGCTCGGCAACGCCTTAGCTACCGGATCTAACGTCACAGAAAAATACGCGCATGGACGCTGCTTGTCCCCAAATTGTTGCGTCAATACTGACAATGCACAACCTTCTCTCTCGTGCACATACAACGTGAAGGGCTTACTGTAGTCTGGAGTACCCAACACAGGAGCCGAACATAATGCATCACGTGATTCAGAAAAACTTTTCTGACATTCGTCAGACCAAGGGAGAGGATACGGAGTATCTTTAAGAGTCAATGGTAACAGAGGTTTCGCTAACAGGGAAAAGTTTGGAATCCATTGTGTACAATATGACGTGATACCTAAAAAGGCTCGCACTTCTCTTTGTGTGGATGGCACACTCATTTGCGCAATCGCTTGAATTCTTTCTGGTGTCAATCTCCTTCCCTCCTTCGACAAGAGATAACCTAAGTAGGTTACTTCTTTACGGCAATACTGTAATTTCGAAGGTGACACTTTATGATGAAGGTCAGACAAATATCGCCACAATAAAAGAGTAGCCTCTTTACAAATCTTTTCGTCATCTGCAGTAATCAGCAAATCATCAACGTACTGAATAAGAGTAGCACCAGCAGGCAATACGAAACCATCAAGCTGAGTTTTCAACGCCTGAGTATAGATGGAGGGACTTTCACAATAACCTTGAGGTGCGCGCTTAAACCGGAAGCTTCGGCCTCCTAATGAGAAGCCAAAAATATCTCTACTCTCCTCAGCAATCGGAATACTGAAGAAAACATTCTTCAAGTCAATGACAGAAAACCAGGCTGCCGAAGCAGGAATCAGAGTCAACAGAGCAGTGATATCAGGGACAACAGGAAACTGTGGCACAACAATTTTATTCACTTCTCGAAGATCAATCACAAACCGGTACACAGGTGGCTGAGAAGCATCAGTACGCTTAAAGACAGGCAAAACAGGACTGTTGCACACATTACCTCTCGTTTCTTCAACTACACCCTTCTCAACCAGATCATAGACAATCGCTAGAAGAGCTCTCTCGCCATCGCTTGATATCTTATATTGCGGAATACGAGGCAGCCTAGCATTCGATTTGAGGGTAAAAACATACGGTGGAATCTGTAAAAGGCCAACATCATTTGGACCTGTAGCCCAAAGCGTATCAGGAAGCGAACGCAATTCCAGTGGAAGACAATCTTTAGACAAATACATTGGAGAAATCACTCTCTTACCAAGGTAAGTTGTACTCCCGAAGGAGAGCAATGCAATGTCGCATACAATCTTTTCAGCAAGTCCAAACCCAACAGATTCTCACCACAACCAGTCGTTAGAATAAGTGGAGCTTCCAATTCACAAGGGCCAATAGAAAGGGACAAAGGACTAGAAACCGGATTACGAACTGGGGCGCCTAAAAATCCTACTGAAACATTGGTCAAGCCAGACAAAGGTGCGCCAGGAAGTTTAGAGTGCATGATACAACTCTTCGTCGCACCAGTATCCAAAAGAAAAGGTTCTACCACACCTGATGTAATCACTTCAATATAAGGTCAACTCTGGTCTACTGGAACTGACTCTACTTCCTCACTTTGTCCACGCTGTCCTAGTTATCATTATAACCAGCACTCTCACCTTCAACACAATAATCCTCAGCATAGTACTGAGCAGACTGACCACTCGGAATATTCTGTCTATCAAAATAATTTGCAGAATTCTGTAGGGAAGAGGAACGCTCATTCTGGGGGATCACACCACGTCCCCTACCCCTAGGAGCTTGCTGAAAATCACCACGACCTCCCTGACCAGATACACCATTCACACTGGAGTTCTGGACTTTTTGGTTCCGTCCAGAGGTGTCAGGGATAACACCCGAAGACCCCGGAGTTCCACCTGTCTCGGTGCACAAACAAACAGAAACACGGGCTTCTCGATGGTGGCGTCAAAGACCAAAGGTTTATTACTGCAGGGACACAGAAGTCACAGAAACTACACATGGGCAGTATCTAGGAGCCTGTTCAATTTGTACAAAGAGGGTTGCTCCTTATATACTAAATATTGGGCTTCAGGCAAATTCTTTACATGTTACCACAGTTCTAAACATTCGTGTCTTAAACAATAAATATTTGGCGTTGCACAGGGATCGTCGACAGTATCTGATGTCAAAACATTACAAATGAGGGGTTTCCCACTAGTCCATCATAATCCCATGTCAATTCTTCATTCAAGACCCGGACCGCCTCATCGTAAATTTCGTTACCTCCCCCTAATAAAGGCCCAGAAGGAAAGGAGCAGAGCCAGGTGCAGAAGATAGAAAGACAGGATAAGAAATGTTTGTGGGTCGTAAATGGGCACGGTTACCAGCTTCGGCCGCCTAATCATGATCAGGCCAACGAACACAAGAACCAGTATAGCAGGACTGGCCTCAGGCTGGGGAGGCAGTTCTTGCCGAGTCATGCTGCTACAGCGTTGCTGGCCTAAGGTGCACGTGTCACTAGCAAGGTGAATCGCCGGTTAAAGCCTACGTGTCCTTAAATAAGAAGAAGTCATTGCGTGTCCATTGACTATGTGAGGGCAAGGAATACAAAATGGCTTCCGTGTTCTAAAATGGATGCCACGGGTAGAACAGAAATGTGTTTGTAACTGGGGTGCTCTTGCTCGTAGCATAGCGAAAACACCAGGATATACTAAATGGATCATTTGCGGTTCACTGATACCAAAATTATGTATTTACGACAATGTTACAAACACGAGTAAAATCGTCACGGAACCTCAGACCCTCCTTTTGCCCTTACATAGGCAATTACTCAGTCTATATCAGAGTCAGAGTCTAATTCTATGCTCATTAGGTTAGTGACATGTTGTTGTATCATCATCCTGTCTTGTGCCTTTTCTCCTAATGCAGGTGGTTTTCTGAAACAGGTTGCAGCACAGAGGCTACACAGAGCGGGACCACATTGGATAATAAGACAGCACGAGAACAGAAATACTAGGATGACACCAATGACCATCAGAACCTTCCATCCCCACGCTGATACCAGAGTCCAAAACCACTCCATGAAGGACCAGTTTCCCTTATCTACGTGTATAGAGTCGGAAATCTTATGTAGCTTAGAGATTGCTTCATAGACTGTTGGAGCATTATTTGGAATAAAAACACAGCAGCTTCATTGGATCATTCTGCATACCCCACCTCGATCTGCAAGTATTACGTCTAGAACCATACGGTTCTGCAACGTCATGAGACGATCCGCCTGAAGCTCAGCTGTTAAGTTACTAAGGGCACCAGCAGTTTCTGTAATAGTAGATTCAACTACCCGTGTTAGTTGACGAAGATTTCTACTATTGGCCATAGGCCCCCAAAACGGAAGGAAACCTTTGAAAAAGTCTCCAGCTTCTTGACCAGCGGTATCTTCCTTGCTGAAGACACCTCTTGCTACTCTGGTTTTGTGATAATCTGAAGAAGCAGTGTATGTCGGGGGTAACAATCGAGCAATATAACATGAACCTGAAAAGTCAGCAGGCAGCCATGTATATGCTCTGTCCTGACAAATGAAGTAGGTACCCCTAGCAGTCAGAAAGGCAGGGGAGGAGTTAGACGGAAATACGTAAGTCTCAACGCACTCACTCCTCCCTAGCTGAGCTCTCGGATTTCTCCCATTTCCTTGCAAACAGACCTGACCTCGGTGAGGCACGACCCAAACTGAAGTGGAGCTTTTACGCTTGCTTTCTCCCAAACTAAGGCGATACTCTGTAGAGTTCCAACTCAAATACACCAGTAATTCATCTCTAGGATAAGATGGAGTATTATTGACGTCTTTAATCATATCAATAATTCCCTGGACTAAAGCTTTGTTGGCTGAGTTGTATTTAGTGGACCGTGGTGGACGCGGAGGATAGGTCTCAAGGGCATATGAAAAAATGGTCTGAAAGGCCTGAAATGATCTATTATAGCTGAAAGGCAAGACTAGATAGGGAATGCCTTTATCCATAGTGTGAGGTATCAAGCCACACACCCAGCAGTTTGTAGTATTAACTATCAGTTGGTGTTGATGCAAGAGCTGTACAAATGTATTGTTAATAAATTCTGAGCGTCGAGCTTGTTCGTGTTCAGGAAATGAGTGAAAAGAATGCATAGAAGAAACAGTTGAAGTAGTAGGATCAAGGGGAGGTACTGTAGTTACTGGCATAAAAATCAAATGTACACCAAAGATGATTCCACCCACCAACGTTATCAAAACAATTAAAAATGTAACTGCACATTGCATTAGAAAGCATTTGCTGTGAAGTATTCTGTACAGTCTATTTCTGCGAACATAAATTACATTTTCTCGTTGTAGCTCAGGAAGCTCCATCTTCTACGACCGTTCGCGACCACTGATGATGTGTACGTAGATGAAAATGCCTCTATCAGCCCTGGGAGTTCCCAGAACTAACAGAAAGATCGACCTTGTGTCTGACCCCCGCAGATTCAACTAGGCACACAGCCACGACCCTACGGCTACCCAGACGGCAAGGCAAATTTTAAAACAAAAAGAAACAATACAAAGTATTAGCAAACTTCCTGGCTGGAGGCAATGTATAGCAAATTCAAATCTGAAAATAGGCAGTTTCCTGCTTTATCTGTCCATATTGCGAGAACGTAAGTTGTATCTCAGTTTTGCAGGAGCTGTCTGATCTGGAAACAATGTATTTTCAGCTGACGTTGCAATGTTCACGTTTTCAGATGGCAAATGTTCTTTTGGTGCAGATGACAAATGTTCAGGGTTCAAAAGAGCAGTTTCAGGAGGAGAGTCAGAATTTGGTGAATCCGTGATTAGTTCTGCATCGCTGAAAGGTATGAACCTGGGGACTTGTTCCGTTTCAGAGGCACCGATTCCTTTCTTTACCCAGTTGTCGTAAGGAAGTGGCAGAGGCACACGTTTAGCATGTGTCGTATGGATCCAATTTTTTCTTCCGGCCACACGAATAGCAGTTCTCGTTGCTAGCAGGACTTGGAAAGGGCCAATGAATCTGGGCTGAAGATTTTTTGTTCTTGCAAAATTTCTGATGACCACCTGATCACCCGGTTTCAGCTGATGGCCTGGACTCTCCGGTGGCTTTGGCAATGCATCGAAAACCTGTTGGTGAATAAGACTCAATTTAGCAGTCAAGTCGAAAAGGTAATCAATTAACATTGGGTATTCCAGCTGCTTAAATTCTTTCGGTCTAGGTACCCCCCAAACATTTGCAGGACGGCCAAAAACTATTTCGTAAGGACTAAGCCCTACTCTAGAATGTACAGTTGCTCTGGTTGAAAGCAAAGCCAAAGGCAATGCGTCTGGCCAGGACAAACCCGTGGATGCTTGTATCTTAGCGAGTTTCAGTTTAAGGGTGCCATTGTAACCCTCGACTAAACCCGCGGACTGGGGATGATTCGCACTATGAAATTTCTGTCTAATCCCTAGGCCGGCACACACACTCTGCATAACTTTCCCTACGAACTCACTTCCGTTGTCTGACCATACAATCCGTGGCATTCCGTATCTGGGGAAGTATTCTTTAAGAAGAATTTTGGCAGTGGATAAGGCAGTATTGTCCTTCAGTGGGTATGCTTCGATCCATCTGGAGAAAGCACAAACTACCACTAGGACGTATTTCAGATTATTGCAACGATCCATGTGAATGAAGTCTAGCTGGATCACCTCAAAGGGGCAGGAAGGAGGAGCGAAATGACCTGCAGGTGTGGGGATTCCCTTGCCAGGATTATGCATCAAGCATACCATACAATTTCTCACCACTCTCTCTGCACACTTACTAATCCCGTCATTCTTCCAGACCGGAGCCAACATCTTACAAATCCCTTTCGAACTGATGTGCGCTGTTCCATGTGCCATCGTTACTACTGCAAGCACATACGCATCAGGCAACATCCAACGCTGTTGTTCCGACAAGTCAATCCAACACCCACTCGAGTCCAATTTACCCGTGCTCTCTCTCCATGCAAGTTTTTCCTCCTCAGTCGCCTCTTTCTGAATTTCTTTCACGCTTTCCACTGTGTTCTCACACATTCCAGACTCAGAAATCCATCTTGCAGACGTTGCAACATACATTCTACTCATCATATTTCTAGCTGTCTGTTTTGCAGTCTCATCAGCAAAAGCATTCCCACGACCAACATCATCCGTGATTGCTCTATGAGCACTGCATTTCACAATCGCAACTTCAGTCGGCAAGGTTAGAGATTCCAACAAGTCATTAACTAGCTGACCATGTTGAATCTTAGTCCCATGGGACGTAATGAAACCTCTTTCTTTCCACAAACGGCCGAAACTATGAGCCACGCCGAACGCGTACTGACTATCTGTGAACACATTCACTCTCTTTCCCTTAGCTAAAACGCACGCTCTTGTTAGCGCGATCAATTCTGCAGCCTGGGCAGAATTCTGACTCACTCTTGCAGTCTCCACAATCGTACTCAAAGTTGTTACTGCATAAGCAGCAGTCACATCACCATTCTCCAATTTGAAGCAAGACCCGTCCACGTATAACGTGCCATCTGGATCTGACAACGGAGTGTCTTTTAGATCGATTCGTCCTTTTGTTTCTTCCTCAGTTCTGAAACAACAGTCGTGTGGTTCGGAATCACTCGACTCTTCGCTAGTCGGCAACAATGTTGCTGGATTCAATACATTGCATCTTTTGATCTGAATATGACTAGCTAACAGTGTCAGTTCATAACCTGATAATCTAGCACTGGTAAGGTGTTGCGTCTTGGTTCGGTTCATGAGTGTATCCACAGCATGAGGAACCATAACTACTAGCATGTTGTTCATTACTAAACCAGCAGATTGTCGAATGGAAGCTGCAGCTGCGGCTGTAGCTCTCAAGCAACTAGGCAATGCTCTAGCTACTGGATCTAATGTTGATGAAAAATACGCACAAGGGCGTTGTTTATCACCAAATTTCTGCGTCAAAACACTCAATGCACAACCTTCTCTCTCGTGGACATAGAGCGTGAATGGCTTACTGTAGTCGGGTGTACCCAATACAGGTGCTGAACACAGTGCATTTCGTAACTCAGAAAAACTCTGCTGACATTCAGCAGACCATGGTACCGGACTCGGAACACCTTTCCCAGTCAAGGCTACCAATGGTTTTGCTAGAAGAGAAAAATTTGGGATCCATTGCCTACAATATGAGGTAATACCCAAAAAGGCACGTACTTCTCTCTGCGTGCTAGGAACGTTTATCTGTGTAATTGCTTTTATTCTCTCTGGGGTCAACTTCCTTCCCTCTTTTGACAAGAGATGACCTAGGTAGGTCACTTCTTGGCAGCAGTATTGCATTTTTGAAGGTGACACCTTGTGATTCAAATCTGACAAGTGATGCAATAAAGAAATCGTAGCTGTTTTGCAAGTTTCCTTGTCATCGGCAGCCACTAGAAGATCATCGACATACTGTACTAAAACAGAACCACGAGGAAGTACGAAGGAATCTAACTGGCTTTTCAATGCTTGACTGTAAATGGATGGGCTTTCACAATAACCTTGTGGAGCGCGTTTAAATCTAAAACTTCGTCCTCCTAGAGAGAAACCGAAGATATCTCTGCTTTCCTCGGCTATCGGAATGCTGAAAAAGGCATTTTTCAAGTCGACAACCGAAAACCATGCTGCTGTAGCAGGAATCAACGTTAACAATGCAGTAATGTCTGGTACCACAGGAAACTGTGGGATCACGATTTTATTAACCTCTCTGAGATCAATTACGAACCTATATACTGGAGGCTTTGTAGGGTCAGTTCGTTTCAAAATAGGCAGTACAGGACTATTACAGACATTACCTCTAGTTTCTTCTATAACATCTTTCTTGATCAGGTCTTGTACTATCAGTAGGAGCGCACGCTCACCTTCACTAGAGATTCTGTATTGTGGAATTCGTGGAAGCTTAACATTTACTTTCAAAGTTACTACATAGGGTGGAATTTCCAATAGACCTACATCATTAGGACCAGTCGCCCAAAGAGTATCAGGGAGTGAACGCAGCCCTGGTGGGAGCGCATCCATCGACAAGTACATCGGGGATATTATTCTTTTACCCAATGTAAGCTGTACTCCTGCTGGAGAACAGTACAATGTCGCGTACATGCGTTTTAACAAGTCTAAACCAAGCAGATTTTCGTTACAACCTGTCGTCAAAATCAGAGGTGCTTTCAATTGACGGGGTCCAACTGAAATAGACAAAGGACCAGAAACAGGGTTGTGAACAGGGGCGCCCGAAAAACCTACTGAAACGTTTGTTGAGCCAGACAAAGGTGCGCCAGGGAGTTTCGCATGTATGATAGAACTTTTTGCTGCACCAGTATCCAACAGAAACGGTTCGACTATACCTGATGTTACTACTGCGACATAAGGCCCACTCTGATCTACTGGAACTGATACTACTCCCTCTCTTTGTCCATGGCTGTCCTAGTACTCACTTTGCTGAATTTCCTCACTAGTTTCATAATAGTTTTCGACATGATACTGTGGAGACCTATTCTGTTGGGCAGATTGTCCATTTCGCTGGTCGAAATAATTAGAGGGGCGATCACTCGTCTGCGGAGGCATAGCACCTCGTCCTCGACCTCTAGAGTTTTGCATAGAACTACCACGACCTCTCTGAGCTGCCGCAGCATTATTTTGCGTTCGAACTGGACATTCACTTTTGTAATGACCTTCCTTTTTGCAATAAGCACATTGATTCCATTGGTATTGTGGCCTTTGAAAATTATAATCCGTTCTTTGATATGACCCTTGCTGCATATTAGTTTGATTCATGCGAGGCGGATAAGCTTGCTGTAAAAGTACTTTAGTTTTTAAATCTTTCGTCTTTTTATCTGATTTTTCCTTCTCTTCTTTATCTCTATTTTCATAGTACTGAGCAGTCGCAAGTATTTGCGCAGTCGTAGAGACAGCCCACGCACTTTCAGAATTCTTTAATTTACCACTAAGTTCTGGCAACAGATTGTGCACAAATTTATCAACAAATAATCTCTGGCCTCCTTCTGTGCTCATATCCTGACCACTATGATCCACGAAAGTCTCTTCGAATCTTGTGAAAAAGTCGGAGACGCTTTCGTCTTTCTTTTGTTTGCACGCGGACAATTTGTCCCAGTTAACGCGCAATGCTGGCATCAAGGTTTTCATTAAATCGATTATTCTACCAGGCAAATTAGCAATTAAAGGTTCAGGTTTGGAACCACCTATTTGTTGACCATCCGCTGCAATTATAGCTGCCCAGTCACCACCTAGGGCAACTGGATGATTCTCTTTACGAATTTTAGCCCAAATGGGTTGCGGTACTACATTACCGAATAGCAGATCTATGTCAGCAAGATTCAATACACAAGCGTCAACTGTTTGAGCCAACTCTTTGTAGTACCCTGCAGGATTTTTACGCGGATCTGGCAAAGCCTGTTTCACTGCTAATACTTCAGCTCGCTTCCATGGAATATGTATCCATACTCTCTGGAATTGGGCCGGAGCGGCTGCAATACCAAGGTTTGCATTAGCTTGCACAGCTTCACGCCAAATTGGTGGAACCTCTCTCATTGGATATTGACGATTTCGTTTTGTACTATGTTTCTCTAATTCTCTTGGTGAACGAAGGGATGGGTCATTCCTATAACTTAAAATCAGTTCCATCGCTTCTTTTATATTCTGGCCAACTATCATACCTGCAGCAAACTCTTTCTGAACATTAATTAATTCTCCTAGATTTGATTCAGGGTCATCCTCTTCCAATTCCTCTCGTAGAAGGAAACACATTTCATCGAACACATATCGTTGTGTCGGTTCGTTCCATTGCATAAATGTATCTAATACATTTTGTACATTATATCTTCCAACTTTCGAAACCCATCTAAGAGCAGTGGAATCTAATATTCCTTTTTCTTCAGTACTGGGAATCTGACTACGTCTCTGCACAGAGTCAGAGGTAGGAGTCTTAATCAGAGTTTTATAGAAGGGAGATAGAATATTGGAGACAGAATCAGTGATTCTTCGACGAACAGAAAGCGGAGTCATAATATTAGCAGAAGCAGTGAATAGAGTAGCAGTTGGAACAGATAGATCAGGAACAGTAAGAGTAGCAGGCAAAATAGCTCGTGAAGTAGCAGGTGTGAGCGACACAGGCATAGGTAAAGAAGCCGGCAACCCTAGAAGAGGGGTTGTCGAAGGAACATTAATATTGACCACAGGAGGTACAGGAACTTGATTCAGGGGAGCGGGAACAGGGACACCAGGTTGTCCAGCAACCGGTAATTGAACATTCGGTATGGGTGGAGCCGTAGCACCCTGTGCATACGGTGGGGGTGATCGTAACAAGTAAGACAACAGGGGATCCTTTTCAGGGTCCTCTACTATCTTAGCCGTACTCGGTGGTAAAGCAGGATAGCACTTGTCTATCGCTAAATTACGCTCTCTATCGGCCACCTCCATCGCTTTCTCAGACTCGTTGAGTCGCAGCTGCCTAGCAGACTGTTCTAAAGTCAACTCTTGCTCTTTCTGTTCTTTCTTCAACTTTTTAATTTCTCTCTGTTTAGATTCTTTTCGCCAATAACGGAAAGAATCAAACATTGCCGGCCGGGCTTTCTTCTTAAACAACCTTCTTTCTAGATTATCGAGAACTTCAGGTTCAAAACTACCATGTAGTGGCCAACTAAGGACACCATCTTTCTCTGTGTAGCGGATCCATATCTCGTTATAAGAGATAGGGCCCACACCAAATTTGCAATATAGATCATAAAGGGGAGTTCCAATCGGAGGAACCAAACACGAGTCCTCTAACCGGGAATCACTGTTGCAACTAAAACAAGACAACATACAATTTTTCCGACTTACCATTTTATAATCCGGAACACAAAACAAACAAGACACAAACAGAAAAGATGCGCACTCGAACCAAGAACTTAGGCCTACCAGAACTGACAAATGTATCGATACCTGAACTGAACAGAATGATTATCGTAACCAGAATAACCAGTGATAACCTTACAGAACTGAACTGAACTGAGAACTAAAAAAAAAATTATCCAAATAGGAGCAACCCTTACAAAATAACCAACTAGCAACCACTGAATACTTAACTGAGGCACTGAAGACGTCACCAAGGAGAAACCCGTCACGTTTCGCCGTACTGAGGACTGCACCTCGGGTCCAAGACAGGGCGACGGTCAAGGCAACGGACCACTGCAGCCGTCTGAACGGGAACCCTCGTGGAAGAGAACGTCGGGGCCACTTTTGCGATATGCCGGGATCGATGAAGTGGGGCGCCTCCCTCTGAAATCTTCACACGAAGCTCCTCGAACTCTTCAGGCTTTTGGACCGGTACCGAATGACGTCGCCCCACGTTGGGCGCCAATTGGAGTTCTGGACTTTTTGGTTCCGTCCAGAGGTGTCAGGGATAACACCCGAAGACCCCGGAGTTCCACCTGTCTCGGTGCACAAACAAACAGAAACACGGGCTTCTCGATGGTGGCGTCAAAGACCAAAGGTTTATTACTGCAGGGACACAGAAGTCACAGAAACTACACATGGGCAGTATCTAGGAGCCTGTTCAATTTGTACAAAGAGGGTTGCTCCTTATATACTAAATATTGGGCTTCAGGCAAATTCTTTACATGTTACCACAGTTCTAAACATTCGTGTCTTAAACAATAAATATTTGGCGTTGCACAGGGATCGTCGACAGTATCTGATGTCAAAACATTACAAATGAGGGGTTTCCCACTAGTCCATCATAATCCCATGTCAATTCTTCATTCAAGACCCGGACCGCCTCATCGTAAATTTCGTTACCTCCCCCTAATAAAGGCCCAGAAGGAAAGGAGCAGAGCCAGGTGCAGAAGATAGAAAGACAGGATAAGAAATGTTTGTGGGTCGTAAATGGGCACGGTTACCAGCTTCGGCCGCCTAATCATGATCAGGCCAACGAACACAAGAACCAGTATAGCAGGACTGGCCTCAGGCTGGGGAGGCAGTTCTTGCCGAGTCATGCTGCTACAGCGTTGCTGGCCTAAGGTGCACGTGTCACTAGCAAGGTGAATCGCCGGTTAAAGCCTACGTGTCCTTAAATAAGAAGAAGTCATTGCGTGTCCATTGACTATGTGAGGGCAAGGAATACAAAATGGCTTCCGTGTTCTAAAATGGATGCCACGGGTAGAACAGAAATGTGTTTGTAACTGGAGTGCTCTTGCTCGTAGCATAGCGAAAACACCAGGATATACTAAATGGATCATTTGCGGTTCACTGATACCAAAATTATGTATTTACGACAATGTTACAAACACGAGTAAAATCGTCACGGAACCTCAACACGCTGTAACAAAGCCAGGCAACTATTCTTGAAATGACCTTCCTCTCTGCAATAAGCACACTGATTAGGTCCAGGAAAGAATCGCTGAGCGTAAGGCTCAGGCTTCTGTAACAATCTCTGAAACTGTAGAGGTTGCTGAAACTGAGGCTGATTCTGACAAGGCGGATAAGCTTGCTGCAAAAGAACTTTCGTTTTTAAATCTTTAGTTTTCTTCTCCGCTTTATCCTTCTCATCCTTATCCCTATTCTCGTAATATTGTGCAGTAGCCAATATCTGAGCCGACGAAGAAACAGCCTATAAACTCTCAGAGTCCTTTAACTTATTAGAAAGTTCTGGAAGCAAATTAAAGACTAATTTGTCCACAAACAACCTTTGACCACCTTCAGTACTCATGTCCTGACCACTATGATCGATTAACGTCTCTTCAAACCTAGTGAAGAAATCAGACACACTCTCGTCTTTCTTTTGCTTGCATGCTGCTAACTTATCCCAATTCACTCGTAAAGGAGGCATCATAGTTTTCATCAAATTAATAATTCTACCAGGTAATTCTGCAACTAAAGGTTCAGGTTTGGCACCTCCTACCTGTCGACCATCCGCAGCAATAATATTCGCCCACGTATCGCCTAGTTCTGCCACATGATTCTCATGGCGAATCTTCTCCCACAAAGGTTGTGGAACTACATTACCCATCAACATATCAATGTCAGCTAAATTCATAATACATGCCTCAACTGTCTGGGACAACTCCTTGTAATAACCAGCAGGATTCTTACGGGGGTCAGGTAAGGTATGCTTAAGAGCCAAGACCTCTGCTCTCTTCCAAGGGACGTGTACCCATACTCGCTGAAAATGTGCCTCTGCAGCCGCAATACCCAAATTGACATTAGCCTGAACTGCGTCTCTCCATACAGGAGGAACTTCTCTCATAGGATACTGCTTCACTTTCCTCCTAACAGAGGAATCCGGTTCATGCAATGTCTGAGGTGGTAACCTAGACCTAAAAGCAAGTATCATCTCTACGGCATCTGTAACATCAGATTCCACTATCGTCCCTTTAGCAAATTCTGACTGAACATCAAGTACTTCCTGCGGAATCGCACCCAACTCATTATTTTCCCATTCCTCACGCAGAAAAGTACACATTATATCAAAAACATACCTTTGCTTAGGCGGTTCCCACTGAAAGAAAACATCCATAATCACTTGCAAATTATACCTAGAAACATTCGAAATCCATCTACGAGCCAACAAATCCAACACTGCCCGTTCCTCGGAACTGGGAAGCTGACTATGACTCTGCTTACGTTCCGAAACAGGGGTCATATTCAGTGACCCAAACAATGGAGACAACAAATTAGCAACAGTCTCTGTCATTCGTTTTCGAGCAGAAGGAGAAGAAGCAGACATAAGAACAGTAGAATGAATATTCGGAGGTGACAAAGGCATAGTGACAGGAGTAGCAGGAATAGTCGGAGATACAGGAATGTAAGGTACAAGAGCTTGAGGCAAAGCTGGTAGCAAAGCTGGCGACCCTAGAGTGGGTTGCGCAGGAGGAAGGAAACCATCTGTGGAGCACCGGGTGGCTGAACAACAGCAGGAGGTTGAACAACAAAGGGTGGAACAACCGGGGGTAATGGAGGCGCAGTAGTACCCTGCACATAGGGAGGTGGCAATCTCAGTAAATGAGAGATCAAAGGATCTTTTTCAAGGTCTTCAATCACTTTCGGAGGAGAAGACGGCAAGGCCGGATAACATTTACAATGGCCATGCATCGTTGTCTATCTGAGACTTCACTCGCACGTTCTTCTCCATCGTCCCTAAACTGCCTAGCAGCTTGTAGTACTGACATATTTTTATCTTTCCTATGTCTTTTTGCTTGCTTAATTTCTCACTGTTTGGCTTCCCTTCGCCAAAGGCGGAAAGAGTCAAACATTGCCGGCTGGGCTTTCTTCCTAAATAGCGCAACTTCCAGATTATCTAAAATATTTAATTCGAAACTACCATGTTGGGGCCATCGTAAAACACCATCTTTCTTCGTATAGCGGACCCATACTTCGTTATAAGTAATAGGACCCACTCCGTGTTTTGAATAGAGCTCATAAGTCGGAGTTCCAACCGGAGTTATCGGACACAAATCCTCCAATCGGGAATCCCTGTTACAACCACAACTAAACCATTTCCTAACTTTGCTAAGACCAGGCATCTTATAGCTCACTAATCTAGCTTCAAACTTCAAGGGGTTATCAACTATCGATATACTCGTAAATATACGAGCCCCTCGGCTTCAATTGTTGCAGCAACCGAATCAAACAAAACCAAGAACCAAAACAAAGTCGTGGGAGCGACCGGCTTATACTTAACCAAAATATCTGTCACGCCACCAGAAGACCGTCTATCGTCTCGCTCTACAAATAATCAATCGAGGGTCCAAGACAGGGCGAGAGTCAGGGCAGCAGTCCTTCGTAGCCGTCGGAAAGCGGGAAGCCTCGCAGAAAACACCTTCGGTCCACCTCGACATGCAGGGGTCGATGAAGTGGCGGCCTTCCTCCAGAATTTCCTCACGTGGCTCCTCACGATCCTCGGGCTTGGACCGGTACCGCTGAAGTTGCCCCACGTTGGGCGCCAACTGAAGAACCGGGTTTTCAGAACCCAGCGGCGTCAGGGACACGCCCGAAGTCTTCGGATTCCCCTGTCCTGGCAAACAGAGACACGGAATACTTCTAGGTGGCGTGGGAGATCAAATTTATTAGCTGCAGCTAGTAACAGTAAACCAAGCAATACAACACGGTGTACAACTCAGGAGACTGCTCAATTTTCGTAGAGCAAGACACCACTTTTTATCACCAATTCGCTCCATTACATATGCACACCCACTGCGGCAAATTCTGACCAATGAAAATACATTTCTACACATTATTACATTCCAAAAAGCTCACTTTACATCGTACCAACCCACAAGTTAATTATTAGGACTGTCCCAAATTCGATTACCACAAGCCGGACAAACCCATAATTGAAAGCACTACCCATGTAATGAAAAGTCGTAAAGAAAAGAAACAATTCAGATGTTGAGTAGGATAAGATATGTGCAAGAAACTAAAAGTTAACGATATCCTGAACATTGATCAGTAATTTCCAGACAACGATCGGCTAAAGAAACTAGTTTCATGAAAGGGTCAGTTTCAGGTGACGGGGTCAGCATCTTGCAGTTCACTCGCAAGTCGAAAAGGCCCACGTTAATGCTTACATGAACAACAAGGCCCATGCAACTTCGTTCGTTCGTTTACCCCTATGGCCTACGTGAGGGCAACACAAAATGGCGTCACGAACAACGCAAACAAAATGGAGTCCGGTCCCGAAAGCCACGGAACCTCATTTCCAATATGCCAGGGCACTCTTTAACTATATCCTGGGCAACCCACTGGACTCTGAGCTTAAGCTTGATAGTGCACTCAGGGTGGGACCACCACGCCCCGACACGGTCCCACCCTCGGACATATTAGTATGCATTCAAGATTATCGAACCAAGGAAGAAATTCTTCAGAACGCCCGACAGAAACACCCTTGACTTTCCGCAGACAGAACCCTGTCCTGTATCAAGACCTAGCAGCCCTCACCCTGCAAAAAAGGAGAACCTTTAGACCTGTTACCTCGTACCTCCGCCAACGCAATGTTTCCTTATTTTCCGAATGGAAGGCAAACTTTTCCAGCTACGCTCCCTTACGGAGCCCTGCCGCCTGCTTGGTATAGATCCTCCATTGGCGGAGAGTAGAGACGACGGCTCTACCCCCCAGATGGAGGACACGAGGCCACGCTGGAGACAACAACAACGACGCCGCCGGCCACAGCGGCCAGACCCCGCCGAGAACTCAGAGGGACGAAAAGCGGTGCTCGAGACTGTCCACAAAATTGGCGAAAACACAGCCTTGCTGAAGCTCATTTGCCCCACTGACTCTTCTTGACCTATATCTTCTCATAATGGGCTGCCTGTGGGGAGGTGGGGGATACCCCTGGCGGCAACTTTCCCCCAATGGAGAGATTCACACGCTCATCTGAGGATGACTGACTTTATTGTGATTACACTATTTCTCTTTTTCACTTCTGCCCTATGCAGAGGAGTTTCACTTTATTTGTTTTGGGGGGTTTAGAGGTTTTATGGACCCTTGTCCACCCCTTTTTATCGATAATACAGCTATGTATAGGTAGAGCCCTGTGGCATCATAATCCGCTCCCTACGAGCACAGGGAAAGACACTGGGCTCCACCCATGGCCCTCATCATTCCCGCCGGAATGATTGGCCCCCACCACACTTAAGACACTCTCTCTGACGTAAAGGGGCTCAACAACCCTGTTAAACGCAAAGCAGTTTTTTCCTGTCTTGAAAATACTAATGCCGATATTTGCCTCTTGCAGGAAACACATCTCTTATCCAAAGACTGTCACCGCCTTAAGTCCCGTAAATTCCCAACTCAACTGCTCTCCTCTGGTCCCACCAAAACAGCAGGAGTCGCTATACTAGTTGCTCAGGTGTTTCAGGGTCAGGTCCTTCACAAAGAAGCCGAGATTAAGGTGAGACTCCTTACATATTGCTTCACCCTAGGAGGCCTCACATTCATGGTGGGCTCCGTGTACGGCCCCAATGAGGGACAAGAAAGGTTTTTACACACAGCGCTCACCGAAGTGACAGCCACGACGGGACGACGGATCTTATTGGGGGGAGGCCTGAATTGGGTTTTTGACAATGTAGCAGACATATCAGGCCACCGCACAGGGCAGACTGGGGCGTCATCACCTGCAGGGCTGGCGCGCTTGCGAGTCTTGGGCCTCAAAGATTTGTGGCGCAGTTTCCACCCCAACTCCAGGGAATACTCTTATTACTCTTATTCCCACAAAACATACGCTAGACTGGACTACCTGCAGACCTCAGCCCCTCTGCATGCGCTAGCATCGACCGTAGAAATAGGAGTAGCTTCCCTATCAGACCATGCACCAGTACTTGCCACCTTCACTCTTCTCCCCATGCAGTGATCCATGCGACAATGGCGCCTTCGTGACACTCTTACACTGTGCATCAGTGGTAGAACAACTGCAGTGCACAATAAAAGATTATCTCTCCACAACGATAATAATCACACGTCCCTAGCCACACAATGGGCAGCGCTCAAAGCAGTCTTACGTGGGGAAATACTGGCCATTTCAGTGGCAGAAATCGCAGACTGCGAGCCTAAGAGAGAAGATCTCACCCAAAAAACAAAGGAGCTTGAACAGATGCATCAGCGGACAGGGGCACCACAGATTTGGCGTCAACTGAAGGCCGTGCAGCAACAGTTAGCAGCACTTGATCAGGACAGGACAGAGTATGCAGCCCTTCGGCTGCGACATGCTTATTACACCGGGGTGACAGATGTGCTCGACTCCTTGCACATAAATTGCGGGAGACCGGACAGAGACAAGGGGTTCAGGAGATCTACGATGGGGGCGGTCGCCGGGTCTCAGAGGACTCCGATATCGCTGAGGCGTTCCGAGATTTTTACGCCCGCTTATATGCTAGCACACCCTTGTCCTCTACAGACGGTGCTGATTACCTCACAGCCACCGACCTGTCTACTCAGACTAAAGCGCTGGCTGATATTTTGGACAGAGATGTAAGGATAGCCATCTCTCGCCTTAAGCCTGCCAAGACCCCTGGGCTGGATGGCTTTTCGGACACATTTTACAAAACCTTCTGCACGCTGGTGGCCCTGATTTTCACTAAGCTTTTTAATTCCTTCACGGAGCCCAGGGCGATTCCGGGAGACTTGCTGGAAGCCTCCATAGTGGTCATCCCAAATTCGGGCAAAGATAGAACGACATGCGGAGCCTACCGCCCTATATCTCTCCTTAACGTGGACATTAAGCAGTACATCGGGATTTTGGCCACTCGCCTCGCGCCTTATATGCTGGGCCTGATAGACCCGGATCAAGCAGGCTTTATCCCCCAGTGCCAAACAAGTGATAACACAAAGCGGGCTCTCCACCTTATCGAGAAAGCCTCTAAAACGCAAGGGCAATACATGTTACTCCCCATCAACGCCGAAAAGGCCTTCAGTAGGGTCCACTGGCCATACCTGAAATAGGTCGTCGAATGGGTGGGGATGGGGGAGAAGTTCCGAACGTGCATCTTCAACTGCTACCGGTCTCCAACGGCCCCAGTGCGTGTAAACGGCCACACGTCATCTCGGTTTCCCATAGAGAGGGGTACTTCTCTTCGCTTTCTACATGGAACCCTTGGCCTCCCACTTTCAACACAACCCAGAGATAACAGGTATTAAATTTGGGGGGGACATCCACACGATTAGTTTATTGCAGATGATGTCCTGATCTCGTTATCGAACCCGACTCTCGCACTTCCGGCATGCCTCACAGAAATGGAGACCTTTGCACAAATTTCGGGGTTTAGGGTGAATATAGATAAATCAGTGGCGTTCGACCTCTCCTTGACGTCTTTCACCCGGGCACACCTTCAGGACCGCCACACTATACAGTGGGCGTCAGGTTCAGTTCCAAATCTCGGGATTCAGCTAGCTACCTCTCTGCCAACTATGGTGACTGCACGGTTGCGGGTGAAAATACCCAAGGAACTGGGCCAATGGAAGCACTACCGGCTGTCCTGGCTTGGTAGAATCCAGACAGTTGAAATGACTATACTGACCCATCTTTTTTATCTGTTCCAAACTTTGCCTCTTCGACCCCCACAGGGGTGGCTACAACAAACCCAGTTTGAACTGGCACATTTCATTTGGAACGGTCGCAAACCACGGATGAAGCAAGCTCTGATGGTGCTTCCCCCTGAGGAGGGGGGCCTCGGTATTCCTGACCTCCAGCTTTATTTTCAGGCTGCTTAATTACGTCACTTAGTGTAATGGAGCCGGCTGGAGTCGGAAAAACACTGGCTATTCCAAGACCAAGCAGTAGCTGCCAGGCCCCTGCAGGGGATCCCCCTCCTTCGTAAGGTGCATAGCCCACTTAATCTATACACGTCCTCTATCACCCGAGCCACCCTTGAAGCATGGGACCGCATCAACGTCAAGCATAATTCAACCACTTTCCCTTCGCCGCTGATTCCCCTATTCGACAACCCTGACTTCCATCCAGGCCTGGATATAGCCACCTTCACACAGTGGAGGTCCACAGGGTGTTGTTCCCTTGGCCATTTGTTTGACGTGGATGGGGTCATATCATTCCAGCAGCTTAAGTCGGCTATGGGTTGCCCAAACCGAAAGGCATCAATACCTCCAGATTAGGCATTAGGCCTTACACAACCAGGTTAGACCCTCTGCCAATAGACACCTCTCCGCATATGAAAAGTGGCTTATAAACCGCACCTCAGACAAAAAACTCATTTCAAATCTTTATAAGATGCTGCTTATTAGGAACATACACATGTACTATGCTAGCCGCGAGAGATGGCAAAGAGATCTAGGGAGAACACTTAGCCATAAGGAATGGGAGGAGGTGTATTATAGAGCCTGTCATTCGGCATTTCATATGGATTGACCGAAACCCTTACCAAACTGCCCACTTATTGGTATTATACCCCCTGAGCGTCTACACTTAATGGATCCTCTAAAGGGACGGAATGCTGGCGTGGATGTGGGGGCCGGGGCACTCTTGTGCATCTATTGTGGGAATGCGCTCATCTCCAGCCTTACTGGGCCCAAGTGCTCGAGGGTGTAGATAAGCACCCCGATACGCAAATACCATGTTATCCCGCATACGTCCTCCTGGGCCTCCCAAACCCATTAACCTATTCATTAAAATCCCGCAGAGGCTGCCTGATTGCAATAGCGCTAGGATCAGCAGTCCAAAACATTCTGACACACTGGCGTACCCCTCAGATTCTTACCTTCGCAGGTTGGCTGTACCACCTCCTGATATGGAGAAGTTAACTCTGACTATAGCAGGGAAGGGATACACTTTCAACGATCTATGGCAACCGTTTCTGTCCCTCCTTTCTTCTGAATTCAGGGAAGTCACCTGTCCCAGGTATCTCTACCTTTTGCGTCTCTCTGACCAGCAACCGGCAGGGTCATGATGTCCTATTCAGCATGACTAACATTGGGCCATGTTCCTTTCAGTTTGTTTTTCTTAGTGGACAAGGGGCGGGGTGGAGGGTGGTAGGGGGGGTTGGATTAAGATTCCTTTATAAGTCATGTTCTGTTTTATCTAATTGCCTCAAGTGCTTTATTTGCACTGATTTCTTGGCTACGGCATGCCTTGGTCGGGTGCCCACGGCTCTAGTATTGCCTCTGAAATGCTGAATGTTTTGAAAATGTTTCAATAAAAAGATTTAACCCCTTGGCCACGGCGGTAATTCCGCCGCGGCGCTGGGGGGGAGGGGCGGCCGCGTGGCACTGCCATGCTGGTGACGGAACCACTCCGTCACCAGCCACGGGCGCGCTGTGATTGTGACGGAGTGGTTCCGTCACGGCCCCGCCCGCCTAATAGAACGCCCCGCGCAGGCGCGAAATTAGCACCTCGCAGGCGCGGCGGCCTGGCCGTGACGGAACCACTCCGTCATTAGCACATCCCACCCGTGGCTGGTGACGGAGTGGTTCCGGCACCAGCATTCAAGGGGTTAAACCATAAAAAGTGGGTGCTCTGGATGGGACCAGGAAAACCACACCACAGGTCGGGCCCTGTGAGAGGGAGTTCCCTGGCCAAAACTGGGTCAGAAGGTGAACTGCATGCCCCCCCTTTCTTTTTATAAAAAAAATTAATTAATTTAAAAAGCGGCAGACCCCAGGGAATGGGGTCCCCAGGGCTAAAAAGGTCCTGGGAGGGGGCATTTGGCCTCCTCCCTTTAAAGAAAATAAGAGGAAAAAAGGCCAGGGGATGGGGCCCCGGGCCGAAATCGACCAGGGCAGAAGGGCTGCACATGCCCTCCGCCATTGAAAAAAGGCCAGGCCAAGAGAGATTGTGTCCCCAGGGCTGAAACGGCTTGAAAAATTAAAGAAAAAAAAATCAGCAAATCTCTAGAGGCCACGCCCCCTTCCTCACCACTCCGCAAATGCATTCCTGGTGCACTGCCAGTTGGAGGATGAAGTCCCTTTTGGCTCCAGGGGGTCCTTGCCCTCCTGTTACCTCCAGTATGTCCCACACAGCGGGATTTCTAAGAGGTCTTTGGAGGCCAGGCCCCCTTTCTCCACCCCTCTGCAAACGGGTGGTGGAAAAAGGGGGCGTGGCCTCCGAGACCTTTTAGCAGTTGCGCTGTGTGGCAGTTACTGGCGGTAACAGGAGGAGTTGTTGGCCCCTAAGGACGTCCTTGTGGGATAACCTCCCCTCCTAGTACCTTCATTAAGTCCCACACAGCGGGATTGCTGATAGGTCTTCGTGGCCCGTCCCCTTTCTCTACCACTCTGCAAATACATCTCCTGGCACACTGCTAGTTGGGGAATGAAGTCCCCTCTGCTCCAGAGGATTCTTGGGCCTGAACAACCCCTCCTTTTACCTCCAGTAAGTCCCATACAGCAGGATTTCTAAGAGGTTTTCGAGGCCACGCCCTATATATTATATATTCTCCATCAAATTATGAATAATGTCTTTCTCATGAAAGGAACGTTTCTTTTCATTTTATTTAGTCGGTACAAATATCACCATATCACCACCACCAACCTGTTTGAACCAAACTGCTATTGCTTACATATGTATATATGTGTATCTATGTTTAGGAATACATATGTATATTCACTGAAAAAACCAAAGGTTACAGGGACGTTATAGTCAGGAAATAGAATTAAAAAGAAACCTTCAAAATTCACCAACAAAAACCAAAGGTTACCAGGACGTTATAGTTAGGCTCACATTTCACTTGTACAAAACCAGAGAAATTCAGCAGTTAAAGTTACCTAAGCTAACTATAACTTACTCCCCAAAATGCACTGTTTTATGACCTCACTCACGAAATGGTCAATGACATCATTGATGATATCACTAATGACATCTCAAATGACATCACTGATGACATCATCCAGGAGTGTAAGTTTTTTCTAAGAGTTTGTTTGTTAAACATTTATAATAAGCTCAGGTAACTATAACTGCTGAATTTCTCTTGTTTTTATACAACTGAAATGTGAGCTGAGCTCAACTATAACGTCCCTGTAACCTTTGGTTTTTCAAGTGAATTTCTAAGGTTTTTTAAACTCTATTTCCTAACTATAACGTCCCTGTGGCCTTTGTTTTTTTCAGTGAAAATATATATATATGTTGGGCAGGGGAATGGAAGGCATCCCAAAGGGGCAGATGCTTCCCCCAGCACTTTAAAAAGCACCTCGCTTTTTCTCACAGTATTCCTGCCCTGAAATTTGGATCTCTGGATCTGCAATTTCGAGAGTAGATGTGTGAATTTTTGGCAAGACTAGATATTCACAGACCAACTATGCATGGAAAAGACCATGTGAAGTAAGTACTGTTGACTCCAGGGCTACCTGGTCCTGGGCCCAGAGCCTTGGTGCACAGCCACAGTACAGTGAACCCAAACCTTGTCCCCTGCAGATATGGAGGGGTTTGGCTGCGCACTGCACATTTCAATGCATTTCAAACTATCTCTCAGGCAAAATCTCAAACTAACCACTTGACCATATTATGACCATTAGATTGTCACTCTGCAGAAGCACTGCACCAACTCTCAACCACTGCATCTCATGCACTAGACTAGACCAACTCTCAACATAACCACTAGATTGCATCTAAAGCTGACTACTGCACTACTCCTAAACGTAACCACTAAAACGTACATCACCTTATCCAGTGGCTCACATCTTGATTAACCACAAAAACACACTTTAACATAAACATTATGCCAGTTCTCAACTTAACCACTAGATATCACATTGGTCTAAGAACTAGACTACATCTTAGCTTAACATACTACATCTCAACCAACAGACCGCCTTGCAGCTTAACCAATAGATCACAGGCCTGATTTGCAAAGGTAAACTTACACTTTTGTGTATGTTTAAGATTGCTTGCTACTCACAAAGGTATTTTACTAGTTGTATCTTTATGATTGCCGAGTCTCCATACATCGGAAAATAGGACTGTCCTAACAGTTTATATGTGAAGTCTCTGCAGTCATACAAATACTATGAGTAAAATAACATTCTGAATATCAAACAATCTTAAACTTACACAAAAGTGTGTTTACCTTTGCGAATCAGGCCCCATGTGTCAAAATACCAACTAAACCAATTCTCAACTTAGCAACTAGATGATATCTCAGTCTTGGTCTCAATATAGACGGAATCCCTATATTGCCTTTTTCAAAAAGGAAGTTAAAACAATATTGATGAAGAAACTTCTGCCTTAGAACCCTAGCTTCCAAAGCTCGAGGACTCGCTGGTTTTTATGAGACTGTTATTATTGTATGTTGTTTTGTTGCCTTGCTGTTACTTCCTCATAACTTTTATGATTGCTAAATTGTAAAGCGCTCTGATACCCCCATGTGGTCATGTTCGGGCTACATAAAACCTTTCAAATAAATAAATGACAACTTGCATTCCCCTGAACACAACTACTAGTCCACCTTAACTATTAGCCTGCAACTAAACATACCCACTAGACAACATCTCAACTGCTAGATGACATCGCCACATAACAACTAGATCAGGTCTTACCTCTCCTGTATGCAAAGGTTACTGCCTTCTGGATGGTCAGTTCCAGGGGTATAATCTTCAGCGGGTTTCTAAATTCTGACTCTGGCAATGTCAGGAGGTTTCTGTACTGCTGACCATGGCATGCGCCTTGCACTGCTTGCGTAAATACTTCCTCAAATGGATTATTACAGTCAGTAAACTACTTCTGACTGGTATACTCTGGAATCAAAGACTTGTTTTGCATCTGAAAACTAGACATGCAGCACTGTTGAACTTTCTGTTCCATTTCAGAGACACCAGGAACACTCTGCATAAACTACTAGAACGATAGTGTATTGATACAGGCGATACGCCAAAGATACCGCTTAATCGCACCTAGTCATGAAATCATCTTTCGCTTGAAGTGTTGAGATCAATGTTTTCTCTTCCACAGGCAAAACTCCTCGCTCATCAGCTGAAAGCAACACACCTGAGACGCCAGGACTTCCTTGAGAGCGACACATCTCCATTGGCTGCAGAGGCTGCTGATTATATAGATGATGGCAAGGTATGGATTGACGTGTACCTATCTCCACGCTCATAACAGGCTGAACTTGCTGAACAAAACATGCTAAGTTACACATGGAAAACATAATAGGCAGAACTTTAAATCCTTACATACCTCATTGTTTCAGTTCGTCCCCCTCATGTGCCTTATCACTGGCCCACCTGAGTCACTGTTCCCTGAAGTGTCCCCAATCAAAAACAAACTCTTTATTATCCTTTCCTTTTCTTTTTACATATATTGTGACAACTTAATATATAAGCCCAATCTATCCAGGAAACTCTATCCATCCAACCTCAACAGGTGTATAGAAGAGAAACAGTAAGTTGACAAGAAAATTACCCAGGTAAAGAAATGCCCATGTACTATTCCTTGACAACCTTAATAACCCCCAAAAACTTGCGGATACTGTGTCAGCCCCAAAAACAAGACATTGTCAATGAACGCCGGCTATTTGACTGCTTCCCCACTGAATGCTGTCCCAGCTTGTTGCACTGGTATCTCCAGCGTGCACGTGGAATCATTTTCCATACACCACGACTGCTTCCAGGCTTCAATCCTGTAGAATCTCCCATCCATTGAGACCATATCATGCGATCAGGTCCCTATGTTCTTGTCCTGTTTAATGCCTTTGAACTTACCCCTAGTTTGATACATTGATCTCAACTTTGGAGGCTTTTACACAACTTGACAAGCAGCTCAGGGTAAAAGCTGTGTTCATCACTTGCATCGAATAAAGGACTGATTCACTTCTGACCTCCCCAAGAATCAACTAGCAGAGGCATCTCTAAAACTCAACTAGTACATCTCAATGTACAACCATGGTCACACATGGATTGAATAAAGGATGCTTAACTGTTATGTTATGTTATAAGGTCTCTTATATAGCGCACGGCTACTCCAAGGAGTGTCCCGGCGCTTTGGCAAAGAGAACTGGGAAAGAGTACACAACACAGCAACCCACAGAGGGCCAAAAGAAAATTATTGAGAGAAAAGCCAGGTCTTCAACTCCTTTCTGAAAGAGAACAGACTGTTGGCTTTTCTTAGGGAAACGGGGAGCTCATTCCAGCACTGAGGTGCCAGGTATCGAAAGGAGCGACCTCCAATACGTGCACGTCTAATGGGGGGAACAACGGCTTTGGCCAACAAGGCCGACCGTAGAATCCTCCTAGGCGGGTAGAAGGCCATACGCTTCCCGATGTATTTAGGGCCAATCGAATGAAGGGCCTTAAAAGCAAGGGTCAAAACCTTAAAAGTGATTCTGTTAGAGACAGGAAGCCAATGCAGTCTCTTGAGCAGCTCCAAGGCTTTTGCCCTGCGCTGAAGACCAAAGATGGCTCTTGCAGCAGAATTCTGCACAATCTGCAGACGTGCCAGAAGATATTTGGGCAGACCGAGGTAGAGGGCATTCGCGTAGTCCAAACGCGAGCCTGTCAAAGCCTGAACAATGGTTTTTTTATGTTGCAGAGACAACAACGGGAGAAACTTCCGCAGCATTTTCAGAATGCCAAAGCATTTCCCGGACAGCCCAATGATCTGGGGTCTGAACGAAAGGCCGTCATCAAACAGAACACCAAGATTTTTGGCTTTTGAAGAGGCATCGTCGGGAGGAAACATGTCCAGAGGCCACCATGTCTTCCAGCTGGGATCAGGCGGACATCCGAAGAAAAGCAACTCCGATTTATCGGAGTTGCATTTCAGACTGTGCCGCTGAAACCAGTCAAAAACAGCGCCCAAGCATTCTTTGATCCGACTACCATCGAAGGCCTCACCCTTATTACAGGTGAAAAGAAGCTGGGTGTCGTCAGCATAAGATATGATCCGGGCACCAAAGGATTCCGCCACCGCCGCCAGAGGGGCCATATAGATATTGAAGAGGGTGGGGCTCAGGATAGACCCCTGAGGAACCCCCACCTCCAGTGGCAGCATTTCGGCGGAGAACGGAGGTGCCCAGACCACTTGGCGGCCGGTCAGAAAAGACTTAAACCAGTTCCACACCGTCCCACGAAGGCCGATCTCCCAGAGTCTTAAAAGGAGACCGTCGTGGGGAACGGTGTCGAAAGCCGCCGACAAATCCAACATAACCAAAATAGCCTTACCCCCAGAGTCAAGAGTCTCTCTGATGGCATCGGTGATCTCGAGAAGGGCTGTCTCCGTGCTAAGATTAGCACGGAAACCCGATTGAGAATCATGCAAGATGTTGTTGCTCTCGATAAAGCTGGAAATGGAGAGATGCACGTGCTTCTCAGTCACCTTTGCCAGAGCAGGGAGGAGGGAGATCGGCCTATAATTGGCTTGGATAAGGGGATACAAAGTGGGCTTCTTGAGCAGCGGAGCAGCGGCAGGATCAGGGCATGTTTCCAAGCCTGAGGTACCTCTCCTGTGATCAGGGAGGAATTAAGCAGCGGATTAAGCAAGGTGTTAACTGCAGGCGCTACTCTCCCCAGGCATTTCGCTGGACAAGGATCAAGTGGCGAGCCAGATTTTAGCCGAGACAGGAGATCAAGAGAAGTAGCAGAAGACATAGGAGGAAAAACGGAGAGAAATGGACCTTTCCCTTCCAATGAAAAGGGTAAAGTGGTCAGGTGGCTAGCAGCTGAAATAGAGCCAGCATGGGGGAAAGAATCCTGAATGGATTTAATTTTATTTATGAAAAAATCACCAAGCTGGCTGATCCAAGCTTCGGTGTGAGAGTGGGAGGGCGTACTCAAGGAGGGGGAGGTGAACTCTTTTACTATCCTAAAGATTTCTTTACTCATGTTTTCAGCTTCATCGATTCTACGCTCCAGGTATACTTTTTTTCCATCCATAATATGTTTATGATAAAGCCTGATAGCATCCCTATATTTTACTTTATCACCCGGGTCATACATGCGCCGCCAAGCTCTTTCAGCCTTCTTACAGTCTTGGCGCATCTTACCAAGAGAGGGAGTAAACCAAGGGGCCGAGGCATGCCTACCCGCAGACTTGGCTGGCTTTCCAGGGGCTAACTCCTCAAATCTAGCTATCAGCCACTTCTGGACCAAATCAAGATTTTCCTCCAAATTACCAGATAGCTGACAGGGATGACGGCGGAGAGCATCAGACAACATTTCCACCGAAACCTGATGAAATGGCCGGGCCACCCCTCTAACATCTTTCAGCGATCTTGGGCAAGTCATAGCAGAGGAAAGAATACGAAAATTAATTAAAAAGTGATCTGACCATAGGACTGGAAGCGGCGGGGACACGTCAATCGGCCTAGTCGAAAGTATCTGGTCAATGGTATGGCCTTTAATATGGGTGGAACTGGTGATGTAGGGGACCAACCCTAACGAAGAGGCAATGTCCTGCAACTTAATAGTATCAGGATCCGTTGTATTATCCATGTGAAGATTCAAGTCTCCCAATAAAAAGCAGTGCTCGGATCTAAGGCAGGGCACGGAGAGCGCCGCCTGCAGTTCATCAAAAAAAGAGCCGAGGGGACCAGGAGCTCTATAGATAAGGATCCCTGCGCATGCTTGACAGGGAGATAGCCGAAGGGTAAAACCCAAGGCTTCACAACCCGCGATGTTATCAACGGGAAAAGGCGTGCAAGGGAGATGCTTATCCACAATCAGTGCCACACCCCCGCCCCTGCCTACCACTCTATCCCTCCTAAAGATTGTGTAATCCGGAGGTATGGCAGTCACCAAATCTGGACCAAAGCACTCTCCCAACCAGGTCTCAGTTAGAAACAGACAGGATGTTTTAGAGTCCGACAACAAATTCCAGATGTCAATGGAATGTCTACTGAGGGATCTGGTATTAAGGAGAGAACATTGATTGTACGTGAGTGGGGTCTCGAGTAAGAGTCCATCCTGACCAGGAATGCGCCAGCCGCAACCCGAACAGCCCTTCCTAAGTGTTCGTCCACCCGGGAAGACATGATGGCATTTAGTGGAATGTCATCGCAACGCGAGTAGCTCCATGGAAGAATAGGAGAGCATGATGACAGGAAATGCAAACACGCCCCCAAAATATGAAAGAGGAAAGAAAAGAGGCCAGTAGTCCTACTTCGTCCGCCTCTGAGACGCTGACGAGCGCAGACGGGCAGGACTCTGGCACGACTCAGGCGCAGGGAGGGCGCTCCCGCTGCGCGTCACCTCTGCGAGCCAGGAAGAGTGCTTTAAATAGCCTGCTCTCTCAGTCCACGAGCGCAGGGACGCTCCAAGATGGCGGCGATACTTTCCTTCCTGATCCAAGATGGCGCTCCCCGCCCACAACCTCCCCGGAACCGGACCCGCAAAGCAGCGGTGAGGTTTCTGAAGAATTATGGTGCAGGTAAGGGGCAGGACAGGGTCGCTAAAAACAAGGGTAACTCGAACCAAAAAATTAAAATAAATAGAAAAACGGGCAATTTAAAATAAACAGACAGCGGTCTAAGCGCGCGCGACCAGCACAGAGGCGCTGAGGCAGACTCTAGCCGCAGGTCACCTTCACCAGGACTCAAAGGCATCTCCAAGACTCTACTAGTACACCTCAAAGTACAACCATGGTCATCACATGGATCGAATAAGGGATGCTTAACTCAAAGGCATCTCCAAGACTCAACTAGTACACCTCAAAGTACAACCTTGGTCATCACGTGGATCGAATTAAGAAGTGCCTACCTCAGAGGCAGCTCCAAGGCTCAACTAGTACACCTCAAAGTACAACCACGGGCATCTCATGGATCGAATAAAGGACCTCTTTCCTCACAGGCCTCCCCAACACTTGACTAGTACCCTACAACCTACAATTTTTGGTCATGTTACTGATAGAATAAAAGATTGCTTTACTCGCAGGCCTCCCGAACAATGAAATAGCACACTTAGCTAGCATCCCTTAAAGTACAAGCTGTGGTCATCTCAGGGATCGAACAAAGGAACGCGTTACATCCCAAGACTCGTCAGGCACCTCTCAGAGTCTCAACGTTGCTGCCACGCTTATAGGAGGAGCTAGAAAACTTTATCATGAGTCATATCCATGAATTCTTGGTTCAGACTGGCGACCCTTAGAAGTTCACAGCTCGTACAAGGTCACTGCTCCAGGAGAGTTGCCATTGTGTCATGGGACCTAGTGCAAGAAAGGAGATTGGCTCAATAGACTAGCTACCGTTAGAGGCACACAGCACATACAAGGTCACTTCACCAGGAGTGTAGCCAGTGTGCCTTGGGCCCTAGTACAAGGAGGGAGATGGCTTAATAGACTAGCTTCCCTCAGAAGAACGGAACTCGCATCATGTCACTGCATAATGAGTGTAGCCAGTGTGTCATGGGCCATAGTGCAAGGAAGGAGAAGGGCTCAATAGACTAGCTACTGTTAGAGGCACACAGCACATACAATGTCACTTCACCAGGAGCGTAGCCAGTGTGCCTTGGGCACTAGTGCAAGGAGGGAGATGAGCTCGTTAGAGTGGTGACCCTTAGAAACACACAGCTCCTACAAGGTCACCGCACCATGAATGCACCAGTGTGTCATAGGCCCTAGCACAAGGAGAGAGATGAGCTCAATAGATTAGCTTCCCTTAGAAGAACGGAACTCGTACTATGTCCCTGCATAAGGAGTGTAGCCAGTGTGTCATAGGCCCTAGCAAAAGGAAGGAGGAGGGCTCAATAGACTGGGTACCCTTAGAAGCATGCAGCACGTAGCCAGTGTGTCGAGGGCCATAGTACAAGGAAGGTGATGGGCTCAATAGACTAGCTTCCCTTAGAAGAAGGGAATTCGCACTATGTCCCTGCATAAGGAGTGTAGCGGGTGTGTCATGGGCCCTAGCTAAAGGAAGGAGGAGGGCTCAATAGACTGGGTACCCTTAGAAGCATGCATCACGTAGCCAGTGTGTCGAGGGCCATAGTGCAAGGAAGGAGATGGGCTCAATAGACTAGCTTCCCTTAGAAGAAGGGAATTCGCACTATGTCCCTGCATAAGCAGTGTAGCGGGTGTGTCATGGGCCATAGCTAAAGGAAGGAGAAGGGCTCAATAGACTGGGTACCCTTAGAAGGGTGCAGCACGTCGCCAGTATGTCGAGGGCCATAGTGCAAGGAAGGAGATGGGCTCAGTAGAGAGCGAACGTTAGAGGCACCAAGCACATACAAGGTTACTTCAAGAGGAGCGTGGCCAGTGTGCCATGGACCCTAGCGCAAGGAAGGAGATGGGCTCAATAGACTAGTGACCCTTGACTAGTGATTGATGGCACACTGACTACACACCTGGTGCAGTGTTCTACGTCACTGCACCAGGTGTGTAGTCAGTGTGCCATCAATCAATCAGGGTTGGCAAAGCGCAACTACTCACCCATGAGGGTCTCAAGGCGCTGAGGGGGAGGGGGCGGCTCAGTTGAGTACTGGGTCATACGAACAGCCAGGTCTTGAGGTCCTTTCTGAACTGGGGCAATGTGGGGGCTTGTCGGAGGTGGAGGGGGAGGTCGTACCAGGCCTTGGCTGCGAGGTAGAAGGACTAACCTCCCATTCTGGTCTTGTAGATGCGTGGGACAGAGGCCAGAGTGAGGTTGGCTGATCGAAGGTGTCTTTTGGATGCGTGGAAGGAGAGACAATTGCTCAGGTATATTGGTCTGGTGTTGTGAAGAGCCTTGTATGCATGCATGAGGAGTTTGAAGGTTACTCTTCTTTCGATTGGGAGCCAGAGGAGATCTCAGAGATAATGGGTGATGTGACTATGACGGGGGATGTTGAGGATCATTCTGGCTGTGGCGTTCTGGAAGGTCTGAAGTTTGCCAAGTAGTTTCTTGTTGATTCCGACGTAGTGGGCATTGCCATAGTCCAGTCTGCTGTTGATGAGAGCATGCATGAGAGTTTTTCTGGATTTGGATGGGATCCACCTGAACATCTTTCGAAGTATGCAGAGGGTGTTGAAGAAGGTCGAGGATATGGCGTTGATCTGGCGGCTCATTGTGAGCGATGAGTCTACTTTGATGCTGAGGTTTCGTGTGTAGTCCGTCTGGGTGGGGGGATTCCCGAGGGAGGGGGCCAACAGGAGTAGGTCCATACAGAAGGGGTGGAGCCAAAGATAAGGACTTATGTTTTCTCTGAGTTGAGGTTCAGGCAGCTGTTCTTCATCCAGGTGGCGCAACTTTCATTCCTTCTTGGATGTTGGGTTCATTGGTGATGGAGTGGATGAGCTGGATGTCGCTGGCAAAGGAGACGATGCTGAGCCTTTGGTTTCTGGCGATGGTTGTGATTGGGGCCATGTAGACGTTGAAGATAATGAGGCTGAGGGAGGAGCCAGGAGCACACCACAGTTGGTCTTTGTCGGTTCCGAGATGTAGGGAGAGTCTGACCCTCTGAGTTCTGGCGGTGAGGAATGAGCATTTTATTTATTTATTTATTTATTTATTGTCTTTACGATGCCATGGGCCCTAGCGTAAGGAAGGAGATGGTTTCAATAACCTGGGTCGCCTTAGAAGCAGGCAGCATGTACTACGTCACTGCACCAGGAGTGTAGCTAGTATGTCATGGGATCTAGTGCAAGGAAAGAGATGGGCTGATTAGATTGGGTTCCCTTAGAAGCGCGCAGCACGTACTATGTCACTGCACCAGGAGTGTAGCCAATGTGTCATGGGCCCTGGTGCAAGGAAGGAGATGGGCAAAATAGACTAGCAGCCCTTAGAAGCATGGAGCTTGCACTGCGTCACGGCACCAGGAGTGTAGCCTGTGTTTCAAAGGCCCTAGCTCAAGGAACAAAAGGGGTTCCTTAGAGTGGCACGCAGCACGTACAAGATAATTTCACCAGGAGCGTAGCCAGTGTGCCATGGGCCCTGGTGCAAGGAAGGACATGGGCTCACTAGACTGACGACCCTTAGCGGCACACAGCATGTACACGGTCACTGTACCAGGAGCGTAGCCAGTGTGCCATGGGCCCAGGTGCAAGGAAGGACATGGGCTGATGGACTAGTGACCCGTAGCGTCACGCAGCATGTACACAGTCATTGCACCAGGAGCATAGCCAGTGTGCCATGGGCCCTGGTGCAAGGAAGGACACGGGCTGATGGACTAGTGATCCTTAGCGTCACGCAGCATGTACACGATCACTGTACCAGGAGCATAGCCAGTGTGCCCTGGGCCCTGATGGGCTCAATAGACTGGTGAACCTTAGCGGCACACAGCATGTACATAGTCACTGTACCAGGAGCATAGCCAGTGTGCGATGGGCCCCGGTGCCAGGAAGGACATGGGCTCAATAGACTGGCGACCCTTAGCGGCACACAGCATGTACATGGTCACTGTACCAGGAGCGTAGCCAGTGTGCCATGGACCCTGGTGCAAGGAAGGACATGGGCTCAATAGACTAGTGTTAGAAATGGGATTTCCAGTTGGCTAAGGCTTGCGCCAAAGCCAGGCAGAAACCACCACTCTAGTCAGGGCAAGGGAGTTACACGCCAAAGATAACCACTGCTCACCCAGCAACAACACCCAAGGCCCACCACAAAGGAAACTTCACACAAGGTTATATATAAAAATAGCCTTTGTATTATACCAAACACATTAGATAATAAATACACACTTTACAATGTGCCATAGGCACGGGCAGAATCTACAGGGGATTATTTACATGGGACAGGGCCACATGGACCACTGTCAGGTATAAGCACTTTTAGAACTAGCACTTGGTAGAACTAGCACTCTGTAGAAATAGTACTTAGAACATAGAACACTTGTTGCACCAAATAACAAATATACCACTGGTAAAAGGTAAGTACCACCTACGCAACCCTAACCACCTTAGGAAAATATCACGCCGGGAACCAGGAACTCACTAGTATAACGATACTAGGAAAATGAACCACCTAAGCATAAAAATACATTTAGGGGTATAGGCCAGAAGCTTCACACATGATGCATAAAAAACACATTCAGAGGTGTCAGAACACAGGGTGCGCCAAACATACTACACACAGTACATTTCCTAACACCCACAGCATTAGCGCATAAATCACATTTGGCATAAACATGTACCCCACGCCAGGGCACAACAACACCAGAAGTATCCCCAGGCCACTTGCCTCTCAGGGGCTGAAACGCGCTGTGTCCAGCAAAGTCAGGGCCTGCAGCGCGGGCAGCCAAAGAAGGATGCAGGGGCCTAAACGAAGCAGCTGCCCACTAAGTGCTGGGCAGCTGTAGATCTCCTCTGCATTGGGGGAGCGGCCCTCTGTCAACCGGGGCCGCTCTACCCTTAGAAAAGCCCCTATGTGCGTGGAGCCTCATGGGCTTTAAAACAAATATGCCCCCGTGACGTTAGAGCCTCTCGGGCCCGCAATAATCCACTGGCAACTGGACCCTCATGGGCCCTGAATGAACTGTGGCCTCCAGCGTTGGAGTCCCCCCTCTGGGGACTCGGAAGACAATGGCCCCTGGAATCGTTGGAGTCCCGCTCTGGGGACTCGGAATAACAAAAATGCCCGGTAGCCTCTTAGGCTCTAAAACAATTTTGCCCACGTTGTTGGAGGGGCCTCGGGGCTCTAAGCAAATGCCTCTGACGTTGGAGACCCCCCCACACTCACCGGACTGCTCCTGGGGCGGCGTCTGCACGCGGGTGCTCTCCGGCGACTTTCCTGGGCGGGGGCTGCTCGGGGGAAGCTCCCCTTCTCACCCGGTCCTGCTCCTGGGGCCGGGTGTTTTTGAAGGCGGCGGGCGGGGCTCTCTTCCTCGGGAGAGCCTCGCTGGGGAGCCCGAACACTCCCCGTTCCTCTCCCGACACGGGGACGTCCTGGGAGGCGGGGTAGGCTCCCGTCTTCCCTCGAGAGCAAGGACGCTTCTCCTCACTTCCCTTGTGCACCGGAGCGCGGGGTGGGCTCCCGTTAGCTTCCGGTTCGACGGTCTCTACTTCCGGGTCGCCGCAGGCAGCGCGGCGGCCCGCAGGGGACTCTTTCTTGTTTGGCTGCAATCCGGGGTAGGCACCCGGGGAATAAAGAATAAAACTGGGTGGCACCCGATAGGAGAGGTAGGGGAAGGAGACCCTTCCCTGTGACTCCTGGTCCGCCTGAGGGTGGCACCCGATTAAATAAATAAACAATACCCAAAGTCTCACGGTGGGCACCTGCGCTGAATAAATGAAAATATGGGCACAATAAGCAGCAGGCAGTGCGGGGTGGGCACCCGCGCCGCAAATTAGCAACAAGCGGGATCCCCACGCCGGGGAATCCCTCGAGATGGGGAATTGCAGCTCGGGCTGCAGGCTATATTCCCAGCGCTCTCCTGAGGGAAGAATCAGGCGCTGCTCCAGCGCCACAGGAATTAGAGTCCAAAGTCCAGCAAGGTCCTCAGGAAGGCAGGGGGGCAAAGGCTGGGCCCAGGGGCCAGCTCACAAGGCCCTCCAGGCAGGGAGGCAGTCCCTAGTGGCGGTTCCTCCTGGCGCCCAGCAGCAGCAGGCCCCCCTCAACCTAGGATCAGGAGAAGAACCTTTTTAGGGGTCACAGCCCCTTTTTATACACCAAATTCCTTTGTCTGTGTCTGCAGGGTGGGGGGAAAACCAGTCGCAGCTGGTTTTGGAGCACTCTGTTGTGCTCAACCACTCTTCCCATTCACTAGTCAGGCTAGGGTCATCAGTCGCACCACAGGGGGTGGAGCCAGCATTGTGTGGGGAAAGCCCAGCCCTATTCAGGTCCCAGGTGCACCCCTCCCTCACATTAACATGCAGATCTCCCATTCACCACCGGGGCAGACCCATCCTGACTCATGGAGCCAGGCACACCAGCCAGTCCCAGCCAATCACAAGCCAGACAGCCATTTCACCTTTTATACACAGACAGGCCAACTTCTAGAAGTGGCACTTCCACAGTAGACACATTTATGCCGCACACATCATCGCGCAGCATTCAATCACACAAGTCCGCACATACCAAACTCGAGCCTGCACTCCCCACACATCAGGAACTAACATGGAACATACATTCCCCATGCATTTCAATGGGAGGGCAGGCCAACCTTACCACATGCACGCACTTTACCCTGGGGCACAGTGGTAAGGTACGCTGAAACCAAATATCACTAACACCAAGTCACCCTAATAAGCAAAAAGTTTAGGGGTGAACCTGCCAGAAGGGCCAAGTCCAACACAACCCCCTTCCAGCCAAAACGCAGGGTAGACCAGTCACCACCGTGATGGGCTTCCCTGCTTGGGGCGATAGAACACGGACGCGGACCCGCAACTGCAGGGACACCCTCCTGTTCTACACCACGGTGAACCCATGGGGTTCCTTCTAAAAACACTGTCTGGAACAACTGGGCTACCCCGCTGGTCCGTGGCAAGAACCAGGCCCTGCCGGTCCTTGCCTGTTCACAGAGTGGGGGGTAGGTACCCCTGGTACATAGTAGCCATTCTCCACTCTTCCTGTCTGTAGGACAGGGCTAGACTGCCACTGGTTCTCCAGTCTACACCCTCAGGCGGACCAGGAGTCACAGGGAAGGCTCTCCTTCCCCTACCTCTCCTACTAGGGTTCCTCGTCCTTTGAGAGGTACCCTTAGAACGCCATTCTCCCAACCTAGGGTTTAACCCCTCAGGTTGCATCGGGGTCAGAGGCGGGCTCTCCCACCCTCTGCACCCCCTTCCAGAGTTCTGCACCCTCCCAACTGGAGCGGTACCCCTGGAAGATGAACCGGTCAGGACGCTGGTTATAGACGTCATACCCTTCAGGTCAGGCGGATCCTGAACCTGGCCTCCAACCTCTGGTCTAAAACCTTTGGTGGAATAATTGCCTGGCACTCCAGGACTTCTGGTGATTTACACACCACCCCCCTGAGGCTGACACATGACTCATATGTCGTGTGACTGTCTGTGTGGCACAGATTTCCCGTCCCCTGTCCATCTGACAGTGCGTGAAGACCCCCCAGAACAGAAGTGGTGTCGCCCGGGTCCCCCCAAGGGAATCTAGCCCAACTGGCTAGTCCCTGGTCCACTGGTTCTTCCACTGGGGAACTCATCCCCCAATCACTCCTCACTTCGGACTCCTGTGCCCTCCCAACTGGAGTGGCACTGCCAGACACTAGAACCACTGGAGCTCTATTTACAGACTCTCCAGGTACTCTATACACTAGGTGATCTTTCTCAAGTGGACTAACAGGACAGCCCAGGTCCCCAACCCTGTGTTCCCTAAAGAAACCACCCAGGTTCTGAGACAGGGCTTCGGGCATCTGAGGACTCTCAGTCACATACACTTACTCCCGCTCCACTGAGACAGGTAGTAAGCCCCTACACCCCTCTCACTACACTGGGACCTAGCTGGGCTACTTTGAACCTCTTCCACCACGCTGGGCTGGAAGATACCTGAACCACTACTTTTGGAATCACTCACCAATGACTCTTCAGAACCTCTAGCACTTTCCCAGCTGTCTGCTTCCTTGGCAAGCGTTCAAGGGCAAAAGGAGTCATACCTCAACAGGTGCTGGCGCAACTCCGGCCAACAACGACTGAGCACCTGCTCTTTGAGAACAATATCAAACAGTTTGTCAAAATCAGGTCCCGTGGGAACCTCTAACCACTCAATCAGTGCCACCTGACATTCCTTTGTGAAGTCTTCCCAAGACTGGTGAGACCGTTTTTTACTGCCCCTGAATTTTAACCTATACTCCTCTTCTTTGGAAACAGGTACCATACTCTGGGAATGGGACTCCCTGCACTGGACTCCATATTGCTGCCTCCACTGGACTCAACCCTCCCTGGGGAATCAAGAAAACTACAACTGTGCTCAGGGGTTAATCTACCCTCCATAGCTAATTTCTCTCTGGTGAAGGCCCCCTCAGCCTCCTCCATCCTCGCCTGCGCTAAGACCCTCTCAGTCTCTAGCTTCTGTTGTTCAAGGCCCAACGCCTTAAGACTCAACTCCTGAGCCCATAATGCCCTTTTCACCTCTAAGGCTAGCTTCCTATTCTCCAACTCCAATCTCTGAGCTTCCATATGCTCATAGCTCTCCTTCTGGAGTTTCTCTAAAGCCAGCTGATGCTCCATTTCTTCCCTCCTATCTACCCACTCCTCTGGGGACTGGGGGAGGGATGGGGCGCTGCTCCCGACACTGGACCCAGCAAGGGTCTTCGCTATCTACTGTCGTCCATGCAGTGTCATCTTCTTCCTCCTCTTCAGGGCTCTCCACAGACCCACCACCCTCACGGTGTGCGGCACGGGCCCTTTCCTCCTCACTGAACTCAAGATCCCATTGATCCTTTTGCCATAGGATCAGGCTGTCCCTCAGTTTGGGTGTCTGGCTCACCCACCTCTATGCCTCTCTCTTCACAGAACCTTACCAACTCTAACGCACTGTATCTAAACAGACCACAGAGATCAAAAGCAGGCTCCATTTTGGCGGACGTTCTCGAGAAAAGTTTAACACAGGGAACCTAAGGGTCTGAGCTAACACAGGAGTACACAATTCACAAAGTATTCAGCAAGCTCCCTATCCCAGAGAACTCACACTCATTTGTCCAGTGCAACACACCATTCATCCGCACATACCCCCCCAGACCGGTGAGACAGTATCTACTGCCCCTGAATCTCAACCTGCACCCCTCTTACTGAGCACCAGGTACCAGACTCTGGGAACGGAACGGGGAACACATGCACTGGACACAATTATACTACTTCCACTGGATCCCACCCTACTGGTGAATCCAGAAAACACACTGCAGTAGAAACACATTTCCAAAGAAATTACATTTTGTACAAACTTAAAACAATAATCCCCTTTCATGTGACTATCTAAAATGCAGAGTTTTGTAGTGGAGCCAGTTGTCGCTGTGGTACTGCACAAACACAAATCCGGATCCTTTCCGCTGACTTCCAGTGTTAGAAATGAGATTTCCGGTTGGCTAAGGCTTGCGCCAAAGCCAGACAGAAACCACCACTCTAGTCAGGGCAAGGGAGTTACACGCCAAAGATAACCCCTGCTCACCCTCTAGGCAACGTGACGCGAGCAGTAAGGCTTATCCCGGAGGCAATGTGAGTTAAGTATTTGTGCACGCACCCAGCAACAACACCCAAGGCCCACCACAAAGGAAACTCCACACAAGGTTATATATAAAAATAGCCTTTGTATTATACCAAACACATTAGATAATAAATACACACTTTACAATGTGCCATAGGCACGGGCAGAATCTACAGGGGATTATTTACATGGGACAGGGCCACATGGACCACTGTCAGGAATAAGCACTTTTAGTACTAGCACTTGGTAGAACTAGCACTCTGTAGAAATAGCACTTAGAACATAGAACACTTGTTGCACCAAATAACAAATATAGCACACAACCAGTAACCACTGGTAAAAGGTAAGTACCACCTACGCAACCCTAACCACCTTAGGAAAATATCACGCTGGGAACCAGGAACTCACTAGTATAACTATACTAGGAAAAATAACCACCTAAGCATAAAAATACATTGAGGGGTATAGGCCAGAAGCTTCACACATGATGCATAAAAACACATTCAGAGGTGTCAGAACACAGGGTGCGCCAAACATACTACACACAGTACATTTCCTGACACCCACAGCATTAGCGCATACATCACATTTGGCATAAACATGTACCCCACGCCAGGGCACAACAACACCAGAACTGTCCCCAGGCCACTGGCCTCTCAGGGGCTAAAACACCCTGTGTCCAGCAAAGTCAGGACCGGCTGCGCGGGCAGCCAAAGAAGGATGCAGGGGCCTAAACGAAGCAGCTGCCCACTAAGTGCTGGGCAGCTGTAGCTCTCCTCTGCACTGGGGGAGCGGCCCTCTGTCAACCGGGGCCGCTCTAACCTAAGAAATGCCCTAATGTGCGTGGAGCCTCGTGGGCTTTAAAACAAATATGCCCCGTGACGTTAGAGCCTCTCGGGCCTGCAATAATCCACTGGCAACTGGACCCTCGTGGGCCCTGAATGAACTGTGGCCTCCAGCGTTGGAGTCCCCCCTCTGGGGACTCGGCAGACAATGGCCCTTGGAATCGTTGGAGTCCCGCTCTGGGGACTCGGAATAACAAAAATGCCCGGTAGCCTCTTAGGCTCTAAAACAATGTTGTCCCTGTCGTTGGAGGGGCCTCGGGGCTCTAAGCAAATGCCTCTGACGTTGTAGACCCCCCCCGCACTCACCGGACTGCTCCTGGCGGCGGCTGCACGGGGGGCTCTCTGGCGACTCTCCTGGGCGGGGGTTGCTCGGGGAAGCTCCCGTTCTGATAGATACATCTGCCATGTGGATTCCTCACCTTGTGAATGTCCCCCTTGCGCCAGCAACGTTCGGAAAATTCTTTGTAGCACACCAGCGTGGACGACGTCATAGGAGCACAGCACCGCGCGCGACTCCGTCTGACGTCATCCGACTCCTTATTAGACCCACGTCGGCGTGATGACGTCAGTTCCCTTTTTTCCGCGTCGTCGACGCGAACGGTTTCTGGGATCTTCTGCGATTCACATAGTAACTAGTTACTATTTTGTGTTACTGTTTCTCTGTTAAGTGTTTCTTCTTCGTCGAGGATGTCGTCGAGGAAGACAGGATTCAAGCAGTGCGGATCATGTGCTCGAATGATGTTGATTACCGATCCGCATAACGATTGTTTATGGTGTCTTGGATCGGACCATGATGTTAAAAACTGTCGATCCTGCTTCAAAATGAACCCTAAGGCCTTACGAGAACGAGAGGCTAAGCTTCTACTTGCAAAGGTAAAAGGAAGAGAGACTGGAAGGTCTTCGAGGTCGACGTCCAGGCGCTCGATGTCGAGACAGAAGTCGCGTTCGAAGTCGAGGTCGAGATCGGCATCGAGGTCCAGAGCGAGGTCAAGATCCAGAGAGAGGTCGAGGTCCGGATCCAAGTCTGCTTCGGGTCATGCTTCGGGCTCCTCGAAGAAGAAGCACAAGAGGAGAAAGCATAGCTCAAGACATCACTCTGGTAAAGAGTCTTCGGATTCGAAGAGGAAGTCTCGAAAACATCATAAAGACTTCGTATCTCCTTCTTCTTTACAGTCTCCTAGAGGTTCCCCGGTTCCGGAGCAAGAACCGGATCCGGAGTCGCACCATTCTTCATAGCATGAAGAGGAAGAGGAAGTTCCTCGGGCTCCGACTCCGGTAGAAGTCCCTGTAAATCAAGAGGGCCAAGATGAACCGATGCCGGAGCAACCTCCTTCGGAACAACCAATAGGTTCGTACCCTCCCTTTCCTGGTCCTGGACAGGACCCCTCACATTTCCTTAATGCGATTGTGAGAAGTTGGCCTGATGTATGATGTCTCCAGATCTGGGAGCACCTTATATCAGTCCAAACAATCCCTTATGGTGGTGGTTGTAAGTCAACCTTATAGACAAGCTATCCTAGGGGTAGCATGGACTAAGCAGCCTTAAAGGCTTAACTTCAGAGGGCGAGTGAAGCGAGCTGTTTTACCATATGCAATCCTGTAATACCAAATGAAAGGATACCACACAAGTTATATATTATAAAAATATATGTATTTATTCTTAGAATAATCCCCACTACTCTTTATGAGCAATGAAGCACGCGCGTTTAAATAAAAGCACATTATAACATACACAAGTTGCACAATTATGGATGAGGCCAGTGGCCACTCAAACCATATATCAATAAAGTGGTATAACAATCACTAATCGATCGGGGGTAAGGCCTAGGGCCTTGGGAATCGCTTGGACTACGATGCACTAACAGCAGTTAGGACGGGAGTAGCCCGCGGGATTCGGGTGCAGTGCCTAAAGCGCAAGCTTGCACCAATGTAAAGTCAATGGTGTGTAAAAGTTATCGAGTTACAGTTTTAAGAGTCGTCCGGCTGGACTAGAAGGACAAAACTTTAGACTTAGACTCTAGAGGTGTAAACCACTACAGGAGCACCGGCGTTCAAGAGTTACCTCACCCACAGGAAGCGGGTGCACAGGTGCAAAGATGTGTCGGGTTTCGTCACGAAGATCTAGGGTGCCTGAAGATGAAGATGCTGCAGGCGTCCAGAAGAGAAGTGTCCGGAGCGATCCAAGGGTGGATCGAAGTTGTAGAGTACCTGAAAGCAGAGGGGACAGAGTCTGGGTCACTAGCCAGTGACCAGGAAGGAACCAGGAAGGAACCAGGCAATGTCGGGCGCAATCAGGTCGATGTCGTGTAGTTTCTCTCCGCTGCCACGTTGTCTCTGGGGCACCGAGGATGTCCTGGAGTGAATCACGAGCTGTCTCACAAAGGCTCTCGCTGTCGGCGGTGTCGGCTTCAAGATCGGAGTCAACAAGCCTTGGCAAAGGCAACCCACGCAGGATTCGAAGATGGCTTAACACTCGGACAAGCAAGGTCTGAGAGGGTGCTCCTTTTCAGGGGAGCGAGGGCCAGTCTGGAGCAACCAGACTAGCTGTGTAAATTCAAGGTTTCGTCGGTACTGGGGCCACTAGCCAAAAGGCAAGCGACCGGACCAACGCGTCGAGCAGGAAAATGCAAAAGGGCCCCACGCAGCACTCGTCGAGTGTGGAGGGGTGAGCTTCGGTGCACAAGCTGCTCGGGGCTAGAGCTTCTCAGACTCCAATGCACAGCTTCGAGGGGGCCTCGGATGCTGCACGGTCAGCGCTTCGTAGTTTCTCCAAGATGGCCGCTCCCACGCTTCAGGTCGCCTCCACGGGTCTCAGCTCTGCAGGGACTGTGGATCGGGCTGTTAGAAGGCAGGCTCGCTGGGTCTTGTCGATCTCTGTCGCTCGAGTTCCGGCGGGAACTGCAACAAAGCAAACGTCGAGGTGCTGGATGGTGCCTGTTTGCACAGGGTGGCCACTCCTTGCCAACAAGGGAGATTCTTCAGTCTTCCACGAGGAGTGGGATGTCGAAGGGTCCAGAATTTCGTTTCATAAGTTTCAGTCAGGATAATCTGATGTGCATCTGCACAGCTCCTACTTTTAAGTCAAATCAAGGGGCTGGATTACCTGCTAGGTCCCTCTTATGGGTGGGACCTGGGAAGGGGGTGGTTACACCCCTTTCCCTTTGTCCAGATTCGCGCAAGGACTGGGGCAGGGTGGCCCCAGAACCGGTTTGACTGGAATCTGCCCAGGGACACCTTGTGCGCCCCAGGCAGTGTCTAGTTTCATTCAACCCTCCCTGCTACAATCCACTATCTCCTATCTGGGGTGGTGTGACACCTCCCTGTGACAGGAAACCCTTTGTCCAGGCGTCCTCTGCCGAGTTTCCGTCAGCAGCAGGAGGCCAGACATGTGTCTGTGGCAGCAGCATCCATTTTGTGATGCTGGGGCTCTGGTTAGGATTAACCGCGTTTTCAGTAAGTAACATGCCTTCACCCTCTAGAAGGGTGGGATGCTATCCCCATTACCAGGACTGGCAAGGGGATAGTATTCCAATGTGTATGACACCAAACACGACATGTTTTGATAAAGCCAAACCAGAGTTGCAATAACCGTAAGGATTATAATGCACTTAAGAGTATATGGTATGGCAGTATCACTGGAACAGCATTAAGGAATTGGTCCCAACACTGCAGACAGGCTCAGCTCATGCTAGAGCACCATCTCACATAAAACCATGCACTCTGCCTCCAGGACTGTAAATGCCTGCCATAGGAGTGACTGATAGGTATAGATGTGTCCAGATATAGGTTTAGACATAGGTATACTACATCTAAGCAAGGGGTGAGTACACCACCTTGCCCCAGCTGTGTGAACAGCCAGTTGTGTCGATTTAAGTACCAGCCAGGGGTGGCAATAGATATGCTGCAGCCCCTTGTAGGCCTTGGATGCACCTATGCCCTTGGCACCTAGTGTGCACTGGATAGGGGCTGACAAGGTGTCCAGTACCAAATTGGTTATGTACCTATAGTACATGTCTGAATTTAGAGAGAGAACAGCAGGCTGGGGGTCTGATTAGCAGGCCCACAGCCACATTAAGTCGAAAACCAGTGAAGCAAAAAGCAAAAATTGGGGTGACCATAGGATAGCAGACCCTACTCTCCTACAGCGATGTTTGGAGTTTATGCGAGAGCAATGTACACCACTGGTGCACCGGCTGGTCCCATGGGTCCATTGTCTTACAACTTGGGCATTCCTCAGGCTTACGCCCCAGCTCCTTTTATGCCGGCGCCTTATACACCTGGGCTCGGTGCGGCGCCACCGAGGTCATCGACTCCGCATACGGCTTCGCCGGCTCCGGATCGATCTCGTGAGTTGGATCGAGGTGCCACGCCGTTTCGTGAGTCTCGTCCTCCAGCTGCCCCGGCTCCTCGTTCGACGCCGGATCCGACTCCGTCGGAGTCTTTACCGGATCCGTCGACTTCGGTTCGTATGGAGTGGTCGAGGCGCAGAGCTCAGCGCCTCTTGGAGGAAAAGAGGTATGAAGATTCTGATGTAGAGGAAGGTGAACTTCTGGATCAAGGGGACTGTTTTGAGGACCTGCACAGTGCTAGTGGCCTAGAACTTTCTCCTGAGTGGGGTTTACCATCAGTTTCTGATGCACCATCAAAAGACGTGGCACCTTACCATGTTGTGATTAGGAAGGCTGCGGATCTGCTCAATCTGACCTTGCCTACTGTTGAGTACAAACCTAACATCCTCACAGAGGTTTTACACTCGCTTTCATCTATAATAGAGCCTACACTTCCATTCACTGAGGCTTTGACTGAACCAATAATGGAGGTCTGGAAGAGACCATTGACTGCTCCTGCGGTTTCCAGGTCTGTGGCAAGACGTTACAGGGCGGCACCTGGTGACCCCGAGTTTCTCTCTTCACATCCTTCTCCGGAGAGTCTGGTGGTACAGGCCGCTTGTTCCAACAGATCTGCAGGTTCATTTCCTCAAGTGCCAGCAGACAAGGACTCTAAAAAATTGGACCAGTCTACGAAAAAGATTTTCTCCTCAGGTAGCATGGCTCTAAAATCAACTAATGCTACTTGCCTGCTAGGGAGATATGTTCATGCACTGATGGACTCTGTGAAACAATTGTCATCTAAGCTACCAGAGGATGATAGAAAGAACTTCAATGAAGTAGTCTCCGATACTCAGGCTGCAGCCCGCTTAGTAATTCAGAGTGGCATGGACACGGCGGACTCTGTTGCCAGGATTATGGGCTCTACTGTTGCCACTAGAAGGGCCGCATGTCTGAAATCTTCTGATTTTTTAGCAGATGTACAATCCACTTTAATGGACTTGCCATTTGATGGGACAGGCCTCTTTGGGAAGAAAGCGGATGTGGCTTTGGGGAGGTTCAAAGATAGCCGGGCTACGGCAAGGTCTTTGGGCCTTCAGGCTAGAGGTTCTGCCATTAGGAAGTTTAGGGGATTTGGTAGATCCACTTTTCGTTCCTATAAGCAAGGCCAGCAGCAGCAACAGCAGCAGCAGAACCCTTTGTATAAATCATACAGATGTAAACAAAGGGGCCGTGCTCGTGGACGCCAAGCCTCCTCCTCCTCTACTTCCTCCAATAATACCCACCCCCCACCTACAACAGCAAAGCAGCCCTGGATCCGCCATTCTGGATCATGCGGGTCCGGTAGGGGGTCGGCTTACTCATTTTCTACGGGATTGGGAATCGGATACATCAGATCTTTGGGTTCTCAATCTCGTAGAAAATAGGTATGCACTTCCTTTCCAGGAGTTCCCTCCCAATTACCCTTCTTGCCAAGGTTATTGTTCGGAAGACCACCTGCTTCTCCTGCAGGAAGAAGTCCTGGCAATGTTCCGAAAAGGTGCGATAGAGGTGGTTCCAGAGCAGGAAAGGGGTCAGGGGTGCTACTCCCGGTTTTCCGTGATCCCCAAGAAGAATGGCAGGTTACGTCCAATCCTGGACCTCAGGATTTTGAACCTCTATCTCAAGCAGGAGAAGTTTAAAATGCTCACACTTGCACAGGTTCTTCAAGCGCTGTTGGAAGAAGACTGGATGGTGTCGATCGACTTGCAGGATGCGTACTTTCACATCCCAATCCTGAAGTCGCACAGACGGTATCTCCGTTTTACGGTGGGGTCGCAGCACTACCAGTTTGCGTTCCTTCCGTTTGGACTTACTACTGCGCCTCGAGTTTTCACCAAGGTGATGGCAGTGGTGGCTGCTTATCTCAGAAGGTTGGGGATTCCTGTGTTCCCCTATCTGGACGACTGGCTGATCAAAGCAGAGTCGCCCGAGAAGGTGCTCCATCATCTGCAAGTGACATCGCAGCTGTTGTACAGATTGGGTTTTTCGATAAACGTGCCCAAGTCTCACCTGGTGCCCTCCCAGCGCAACCTGTTCATAGGTGCGGTACTGGACACTACTGTATGTCGTGCATTCCCTCCACCTCAAAGGATTCGCGACATACAGGAAATGATTCCTTTATTCTACAATGGAGCGGTTGTTCCAGTCCTGAAGGTCCTTCGTCTACTCGGTCTGATGGCTTCTTGCATTCTGTTGGTCGACCATGCACGCTGGCACATGAGGGCACTCCAGTGGTGCCTCCGCAGGCAGTGGTTTCAACACAACGGAGATCTCGGGGGAGTCAGTGAGGATCTCCAGAGAAACTGCAGCGGATCTGTCATGGTGGAGTGTGGAAGGCAATCTGTCTCAGGGAAAGCCTTTCCATCTTCCTCCGTCGGTTGCCACAGTGATAACGGATGCATCCACTCTCGGGTGGGGTGCTCATCTGGGGGATCTGGAGATCAAGGGTCTTTGATCTCCGGAGGAAAGGTTGCTTCATATCAACCTTCTAGAGTTGCGGGCGATACGTCTGGCGCTCTAGGCCTTCCTCCCTTCCCTTCGCGGTCAGTCGGTTCAGGTCCTGACGGACAACACGACCGCGATATGGTACATCAACAAGCAGGGAGGAGTAGGGTCGCAGTGTCTCTGCAGAGAGGCTCTGCATCTCTGGTCCTGGGTTCAGGATCATCAGATTTGTCTGATGGCAAATCATCTGGCCGGAGTTCTGAACTTTCGTGCAGACGTTCTCAGTCGGCAGTTCTCTGCCGACCACGAGTGGAGGCTTCACCCGGAGGTTGTTCACGACATCTTTCAGATGTGGGGGACTCCTCGGGTGGACCTGTCCGCCACTCGCGATAATGCTTACTGCCTGTCATTCTGCAGTCTCCAGTATCTGATGCAAGGAGCTCTGGGGGACGCGTTTCAGTTGAGTTGGGGAAATCAACTCCTTTACGCGTTTCCTCCCATACCCTTGATTCCTCGGGTTCTGAGGAAGATTCGCCAGGACCGGGCCCAAGTCATATTGGTCGCCCCGGATTGGTCAAGAAGGGTGTGGTACACGGACCTTCTCCACCTCTCCTCTCACCCGCCTCTCCGTCTCCCTTTCAGGGTAGACCTCTTCTCTCAGATGGAGGGGCAAGTTCTACACCCCCACCTCCAGACATTACACCTTCATGCCTGGAGATTGAACGGGGCAACTTGAATTCCTTTTCTCTCCCTCACGATGTGGTGGATGTCATTCTTTCTGCCAGGCGTGACTCCACTAAGTCCATCTATACGTATAGGTGGTCTAAATTTGTCTCTTGGTGTAGGGAGAGGGATGTTGACCCTTTGAAGGCTCATTTGTCTGACATTTTGCAGTTTGCTCTTTCTCTGGCGCAGCAGGGATTTACTGTTGCCACGGTCAAGGGGTATCTTTCAGCCTTATCGGCATTTCTCTGTTTGTCGGATCAGCCCTCTCTTTTTAAGTCTCCAGTGGTTTTAAGATTTTTGAAGGGTCTCACTAATAAGTTCCCTCCTTCTCCGTTTATTGTTCCTCATTGGGATTTGAATCTTGTGTTAACCTATTTGATGGGTTCTCCCTTCGAACCCTTGCACAAGTGTCCAATGAGGCTTCTATCTTTTAAAACGGTCTTTTTGGTTGCAATTACCTCGGCAAGGAGGGTAAGTGAGCTTCAGGCTCTTAGTTCCAAGCCCCCGTTCTTGACCATTCATGCTGAAAGAATGGTTCTCAGGACTAGGGCTGCTTTTTTTCCTAAGGTGGTAACTCCTTTCCACCTAGGTCAATCCATTACCCTTCCTACCTTCTATCCTCCCCCACACCCTTCCAAGGGGGAGGAGAGGCTTCATCACTTGGACCCTAAGAGAGCAGTTAGTTTCTATCTTGATAGGACTAAAGACTATCGTATTGACGATCAGCTCTTCGTGGGTTTTGCTGGCTGCAAGAAGGGCAGAGCGGTGCACAAGCGCACACTTTCCAGGTGGATAATCCTGGGCATCAAGATTTGCTACTCCCTGGCGGGTAAGGACCCTCCTGAGGGTATTAGAGAACATTCAACTAGAGCAAAGTCTGCAACATCTGCTTTGTCTCAAGGGGTTCCTGTTGAGGATATTTGCAGAGTTGCGACTTGGGCCTCCCTCCACACTATACCGAGGTGAGGAGGGACGGCCACTTCGCGCGCTCTGTCCTCCAAGATTTCCTGGTATAGCAGAGTGGACTCCCTCCTCCGGGAGTGGGGACTGCTGTGGGACTCTACTCACTAGGTGAGGAATCCACACGGCAGATGTATCTATCAGAAGAACAAGTTACTTACCTTCGGTAACGCTTTTTCTGGTAGAGACAGTATCTGCCTGTGGATTCCTCACATGCCCACCCGCCTCCCCGTTGTCCGCTCTGCTATACCTGGTTTTATGTATTTATATTTTCTGGTTTTTGATACTTTTGCTCCGCACTTTGTGTGCAGTTTTGATTTGTATGTACTGTGTACACTGTATATATGTATATTTACTGTCGTTGGTCCGTTCGGGTGCCTCGAAGGCACGGAAAAAAACGGCGGAACTGACGTCATCACGCCGACGTGGGTCTAATAAGGAGTCGGTGACGTCAGACGGAGTCCCGCGCGATGCCGTGCTCCTATGACGTCGTCCACGCCGGCGTGCTACAAAGAATTTTCCGAACGTTGCTTGCGCAAGGGGGATATTCACAAGGTGAGGAATCCACAGGCAGATACTGTATCTACCAGAAAAAGCGTTACCGAAGGTAAGTAACTTGTTTTTCTCACCCGTTCCTGCTCCTGGGGCCGGGTGTTCTTGAAGGCGGCGGGCGGGGCTCTCTTCCTTGGCAGAGCCTCGCTGGGGAGCCCGAACACTCCCTGATTCTTCTCCCGACACGGGGACGTCCTGGGAGGCGGGGTAGGCTCCCATCCTCCCTCGAGAGCAAGGACGCTTCTCCTCACTTCCCTTGTGCACCGGAGCGCGGGGTGGGCTACCGCCGGCTTCCGGTTCGACGGCCTCTACTTCAGGGTCGCCGCAGGCATCGCGGCGGCCCGCACGGGTTTATTTCTTGTTTGGCTGCAAACCGGGGTAGGCACCCGGGGAATAAAGAATAAAACGGGGTGGCACCCGAATAAATAAATAAACAATACCCAAAGTCGCAGGGTGGGCACCTGTGCTGAATTAATGAAAATATGGGCACAATAAGCAGCAGGCAGTGCGGGGTGGGCACCCGCGCCGCAAATTAGCAACAAGGGGGATCCCCACGCCGGGGAATCCCTCGAGACGGGGAATTGCAGCTCGGGGCTGCAGGCTAGATTCCCAGCGCTCTCCTGAGGGAAGAATCAGGCGCCCCAGCGCCACAGGAATTAAGAGTCCAAAGTCCAGCAAGGTCCTCAGGAAGGCAGGGGGGCAAAGGCTGGGCCCAGGGGCCTGCTCACAAGGCCCTCCAGGAAGGGAGCCAGTCCCCAGTGGTGGTTCCTCCTGGCGCCCAGCAGCAGCAGGCCCCCCTCAAACTAGGATCAGGAGAAGAACCTTTTCTTAGGGGTCACAGCCCCTTTTTATACACCAAATTCCTTTTGTCTGTGTCTGCAGGGTGGGGGGAAAACCAGTCGCAGCTGGTTTTGGAGCACTCTGTTGTGCTCAACCACTCTTCCCATTTACTAGTCAGGCTAGGGTCATCAGTCGCACCACAGGGGGCGGAGCCAGCATTGTGTAGGTAAAGCCCAGCCCTATTCAGGTCCCAGGTGCACCCCTCCCTCACATTAACATGCATATCTCCCATTCACCACTGGGGCAGACCCATCCTGACTCATGGAGCCAGGCACACCAGCCAGTCCCAGCCAATCACAAGCCAGACAGCCATTTCACCTTTTATACACAGACAGGCCAACTTCTAGAAGTGGCACTTCCACACTAGACACATTTATGCCGCACACATCATCGCGCAGCATTCAATCACACGAGTCCGCACATACCAAAGTCGAGCCTCCACTCCTCACACATCAGGAACTAACATGGACACATACATTCCCCATGCATTCCTATGGGAGGGCAGGCCAACCTTACCACACGCAAGCACTTTACCCTGGGACACAGTGGTAAAGTGCGCAGAAACCAAAAATCACTAACACCAAGTTACCCTAATAAGCAAAAAGTTTACGGGTGAACCTGCCAGAAGGGCCAAGTTCAACAACTAGTGACCCTTAGCGGCACGCAGCATGTACACGGTCTTTGCACCAGGAGCGTAGCCAGTGTGCCATGGGCCCTGGTGCAAAGAAAGACATGGGCTCTGTAGACTAGTGACCCTTGGAGGCACGCAGCATGTACACGGTCACTGTACCAGGAGCGTAGCCAGTGTGCCATGGGCCCTGGTGCATGGAAGGACATGGGCTCAATAGACTGGCGACCCTTAGCGGCACGCAGCATGTACACGGTTATTGCACCAGGAGCGTAGCCAGCATTGCACCAGGAGCGTACCCTGGTGCCAGGAAGGACATGGGCTCAATAGACTAGTGACCGATGGAGGCACGCAGCATGTACACAGTCATAGCACCAGGAGCGTAGTCAGTGTGCCATGGGCCCTGGTGGAAGGAAGGACAGGGGCTCAATAGACTAGTGACCCTTGGAGGCACGCAGCATGTACACGATCACTGTACCAGGAGCGTAGCCAGTGTGCGATGGGCCCTGGTGCAAGGAAGGACATGGACTCAATAGACTGGCGACCCTTGGGGGCACGCAGCATGTACACGGTCACTGTACCAGGAGCGTAGCCAGTGTGCCATGGTGCAAGGAAGGACATGGGCTCAATAGACTAGTGACACTTAGCGGCACACAGCATGTACACAGTCACTGCACCAGGAGTGTAGCCAGTGTGCCATGGGCCCTGGTGCAAAGAAGGACATGGGCTCTGTAGACTGGCGACACTTAGCGGCACGCAGCATGTACATGGTCATTGCACCAGGAGCGTAGCCAGTGTGCCATGGTCCCTGGTGCAAGGAAGGACATGGGCTCAATAGACTAGTGACCCTTAGCGGCACGCAGCATGTACACGGTCATTGCACCAGGAGCGTAGCTAGTGTGCCATGGGCCCTGATGCAAGGAAGGACATGGGCTCAATAGACTAGTGACCCTTGGAGGCACGCAGCATGTACACGGTCATTGCACAAGGAGCGTAGCCAGTGTGCCATGGGCCCTGGTGCAAGGAAGGACATGGGCTCAATAGAATGGCGACCCTTAGGGGCACGCAGCATGTACACGGTCATTGCACCAGGAGCGTAGCCAGTGTGCCATGGGCTCTGGTGCAAGGAAGGACTTGGGCTCAATAGACTGGCGACACTTAGCGGCACACAGCATGTACACGGTCACTGTACCAGGAGCGTAGCCAGTGTGCCATGGGCCCTGGTGGAAGGAAGGACATGGGCTCAATAGACTAGTGACCGTTGGAGGCACGCAGCATGTACACGGTCATTGCACCAGGACCGTAGCCAGTGTGCCATGGGCCCTGGTGCAAGGAAGGAAATGGGCTCAATAGACTGGCGACCCTTAGCAGCACGCAGCATGTACACGGTCACTGTACCAGGAGCATAGCCAGTGTGCCATGGGCCCTGGTGCAAGGAAGGACATGGGCTCAATAGACTAGTGTCCGTTGGAGGCACGCAGCATGTACACGGGCATTGCACCAGGACCGTAGCCAGTGTGCCATGGGCCCTGGTGCAAGGAAGCACTTGGGCTCAATAGACTGGCGACCCTTAGCGGCATGCAGCATGTACACGGTCATTGCACCAGGAGCATAGCCAGTGTGCCATGGGCCCTGGTGCAAGGAAGGACATGGACTCAATAGACTAGTGACCCTTGGAGGCACGCAGCATGTACACGGTCACTGTACCAGGAGCATAGCCAGTGTGCCATGGGCCCTGGTGCAAGGAAGGACATGGACTCAATAGACTGGCGACCCTTGGGGGCATGCAGCATGTAAACAGTCACTGTACCAGGAGCGTACCCAGTGTGCCATGGTGCAAGGAATGACATGGGCTCAATAGACTGGCAACACTTAGCGGCACACAGCATGTACACGGTCACTGTACCAGGAGCGTAGCCAGTGTGCCATGGGCCCTGGTGGAAGGAAGGACATGGACTCAATAGACTAGTGACCGTTGGAGGCACGCAGCATGTACACGGTCATTGCACCAGGACCGTAGCCAGTGTGCCATGGGCCCTGGTGCAAGGAAGGAAATGGGCTCAATAGACTGGCGACCCTTAGCAGCACGCAGCATGTACACGGTCATTGCACCAGGAGCATAGCCAGTGTGCCATGGGCCCTGGTGCAAGGAAGGACATGGACTCAATAGACTAGTGACCCTTGGAGGCACGCAGCATGTACACGGTCACTGTACCAGGAGCATAGCCAGTGTGCCATGGGCCCTGGTGCAAGGAAGGACATGGACTCAATAGACTGGCGACCCTTGGGGGCATGCAGCATGTAAACGGTCACTGTACCAGGAGCGTACCCAGTGTGCCATGGTGCAAGGAATGACATGGGCTCAATAGACTGGCAACACTTAGCGGCACACAGCATGTACACAGTCATTGCACCAGGAGCGTAGCCAGTGTACCATGGGCCCTGTTGCAAAGAAGGACATGGGCTCTGTAGACTGGCGACACTTAGCGGCACGCAGCATGTACATGGTCATTGCACCAGGAGCGTAGCCAGTGTGCCATGGTCCCTGGTGCAAGGAAGGACATGGGCTCAATAGACTAGTGACCCTTAGCGGCACGCAGCATGTACAAGGTCACTGTACCAAGAGCGTAGCCAGTGTGCCATGGGCCCTGGTGCAAGGAAGGACATGGGCTCAATAGACTGGCGACCCTTAGGGGCAAGCAGCATATACACGGTCATTGCACCAGGAGCGTAGCCAGTGTGCCATGGGCTCTGGTGGAAGGAAGGAAATTGGCTTTATAGACTAGTGACCCTTGGAGGCACGCAGCATGTACACGCTCATTGCATCAGGAGCGTAGCCAGTGTGCCATAGGCCCTGGTGTAAGGAAGGACATGGGCTCAATAGACTGGAGACCCTTAGAGGCACACAGCATGTACATGGTCACTGTACCAGGAGTGTAGCCAGTGCGCCATGGGCCCTGGGGCAAGGAAGGACATGGGCTCAATAGACTGGCGACCCTTAGCGGCACACAGCATGTACACGGTTACTGTACGAGGAGCGTAGCCAGTGTGCCATGGGCCCTGGTGCAAGGAAGGACATGGGCTCAGTAGACTAGTGACCCTTAGCGGTACGCAGCATGTACACGGTCATTGCAACAGGAGCATAGTCAGTGTGCCATGGGCCCTGGTGCATGTGAATTGTGAATGTGAAGAGAGAGGGAGTCAGTGATAGGCCAGACAGGAGTGTACGGAAAGAATGACAGCGAGAGTTAGAGACAGACCAGACGTGGGCTTCAGGAGAGAAGGACTGGGAGTGAATGAGAGGCTGGAGGTAAGTCTGAGAAGAGAAGAACTCATGAAGTGAGGGACAGATGTGAGTGTGCGAAGAGACAAACCAAGGGATTTAGTCATAGGCCAGGGTGAGTGTGAAGAAAACATGAGGGCGCGAGTGACATGCCAGACGTGAGTGCAAGAAGAGAGGGAGTGAGTGACAGGCCAGATGTGAGTGTAGGAGAGAAGGAATGAATGGAAGGCCAGACGTGACTGCGAGGAGAGAGTGAGTGAGTGACAGGCCAGATGTGAGTGTGAGGAGCGAAGGAGTGAGTGACAGGCCAGGCTTGTGAGGAGAGAGGGAGTGAGTGACAGGCCCGATGTGAAAGTGAGGCGAGCGAGAGTAACAGGCCAGAGGTGATGTAAGGAGAGAGGGAGTGAGTGACAGGCCATAGGTGTTGGACTTGGCCCTCTCTGCAGGGTCATCCCTGAACTTTTTGCCTTCCTCCAATATTCTCTCTGACCTGTTTTTGTTGGTTTAATGACTCTGGGCACTTTACCACTGCTGGCCAGTGCTAAAGTGCATAGCCTCTCCCTGTATAAAATGTGTATATTGATTGACTTCCATGGTTGGCTTATTTGGTTTACTATCAGACCCCAGTAAATTGCACCAGGAGTGCCCAGGGCTTGTAAATCCAAATGCTGCTAGTGGGCCTGCAGCACTGGTTGTGCCACCCACAGAAGCAGCCTTGTAAAATGTATCTAAGGTCTGCCATTGCAGAACCTGCGTGCAGTCTGGTACTGTCATGCTGACTGCGCAAGTGCACCTACTTGCCAGTCCCTAAACCTTCCCTTAACTTCATATGAGTCACCCCTATGGTAGGTCCAAGGGCAGGGTGCATTGTAAGCATAAGGTAGGACAAGCCCTGATGTGTGTGGCACGTCCTAATAGTGAATTACAGCCATTTTCGTTTTTCACTATTGTAAGGCTACCTGTTCTCATAGGCCAAGATGGGCTGCTGGAATTATTACACCCTATAATCCCAGCAGGCTCAGGGAACATGGTAGAAAGTCAAGTTTAGTATGCCTGAACTCAGAATAATAAAATACATCTTTTAGTAAAGTTTATTTTAATATCCTGTGTTTGCGAATGCTACTTTTAGAAAGATAGTATTTGCTTGACTGACCATTTCAGCCCGCCTCTGCTATGATGTGTATCTGCTGTCTGGTTTCTGTGTGTGACACGGCTGAGGAATTCCAGGAGACAGGCTGGACAGCCAGGTGGTGAAAAGGGAGATTACACCAGGATGGGTGGGGGGAGTGCCCCTTGACTCTGAATAGGGCTGTGCTCTGCCACCTCAATGCTGGCTCCGCCCCCTGGGGAGCATCTGATGTCTCTGCCCTGCACCTTGTGAAGAGAGAGGGGAAGACTATCAACAGAGTACTCCTGGACTGCACTTGTCACCACAATGCTGGCTCCACCTCCTGCAGAGCGTCTGATGTCCCTGCCCTGCTCACTGAAAGGAGAAGCCAGAGTCTGCAAAACAAAGTGCTTAGGGACTGGACTGGATTAGGCAAAGGCCCCCCTGGCCTGCAAGAACAAAGGATTTTGTGTATAAAAGTAGGAGCCCTGCTTCTAAGAAATCAGATCCTGCTTTTGAACCAAGAAGAAATTTCTGCCCGAGGAGGAGGAACCGGGAAAGCTGAAGGAGGAATACTGTTCCTATCCTGGGGGATTGCCTGCAGTGGTTGCCTTGCTGCCAAAGGAGAGAAGGAACCTACAGAAACTTATTTTATTTTACTAAAAAGACTTGTGCTCAAAACGATGTCCAAGGGCCTGGAAGCGAGCTTGCCCCCTGAACTGAGCCCCAGGAACATTGGGCTCTTCCCCTGCCTTCGCTAGGAGCTGCTGGATTGCCTTTGCCCGTGCCTGCTGGAACGGTCTCCTAGTGCGCCGCCCACTCCCCTTTGCCGCCTGGAAGCCCGTGCCGCTGCCGCCCTGCACCGTGTGACTCCACTGCTCTTAAAGCGGTATTTCGCACCGTACTCAATTGGGCCGCGCCGCACCGTGCTCCACTTTCCCCCTTTGTGCGAGCCGCACCGCCACTGCACCCCGCCACCACAGACTACGGAAACGATTAGCCAGCGAGGTACGACTCGTATGATCCAAGCGTACTCAGTCCGCACCCCGCTGACACCCTCCGAGGCCTCGCCGCACTGCCAGGGCCGCCCAGTACGTTGCGTACGGGCCGCTAGTGCTGCACTGTCCGCCTCGGAACAAGCCTCTTCCCTGCCAGGTATGGTACGTACGCTGCCAGCGCATCGGACCGCACCGCCCGCCTAAGCTCCTGAAGCCGTGCCGCCCAGTACGTCTCATACAACGTGTTGAAACACCGGGCCGCCCGCTCCAGAAACCGAAGGTACTGCTCAAACGCTGCCCCCGTCACGAACGCCGCTGAGACCCGGACCGCCCGCATCAAAACCCTGTGACCCCCTCTGCTCCACGCCGTGCTCAGAAGTGCCGCCCTGAGCCAGGACCACAACATAGAGGGGCCGCCCACTCTCCCAGGCTGTTCTTTGACCCACACGCCGCCGATGAGCCGGACTCTCCCCAAAAGGAGCGCACGCACGCTTCGGGCCAGACGGGGGGGGGCCCCAACGAGTGTGCCTGCCTTGTTTTTCCCTTTGACAAGGCACATTTTCCCAGGGGAGTCGGACAGAGTGCGCAACGCGCAACAAAGAATACAATACGCTTATTTAAAGAAAACTTTGCCTAAACAATCTCGTGGCTCATTTTTAAAAATGTTATGATGGTATTGTATTAAGCCTGCATAGATATATATTTACATAAAGCCTACTTATTTTTATAAATCATAGACTGGTGTCCATTTGTGGTGGGTCAACTAATTACTGTGTGTATCCATAAATGCTTAACCAATAGTGCCCAGAAGTTTAGCCTTATCTGCTCGTGCCACGCAACCTAGAGGGTGAGCAGGGCTTATTCTAAGAAGTAAGTCCCTTGCCCTGACTAGAGGAGAGGGTCCCTGCTTGTCACAAGTACTTACCTGTGCCAACCAGAGACCCCCAAATCTAACAATAGGTGAGAGTGAGTAGCCAAGAACTGAAAGAGGGAGGGAGAGAGGAGAATTACCGGAGATAAGGGCAGAGAGTGTGTGACGGACCAGAGAAGAGAGTTCGGAGAGGATGACAACGAGTGAGAGACAGACCAGGCGTGAGTTAGAGGAGAGCGAGAGTGAGTGATATGCCAGAGGGGGTGTGAGGAAAGAAGGAGTGAATGACAGGCCAGAAGTGAGTGTGGGGAGAAATGGAGTGAGTGAGTGATAGGACAGAGGGGAGTAAGATGAGAAGAGAGTGAGTAAGTGATATGCCAGTGGGGACTGAGATCAGACGAGAGTGAGTAAGTGATATGCCAGATGGAGTGAGAGAAGAGAGTGAGTAAGCGATATGCCAGATGGAATGAGAGAAGAGAGTGAGTAAGATAAATGCCAGCGGGGACTGAGAGGAGAAGAGCGTGCGTAAGTAATATGCCAGATGGAGTGAGAGAAGAGAGTGAGTAAGTGATATGCCAGATTGAGTGAGAGAAGACAGTGAGTAAGATATATCCCAGCGGGGACTTAGAGGAGGAGTGAGTAAGTGATATGCCAGAAGGGAGTCAGAGGAGAAGAGAGTGAGTAAGATATATGTCAGAGGGGAGTGAGAGGAGAAGAGAGTGAGTACGTGATATGCCAGATGGAGTGAGAGAAGAGAGTGAGTAAGTGATATGCCAGATGGAGTGAGAGAAGAGAGTGAGTAAGTGATATGCTAGCGGGGACTGAGAGGAGAAGAGAGTGAGTAAGATATATGTCAGAAGGGAGCCAGAGGAGAAGAGAGTGAGTACGTGATATGCCAGTAGGGACTGAGTGGAGAAGAGAGTGAGTAAGTGATATGCCAGCGGGGACTGAAAGGAGAATAGAGTGAGTAAGATACATGTTAGAGGGGAGTGAGAGGAGAAGAAAGTGAGTAAATGATATGCCAGATGGAGTGAGAGAAGAAAGTGAGTAAGCGATATGCCAGAAGGGAGTCAGAGGAGAAGAGAGTGATATGCCAGATGGAGTAAGAGAAGAGAGTGAGTAAGTGATATGCCAGATGGAGTGAGAGTAGAGAGTGAGTAAGTGATATGCCAGATTGAGTGAGAGAAGACAGTGAGTAAGATATATGCCAGCGGGGGCTGAGAGGAGTAGAGAGTGAGTAAGTGATATGCCAGATGGAGTGAGAGAAGAGAGTGAGTAAGCGATATGCCAGACGGAGTGAGAGAAGAGAGTGAGTAAGTGATATGCCAGATGGAGTGAGAGAAGAAAGTGAGTAAGCGATATGCCAGAAGGGAGTCAGAAGAGAGTGAGTAAGTGACATGCCAGATGGAGTGAGAGAAGAGAGTGAGTAAGTGATATGCCAGAAGGGAGTCAGAAGAGAAGAGAGTGAGTAAGTGACATGCCAGATGGAGTGAGAGAAGAGAGTGAGTAAGTGATATGCCAACGGGGACTGAGAGGAGAAGAGAGTGAGTAAGTGATATGCCAGATGGAGTGAGAGAAGAGAGTGAGTAAGTGATATGCCATATGGAGTGAGAGAAGAGAGTGAGTAAGCGATATGCCAGACGGAGTGAGAGAAGATAGTGAGTAAGATATATGTCAGAGGGGAGTGAGAGGAGAAGAGAGTGAGTAAGATATATGTCAGAGGGGAGTGAGAGGAGAAGAGAGTGAGTAAGATATATGTCAGAGGGGAGTGAGAGGAGAAGAGAGTGAGTAAGATATATGTCAGAGGGGAGTGAGAGGAGAAGAGAGTGAGTAAGTGATATGCCAGATGGAGTGAGAGAAGAGAGTGAGTAAGCGATATGCCAGATGGAGTGAGAGGAGAAGAGAGTGAGTAAGATATATGTCAGAGGGGAGTGAGAGTAGAAGAGAGTGAGTAAGATATATGTCATAGGGGAGTGAGAGGAGAAGAGAGTGAGTAAGATATATGTCAGAGGGGAGTGAGAGGAGAAGAGAGTGAGTAAGATATATGTCAGAGGGGAGTGAGAGGAGAAGAGAGTGAGTAAGTGATATGCCAGATGGAGTGAGAGAAGTGAGTGAGTAAGTTATATGCCAGCGGGGACTAAGAGGAGAAGAGAGTGAGTAAGATATATGTCAGAGGGGAGCCAGAGGAGATGAGAGTGAGTAAGTGATGTGCCAGCAAGGATTGAGATGAGAAGAGAGTGAGTAAGTGATATGCTAGCGGGGACTGAGAGGAGAAGAGTTTGAGTAAGTGACATGCCAGATGGAGTGAGAGAAGAGAGTGAGTAAACGATATGCTAGAAGGGAGTCACAGGAGAAGAGAGTGAGTAAGTGATATGCCAGATGGAGTGAGAGAAGAGAGTGAGTAAGTAATATGCCAGATGGAGTAAGAGATAAGATTGAGTAAGTGATATGTCAGCGGGGCCTGAGAGGAGAAGAGAGTGAGTAAGTGAAGTGCCACAAGGGAGTGAGAGGAGAAGAGAGTGAGTAAGATATATGTCAGATGGGAGTGAGAAGAGAAGAGAGTGAGTAAGCGATATGCCAGCGGGGACTGAGAGGAGAAGAGAGTGAGTAAGATAAATGTCAGATGGGAGTGAGAGGAGAAGAGAGTGAGTAAGATATATGTCAGATGGGAGTGAGAGGAGAAGAGAGTGAGTAAGCGATATGCCAGAAGGGAGTCAGAGGAGAAGAGAGTGATATGCCAGATGGAGTAAGAGAAGAGAGTGAGTAAGTGATATGCCAGATGGAGTGAGAGAAGAGAGTGAGTAAGTGATATGCCAACGGGGACTGAGCGGAGAAGAGAGTGAGTAAGATATATGCCAGAGGGGTGTGAGAGGAGAAGAGAGTGAGTAAGTGATGTGCCAGATGGATTGAGAGAAGAGAGTGAGTAAGTGATATGCCAGCGGGGACTAAGAGGAGAAGAGAGTGAGTAAGATATATGTCAGAGGGGAGTGAGAGGAGAAGAGAGTGAGTAAGTGATATGCCAGCGGAGACTGAGAGGAGAAGAGAGTGAGTAAGTGATATGCCAGCGGAGACTGAGATGAGATGAGAAGAGAGTGAGTAAGTGATATGCCAGCGGGGACTGAGAGGAGAAGAGAGTGAGTAATTGATATGACAGATGGAGTGAGAGGAGAGAGTGAGTAAGCGATATGCCAGCGGGGGCTGAGAGGAGAAGAGAGTGATTAAGCGATATGCCAGAAGGTAGTCAAAGGAGAAGAGAGTGAGTAAGTGATATGCCAGAAGGTAGTCAGAGGAGAAGAGAGTGAGTAAGTGAGAGAGTGAGGGGAAAAGGAAAGCAGTTGGAATCCGTGTAGTAACTTTTGGAGGATATGTCCGCTCACAATGGAGAAGTTGAAAGGTTTAGTGGGAGGAGCATGGGACTTCTAGCTGACATGTAAAAGGAGAGCCAATGAAAAGGGTTCTGTGCAAGGGGTGCACTTGGCACACTATTCACACTTGCCTTAATGCTTAATCGTAACATTTTGCAAAGGACGGTGTCAACAGAAGAAATTGAGCTTGTATTACATAAGGATGGGTGTTTCCTCTTCTTGATCATCATTGCTCCTATGTACCCCCTCCCCCACAGGTCAATTTTTAGGTCTCGGCTAGCGTAGGCTGCGCACATGCGCAGTCTCGTTGGCGAGATTTAACGAGTTACAGTACGTTTCACCTGCGAGGTTAAGCCCCGCCTCTCTTTTCCATTGGCTGACGTCACCGTTCATGCTAAACGGTGGCCAGCCATTGGAAAAGAGGTGTTAATGACGTACTCTTTTCTCTTTTGAAGTCGTCCCACTTGGACTGGCTTCCTTGACTTACGTTTGTGGTAAAAGGTTTCTTATCTTCTTTATGGGGCCATCTGTTTCACCCCATAAAGAAGATAAGAAACCTTTTAAGCAGGGCTGTCCGTCCAAGTGGGAAGGCTCTAAAAGAGAAATTTCTTTCATTTTAGTATAATCGCGGCACCCGCGCTTTACTTTTAAAATGTTACAAGTAAAGCGCGGGTGCCGCAATTATACCAAAATGATGAAATAGAAAAAACATCTATTTATTTCATTTTGGTATAATTGCGGCACCCGCACTTTACTTGTAATATTTTAAAAGTAAAGCGCGGGTGCCGCGATTATACCAAAATGAAAGAAATAGTTGTTTTTTCTATTTCTTTCATTTTGGTATGATCGCGGCACCCGCGCTTTACTTTTAAAATGTTACAAGTAAAGCACGGGTGCCGAGATTATATAAAAATTAAAGAAATAGAAAAAAACATTTATTTCTTTCATTTAGGTATAATCACGGCACCCGCGCTTTACTTTCAAAATGTTACAAGTAAAGCGCGGGTGCCGCGATTATACCAAAATGAAAGAAATAGAAAAACATCTATTTCTTTCAGTAGCCTTCAAGCTTCTCGTGATAGGCTGTGTGCCGAGTTACTAGCACAGACGCCACAGTGGTGCCTTCTCGCTTCTATTTGATTGGCTACTCGGAAAGCAAAACCAATGCATGGATTGGCAAATAGTTGTGTATTTGTGCTCTCTGATTGGTAGCAATATTTACCTTCTCTGCGCTTGAGAGGCTCTTAATCAAAAAGGTTAAACATGTCAATTCTTATTCGAGCAGAGACCGGCCAGTCCTTCGCTGTCTCCGCCCCTTCCAGTGCTTCGTGTGTACAGTAGGACATCTGAAGATCCCGGGTCGTCCTGGATTTTCTAACCACCCAACTTGGGATGTCCAGGCGATCAACATGGAAACAAAGCGAGCGGAGCCCATACGTGGTCACCGTGGAATTGAGATAAACTCAATTTAAGAAGCGCGCCGTTTTTTACATAAAAATGCATTTACGTCATTATACCAATGAACACATATGTCGCCTGATGAACAGTAAACAGTTAATGTAGAACACGTGAGCACATACATATTCACATGTACTACTTGAGTGCAGCTCTCAAAACTGGAGCTATTCCAATACTTCTGCTTAACTCGGGAATCGACGTTCAGGGACTCACGGACCTCATGTTGCAATCAGGTTTCGGTGGAAAAGCTGGGGCCCTACTTCTGCCAGACCTATTTTTTATGAGATTTAAACTCACTACGGGATATAACCCTGGAAATAGTATTGTAATATCTGGGTGGGAGCGCGAGAGCCTTAGTTGGAAGAAGCTGCTAGAGGTGTGGCGGGCACCAGTGCTGCGGCACCTAATGCACGCTTGATAACTGTGCTCCCTGGTGGGTGCACTGTGTGCCCGCAGCGCTTCACACGCGGGCCTTCGCTGAGCGCACACACTGCAGCTCCTGACACCTTCAACTCTGCTGCAGCGAGCAGTCAGTGGTGCATGCCAGCCAAACTAGATGCCAAGATGTATAAAGTGGCCTGGGACTGGCACATTTAATGGCGCAGCTTCTATGAGCTGCAGGACAGAGGCCGCAAAGGGTGAAGCTGTGAAACTCAAGCATTGCATTGTGCGCTCTGCAGGTGTCTGGCAGTGCCAGTGTACCACCACCGGTACTAGGAGCAAGAACAAGATGCATGCTCAGGGGACCAGATGCCCACCCCAAGGCCAAGCCAGCACTTGCTTCCTAGCGCTGTACCCAAACAAGCAGCTGGAAACCCATGAATGTATATCTGTAGCTTTCTGTCTTTAATGCAAGTCCTCTTCGCCTCGGACCAGGCCTGCTGACATTGGGCTCCCCAGCCGTGCTGTACTCGGTGGCTTCTGCAGTTTGGAAGTCAGGGTGACCCCGGGCCGCAGGCCAGTGCATGAGGCTGTCTCGAAGGCCATTGAATGACAGGGACCATTAGGGGCATTGAGTGAGCCCTGGTGCCAGGGAGCTTGCCCTGGTCTCTGCTGCCCTTTGTGATGCCAAGTGGAAGGTCAGGCCCATTCTGCAACCCCTTTGTAGCCCAATTGTGGCGGCCATTGCCTGCACTCCAAAGGAGCAGTGAGGCAGCTGCATGAATGGCCAGTGTTATTCACTTTCAGTACATAAAGCTCCCCCTGGTGAGCGCAGACTGACTGTCTGCAGTGCACCCCCCCCCTTGAGTTCAGAGCATCTCTCGTGTACAGGCAACCCCTCGCTCCACACCTTTGGCTGCAAGCTGAAGATCGCCCTTCTTGGTCTTCTGTGCAGTATCAGTTCCTCGCCTTTCCCTTGGTGTGCCTTGAATCGGATAACGCACACAATTACGGCAAAAATGTATCTTACACCACCCTTGACCTTGGTTGAGCCGGTCGCCCCACACACCGCGCAGCACCACCTGCCTGCGCCCGTTCCCGCTGCTGCCGAGAGGAGCAGCGCTACACGGTTTGAGACCCCCCTGGGCTGCTACTTGCCGCTCTGGTGTTGGTATCAATTCTGGTTTATCTCTTTGTCACTGTACTGCTGTGTGACTTCTGTAGCGCATTCGTAGTATTTCCACTGTGCCTGTTCGTGTTTTTCTTTACCCCTCGGCTTGACCGTGTCCCCGCTCGCACCGTTCCCTCCCGCTGCTGCCCCCTGCGTCCCCGCCCCCTTCCCCTCCTTCCCTTCGCCTTCCCCCGCTGCGTCCCCTGCGGCCCGACCCCCCGCGCCCATTGGCTGTTCCCCACCCACCTCCCAGCTGATCCCCCTCCCACCTCCCTTATTATGGGGGCCACTGGCGCGCGGGAGGCGCGCCAGATGCAAGCCCGTCTGCGCCTGGCCCCCGCCCAGCGCCAGATCCCCTGGACCCCGCAAACACCACGACACCAGACTCCACTACGACGCCAGCAGCCTCCACGCTCTCAACGCCGGCCGGAACCACACCTCCTTCCAGGCTGCCCCGAAACGGACACACGGACCCTTCTCCTGCCGCACCTGCAGCTTCACCTGCGACAGACCCACCAAACCTCCAAGGACAACACCCAACCACCTCCACTGTATACTCCTCAACACCGACTCCGCACGCAAACACGCCGTCGAGCTCTGGGATCTGCTCGACAACTCTGCCCCAGACGTGGCCTTCCTGACCGAGACCTGGTGAAACGACTCCTCGGAACCCAACATCGCCATAGCCATCCCGGAGGGATACAAGATCACCCACAGGGAACGCACCAACAGAACCGGAGGAGGAATAGCCATCGTTCACAAGTCCACCCTCAAGGTCACCACCCACACAGGCGACACCCTCAACACCGCCGAACACCTGCACTTCCGGATCCACACCAACCCCAACACCACCCTCAGAGGAAAGCTCATCTACAGACCCCCCGGACCCTGGGCTCAGTTCAGCGACTCCATCGCCGACCTCGCCAGCACCCACGCACTCGCCTCCACGGACTACATCCTCCTCGGGGACCTGAACTTCCACCTCGAGAACAACAACGACGCCAACGCCACCACCTTAATAAACAACCTAGTCAACCTCGGCCTCAGACAACTCGTCACTGCACCCGACCACGCCTCCGGACAATACGCTGGACTCCATCTTCTCCACAGGCACCAATGTCGCCTTTGACCAAACCACCGAACTCCACTGGACCGACCACCGCTGCATCCACTTCTCCTTCAAGAAACCAACCACGCACCACCGCACCCAACAGCTACCTCGCCGATGCTGGAGCAAAGTCACCAAAGACCAGCTGACTACCACCCTAGCCCAGAACCCACCCACCCACCCCACCAACCCAGACGCCGCAGCCCACAACCTCATACAGTGGATCAACGACTGCGCCAACACCCTCGCTCCGCTCAAGAAACCCTCCAACAACCACGCCAGCAAGAGAGCCACCTGGTTCACCAACGAGCTCCAGCCATCCAAACGCGCATGTCGGAAACTGGAGAAAATATGGCTCCACAAACGCACACCGGACAACCACGCAGCCCACTAGGACGCCACCCGCAGACACCACCACCTCATCAGATCAGCCAAGAGATCCTCCTTCAAAAACCGCCTGGATAACAACGCACACGACAGCAAAGAGCTCTTCAGCATCGTAAAGGAACTCTCCAACCCCAGCACCAACGCCAACGACATCCCGCCCTCACAAGAACTGTGCGACTCACTAGCCATCTTCTTCCACCGCAAGATTGCCGACATCCACGCCAGCTTCAACACCACGACCACCCCACCACGCCAGACCCCACCTCCCCTGCGAACACCACCAGCGCCACCCGCCTGACCTCCTGGTCCAAAGTCAATGACGACGAGACACGCAAGGTCATGAACTCCATCCACTCAGTATCTCCGTCAGACCCGTGCCCACACCACTTTTTCAACAAAGCAGACGCAGCCATCGCCCCCCAACTACGGAAGGTCATCAACATCTCCTTCGAAGCAGCGACATTCCCGGTAAGCTGGAAGCACGCCGAAATCAACGCCCTCCTCAAGAAGCCCAAAGTGGACCCCAAAGACCTCCAGAACTTCCGACCCATCACCCATCTCCCTGCTCCCGTTCCCGGCAAAGGTCATCGAGAAAATCGTCAACGGACAACTGGCCTGCCACCTGGAAGACAACAACATCCTGGACCCGTCCCAGTCCGAAACCACAGCACGAGACAGCCCTCACCGCAGCCACAGACGAAATCAGGTGCCTACTGGACAACTGTGAAACATCAGCCCTCATCCTCCTGGACCTGTCGGCCGCCTTCGACATGGTCTATCATCGCACCCTAAAGACACAACTCATAGAAGCCGGAATCCAAGAGAAGGCTCTTGACTGGACCATGCCCTTCCTCTCCGGCAGAACCCAGAGCGTCCGCCTCCCACCCTTCCAATCTGTAGCCACCGACATCATCTGCGGCGTCCCCAGGGCTCATCCCGACGCTGTTAAACGTCTACATGGCCCCTCTCACACGAATGGCCCGCAATCACAACCTCAAAATCATCTCCTACGCCGACGATACCCAGCTCATCCTCTCCCTCACAAAGGATGCACACACCGCCAAAACCAACCTCCACGAGGGAATGAGGGCCGTCGCCGACTGGATGAAGAGTAGCCGCCTAAAACTGAACTCAGACAAGACGGAGGTACTCATCCTCGGACCCACCCCCTCAGCCTGGGACGACTCCTGGTGGCCGACCACACTGGGAATAGCACCAACACCCACCGACCACACACGCAACCTAGGATTCATCCTCGACTCCTCCCTCTCCATGTCAAAACAGGTCAACGCCGTCTCCTCCTCCTGCTACCACACCCTCCGCATGCTCCGCAGGATCTACAAATGGATCCCGATAGAAACTAGGAAAACGGAGACACAGGCCCTCGTCAGCAGCAGACTGGACTACGGCAACACACTCTACACAGAAATCCCAGCAAAACACCTACGACGATTTCAACGCATCCAAAATGCCTCTGCCCGACTGATCGTCAACATCCCCCGCCGCAGCCACATCACCCCCCACCTGAGAGACCTACACTGGCTCCCTTCAAGCTCCTCACCCACGCACACAAAGCACTCCACAACGCCGGACCAGCCTACCTGAACAGCAGACTCAGTTTCTACACTCCCACCCGGCAGCTTCGCTCTGCCAGCCTCGCCCTCGCCGCTGTCCCCCGCATCCAATGAACGACCTCCGGCGGCAGATCCTTCTCCTTCCTCGCTGCCAAGACCTGGAACACCCTCCCTACCCACATACCCCAGATCCAAGATGTTCTCACCTTCAGAAGACTCCTCAAGACCTGGCTCTTCAAGCAGTAGCAGCACCCCCCATCCCCCTCAGCGCCTTGAGACCCTCACGGGTAAGTAGCGCGCTCTACAAATATTCTGATTGATTGATTGATTGATTAAGTAGAACATAGAGATGGATAGGGTCTTTGTGGAAAAGATGGAAGTAGGACATACAGATGGATAGGGTCTGTGGGAAGTTATGAGGACATACAGATGTATAGGGTCTGTGTGGAAAAGATGGAAGTAGAATATACAGATGGATAGGGTCTGTGTGGAAAAGATAGAAGTAGAACATACAGGTGCGTAGGGTCTGTGTGGAAAGATAGAAGTTGGGCATACAGATGTCTTGGGTCTGTGTAGAAAGCTAGACGTAGAACATACAGATGTATAGGGTCTGTGTGGAAAAATAGAAGTAGAAGTAGAACATTCAGACCATTAGCGGCACCCTCTCCCCCCCCCCCCCCCCCCCCCTCAGCGCCTTGAGACCCTCAGGGGCATGTAGCGCGCTTTATATATGTAGTGATTGATTGATTGTGTTGAAAAGATGGAAGAAGTGTACCTACAGATGCATAGGGTCTGTGTGGAAAGATAGAAGTTGGACATGCAGATGTATTGGGTCTGTGCTGAAAAGATGTAAGTAGGACATACAGATAGATAGGGTCTGTGAAAAGTTAGAAGGCGGACATACAGACGAGTAGGGTCTGTGTGGAAAGATAGAAGTAGGACATACAGATGTGTAGGGTCTGTGTGGAAAGATAGAAGTAGAACATACAGATGCATAGGGTCTTTGTGGACAAGATAGAAGTAGAACATACAGATGCATAGGGCCTGTGTGGAAAAGATGGAAGTAGGACACACGGATGCATAGGGCCGTGTGGAAAGATAGAAGTAGAACATACAGATGCGTAGGGTCTGTGTGGACAAGATGGAAGTAGGACATACAGATGCATAGGGTCTATGTGGACAAGATGGAAGTAGGACACACGGATGCATAGGGCCGTGTGGAAAGATAGAAGTAGAACATACAGATGCGTAGGGTCTGTGTGGACAAGATGGAAGTAGGACACATAGATGCATAGGGCTGTGTGGAAAGATGGAAGTAGAACATACAGATGCATAGGGTCTATGTGGACAAGATGGAAGTAGGACACACGGATGCATAGGGCCGTGTGGAAAGATAGAAGTAGAACATACAGATGCATAGGGTCTTTGTGGACAAGATGGAAGTAGGACATACAGATGCATAGGGTCTGTGTGGAAAAGATGGAAGTAGGACACATAGATGCATAGGGCTGTGTGGAAAGATAGAAGTAGAACATACAGATGCGTAGGGTCTGTGTGGACAAGATGGAAGTAGGACATACAGATGCATAGGGTCTGTGTGGAAAAGATGGAAGTAGGACACATAGATGCATAGGGCTGTGTGGAAAGATAGAAGTAGAACATACAGATGCGTAGGGTCTGTGTGGACAAGATGGAAGTAGGACATACAGATGCATAGGGTCTATGTGGACAAGATGGAAGTAGGACATACAGATGCATAGGGTCTATGTGGACAAGATGGAAGTAGGACATACAGATGCGTAGGGTCTGTGTGGACAAGATGGAAGTAGGACATACAGATGCATAGGGCCTGTGTGGAAAAGATGGAAGTAGGACACACGGATGCATAGGGCCGTGTGGAAAGATAGAAGTAGAACATACAGATGCGTAGGGTCAGTGTGGACAAGATGGAAGTAGGACATACAGATGCATAGGGCCTGTGTGGAAAAGATGGAAGTAGGACACACGAATGCATAGGGCCGTGTGGAAAGATAGAAGTAGAACATACAGATGCGTAGGGTCTGTGTGGACAAGATGGAAGTAGGACATACAGATGCATAGGGTCTATGTGGACAAGATGGAAGTAGGACACACGGATGCATAGGGCCGTGTGGAAAGATAGAAGTAGAACATACAGATGTGTAGGGTCTGTGTGGACAAGATGGAAGTAGGACACATAGATGCATAGGGCTGTGTGGAAAGATGGAAGTAGAACATACAGAGGCGTAGGGTCTGTATGGACAAGATGGAAGTAGGACATACAGATCCATAGGGTCTATGTGGACAAGATGGAAGTAGGACATACAGATGCATAAGGTCTATGTGGACAAGATGGAAGTAGGACATACAGATGCGTAGGGTCTGTGTGGACAAGATGGAAGTAGGACATACAGATGGATAGGGTCTGTGTGGACAAGATGGAAGTAGGACATACAGACGTATAAGGTCTGTCTGGAAAATGTTAATGTGTGATCTACAGATGCGTTGGGTCTGTCTCGAAAAGGGGATGGTAAGACATTCAGATGCATAGGGTTAGTGGAAAAGAAGAAAGAGTCTTAGACAGATGCACAGTGTATGTGGGGAAAAGAGGGAATTGAACTAGGCGGATGCATACAGTTGGAGTAAAAAATGGTGGAAAGAGAAGAGATAGACCAATTGCACAGAGTGTGTGTGGAAATGAGGTTCATTGATAGATGCATAGGGTCTGTGTTGAAAAGAGTGATTAGAGATAGATGAATAGGAGCTGTGTGGTAAAGGGGGGAAAGGGTAGCCAAATGCACAGGGTCTGTGTGGGACAGATTCTGTGTGAGGAAGAGGGATTGGTCCCATTGCATCATTGTCAACCAATCTTTTCCTACGTATGGTTAATGGCAAAGAAGGAAAAACAGGTGCACAGGATTGTGTGGAAAAGGGGAGAGTGATAGGGATGCATAGGATCTGACTGGAAAGAGGGAAGTGAGATAGACAGAAGCACAGTGTTGACTGTATGAAAGGGAAGAGGAATAGATAGATGCATAGGGTTTGTGCAGGGATGGGTGAGAGACATGCTTTGGGTCTGTGGAAAAGGGGGCTGGAGAGATGCATATGCTCTGTGTGGAAAAGGAAGAAATGAAATAGATGCATAGTGTTGAATAGAAAAGGGGAGGGGGATAAACAGATGCATAGTATCTGTGTGGGAAATGAGGTGCACAGATGAATAGGGTCTATGTCGAAAACCGGGAAGCGAGATAGACTGATGCATAATGTTGAGTGGGGAAGAGGGATAGATAGGTGCATAGGGTCTGTGTGTAAAAACAGGGAAGCGAGATACAGACATACATAGTGTTGCCTGGAAAAGGGGAAGGGGATAAACAGATGCATAGTGTCCACATGGAAAAGGGGAAAGGAGATAGACAGATGAATAGGGACTATGTTGAAAAGTGGGAATCGAGATAGACTGATGCATAGTGTCGAGTGGAATAGTGGGAAGAGGGATAGACAGGTGCAGGGGGCGTGGTCTGAGCGCCGACTGGGATGGCGGCGTGAGCCCGGAGCTCCGTCCCGGATCCCGCATTCATCCTGCTAATCCCTGCTATAGGGCCGACGAAACGTCCTGAGCTTTCGCCCCCCGCATCGGACTGACGGGGGCGAGCATTGGGGGACTGGAGTCTGTCCTGCAGCGGTGTGAGGAGCCAGAGCGGAGCTCCGGAAGAATTGTGCCCCGAGACCCAAGATGGCGGCGGCGGTGGTCTGAGCTTGAGGGACGGAGATCAGAGGTGCTGCCCGGCCGCGGTGGGCTGGGGGCGGCCGCCGCGTGCATACTGCGGGACAGCGACCCGACGGCACAGGAAGGGCCGGTGATATCTGCGCTGCGGTGGGCGCTCGGCTGGTCCGCGGCTGGCGGGCTGGTGGCCCTTCCCCCACTGCTGCTCCCGGCGGGTTCAAGGGGCCGGCTGCCCTTCACTGGAGCGCACTGTGGGGCGGAGGAAGCGGACAGTCCTGGGGATACGGGGCGCCGGCGTTGTGCAGCGGGCCCCGGGGAGGCGGCGGATCGGCTGCTTGGTGGGGGGTCCCGGGGACCGTCCTGACGTCTGCAGAGCCTGAGAAGACAGCGGGTGGCGGAGTGCAGGCCACTGGAGTGCCGAGTGTGGGGCTTCTCCAGCTGGAACGGCGCTGGACAGGATTCATGATCTCACCCACATTAAGGGAGCACTGCCCAGGAGGCCGTCGGCGGGCATAACACTGCGCAGCTGGGGGTCCCTGCAAGGCCTTAGGCGGGGGACTGGACTGTGGGACCCGCGGAGGTGGTGGCGCTGGGGTCTCCTTTCCCCATTTGGACTTCCGGCGTCGGCCTGAAACGGAGCACTGGGCGGCAGGGAATCGTCGCCGTGAGAGTGGACATGGTGGGGTCCGGACCCGGGCTCATGTGTCACTGGGGCCTGCCGTCCACACAGAGGTGACTTGATCGTAGAGAGGCACGTGGTCTCAGCTCACTTTAATACCTAGTGTGCTCTCCCTCACGTCGGGCGGCCTAAAGTTGGGAGGGGAGCGCCCACATCTGGCGCGTGGGCGGTGCTGGCGTAGAGGGATAACCCTACCCGAGGACTTGGGACCTAGGCTGAACGGCTCGCCCCCGGGGGCTGTGGCGAACATCCGTGTGTTACTCCAGATGGCTGACGTGGGTGGCGACCTGGCGGCGGGACGGACTCAGGATGTGACGGCTGGGCCGGACATGGCTGGCGCTCTCCAGGACTGCCCAGATGCGTCAGCGCAGGAACGCAGACTGAATGCACGCCTTGATAATATATTGGAGGCGATTACGGCGACCAAAGAGTCATTGCACCAGGACATTGGTCAGGTGGCTACGGGGTTGGGCCTCCTGAGGGCGGATCACGCAAAACTGTCCGATAGGGTGAAAGAAAATGAACTGCTGCTCCAGGAGCTAAAACCTGCGGTGGTCACCGCGGAACATAAACTGTCCGATATCCTGACCCGACTGGCCGCGCTGGAGAGACGAGCGGAGGATTCCGAAAGTCGCAACCGCCGGAACAACGTGAGGGTGGTGGGCCTGCCGGAAAAAATCGAAGGGGACGATGCAGTGGCGTATATGGAGAAATGGTTCAGATCCACAGTTGCTCCTGAAGGCTTGTCTCCGTTCTTTTCAATAGAAAGGGCGCATAGGGTTCCGTCTCGTCCGCCCATGCAGGGTCGTCCCCCCAGACCGATGGTGGCGAGGCTCTTGCATTTCAAAGACCGTGACTTGTTGATACAGAGGGCAAGATCGGCGGGACCCTTCCAAGTGGACAATAGCCAAGTCACAATTTTCCCGGACTATACCCAGGAAGTTCAGAGGAACAGGGCAACGTTCCTTGCGGTCAAGAAGGAGCTCAGGGAGGAGGGTATTCAATACTCGCTACTCTTCCCAGCCCGGCTGAGAGTGATCCTGGACGGAACGACCCACTTTTTCCAGTCCCCTGCTGAGGCCTGGTCGTGGCTAGAATCGTACAGGGCGGGGACTGACCGGCAGCACAAAGGTGGGAAGGAGAAGAAGAGGCCGGTCCAGATCCCAAAATCTCAACGGATCCGTAAGCGCGACAGGCTCAAGCAGGCGATGAGAGAAGACCTGTTGGCGGCAGAACGGAGGGGAGCACTGGCTGCCACGGCAACTATCACGGGCTCGCAGCAAGGAGAGTTGGAGGAGGACTCGGATTCGGAAGGTGGAGGGCGCAAGTCGGGTGGAGAACTTTCAGAAGCTGACAGCGCTGCAGGACCGACGGTCACGCCACAAACGGCGGATGGCCTGTTTAATGAATAATACGGGGGTTTGATGATGGTTCTTCACTGCTGTACGTTTCTCCTGTTGGTCGGCGTTTGGCAGGTACTCTGTTGTGATTTTCTCATGGGATCATGGGTTTGGGGTGAGGGTTGGCCCGTCGCGGGTTGGTGTCAGAGAACCCCCCTCTTGCCCTTAAGGCTCCCTGTGGTGACTGCCACAGGTTAGTAGAATGTGTGTGATGTTATGGGTTTGGATGGGGGCTAGAGCAGTGCTGTTAGGTCCTGTCCTGGGGAGTGGGGTTGGGGAAGTTTGTTGGGGTGTTTGGGGGGGAGGGTATGGCTGCTATGATGTGGTGGGTTGGTTAACACTGGTGGGGTGGAGGAGAGACGGCAGCGATGGGGTCATTACCTGATGTAAAGTGCCTCACATGGAATGTTCGAGGTCTTAGGACAATGTCAAAGAGGTACAAGGTGCATGCCTATCTGGTGAGAAGGGGGGTTCAAATTGCCATGTTGCAGGAAACTCACTTGACCAAACTAGAGTGTGATGCATTGCAGAAAAGGTGGCGTGGCCAAGTGTTTGGAACCTCTTATTCGGCGTTTGCGAGGGGGGTGCTAATATGGGTCAGGGCGGGGGTTCCTTTCCAGGTAACGGATCAGATGGTGGACCCTGGAGGCAGATTTGTGGCGGTGGGGGGGAGGCTGTATGGTTCTGAGGTAGTCTTCTGTAGCGTTTATGCCCCCAATGTAGATCAGGCCCGTTATTTTGATGTTCTCTCGGGCTCATTGGCCCACTTTCTGGCGGGCCCCATTATCCTAGGGGGAGACTTTAACTCCATCACAGATATAGTGTGGGATAGGTCCCATCCGCCGTTGGCTGACTCCCCGGTGCGTAAACTATCGGAACGTAGAAGGGACTGGCAGGAAAGGTGGGGTCTGCTGGATGTGTGGAGGACGCAACATCCAGCTGTTAGGGATTACTCCTTCCACTCGACACTGCACGCTCTACATGTCAGAATAGATTCCATACTGTGTAGCGCCCCCATAGCTGCCATGGTAACACACACTGAATACCTTGCTAGGACCATTTCAGACCATAATCCCTTGTTGATGGCGGTCAGATGGCAGAGAGCGAGATCTGCGATCCCGACCTGGAGGCTACGGCCAGACACTCTAGAGGACTTGGTGTTTGGGGACAGGGTTAGCCAGGGTATAACGCTTTATTTTGAGGAGAATGAGGGATCGACTGCCACGAGATCGATGGAGTGGGACGCAATGAAGGTGGTGGTGCGGGGTGTGTGCATGGGTAGCTTCTCGAATGTCCGGACAGCCGTCCTGGCGGATTTAGAGAGAGCGGAAGGTGTGCTGAGAGAGATTGAGCGGAATAGGCCTGAATGTCCGGATTTGCAGGGACGACTGATGGAAGCGAAGGAAGTGGTGGCGAGAGAGACGGAGAGACTGAGATGCTATGATTATAAACTATACCTCACGAAAGTCCATGCGGAGAGAGATAAGGTGGGCACTCTGCTGGCGAGGCTTGCTGACCCGGCACCGAAGAGTGGCCCGATTATGTGCATCAGAACCGACACAGGGGAGGTGGTCCACTCTCAAACGGCCATTTTGGAGCGTTTTCAGTCGTATTATATGGACCTTTATGATACTCAGCTGGAGGCGGGGCCTTCGACCATAAGTGGTTATTTACGCGCGGTGCAGCTCCCGGTACTAGACGAGGAGCCAGCGAAGGATTTGGGCGGCCCGATCTCTCTATTGGAGATCCGTGGGGCTATTAAGCGGATGGCCAGGAATAAGACGCCGGGGGTGGATGGCCTGCCGATCGAGTTTTATGCGAAATATGTGGATGTACTAGCACCCAGATTGCTGGCAGTGTACTCGGAGGCGATGACGTTGGGGAGCCTTCCCGTTTCCATGAGGGAGGCGCTAGTGGTCCCGCTTCTGAAACCGGGTAGGGATGCGCTGGATGTGACGTCGTACAGACCCCTCTCTATGCTAACGGTGGACTACAAGATATTGAGCCGCATTTTGGCCACCAGACTGCTCCCTCATATGACCAGGCTGGTGCACGATGACCAAGCAGGGTTCATCCCTACTAGGAACACGGCCATTAACACACGCAGGCTGATCCGTTTACTGCAGGGTGCCTTGGGTTCGGACGGTGCGTCGGCTGTTTTGTCGGTGGATATTGAGAAGGCTTTTGACAGCCTTGAATGGTGTTACCTGGATGGGGTACTGGAGAGGTTCGGACTCGGTGAGGGGTTTGTGCGCTGGACGAAAGTTCTGTATTCATTGGCCACAGCTAGAGTGCGAGTGGGGTCACTCATATCATCCGCTTATCCGGTACGCAGAGGGACTAGGCAGGGTTGCTCGCTCTCTCCCCTTCTGTTCGCTCTCGCGATGGAACCGCTGGCGGCACTGGCCAGGGCGGGGAACTCCTTTATGGGAGTACGCTGCGGAGAGAGTACTCATTACATCTCATTGTATGCCGACGACCTGTTGCTGTATTTGGAGGATACGGAGGTGGCCTTAAGCGGGGCCGTGGGGCTGCTCTCCTCCTTCGGCGATTTGTCGGGACTTAGGGTGAATTGGGATAAGACCTGTGTCTTCCCGCTGCGAGCGGATACCCAGCGCCCTCCTCTTGCGGTAGATGTGCTCTGGGCGGACAGGTGCTTTACGTACCTGGGAGTCCGGATCTTCCATGATGCGACGAGCCTCCTGGAGGGAAATATTGGGCGATGTATCAGGGGATTGCGTGCCTGCATGTCCTTCTGGGCATCTCTCCCTTTGTCGGTGCAAGGGCGAGTGGCGTTGTTGAAAATGGTGGCACTCCCTTGACTGCTGTATTATTTCAGAACTCTGCCTATTTGGATCCCGCAGCGGATCTTTCAGGACCTGCGGTCGATGATTATTGAGTTCATCTGGGGGCATGGCAGGCGTAGGGTGGCGTTGCACACCATGATTCGACCCAAACTTGAGGGGGGGATGGCGGTGCCGGATTTTGAACTATACTACCTGGCGGCCCAGCTTCAGATTCTGACACAGAACGTGGCCAGGGAGTTTAGGGGTCCTGATCGGCTCCGAGGGATGGGTATCCAGAGACATGTCCTTTCTTATATTGTTATGCAACAGAGATTGGCATTGAGGGAGCTCACCTTAGAAGAAAAAACCCTCCGGCTATGCTGGAATAGGAGCCTGAGGCGGGCGCGGGCAGTGAGGCCGTATGCCCCGGAGATCCCTATAGGGATGCTGACGGCGCTGCCGCATGGGGGAGATTGGTCTTCGCTGGCGGAATGGGAAGAGTTGTGGGTGATCTGTTTATGGAAGGAGTGTTGGCCCCGTTTGCGGTGCTTCGGGAGCAATTTGGCCTCCCGGATGGGGATTATCTCCTGCATGCGGCGATATCTGCTGCAATGCAGAAACACTGGAAGGTGGGATTGACGGAGCCGGATACGACCATGGCCTGTCAGTACGTGATGATGGCCGCGGGTACGATCAAGGCGGTGACATGTCTCCAATCGCGGATGTTGAACGACGGGCTGGAACCGCTTGCGGCGTTGAAAGCCAGATGGGAGGACAGTATAGGCAAGCCTATTCCGGATGTAGACTGGGCCCACATCCTGAAACGGACATGGAAGGGTAGCTGAAATGCTAGATTCCAACAAATACATTTCTTCCTTTTACATAGAGCATACCTGACCCCGGGGAAGCTCCGCCGGCACTTTCAAGTGCAAGACGCGGCATGCCCGAGGTGCTCGGCACCGGAGGTTGAACTGGACCACATGATGTGGGGTTGTCCGAAGCTGGATACGTATTGGCCCAAGGTGGGTGCCCTTCTGAACGCGGTCACGGATAGGGGGGTGGAATTTGACATGGCGGCGTGCCTATTATTATGGTTTCCCCACACAGCGAAGACAAAAATCACGAGCAAGTTCATTGATTTGGGGCTTATGTTGGCACAGAGGGAGATCACGTGGCGCTGGAAAACCAAGGAAGGCCCTGTGGTGGGGAGATGGTCGAATGAGTTGCTGAAGTGGTCGAGATGCGAGAGTGCACTGAGGATGCGGCAGGCCACCAGATTGGGGAATGAGAAGGGCATAGAGGCAGCTAGGGCTTGGGAGACGATTGTGCAGGCCTTGTGTGATTATTTGACGGACGATACAGAGGAGGGATCTTCGGAAACTGAGTTCCAGGAGACTAGAAACACGAACATTTAAACATTCTTGCAGACGCGCCACTTTGTCCAACACACATCACCACCACCCACATCAGCAGCAGTTAGGGGGGGGGGGGAATAGAGGAGTTCGTGGACTATCCCGTTAGAGCTGGAATGCAGGTAGTCCAGAGTATGAACCGGATGAGTCGTCACGCTGATGTATCGGCGGGACTATGCTCTGTACACTCTGTAAGCTTCAGTGTGACTTGTACGGTGAGCACGACCCTTCCGGGGGATGTCTAGGGGGGGGGGGAAGTTGTTGTTGAGGGGACATAAAATGCGGAAACTGGATTATAATTTTGACCAGTCATCCCTATGTAACATACTAGGAAACCTTGTTGGACATTGAACTTACGCCGCCCGGCCTCCGGGATGTGGGCTGATGGGCTGTGTACATTCCAGGAAACATGTGGTACCTTGTATGGTGGGGGTGCTAATGGTTGCTTTTCTCGATGTTTTATCTGTAATTCTGCAATAAAAATATACTTTAAAAAAAAAAAAAAGGGATAGACAGGTGCATTGGGTCTGTGGGAAATGGGACTTAGGGATAGACAGATGCATAGTGTCCACCTGGAAAAGGGGGAAGGGGATAGACAGATGAATAGGGCCTGTGTCGAAAAGCGGGAAGCGAGATAGATGGATGCATAATGTTGAGTGGAAAAGTGGGGAAGAGGGATAGACAGGTGCATAGGTTCTGGGGCAAAGGGAGGAGAGTGATAGGAGGTGCATAGGTTCTGTTGATAAGGTAGAAGAAGGATAGACAGTTGCATAGGTTCTGTGGAAAATGGGGAAGAGAGAAAGACAGGTGCATAGGGTCTGTTGAAGAGGGGGTCGGAGACGGACAGGTGCAGAGGGTCTGTGTGGGATAGAGGGGAGTGGGGCAGACCGATGCGAAGTGTCTATAAAAACTGGAAGGAAACAAATGTGAGAGGAACCGGTGGGTGTGGAATGAGGGGGTGGGGGCGGCAGACGCACAGGACTCGTTCGGAAGTGGGTACAGGATTGGCAGATGCCAAGGGATCGCTTTGGCAGTGGCCTCCCCTTACCCAGCCCGGGGCCCCTCCCGGATGTGTTTAAGGCTACAGCTGTTCTTCTAAAGCCCCTTTAAAGTGCGGCTGAGCCTCCCCCGTGTTCCCCCAGACGGCTGGGGGCGATCCCCGAGGTTTAATTACTCGGATTACCGTGTACACCAGGCTGTGCAGAGGCGCTTTAAAGGGCCGCCTTACGGGCTTATTAGAGGTAAGAACACTGATGACGGGAAGGATGAAACGAGGAGCATGTCCTCGATAATTGGGTCAAGGAGGCCTGCGAAGTGGTGAAGCGCGCAGCATTTCAACAGGCGCCCTGCTTCGCGCAGCATTTCAACAGGCGCAATGCTTCGCGCAGCATTTCAACAGGCGCCCTGCTTCGCGCAGCATTTCAACAGGCGCCCTGCTTCGCGCAGCGTTTCAACAGGCGCCCTGCTTCGCGCAGCGTTTCAACAGGCGCCCTGCTTCGCGCAGCATTTCAACAGGCGCCCTGCTTCGCACAGCATTTCAACAGGCGCCCTGCTTCGCGCAGCTTACACTTCGTGTAGTTCCTCGACTCCCCGTCACCCTGAGGTTGTAGAGGCTGGTACCTGAAATCCCCAAGTGTTTCAGTCCTTGCTCTAATTCTTATTTGTGCGCGTGCCTCTCACAGCTCCTCTTCACCACACTCTAGGCGCTGCGCCCTCAGACAGATGACAGGACGCTTCTAGGCGCTCAAGCACGACACCAAATACTTCCCACAAGGACCACAACAAACGCAGCACTCTGCTACCCACGCACGGCCTGACTCTGTAGCATGCTGCTCCTCCGAGAATGTGCTTCAGCACCCCACTGTGGGGTAAGAAGCGCTATAAAAACTAGGCCTGGGCGGCATTCGTGGAGTTCTGTTACGTGGAACTCCGCAAAGTGACCAAAAAAAAGTTACGTGCTACGCGGAGGTCCGCCAGCGGCAGAGTGCATGAGGTCATGTGTTCCTGCTGATTTTTAGTGCCTGGGGTTTGTCCCACACTGGAAAATAGGACGGACGGCAGCATGCGCAGCACAAGAGAGCGCTGCTCCTTCCTGCTGAGCGACAGCGGCAGCGTGCGCTGCTCCTTCCTGCTGAGCGACAGCGGCAGCGTGCGCTGCTCCTTCCTGCTGAGCGGCAGCGTGCGCAGCGCAAGAGAGCGCTGCTCCTTCCTGCTGAGCGGCAGCGTGCGCAGCGCAAGAGAGCGCTGCTCCTTCCTGCTGAGCGGCAGCGTGCGCAGCACAAGAGAGCGCTGCTCCTTCCTGCTGAGCGACAGCGGCAGCGTGCGCTGCTCCTTCCTGCTGAGCGGCAGCGTGCGCAGCGCAAGAGAGCACTGCTCCTTCCTGCTGAGCGACAGCGGCAGCGTGCGCTGCTCTTTCCTGCTGAGCGGCAGCGTGCGCAGCGCAAGAGAGCGCTGCTCCTTCCTGCTGAGCGGCAGCGTGCGCAGCACAAGAGAGCGCTGCTCCTTCCTGCTGAGCGACAGCGGCAGCGTGCGCTGCTCTTTCCTGCTGAGCGGCAGTGTGCGCAGCGCAAGAGAGCGCTGCTCCTTCCTGCTGAGCGGCAGCGTGCGCAGCGCAAGAGAGTGCTGCTCCTTCCTGCTGAGCGACAGCGGCAGCGTGCGCTGCTCCTTCCTGCTGAGCGGCAGCGTGCGCAGCGCAAGAGAGCACTGCTCCTTCCTGCTGAGCGGCAGCGTGCGCAGCGCAAGAGAGCGCTGCTCCTTCCTGATGACCGGCAGCTTCCTCAGCGCGAATGAAAGGTTTCTCAACGCGAGCGGGTGCGGCCATCCGTGACAGCCCACATTGAGGAATCTCACTGGGAGGTGGTCTAGAGTTGGATTTTCCTCACTCGCCAATTTAACGTTGGCGAGTGCGGGCCAGTAAAAAAAAAAACGCAATGTGAAAGGAGCAGAGTTTTTGGGAACTCTGTGTGCTCTGCGAGTGCGGAACACCACAAACTCCGCAAATGGAGCAGAGTTCACTGCCTAAGCCTAATAAAAATGCTACAATTCCATACCTGGCACATAAAAAGCTCAATGGCTTAGCAAGGGTACCAGGGGCCCCTACTGCAGTTAGGAAGCGGCCCCCTACACTCTGTGTGGGTAGTGACGTGCAGCCATAGTTAGGGTGCAAAGACCCACCACACCCCAGCCCCCCGTGCCACTAGAACGGCTGCGCGGGTGGAAGGTCCAGCCAGGAGCCCTTCTTGGAGATCGTGCTTCAGCTTCCGGGTCAGTGAGAGGTTAGAATCTGGGTTTGGGAACAAGGTAGAGCAGGAAGCTCTCAGAAAGCTGAAGTAACCTGGGCTGAGACTGGAGATTTCTTAATCTCCGCGGCTCCGAGATAAAGTTCTCCCAGTCATGGATCGACTGGTCTTCAGGGTCTCACCTAGAAAGTCACCAGGTGCGTTGAGTGTGGAACTATCCGGTGTTTTTATAGAAAAGATGGGCAGACCGTGAAGCGACTCACCTTTAGTAAGCCCCTCCCCCATCACAGGCTCACACAGCCTTACCTTTATTTATGCATTTTTATATAGCGCGGACTTTACCCGAAGGCGTCAGAGCGATTCACAAAAGGAACAGAAAATTACAAATGAACAAATTACAAAAGCAGACGTTAAGTTACATGAGGTAAAAGTGACAATTGTGAGCAACAAAATAAATGAGGTAGCAAACAGTGCATTACAGGAGGAAAGAGTGACAAGTGTGCAGGTTACAAGGGAAAACAAAGTACAATTCAAGTTCAAGTTCAAGAATTTGTATAGCGCACTACTCACCCAGAGGGTCTCAAGGCGCTTGAGGGATGGGGGGGTATTTTACTTATCGAATATCCAAGTTTTTAGTTGCTTTCTGAAGGAGAGGTGGTTCTGTGTAAGGCGGAGGTGGGTGGGGAGAGAATTCCAAGTCTTGGCCGCTAAGAAGGAGAAGGATCTACCTCCCATGGTGGATCTATGGATGCGCGGAATTGCGGCGAGGGCTTGATTGGACGATCGCAGTTGTCGGGTGGGGGTGTAAAAGGACAGGCGCGTGTTGAGGCATTCGGATCCTAGGTCGTAGAGGGCTTTGTGTGCGTGGGTGAGGAGACGGAACGTTATTCTCTTGTTGACGGGGAGCCAGTGGAGGTCTTTCAGGTGATCGGAAATGTGATCTTGGCGGGGGATGTCTAGTATGAGTTTGGCTGAGGCGTTTTGGATGCGTTGGAGTTTTTTCTGTAGTTTAGCTGTGGTTCCGGCGTAAAGGGTGTTTCCGTAATCCAGTCGGCTAGTGACCAGTGCGTAGGTGACCGTTTTTCTTGTTTCGGTGGGAATCCAACGGAAGATTTTTTTGAGCATGCGTAGGATGTTGAAGCATGATGATGAGACGCCGTTGACTTGTCTGGTCATCGAGAGGGAGAAGTCCAGGATGAAGCCCAGGTTACGTGCGTGGTCCGTTAGTATGGGTGCGGTTCCCAGGGCCAGTGGCCACCATGAGTCGTCCCAAGCAGAGGGGGATGAGCCTAAGATGAGGACTTCCGTTTTGTCCGAGTTCAGTTTTAAACGGCTGTTCTTCATCCACTCGGCTACATCTTTCATTCCTTCGTGTAAGTTGGTTTTGGCGGTGTTTGGGTCTTTGGTGAGGGAGAGGATCAGCTGGGTGTCGTCAGCGTAGGAGATGATGTTGAGGTTGTGTTGGCTCGCGATGGATGCGAGGGGACTCATGTATACGTTGAAGAGGGTGGGACTGAGTGATGATCCTTGTGGTACGCCGCAGATGACTTCGGTGGCCTCTGATCTAAAAGGGGGGAGGCGGACTCTCTGGGTTCTTCCGGCGAGGAACGAGATGATCCAGTCCAATGCTTTTCCTTGTATTCCGACATTGCTGAGGTGTTGTAATATACTGCAATATATGCTAGACACTCAGGCACTAGAACAAACGTTACGTAGGCAATGGTGGCACTTGTGCTAGTATCAAAAGCAAACAAAATGTGAAAGGTAGCAAACAGTGTGTTACAAGAGAAAAGTGGCGTGTGCATGTTACAAAAGAGTACCAAACACAGGTACAAGGATAATACTGCAATAAATTGCAAACACTCCAACCACAAGAACACATTGGGAAGGAACTTCCATAGTCATGGAGAATAGAGTTTTCAGTAATGGAGAGGGGGTGAATTACTTTTGGAGGTGTCTTTGGAGGAGGAGAACTTTGAGGTCCGTTTTGAAGACCTGGGAGGAGGTGGTGGTCCAGAGCTGAGGCGGAAGTGAGTTCCAGATTCTCACTGCGTTGCCTGAAAAGGATTGGGCCATTGTTCTTTCCTTCTTGAAAGTGGGAGGTTCAAGCAGTAGATTTTCCGCATTACGTGATGGTCTAGAGCCTCCAGAGAGTTTCAGTTTATTCGCCAGATAGCGAGGAGAGGAGGAGTGCAAGGCTTTGTGGGTGGTACAGGCAGTCTTGTAGATAGCGCTAGCCTCGATGGGAAGCCAGCGGAGGGTGGATAACATCAATGTGATGTGGTTGCTTCTTTTAGCCCCATAAATGATACGAGCTGCTGAGTGCAGAACAGATCTAAGGGGGGACAAGTGGGATTTGGGGAGGCCAGTAAGAATAGAATTGCAGTAGTCCAGTCTGGGAGGACCAGCGATTGCACCAGGGTTTTAAGGTCTTGCTCTTGGAAAAAGCGACAAATTCACCAAAGAAGGCGCAGTTGCAGATGGCGCTGTCTCTCCTTCCCTCCAGCGGGTAAACCTTTCCATCACAGGCTCAGTCAGCGCTGCCTCTCCTGCCCTCTAGCGGGTAAGCCTGCCCATCACAGGCTCAGACAGCGCTGCCTCTCCTGCCCTCTCTGATGGGTAAGCCTGCCCATCACAGGCAGCGCTCCCTCTCCTGCCCTCCAGCAGGTAAGCCTGTCCATCGTAGGCTCAGACAGCACCTCCTCTTCTGCCCTCCAGCGGGAAAGCCTGCCCATCACAGGCGCAGACAGCGCTGTCTTTCCTGCCCTCCAGCGGGTAAGCCTGCCCATCACAGGCTCAGACAGCGCTGCCTCTCCTGCCCTCCAGTGGGTGAGCCTGCCCATCACAGGCACAGACAGCACTGCCTCTCCTGCCTTCCAGCGGCTAAGCCTGCCCATCACAGGCTCAGATAGCTATTCCTCTCTTCCCCTCTAGCGGGTAAGCCTGCCCATCACAGGTGCAGACAGCGCTGCCTCTCCTGCCCTCTAGCGGGTAAGCTTGCCCATCATAGGTACAGACAGCGCTGTCCCTCCTGCCCTCCAGCAGGTAAGCATGCCCATCACAGGCTCAGATAGCACTGCCTCTCCTGCCCTCCGGGGGGGTAAGCCTGCCCATCACAGGCACAGTTTGTGGTGCCTCACCTGCTCTCTAGCTGGTAAGCCTGCCCATCACAGGCGCAGACAGCGCTACCTCTCCTGCCCTGTAGCGGGTAAGCCTGCCCATCACAGGCTCAGACAGTGCTGCCTCTCCTGCCCTCTAGCAGGTAAGCCTGTTCATCACAGGCTCAGACAGCGCTGCCTCTCCTGCCCTCTAGCAGGTAAGCCTTTTCATCACAGACTCAGACAGCGCTGCCTCTCCTGCCCTCCAGCAGGTGAGCCTGTTCATCACAGGTTTAGACAGCGCTGCCTCTCCTGCCCTCTAGCAGGTAAGCCTGTTCATCACAGGCTCAGACAGCGCTGCATCTCCTGCCCTCTAGCAGGTAAGCCTTTTTGTTGGAAAGGGGAGTCTCTGGTTGGCGCAGTGCAACACTGGCGACAAGCAGGGACCCTCTCTTCCACGTCAGGGCTAAGGGTTACCTTCAAGAACAACCTCTGCTCACCCTCTAGGTAGTGTGGCGCAAGCAGTCTAGGCTAATCTCTGGGGCACATGGGGTTAAACATTTGCAGTATCACACCATCACAACCAACCCACCACACAATGACACCAAACTGTTTTATAGTAAAAATATATTCTCTTTATATATTCTTAAAAGCAGGCTTGTAAATACAGTCTTGGTTATTTAATCGCGGTTCCAGTTACTTGTAAATAGACCATATATACTCTTCCAGCAGTGCCTTGTAAATACAGTCTTTTTACTTTAAAAGTGGTTCCAGTTACTCTTTAAATGTGGCCACAGTTCTTAATGTCACACTGGACAGTTTCTTGAAAGAGGTTTGAATACTCCTTATAACAACATCACAATGTCCAGTCTCTTTTAAAAGGGGGGATTACTTCTCAGGACAACTTCGGGCCCTCCAGGCACTGTGTACTACTTAATTCACTGTTTGTTGAAGGTCTGGGCCCTCTGGGGCGCTCCTGTGCGCTCCGTACGATAACGGCAAAACGGCCCTACCAAGTCTCACGCATCTCGCGTGAGACGGGGTACGACGCGAACACTGAACCCAGCAGTACGAGGCGTACCAGCCTCGGGAGAGCTTCAGTACAGCGCGCACAGGCTCAGGGTGAAGCGGAAGGCGTATCAGCCTCAGGAAACACAGTCCGTGGCGCACTGGATGCGAAGCACTCCACGAGGCACTACAGTGAAGTGGGAGGCGTACTAGCCTCCAGCGAACAGGCATAAGCAGCAAACAGTTTTAAAAGCACACTATGAGGCGTGCCAGCCTCGGGGACACAGCAAAACGTTGCGCATCCATTCACAGCGCACAATACCTTGGCTCTTGATGTTGGTTCGGTGCGGACGGCTCTAGGCTGTCGTCCAGCGGGCGGTGCTGTCCTAGAGGGCGGGGTGACGCGGGGGCCACGGGGTCGCTTTCCTTCAGGCTGGCGGTGCTCCGGGGGACACAGGCTCACAAGGGCAGAGTCCTGGGGTCCTGGAGAGGGGTGCAGCAGATGGGATGATCGCTTACAGCAGGGCTTCTCACGGAAGGCGAGCCCACGCTTCTGGTCCGTCTTTTCTGTACTTTCCACGGTCGGGGGCCAGCAGATCGTGGCGATTGGACCGGACGGGTCCTCTGCTTTGCGTTGAGAGCTTCGGCTCAGGGAGGCAGTCACGGTGCTTGGGTCAGGCAGCGCTGACCTTTGCTGTGCGAGCTGCGGCTCGGCGGCAGGAGCTCACGGTGCTTGGCAGGACAGGGGCAGCGCAGGCTTGTCTGAGGGCACGATGGGGGCAAAGCGCACTCAGCTTTCCGGGGCAGCGATGCAGGGACACAATCCTCAGCAGCCGTTCCTCTTCCAGGGGGGGGTAGCGCCCACTGTTCCTGGGGCGCAGTTCAGGGGGCAAGTTCCACAGCAAGCCCTTGGAGATCTTTAGCAGAGTTTGGCACAAAGTTCAATAAAAGCAAAAGTCTCTTGTAGTCTCTTCTTTTCCTCTCCTTCTGCAGCAAGGCACCAGACACAGGCCAGAGACAGCACTCCTCCTTGTAGTCCTTCCAGGTCCTTCTCTTCGGGCAGAGTTTCTTCTGTAGCGCAAACAGGATCTAATTTACAAGGAGCAGGGCTCCTACTTTTATACCCAGTTTCTTTTGTTCTAGCAGGCCAGGGGGGCCTTTGCATAACTGCTCCAGTCCCTGAGCACTTGTGGTGGGTACTTCTGCTTCTGCATTCAGTGTGAGGGCTGGCACATCAGCCGCTCCCCAGGGGGGCGGAGCCAGCATTGTGAGGACAGGGGCAGCTTGGAGCACTTTGTTGACAAGCTTCGGTCCTTCCTGGGCCAGGTGCAGGCTGAGTCATCAGTCGCTCCCCAGGAGGGCGGAGCCAGCATTGTGGAGGCAGAGCACAGCCTGATGCATCATTCAGGGGAAACTCCCACCTCCCACTAAGGTGTCATCCTGCTATTCACTACCTGTCAACTCCCAGCCCTGTCACTCACACACACCAGACAGTCAGATACACACAAGGGCAGAGGCGGGCTGAAATGGTTAGGCAAGCAAATGCTAACTTTCTAAAAGTAGCATTTGCAAACACAGGATATTAAAATAAACTTTACTAAAAGAAGTATTTTATTATTCTGAGTTCAGGCATACTAAACATTAATTTCTACCATGGTCCCTGAGCCTGCTGGGATTATAGAGTGTAATAATTCCAGCAGCCCATCTGGCCTAAAGGGAACAGGTAGCCTTACAATAGTGAAAAACGAATTTGGCAGTAATTCACTATTAGGACATGCCACACACATCAGAGCATGTCCTACCTTACACTTACACTTACAATGCACCCTGCCCTTAGGCCTACCGTAGGGGTGACTAATATGAAGTTAAGGGAAGGTTTAGGGGCTGGCAAGTGTGTGCACTTGCCCAGCCAGCATGACAGTACCAGACTGCACGTAGGTTCTGCAATGGCAGACCCTAGACATATCTTAACGCTGCTTCTGTGGGTGGCGCAACCAGCGCTGCAGGCCCACTAGCAGTATTGGCATTTACAAGCCCTGGCACTCCTGGTGCACTTTACTAGGGACTGACAGTAAATCCAATGAACCAATCATGGACATCAATCACATGTACATTTTACACAGGGAGAGCATATGCACTTTAGCACTGGTCAGCAGTGGTAAAGTGCCCAGAGTCATTAAACCAACAAAACAGGTCAGAGAGAGTATTGGAGGAAGGCAAAAAGTTTAGGGATGACCCTGCCAAGAGGCCCAGGTCCAACACAACCCCCTTCCAGCCAAAACGCAGGGTAGACCAATCACCACTGTGATGGGCTTCCCTGCTTAGGGCGATAGAACATGGACCTGGCCCGCAACAGCAGGGGCACATTCCAGTTCTACGCCAAACTGAACCTATTTCAAATCCTCTGTCCATACTCTCAGGGTCCACCCAGCTAATCCATGGGGCACCCTTCTCTCCCTCTGTGGACACCACCTGCGCAGCCTTGAACCTTAATTCGCTCACAGGTGTGTCCCAACAGACAGACATCAAGTCATAGCGGCCACTGACGGTAGTCAGAGATGAGACCCAGGCCTCATGCCTCTCAGGGCTCTCAAACCTCTGTGGCCTTAAAGAGTGGGGGGCAGTAACCCCAGGTGCTTGGCACCCTTTGTCCACTCTCCCTCCTGTCAGGTCAGGTATGACATCCTGGCACTGACCCACCAGTCCCAGGTCTGTACCTGGCGGCTGTACCAAAGACTGGGGTGGCCTCTCCCACACCCGGTCCTCCTCCTTGGGGCTCTGTACCCTCCCACCTGGAGTGGTACCCCCTTCCAGAATTGTCAGGGCACCTGGGGCAGGTGACCTGCACAATTCGCCCACCAGTTCAGGGGTGCTATCCTGCAACTGGGGCACCAGGTTAGGGGGGACACCCTGCACCTGGCCCTTAAACCTAGGGTCTAAACCCTCAAGCCTCACCGGGGTCAGAGGCGAGGACTCCCTCCCTCTCCACCCCCTTCCAGAGTACTGCCCAATCCCAACTGGAGTGGTACCCCTAGAAGTGACATGGGTCAGGACACTGATTACAGTGGTCCCACCCTCCAGGTCAGACAACACCTGAACCTGGCTCTCCAACTCAGGGACCCAACCCTGCAGTTGAACCATTGCCTGGCGCACCAGGACTTCCCGGGGAGCACGCATGCCCCCCCTGAGGGTGGCACATAGCTCATGTGTCGTGCGGCAGTCTGCCTGGCGCAGATCTCCCAAACCCTGTCCCTCTGACAGTGTGGGAAGATCCCCCAGGACAGAAGTGGTGTCCCCCTGGTCATTCACTGGGGGCGCAGCCCTGCTGGCTGGCCCCTGACCCACTGGTTCTTCCACTGGGGACTCTTTCCCCCTCTCGCCCCTCTTTCTGGACCTCTGCACCCTCCCAACTGGAGCGGTACTGCCAGACACCAGAACTACTGGAGCTCTGCTTACAGAGCCTCCACGTTCTCTAGCCACTGGGGGATCCCCCTCAGAGGATGACTCATCCGGACAGCCTAGGCTCCCCACCTGGTGTTCCCTTAAAGAACCATCCAGGCTCTGAGACTGAGGTTGGGCACTACCGGGACAAAACCCATTCTCACTCCTTCCCCTCAAGGACAAGACGTGAGGCCCTACACCCCTCTCACTACTACAGGACCTAGCTGGGCTACTCTGCGCCACTTCCACCTCTCTGGGCTGGAAGATACCCGAGCCACTCCCCACAGGAACACACCCCAATGCCTCTCCAGACCCTCTGGAATCCACCACAAGGTCTGCCTCCAATGTGAGCTCCCTGGGGTCAGAGAACTCACTCTCAAACAGGTGTTGGCATAGCTCTGGAAAACTGGGACTTAAAGTATGCTCTCCCACAATTGGATTACACAGCCCCCTAGCAGGGTTAACCAAACTATCCTTCACCTCTCCATCCAGCGCCTCACACACATACTCCACACCATCTTTCTGAGACTGGCCAGACAGTAGCGAACTGTCTCTGTCACACAACCCACACTCTTCTGGGCGGTCCTTACACTCACCCACCAGGACCTCAACCATGGGGGAACCCCTCCCGCCACTAGGACCATGAACTCCTACGCCAGCTACCCTATTCCCTTCAGGAACGCTGCGCACTACTGGAGCTACCTCATGCCCTTGAACCTCCTGGTGTAAGTTAACCCCCTCCAAGTCAGGTGCCATATCTCTAGGTGCGCGCGCTATGCTGTCTGCACTAGATACCTGAATGTTGCTGCCACCATCTGAGCTAGACTCCACCTCCAACTCAGCAAAGCTCAATCTCTGAGCTAAACACATTTCTTGTTGCTGGGCTGACGCCCTCCTGGCCTCAAGCCCCTCGAGCTCCAAGTCAAGTTTCCTCATTCTTAAGTCATGCGCAAGCTCCATTTTCATTTCTTCCAGGGCTAACTTCCTAGATTCTAGCTCCAGTTGGCAATTCAATTTCAGCTCCGCCAACTTCATTTCATGTATTCTGGCCTCCTTCCTGTCTGTCAACTCCTCTGGCGACAGGGCTCTACCAAAATCCATGATGCTTCCTGCTGGTTCAATCTCCATTCTGACTGATCCAGGCATGACTTCACAACAAATGGGGATTCTCTCAGAAAAACATAAATCAAAAAAAGTCTGTGGCTTAGTTACTGGACTGTCATCACTGTGCAATGGTCAGTAGTTAAGGTAAAGACACTGCAAACGTAAATTCGCTATCCTCACCGCTGCGTCCAATGTTGGAAAGGGGAGTCTCTGGTTGGCGCAGTGCAACACTGGCGACAAGCAGGGACCCTCTCTTCCACGTCAGGGCTAAGGGTTACCTTCAAGAACAACCTCTGCTCACCCTCTAGGTAGTGTGGCGCAAGCAGTCTAGGCTAATCTCTGGGGCACATGGGGTTAAACATTTGCAGTATCACACCATCACAACCAACCCATCACACAACGACACCAAACTGTTTTATAGTAAAAATATATTCTCTTTATATATTCTTAAAAGCAGGCTTGTAAATACAGTCTTGGTTATTTAATCGCGGTTCCAGTTACTTGTAAATAGACCATATATACTCTTCCAGCAGTGCCTTGTAAATACAGTCTTTTTACTTTAAAAGTGGTTCCAGTTACTCTTTAAATGGGCCACCGTTCTTAATGTCACACTGGACAGTTTCTTGAAAGAGGTTTGAATACTCCTTAACACAACCTCACAATGTCCAGTCTCTTTTAAAAGGGGGGATTACTTCTCAGGACAACTTCGGGCCCTCCAGGCACTGTGTACTACTTAATTCACTGTTTGTTGAAGGTCTGGGCCCTCTGGGGCGCTCCTGTGCGCTCCGTACGATAACGGCAAAACGGCCCTACCAAGTCTCACGCATCTCGCGTGAGACGGGGTACGACGCGAACACTGAACCCAGCAGTACGAGGCGTACCAGCCTCGGGAGAGCTTCAGTACAGCGCGCACAGGCTCAGGGTGAAGCGGAAGGCGTACCAGCCTCAGGAAACACAGTCCGTGGCGCACTGGATGCGAAGCGCTCCACGAGGCACTACAGTGAAGTGGGAGGCGTACTAGCCTCCAGCGAACAGGCATAAGCAGCAAACAGTTTTAAAAGCGCACTATGAGGCGTGCCAGCCTCGGGGACACAGCAAAACGTTGCGCATCCATTCACAGCGCACAATACCTTGGCTCTTGATGTTGGTTCGGTGCGGACGGCTCTAGGCTGTCGTCCAGCGGGGCGGTGCTGTCCTGGAGGGCGGGGTGACGCGGGGGCCACGGGGTCGCTTTCCTTCAGGCTGGCGGTGCTCCGGGGGACACAGGCTCACAAGGGCAGAGTCCTGGGGTCCTGGAGAGGGGTGCAGCAGATGGGATGATCGCTTACAGCAGGGCTTCTCACGGAAGGCGAGCCCACGCTTCTGGTCCGTCTTTTCTGTACTTTCCACGGGCGGGGGCCAGCAGATCGTGGCGATTGGACCGGACGGGTCCTCTGCTTTGCGTTGAGAGCTTCGGCTCAGGGAGGCAGTCACGGTGCTTGGGTCAGGCGGCGCTGACCTTTGCTGTGCGAGCTGCGGCTCGGCGGCAGGAGCTCACGGTGCTTGGCAGGACAGGGGCAGCGCAGGCTTGTCTGAGGGCACGATGGGGGCAAAGCGCACTCAGCTTTCCGGGGCAGCGATGCAGGGACACAATCCTCAGCAGCCGTTCCTCTTCCAGGGGGGGGTAGCGCCCACTGTTCCTGGGGCGCAGTTCAGGGGGCAAGTTCCACAGCAAGCCCTTGGAGATCTTTAGCAGAGTTTGGCACAAAGTTCAATAAAAGCAAAAGTCTCTTGTAGTCTCTTCTTTTCCTCTCCTTCTGCAGCAAGGCACCAGACACAGGCCAGAGACAGCACTCCTCCTTGTAGTCCTTCCAGGTCCTTCTCTTCGGGCAGAGTTTCTTCTGTAGCGCAAACAGGATCTAATTTACAAGGAGCAGGGCTCCTACTTTTATACCCAGTTTCTTTTGTTCTAGCAGGCCAGGGGGGCCTTTGCATAACTGCTCCAGTCCCTGAGCACTTGTGGTGGGTACTTCTGCTTCTGCATTCAGTGTGAGGGCAGGCACATCAGCCGCTCCCCAGGGGGGCGGAGCCAGCATTGTGAGGACAGGGGCAGCTTGGAGCACTTTGTTGACAAGCTTCGGTCCTTCCTGGGCCAGGTGCAGGCTGAGTCATCAGTCGCTCCCCAGGAGGGCGGAGCCAGCATTGTGGAGGCAGAGCACAGCCTGATGCATCATTCAGGGGAAACTCCCACCTCCCACTAAGGTGTCATCCTGCTATTCACTACCTGTCAACTCCCAGCCCTGTCACTCACACACACCAGACAGTCAGATACAAACAAGGGCAGAGGCGGGCTGAAATGGTTAGGCAAGCAAATGCTAACTTTCTAAAAGTAGCATTTGCAAACACAGGATATTAAAATAAACTTTACTAAAAGAAGTATTTATTATTCTGAGTTCAGGCATACTAAACATTAATTTCTACCATGGTCCCTGAGCCTGCTGGGATTATAGAGTGTAATAATTCCAGCAGCCCATCTGGCCTAAAGGGAACAGGTAGCCTTACAATAGTGAAAAACGAATTTGGCAGTAATTCACTATTAGGACATGCCACACACATCAGAGCATGTCCTACCTTACACTTACAATGCACCCTGCCCTTAGGCCTACCGTAGGGGTGACTAATATGAAGTTAAGGGAAGGTTTAGGGGCTGGCAAGTGTGTGCACTTGCCCAGCCAGCCTGACAGTACCAGACTGCACGTAGGTTCTGCAATGGCAGACCCTAGACATATCTTAACGCTGCTTCTGTGGGTGGCGCAACCAGCGCTGCAGGCCCACTAGCAGTATTGGCATTTACAAGCCCTGGCACTCCTGGTGCACTTTACTAGGGACTGACAGTAAATCCAATGAACCAATCATGGACATCAATCACATGTACATTTTACACAGGGAGAGCATATGCACTTTAGCACTGGTCAGCAGTGGTAAAGTGCCCAGAGTCATTAAACCAACAAAACAGGTCAGAGAGAGTATTGGAGGAAGGCAAAAAGTTTAGGGATGACCATGCCAAGAGGCCCAGGTCCAACACTTTTCATCACAGGCTCAGACAGCGCTGCCTCTCCTGCCCTCCAGCAGGTAAGCCTGTTCATCACAGGCTCAGACAGCTCTGCCTCTCCTGCCCTCCAGCAGGTAAGCCTGTTCATCACAGGCTCAGACAGCGCTGCCTCACCTGCCCTCTAGCAGGTAAGCCTGTTCATCACAGGCTCAGACAACGCTGCCTCTCCTGCCCTCTAGCAGGTAAGCCTGTCCATCACAGGCGCAGACAGCGCTGCCTCTCCTGCCCTCTCTGGTGGGTAAGCCTGCCCATCACAGGCTCAGACAGGGCTACCTGTCCTGCCCTCTAGCAGGTGAGCCTTTTCATCACAGGCTCAGACAGTGCTGCCTCTCCTGCCCTCTAGCAGGTAAGCCTGTTCATCACAGGCTCAGACAGCTCTGCCTCTCCTGCCCTCTAGCGGGTAAGCCTGCCCATCACAGGCTCATACAGCGCTGCCTCTCCTGCCCTCTAGCAGGTAAGCCTTTTCATCACAGGCTCAGACCGCGCTGCCTCACCTGCCCTCTAGCAGGTAAGCCTGCCCAACACAGGTTCAGTCAGCGTTGCCTCTCCTGCCCTCCAGCGAGTAAGCCTGCCCATCACAGGCTCAGACAGCGCTGCCTCTCTTGCCCTCCAGCAGGTAAGCCTGTTCATCACAGGCTCAGACAGCGCTGCCTGTCCTGCCCTCCAGCGAGTAAGCCTGCCCAACACAGGCTCAGTCAGTGGTGCCACTCCTGCCCTCCAGCGGGTAAGCCTGCCCATCACAGGCACAGACAGCACTGCCTCTCCTACCTTCCAGCGGGTAAGCCTGCCCATCACAGGCTCAGACAGCCCTGTAGGCACCTATGCCGGGCCCTTTAGGCACCAGTACCGGGCCCTTTAGGCACCAGTGCCAGGCCGTTTAGGCACCTGTGCTGGGTTCTTTATGCACCTGTGCTGGGCCCTTTAGGCACCTGTGCCGGGCCCTTTAGGCACCAGTACCGGGCCCTTTAGGCACCAGTGCCAGGCCGTTTAGGCACCTGTGCTGGGTTCTTTATGCACCTGTGCTGGGCCCTTTAGGCACCTGTGCCGGGCCCTTTAGGCACCTGTAACGGGCCCTTTAGGCACCAGTGCCGGGCCCTTTAGGCACCTGTGCCGGGCCCTTTAGGCACCTGTACCGGGCCCTTTAGGCACCAGTGCAGGGCCCTTTAGGCACCTGTGCCGGGCCCTTTAGGCACCTGTACCGGGCCCTTTAGGCACCAGTGCCGGGCCCTTTAGGCACCTGTGCCAGGCCCTTTAGGCACCTGTGCTGGGTTCTTTATGCACCTGTGCCGGGCCCTTTAGGCACCTGTGCCGGGCCCTATAAGCACCTGTGCCGGGCCCTGTAGGCACCAGTGCCGGGCCCTTTAGGCACCAGTGCCGGGCCCTTTAGGCACCAGTGCCGGGCCCTTTAGGCACCAGTGCCGGGCCCTTTAGGCACCTGTGCCGGACCCTTTAGGCACCAGTGCCGGGCCCTTTAGGCACCAGTGCCGGGCCCTTTAGGCACCAGTGCCGGGCCCTTTAGGCACCAGTGCCGGGCCCTTTAGGCACCAGTGCCGGGCCCTTTAGGCCCCTGTGCCGGCCCTCAGAGCACCTGTGCCGGGCCCTTTAGGCACCTGTGCCGGGTTCTTTATGCACCTGTGCCGTGTTCTTTATGCACCTGTGCCGGACCCTTTAGGCACCTGTGCCGGGCCCTATAAGCACCTGTGCCGGGCCCTTTAGGCACCAGTGCCGGGCCCTATAAGCACCTGTGCCGGGCCCTTTAGGCACCAGTGCCGGGCCCTTTAGGCCCCTGTGCCGGCCCTCAGAGCACCTGTGCCGGGCCCTTTAGGCACCTGTGCCGGGTTCTTTATGCACCTGTGCCGTGTTCTTTATGCACCTGTGCCGGACCCTTTAGGCACCTGTGCCGGGCCCTATAAGCACCTGTGCCGGGCCCTATAAGCACCAGTGCCGGGCCCTTTAGGCACCAGTGCCGGGCCCTTTAGGCACCAGTGATGGGCCCTTTAGTCACCAGTGCCGGGCCCTTTAGGCACCAGTGCCGGGCCCTTTAGGCACCTGTGCCGGGCCCTTTAGGTCACGGCGTCACGGGGGAGTGCGAAAGCGGTCACGAAGCTCGTTTGGCTCGTTTAAAGGCTCAACTTAGGAGACACATATGATCTGTGAGCATTCCTTTAAAGAAACAGCGCTAAGAAACAGAATAAACTCCAAGCAATTACAACAGCGGTAATCCTTAGATATCGCACTAAATGCTAGTACACCTTATCGGGACCAGTAATGACCGTACCCCGTAGACGACTATGCAAGCTGACTCCCTGAGAGGTTATATAAACTAAAAATAGATCACTATGTAGCAGTACAAATAACCTCTTCCCTTACGCATACCTACTAGTTGGACTCATTAATGCGACTCCTTTTACATTAAATTTAAATTAGATTTTAACTATGTTTGTAGTAGTCTATGTTTAATGTTGGCCCTGATGAAGGTGATAGTACCAAGATCACCGAAACGTACGTAGGCCATATACACCTGAGACCCGTGCACAACAAGACCACAAAGAGAGAGAAATCTAAAAACAAATGATTTATGGTTTTGGAAATTGTTAAAGAAGACGCAATTGGTCACTCAATTTGTAAAGAACTCATTGGGATCTCAGCTGTACTGTTGTTTTTTTGTCTGTATTTCTATTTTGCATTAAGTCACAATTGAGAGAGTATGAGATGGAATGAATGATGATGAATGTATGAGGTCTTTTGACAGTATTCCTTTGTCGTGGGGTCCGAATTAAGTATTTTCTTTTTCATTTGTTAAAAATGTTTTTTTTGCTCTAATATAATTATAAAATAAGAAAAAAATGATGAAATGATCTTTTGACTTAAAGTGATAAATGATAATAAACAACAAACCAAAGAATTCTATGTCTATTTGAATAACTTTATTCTAGTTGCATCTCTAAAAGAATATATTAGATTTATTCATACTTGTGAATAAGAAACAGTTCAGTATAGAGGTTCTTTTTTGCAGTTTCTGTTTTTACTCCCCCCTCTAGACCTATAAATCAATTCTGGGAGAACCCTTGTTCATATACCGGGCCCTTTAGGCACCAGTGCCGGGCCCTTTAGGGACCGGTGCGGGGCTCTTTAGGCACCAGTGCCGGGTCCTTTAGGTACCAGTGCCGGGTCCTTTATGCACCTGTGCCGGGCCCTTTAGGCACCTGTGCCGGGCCCTTTAGGCCCCTGTGCCGGGTTCTTTATGCACCTGTGCCGGGCCCTTTTGGCACCTGTGCCGAGTTCTTTATGCACCTGTGCCGGGCCCTTTAGGCACCTGTGCCGGGCCCTATAAGCACCTGTGCTGGGCCCTATCAGCACCTGTGCAGGCCCTATAAGCACCTGTGCAGGCCCTATAAGCACCTGTGCCTGGGCCCTTTAGGCACCAGTGCCGGGTCCTTTAAGCACCTGTGCCGGGCCCTTTAGGCCCCTGTGCCGGGTTCTTTATGCACCTGTGCCGGGCCCTTTAGGCACCTGTGCCGGGTTCTTTATGCACCTGTGCCGGGCCCTTTAGTCACCAGTGCCGGGCCCTTTAGTCACCAGTGCCGGGCCCTTTAGGCACCTGTGCCGGGCCCTTTAGGCACCAGTGGTGGGTCCTTTAGGCACCTGTGCCGGGCCCTTTAGGCCCCTGTGCCGGGTTCTTTATGCACCTGTGCCGGGCCCTTTAGGCACCTGTGCCGGGCTCTTTATGCACCTGTGCCGGGCCCGATAAGCACCTGTGCCGGGCCCGATAAGCACCTGTGCCGGGCCCTTTAGGCACCAGTGCCGGGCCCTTTAGGCACCTGTGCCGGGTCCTTTATGCACCTGTGCCGGGCCCTTTAGGCACCTGTGCCGGGCCCTTTAGGCCCCTGTGCCGGGTTCTTTATGCACCTGTGCCAAGGACTTTATGCACCTGTGCCAGGCCCTATAAGCACCTGTGCTGGGCCCCATCAGCACCTGTGCGGGCCCTATAGGCACCAGTGCCGGGTCCTTTAGGCACCTGTGCCGGGTCCTTTAGGCACCAGTGCCGGGTCCTTTAGGCACCTGTGCCGGGCCCTTTAGGCACCAGTGCCGGGTCCTTTAGGCACCTGTGCCGGGCCCTTTAGGCACCAGTGCCAGGTCCTTTAGGCACCTGTGCCGGGCCCTTTAGGCCCCAGTGCCGGGTCCTTTAGGCACCTGTGCCGGGCCCTTTATGCACCTGTGCCGGGCCCTTTAGGCACCTGTGCCGGGCCCTTTAGGCACCTGTGCCGGGCCCTTTAGGCCCCTGTGCCGGGTTCTTTATGCACCTGTGCCGGGCCCTTTAGGCACCTGTGCCGGGCCCTTTAGGCACCTGTGCCGAGTTCTTTATGCCCCTGTGCCGGGCCCTATAAGCACCTGTGCTGGGCCCTATCAGCACCTGTGCGGGCCCTATAAGCACCTGTGCCGGGTACTTTAGGTACCAGTGCCGGGTCCTTTATGCACCTGTGCCGGGCCCTTTAGGCCCCTGTGCCGGGTTCTTTATGCACCTGTGCCGGGCCCTTTAGGCACCTGTGCCGGGCCCTATAAGCACCTGTGCTGGACCCTATCAGCACCTGTGCGGGCCCTATAAGCACCTGTGCTGGGCCCTTTAGGCACCAGTTCCGGGTCCTTTAGGCACCTGTGCCTGGCCCTTTAGGCCCCTGTGCCGGGTTCTTTATGCACCTGTGCCGGGCCCTTTAGGCACCTGTGCCGGGTTCTTTATGCACCTGTGCCGGGTTCTTTATGCACCTGTGCCGGGCCCTTTAGTCACCAGTGCCGGGCTCTTTAGGCACCTGTGCCGGGCCCTTTAGGCACCAGTGGCGGGTCCTTTAGGCACCAGTGCCGGGCCCTTTAGGCCCCTGTGCCGCGTTCTTTATGCACCTGTGCCGGGCCCTTTAGGCACCTGTGCCGGGTTCTTTATGCACCTGTGCCGAGCCCTTTAGGCACCTGTGCCGGGCCCTATAAGCACCTGTGCAAGGCCCTTTAGGCACCAGTGCCGGGCCCTTTAGGCACCAGTGCCGGGCCCTTTAGGCACCAGTGCCGGGTCCTTTATGCACCAGTGCCGGGCCCTTTAGGCCCCTGTGACGGGTTCTTTATGTACCTGTGCCGGGCTCTTTAGGCACCAGTGCCGGGTCCTTTAGGCACCAGTGCCGGGTCCTTTAGGCACCTGTGCCGGGTCCTTTAGGCACCTGTGCCGGGTCCTTTAGGCACCTGTGCCGGGCCCTTTAGGCACCTGTGCCGGGCCCTTTAGGCCCCTGTGCCGGGTTCTTTATGCACCTGTGCCGGGCCCTTTTGGCACCTGTGCCGAGTTCTTTATGCACCTGTGCCGGGCCCTTTAGGCACCTGTGCCGGGCCCTATAAGCACCTGTGCTGGGCCCTATCAGCACCTGTGCAGGCCCTATAAGCACCTGTGCAGGCCCTATAAGCACCTGTGCCTGGGCCCTTTAGGCACCAGTGCCGGGTCCTTTAAGCACCTGTGCCGGGCCCTTTAGGCCCCTGTGCCGGGTTCTTTATGCACCTGTGCCGGGTTCTTTATGCACCTGTGCCGGGCCCTTTAGGCACCTGTGCCGGGTTCTTTATGCACCTGTGCCGGGCCCTTTAGTCACCAGTGCCGGGCCCTTTAGGCACCTGTGCCGGGCCCTTTAGGCACCAGTGGTGGGTCCTTTATGCACCTGTGCCGGGCCCTTTAGGCCCCTGTGCCGGGTTCTTTATGCACCTGTGCCGGGCCCTTTAGGCACCTGTGCCGGGCTCTTTATGCACCTGTGCCGGGCCTGATAAGCACCTGTGCCGGGCCCGATAAGCACCTGTGCCGGGCCCTTTAGGCACCAGTGCCGGGCCCTTTAGGCACCTGTGCCGGGTCCTTTATGCACCTGTGCCGGGCCCTTTAGGCACCTGTGCCGGGCCCTTTAGGCCCCTGTGCCGGGTTCTTTATGCACCTGTGCCAAGTTCTTTATGCACCTGTGCCAGGCCCTATAAGCACCTGTGCCGGGCCCTTTAGGCACCAGTGCCGGGTCCTTTAGGCACCTGTGCCGGGTCCTTTAGGCACCAGTGCCGGGTCCTTTAGGCACCTGTGCCGGGCCCTTTAGGCACCAGTGCCGGGTGCTTTAGGCACCTGTGCCGGGCCCTTTAGGCCCCAGTGCCGGGTCCTTTATGCACCTGTGCCGGGCCCTTTATGCACCTGTGCCGGGCCCTTTAGGCACCTGTGCCGGGCCCTTTAGGCCCCTGTGCCGGGATCTTTATGCACCTGTGCCGGGCCCTTTAGTCACCTGTGCCGAGTTCTTTATGCCCCTGTGCCGGGCCCTATAAGCACCTGTGCTGGGCCCTATCAGCACCTGTGCGGGCCCTATAAGCACCTGTGCCGGGTCCTTTAGGTACCAGTGCCGGGTCCTTTATGCACCTGTGCCGGGCCCTTTAGGCCCCTGTGCCGGGTTCTTTATGCACCTGTGCCGGGCCCTTTAGGCACCTGTGCCGGGCCCTATAAGCACCTGTGCTGGACCCTATCAGCACCTGTGCGGGCCCTATAAGCACCTGTGCTGGGCCCTTTAGGCACCAGTGCCGGGTCCTTTAGGCACCTGTGCCTGGCCCTTTAGGCCCCTGTGCCGGGTTCTTTATGCACCTGTGCCGGGCCCTTTAGGCACCTGTGCCGGGTTCTTTATGCACCTGTGCCGGGTTCTTTATGCACCTGTGCCGGGCCCTTTAGTCACCAGTGCCGGGCTCTTTAGGCACCTGTGCCGGGCCCTTTAGGCACCAGTGGCGGGTCCTTTAGGCACCAGTGCCGGGCCCTTTAGGCCCCTGTGCCGCGTTCTTTATGCACCTGTGCCGGGCCCTTTAGGCACCTGTGCCGGGTTCTTTATGCACCTGTGCCGAGCCCTTTAGGCACCTGTGCTGGGCCCTGTAAGCACCTGTGCCAGGCCCTTTAGGCACCAGTGCCGGGCCCTTTAGGCACCAGTGCCGGGTCCTTTATGCACCTGTGCCGGGCCCTTTAGTCACCAGTGCCGGGCTCTTTAGGCACCTGTGCCGGGCCCTTTAGGCACCAGTGGCGGGTCCTTTAGGCACCAGTGCCGGGCCCTTTAGGCCCCTGTGCCGCGTTCTTTATGCACCTGTGCCGGGCCCTTTAGGCACCTGTGCCGGGTTCTTTATGCACCTGTGCCGAGCCCTTTAGGCACCTGTGCCGGGCCCTATAAGCACCTGTGCCAGGCCCTTTAGGCACCAGTGCCGGGCCCTTTAGGCACCAGTGCCGGGTCCTTTATGCACCAGTGCCGGGCCCTTTAGGCCCCTGTGACGGGTTCTTTATGTACCTGTGCCGGGCTCTTTAGGCACCAGTGCCGGGTCCTTTAGGCACCAGTGCCGGGTCCTTTAGGCACCTGTGCCGGGTCCTTTAGGCACCTGTGCCGGGCCCTTTAGGCACCTGTGCCGGGCCCTTTAGGCCCCTGTGCCGGGTTCTTTATGCACCTGTGCCGGGCCCTTTTGGCACCTGTGCCGAGTTCTTTATGCACCTGTGCCGGGCCCTTTAGGCACCTGTGCCGGGCCCTATAAGCACCTGTGCTGGGCCCTATAAGCACCTGTGCTGGGCCCTATCAGCACCTGTGCAGGCCCTATAAGCACCTGTGCAGGCCCTATAAGCACCTGTGCCTGGGCCCTTTAGGCACCAGTGCCGGGTCCTTTAAGCACCTGTGCCGGGCCCTTTAGGCCCCTGTGCCGGGTTCTTTATGCACCTGTGCCGGGCCCTTTAGGCACCTGTGCCGGGTTCTTTATGCACCTGTGCCGGGCCCTTTAGTCACCAGTGCCGGGCCCTTTAGGCACCTGTGCCGGGCCCTTTAGGCACCAGTGGTGGGTCCTTTATGCACCTGTGCCGGGCCCTTTAGGCCCCTGTGCCGGGTTCTTTATGCACCTGTGCCGGGCCCTTTAGGCACCTGTGCCGGGCTCTTTATGCACCTGTGCCGGGCCCGATAAGCACCTGTGCCGGGCCCGATAAGCACCAGTGCCGGGCCCTTTAGGCACCAGTGCCGGGCCCTTTAGGCACCTGTGCCGGGTCCTTTATGCACCTGTGCCGGGCCCTTTAGGCACCTGTGCCGGGCCCTTTAGGCCCCTGTGCCGGGTTCTTTATGCACCTGTGCCAAGTTCTTTATGCACCTGTGCCAGGCCCTATAAGCACCTGTGCTGGGCCCCATCAGCACCTGTGCGGGCCCTATAAGCACCTGTGCCGGGCCCTTTAGGCACCAGTGCCGGGTCCTTTAGGCACCTGTGCCGGGTCCTTTAGGCACCAGTGCCGGGTCCTTTAGGCACCAGTGCCGGGTCCTTTAGGCACCTGTGCCGGGCCCTTTAGGCACCAGTGCCGGGTCCTTTAGGCACCTGTGCCGGGCCCTTTAGGCCCCAGTGCCGGGTCCTTTAGGCACCTGTGCCGGGCCCTTTATGCACCTGTGCCGGGCCCTTTAGGCACCTGTGCCGGGCCCTTTAGGCCCCTGTGCCGGGATCTTTATGCACCTGTGCCGGGCCCTTTAGTCACCTGTGCCGAGTTCTTTATGCCCCTGTGCCGGGCCCTATAAGCACCTGTGCTGGGCCCTATCAGCACCTGTGCGGGCCCTATAAGCACCAGTGCCGGGTCCTTTAGGCACCTGTGCCTGGCCCTTTAGGCCCCTGTGCCGGGTTCTTTATGCACCTGTGCCGGGCCCTTTAGGCACCTGTGCCGGGTTCTTTATGCACCTGTGCCGGGTTCTTTATGCACCTGTGCCGGGCCCTTTAGTCACCAGTGCCGGGCTCTTTAGGCACCTGTGCCGGGCCCTTTAGGCACCAGTGGCGGGTCCTTTAGGCACCAGTGCCGGGCCCTTTAGGCCCCTGTGCCGCGTTCTTTATGCACCTGTGCCGGGCCCTTTAGGCACCTGTGCCGGGTTCTTTATGCACCTGTGCCGAGCCCTTTAGGCACCTGTGCTGGGCCCTGTAAGCACCTTTGCCAGGCCCTTTAGGCACCAGTGCCGGGCCCTTTAGGCACCAGTGCCGGGTCCTTTATGCACCTGTGCCGGGCCCTTTAGGCACCTGTGCCGAGTTCTTTATGCACCTGTGCCGGGCCCTATAAGCACCTGTGCTGGGCCCTATCAGCACCTGTGCGGGCCCTTTAGTCACCAGTGCCGGGCCCTTTAGTCACCAGTGCCGGGCCCTTTAGGCACCAGTGCTGGGCCCTTTAAGCACCAGTGCCGGGTCCTTTAGGCACCTGTGCCGGGCCCTTTAGGCCCCTGTGCCGGGTTCTTTATGCACCTGTGCCGGGCCCTTTAGGCACCTGTGCCGGGTTCTTTATGCACCTGTGCCGGGCCCTTTAGGCACCTGTGCCGGGCCCTATAAGCACCTGTGCCGGGCCCTTTAGGCACCAGTGCCGGGCCCTTTAGGCACCAGTGCCGGGCCCTTTAAGCACCAGTGCCGGGCCCTTTAGGCACCTGTGCCGGGCCCTTTAGGCACCTGTGCCGGGCGCTATAAGCACCTGTGCCGGGCCCTTTAGGCACCAGTGCCGGGCCCTTTAGGCACCTGTGCCGGGCGCTATAAGCACCTGTGCTGGGCCCTTTAGGCACCTGTGCCGGGCGCTATAAGCACCTGTGCCGGGCCCATAGGCACCAGTGCCGGGTCCTTTAGGCACCAGTGCCGGGCCCTTTAGGCACCTGTGCCGGGCCCTTTAGGCACCTGTGCCGGGCCCTTTAGGCACCAGTGCCGGGTCCTTTAGGCACCTGTGCCGGGCCCTTTAGGCACCTGTGCCGGGACCTATAGGCACCAGTGCCGGGCCCTTTAGGCACCTGTGCCGGGCCCTTTAGGCACCTGTGCCGGGCCCTTTAGGCACCGGTGCCGGGTCCTTTAGGCACCTATGCCGGGCCCTTTAGCCACCTGTGCCGGGCCCTTTAGCCACCAGTGCCGGGCCCTTTAGGCACCGGTGCCGGGCCCTTTAGGCACCGGTGCCGGGTCCTTTAGGCACCTATGCCGGGCCCTTTAGCCACCTGTGCCGGACCCTTTAGGCACCAGTGCCGGGCGCTATAAGCACCTGTGCCGGGCCCTTTAGGCACCAGTGCCGGGCGCTATAAGCACCTGTGCTGGGCCCTTTGGTCCCAGTGATGGCCCCTATAGGCACCTGTGCCCAGATACAAGCATCCTGGGATTGGTTTCGAGGTAGGACCCCTCATCAGCCAGGCTAGGTTGACTACAGTGGCGTACTGAGCACGGGACCCATGTCTGGGCACACCCTGCCAATTTAGGGGACTCTAGCAACACAAAAAGATGATGTACACAATGCTAAACATTGTCAAACATTCCCCCCCAGTCACAGATCTGGGTTGAATCCATCGTTTTGTTGCTCGTCTTTTTGTGTTGCTCTCAAGGTGTCTTCATGAGGGGAAGCACTGTGCCCCCTTCCCTGCCCAGCGCGCCTGCTCCTGTGGCACCGGCACGTCGTGGCAGGAGGGCAGCTGCAGGAGCCAGGCCTGTGCACCCCCAAACATACACTGGATGCCACCTGAGGTTCAGGTGCGCGCTGGGTCGGAGACAGGTTTGCCCTGAAGCAGCTCCTGGCGGCCGCGCTCAGCAGCCCCCAGCCAGTGGAGCGCGGCAAACGTGCCGAAGACCCCCTCCCCTCCAAGGTGGGGTCTTTATTCAGATAAAATGCAACTATTGTAATGTAATGTAATGTAAGTATGCACTTTTATAGCGCGACTGTCACTCCAAGGAGCATCTTGGCGCTTGTAGCCCGTAGCCTAGGTGGAAGGCCGGAAAAGTCAGCTCACACATCCATCTCCTCTGAACAGAACGCTGTGTCTAAACCAGAGTCATACTGGCCGAGTCTGAAAGGTTGAAAATCCAGGTTTTCAGAGCCTTACGGAAATTCTTCTCAACAGAGATCAAGCGCAAGTTGGGAGGAAGTCTATTCCAAGCTTTTGCGCCCAGTGTTGCGAGAGATTTCCCTCCTCTAGTTGAGAGTTTGAATTTGGGGGTCTGCAACAAATTCATGTTGGCTGATCTTAGGGGGCGTGTTGGTGCATACTGTTTAAACCAGGGAAGGAAATATTTGGGTCCTTTTTGGTGATATGCCCTAAAGGTAATCACTAAGATTTTGAACAGAATGCGTTTGTGAATGGGTAGCCAGTGTAGGGCCTTGAGAGCGGCCGAGGCAGATGACCTCCTCGGCCATTTTAGGACCAGACGGGCAGCAGCATTTTGGACAACCTGCAACCTATGCAGGACGGATCGATTTGATCCTGCATATAAGCTGTTGCAGTAGTCCAAACGAGATGTTACAAGTGCTACTGTCACCGTCTTCCTGGCTGTCAGAGGGAGAAAATCAAAAAACTTTCTAAGCCCTCTGATGATATTAAAACAGGACCCTGCCACTGCCCCTGCTTGCTGTTTGAAAGATAGGGCACTGTCAAACCTGATCCCTAAGTTACGGGCCGTGGTGATGGTATCCGGAGGGGACTCCACCCCCAGTGGCCACCATAAGCTAGGGGAAAAGGGGTTTTGGGGGCCGAAGGGTATGATTTCGGTCTTCCCGGCATTACACTTTAGATGATTGTCCCGCTCCAAATGAAAATTGCGGTAAGGCAGGCTTTTAGATTTTCCTCTGTTTTTCCATTTTCCCTGTCTAGCACTAGAATGAGCTGAGTATCGTCAGCGTATGATATAGTACTGATGTTAAAAGACGAAATCAGCTCAATCAAGGGGATCATGTATACGTTAAACAGTACCGGGCTTAAACTGGAGCCCTGCGGTACCCCTGTTTGTGTGACTTTTTCCTCAGAGCGGTAATCTCCTAAAACCGTGACCTGTCTACGATGGTCGAGGAAATTCTTCAGCCAGTCCAACACGGTGCCTCCAATCCTAGCTGCCCTCAATCGCCTGATTAGTATTGGGTGGGACACCGTATCGAAGGCCGCCGATAGATCAAGTAGGATAAGGACGGCCTTCTTCCCTTGATCCATGGCGGTCTTCAGTGTCTCCACGGTGTACAGAAGGGCGGATTCCGTTGAGTGTGAGGCCCGAAACCCAGATTGATTAGGGTGCAGGATGTCCTCTTCCTCCAGGAATTTAGTCAACTGTTTATTCGCCACCCTTTCAGTCATTTTAAAAAGCATCGGGAGCAGGGAAATTGGGCGGAGGTTGGAGAGTGTTGATGGGTCTGGCAAAGATTTTTTTTGCAGGGGTTTAACTGCCGCCAATTTCCATTCCGAGGGAATCTCAGCAGAGGATAGAGATGAATTTATAATGTTATTTATGATGGGGTTAACTGTGTCTACTAGGGCATGTAGCATCATAGGGGGGCAGGGGTCAAAGGGAGAACCAGATTTAGTGGACAGGATCAGTTGACGTGAGTCTTCTAAACTAATAGGCAGGAAATCACTGAATTGTGCTACTCCAGGGGCAATTTCAAGGTCCTCTGCTGCCATGACAGCGGGCTGTTCAGAAAAACCTTTGGTAAGGTTTAGTATTTTCTGCTCAAAGAAATCCGCAATCGAGTTGCATAAAGTAAGGGAGGGCGGAATCTCTGATAGGAGGAACCTTGGTTTCATAAAGTCATTGACCACTTTAAAAATCTCTTTCTGTTTGTTATTAGAAGAATCGATTGCTTTTAGGTAGTATTCTTTTTTAGCAGTTTTAATCTGAGCATGGTACTGCCTCCTAGATTCTTTATAATGGCTGAGGTCTTCTTCCTTATATAAGCGGCGCCATGTTCTCTCCAATTTTCGAACTTCTACGTGTTTCTCCTTCAGGGAGAGTGAGAACCAGGGTGCCGATTTTTTATTATGGAATGGTTTGCTGGGATTTGTGGCCTTAGGAGGACCACTTATTTCCTCAAGCCAGTGATTAAAATTTTTATTATCTACCTCCGTGATGCCCGTCCGAATGGGTTTAAGTGCCACAGCTCTCTGCTGCAAATCCGGGTCCTTACTTATTTTCTTCCAGTCATGTTTCATACTGGTATTTACCTTAGGGAAACCCTTTTTGATCCCCTTTCCTTCCACTAAAAGATCAAATAGGATGAACATGTGGTCGGTCCAGGTTAGGGGGCGGGGCGGTTTAACCTTTAGAGATGTTAGGTTTGAGCATACGCAGTCCAATAAGTGTCCTGCCCTGTGCGTAGGGGCCCGTGTCAATAGGGTCAGCCCTAATATATCTATGAGATCTTTAAAACAGGACGCATTTGTGTCGGAGTCAGAATCAAGGTGGAGGTTTAGATCGCCTAGAACAGTAAAATTGGCAAATTTGAGGGCGAGGTTGCTAATCACCTCAGCCAAACTATCTAGGAAGTTTTTCTTCTGTTGACCAGGAGGTCGGTATATCAGTGCTCCTGACAGAGTGAAAGTCGGGGTATTGTGTATATGAAGATTGAAACCTAGACTTTCTGCCTCCTTGATATCTGGGAGATCAAATGTAGTGCATTTGATCGAGTCACGATGGATGATGGCAAGCCCCCCCCCACGTTGTATCTGTCTATCCAATCGTTGGATGTGGTACCCTTGCGGTAGTGCTAGCACAACATCAGGGGTAGACCAGGCTTTAAGCCATGTCTCTGTAACGAACAAGTAATCCAGGTCATTCTCAGTAATGAGGTCGTGTATATGCGCTCCATTTTTAACCATTGACCTAGCGTTAATGAGTCCACCCTGGAAAATTTTCGAGCCGTTAGGTGTGATAGCATGTATCTGCGGGCTCACTCAGCTTTACAGTGTTTACAACATAAAGGTCCCCTCCAGGTGTCTACTCGTAGAGTATTTTGACAGCAGCTATCCTGGACCTGCAGTGAGTATAGCATGTCCCTGGAAATGTGTAAATCCTGATGGGAATGGCAAAGGGCAGTGTCCCTAGGCCCGGCCGCGGCACAGACGGGCACAGACGGGCACAGACGGGCTTACCTCTGGCGCACCTCCGGCGCGCCATCGGTGCGCCCGCTGCACGCGTCCGCTGCGCGTCAGCCCCATGTGAGCTTTAAGTAGGAGGCTCCTGACGGTCCTAGTGAAACCACTAGACCGTCACCTCTCTAAAATGGCCCCCGGAAGTGAGGGTGCTAGACTCCCTCTGTCCCGCGCTGGTCTACTCCCTCCACAACAAACAGCACAAGCTGCGGTGGAACGGGGAGATGAGCGGTGTCTTTCCCACACAAAGGTACAATTGTACTACAGTGTCAACAATTTAAAATTATACTGTGCAAATATTATTCATTTAACATCAGTACATACGGCGATTTTAAAAATGATTTGGCTTTCTGCAATTGACAGCGTGCTAGCGTGCTGTGTCCGTTATTTGTTAGGACTTTCTCAGTATGGGGAGTATTTTGTTGGTTTTTCTAACATGCTTCATAGGGCGGGGCCCCCTCCAATGGCCTCCGTGCCACCTGCCACCGCGCTGCTGGGTAAACCTCTCTTTCCAGAACTCTACATGAGATGGCAGAACGGGGGGGGAGGGTGGACAGATGCCCCCGTTGGAGATGCTTCGCTCTCCAGACACAACCGTATAGCGCCCTGAGGGCCGCGCCTCGTGGGGCGGCGTGCCTCTGTTACAGTCCGTGTGCATGTGAGCGGCACCTCGCGCTTTGCCAGCCCCGTGCACGGCCTGGCAGGCAGTGACAGCCTGTCCTGCCCTCCAGGGTCATGCCCTCCTCAGGACAGAGGGACAAAGGCTCCAGGCTAGGGGTTCGGGCGGGGGGCAGTGCCCGAAGCCTGGCAGCAGTCCGGGCGCCTGTAAGCAGCACCTCGAGGTCCTCGTGCAGGCGCTGGCACGCAGTGTGCCAGGCTGTTCTGCCCTCTTCGAGCCATGCCCTCCTCCCAGACATCCCTCGGACGGAGTGAGGGCAAAAAACACTCAAGTAAATGTGACTTGGAACAGGCCGGAGACTCCAGGCTGGGGGCCCAGGGGCCTGGCAGCAGTCACCAACATTTCTTGACGAGACACATCAAAGATGCCAGCCTGACGTCGGCTGGCAGGCCGAGCAGCAGGCTACACCTTTGGAAGTAAAGCGCTCAAAGACGCGGAGCAGCCCCCCAGCAGCGAGACCCCGCAGGAGATGGGGCGCCCCCCCCCCCCCCGCCACCCACCGGGCCCACGACTGCCAGCGCGGAAATCTGCCTTTTCCGTGTATTTTTACTCTTCGCCGGCGCTGCCTGGATAATGGATGATTTTGGGACTGTTTGGGGGCGAGGGAGGGATGGGGGCGGGAGGTTTGGGGGCGGGAGGTTTGGGGGGGACTGAGCAGGCTGGAAACATTTCCTTTTGAACTCCTTTGTAAATATTCATTCTTGGCTTTTTTTGTTCTTTTCTTCAGGATATTCCCACTGCGCTGTGGGCCAAGCTCGTTGCGGAACGGCTGTCAAAAGTGGACTGCATCAAACGGGTAAGCCGCCCCCCCGGGGGCCGCGCGCATCTCCTGCCCGGGCCCCGCGCTCGCAGAGGCGCGGGGGCGGGGGGCCCTTTCTGGAATGCAGGGTTCAGAGGGGACCAGGGGAGCGCTGGGGCCTCATTAGCCACAAAGAGGGGCGGGTGAACTTCTGCATATGCTAATCTGAGAACACGCAGCAGATCAAAGCGGAACAAGCAGGGTTGAGTCTGGAACCCGGGGCCAACACTGCGCCAAAGCGCCTAAGCCGAGCGTCCAGGCGCTGCGCTGCGCGCCCTCGCCCGCAGACACGCCCTGGCCCGCAGACACGCCCTGGCCCGCAGACACACCCTGGCCCGCAGACACGCCCTGGCCCGCAGACACGCCCTGGCCCGCAGACACGCCCTGGCCCGCAGACACACCCTGGCCCGCAGACACACCCTGGCCCGCAGACACGCCCTGGCCCGCAGACACGCCCTCGCCCGCAGACACGCCCTCGCCCGCAGACACACCCTGGCCCGCAGACACACCCTGGCCCGCAGACACACCCTGGCCCGCAGACACGCCCTGGCCCGCAGACACGCCCTGGCCCGCAGACACACCCTCGCCCGCAGGCACACCCTCGCCCGCAGGCACACCCTCGCCCGCAGGCACACCCTCGCCCACAGACACACCCTCGCCCGCAGACACACCCTGGCCCGCAGACACGCCCTCGCCCGCAGACACACCTTAGCCCGCAGACACACCCTGGCCCGCAGACACACCCTGGCCCGCAGACACACCCTGGCCCGCAGACACACCCTCGCCCTCAGACACACCCTGGCCCGCAGACACACCCTGGCCCTCAGACACACCCTGGCCCGCAGACACACCCTGGCCCGCAGACACACCCTGGCCCGCAGACACGCCCTGGCCCGCAGACACGCCCTGGCCCGCAGACACGCCCTGGCCCGCAGACACGCCCTGGCCCGCAGACACACCCTGGCCCGCAGACACACCCTGGCCCGCAGACACACCCTGGCCCGCAGACACGCCCTGGCCCGCAGACACGCCCTGGCCCGCAGACACGCCCTGGCCCGCAGACACACCCTCGCCCGCAGGCACACCCTCGCCCGCAGGCACACCCTCGCCCGCAGGCACACCCTCGCCCACAGACACACCCTCGCCCGCAGACACGCCCTGGCCCGCAGACACGCCCTGGCCCGCAGACACACCCTGGCCCGCAGACACACCCTGGCCCGCAGACACACCCTGGCCCGCAGACACACCCTCGCCCGCAGACACACCCTGGCCCGCAGACACACCCTCGCCCGCAGGCACACCCTGGCCCGCAGACACACCCTGGCCCGCAGACACACCCTCGCCCGCAGACACACCCTCGCCCGCAGGCACACCCTCGCCCGCAGACACACCCTCGCCCGCAGACACGCCCTGGCCCGCAGACACGCCCTGGCCCGCAGACACACCCTGGCCCGCAGACACACCCTCGCCCGCAGGCACACCCTGGCCCGCAGACACACCCTGGCCCGCAGACACACCCTCGCCCGCAGACACACCCTGGCCCGCAGACACACCCTGGCCCGCAGACACACCCTGGCCCTCAGACACACCCTGGCCCGCAGACACACCCTCGCCCGCAGACACACCCTGGCCCGCAGACACACCCTCGCCCGCAGACACAGACTGGAAGTAGGCATAAAGCCTCACATTACATCATATCTACTTGCAAACAGTCATCATGAAACAATGGATCGATTCTGTGTGTAGTCAGAGCACGCGGAGAGTAAGAGCAATATCTGGCCTAAGTGCAAACCCTCCAATTCCAGCAGGCCAGGTTTCAACACAAGTACTCCAGGCCCGATTATCCACTTTTCTATCACCCCTCTCCTGTGCACCTTAGCTCACAGCTGACCCTGGGCCCCAGCCCGATACCAGCCACCGTCCAGCTCCACTTTCATTATTCCTAGTAAAGAACATTCGTAAAATCACCTTCAAACTTAAAACATTGAGTATAGCAGTAAATATAATTAGCCACGCACTTTAAAATATGTTCCACCGTGGCCCTAATGACCTGACGCTAATGAAAAAAAACAAAAAGAGAAAGGCCATGACAGGGCTGGTTTTAGCACTAGTGCGAAAGTCTTTTTTTTCTGTCGCTTCCCCAATGACCTCTTTCTCCGCAGATACCATTACTACCACCCTCCACCCGCGCCCCTCATCTCTCTGTAGCCCCTATCCCTCATGACCTCCTCCTCAGACTCCCTCACTACAACCCTCCACCTGCGCCCCTCATCTCTCTGTAGCCCCTATCCCTCATGACCTCCTCCTCAGACTCCCCCACTACCACCCTCCACCCGCGCCCCTCATCTCTCTGTAGCCCCTCCCCCTCATGACGACCTCCTCAGACTCCCTCACTACCACCCTCCACCCGCGCCCCTCATCTCTCTGTAGCCCCTATCCCTCATGACCTCCTCCTCAGACTCCCCCACTACCACCCTCCACCCGCGCCCCTCATCTCTCTGTAGCCCCTCCCCCTCATGACCTCCTCCTCAGACTCCCTCACTACCACCCTCCACCCGCGCCCCTCATCTCTCTGTAGCCCCTATCCCTCATGACCTCCTCCTCAGACTCCCCCACTACCACCCTCCACCCGCGCCCCTCATCTCTCTGTAGCCCCTCCCCCTCATGACCTCCTCCTCAGACTCCCTCACTACCACCCTCCACCCGCGCCCCCTCATCTCTCTGTAGCCGCTACCCCTCATGACCTCCTCCTCAGACTCCCTCACTACCACCCTCCACCTGCGCCCCTCATCTCTCTGTAGCCCCTCCCCCTCATGACCTCCTCCTCAGACTCCCTCACTACCACCCTCCACCTGCGCCCCTCATCTCTCTGTAGCCCCTCCCCCTCATGACCTCCTCCTCAGACTCCCTCACTGCCACCCTCCACCTGCGCCCCTCATCTCTCTGTAGCCCCTACCCCCCATGACCTCCTCCTCAGACTCCCTCACTACCACCCTCCACCAGTGCCCCTCATCTCTCTGTAGCCCCTCCCCCTCATGACCTCCTCCTCAGACTCCCTCACTACCACCCGCGCCCCTCATCTCTCTGTAGCCCCTCCCCCTCATGACCTCCTCCTCAGACTCCCTCACTACCACCCTCCACCCGCGCCCCTCATCTCTCTGTAGCCCCTCCCCCTCATGACCTCCTCCTCAGACTCCCTCACTACCACCCTCCACCCACGCCCCTCATCTCTCTGTAGCCCCTCCCCCTCATGACCTCCTCCTCAGACTCCCTCACTACCACCCGCGCCCCTCATCTCTCTGTAGCCCCTCCCCCTCATGACCTCCTCCTCAGACTCCCTCACTACCACCCTCGCCCCTCATCTCTCTGTAGCCCCTACCCCTCATGACCTCCTCCTCAGACTCCCTCACTGCCACCCTCCACCTGCGCCCCTCATCTCTCTGTAGCCCCTCCCCCTCATGACCTCCTCCTCAGACTCCCTCACTACCACCCTCCACCCGCGCCCCTCATCTCTCTGTAGCCCCTCCCCCTCATGACCTCCTCCTCAGACTCCCTCACTACCACCCGCGCCCCTCATCTCTCTGTAGCCCCTCCCCCTGATGACCTCCTCCTCAGACTCCCTCACTACCACCCTCCACCTGCGTCCCTCATCTCTCTGTAGCCCCTCCCCCTCATGACCTCCTCCTCAGACTCCCTCACTACCACCCTCCACCTGTGCCCCTCATCTCTCTGTAGCCCCTCCCCCTCATGACCTCCTCCTCAGACTCCCTCACTACCACCCTCCACCCGCGCCCTCATCTCTCTGTAGCCGCTCCCCCTCATGACCTCCTCCTCAGACTCCCTCACTACCACCCTCCACCTGCGCCCCTCATCTCTGTAGCCCCTATCCCTCATGACCTCCTCCTCAGACACCCTCACTACCACCCTCCACCTGCGCCCCTCATCTCTGTAGCCCCTATCCCTCATGACCTCCTCCTCAGACTCCCTCACTACCACCCTCCACCCGCGCCCTCATCTCTCTGTAGCCGCTCCCCCTCATGACCTCCTCCTCAGACTCCCTCACTACCACCCTCCACCTGCGCCCCTCATCTCTCTGTAGCCCCTCCCCCTCATGACCTCCTCCTCAGACTCCCTCACTACCACCCTCCACCCGCGCCCTCATCTCTCTGTAGCCGCTCCCCCTCATGACCTCCTCCTCAGACTCCCTCACTACCACCCTCCACCTGCGCCCCTCATCTCTCTGTAGCCCCTCCCCCTCATGACCTCCTCCTCAGACTCCCTCACTACCACCCTCCACCCGCACCCCTCATCTCTCTGTAGCCGCTACCCCTCATGACCTCCTCCTCAGACTCCCTCACTACCACCCTCCACCCGCGCCCCTCATCTCTCTGTAGCCGCTACCCCTCATGACCTCCTCCTCAGACTCCCTCACTACCACCCTCCACCTGCGCCCCTCATCTCTCTGTAGCCCCTCCCCCTCATGACCTCCTCCTCAGACTCCCTCACTACCACCCTCCACCCGCACCCCTCATCTCTCTGTAGCCGCTACCCCTCATGACCTCCTCCTCAGACTCCCTCACTACCACCCTCCACCTGCGCCCCTCATCTCTGTAGCCGCTACCCCTCATGACCTCCTCCTCAGACTCCCTCACTACCACCCGCGCCCCTCATCTCTCTGTAGCCGCTACCCCTCATGACCTCCTCCTCAGACTCCCTCACTACCACCCTCCACCTGCGCCCCTCATCTCTCTGTAGCCCCTCCCCCTCATGACCTCCTCCTCAGACTCCCTCACTACCACCCTCCACCCGCGCCCCTCATCTCTCTGTAGCCCCTATCCCTCATGACCTCCTCCTCAGACTCCCTCACTACCACCCTCCACCCGCGCCCCTCATCTCTCTGTAGCCCCTCCCCCTCATGACCTCCTCCTCAGACTCCCTCCCTACCACCCTCCACCTGCGCCCCTCATCTCTCTGTAGCCCCTCCCCCTCATGACCTCCTCCTCAGACTCCCTCCCTACCACCCTCCACCTGCGCCCCTCATCTCTCTGTAGCCCCTCCCCCTCATGACCTCTTCCTCAGACTCCCTCACTACCACCCTCCACCCGCGCCCCTCATCTCTCTGTAGCCCCTATCCCCCATGACCTCCTCCTCAGACTCCCTCACTACCACCCTCCACCCGCGCCCCTCATCTCTCTGTAGCCGCTCCCCCTCATGACCTCCTCCTCAGACTCCCTCACTACCACCCTCCACCTGCGCCCCTCATCTCTGTAGCCGCTACCCCTCATGACCTCCTCCTCAGACTCCCTCACTACCACCCTCGCCCCTCATCTCTCGGTAGCCCCTACCCCTCATGACCTCCTCCTCAGACTCCCTCACTACCACCCTCGCCCCTCATCTCTCTGTAGCCCCTCCTCCTCAGACTCCCTCACTACCACCCTCCACCTGCGCCCCTCATCTCTCTGTAGCCGCTACCCCTCATGACCTCCTCCTCAGACTCCCTCACTACCACCCTCCACCCGCGCCCCTCATCTCTCTGTAGCCGCTACCCCTCATGACCTCCTCCTCAGACTCCCTCACTACCACCCTCCACCTGCGCCCCTCATCTCTCTGTAGCCCCTCCCCCTCATGACCTCCTCCTCAGACTCCCTCACTACCACCCTCCACCTGCGCCCCTCATCTCTCTGTAGCCCCTATCCCTCATGACCTCCTCCTCAGACTCCCTCACTACCACCCTCCACCTGCGCCCCTCATCTCTCTGTAGCCCCTCCCCCTCATGACCTCCTCCTCAGACTCCCTCACTACCACCCTCCACCCGCGCCCCTCATCTCTCTGTAGCCCCTCCCCCTCATGACCTCCTCCTCAGACTCCCTCACTACCACCCTCCACCTGCGCCCCTCATCTCTCTGTAGCCCCTCCCCCTCATGACCTCCTCCTCAGACTCCCTCACTACCACCCTCCACCCGCGCCCCTCATCTCTCTGTAGCCGCTACCCCTCATGACCTCCTCCTCAGACTCCCTCACTACCACCCTCCACCTGCGCCCCTCATCTCTCTGTAGCCGCTACCCCTCATGACCTCCTCCTCAGACTCCCTCACTACCACCCTCCACCTGCGCCCCTCATCTCTGTAGCCGCTACCCCTCATGACCTCCTCCTCAGACTCCCTCACTACCACCCTCCACCTGCGCCCCTCATCTCTCTGTGGCCGCTACCCCTCATGACCTCCTCCTCAGACTCCCTCACTACCACCCTCCACCTGTGCCCCTCATCTCTCTGTAGCCCCTATCCCTCATGACCTCCTCCTCAGACTCCCTCACTACCACCCTCCACCTGCGCCCCTCATCTCTGTAGCCGCTACCCCTCATGACCTCCTCCTCAGACTCCCTCACTACCACCCTCCACCTGCGCCCCTCATCTCTGTAGCCGCTACCCCTCATGACCTCCTCCTCAGACTCCCTCACTACCACCCTCCACCTGCGCCCCTCATCTCTCTGTGGCCGCTACCCCTCATGACCTCCTCCTCAGACTCCCTCACTACAACCCTCCACCCGCGCCCCTCATCTCTCTGTAGCCGCTACCCCTCATGACCTCCTCCTCAGACTCCCTCACTACCACCCGCGCCCCTCATCTCTCTGTAGCCCCTCCCCCTCATGACCTCCTCCTCAGACTCCCTCACTACCACCCTCCACCCGCGCCCCCTCATCTCTCTGTAGCCCCTCCCCCTCATGACCTCCTCCTCAGACTCCCTCACTACCACCCTCCACCTGCGCCCCTCATCTCTCTGTAGCCCCTCCCCCTCATGACCTCCTCCTCAGACTCCCTCACTACCACCCTCCACCTGCGCCCCTCATCTCTCTGTAGCCCCTCCCCCTCATGACCTCCTCCTCAGACTCCCTCACTACCACCCTCCACCCACGCCCCTCATCTCTCTGTAGCCCCTCCCCCTCATGACCTCCTCCTCAGACTCCCTCACTACCACCCTCCACCCGCGCCCCTCATCTCTCTGTAGCCCCTCCCCCTCATGACCTCCTCCTCAGACTCCCTCACTGCCACCCTCCACCAGTGCCCCTCATCTCTCTGTAGCCCCTCCCCCTCATGACCTCCTCCTCAGACTCCCTCACTACCACCCTCCACCTGCGCCCCTCATCTCTCTGTAGCCCCTCCCCCTCATGACCTCCTCCTCAGACTCCCTCACTGCCACCCTCCACCTGCGCCCCCTCATCTCTCTGTAGCCCCTCCCCCTCATGACCTCCTCAGACTCCCTCACTACCACCCTCCACCCACGCCCCTCATCTCTCTGTAGCCCCTCCCCCTCATGACCTCCTCCTCAGACTCCCTCACTGCCACCCTCCACCTGCGCCCCTCATCTCTCTGTAGCCCCTCCCCCTCATGACCTCCTCCTCAGACTCCCTCACTACCACCCTCCACCTGCGCCCCTCATCTCTCTGTAGCCCCTCCCCCTCATGACCTCCTCCTCAGACTCCCTCACTACCACCCTCCACCCACGCCCCTCATCTCTCTGTAGCCCCTCCCCCTCATGACCTCCTCCTCGGACTCCCTCACTACCACCCTCCACCCGCGCCCCTCATCTCTCTGTAGCCCCTACCCCCCATGACCTCCTCCTCAGACTCCCTCACTACCACCCTCCACCCGCGCCCCTCATCTCTCTGTAGCCCCTCCCCCTCATGACCTCCTCCTCAGACTCCCTCACTACCACCCTCCACCCGCGCCCCTCATCTCTCTGTAGCCCCTATCCCTCATGACCTCCTCCTCAGACTCCCTCACTACCACCCTCCACCCGCGCCCCTCATCTCTCTGTAGCCGCTACCCCTCATGACCTCCTCCTCAGACTCCCTCACTACCACCCTCCACCTGCGCCCCTCATCTCTCTGTAGCCACTCCCTCATGACCTCCTCCTCAGACTCCCTCACTACCACCCTCCACCCGCGCCCCTCATCTCTCTGTAGCCGCTACCCCTCATGACCTCCTCCTCAGACTCCCTCACTACCACCCTCCACCCGCGCCCCTCATCTCTCTGTAGCCACTCCCTCATGACCTCCTCCTCAGACTCCCTCACTACCACCCTCCACCCGCGCCCCTCATCTCTCTGTAGCCGCTACCCCTCATGACCTCCTCCTCAGACTCCCTCACTACCACCCTCCACCCACGCCCCTCATCTCTCTGTAGCCCCTCCCCCTCATGACCTCCTCCTCAGACTCCCTCACTACCACCCTCCACCTGCGCCCCTCATCTCTCTGTAGCCCCTATCCCTCATGACCTCCTCCTCAGACTCCCTCACTACCACCCTCCACCTGCGCCCCTCATCTCTCTGTAGCCCCTCCCCCTCATGACCTCGGCCTCAGACTCCCTCACTACCACCCTCCACCTGCGCCCCTCATCTCTCTGTAGCCCCTCCCCCTCATGACCTCCTCCTCAGACTCCCTCACTACCACCCTCCACCTGCGCCCCTCATCTCTCTGTAGCCGCTACCCCTCATGACCTCCTCCTCAGACTCCCTCACTACCACCCGCGCCCCTCATCTCTCTGTAGCCCCTCCCCCTCATGACCTCCTCCTCAGACTCCCTCACTACCACCCTCCACCTGCGCCCCTCATCTCTCTGTAGCCCCTCCCCCTCATGATCTCCTCCTCAGACTCCCTCACTACCACCCTCCACCTGCGCCCCTCATCTCTCTGTAGCCCCTCCCCCTCATGACCTCCTCCTCAGACTCCCTCACTACCACCCTCCACCTGCGCCCCTCATCTCTCTGTAGCCCCTCCCCCTCATGATCTCCTCCTCAGACTCCCTCACTACCACCCTCCACCCGCGCCCCTCATCTCTCTGTAGCCGCTACCCCTCATGACCTCCTCCTCAGACTCCCTCACTACCACCCTCCACCCGCGCCCCTCATCTCTCTGTAGCCCCTACCCCTCATGACCTCCTCCTCAGACTCCCTCACTACCACCCTCCACCCGCGCCCCTCATCTCTCTGTAGCCCCTCCCCCTCATGACCTCCTCCTCAGACTCCCTCCCTACCACCCTCCACCTGCGCCCTCATCTCTCTGTAGCCCCTCCCCCTCATGACCTCCTCCTCAGACTCCCTCCCTACCACCCTCCACCTGCGCCCCTCATCTCTCTGTAGCCCCTCCCCCTCATGACCTCCTCCTCAGACTCCCTCACTACCACCCTCCACCTGCGCCCCTCATCTCTCCGTAGCCACTCCCTCATATGCGTTTCATTTGTTGTACAGCGCTACTCCTATCAGTGTAGGATGTCACTAGAACTTTACACCACGCACACATTACACAGAGACAATGAATCATACAAGTATGTAAATCAGTCTATAGGGTATGTCACCTAAACCAATGAGGATTACAAGATGAGGAATCACGTCATCCATACTGGTAGGCAGTATATTTTAAGAGGGTTTGGTCTGGAGAAGCACAAACTCGGGATCTAAAGCATACCCCAGTGGTTAGGAGTTGGCTTTACTCCTAAAAATGTATGTCTGCCCAAACAAACTCCTTTTAGCAACAATAGAATAATGAAAGACTGGGGAAGTTCTAACTATATCTCAATACCAAAAAAATGTTTGTATGCAGCTCTTTGATGACAGTTCATAGGTCTCTGTCTTATGTTAGGATTGTAACTTCTGAACTGCAAGTAACACAAAAATCTCTGTGACAGACAGTAACCCACTGAGCTATACACATAAAATGCAGTTTATCTGCATTACAAAACCACCAACAGACAAAGGATTGCTCTCCAGCAGGCTCATTAATCACCAGTTATCTGGACACTTTTATTGTTGGCTTGCATCCATGGACAAGATAATAATTTAATAAACAATTTAAATGAAGCATACACAAAGTATGTGCATTGCTGGGTCTTTGCAGATTTTAAAAATAAAAACAAATAGTCACACATTTTCTTTCCTACTTGGTTCATAGAACTCTGCCTCACAACCCACTCTGATAAACAGCTGCAGGGGTCAGAAAAGGTGAATCAGAATAAACAAACTCCTTTTCTCCAGCACTGAGTAGAAAAGGAAATATCCATACAGCCGGTTCCAAAGAAATAATTTGTCCCTCTCGCCATGCCCCATTGTACCTGCACGACACAGCTCACCTTTCTAAAAGGAGATGCATCTCCCATAACAGGTAGAAAAACAATATTCGGAGGATCGTTTTAAATTAAGTGGCCATTTTCTACTGGCCTTCAAGCCGCCACTGCGAGGGCCAAGGCCCATGTTTGGGTAGGCCAGGCTCATGTTTGGGTAGGCCAGGCTCATGTTTGGGTAGGCCTGGCCCACTCGGCCTACCCGCTAGAACCGGGCCTGGTCTCCTGCCTGACCCTAAATCGCCATAGGGGTCCATCTGCTACCAGCCCATGCAACACCTTGAGGGAGGGTCTGCTACTGACCATACAGCGCTGCGAGAGAAGGTCTACCACCTGATCATGCAGGGCCATGAGAGAGGGTCTCCGACTGACCATACAGCGCAGTGAGAGAGGGTCTGCTACTGACCATACAGCGCTGCGAGAGAAGGTCTGCTTCCAGCCCATACAGCGCCATGGGAGTGGGTCTGCTACTGACCATACAGCGACGTGAGGGTGGGTCTGCTACCAGCCCATACAGCACCATGAGAGAAGGTCTACCACTTGATCACACAGGGCCAAGAAAGAGGATCTGTGACTGACCATACAGCACCATGGGAGTGGGTCCCCTACCTGACCATGCAAGGCTGTGACGGTGGGACTGCTACTGACCATACAGCGCAGTGAGAGAGGGTCTGCTACTGACCATACAGCGCCATGGGAGTGGGTCTGCTACCTGACCATGCAAGGCCGTGAGGGTGGGACTGCTACTGACCATACAGCGCAGTGAGAGAGGGTCTGCTACTGACCATACAGCGCCATGGGAGTGGGTCTGCTACCTGACCATGCAAGGCCGTGAGGGTGGGACTGCTACTGACCATACAGCGCTGCGAGAGAAGGTCTGCTACTGACCATACAGCGCTGCGAGAGAAGGTCTGCTACTGACCATACAGCGCTGCGAGAGAAGGTCTGCTACTGACCATACAGCGCTGCGAGAGAAGGTCTGCTACTGACCATACAGCGCCGTGAGAGAGGGTCTGCTACTGACCATACAGCGCTGCGAGAGAAGGTCTGCTACTGACCATACAGCGCCGTGAGAGAGGGACTGCTACTGACCATACAGCACCATGAGAGGGGGTCTGCTACTCACTATGCAGAGCAGTGAGGATGGGTCTGCCACAGGTGTGTGGAATTTAATAAAATATCTTCTTGTCCATGGGGCAGGTTGCTTCATAAATCTGCTTGTCCTGTGACAAAACCCACTTGTCCCTATGGTGCCAAGTAGTCCAGCGACAATTATGGCAGCAGTCTCATTATATAAGAGCTCTGTTCTCTTCCAGGGGATACTCATTAATAGTCATAAGCACTGAATTATCTCCGCCCATGAGCGGGAACCCGGAACACATAACAATATACATATATATGTGTAAATATATCAAAAAGTACATAGTACTAAACTAATTATACACATATACATGTATAATAACCATAATATGCAGCCTAACATATATACATAGGCTAATAAAGCCAACATTACACACGTTCTGAAGCATGAAAATATGCCGTATATAAATGCAATAAACAGGCATGAGCCCAAAATGCATTTCATAACCATGAAAAACTTTTATTTTCATCAAAGAACCTGTTGTAAACAGTTATTAGCCTAAAAGGCTGCATATGAAAAATTGTCTGTGTTGGACTTGGCCCTTAGGGCAGGTTTAACCCCTAGACTTTTTGCTTGAAATGGTGACCTGGCAATGGTGATTTTTGGGGTTCTGCGCACTTTCACTGTGTCCCAGTGGAAAGTGCGTGCGCACTTTGAGTGCATGTGCTGAGCTAGGCCTGCCCGCCCATAGGAATGCATGGGGAATGTATGTGTCCCTGGTAGTTCCTGATGCGTGGGGTGTACAGGCTCGAGTTTGGTATGTGTGAACTCGTGGGAGTGAATGCTGCGCAACGGTATGTGCTGCTTGTATGTGTCTAGTGGGGAAGTGTCATTCCTAGACATGGCTGTACGTGTGCAGTGAGGGTGCTGGAGTGTGATTGGCTGGAGCTGGCTGGCATGCCAGGCTCCAGGAAGTCTGGATGGGTCTGCCCGGTGGTGAGTGGGAGATTAGCATGAGTGATGTGTGGGAGGAGTGTACCTGTGTCCTGGATGGGCTGGGTTTTCCCCACACAATGCTGGCTCCGCCCCCCTGTGGTGCGTCTAATGACCCAAGCCCTGCCAGTGAATAGAGAGGGTGGTTGAGGTAAACAGAGTACTCAAGAACCAGCTGCGACTGGTTCCGCCCCCACACTGCCCTCAGACAAAGGAATATGGTGTATAAAAATGGGGCTGTGTCCCCACAGAAGTTGTTCTCTTCTAGGATCCTGAGGGGGCTGTTGCTGCTGCTGGGCCAGAGGACCGCCACTTGGGGTGTCTCCCTGCCTGGAGACCCAGTGTGCTGGCTCTGGGCCCAGCCTTGCCCCCCCTGCCTGCCTACAAGGACTTTGGGGCCTGGACTTTGCCTCTAGCGCTTGGAAGCGCTTCCTTGTGGCCCTTAGCGCTTGAGAGCGCTTTCTTTTACCCCTGAAGCGTTGGAAGCGCTTTATTTATCGGCTAAGCGCTGGGAGCGCTGTCATTGTCCTTCCGCGGCTGCCCACGCCGCTTTTGCCGATTTTCGAGTCCTCTGGCAGGTGCCCGCCCTGCCAGGGACATTGCCGCCTTTGATCGAGTGCCCACCTCGATCTATTCTCAATTTTAAACGGAGCCGGTGTCCACCCGGCATTTGCTGTTTACACCCCGCCTGCCTGCCTGAATCGGGCTGCCGCGCTGCCCGCGGTGACCCTGAAGTGAAGGGCCGGCCGGCCAATCCCGACGCGGCCTGACCAGGAGAAGGACCGGAAGTCCCGCCCACCGGCGCCGCAGCGTGAGAAGGGGAGAAAGGGTGGCGCTGCTCGCGGGGCTCCCGTGAGGAGAGGAGAGCCCCGCACCGGAAGAAGCCAGAGGAGCCGGCCCTGGAAGCAGCAGGAGAGAGGAGTCCTCGCTCCAAGTACCGGTGAGTGGGGCCGGGAGAACGAGTGAAGGGAGGAGGGCGTCGGGACACGCTGTCGGTGCCCGCCCTCTCCCCTCCAGCCAGAAGGTCCTTGTTGTGAGCCCTGAGAGGCTCCGGGGCCAAAGTGAATCTTGAGTCCCCCGTTTGGGACTCCAACGACGGGCCAGTGTTCTCGAGTCCCCCAGAGGGGGGACTCCCACCAAAGGCGCCCCACGTGTTCGCGGGTCCCCGTGAGGGACCCCCCTGCCCCAGAGGGGCGGCCCCTGTTACTGAGAGCCCTAGTGAAAGGCTCGTGGGGGCCTTACATGTGTTGTTGAGCCCGGAGAGGCTCTAGAGACGGCACATTTTGTGTTGAGCCTGAAAGGCTCAAGGGAGCATTTTGATTATTGAGAGCCCACGAGGGGCTCAGGCGCCACCATTGTTGTTTAGAGCCCAGAGAGGCTCAGGGGCCATTTGTTTATTCAGAGCCCAGCGAGGCTCCAAGGGGACAGTCATTCTGCAGAGCCTGTGAGGCTCCCCCATCGTGTTGGCCCCATCATTGTGCTACCCAGTTGCCCAGCACTTTGTGGGCAACTGCTACGTTTAGGACCCTGACACTTGGGACACAGGGACTGTCACAGGTGGTGACTTATCTGAGTTTTGCGCAACTGTGTTGTATTTCTACACCTCTGAATGTATTGTGATGCATCATGTGTTTTCCCTTGTTTCTACACCTCTGAATGAATGTTATGCATTGCATCATGTGTTATGTTCTTACACCCCTACAGGTACTGTAATACTTAGGTGGTTGTTTTCTCCCTAGTACAGGTGGTGCTAGTGAGGTCCTGGTTACCAGTGATTACTGGTTGTGTGCTATTTTGTGCTAAAGTAATTTTACATTCTAAGTGCTATTTCTGAAAGTGTTACTTCTGATTCCTGGCAGTGGTCCAGGTGGCCCTGTCTTGTACATATCCCCTGTAAATTCTGCCCGTGCCTCTGGCACATTGTAAAGTGTGTGTTTTATCTAATGTGTTTTGGTGTAATACAAAGGCGATTTTTATATAACCTTGTGTGGAGTTTCCTTTGTGGTGGGTCCTGGGTGTTGTTGCTGGGGTGCATGCGCAAATACTTAACTTACATCGCCTCCAAGTTTAGCCTTGCTGCTCGCGCCACGTTACCTAGAGGGTGAGCAGGGGTTATCTTGGCGTGTAACTCCCTTGCCCTGACTTGGTAGTGGTGGTCTCTGACTGACTTTGGCGAAAGCCCTGGCCAGCCAGGGATCCCATTTCCAACACTCGCCATCATTCTGAGAAAGACTCGAGTTCAAGGCCGAAGTCACAGATGAAGTTACTTTGAAAGGAGGTGGTGGCCTCGGCTTCGGAAGTACAGGTCTCCGAGGGTGAGGCTTCGCTTGCGGATTCGCCTGTGTCATCGAAGCAGTTACCGAATCCTTCTCCGAATCCATCCCATCCTTCTGGTCAAGAAGATGAAGAAGAAGGTGAGGGCGAGGCTTTGTTGCCTGCGGGTTCGTCGACCCCGGTGCATCAGCCCGGATGCCGAAGTCGATAAGACTCCGCTCCCTCAAGAGCATCTTGGGGGCTTTTATCCAGCCTTTCCGGCTCCAGGTCAGGATCCTTCTCAGTTCCTGAATGCCATGTTTGGAGTTTACTCCAGGGCTATGTACCCCTCTGGTGCACCGGTTGGTCCCACGGGTCCATTGGCGTTTAATCTGGGTGTCCCCCAGGCTTATGCTCCTGCGCCTTTTATGCCGGCTCCAGCTCCGCATTGGCATTTTCCGGCGCCGGCGAAGCCTCCGACGCCAAAGCCTCCAACGCCGGTTCCATCGACGCCAAATCCATCGACGCCGATACCCATGACTCCGATGCCGAATCCAGTTCGTCCTCGGGTTAAGCTGCCTCTTCAGACTTCGAGTTCGGCTCCGGCTCCGGTAGGGTCGGTCCCGGATCCGTCAACTTCGTTTATGAAGGAGAGGTCGAGGCGTGAAGCACAGAGGCTTCTGGAAGAGGAGAGGTATCGGGATGAAAATTTGGAGGAAGGTGAACTGCAGGATTCGGAGGATCCTTTTGATGACCTGAGAGAGGCTAGTGGTCTTGAGCTGTCTCCTGAGTGGGATTTGGCCTCTGTATCTGACGTGTCTTCCAAGGATATAACACCATACCACGTTGTTATTAAGAAGGCTGCAGACTTGTTAAATATTACTCTGCCTACTGCTGAATACAAGTCTAACATTCTAACACTCGCCTTCCTCCGTTATTGAACCAATGCTTCCATTTAATGACGCTTTGGCTGAGCCTATTTATGAAGTGTGGAAAAAACCTCTGACAGCTCCGGCTGTTTCAAGGGCTGTTGCGAGGAGGTATAGTGTGACACCTGGTGACCCGGACTTTTTGTCAACGCACCCCCTGCCGGAGAGTTTGGTTGTGCAGGCTGCCTGCTCAAAGAAGTCTATGGGTGCTTTTCCGCAGGTTCCTGGGGAAAAGGAAAAAAGGAAACAAGACCAGGCGGCAAAGAAAATCATTTCATCAGCCAGCATGGCACTAAAGTCTACAAATGCAACCTGCCTGATGGGTAGATACATCCATGCTTTGATGGATTCCGTCAAACAGTTGGTGCCTAAAATTCCTGAGAACGATAGAAAGGATTTTCAGGAGGCTATTTCTGACACTTAGGCTGCGGCAAGGCAGGTAATCCAGAGTGGGCTGGACATGGCTGATTCAGTGGTGAGAGTGACGGGCTCATCAGGGGCCACAAGGAGAGCTGCGTGGTTGAAATCTTTGGAATTTTCTGTGGATGTTCAGTCTGCTTTAATGGATTTGCCCTTTGATGTGTCAGGATTGTTTGTTAAGAAGGCTGACGCTGCTTTAGAGCGGTTTAAAGACAGCAGAGCGACAGCGAAGTCTTTGGGCCTTCAGACCAGGGGCTCTTTTGGAAAGCGATTTAGAGTTTTTGGCAGATCTTCCTTTCGGGCCTACAAACAATCGCAGCCGCAGTAGCAGCAAAATACGCTGTACAAGTCGTACAGAGGCAGGCAAAGAGCTCGTCCTAGCGGTCGCCAAGCCTTCTCCTCCTCCTCTTCCCCTTCCCAGGCCCCAACCACCGCAGCAAAGCAGCCCTAGATCCGCCATTCCGGATCATGTGGGCCCAGTGGGGGGCCGGCTTACCCATTTTCTATGAGATTGGAATTGATTACATCGGATCTTTGGGTTCTCAATCTTGTGGAGAATGGGTATGCTCTTCCCTTTCTGGAATTTCCCCCCAATTACCCTCCTTGCCAGGGTTATTGTTCGGAGGACCATCTGCTGCTCCTGCAGGAAGAAGTCCTGGCACTGTTCAGAAAGGGTGCGATAGAGGTGGTTCCGGAGCAGGAGAGGGGTCAGGGATGCTACTCCCGGTATTTTCTGATCCCCAAGAAGGATGGCAGACTTCGTCCAATCCTAGATCTCAGGATCTTGAATCTTTACCTGAAGCAGGAGAAGTTCAAGATGCTCACCCTTGCACAGGTTCTTCAAACGCTGCTGGAAGAAGACTGGATGGTGTCAATCGACTTACAGGATGCGTATTTTCATATTCCCATCCTGAAGTCGCACAGGAAGTATCTCAGTTTCACGGTTGGATCGCATCACTACCAGTTTGCGGTCCTTCCGTTTGGTCTTACTACTGCACCTCGAGTCTTCACCAAGGTGATGGCTGTGGTGGCTGCACATCTCAGAAGATCAGGGATACCGGTATTCCCATATCTGGATGATTGGCTGATCAAAGCAGAATCTCCAGAGATAGTGCTCCATCATCTGCAAGAGACAACTCAGGTGTTGCACAGGTTGGGTTTTTCGATAAATGTACCCAAATCTCACCTGGTGCCCTCCCAGCGCAACCTGTTCATAGGTGCAGTACTGGACACTACTGTGTGTCGTGCATTCCCTCCTCCTCAAAGGATTCGCGACATACAGGAAATGATTCCTTTATTTTACAATGGAGCGGTCATTCCAGTCCTGAAGGTCCTTCGCCTGCTCGGTCTGATGGCTTCTTGCATTCTGTTGGTCAACCATGCACGCTGGCACATGAGGACACTCCAGTGGGTCTCCGCAGGCAGTGGTATCAGCACAGCGGAGATCTCGAGAGAAACTGCAGCGGATCTGTCTTGGGGGAGCGTGGAAGGCAATCTGTCACAAGGAAGGCCTTTTCAACTACCTCCATTTGTGGCCACAGTGATGACGGATGCATTCACTCTAGGGTGGGGTGCTCATCTGGGGGATCTGGAGGTGAAAGGACTTTGGTCTCCAGAGGAAAGGTTGCTTCACATCAACCTTCTAGAGTTGCTGGCAATACGATTAGCGCTCAAGGCCTTCCTCCCTTCCCTTCGCGGTCAGTTAGTTCAAGTCCTGACGGACAACATGACCACGATGTGGTATGTCAACAAGCAGGGAGGAGTGGGGTCGCAGTGTCTCTGCAGAGAGGCTCTGCGTCTCTGGTCCTGGGTTCAGGACCATCAGATTTGTCTAATGGCAAATCATCTGGCCAGAGTTCTGAACGTTCGTGCAGACAGTCTCAGTCGGCAGTTCTCCGCCGACCACGAGTGGAGGCTTCATCCAGAGGTAGTTCGTCACGTCTTTCGGATGTGAGGGACTCCTTGGGTGGACCTGTTCGCCACTCGCGAGAATGCTCACTGCCCGTCATTCTGCAGCCTCCAGTTTCCGATGCAGGGAGCCTTGGGGGACGCGTTTCAGTTGAGTTGGGACTCTCATCTCCTTTACGCGTTTCCTCCCATACCCTTGATTCCTCGGGTTCTGAGGAAGGTTCGCCAAGACCAGGCCCAAGTCATATTGATCGCCCTGGATTGGCCAAGAAGGTTGTGGTATACAGATCTTCTCCACCTCTCCTCGTGCCCTCCGCTCCGTCTCCCTCACAGGGCAGATCTCCTCTCCCAGATGGAGGGGCAGGTTCTACACCACCACCTCCAGACCTTATACCTTCATGCCTGGAGATTGAGCGGGGCAACCTGATTTCCTTTTCTCTCCCACACGATGTGGTGGATGTCATCTTATCGGCCAGGCGTGACTCCACCAAGTCCATTTATTCTTATAGGTGGTCTAAATGTGTTGCTTGGTGTGGGGAGAAGTCCATTGACCCTTTAAGGGCTCGTTTGTCCAATATTCTTCAATTTGCACTTTCTTTGTCCCAGCAGGGTTTTGCGGTGGCAACTATCAAAGGTTATTTGTCGGCTTTATCGGCTTTCCTTTGTTTGCCGGACCAGCCCTCTTTGTTTAAATCTCCTATTGTATTACGATTCATTAAGGGCCTTACCAATAAATTTCCTCCAACACATTTTATTGTGCCTCAATGGGACTTGAACCTTGTTCTTACGTTCTTGATGGGTTCGCCTTTTGAACCTTTACATAAGTGTCCCTTGAGACTTTTGTCTTTTAAGACTATTTTTCTAGTGGCAATTACCTCGGCAAGGAGGTTAAGTGAGCTTCAAGCTCTTAGTTCAAAGCCCCCATTTTTGTCCATTCATGCTGAGAGAATGGTTCTCGGGACCAGGGCTGCTTTTCTGCCTAAGGTGGTAACTCCCTTCCATCTGGGGCAGTCCGTTACCCTCCCTACCTTCTATCCTCCCCCTCACCCTTCCAAGGAGGAGGAGAGACTTCACCGCTTGGACCCTAAGAGGGCGGTGAGCTTTTACCTGGACAGGACGAGAGAGTTCAGGCTGGATGACCAGCTGTTTGTTGGATTTGCTGGCTGCAAGAAGGGGAAGGCGGTGCACAAGCGCACGCTCTCGAGATGGATTATCCTCTGCATTAAGATCTGCTACGCCCTGGCGGGTAAGGAACCTCCAGAGGGTATAAGAGCTCACTCTACTAGAGCAAAGTCATCAACATCTGCTTTGTCTAGGGGTGTACCTGTTGAGGATATTTGTAGAGCGGCGACTTGGGCCTCCCTCCACACTTTCGTGTAGCATTACTGCTTGGATACGGAAGTGAGGAGGGAGGGCCTCTTTGCGCGCTCTGTCCTCCAGGACTTTCTGGTAAAAAAGAGTGGACACCCTCCTCCGGGAGTGGGGACTGCTGTGGGACTCTATTCACAAGGTGAGGAATCCACTGGCAGATGTATCTATCAGAAGAACAAGTTACTTACCTTCGGTAACGCTTTTTCTGGTAGATACAATATCTGACTGTGGATTCCTCACTGACCCACCCGCCTCCCCGTTGTCCTCTCTTCTATGCCTGTGTTACTGTAATGTATATATTTTTCATATCAAAGGAAATGTTTATTGCAATTTGTTTTCTTGCATTGGTTTTACACTGTGTGTGTCATCTTAACATTTGTGTACTATGTATACTGTGTATATATCTGCTGTCATCGGTCCGTCCGTGTGCCTCGAAAGCACGGAAAAAAGGGCGGAACTGATGTCATCACGCCGGCGTGGGCCTATTATGGTGTCGGTGACGTCAGCGGAGTCGCGCGCGGTGTCGTGCCTCTGTGACGTCGTCCACGTCGGCGTGAAGCTACAAAAAGAATTTCCGAATGTTGCTGACGCAAGGGGATATTCACAAGGTGAGGAATCCACAGGCAGATATTGTATCTACCAGAAAAAGCGTTACCGAAGGTAAGTAACTTGTTCATCTCTCCTCTCCTGACTGACTCTCCTGTGACAGTTTATATGTAACCAGAGTGATTGCACACTATATATATATATCCTCTCCGGACTGACCCTGCTCTGTGAGATTATATGGCACCTGAGTGATCCTAGACTATATATCTCCTCTCTTGACTGACCCTGCTTGGTCAGGCTTTGTGGCTCAAGAGTGATCCCAGGCTATCTCTCCTCTCCTGACTGACCCTCCTGTGTCGGGTTATGTGGCACTAGAGTGATATCAGACTATCTCTCCATTCCCTTCGTGACTGACCCTGCTCTGGCGGGCTATGTGGCAAACAAATGATCACAGACTATTTATCTCCTCTCCTGACTGACCCTCCTGTGTCAGTTTATATGTAACCAGAGTGATTGCACACTATATATATCCTCTCCGGACTGACCCTGCTCTGTGAGGTTATATGGCACCAGAGTGATACCAGGCTATCTCTCCTCTCCTGACTGACCCTCCTGTGTCAGTTTATATGTAACCAGAGTGATTGCACACTATATATATCCTCTCCGGACTGACCCTGCTCTGTGAGGTTATATGGCACCAGAGTGATCCCAGACTATATATCTCCTCTCTTGACTGACCCTACTGTGTCAGGTTATGTTGCACCAGAGTGATCCCAGACTATCTCTTCTCTCCTGAACTGTCAAGTGATGTGGTAAAAATGATGCCAGTCTGTATCTCCTCTCTTCACTGGCCCTGCTCTGTGAGGTTATATGGCACTAGAGTGATACCAGGCTATCTCTCCTCTCCTGACTGACCCTCCTGTGTCAGTTTATATGTAACCAGCGTAATTGCACACTATATATATCCTCTCCGGACTGACCCTGCTCTGTGAGGTTATATGGCACCAGAGTGATCCCAGACTATATATCTCCTCTCTTGACTGACCCTACTGTGTCAGGTTATGTTGCACCAGAGTGATCCCAGACTATCTCTTCTCTCCTGATCTGTCAGGTGATGTGGTAAAAGTGATGCCAGTCTGTATCTCCTCTCCTCACTGGCCCTGCTCTGTGAGGTTATATGGCACTAGAGTGATGCCAGGCTATCTCTCCTCTCTTGATTGACCCTGCTCTGTCAGGCTTTGTGGCACAAGAGTGATCCCAGAGTATCTCTTCTCTCCTCTCCTGACTGACCCTGCTCCGTGAGGTTATGTGGCACTAGAGTGATCCCAGACTATCGCTCCTCTCCTGACTGACCCTCCGGTGTCAGGTTATGTGGGACCAGGGTGACCACAGACGATCTCTCTAGTCCTGGCTGACCCTGCTCTTGTTAGGCTCTGTAGTGAAGACAGGGCCCTGCGTACACACATTGCTATGTTCGCATAAGCTTAATAGAAGTTTAAACGCCATTTTGCCACTTTGCAGCTTTTGCACACGATACTACATGTAACTGTTTTTGTACGTTAGACTGCATGGGTTCCTCGCATGAGAACGGTCTGTTTTTTCACATCCCTAGGCTTACATCGTGACATTAGTCTGTACACTGTGTGCAGAAGCCTTCAAGGTCACCATAACAATGTATGCTTTTATTCAGGGTGATCGGCCCCCGCTCTAGACACAACAAGCACACAGCTGCAACCAACTGAAATGGTAGTGCCTTTAATATTGCCCTGCATGCATGATTTGGGCACTCGGAGAAAAACCTTTTCCAGTGAGAGAGCTTTGCTGATCCTGTGATGTGATTCACCTCTGCTGATCTTGGAGGTATGGGGTTCCCCGTTCAAGCCTAAGAGACCCTGTATTATTTTAAAACGTAGTTCCTAGCAGGGGAGGGTGGTTCACCAGGCGCTATAGGACCTGTTTCCACTATCATTATAACATGATTTCTCCCTTTGTGTTTTATGGAATTGTAACAATGCTGATCGTATTATTTCTAATCATATGCCTGCTTATGTTAGCCAAAATACTGCATCTTAGAGCGCGTCGTTAAAATAAACATTTTAAACTTTTCCGTGTCTCTGATTACTCACGTTGTGGGCTAGTATGAGAATAAAAACGTAAGAGTGTTCTTGATTCTCACTTTTCCTGAGATTACCCTAAGTCGCATGTTCTGGGTTGTCTAATCATTGGTAGCTTCGCTTTAGGACGGAGAGCTAATGAGACACTGATGCTCCTCGTATAGGCGTTCTGGGTACTGAGGTGAGTTTCTGGTACACCAAAAGTCACTGAGGTCCTGGTTTCCTGCGCACAATTCTGTGCCTACACAGAATCCCCACAACAGCTCTGTCAGGTTATGTGGCACAAGAGTGATACCAGGCTATCTCTCCTCTCTTGACTCACCCTGCTGTGTCAGGTTATATAGTGCCCAGACTATATATCTCCTCTCCTGACTGACCCTCCTCTGTCAGGTTATGTGGCACCAGAGTGATCCAGACTGTATATCTCCTCTCCTGACTGACCCTCCTCTGTCAGGTTATGTGGCACCAGAGTGATCCAGACTGTATATCTCCTCTCCTGACTGACCTTGCCCTGTCAGGCCATGTTGCACTGGAGTGACACCAGGCTATATCTCCTCTTCTGACTGACCCTGCTGTATCATGTTATGTGGCACCAGAGGGATCCCAGACTATATATTCTCTACCAGTACACTTTACGCCACTCTACACCTCTGCACTCTTAGTCGCTGCACTTTATGCCAATGCGCTTTACTCTGTAACACTCAACCCTAAGTCCCTGCACTTTAAGCCAATCCACTGTACGCCACTATAGCCTACTCAGCACCACTGCACTCCTTGCCACTGAACTCCACCCTGCACCAGAGAGTGTAGGCAAGCCACCCAGTGTTGCAGAGAGTGGAGGGCAGCTGGCAGAGGGTCGAGGGAAGCCGTCCACAGGTACAGAGAGTAGAGGGAAGCCAGACAGGTACAGAGAGTGGAGGGAAGCTGGCAACAGGTACAGACAGAGAATGGAGGCCAGACAGGTAAAGAGAAAGGAGGTAAGCCATCCACAGATACAGAGAGAGAAGGGAAGCCGCCCACAGGTACAGAGAGTAGAGGGAAGCCAGACAGGTACAGAGAAAGGAGGGAAGCTGGCCACGGGTATAGAGAGAGGAGGGAGGCCAGACAGGTACAGAGAGTCGAGGGAAGCTGTCCACAGGTACAGAGAGTAGAGGGAAGCCAGACAGGTACAGAGAGTGGAGGGAAGCTGGCCACAGGTACAGAGAGTAGAGGGAAGCCAGACAGGTATAGAGAAAGGAGGGAAGCTGGCCAGACAGGTACAGAGAGAGGTGGGAGGCCAGACAGGTACAGAGAGTGGAGGGAGGCCAGACAGGTACAGAGAGTGGAGGGAGACCAGACAGGTACAGAGAGAGGAGGGAGGCCAGACAGGTACAGAGAGTGGAGGGAGGCCAGACAGGTACAGAGAGAGAAGGGAGGCCGTCCACAGGTACAGAGAGTGAAGTGAAGCCGTCCACAGGTACAGAGAGTTGAGGGAAGCTGGCCACAGGTACAGAGAGTAGAGGGAAGCCAGACAGGTATAGAGAAAGGAGGGAAGCTGGCCACAGGTACAGAGAGAGGAGGGAGGCCAGACAGGTACAGAGAGTGAAGGGAGGCCGTCCACAGGTACAGAGAGTGAAGTGAAGCCGTCTACAGGTACAGAGAGTTGAGGGAAGCTGGCCACAGGTACAGAGAATAGAGGGAAGCCAGACAGGTATAGAGAAAGGAGGGAAGCTGGCCACAGGTATAGAGAGAGGAGGGAGGCCAGACAGGTACAGAGTGTGAAGGGGAAGCCGTCCACAGGTACAGAGAGTGAAGTGAAGCCGTCCACAGATACAGAGAGTTGAGGGAAGCTGGCCACAGGTACAGAGAGAGGAGGGAGGCCAGAAAGGTACAGAGAGTGGAGGGAGGCCGTCCACAGGTACAGAGAGTGGAGGTGAAGAACTGTAATCTTCATTCTCAGGGGTCTCACTAATACAAAGAACTTGGCACAGAAGCTGAAATATGAAAAGACATCTTTATTAAACTTAATTAAGTGAGGACTACGTCACACAGGAGCCTTAGCAACTGAATGAGGCAGTCTAAAGAGCACAGAACACAGAGGCCTTTTATATGCTTAGGGTTACAAACTCAGCACAAAAGTAAGGGGCAGTCCTAGCTTTGGCAAGCATGCAAAATACCTAATATGGACATACAAGATCTGCAAAATATTAGCCAATAGGAAAACATTCAGAACAAGGTATCATGTAACCAGAACGTCCCCCTTACGTCGTGTTTCTGCCCCAACCCACAAGTAAATCAATTACAGCACCTATAGGTCAATCACTAATGGCAGGACATGTCTGTATGCAGTTAGGCCAGCTGGTGTCTGAGATTGGTTTTCAAAACAAGGACAGAGGGGGTTTTCAACATGTTGCAGTCCAAAGGGCAGAGACACTTCATGAATAGAGCAGCCTGTGTAAAGTCAAAGCAAAATGATGACAAATGTAAGATGGAGTCAAAATTAAAGAACCTCAGAGGGAGGCCGTCCACAGGTACAGAGAGTGAAGTGAAGCCGTCCACAGGTACAGAGAGTGGAGGGAAGCCAGACAGGTACAGAGAGTGAAGTGAAGCCGTCCACAGGTACAGAGAGTAGAGGGAAGCCAGACAGGTACAGAGGGTAGAGGGAAGCCAGACTGGTACAGAGAGTGAAGTGAAGCCGTCCACAGGTACAGAGAGTAGAGGGAAGCCAGACAGGTACAGAGGGTAGAGGGAAGCCATCCACAGGTACTGAGAGAGGAGGGAAGCTGGCCTCAGGTACAGAGAGTAGAGGGAAGCCAGACAGGTACAGAAAAAGGAGGGAAGCTGAAAATGAAAAGACATCTTTATTAAACTTAATTAAGTGAGACTACGTTACACTGGAGCCTTAGCAACTGAAAGAGGCAGTTTAAAGAGTACAGAACACAGAGGCCTTTTATATGCTTAGGCTTACAAACTCAGCACAAAAGTAAGGGGCAGTCCTAGCTTTTGCAAGCATGCAAAATACCTAATATGGACATACAAGATCTGCAAAATATTAGCCAATAGGAAAACATTCAGAACAAGGCATCATGTAACCAGAACGTTCCCCTTACGTCGTGTTTCTGCCCAACCCACAAGTAAATCAATTACAGCACCTATAGGTCAATCAGTAATGGCAGGACATGTCTGTATGCAGTTAGGCCAGCTGGTGTCTGAGACTGGTTTTCAAAACAAGGACAGAGGGGGTTTTCAACACGTTGCAGTCCAAAGGGCAGAGACACTATATGAATAGAGCAGCCTGTGTAAAGGCAACGCAAAATTATAACAAATGTAAGATGGAGTCAAAATTAAAGAACCTCAGACCCTCCTTTTGCCATTACACAGGCAAATCCTAATTCATTGCTAGGTGAGCATTCTACTCATTTTATAAAATCAAGAATATGTAAGCTATCAGCAAAAGCAAATCCTAAAATTATTTTGCAAACATTTTCAGGGCTCCTAGTTATTTCAGCGACTATTGACAATGCCAGTAAAACAATAGGAATCAGTCTCCAAACACCCATTCTATGCAATCGCACGGGAAATACCCAGAGTCCGTCCAAGCCTCTCTGGCAGGCTTCTATTGTCCATCAAATCTGCTTCTGTTGTTTTCTTCTGCATGGGCCTCTTCATTCAGGCCTTTCATGAAAATGGTGCTTCTCAGTATCCGTTGGAGTGCCCTCCTGGCAAACACTCACAGCTCATTTGAAAGTCTCAATGTCTCAATGCAGTGCACCAATATATTTCCTGTGCTGCAGGCACTACAGATATTGTGCTCTTCGTTAGTCATGGGCACAGATCATCTCATGCAGACCCAAGTACTATTAATTGGGAAAGAGCAACAGACTTTCACACTCAGCAACACTTTCAGGCTCCAACACTCTCATTTCAGTGTCAGAGGATGCTCGGGCTGCTCTTTCATTTAATCATAGGTACCACAATGTAGTGCCTTTTGCCAATCCTGGATCCTCCGGTGCACTGCCTTTCCGTTGGAGCAAAGAAAAGGGTGTGTGTGGCCAAAACTCAGACCAAGGGGCTCAAGGGACTGCACACTGTCAGAGGTTACCAGCACATGACAGGTGGAAAACTGAAGCCTCAAAACAACAAGAATCCTTCTCTTTCGCTCTTTTGCATTGAAATTCTGGTTCTGTGATGTCCAATGCCGTCTGATGGAGCACGTGCGATGCTTTAGAGATACCATTGATGGCGCGCTGGCGATCGCTGTCCAGTCTTGCTACTTTTCTGGGTGCTGGGACTTTTCATCTATAGCTGTCACTGATGGGATTGTAGGTGAGTTCCGCAGGTTATTATGACTTAACCCCGCAGAACCTAGTGACGTAAGAAATGTGACACAGTTGTTAGTTTCCTTCAATTAAGTACAAAAGCAGTTCATTGTATAACAAGGGGACTGCAAGCAGGTGGCCTGCAATCTTTAAAGGAGTGGCCATACGTCATGGGACATTTCTGATCTAGAATACACTGTCATTCTCAAAGGCAATACTTCTAATCTCTTCAATTGGGTATCCTTCATTATCCTCTGCCATCTAAGGGTAGATAGTTACATGGGAATTCTATCTGAATGGATGTCCTCACACATAGTGGCATCGTCTAATGGGGTAAACAAATGTTTTGTTCTCTAAATGATTACATATAGGTGTTCCTAAATTCCTTATCTCGAACACCTCAAAAGAGAAATCACATAACACAGATTATCAGGGACATGTAGCTACCTCCCTTTAATAACTGTGCATCAGGTAGACTATGCAATACAAAAGCTAATGATCAAAATGTGGAAACAAAAAACAAGAACTAGAGAGTCCTGGTATTTCCATTATTTAGAACATATCTGATCCACCAAAAATTAAAGCAGCAGAAAAAAGGAACTAAAAACCAAATTAAAATAGGCATTGAATTTGTCATATTCAAAAAAACGTAAGGTGTCTCCTATTGAGGTGGAAAACTTATCTTACTATAGTATTGAGTCAGTTAACCAGTCCATCACTACCCTGACAGTCAGACTGGAAAACATCAAAGTAGGCCTAAAGAAAATTCTTGAAAACCAGTCTGGTCATACAAAAGGAAAAAATGAGCTGACTGGTGAAAAGAATACGGAAAAGGGAAATGTGAGTAGGACACAGCTAAAATCCCCAATAACTAGGCACAAATGCAACATCAGTCAGGGGAGAAGCGGCAAAAGAAAAATCTATAGGAAGAACAAAAAAATTACTCGGGTGATAGTCAAGTTTGTGACATAATACCAAGAGTATGGGTGATGCACAGAAGTCAAAATAGTACACAAATGTTAGCTCTACCGCTGGCCGCTACACCATATACGGTAATCTCAGCTAATGTTCCAGTTCCTTTTTTAGGGGAAAAAATGAAAAGTTTAGGTCACCTTTAGCAAGAGCCACAAATCTATAATTTCATCCTTAGGTCCAATCAAGAAATCTAGGGCTGCCTGTTCCTTAAGGGAAGAGGACAGTATCGTGACTAATTGCAGGTGACACACTTTGATCCTGTATATCTCTTTTATTTTACTTCAATACCAGATAGCCACATTTGACATACACTGGTGAAGTATTGTCTGTCTTGTTCACAGCACGAAAAATCATATCTGTGAAATTTAGTATCAGCGCAAATTCACCCAACTGTTGTGCAGCGATATACATCGTCATGTAGAACCCTTCACAACACAGGTGAACTTGTAATAGTATCTAAAGCAGCAACATAAAACAAAAACATGCATAAAATAAAAAAAAACACACACACATGCCAAGCCATCAGATATACGCGCTGTATATCAAGCACAAAAAGCATAGACAAAACAATAGCATATGTAAATAAGCGGTGACACACAACACTATTGCATGCACTTTATGCACTGTGAACCTGCAGCCCAAAACCCAATATTCGGGCCTGCTTAATTTGTCAGGCTTAAAATCCTCACCCTCCTTTTGACAGCAGATCACCAGTCAGTGGAGATTTGGCTGTCAAACACAACTTACTGTGTCGCTTCTGACACACAGGACCAGCAGGAACAATTCATAAAAGGATAAAATGCAAAAATATGTAAAACGCACGAACATTTCTTTTCAAAAGAAGTCATAATAAAAAAAACACATCTTTTTTTCAACATACTGCTGACACTGCACATCACACACAAAATATCAACTGTAACCAACCATCTTTCGAAAACATGCTAAACCACCTTAATTTTGACTTCCCAAAAACTCTTTCACAGACACTCTGTGTGTCCCGTGCGCCAACACCCTTTGAGGCCCTGCTTTTCCAAGCAAGGATTTCTCCATCTGTTTACATTTACTCCTACCTCACACCTCACTGACCTTAAGGTCAAAATCTGCCTTGGGGCTCCTCAGCCCTCTCCCTCTCTCTAAGGCTGAAAAAGACAAAAAAACTTCCCAACTCTTTCTAACCTGCAATAACCAACCCTATTTAAAACACATGAGATATATATTACTCCTATTAGGGGCTACAATTTATTTCTATACTTAGATTATTAAAACAGTTACTGTGAATAATTCGCAGAACATAATAACACACATACCAGTTTTTAGAACAAATGCTTGTTTGCAATGGTACTCATTTCATCAACCTTAAATGGATGAAGGTCTCAGTTAGGTCCAGCCAAAGTTAAAACCTTCCACCCTGATATTAAACTCAAACCTCTGCACCGGGCACATTGGCTCACTGAGCCATTTAAAAGCAACCCCAAATGGGAACAACCTGCAAATTTGTATTATACCTAAATGTATGCTTTTACTGAAGCCTAAAGCACTTTAAAGCTATTGTAAATGGCAAAAAAATGCCCACATTTTACCCAAATTCGACTTTGATATTTGGGGCACTTAAAAATAAATATCCTATAATTGTGATACATATTAATCATCCTCAGAATGTTCTTTACAAATTGCAGAGATTGGACATTAGACATATCTCATGTAATTCCTTAGAAAAATGAGTTTTTCACGCCTGCGCCAAGTGAAATTCTATATGCTAATGTCCTCATTATGCAGTATAACATAACTTAAATTAAATTATAATGCTAGGAGGTCACAGTATAAGTATTAAGCTTCATGAATAGTAAAAAACAAATTTTGTAGCACTTATTTTTAATAATTAATTTACATAATTAATAATTATTTTTAATAAACCCAATCATTTTTGATAATTCCACATATTAAGGTTCTGTAATTCCTGGAATCTGACTTCATTTTCTTTTTTTTTTTGCTCTGTGCCACGTAGGCCTGCAAAGGTAGCCTGGTGAACAAGGTGGCCTGGCCTCCCCAGTTCATGTACACATTAACCAGGTTTACTCTGAAATTAAACTATAAGAAACTGACCTCTTCTCCTGAAACTGACCTTGCAAAGCCAATTTCCCTGATTGATCTTTATCTGAGATTGCCAATCAATGTTCAAGGAATCGTTAACTTTTTAGTTTCCTTGCACATGCCTTATCTTGCTTCATCATCTGTTACTGTTTCTTTTTTTTTCTTTTTTTATGTTTCTTCATTATATGGGTTAATTATTATTTAGCAACAGAGCCAAGAATATGCTTACAGAAATGCTTAAAGAGAGGAAAACCCTTAATTGAAATGTCTTCCTATAATACAAAATAATGAACCTTAGTTTTGGAACCTTTTTAAAACAACATTCTGAAATGCAAAGATTCACACGTGCAACTGAGGGCAAAGTCCTGGCTTGAGTAAATATTCCTGTCTATTTAGCTTGTCTCTCAGTGTTTGTAACATGAGCATGGTGGCTGTCTATTTAAAACTAAAACTAAGACATTTCAAGTTTCAAAATGCGTGTACAATACAGCAAAATGCAATGTATTCAGATGATGTGTTTGCCTGTTAATATCTAATACAATGTATCTAAGGAAAATGCTGCAAGTTTATTTATTTTTTTGCAAAACACCCAATTTCGTTTTTGGGGGCTCTTTTTATTCCTAGTGAATGTGAATTTAAATTTTAGTTTTTAAGCATTTAGACATTTTGCTTAATAGACTGAAAACATCAAGAAAAACCACGAACAGACATTGAGCTCATTTCAGACATAAACAGAAAGGGGTCAAACACTCAGGACACACAATACGGCACGCTTTAGCCATTTATTTCGTGAATAGCGCCATCGCTATTCACTTACAGAAATTGTACTAATGGGAAAACCACATAGACATTTAAACACACATTTAACCCACATATCAATACTCAGAACAAAATCAAAGGACAGCCACAGACTGTACTTAAACCAAACCATTTGTAAATACTAGTTGTAAGTCATATTTACAAGAAACACTTCTCAATTGTGTTCCAAAAGACTGCAAAAACAGCCCAACAGACTGGTGTATGTCCAAGAAGCGAAAATGCACTCAATTCACTAGCTTTGGCTAGCAGAACACCAAAAATCGCTCTGCATATCTTCATTCATAAAATTGCACAGAACAAAGGATCCTTGTATGTATTATGTCCATATTTTAATTCCCTGGGGATACAGAATCACCAAGGAAGAAATATGTTTGTTTACCTAAACCTATTTAGGTATTCCTTCTAGGAGAGCCGGCTAATTAATTTCACATCACACTATGGTACCACCAAGAAAAAGCAACACATTCCTCTATGTGAGCTTTGAAAACAGGCATGCCAAAAATACTGCAGAATATACAAGTATTATAATCAAAGTAGTGCTTAATGTACTTTTCGTACGTGCACCGTTCAACAAAACCAAATAGAGAAAAATCTCCTCATTACCTGTCTACACAAATTGCAATTTGCATATCAAATCCATACAAATCAAAAGTTGGCCAACACAAATTCCAAAGTTCCAAAGTTACAGTAAGCGTTACTAAACTACCTTACTCTTACCAATCAAAAGGTTGTCCAAATTCTAACTGCCAAGTTCTAAATGACCTAACGGTCCTTCTTTAGAATACTCACGCCAAAAAGGTTCTCAGTCAGGAGTGACATCATGTGGAGGATCAAAATCAGGAAGATCAGAAATATACTGGGCTGCAAAGACAAAGAATCTCCAGAATCCTTGTGCACAGAGTAGTAGAGTCCCGTCCTGTCCTCCTCAGTAGATTTCAGTCTCCTGACAAGATCACTCCTTCAGAAAGTCACTTCTCTGATGAAGCCTGCGTTGTTGGGCGCCATTTGAAGAACTGTAATCTTCATTCTCAGGGGTCTCACTAATACAAAGAACTTGGCACAGAAGCTGAAAATGAAAAGACATCTTTATTAAACTTAATTGAGACTACGTCACACAGGAGCCTTAGCAACTGAAAGAGGCAGTTTAAAGAGTACAGAACACAGAGGCCTTTTATATGCTTAGGCTTAATAACTCAGCACAAAAGTAAGGGGCAGTCCTAGCTTTTGCAAGCATGCAAAATACCTAATATGGACATACAAGATCTGCAAAATATTAGCCAATAGGAAAACATTCAGAACAAGGCATCATGTAACCAGAACGTTCCCCTTACGTCGTGTTTCTGCCCAACCCACAAGTAAATCTATTACAGCACCTATAGGTCAATCAGTAATGGCAGGACATGTCTGTATGCAGTTAGGCCAGCTGGTGTCTGAGATTGGTTTTCAAAACAAGGACAGAGGGGGTTTTCAACATGTTGCAGTCCAAAGGGCAGAGACACTATATGAATAGAGCAGCCTGTGTAAAGTCAACGCAAAATGATGACAAATGTAAGATGGAGTCAAAATTAAAGAACCTCAGAGGGAGGCCGTCCACAGGTACAGAGAGTGAAGTGAAGCCGTCCACAGGTACAGAGAGTGGAGGGAAGCCAGACAGGTACAGAGAGTGAAGTGAAGCCGTCCACAGGTACAGAGAGTAGAGGGAAGCCAGACAGGTACAGAGGGTAGAGGGAAGCCAGACTGGTACAGAGAGTGAAGTGAAGCCGTCCACAGGTACAGAGAGTGGAGGGAAGCCAGACAGGTACAGAGAGTGAAGTGAAGCCGTCCACAGGTACAGAGAGTAGAGGGAAGCCAGACAGGTACAGAGGGTAGAGGGAAGCCAGACTGGTACAGAGAGTGAAGTGAAGCCGTCCAGAGGTACAGAGAGTAGAGGGAAGCCAGACAGGTACTGAGAGAGGAGGGAAGCTGGCCTCAGGTACAGAGAGTAGAGGGAAGCCAGACAGGTACAGAAAAAGGAGGAAAGCTGGCCACAGGGACAGAGAGAGAAGGGAGGCCAGGCAGGTACAGAGAGAGAAGGGAGGCCAGACAGGTACAGAGAGAGGAGGGAGGCCAGGCAGGTACAGAGAGAGGAGGGAGGCCAGACGGGTACAGAGAGAGAAGGGAGGCCAGGCAGGTACAGAGAGAGGAGGGAGGCCAGACAGGTACAGAGAGAGGGGGAGGCCAGACGGGTACAGAGAGAGAAGGGAGGCCAGACGGGTACAGAGAGAGAAGGGAGGCCAGACAGGTACAGAGAGAGAAGGGAGGCCAGACAGGTATAGAGAGTCGAGGGAAGCCGTCCATAGGTACAGAGAGTGAGAGGAAGCCGTTCACAGGTACAGAGAGAGGAAGGGAAGCTGCAGGAACAGAGAGTGGGGGGAAGCTGTCAGCAGGACATCGAGTGGGGGGAAGCTGTCAGCAGGACAGAGAGTGGGGGGAAGCAGGTACAGAGAGTCGGGGGGGGGGTAGGGGGGGGTAGCCGTCCATAGGAACAGAGCGAGGAGGGAAGCCAGAAGGTTACAGAGTGTGAAGGGAAGCCGTTCACATGTACAGAGAGTGAAGGGAAGCCGTCCACAGGTACAGAGAGAGGAAAGGAAGCCGTTCACAGCTACAGAGAGAGAAGGGAGGCCAGACAGGTGCAGAGAGTGGGGGGAAGCTGTCAGCAGGACAGAGAGTGGGGGGAAGCTGTCAGCAGGACAGAGAGTGGGGGGAAGCAGGTACAAAGAGTCGGGGGGGGGGCGGGGGGGGGGGGGTAGCCGTCCATAGGAACAGAGCGAGGAGGGAAGCCAGAAGGTTACAGAGAGTGAAGGGGAGCCGTTCACAGGTACAGAGTGTGGAGGGAAGCCGTCCACAGGTACAGAGAGAGAAGGGAAGCCGTTCACAGGTACAGAGAGTGGGGGGAGCTGGGCAGATACAGAGGGGTGGAAGCCGGACAGGTGGGTGGAGGAGGGGTAGAAGCAAGCCTTCTGCAGCTCTGGACGGTGAAGTAAAGCCGGCCATGTACAGAGATGGCAGGAAGAGAAGCCCCCTGGGCCTTTGCAGAGGCTGCGCGGCCCCAGCCCACACTGGAGTTGTTTATTCTCCTTTTCACACTGTAAATGTTCACATGGAGTTGAGGCGCGGGCGGGCCTGTCTGCAGCGTGTGCTTTATGTCTCCTGGCTGGGCCTCGGGCTGCTATTAATTGCGACACTTTGGGCACTGACAGCCGCCAGGCCCGCTGCTCCGGCGCGGCTCTGACGAGCTCCGGCGCTATAGATGTCAGGCGCGTCCTCGGAGGAGCGCCTCGGCTGATGGAGAGCCCTGCCGAGGCGCTGTGTCTGCGGTAAATCTCCGGCAAGTGTGCGTGGAACTGCTGCGGATCGGACTCCGGGGGGCTCAGGCGCGCAGAGGATGCCTAGAGCCGGGTCGGGGGCTTGTGGGGCTGGGGCGACGGTCTGTGATCCTTCAGGGGCCGGTCCTTCGGGGCGCACAGAGGATGCCTAGGGCGGGGGCTGGGTCGGGGGCGATGGCCTGTCATCCTTCAGGGGCCGGTCCTTCGAGACGCGCAGAGGATGCTTAGAGCCGGGGCTGGGTCGGGGGCGGTGGCCTGTTATCCTTCAGGGGCCTGTCCTTCATCCTTCAGGGGCCTGTCCTTCATCCTTCAGGAGCCGGTCCTTCGAGACGCACAGAGGATGCTTAGAGCCGGGGCTGGGTCGGGGGCGGTGGCCTGTCATCCTTCCAGGGCCGGTCCTTCGAGGCGCGCAGAGGGTGCCTAGAGCCGGGGCTGGGTCGGTGCGAGGGCGACGGCCTGTCATCCTTCAGGGGCCGGTCCTTCATCCTTCAGGTGCCGGTCCTTCGAGGCGCGCAGAGGGTGCCTAGAGCCGGGGCTGGGTCGGGCCGGGGACCTGTGAGGCGGGGGCAACGGCCTCTCATTCCTTCAGGGGCCGGTCCTTCGAGGCGCGCAGAGGGTGCCTAGAGCCGGGGCTGGGTCGGGGGCGACGGCCTGTCATCCTTCTGGGGTCGGTCCTTCGAGGCGCGCAGAGGGTGCCTAGAGCCGGGGCTGGGTCGGGGGCGACGGCCTGTCATCCTTCAGGGGCGGGTCTTTCGAGGCGCGCAGTGGATGCCTAGAGCCGGGGCTGGGTCGGGGGCAAAGCCTGTCATCCTTCAGGGGCCGGTCCTTCGGGGCGCACAGAGGATGCCTAGAGCCGGGGCTGGGTCGGGGGCGACGGCCTGTCATCCTTCTGGGGTCGGTCCTTCGAGGCGCGCAGAGGATGCCTAGAGCCGGGGCTGGGTCGGGGGCGGTGGCCTGTCATCCTTCAGGGGCCGGTCCTTCGAGGCGCGCAGAGGATGCTTAGAGCCGGGGCGGGGGCGACGGCCTGTCATCCTTCTGGGGTCGGTCCTTCGGGGCGCACAGAGGATGCCTAGAGCCGGGGCTGGGTCGGGGGCGACGGCCTGTCATCCTTCAGGGGCCGGTCCTTCGAGGCGCGCGAGGAAGCCGTTCTGCGCCCTCAGGGGGTGCGAGAGCCTGTCATGGCTGACAGATGCCTCTGTGATGCCTCTATTTTCTCCCAGCCTGCCTTCTGACACGGTGGAATGCGTTTTGGTTTTATTCAGGGAATGCATGAATCAATCTGTCAATAAAGACACCACCCAGTTATTTGATTTTTAAAGGTACGACCTTTGATTGTTGTAAGTGGGTTTGTGTCCACCTCTGTGGGTGAGCAGCGGGTTCGACTCAGCTCCCGGGCACTGCCAGAGGAGAGGAGGGGGCAGAGAGCTTTGCCTGGTGCCAGGCCCCCGCCCACTTTAGATTTAAAGGTAGGGCTTTAATACATACATGTGTCCATGGACGAGCCCCCGCAGGTCACTGACAGACGAAACCAGGAAGAATATTGCAACCAGAAGGGCATCTCCCAGTGCGATCCATGTTGTGAGGACGCCACAGACCCTGCTGCCCCACCGTGGGGTGTGTTTAGTGGGGCGAGGCCTGAATGTGGGGTGCTGTGCTGTTGAAGGTTTGGGATCATTGGAACAAAGGGGCTTCACAAGCCTGCAGACCCAGAGATGGACGGAAGATTCATCCAGATTATGTCTAAATTAGCGCCTTGAGGCCTGGGCTCCGCAGCTTGCCCGCTATGAATCTTACCGACACCATTACAGGAACTTAGTATGGAGGCAGTTTTCATGTACAGCCCTCTATGTTGTAGGAAGGGAGCTGGAAGCAAAGTAAGTGTAAAGAGAGCAGCTGAGATGCATGTGAGGTACTAGCTGTGCGCTATATAAAACAAGCATTGGCAATGCCGCAATGTCTGCAGGCCTGGCTTATAAGGAGAAGGGGTTTGTAAGTCAGTGATGGGTTTGGCACTCAATAAGTCATCAAACGTGCATTCTATCACTCATCCTTGCACTCATGCATCCATTCATCCACACACTTACACATTCATGTATTTACCCACGTATACACCCTTAATAAAACACAGACAGACACACACACACACAGCCAACAATGTATGCAGGTTAAATTAAAGGTATAAAAGTAGAAAAAGAAAAAATGCTGTTGACCAAACATGGGTGACATGTGCTTGCAATTACAAGTTAAATATAACATACCACCCCACCAAACAACGCCCTCTGAAGGCCGCCTGGTTCACCACTGAACTACAGGAAGCCAGACGCGCTTGCGGACGCCTAGAGAAAACCTAGCAAAACCTGAAAACCCCAAAAGCACGGAACAACCACAGGAGCGCCCTGAAGGAATACCACCAGCGCATAAGAGACACCAAACGGACCTTCATCAGAGACAAAGTTCAGACCGACGCGACCAACACCAAGGAACTGTTCAACATCCTTCAGCAGTTCACAAAACCCTCCAGCGAAGCCACAGACATCACACCCTCCTAGGAACTCTGTGACAAGCTCAGCTCATACTTCCATCTGAAGATCAAGGCCCTCCACGACAACTTTAGTGAACGGACGCAGGACGCTACCTCCCCCCCATATGCCGCAGATAAGCCAACCATCATGACCTGGAATCCCGCCACCGTCGAACACATCACTGCGACCATGAAGAAAACCCAGTCAGGAGCCCCAACAGACCCCTGCCCTCTGCACATATTCCACAGGGCCGCCGCCGCCATCGCTCCCAAACTTAGACTGACCTTCAACGCATCCTTCATTTCCGGCATCTTCACAGAGGCCTGGAAGCGGGTAGAGGTTAAATCACTCTTCAAGAAACCCATGGCTGACCCAACTGACCTGAGAAACTACCGGCCCTTCTCTCTCCTCCCTTTCGGGGCCAAAGTCACTGAGGGACTCGTGAACACCCAACTGACCACCTTCTTGAAGAGCACTCCATCCTTGAGGCCTTCCAGTCTGGATTCCGCAGCAACCACAGCACAGAGACCACCCTCCTCACCGCAACTGATGACATCCGCATGCTACTCGACCAGGGGAAAATCGCGGCTCTCATCCTTATAGACCTCTCCACAGCCTTCAACACCGTTTCCCACCGCACACTTGCAGCCAGACTTCATGACGCAGGATAAAAGGAGCCGCCCTTGACTGGATCCGGTCCTTTCTCGCCGGCAGAACCCAGAGGATCTGGCTCCCTCCCTCCCTACATCTCCAAACTTACTGATATCGACTGCGGAGTACCCCAGGGCTCTTCGCTCAGCCCCACGCTCTTCATCATCTACATGGCCCCCCTCGCCACCATCGTAAGACAGCATGGGCTCAGCATTATATCTTTCGCCGACCCCCAGTTCATCCTCTCACTCACGAAGAAACCCGAAGACACCAGACTTTGCTACCAGGAAGGGATGAAGAACGTTGCAGCCTGGATGAAAGACAGCTGTTTGAAGCTCAACTCGGAGAAGACCGAGGTCCTCATCCTCGTACCCTGCATGTCCGCCTGGGACAACACCTGGTGGCCCCCCGCCCTCGGGAATCCTCCCATTCCTACAGACCACGCACAAAACGTCGGCATCATCCTTAACCCTCTCCATGAATCGCCAGATCAACGCCGTCGCCTCCACAGCTTCAACTACCTGTGCATCCTTCGCAAGACCCTCTAATGGATCCCCCCCCCGACTGTAGAAAGACCGTCACCCACGCACTCATAACCAGCCGACTGGACTACGGCAACGCATTATACGCCGGAATCAACAGAGCTCTACTAACCAGACTCCAGACCATCCAGAACGCCGCTGCCAGACTCACCCTCAGGACTCTGCGTCATGAACACATGACCCAATACCTGCAAGACCTCCACTGGCTCCCCGTCGAGAAGAGGGTCACCTTTAAACTCCTCACTCACGCCTACTAGTCCCTCAACAACACCGGACCCAAATACCTCAACGAGAGAGTCTCCTTTCACGTACCAAAAAGGAACTTCCATTCCACTGACCTTGCCCTGGCAGAGGTCCCCCGCATCCGCAGAACCAGAACAGGTGGAAGAGCCTTCTACATCGCAGCCAAGACCTGGAACATCAGACGCTCCCCAACCCTGCAAACGTTCAGGAAGGACCTCAAGACCTAGCTCTTCGACTGATCCAGAAGCTCCAACTGATCCGGAGCTGCCCCCAACACCTAGCGCCTTGAGACCCTTACGGGTGAGTAGTGCGCTTCACAAACCCTTGATTGATTGATTGATTGAACATAGCAGTGGGTGGTCATATTTCAATGGTATTGAACGTAGACTATTACTTTAAAGCTCCGTCATAGCCACCATGTTTACCCTGCGTGACTGATCTCACCCACTTTATGAAGACCAACTTTCTAAAGCTGAACCCTGACAAGGCCCAAATCATGATCTTCAGGGAATAGCACATCACCATTGGACTCCACCTGGTGGCCATTTGAGTGGGTATTGACACCCACAAACAACCTCCCCTCCTACGCCAAGAACCTCTTGATCATCAACAGCAATCTCAACGTGAGGGCCCACGCCAATGCCGTCACTGCCTCATGCTTTCATACTGTGATGATTCTGAAGAAGATTTTCGAATGCTCCCAATCAGCACCTGGAACACCGTCATGCATCCCCTGGTCACAAGCAAGCTGGACTACGGAAACACCCTCTGTGCCGGGTCAACAAAAACCTCACCAGACCGCTGCAGACCGTTTAGAACTCGGCAGTTAGAATCACTCTCAACCTCGTCTTCTGCACTCACATCACACCACACCTGCAGGAGCTTCCCTGGCTCCCCATTCACAAACAAGCAAAATTCAAACTCCTCACCCACACTTTCAAGGCACTACATACCACCAGCATACCTCAACAATTGCATCTGCTTCACAAACCTTCCAGACACCTCCGCTCGTCCGGACTTCTACTTGTACACATTACACACATACAGAAAACCAGACCTGGCAGTCGAACCTTCCTTCACATACATTGCTGCTAAAACGAGGACTGACTTGCTGCTGCACATAAGAGCCTCATTGTCACTACTTTAATTCCTCAAGAAGCTGAAGACCAGGCTTTTTGAGCAGTCCCACTAGGACCTAGGTGTGGCTAGACTCACACATGCTCAGCGTAGAGAAACACTCCTGGGTGATAGTGTGCTATTCAAATCTGCATGACATGACATGACCAATGTGTTGGCCATCTTGGAATGGTAAAGTAATAAGGCTCTGTGGACAATACCTTTCCATAATGGCTGCCTGGTTGGTCTAGAGGCACTGGCTGTTCAGGATGCAGTGCACTGCAGATGAAGTGACAGGCAAGCAAGCTGGGAGCTGGAGTCTGCTCTAAAGAATGAAAATAAAGCGAGGAGAAGGGCAGAATTGAAAGGGGGCCATAAAAGGAGAAAATCAAAATCTAAAGGACTGACCTATAAGCACGGGTAAAATGAATTCACCCTTATATGCCGATTGGCATTATCAAATGCTTTTCAGAATAAGTCGAGCCTACTGTCCTTGTCGTAACTTATGGTGCCAGACATACCATTGCCCAGTAAACCAATCAGGCCTAAAGGCTTGACCATCGGCTTATCACCATCACCAATTTGTCCCTACGGTCTTCTGCGTAACATTTCACATAAGGGAAAATGTGCAGTACAAACACTCTTGTTCAATGGAAGGTCATAGCTCTCGTACATAAATACTGTAAGAAACTGGACTATTATTTGGGGTGGAGAGCTGCCCATCTCAAGGAAGTCACACCCCTTGTTGGGATGAACCGTCCAAGTCTAAACTCAACCTGCTGGTAGCTATGGCACAGAGCAGACAGAAGTAACTTAGGGCAATGTGTAAAGTAGTTATGCAGTTCCGAAACAGTCATAATGTCATTCAGTGAAACCATCTTCATTCGGCTACAAGAAAGCAATGAAAGTTCAGAACATCAATTAAAAAGACAACAATAAATACAGGAAAAACATTAAAATCTGCTAATAATTAAAATGCTATAGCAACATCTTAAATCATACAAGAGGACTTAAAGTGCTTACAGCAATTGGAATATAAAAACACACTACAAGCGATTAATAAGAGCGTCTTCAGCGTGGCTTTGAGGCCATTAGAAGCTCCTGGGTCTTACATACATTTCACTTGGCAAAGCAGAGCCTAGTTTGCAAATCTTGTGTCACAGCTGCTTGTCTCATTTACATAAACCGCACAGTGGAACTGGCATTGAAGTGCAAGAGTACAGTACTGGCAAGAGGAAGAAAAACATCTGGAATCCCATGATGTTACTCAAAAGTAGGCCACATGCAGAGCTTAGATTATACTTGTACACATGGATTACCCATGTCTCTGCCTTGTAGGCAGAGAGCATCTCATTTCATTGATTTCAGTATGTCGTGTCGAGGGAGCCGAGCTGTTGCAAAAAAAGGCTGTGGCTATCTTGTGCTGTCTAATGCTTGCGTCTTGCAGAATAGGAGGCAGAATATGTTTCCGATGGAGCTTATACAGTGTGCAAAAAAGCACAAAGTGTGCTGTGCTTCTTTGTGAAACATTATTGCAGGGACAGGTTGGGAGATTTGGAAACCAAGATCCCTGAGTTGGAAACGTGACTAAAGAAATGTACTATATTAAATCGTTTGCAGGTTAGATAAAATCTATTCTCCCTGTTAAACTGTGGAAATTAAGTAGAACTCAGGACCTGTTGATAAGTTAGTAAGACAAAGGTTACTGCATGATTTCGTTTCCTGCCATTTCTTTGCTCGAAAATTGGATTGATAGTTGATAAATACATTTTAAACCATAGCTTGGATCTAGCTGAAATACCTTTTGGTTATTAGAAAACGTCCGGGATCCTCCAGGTGGTGAAAGCTAGTTTAGCGTACACTCTTGTTGGAAATTGGGTTACTGGTTGACTGGGGTGTGAGCCCTGGTCAAGCAGCAACCTCAATCTCTCAGTATTTGTGCAACACTTCAAACTGCAAATCAGTGAAAAACACGACACAAAAGACCCTACAGCAGATTCGAAAAATAGAGTTTAATTTAACAAACGAGACCAAAATGACAAAATCCAATCAGTAGAACCAGAGTTATGAATTTTTAGAGACTATACTGTAAAATAGTGCCTAGAAGCAGAAAGCACCAACCAGGGCTATCTGGTCACGCTGGACCGAGTCAAAGTTCAAGCAGACCGCGATGGGTCGGATACAGTCCCAGATTAGTCCTGCTGAAGGTTTACCTTCTCACGTTTTGTGCCAAGAGTCCTGTTCATGTTTAAGAGGGTCCTGAGGAGCATCGCAGGTGGCAGTCGTTGTGGTGCGAAGAGCAGGCCAGGCATCGTGGACAGGCGGGCTGCACCTTCGCATTGGTAGTCCCTCGCGGGTTGTTGATGCTGCTGTGCAAAGTGACAGGCTGGTGGCAGCTCATGCAGATTTTAGGTATGAGCGGCGTGGTCTCTGTGCGAATAGGCCTATTCGCGGTCATAAAGAGCCCAAATGCTTGATTTCAAGAGCTCAAGACCTCCCCAAGGGCCAGGACCTGAGAGGCACCACTTGGGGGTCAGGAGTTCGCTGGAGAGCCTTTTATGTCCCTGAGACTCGTATCAGGAGGCTAGGCATAATAATAGTTAATGGTTGCAGTTGACCGGGACATAGGCACAATTTAAGTTTGATCCTCCCATGGAGTGATGGTAAAATATACCACCAAGGTTTGTTCTGAACAAAAATGTTAGCTTCTATCTTAGGGCCTGATTATGAGTTTGGCAGTCTTGGAGCGGGCCGTCTCGCCGGCGCCACTCTCCAAGACGCCAAACCCGTAATCTGGCCAGCCGCCATATTCCAATTGGAATTCAGGTCCAGCAGTCCTGCAGCGGCTGGCCCCCGGCGGTGCCTTTTAAAGGCTCGTATGTGAGCTTACAAAGGCAGCATTGTGGGACTGCCTCAGCGCGTTCCAGCATGGCATGGACTATAAAGTCCATGCCATTGCTGGAACAGGGGGTGCATACAGATAGGGGGAACACCATGTGCCCCCCTGCATGCATCCCCTGGGCCAGAGGCAACAGGGAGCCCTTAGTTTCCTCACAGCCACACTTTTCATGGTGGATTCCAGCCATGACAACTGTAGTGTGAGAAATCGTAATATAGTTGGTGGTGCCGCAGCGGCACCACCGTGGTACAAAAGGGGGAGGTGATGGACGGAGCATCTGAACCAATCAAACACTCACACTCAGTCAACAGATCTGGGTTTAATCCATCACCGTTCTTTAGCCCACTCTGCCACCCCAGTTCAGACATATGCAAATCAGTCTGACCCTGTGCCTCATGGGAACAGTCCAGCCCGAACTGCCAAGCCATGCCTTCCCTGGACCGGAAACAAGGTTCCGAGGACCGGTTTCTGGCATTTCAGCCGTCTTCAGCCCGGCTTGCTTGAATCCAGTGGCAAAGTGAGCAAGGGACTCGCGTCTGAGCATACCCTGCCAACTTATGGCGAACAAAGTGGTACAAAAGGGGCACCACCAGCATATTGCAGGCCTCAGACCACTGCAAGGCTTTCAGGCCTCATGGATCCCTGGCAGTAGCAGCGGTCCGATGGCGGTCCAATTGGCAAACTTGTAATACGGCAGTCGGACCGCCAGTGTCGCAGTAGCCGCACCACCACCGCTGGTTTGGCGGTCAGCTTATTGTTTGCTATGGGGAGACATTTCACACCTTTTTCGACACCTGTTCATGGCTGTGCACAAGAATGAGAGCTGGCAGAGGATTCTGCTATTTCGCCTTTTCACCGTTCAGGCAGATAAGGAATAACTTTGTAAAAAAAAAAAGATTTTTCTTAATATGTATTAAAAAGCTGACTTCCCCTTTGAATTGGATTTAATACCTATTAAAAGTAGTGGTTTGACTATTTTTCGATCTGGTCCCTTTCCTGAGATACAGTAGTATTAGTTAATATTGCTTCCCTGTGTTTCTCTATGAAACAACCAACCTTCTGACAGTGAAAATAGCTTTCCTGGGCTAGACACTGTAAGGACATGCTAACTACATTTTTACTTGTCCTACTTTTAAATACCATGCACCCTGCCGTGTGGGCAACAAGGCCTACATAAGGGTGACTTAATATTTCAAAAAAAGGTTTTTGCCTGCCAAGAGGGTATAAGTTGACCGGTCACAGTGCAAGTTTTGCACAGTACAGTCAGGATGCACTGGTAGGCCATGTTGGCACTGCCACTGTAGTGGATGGCACAAAAGGTGCTGTAGTCCACTAGTAGTATTTAACTTCCAGGCTCTGGGTGTCTTTTGTAGCATATACTAGGGACTAATAGACAAATTAAATATCCCAATTAGAAATATGTAAATTCGATCGTGTTTAAAAGGGAAGCACAAGCATTTTAGCCCTGGTTAGCAGAGGTAAAGCGCAGAGCTCTAACACCAGCAAAAATATGGGGTCCAGCAAAAAGGGGGGAAATCTGAGTTGACCACACACCGGATTTCTACACATACACTGACTTCTGATATATGAGGGAACTTAGTTTAAGACACTAACACTACCACACAAAAACCCTTTTGGGCAAGCCCCAAAATATGATTAAAAAAACCATGTTGGGTCCTGACACTAAGTTTACGCCCTTAAAACAAATGGACACTGGCATCAGCTACAGGCAGAACCTTCTCCATAAGCAGATGCGATCTGAGCACTTATTACAACTAGCTGATAAAAAGCCAAAACCCCACTTTTCGTAAAACAACACATTCCCTAACTAACTTGGTGGAGAAGCCTCAGTCTGTCCACCGACCTTCCCCATCCATCACTGCAGCAGCTCACCGCTGACCTAGCATGATACAAGCACGCCAATTACATGCATGTGTCCAGCACATCTGCATCATGATTGGTCAATAGCACACACAGAAGGATACAAAGTTCCCTGGGGGGAGAGAGTGCAGCAGTGTGGAGAACCAGAAGAAGGGCAGAGTCAAGGAACTAGGGAAGTTCCCTTGTCGGAACTAGAGAGCCTCACACACCCAGAGTGCTAGGTGTGAAACACACCCTGACTGTAGGATGTTCAGTTTCATCATCGGCTCACTGCTCCTCGTCAGACCGGCGCTGCAATGTCTGACGGAATGCCAGGAGGCACTCTTTTGGCGGAGTTCTTTTGTTCCTTGCCGATGGTGTGTGTGAGTGAGAATAGGGAGTGTAGTCAGTGAAAAGTGAGTGAATGTTAAAACAGGGTAAGCAGTCCACAATGGATTTTATTGACGTGGCTGATTCCCTGATTAAAAGGGGTGAGAGGGGAGCTAGAGACTGTCGGGTATGCAGAAAACTAACTCAACCCCCTTATGTGGTCAACATGTTTCTCGCCAGCCGGCGATTCGTCAGGACCTTAAAAGGGTACTACACAAGAAAGAAATTTTAAACACTGCTCATTCAGGAGGTAAAAAGCAAATGTAGAATACAACCTCACTGGGTCGGGTTCAAAGAGGGCCAGGGGTCCTGCTCTAATTAGGCGACCCAAAGGGAGAGTAATACGGGCCTCGCAGCATGCTCCCGTGAGGCCAGCGTTGTCTGGTAATTGTACCGGTGTACGGACGCTGGGACGGCGGCAGCACCTACCCCTCACGCTCGCGGCACCTGGTCACACACACAGAATAACAAGACCTGTGTCATAAAGCTCTTTGAATGTGTAAGGTTTGCTTACACTCTGTTTTTTTACAAGTGAACAATCACACCTGCTTGTTATTCATAAAATGTTTACTCACACAGGTTTTTGTGAGGAAATCTACTTCCGGTGTCAGGGATTGGGGGCTTCAGGGCTGAGATGCCCTTGAAATCTGTACGCACTCACTCAACAGTATACAAGTTTGTGGGTGTTCACAAGCTCATCAACCCTCTCAGTATCTGGAAACGGTTGGAAGTCACCACAAAGGAGGTTAAGCTCTCTTTCTCGTGGTAAAAGTGGACGGGGACACCCGCAAAATGAAGGTGTAGAAGCAGTGGTTTCCCCTCTGTGAAGAAAAAGAAACAAGCCTTTGCAATGCAATAGGCCTCGCATTTGCGAGAGTTTAAGCTGTTGGCATTGTAAATGACAATGCCTTTTATTTATGAATGAAATGAAATGAAAAGAGAACTTATAAAGCGCGAACTGTCACTCCTGACGTAGTCTCCTGGCGCTATCAACAACAGATCAAGAGAGTGACATAGGCCTAAATGAGCTTTTGGCATCAAGCAACTGATAGACCAAAGATCCACGTTTTTAACTGTTTTCTGAACTGCCCCTCCTGTTCGATGGCTCTAAGCTCATTAGGCATACTGCTCCCAGGACGGTCGCTGACCTTCCGCCTCTGGTAACTAGACTAAATGCTGGGATGCTGAGCAGGTTGGCCGTAGTTGGCCTTAACGTTCTTGTTGTGATATACGGCCTAAATCTTGCTGAAAGATATCCTGGGCTAGATGACGATAGGCTCTAAATGTTGTCAATAGAAGTTTGAAAATGAACCCTCTTACAGACCGGGAGCCAATGAAGGGTCTTCAGTGCAGATGAAGCCGACGCCCTGCGTGGTGGTCCCAATACCAGTCTGGCTGCTGCGTTCTGGACTACCTGAAGTCTCCTCAGGATGATTTTATTAGTTCCCACAAGAAGACTATTGCAGTAGTCCAGTCTCGATGGTATGAGGGCCACTGCTACAATCTTTTTGGCCACCAGGGGAATCAAATTAAAAAACTTTCTCAAAGTCTTTATAAATCCAAAACAGGTCCCAGTCAGTTTCAAAGCATGGGGCATGAAAGAAAGGACGGAATCAAACCACACGCCTAAGTTTCTGGCCACTTCCACCGTTGATGGCGGTGCTGTGGTGTCGTCTGGCCACCAATCCTTTGGATGAAAGGGATTATCTTTCCCAATTGGTAAGATTTCTGTCTTGCTGGTATTGCAACAGAGATGGTTTTCCCTCATCCATTGCAACACAGCCGTCAGACAGATTTGAAAGTTTCCCTCCGCATTAGTGGTGATCTTATCCAGGGAAAGGATAAATTGGGTATCATCGGCGTACGACATGATCTCGATCCCATAATTAGAGATCAGAGAGACAAGAGGGGCCATATATACATTAAACAACAGAGGGCTCAAAGAAGCCCCCTGCGGCACCCCTGTAGTGATGACTTGTACTGGTGACCTGAATGGTCCCAGCCTGATTGATTGTGTCCTATTGGTCAGGAAAGATGTAATCCATGCCAAGGCCTGATCTGATATGCCACACGATCTTAGTCTGGTAAGCCAGATTTTATGTGAGATCGAATTAAACGCTGCTGACAAGTCTAAGAGGATCAGGACTGCCTTCTTGCCCACGTCCAAAATAAATGTGATGGTATCTGATATCTCAAGTAACGCCGACTCAGTGGAGTATTTTGGTCGGAAGCCAGATTGACAGGGATGAAGAGCCTTTGTTACTTCTAAGTAGTTCGAAAGCTCCTTATATACAATTTTCTCTGCAATTTTACCCAAAACGGGTAACAGAGATATAGGTCTATAATTTGTAAGATCTAGGCTAAAGAGGAATTCACAATCTCATTAATCACTGGGCTAACGATGTCGATTATATGATGTAGGGGAAACGGTGGACAAGCATCCAGAGGAGAACCTGATTTACAGGCCAGGATAGCTTCCTTAGTCTGGGAGAGAGTAGCCAGTTCAAAAGCTTGGAGGCAAACACTGTCATCCGTATTTGCGGTCCCCTGTACCTCTAAAAGCTCCAAATGATCGTGGGTCACAAAGTTCTTTGGAATCACCTTAATTTTTTGGTCAAAGTAGATTGCAATGTCTTCACATAGCTTTTGGGAGGGGGGGATTTCGACATGTACCCCTTAGGGTCAATGAATGATTTTACAATTGAAAAGATCTCTTTTTGACTGTGTTTTGCCCTGGTGATTTGTTCGTAAAAGTAAGACTTTTTTGCTGACTTGATGGCTGCATGGTATGCTTTCCTAAACTTTTTAAAGATCAGACAATTGGATTCCTCATAACCCTTTCTCCATCTGCGTTCCAACTGCTTGGATTGCAGGTGGAGTTCTTCTAGTTCTTTCGAGAACCAGGGGTCTCTGTGGGGTTTCCTTTTACTTAAACCAGCTGGACGACCGGCTGGGAGCAATTCCTCCCCTATCGCCGACATCTAATCATGGAACCTGCTGGTGTCCTCCCCAGGAACTCCTGTGAGAGTAGGAACCTTGTCTTGTGCCACTGTTTGTAGCAAGTTGTTAGTGAGTAAGCGCTGCCACTCTTTCCTAGGAGGCCCTGCCACTAACTTCCCTTCTCTATGCCCCTTCCCCGGAATCGGGATATATAGTGAAATGAAGCTGTGGTCGGACCAGATCTGTGGGGATGGCTTTCCAATCTGGAGAGTGCTAAGATTGGTGCAAACTACATCCAGTGTATGCCCTGCCCTGTGGGTTGGCCCCTGGACCATTTGTTCCATACCCAACAGTTGCATTGTCTCCACAAAGGGTAAAACCCCCGGGCTATTGCTAGATTCCAAGTGAAGGTTGACGTCACTGAGAAGAGTAAAGTTTGCGTACCTAAGCATAGCTTCACTGAGTGCATCACCGAGGGAGTCCAGGAAGGCCTTGCTGTTGCCTGGAGGGCAGTACACCAATACCCCTGAGAAGGAAAAGGTTTCAGCAATGCTACAGCAGAAGCCCATGTGTTCAGCTCCACTGATACCTGGGAGCGAAAAAGCTTTCCAAGGCAAAGTCTTCTTATGTAGCATTGCTACCCCTCCCCTCTCCCATTTTTCCTGTTCACCCTGCATATTGTGAAATCTGGCGGCAAAGCGACTGCAATATCCAGGTTTGAGTCCTCTTTTAGCCAGGATTCGGTTATACCCAAAAATTCCAGGTCATTGTCCATAATCAGCTCCCTGGCCTCTAGGGCATGAAGGCCTAATGAACGTGCATTTATCAAACCACCCTTAATAAGGCTCTGAGGGCCCTCTCCCTTGGCTTCCTCGACTCTCTTCACCTTAGCCCAAAAGGGAAGCTTAGTCTTACATTTCAGGCATGTCAATGGACCCATGATTCTGTCCACATCCAGGGAGTGGTCACACTCATTTTTGGGCTTTAAATCAAATAGGTGTCTAGCTAAATACCTCCTACCTGGTCCCAAACAGGCAGGGTGGCTGGCGCAGATCGCGTCCCGAGCGCGGACGGGCGCAGACGGGTTGCCTTTGGCGTGCTGCCGGCGCGTCCGCTGCGCTTCCGCGTCCAACCCTTCATTTATGACTAGTGGAGCTAGAGACTAGACCGTCTCTTACTCAAAGATGGCGTCCGAGACTGTCCCACCGGAAGTGGGTGAACTGTAGCATGGCGCTCCCTCCACTCAATCAGCAAACGCTGTGGTGGACCGGGGAGCATACGCTGGAGGCCCTAATACATTTTGTGAAGCCCCGCTATTAACGGTCCCGAACTACCGTCCCTTGTGCCCAACAGAGGAGGAAGGTAGGTCACAAAGTATGGTAGCGAATTATGAGCCCCCCAAATCAGCCCCAAACAGTTTTAAAAATTGGTCGACAGTGCAGAAAATAAGAATACAGCAAACAAATGCGATTTTAAAAGTTAAAAATGTATGTTTAGATAATTAGCACAAAAATAATCAGCATTGTCATGTACAATGCCAATAGCTCAAACTCTTGTAAATGCGAGACCTCTTTCATAAGATGCGGCCGCCATTGTCCCAGGTTGCTTGGAAAGTGAATGCCACATGGTGTGCTGAACGTTGCAGAAAAGCATGTCGGGCCTGCAGTAGGAGAAACTCATTACAGAAAATAGTTCTTACAGGCTAAATAAGACATACTGTGTTACAACAGAAGTAAAAGGCCAATCCTCATGGGCGGTTACAATTGAAGACAAGGCGGCATTAAGGAGGGACCAACAAGCGTATTAACGAATCAAAAGCCAGCATTTACGAAGGCCAATGACACAAGCCAATGACAAATATGGGCGGAGAGTGGGCGGGGCTGCAAGTCCATACTCGCATACAGCATACCTTGCAGAGCAGCGCATGCTCAGCCCAGGCTCGACCTAGAAAAATCAGGGTCATTTGCATTTCCAAAGGAGCAAATATAAAGACATATAATTAAACAAGTGAAAATGGAATTTACAGACCTGTTGAAGGGACCTACGGAAACATTGGGGAGTTTCCGTAAGTTGTAAATGTGACCCCAGGTGAGGGCATGGAGTCGGTGGGGAGGGGGGTGGGGGGTGGTGGAGAGGAGGCCCACAGAGGTGGAAGTAACAAGCGTGCGCCCTGAGCGACCAGACACCTATAATCCGCAAAGTGTCATAAAGAATCTATGTATTAGGATTACTGTACGCAGACCTGGGCGAGGCCATTGGAGGAGCTCACTGCCCATCTACCGAGGCGGCAGCATGCCCGAGAAACATTTATTTAAAGAGTTCACTTTAAAATCTATTTTCAATCCTGCCACCGTGGGCACAAATACTCTGAAACTTAAGTTGTGTGTGTTTGTATAGCGCACGAGGCACCTGGGAGGGTATCGTGGCGCTTCTCCTAGGCCCGCATCCTTCCTCCCAGGGGCCCCAGGCTGTAACGAGCAGGTGACCCCGTGCGTGTTAGTAACACAGCGGATGGCACACATCACACCGCGGAGCCCTCCTGGGGCGCCCCTGGGGGCCACAGGCTTCCTTGAGCCTCCGCGGGTCGCCGGCTGTCTTCCCAGCCCCGCCGCACACATTTCCACCTCGAAGTCTTCTTTATTTCATGTTATCCGTGACATCTGCTCCGCGCCGGTCCCTCCTGTGATCGCAGACTCCGCGCATCTGTTCCGTGCGCCAGCTCGGCGGGCGCGCAGAGGTGCCCAGAGCAGACGCGCTTTTTGATGTGTGATAAAACAGAAGCAAGCCGCTGGGGGTCCGGAGAGCGCCGGGGCGAGGCGGTGAATGCATATCAATGAACCTGCTCCGAGCAAAGCGCGCAGCCGGCCCGGAGCCGCGCACCGGAGCCGCGCCTGTGCGCCTTGGAAGCGTCGGAAGGCACTGGCAGGCCGGGGCGCACTGCGCGCGTCCGCAGGCCCAGGGACCCCGGAGCCGCACCTGTGCGCCTTGGAAGCGTCGGAAGGCACTGGCAGGACGGGGCGCCGGGACCCCGGAGCCGCGCCTGTGCGCCATGGACGCGTCGGAAGGCACTGGCAGGCCCGGAGCCGCGCCTGTGCGCCTTGGACGCGTCGGAAGGCACTGGCAGGCCGGGGCGCACTGTGCGCGTCCGCAGACCCAGGGCGCCGGGACCCCGGAGCCGCGCCTGTGCGCCATGGACGCCAGTGAGAAGGCACTGGCAGGCCCGGGCCGGGGCGCACTGTGCGCGTCTGCCGGCCCGAGCCGCGCCTGTGTGGACGCGTCAGAAGGCACTGGCAGGCCGGGGCGCACTGTGCGCGTCCGCAGACCCAGGGCGCCGGGACCCACGGATGCGACAGCCGCTAAGTGTCGTTGCCAATCACGCATCTGTAGAAAGAGCTGACTTGGTCCAGCGGGCCTTGCGCCAAGATTGCTTCAGTGCTTTTAAAAGGGGTCTTCAGAAATCCGACAGGAGCGGCAGTGCCAACGATATTCAATGCATTGAGTATGTGTGTTACAGCAAACAAATGATGGACGGAATGCTGACAATGCAAACATTCTCCCCCAGTCAAAAGATCTGGGTTGAATCCATCGTTCTTTTGCCCACTACGCCACCCCAGGTGGACCCAGCCATATGCAAATCAGTCTTGATCCTGTGCCTCATGGGAACAGTCCAGACCGAACTACCAGGCCAGGTCCTCCCTGGACCGGAAACAAGCATACTGGATCGGAAACAAGCATACGGACACATGGCGCGGTGTACAGATGTATACTAACGCGTGGCACAGTGTATGGATGTATACTGACGCATGGCACAGTGTGCAGACGGCGTAGCCTGGTGCGCGGATGTATAATGACAGCGTGTGGATGTAGCATGGTGGACGGATGTCTGCGGATGTATACTGACGCGTGGCACAGTGTGTGGACGGCTTGGCGCGGAGTGCGGATGTATACTGGCGGCGTTGCACAGTGGACGGATGTGTGCGGATACAAACTGACGCGTGGCAAGGTGTGCAGACGGCGTGGCGGGGAGTGCGGATATATACTGATGGCGTACTGATGTATACTGACGCATGGTGTGGTGTGCGTGACGCATGGTGTGGTGTGCGTATGTATACTGATGGCGTGGCACTGTGTGCAGATGTATACTGATGACGTTGCGCGGTGTGCGGATGCATACTGACGCGTGGGGTGGTGTGCGGATGTATACTGACGGTGTGGTACAGAGACCCGCTTATATAGGACACAGGCAATGTGGCCTTGCAGGAGCAGGGCAAGTTCTTAAAGTTTCAGGCAGGGCTTTAAGTGGGATGAAAACACTGGGGGGATCTCTTTAATGTGGTCATGGGCGTGACTTAAAAGCACCTAAGCTGAAAATCTGTGGTGCTCCCGTCTGATATTTTGCTACTTCAGACATTACATCCAGACATATAATACAGCAAGTAACATTACACTTACAACAAGCCAGGACTATTGGCTTTGTCAATGGTTGGTAGTTGCATAGGAAGAAAAAACAACTATGGCTTCGTAGTATAGTATATTGAAAATGCTTCAGTTCTGAAATGGTTAAACTGTGAAAGAACTATACTTTGTCTCTATGAAGTTCCATCAAAGGCAGTGATGGGTGGTACTGCTGCAGAGTTAAGATGTATTTTTTGTCCTGAGGGTGAGGGCAAAAATGGAGAGCCCAATAGGGACCAGTCTCCGCACCTGGTTTTAAAACTGCCGATGCTGAGTACTGGCAAGACCCACCCCACTTAAAGCCCTGGTTTCATGTGCAGTAAATTTCACGCCACGAGGACCTTTGGGAAAAGAAAGACAAAGTTTACTAATGAGTGGATATGTACTTCCCAGCATCCCCACCTATGCAGTGCTTCATTTGTTAAAAAAAAAAGCCCCAGGGACCGCGTCGGGAGTCCACTACAGCTTGGCCGTGCCAGCTCTGTCAATGACTAGCACAACTTCGAACAATCACACTGCTACAAGTGTTACAATTCAGAAAATTTGAGGCCCCCAAAGCAATAGGAATGTCTTGGGCAGCAGGCGTTTGTTGGATTTAATGTACATTGAAGTAATAAACAACTGTTGTTCTGCTAATTTCTAAATTAAGCAAACAGTGCCACCATGTGGCAGCTGTCATAAGTGCCGGTGTTCCCAAATAGGAGCCAGTGCCGAGCACCGGAAACCACCAACTCAAATTAAACACTGCTTCTGGGTAGAAAGGACATTTTTACCTTGGGCAGACACGCTGAAGATATGGCAGCACGGACTTTGGGGACTGGTGTACTGTGGCTCTCAGCAGTTGTCCGCAGATTGAAGCTGTAAAAGGACCAGGGAGACCTCCGGATGAGAAATACCAAAGAATATTTAGTAATATTGTGGAAAAGTAAATTTTGCCATGTTCTGTGTCCCTACGCCTCATCCATCATATGTTATGTGTGCATGACCAATATGCATATGTTATTCCCCATGTCTGATTAATGACGCAATTACAGTTGTGTCCACCTCTGGTATGTTAGTTTCCAGTCCTCGTGAATAATACGAATATCAGGCCTATGTAAAGCTACGTTGCCACGTTTCCCAGTGTGCACGTTATTTCATTATAAAGTCCCCGTTTCCAGGCCTCAAAAGGGCCCGGACATCAGATTCAGCTCCTGTCTCCTGAAAGCCTCGCTGAGGAGCGATACAGCCCCCACCTGTATCCTCGACCCTTCACTTACTTCCTGCCTCGCAGTGCCCGGTGCAGCTTGGCTCTGCCTCTGAGTCTGCCAAGAGTATGTTATGAATCCAGCTATCAGTTCAGTCCTTCTTCTCTGCATTCCTAAGCTACTGAACTGCATCAATAGTTTCCGTCATTGTCTAGCCTATTCGGCTCCACGTTAGAGAAATACTGTATTAATGGTTATTTAATATTCTTCATCACGCACTACATGTAGAATAATGCATGGTCCAGTCTTAGAGTCAAGTTAGCTTTTCCCCTCATGACTTCTAGTTTATATCGACATGTTCCCTAAACATCAGATACTAGATAGGGTTTAGGTACATGTCGCTCCGACCCTCCAGACTCTAGTCTCTGCTCCTAGCACAGAGTTCGTAGCCCCCAGCTTCTCCTAGTAACCCGTCATTGCCAGTTTTCGCGCACCATTAGGTTAGAGGTCCCGGCTCCTTAGGTAGCCCCCTCCAATGATTCCGCCCATTCATGACATATTCTGTTACGTTTGCATCACATGTCTATGTATACTCCCAGTTACACCTCTTTTTACTGTTATCTTTCGCGACTGCTACGCGTCACGCCTTCTGCTCCACCCACTGTTACGCCTACTGCAATGTAATGCTATGTGTTTGCGCTATGTATATAAGTTGATGTATTGTTATTAAAAGTTAGCGCGCTCATTCCAGATCAAGCCCCGGCAGCTGCTGGGCCCCGGTTGTCCTGCCGGGCCCTGTTACCCCCGTTCTATGCAGGTTGTCCTGATCCTGTCCTTATGCTGTAATAAACCTGCAGAAACTCCTACTACCTCGAATCTTGACTCTTATTTTATTGAGCTATCTGTTATTCATTCATTCATTCAAAAATAGATCCGGTATTATTTATTTATATACCACATAATGGCGCCCGAACAGGGACTTGCCCTTTCCCCACGCGTCGGTGAAGCCACGCCGACCCCCTGACCCTCTGCAGTCGTGACGGAACCATACCGTGCACTGGCAGATATTTCTGCTCCAAGTATCCCTCAGGCCCACGGAGGAGACGGAGGAGGCGGTCCAGCATCCGAACGAGACGGTGGAGGAACGCGGCGAGTCCCGACCAGAGCCCAAGCCGAGAGTCCAAGGTCCGAGGTATCCGGAGGCCCACCCGTAACTGAAGTCCGAAGTTCGTCGTCGTAGCAGTCCAGTCCCGTCCGAGGCCTTCCGTTCCGTGCTGCCCGGTGAGTACCATTGCTGGGGTAGTATCTAGACAGGACCAATCTAAATTGACTCCTGGTCCGTGGGTTGGTGGTGCCCAGACTCACAAACGAAGTGTTCACCTAGGTGGATACGGGTCTTGATGCGTCCCTTTATGGGACCGGTATGTTCCGTACTGTTACAGCAGTGCATCCAGTAACTCTAGTCTGTTCCGTTCTCGAGAAATTCTGTTCTGTTTCTGTTCTCAGTATTTCAGGTAATATTCTGCTCGAACTGTTATTTATAATGTTCTTTATGTATTTTAATGTTGTGGTATGAGTGTGATGTGATTTCGTGTTTTTATTGTGTATTGTATTGTGTCCAGATTACAGTTCAGTCATGCCTATATTTTCCAAGTTACGTCAGTTAAAAACTAGAAAGGGTTTATTAGAAGAAGCAGTTCCTGTCCCGCCCAGGGACAGTCCAGGTCACTTTATGTATCAGAAACATGGCATAAGCGCCATATTGTATCTAGATTTATGGGTAGAGTATACCAAACAGTTAGAAGAAAAGTATAGATGGCCCGTATCGGGTACATGGGATGCCGAATGTATCATGCGAGTAGAAGAAGCATTATGGAAAAAGAAAGCCAGACAGTCACAGAAAGATGCCATCGAGTTATGGCGTAAAGAAGCGCATAGAAGAACTGAAAAGGAAGTCAGAAAGTCAGAGTTAAGTAGAGAATCCCAGGAACGAGCCCAAGAAAGAGAATTAATCGAGATAGGTGAACAAGTCAAAGCCGAACAGTCAGACAGACAGAGGCATGCCCTCATTAAGGGTATGTATCCTCTCCTTGCCGAGGGCTTGCCAAAAGCGACCCCGGAGGCATCCAGTAATTTCCCGCCACCATTAGTTCCGACCAAGCTACGTCACAAACCGACCGCAGCTGATATTTTTATTTCGTCCTATTTGGACGACACAGTCCCCGAATATGCAAATCCTGTTCGCGCTCCGCCAGTCCCTGTAAATCAGGCACTTCCTGCTCCTTCAGAAACCGGGGTGCCCTTGACAGCTCCCCCGGCCCAGTCCACCATACAAGTCCAGCCCATGTTACAATTACCGACCCTGTCAGCACGAAGAATGTCAGTCGACGATTCTAGTATAGGGGCCGCAGGAGGAGGTCTTCCTCAAACCCCGCCGCCACATAAGCGTTTAACATTACTCGAATTACATGCTCAAGCGTTACAGCGCACGCCTAAACATCAGTCTGTTACAGAAATCAGGCAAACCCTTAACGAATGTGTCTATGATCCAGTTCCAGGCGAATATAATATGGTTTTATATTCCTTACGTGTAAGGAGAGTGACCGAGTATCTAGTCACCTTGCCGAATATGAAAGAAGATCTAGACAGAATATATCGTTTCATCCGTACAGGGGATGATCCAGAAAGTATTAGCGAGACTATGTCTCAAAGGAAAGCCGAGATCCAGCTCATGATATTAAAGTTCCTGATCAATTGTCTAATAAGAGAACAAGATTACCCGTCTAAAGATTCCGCCGAAATGAGAATCCTGACAAGGTGGAGTGATAATATAGCCGAGGGTAAGCACAAGACCGTCGGTGCTATGGAGAGTATGTACAAGAAAATCCGTAAAGAGATAATAAAGATACACGAACAACGTAAAGCAGCACAAGTAAGCGAGAAAGAAAGTATCTCTGATCCTGAAGAGGAAGACGAGAATTCCGCCAGAATAGCGTATGTAGGAAAATCTAGATTTCCCGATCGCCATTTACGCCTAGAACCCAAGTCTATTTTTCATCATCCAGCACCAGAACAAGGTTCTCTAGAACAAGTATTTCAAGCTACCGATCACATTCTGAAATCACGAATCGGTTACAGTGAGTTAAGTACCATGCATGAACAAGAACTAGCCCGATCAGCAGTCCGATGGATTACTGATTCTACCACTTTTCCGGACGAAATAGTGGCACAGATGTTTCTGAAACTGCCCCCAGCCGAGCAACGACTGGTGGGTATGTATATGATCCAGTACCTCATTACTCTGTATGAGGGTCAACACTCTGATCCAGGCCCGTTACACGATATCCTGAACGAGTTACTCCAGTATAGATGGAGAGGTCTAGGTACCGATTTAATTAGTGTCATTCTAGAACAGCGTCACAAATATAGAACGTTTTTGAACCCGCATTTTGTTCATGTCTCACCCCCAGAAAGCAAATCATTCTACATAGACAGACAGAATCCGTTACGAGAAGTCCACCCAGTCCAAGGGGCGGGTGGAGTAATGCAACGAGTGTTTGTATACACTCCGATTTCAAAGATGGAACTTCTTGAAATGAAGAAATTAATTCCCTGTCATGACAAAGATCCAGCAGGGTTCCATAGAGAATTAAAAGACATGCTCCGTATGGGAGAATATACTTACCCAGATATCATTAAAATGTTAAAGGTCCTGTTACCCGCAGGGGTGTATGAAAAGTTAAAGGAAAAAGAATGGGAGGTGGGAGAGAAAAAGATAGATTGGGCAGCTCTAGAAGCTGAAGACAAGGCACGAGTACCAGGTACCGGTCTTGGAGATAAATGTAAAGAATTACCAGAATTATTGATTCAAGTTTTACCCAGATTATTGACAACGAGAAAAGAAGACTGGGATGCAATCTCAGCCTGTAAACAGAAACAAGATGAAGATATTAGTGATTTTTATTCTAGATTTGAAAAATGTTTCAGTATCAACAGTGGTCTCAAGACAAGTAGTGAGTCATACCCTCACCTTTTCGTTACTAAATTAGTCGAGAATTCAAGTCCACAAATTAAAAACCGAGTTTTGAAAGTCGAAAGCACCTGGCAAGCAAATACTCCGTCCCAAATGCTCCAGATGCTCCAGTATCACCAGAATAGAATCAGGGAAGAGCAAGAACACGAGAGAAAACGTATGAAAGACACGAAAATGAAAGTGCTAGTTGCACAATCTATTCCTCAAGACAGTCAGAAGAGGGGTCCGAATCAAGCCAGTCATCCTGCCGCTCCCGTTAAAGGGAACTGCAATTATTGTAAACAGCCAGGTCATTTTATAAACGAGTGTGCAGTTCTGAAACATAACATAGCTACTGGTAAGACTAAAGAAAGACCACGTCCGCCTAGACAAGAACAAGTTTCACAGATTCCTCAGTCACAGAATGCACAACAGACAGTTTCCGCACCGCAGCCTATTGCTGCAACACAGCACGTTACATCGCAGATGTACCAGTATGCTCAGACAGAGTATCCAGAGTACCAGCCATATTCATGAAACAGCCTAGAGAGGGAGGTAGGCTTGCCTCTCATCGAGATACCTGTAGATCAAGAGGGTCCCTATGTTCACAGTCAAGTATTAGGGAAAGACAGAAAGTTTTTGATCGATACAGGGGCAAGTAGGACCACTATTAGTCACGCCGAAGTTCCAGGGGCTCCGCTCTCAGGCTCAAGAAATGTTTCCCTTGGATTTTCAGGAAAGCCAATAGTTAATGAGATATCAAAGCCAGTCACTCTAGAAGTAGGTCCATTGTCCCGTACTACTGATCTGTTACTTACTAAGTCATGTCCAGAAAACCTATTAGGCATTAAGACACTGAAAGAATTAGGTGCAGTTATTTGCTGTTCCCCAGAGGGAATACGATTGTTCCTACGTGACTTCAAGGGTCACTATGTATTACGAGATTTTGATTCGAGATTGTCTAAAGTTCCGCAGCATTTATGGGCGCAAGGCCCAACTGATGTAGGTTATATGCAAATCACACCCCATCGTGTGACTCTCAAGCCAGGTGTAGTGTTACCACGAATCAGACAGTACAGATTGCCACCTGAGGCTGTAGCAGCCTTATCCAAAATTATTGACGAGCTCATGGCTCAAGGAGTAGTTGTAGAAACTGACTCCAATGTATGCAATTCTCCGATCATTCCAGTCATGAAACGCACTGATCCAAATGCACCCCCAGTATATCGATTAGTGATTGATTTACGAGAGCTTAATAAATGTATTATTCCTCAATACCCAGTTGTTCCAGACATCTCTTCCCTGTTAACAGCCATTGATTCCGAAGCCATGTTCTTCACTGTCATAGACCTCAAGAATGCATTTTTTAGTGTTCCTATTCATCCAGACAGCCAGTTTCTTTTCAGATTTTGTTTAAATGGAAGGAGCTATATGTTTACACGCGCTCCTCAAGGTTTCACAGAAAGTCCTAGTATTTACAGTCAAGCACTCAAGAGACAACTAGACAATATTCACATGCCAACTGACACTGCCCTGCTCCAGTATGTCGATGATCTACTGATCACAGCCCGTTCTGAACGTGACTGCGAGCGAGCGTCACTGACAGTTCTGTATTTCCTTGCCGAGATGGGGCACAAGGTGTCACCTTCGAAGCTTCAATTCTGTGTCCAGCAAGTGGTATACTTAGGACACTTGCTGTCCAAGAGGGGTAGGCAGTTGACACCCGACCGTATCCAGTTAATAGCGAGTCTTCCCCAGCCCAGAACCCAGAAGGAGGTACGTGCCTTTATCGGCCTTACTTCTTATTGTAGACAATGGATTCCCCAGTATGCATTTCTAGCCAAGCCACTGATACAGTTAACGACACAGGAGGCAGCCGTATCGACTGTCCTCCCTTGGACATCTGAACACACACTTAGTTTCAACGAGTTAAAGAAAGCCCTATGTCAAGCTCCAGTTCTAGCTACACCGAACTACAGTAAGCCTTTTACACTTTTCGTTACTGAACGTGAAGGTACAGCATTATCTGTTCTTACACAAGATCAAGCAGGACAATACAAGCCCTGTGCTTATTTTTCGAGCACATTAGATCCAGTCGCCCAGGCGTTGCCTGCGTGCCTCAAGTCAGTTGCAGCCACAGCTCTAGCTATCAGACAAAGTGATTCCATAGTTTTAGGACACTCCCTGACAGTACAAGTCCCACATTCAGTAGAAGTTCTTTTAAACCGAACACAAACTCAGCACTTGACAATTGCACGTTTAACAGGTTATGAATTGACACTGTTCCAGCCACACATAGAAATTAGACGCTGCAACGTCCTGAATCCTGCTACACTGTTACCATCAGTTAGTTCAAATCCTGACCCACATGACTGTGTGGAAGTAGTTAATATTACGACAAAGCCAAGACAAGACCTGACAGATATTCCGTTACCAGATCCCGACCTGACACTTTATGTGGATGGTTCATGTATGAGAACTAGTACAGGAGAACTAGTCGCCGCGTATGCAGTGACTACTGACACCGAAGTTATTGAAACACACCGTATTGACACCCTGTCTGCTCAAGCAGCAGAGCTAGTTGCTCTGACACAAGCCTGTATACATGCCAAGAACCTGAAAGTTAATGTTTACACAGATTCACGTTACGCATTCGGAGTTGTACACGACTTCGGAGTGCTCTGGCAGGAGAGAGGTTTCATGACTTCTCATGGAACCAAGATTCAGCATGGTCTCCTTATTCAAGCCCTGTTAGATGCCATACATTTACCGACATCTATTGCTATCATGAAATGCAAAGCACATACGAAAGTTACTGACATTATTTCCCAAGGTAATGATCTAGCAGACCGCACAGCCAAGCTTACAGCACAGACTCTAGACATTCCAGTTAATCAGACACATACTCCAGATCCGATTACATGCATGACAGTTAAGGACCCTACACAAGATGTCATAGATATCCAGTTACATGCTACTCCCGACGAAATCAAGAAATGGTCTGAACAAGGAGGGGTCCAGACAGATCAAGGATGGTTAACGAAGGGTAGAGCCACATGGTTTCTCCCCGATTCTATGGTTCAAGTCATTATCAATACCGCACATAGTCCAGCACATTTAGGAGAAAAAGCTATGTTAGACAGTATCCAGAACATTTGGTTCAACAAGCATTTACGAGCTGCAGCCAAGCAGAAAGTCCGTACCTGTATGATATGTTGTCAGTTTAATCCAGGTAAAAGTGTCCCGGTGGAACAAGGTGGTTTCCAGCCCCCTGACCACCCTTTTGAGGTCCTCCAGATGGATTATATTCAGATGGAGCGATGTCGAGGTTTCAAGTATGTCCTTGTAGTTGTATGCGCTTTGTCCAGGTGGACAGAAGCATATCCAGTCCCAGATTACACAGCCGCGACCACTGCCAAGCAGTTGGTTCGTGAATTCTTCCCTAGATATGGACTCCCTAGAGTCGTATATTCTGATAACGGTCAGCCATTCTCCTCAGAGTTAATGAAGCACGTTTCCCTTTTGTTAGGGTACCAGTGGAAGTTTCATTGTGTACGCCATCCTGAAGCAGCCGGTCTAGTCGAGAGACATAATCAGACCCTGAAAATCCGTATTGCCAAAGTTTGTAAAGAAAAAGGTGTGGACTGGCTAGTAGCTCTGCCAGTTGCTTTGTTTTATATGCGCATGGTCGCACATTCTAGATCAGGTCTGTCCCCGTATGAGGTCGTATTCGGCCGCCCCCCTAATATGTGGGGTACTCCTAGACCCCGAAGTATTACCGATGTTTCATGTAATATGCTGACAGATTACCTAGCTTCCTTGATGTCTGCCCTCAACTCATGTCGTTCACAGGTTGCCGCCGCATTTCCAGACAATACCGAGGTGGCACCGCATGAAATCGTTCCAGGTTCGCTGGTGATGATCCGAAATTTTGACAGATCAAGTCCGCTGGAGCCTCGTTGGAAGGAGCCCCGTCAGGTCCTCCTCACCACCCGTACAGCCGTCAAGTTGGAAGGCAGAAAAGGATGGATCCACCTTTCTCATATTAAACTTTTTAAAGGATTGAAATCCGTTTCTAAAAACATTTCCCAGGATTCGAAAGATTGCCAGAACATTGTTTTAAAGGACTGTCCCGCAAAAGACATTACTACAACCCCTCCCTGGTTAGAGAAAACTCCGCAGCAGGAGTATAAGCAAAAGCTCAGGTCTAGCAAAATAAGTCAGTCAGTTTGATTGTATAAGTCCTCCCCTAGGTGAAACGGTTAGATTGTTTCTGACATGTATAAAATAGACCCCCATAGTGAGAGAGTCAGTCAAAGTTCAATCAGATGTATCGTTTTTCTAAGTTTCATATTATTCATCAGCATTGTGATTTCCTGCATCAGCTATGCGTTCTATCTGTATTTTCCAGTTCCTCATGTAAATATGTCTGCTAATGCTACAGTAGAGCACACGTTTAGTGATCTGCCTCCTCACGAATATTCATACCGCCTCGCTATGCGCAACAACACATTTATCCGTATGTTACATTACTCACACCAGACCAGCAATGCCACTAATTGTTGGGTGTGTGGTCGACTCCCCCCTTTCCAGACACCGAAGGGAGTTCTGCCACTCTTTCCTTATCCATTTTCTCATAATGGTTCATGTGGAGCATGGTCCACGTTAACGTCATCCTCAACAGATATGTTTTTTCTTAACAATACATGTTTCCCAGACAAGCAAGGTTTCCCCCACAGAACAGGTTTAGATCTAGAAAATGAAGTATATAATTTAGGTAATTATTCGTCGAATTTCATGGTCCTGAATGTTCAGTCTGATACTACTCCAGACTTACCTGCTATTTCAGTACTACCAGTCAAAGGCGAATTATGTGTCCGTAGTTATGGTTCTGTACACGTAGGACATAGTGAATGTACTACTGTTATCAAGTATAGTGACAGTGGGAAATCTATTTTTAAAGCCTCACGTCATTCTTATTTTATTTGTGGTCAAACCGCATATGTTCGTCTGCCCCTCGATTGGGAGGGAACCTGTTACATTGCTTTCCTACTGCCACCTGTTTTCCTAGCTCCATCTGATTATCACAGAAACACACATCTAGTACACATTAGACATAGAAGGGAGTCCCCGATTGTCGATTATACTGAAACTACTCTAGAACAGTACACAGATTTCAATAAAGGTTTCTTCTTCTTTGTAGGACCTGTCCAGAATAGTAAACTGATCCGTAGGTTAACAAGAACCCTTGAAGCAGTAGTAAATGAGACTGCCTCTGCTCTAGGTAACCTAACCGAAGAACAATCTGCTATGAGATTTGTCGTTTTGCAAAATCGTCTCGTCCTTGACGTCATACTGGCCGATAGGGGCGGGGCCTGTAGAGTCATCGGATCTAGTTGCTGCATTTTCATTCCAAATAACGCGCCGTCTGTTTATTCAGCTATAACCAGACTCCATAAAATTGCCCATCTGTTACACCAAGATCCAGGCACCTGGACATGGTCCGGTTGGTTCTGGAATATAATTTCCGCATGGGGATGGAAAGTCCTGTCCTTTCTAGGTATTGCAGTAGCGATCATATTCAGCTGCTGCCTCTGTATACAATGTGGCCCTGCGATTTGCAGCATGTGTGCTACCTCTTGTATTCCTAGTCCCAAGCCCCGTTCTAAATCCCGTTCCAAGACAATTCGAGACGAGCAAATGATACTGTATGAAATGATAGATGGTATCATGAAAATTGATGTTTCCTGATGGAAACGTAGTGACAAGGAGGGAATGTGGAAAAGTAAATTTTGCCATGTTCTGTGTCCCTACGCCTCATCCATCATATGTTATGTGTGCATGACCAATATGCATATGTTATTCCCCATGTCTGATTAATGACGCAATTACAGTTGTGTCCACCTCTGGTATGTTAGTTTCCAGTCCTCGTGAATAATACGAATATCAGGCCTATGTAAAGCTACGTTGCCACGTTTCCCAGTGTGCACGTTATTTCATTATAAAGTCCCCGTTTCCAGGCCTCAAAAGGGCCCGGACATCAGATTCAGCTCCTGTCTCCTGAAAGCCTCGCTGAGGAGCGATACAGCCCCCACCTGTATCCTCGACCCTTCACTTACTTCCTGCCTCGCAGTGCCCGGTGCAGCTTGGCTCTGCCTCTGAGTCTGCCAAGAGTATGTTATGAATCCAGCTATCAGTTCAGTCCTTCTTCTCTGCATTCCTAAGCTACTGAACTGCATCAATAGTTTCCGTCATTGTCTAGCCTATTCGGCTCCACGTTAGAGAAATACTGTATTAATGGTTATTTAATATTCTTCATCACGCACTACATGTAGAATAATGCATGGTCCAGTCTTAGAGTCAAGTTAGCTTTTCCCCTCATGACTTCTAGTTTATATCGACATGTTCCCTAAACATCAGATACTAGATAGGGTTTAGGTACATGTCGCTCCGACCCTCCAGACTCTAGTCTCTGCTCCTAGCACAGAGTTCGTAGCCCCCAGCTTCTCCTAGTAACCCGTCATTGCCAGTTTTCGCGCACCATTAGGTTAGAGGTCCCGGCTCCTTAGGTAGCCCCCTCCAATGATTCCGCCCATTCATGACATATTCTGTTACGTTTGCATCACATGTCTATGTATACTCCCAGTTACACCTCTTTTTACTGTTATCTTTCGCGACTGCTACGCGTCACGCCTTCTGCTCCACCCACTGTTACGCCTACTGCAATGTAATGCTATGTGTTTGCGCTATGTATATAAGTTGATGTATTGTTATTAAAAGTTAGCGCGCTCATTCCAGATCAAGCCCCGGCAGCTGCTGGGCCCCGGTTGTCCTGCCGGGCCCTGTTACCCCCGTTCTATGCAGGTTGTCCTGATCCTGTCCTTATGCTGTAATAAACCTGCAGAAACTCCTACTACCTCGAATCTTGACTCTTATTTTATTGAGCTATCTGTTATTCATTCATTCATTCAAAAATAGATCCGGTATTATTTATTTATATACCACAATATTTATAAACGACCTGTGTGTTCTAGTGGCCTGGGTATCCACAACAGAGGAACACAGCATATAAACAACTAGTTCAGGAAAGGATACAGTGTGGTTAATCCGCTGTTGGCTTTCATTGGCCCCGCCAACCCAGCACACCTCAATTCACCCCCAGCATGCCTCAATCTGCCCCCGGCATGCCTCAATCCGCCCCCGGCATGCCTCAATCCGCCCCCGCATGCCTCAATCCGCCCCCAGCATGCCTCAATCCACCCCCCCCCCGCATGCCTCAATCCACCCCCCGCACACCTCAATCCAACCCCAGCACTCCTCAAGTCACCTTATCAACAGAAAAAAGGGCGTTGGGGTGGAGAAAGCCCCCGCATGGCCTGGAGAGCTTGCACCTCTGTCTCATTGACCGTGGAAGCTGCTGGTTTTTTACTCCTATCTCAACACACACAGTGATCACAAGTGTGCGCTGGAGGCACCTTTGTGACAAGAATTGAGACCCCGAGTGGGTTCTGCTGTCAGAGGGACACACCATATGCAGCCTCCTTTCGAAGAGCATCATTCCAGGCAACTAACCGGGCCGTACAGGACACTCTTGGCAGCAATACGATTCTAGAAAAAGTACTGGGTTTTATACCTGTAGCTTGCTAGGGAGGGTGGCCTTACAGCCTCTCCCATGTTTTTAACTTGGTCTTCCTGTCCCCTGAAACAGAGTCCTTCATCCATCCACGGGGACATGCGTGCTGCATATGTGTACCATTTAGTGTACAGAGAATGCGTACGGAGAGCATGTTGGGCACTGGTATCCATAGCCACGCTGGCATCCATTTTGTCTTTGCTACATTCTAGTGGTGCCTAAGATGGAGGCTTGGAAGAAGAGCCCAGAAAGCAGGAGTGAATTGTCAGGCTGCCTCAGAACAGTCCAGGCATCCAGTGTAGTGGGTCAGACTGAGCAATATTTAGAAAAGGAGAGAGAGAAGAGAGAGAGGCCCCCTTTGAATTTACAGGGTGACTGAGACATTCCTCCGTGCTCTAGAGTTGGCATAACTACTGCCAACTCTCCTTGCCAGGTTTGAGACCAGAAACCTGGGGAGGTTCTATGGGCCTTCCAGGGCAGGCTGCTGAACCCTGCCTGGATGAGGGTGCTGGCACACTGCCCGAGAAAGGCATTGGAGATGCTCTTGCATGAGGAAGATGAACTCAGAAGAGAAAGACTGCTAGGAGCCTCGGAAGGACAGACTGAACCAGCTGCTGCAGTGTGGAAGGACCTGTCCTTCTCACATCGAAGGATAAGATCTAGGAGTCCTGAGCATCCCTGCAGCTGTGTCTTGCTGCGGAAGTGAGAAGGTCCTTGGGGCCAACTATAGGCCACTCAGTGCCCTGTACTGAGCCCACTGGGTGAAGGTGCAAATAGAAATGTGTGGTACTGGATACCTCTTGACCGGTCTCATGGTCACCACAAACTGACCTGCGCGCAAGATCCTGAGACCCACGATAGCAGTGACCCACACGGAAGGTCAGCCGTGAAGCCAGGATAGGCTCCTAGGCCGGGCCTAGTTTGTAAAAGAATGAGTGTCGGTGCCTAAAGCTCTGCTCAGAAGCCAGCGGCCGCTGCTGCTATCAAACGTCGATGTGCAGAATTCATAGTTTTCCTTCCAACTTATTACCAGACACACCCTGTCCCTTTATCTCTCTCCTGCAGGTTCCCACCTTCTCCCTTGTAATGTTTTTCCCGTCTTTCCCCTTTGTGTGTTTCTCCCTCTCTTGCTCTGGGTCAGTGTCTAATGTGGAAAAATGAATGCCGGTCCCAAAAAATGAGTGCTTGTGGGCACCGACAACCACCGGCTCACGTTAAGCCCCACTCCTACCTTTGCTTTCAGTGTGGGGTGTGTGTCTGGGCCTGAGGAAGGAAACGCAAAGCCACAGACCTCCGGGCCACGAGCAGCTCAATACAGCTGGTCCATCGCTGCAGTTGCCGATACTCACTTGGCCCGGTGTATGCTGGCACCAGAACTGCACACCACAAGACTTGGGCTGGACTCGGGCGAAACGCTAATGATGCTATTCAATGGGCCATGAACAGATCATACCACTGATGGATGAGGGAAGGTAGGCCAGGCCGATGCTGCCACTCAGGGCGTACAGTCGCTCTTCGACTCGCCATCCTTGAATATCCCTGAACCGGACCTGCCAACTTGAACAACAAGCATTTGCAATGCAATAGGTCTCGCATTTATGCAAGTTTAAGCTATTGGCATTGTAAATGACAATGGGGCACATGCATCAACATAAGGAATTGCAATTCCTTAATAGCGATTTTTTTTAGAAATCGCTATTTAGGAATCGCAATTCCTTATGCATGTAGGAATCGTTAAACAAATTGCGATTCCTATATATTCCTTAGTTGCGAATTGCGATTCACAATTAAGGAATAGCTTCCCATTCATTCCTATGGGCCCAGAGGCCCATAGGAAAGAATGGGAATTGCATGCGCAAGTTGCGAGTACCAAATAGGTACTCGCAAATTGCACATGCAATTTCAAGGGTGCCAAAAGGACACCCTGATGCACCCCTGAAATTGCCATGTGACCATATGTTGCGCACACACATGCCTCAAGGGCATGTGTGTGTGTAACATGGAACTTTGAAAAATGCACTTTAGTGTATTTTTCAAAGATTTCGCGAATTACCATCAACTTTAAATTCATGGTAATTTGCGATCCCAATTTGTGAAAACGCAATTTAAAATTGCATCATGCATTGCATTTAGGGAATCGCAATTTGCGATTCCCTAAATGCATTTGCAATTTAAGTAATCGCAAATTGTGTGATTACTTAAATTGCGATTTTGCATTTGGGATGATGCATCCCAAATGCAAAAATACCGGTCGCAAAGGGGCAGATTCTGCGAATCAGCCCCTCTGCGACCAGTATTTAGAATGATGCATGTGTTCCAATGCCTCTTATTTATGTTTTAAAAACGAAAATAAAAATAAAAGGCATTGGTGTTTGTGGTTCTTTCACCTGCACTATGCTGTAGATACCACCTTTACAGCAAGCTAATTGCATTTTGCAAGGAGTCAGCATTTGAGTGACACTGGTGCTTTAGTCAGCTAATTGACAGATCATTGTACTGTGTAAATGTATTCCAGCCTTTGCTAACTATCTTTAATTAGACACCAAAGTGATTATCTGTCCTTTGAAAAATGTTGACAGAAGATGCACATATAATATGTAAGAGATGGCTGAAACGCAGCAATATTACATCTATACGATGAAGGAAGCGTGTAGTAATGCGTTAAACATAATTTGTGGTGCATCCTCTTTGAAAGAGGGTCATTTTATTCAAAAGAGTGGCACCGGCCAGCATGCCATAAGTATGAGGTGCCGTTAGAATGGGGATTCAAAAACTGTGTGCATGTTTGGGGTGGCGACGATAGATAGTTGTCAGCTGTGCCAAAAGATAGTGCTGCAGCTGTGTTTTGGTGTCTTTACCTTTAGCAACCCTAAATGGTCACTACACCCATGGATCGCAGCCTTGGAAGATATTATGGGAGTGCAAAACCCCCCTCCGTTACACACTTTTTAGGGCTTTTGTTGTTAAGACAACATGAGAGGTCAACAATGCCAGGTGGGGACAGAAACTCAAGAATGTGGGACTATTAACCCGTTTACTGCGGCGCAAATTCCGCCGCGGTGCGCGCATTCCATCAGGTGGGTGGGGCTGCGTCGGCCAACGGTTGTGCGCAGCACCAGGGAGGTAGAGCTGGCCGACGCGAGCACGGAACGGGTTAAGAGAGGTAGTGGATTCTGCAAGAGCAATAATACCGAAGCAGCAAGTCATCAGAGGTTAGGAATGGGAAAAAAATTTTTTTCACAAACTCACTGCATTTTTTTGCAATACTACTAACATTGGGAAGTTCACTAAGCTCTACAAAACTGTGCTTTGTGAGAAAATCGTAACTTCTGCTGGGATTTAAATATTAATGCCGCAAACTGTAAGCGCCACTTGCATTTCTGACCAAGGATGCAGCATAAAATCTGTATACACGTTTGCAAAATTGAACCCACCCATTCATGTTACTAAGACTGTCCCTATCGGGCTCAACATTTTTGCCATCACCCATTTTATTTTTTGAAGCTTTATATAGTACAAACTCGACCCAAAGGTATTGGAGTGCTATACATGAGCACCAGCTACATTGCACAATGACATTTATTTATTCTTTTGATATGCACCGAGAGATCAGGTGATTTGCCGAGAATCACAGGATGTTGAGCTGACCCGAGACTCGACCGTGCTTCCCCATCTCCAAAGTCGGCAACTCTAGCGTACACCACAACCCTTACCAGAAGAGTCGAACCATATTAAATATTATATACAACTTTATGCAACTAACTACCAGTGAGAAAGCCAAGAGTTCTGGCTTGTTATAGGTGTAATGTTACTTGTATTTTTGAATGCAGTCAGAAGTAGCAAAATACCAGTCGGGCGGCACACTATGCGAAGTACTGATTCTTAGCTTAAATGTTTGTAATCTATCCCCTTTGAGAGACCCACCTCCCTCCCTAGTTTTTTCATCCCACTTAAAGGTCCGAGGAAGGGGAAACGCCAGGAAAAGCAAACATGAGGAAAGGGATTAGAAACACTTAAAGTTAGCGAGGAGAGAATACGACAAATGATGCATAAGAAATAGTCAGATATAACGCTGAAAATTAATTTTTACAGGATTATGGAAGGTTGTTCCTGTACAGAGGAATTATGCACCATCACTTGCATCTGAATGGAACCAGGAAGCACATTTGGACAGTCCGGCATGAATACGAAAACAGAAAAGTCTAAAAAGTGCGTAAAATAAGAGCTGTCTCAAACCAGCTAAAAATGGGGGGAAAACCAGACAGAAGTGAGCTAAAAAAATCAAGAAAGCAATATAAGAAAAACTGACGAATAGCCAAAACCAGATACTGAGTTGCAATATGGAATACATTTCTTCTGGCAAGTAAACAACGGGACGGAAAACACTTCTGATATCATATAAATTCACTGACACTTGGGAAAACTAGACATCAAAACGCAGGGATAAACCAAGATACATGGGTAGCACACAATATGAGTATGTACAAAGAACCAAAACCCAAATCAACATCAGTCCGTCAAACAGCAAAAAAGGACTGCAGGAGGAGCGAGGAACGAAAAAAGGAAATTCCCCCGGGGGTCATCAACTTGAATAACAAACCTATCGCCATACAACACAAAAACTCAGATGAATTAACGGAAGTAAGCAAATTAATACAAATTATAAAGAAATTAAATTTAGAGGGCACGCCAGGCCCCAATGGAATCCCCAATGCCCTTTTTAGGGGAGACACCTCATATTGGGCCCATTACTTTACTCCACTCTTCAACGAGTTATTCATTACAAATGGAATCCCAGAATCATGGAGGGGAAGCATCATCTAGCCAATTTTCAAAGGGAGAAACTCAACGAAGCCGACAAATTACAGATTGATCGCTTTAATTGACGTTGAAGCAAAGTTATATGCAAGCAGCTTGTTAACTCAATTGAAAAATTGGTCAGACAATCACAACCTCATCCCAAGATCTCAAACAGGGTTTCGGGCCGGAGCAGGTACGCTAACAAACCTAACAGCACTAACATTGCTAGCCGAAAAAGCCAAATTTAAGAACACCCGCGTATTTGCCTGTTTTGTGGACCTTAAGAAAGCTTTCAACAGTGTGCCCCGTAAACGTTTATGGGGAAAACTGGACAGCTGGGGCATCCCAACAAAGTTATTAAACACCATCAGAGAACTATATTCGTGCACATGGAGTCAGGTAACGTTAGGGGATGGCCAGTGGATAACAAAGAAAATACACACCCAAAATGGTCTGAAATGGGGGTGCTTGTTAATACCAACTCTTTTCAATCTGTACATATGTGATCTTGAAGACGCTCTTCTGGAAACCAATAGTCATCCCCCATCGATAGCCAATGAGGAAATCAGGTGCCTTCAGTATGCAGACGACCTAGTACTATTAAGCCAAACTCCAATCGGCTTACAACGAGGCCTTAGCCAAATATTTGTCAGCTCAAGGGCTAGAACTGAATTTACTGAAAACAAAGTTTGTGCGGCTTTTGGATGCCAAATACAAGAGATTCATATGGCACATAGAGGGTAAAAAGTTGAAGCGGTCACCTCCTATAAATATCTTGGTTTCATGGTAGAACAAAAATTGAGCTATAAATCACAGCTCACCTCAATGAGGTCAAAATCTCAAAACCTGATATATGGTTTTAACGTTCTAAAAAGGAAAATAAGCTGTCCATCATATGGTAACCTATTAACTGTCATGCAGGCACAGTTAATGCCAACAGTAACCTATGGCACTGAAATAATGAATGGTTGTGACATCCCTGCCTTGAACAAAATACAAACTAAAGTCTATAAAAAAGTTTTTCACATCCAACAGTGTGTATTGCCAGCCCAGGTGCGGCTAGAGTTTGGCTTACAAAATCAGAAATTTCGGAGCAAAGGCGCCTTTATTAAATTATGTTGAAGGTTACGTGCTTCTGAAAGCGGGTCCATAGCCCAACTATGCTGGAAAGAAATAGGCAGACAAAAAGAAAAGAGGATGCATGGATCCAGGGGTAGTTATTTAAACCAGGTGATAGAGGATCTGTCTGCGCAAGACATTTGGAATCTCAGCATAGGGAAGAAGGCTTTTAACAAACTAATTAACACCACAATAAAACTCTTGCCTCACTCAACAGATGAGAATACCTTACTGCTAAGACGGCATGCCTGGACGGTTATCAGCTCATATGGTAAAAGGAAGCCACAGGAATATTTACCAGCCTATTTCTCGCCTACCCTAAAACATCAATTTATGAGGCTGCGTCTTGGCATGTGGGATACAAAAGATTTAATCCCAGCATGGAAGGATAAAAGTGATAACCGAGACTGCAGACTTTGTGGATACAAATATGAATCAATTCAACATATTTTTTGTGTATGCCCGAAGTTACTAAAAGAACAGAAGTCACTAATAAAAGCACTACTGAATAGTATGAACAAACGAACGTGCAGAGAAGCTGTAATCACCTGGCTTGACGGGGCCTCAATCCCCCTAGTATGCAGGGGGGTGAAACTTTTAAATGTGTTTTTAAAGAAAATTGACTGAAACTCCATGGAAATCGCAATAGACTGTCACAAAGACAAGAACTCCCAAATCTCCATTTTAAACGAAATTTAAATAATTGATATATAGAAGTATGTTGTAGACCAACCGTGTAAAAAGTCTACTAATGTTTTCGCGTGTTTATATAAGTATACAGTAGTACTATTTAAATTTCATTGGTGTAATGTTTTTTTTTTTTAAAAAGACCGATCACTTAAATAAATCAATTTTGAAATAAATCTTGAATGGAACCACTGATGAAAAACACAGTTTTTGCACCGTTGGATCATAGCAAATATCGTTTTTCCTTCTAAATCTGTGCACACATGCACTGCATCAGTACAAAGTGTATGCAACCTGGGCCTTGCCTCGTGCTCATATGGTGATCTGCTCTGAAATATTGAACATTGTGTTCACATTATGTTCACAGAAGAGGCAAAGCCCAGCACCCTGCCACTGTACCCAAATAAATGTAGGTTACTTCAGGCTGCCCCTATGCCTGCATTAGTGGTCCTGAGGGGCGTACCCAGCAGCCCGGGATTTAGAATCGAAAGCCAGTGTTTAGCATGGCAGATGACACCAGCCAATGGAAACAAGGGGCGGGGTTTCCACTCTACTTCTAAAACCTACCCTACTACAATATGCCTCGCAGAGCGAGCAGCGCTGCAACGCTAGGCGAGACCTAAAAATCTCACTGTGAGAAAGGGGCGGGCCTTGTGCTGAGAAGTACCTAAGAGGCAATGTTGCCTCCACCCTGTCCCCAAGCCCCCTCCTCCCAAAAAAAAAAAAAAACAATGCTTGCTGGGTCTAGTGCCAAAGTACTGGGGTGTTTTCATGCCCCTTAGTGGACGTCAGCAGTTCAAAGCCTTGAAAAACAAGATGGAAATCTACTATTTACAGTGGTTTTCAGCTCATTTTCTCTGCCACCATGTGATATCGGCTCCTCACCGAGTGACCGTGTGATGGGAGCTGATCTCGTGTGTCACATGGTGGCACCGTGGGAGGTGGCAGGTCTGACTAAAGCCCTGTGGGGAGAGCGGGCTTGGCTGCTCCTACAAGAAGAAGGAGGGAGAGTTATTGAAAGGACGGATCGTTCCCAGGGGAAGCTCTCATGAAGAGGACTTGAACAGAATATTGTACAATCCCCAGGAGAACTCAGTCTGAGCGGGAACAATGGCTGTATCCCCAAGGACATCATATATTGAACACAATGTGCCTTTCTAAATCATATGTACAGTATTGTGCTGTGTGTCTGGAAGTAAGGTCCTCTTTCTTTTACTTAAAAGCACTAGACCTTGATTTATGCATTTGCTGATAGATGGTGGTGCTGTCGGTTACCCCACAGCACCGCCTTGAGTAACCCTTGGACTGCTCGCATCCGCCATCCTTAGGTCCAGTGCTAACGGGGTTCACTTGGAGCTCAGTTCTGGGTTCGACAGTCAGGCTAAGCCTCAGGTCATGAGTGGCACAGGGCCTTGGTTGGCACCATCTGATCCCAGTAACACTTGTCAGCCCTAGGACCCCCGAAAAGTGTCTTGCAAGGGTTCAAAGGTCACTACAGTGATATCATTGCAGATATGCAGGATTGCAAGTTTACAAAGATAGGCTAGATCCTGGAAGGTGGATGCAAAGGTAGAATACCCCAAACATTAAGGGGCTCGCTTGTACAACGTACAAGGGACAGAAGCCCTTGGGTGATGACTGGAGTAGAAATGGCAGCCACCTCTCCAGCCTCTGGGCGTTGACCTACAAGAGTAGGCTTTTATGGAAATGTGACGTCGCAGATTCGCTCATTCTGCACATTCTCCATCCTCTGTAAACTCATTCTGCAAACACAAGTGCTGTTTATCTTTTGTGATGCCAGACTGCACTCATACTCCATGCACTGAGTATGGTCACTTCAGTATATCTGCACTGGGAATGATCACACAGTGTATCTGCACTGAGAATGATCCCTCAGTATATCTGCACTGAGAATGATCCCTCAGTGTATGTGCACTGAAAATGATCACCTTAATGTATCTGCACTGCGTATACTCACTTCAATGTATCAGTACTGAGTATGCTCACTTCATTGTATATGCACTTAGTATGCTCGTTTCATTGTATCCACATTGAGTATGCTTGCTTCAGTGTATCTGCACTGAGTATGCTTGCTTCAGTGTATCTGCACTGAGTATGCTTGCTTCAGTGTATCTGCACTGAGTATGCTTGCTTCAGTGTATCTGCACTGAGTATGCTTGCTTCAGTGTATCTGCACTGAGTATGCTTGCTTCAGTGTATCTGCACTGAGTATGCTTGCTTCAGTGTATCTGCACTGAGTATGCTTGCTTCAGTGTATCTGCACTGAGTATGCTTGCTTCAGTGTATCTGCACTGAGTATGCTTGCTTCAGTGTATCTGCACTGAGTATGCTCGCTTCATTGTATATGCACTTAATATGCTCGTTTCATTGTATCCACATTGAGTATGCTTGCTTCAGTGTATCTGCACTGAGTATGCTTGCTTCAGTGTATATGCACTGAGTATGCTTGCTTCAGTGTATCTGCACTGAGTATGCTTGCTTCAGTGTATCTGCACTGAGTATGCTTGCTTCAGTGTATCTGCACTGAGTATGCTTGCTTCAGTGTATCTGCACTGAGTATGCTTGCTTCAGTGTATCTGCACTGAGTATGCTCGCTTCATTGTATATGCACTTAATATGCTCGTTTCATTGTATCCACATTGAGTATGCTTGCTTCAGTGTATCTGCACTGAGTATGCTTGCTTCAGTGTATCTGCACTGAGTATGCTTGCTTCAGTGTATCTGCACTGAGTATGCTTGCTTCAGTGTATCTGCACTGAGTATGCTCGCTTCATTGTATATGCACGTAATATGCTCGTTTCATTTTATCCACATTGAGTATGCTTGCTTCAGTGTATCTGCACTGAGTATGCTTGCTTCAGTGTTTCTGCACTGAGTATGCTCGCTTCATTGTATCTGCACTGAGTATGCTCGCTTCGTTGTATGTGCATTGAGTATGTGTACATAAAGTTGGCTGGCCGTCAATGTGTGCATTGAGGCAGCTGGCCGTCAATGTGTGTATTGAGGCAGATGGCTGTCCATGTGTGCATTGAGGCAGCTGGCCGTCCATGTGGGAATGGAGGCCGCTGGCCGTCCATGTGTGGATGGTGGATGAAGGCAGCTCCCCATCCATGTGTGGATGGAGGCCGCTGGCTATCCATGTGTGCATGGAGGCAGCTGGCCATCCGTGTGTGGATGGAGACAGCTGGCCGTCCATGTGTGGATGGAGGCAGCTCCCCATCCATGTGTCGATGGAGGCAGCTGGCCATCCATGTGTGCATGGAGGCAGCTCCCCATGTGATGTATTCCTATAGGTTCTGTATCGATCCCCCTATTCCTGACCCTATTCTGGTTAACAAACTAACAAGTTAACTAGCAGCCATCCCATGAGGCAGAAAACCCCCATGATGCAGGAACCGTTATCTGATAAAGCCACACTACGGCACAGGAGCGTGTTATCTGATTAGGTCATAACGCTTGCCATCTAATTAGACAAGCGATATTCCTCCAGCCCCTGATAAGGCATACGGAGTTCTCAAAACAAATCAAACCTATGACAACCTGGGAAAAACCCTGCGGCCATTGTTTTGATTTCACCGAGAACTTCAGCAAAAGAATGTGCTAACGACCTGGTCGTATGACATCCTTATTGACGTATCTATGTCCATCCTTACGTCAATCTCGGCACCTTAAAGGTATAAATATTACCGATATTGCCCTATGCAAACACACGCGGTGGTGACGAGATCGGAGCAGCCAGACTTGCCGAAGCCCAGAGCAGAGCAGACCCCGCTGGCGCAGCCCCGCCTTTCCTGACGCGCTGAGAACGAGACGCTGCTTTCTCCTGCCGAGAAATCCAGCTCCGGCGCTTCCGGGTAGCCCTCGCAGGCAGCCTGGAATATCGAGACCAGAGACGAGAGATACCATCCCTCATCCATCCTAGATTCCAGGTACAGAACTGAATAACCCCTCACAGAGAATTCTTTAGTCAGTCACTTGGCAAAACAAACTTAACTTAAACTGTAACTTTCTATTCCCGCCCACGCATTAGACTTAGGTCAGGTACACGGGGTAGGCGTAGTTAGAAACACCAGTTGAGTACGATTAGTCAAATGTATATGTGTATGTAATATATCTTATTCATTTTAAACCTTCATATGGCTTAGAAACCATATCAATGTTTTTACAGTATTATTTAATACTTCTGCTTTTAATGTATGCACTTTACTTAACCATAAGTATTGCAATAATATCGATCCATTTCTCTTGTATGAGAAAAGAGACTGATCAATAAATAACATCTTTTATTGAACACGCCCGTCTCTTCCTTTTCTCTACAATCTGATGAGACTAAGAATGCACGTACTGACTGAGTAAAATAAATTGCCTTTTGTTTTCACACGACTCTCGAGATACACTCTTGATTAGGGGAGAGCAAAGTTGTCATGTTCTATGGTTGTCAGAAACTAAATCCCTTCTTGTCTATCCAGGGAGGTTCAACTCCTCCTTGCCTATTCGAGAAAGTTTCTAGTGAACTCTGAGCTAGCTGGCAAACCCAAAACTTTAAGTCTAATATCGACAGTAGTAGACCTAGTTAACGTCTGGTCTAGGCCTATACTATTGAAGGTATTATTCCAATGCGCAGAGCCTATTGGGATAATAGGAACTACACTACATGGCGCCCAACGCGTTTGGAAGGGCGATAAAATTAACGTAAGACATTTAGAGTAACTCAGTCGTGCTTTCTCACTCAGACCCCTTTTCCCATAATACTCCAAAGACGTCTGGAGTGGGCGAAAGGTAATATCCGCCAAACCTCGCAGGAGGAAACTCCTATGTATGGTACTTGGTTTACTCAACGTTGAAGGATAAACCGTTCCAAAATATTGTGCATCTAATCTTTGTTTCCACAAGAAACCTGATCTACAAACAAACAAAGTAACCATCCTGTCGGTAAAATGGTAGACAGTGATGATGAAAGAGAGGCAGTTAGATTAGCAACTGAACTCGCAGCAGCTGATACTGCACTGCAAGAAGCAGACCAGGATATAATACTCATCCCGGTCATCAAAAGGAAATCTATAACCTTAAAACTTATAGAAAATGGACTGACACCTAGAGGTGGTACAGTCATATTCGTAATTGAGGCACACGAATATCGGCAGACAGAGGTATACTATTCATGGATACATTTTCCAGCAGCAAATGCTGTAACAAAGTACTTCCACTATTACAAAACAGAGGAACCTCCTAATGAGTACACTCCTTTCAAGGAGGTGGAAGTACCACTTAAATTTCAAGAGCACCTGCTCTTATTTAATGGCGCCCTAAACATAATAATCACATCACCAGGCTCGGTCCCTTAGGGAGACCAGGAGCAACGTGGCCGGTCCTAGCCGGATACACACCACATCCAGAGTTCGAAAGAATGCCTGCAGCAGATCTTTTAGTACAACTAAAACAATTAATAAAGATACATAGACAATTAGTCCAATATGTGATGCGGACTTCAACAATTCAACCAGCAATTAAAATTCCACAGCTGACCCCTCACCAGGGGAACACAAATAAAATTACACCACAGAACATACAATCCTGCCTAGGTAAAGTACCAGCTAAACGGGAACAAATACCATTCTGGTTAGCACAAAAAATCACCCAAATAGAGGCTGTGTTTCCAGACACCACCCCGTTAGAAAAACACAGGATTCTGACTATCTGTCTTCCAATGGGAATCGCACCACACATTGAGGACTGTGACACTTGGGGTACAGTCTTTGCTTCCATCTACACAAAAACGCACGGTGTTCCATCCATTTCGGTAATACCAGAGGTGCTAAAACAAATTCAAGACGAATATGGTCCAGAGCCCGCTTTAACTCTTGGTATGAAATTACTAAAAGACTTCAAGCAGGTCTCGGCTATATTATTAGCCAACATAAAGGGAGAAGCAGCAAACGTGGCGATCCGCCAGAGGTTAAAGGAGACAGATATAGCAGACCAACCAGCTGAAATTGCCAGAATTATAGAAAAATCCTATGAGGAACTAGGTAGAGATAGTTTAGGTGGAATACCAGTAAAACCACAACTGATTGAAAGTCCTGAAAAAATATTTTTAAATAATAATTCAACATCACAAAAAAACAGCTGGGATGGAAACAAACAATCCAATCCTAAAGAAAAGAAATTCCAGTCCAGAGGAAGGTCTCCTCGGCGGAGAGAAAAATCTCCGAACCAAAGACACAGGTCACCCCAAAGTGACCCCTCTGGGAAAAGATATAACCTTAGAAATAGGGATAATATAAAGAAGCCTGATAGATATTGTGAGAAGTTGGCCTGGTAGGGGATGTTTCCAATTCTGGAACCACCTACTACCTGACCAAACAATCCCTTATGGTGTCTGGTTGTAAGTCAACCTTATTAGACAAGCTATCCTAGGGGTAGCATGGACTAAGCAGCCTAAAGGCTTAACTTAAGAGGTCGTGTTAAGCGAGCTGTTTTACCACATACAATCCTGTAATACCAAATGAAAGGACACCACACAAGTATATATTATAAAAATATATGTGTTTATTACTAAAAACAATCCCCAGTATTCTTTATGAATAAAGGGGCACAAGCGTTAAATCAAAAGCACTGTTTAAACATACAAGTTGCACAATTATGGATGAGGGCGGGTGGCCACTCAAACCATATACTAAACAAGTGGTATAAGAGAGGCCACTCGAACAGTGGTTAGGCCTAGGGCCTAGGGAATCGCTGGGAGCAGTCAGGACAAGCAATGCTGAAGTCGGGAATGGCCCTCGGGATTCGGGAGATGTGCGGAAAGCGCACGCATGCACCAATGTTAACCAATGGTGCGTAAAAGTCATAGAGTTAAAGTTTAAGGACACTTCCGCTGAACCTAGAGGAACAAAACTTAACACACAGACCCTAGAGGTGTGCACCAGTGTGGGAACACCGGCGGAGCAAAGTTACCTCACCCACAGGAAGTGGGTGCATAGGGTCGAAGTGGCGTCGGGTTTTGACACGCAGGCTCTTGGTGCTTGAAGCTGAAAGGGCTGCAGGCGGGTTAAAGATGAAGTGTCCGGTGGAGTCCAAGGGTGGACTCAAGTTGTAGAGTACCTGAAAGCAGAGGGGACAGAGTCTGGGTCACTCAGCAGTGACCAGGGTGGAACCAGGACGGAACCAGGCAATGTCGGGCGCAATCAGGTGGTCGTCGAGGAGCTTCTCTCCGCTGTCACGTGGGCTCTGGGGCATCTGCGACGTCCAGGAGCAGGTCACGATCTGTCCCACGCAGGCTCTCACCGTCGGTGCAGTCGGCTTCAAGTTTGGAGCAAACAAGCCTTGGCAAGAGCAATCCACGCGGGATCGGAAGATTGCTTCTCACTCGGACCAGGAAGGTCAGAGTCGGGGCTCCTTTTCAGGGGAGCTGGTGTGGATCTGGAGCAACCAGATTCACGAGTCTTCTTAGGTAGTTCGTCGGCACAGGGACCACTAGCCGGCTGGCAAGTGACCGGGCCAACGCGTTGAGCCAAATAGAGCCAAAGGGCCCCACGCAGTACTCATCGAGTGTGGAGGGCTGAACTTCGGCTCAGGAGCAGCTCAGGGTGGGGGCTTCTCAAACCCCGGTGCACAGCTTCGAGGGTCACTCGTGGGCTGCACGGTCAGCGTCTCGTGGTCAATTCAAGATGGCGTGCCCCACGCTTCCGGTCGCCTCCACGGGTCTCAGCTCTGCAGGGACTGGGGATCGGGCTGTTGGAAGGCAGGCAAGCTTGATCTCGTCGATCTCAGTCGCTCGAGTTCCGGCGGGAACTGCAACTAAGTAGACGCCGAGGGCTGGATGGTGCCTGCTGCTGCAGGGTGGTCACTCCTTGACCACAAGGGAGATTCTTCGGGCTTCCACGATGAGATGGAGGGCGAAGGGTCCAGAATTTCGTTTCAAATGTTTCTTCCAGGAAATCTGATGTGCATTGGCACTGCTCCCACTCTTATTCCAATCTGGGGGGCGTGATTACCTGCTAGGTCCCTTCCTATGGGTGGGACCCAGGAAGGGGGTGGATACACCCCTTTCCTTTGATCCAGGCCACCCTGGCACGAGGGCTGGAGTGCCCCAGAACCGGTTTGGCCGGATTATGCAAGGGGCAGCCTTGTGCGCCCCAGGCAGTGTCTGGTTTCTTTCAAACCTCCCTGCTACAATCCACTATCTCCTGTCTGGAGGGTGGTGACACCCTCCTGTGACAGGAAACCCTTTGTCCAGGCCCCATCTGCTGAGTTTCGGTCAACTGCAGGGGTCCAGACATTTGTCTGTGGCAGAGGCATCCATTTTGTGGATCTTAAGGTCTTTGGAGAAATTAACCGCATTTAGTAAAGGAACATGTCTTACCCCTCTAGAGGGGTGGAATGCCATCCCCGTCGCCAGAACTGGCGAGGGGATGGTATTCCAAATCGTATGACACCTTACACGACATGTTTTGATAAAGCCAAACCAAAGTTGCTATTTAACCGCGAGGATTATAAGGCACTTAAGAGTATATGGTATGGCATTATCCTGAAACAGCTTAGGGAGTTGTTCCCGACAGCTGCAGACAGGCTCAGCTCATGCTAGAGCTCCATCTCACATAAAACCACGCACCCTGCCTCCAGGATTGATGAGGCCTTCCATAGGAGTGGCTCACAGGTTTACATGTGTCCAGATATAGGTTTAGATATAGGTATACTATATCTAAGCAAGGGGTGATTACACCACCTTACCCCAGCTGAGTGATCAGCCAGTTGTGTCAATTTAAGAACCAGCCAGGGGTGGCAAAAGATATGCTGCAGCCCCTGGTAGGCCTTGGTGGCCCCTATGCCCTGGGCACCTATGGTGCATTATACAGGGGCTGACAAGGAGTCCATTTCCAATTGTGGTATGTACCTAGGGTACATGGAATCCATTTTACAGAGAGAGCAGATGGCCTGGGGCCCTGATTAGCAGGGAACCAGGTCAACTAAGTCAAAAAACCAGCTAAACACAGGCAAAAAATCCGGGGTAACCATAGTCAGGTAGCCACCTTCCTACAGATATCAAGACATTGATACACGTCCCTCTCAATCTTTTCAGACTTCCTCGCAGAAATCGGAAAGAAGAGGACGATCAGAACAAAGAGAAGAGCACGCCAAGTCCAAAGACAAGGAACCTGCTCAGCTAAAAAAGAAATTACAATTTCCAAAAAAGAAGGTAGCTAGTATCAAGGTAGTCAACAATGCCGAGAATACTGAGGACACAACTGAAAAACGGAGAATGGGCTCAGACAATGCTAGACAGCGCAGCAGAAGTGAGCATAGCTCGCAAAGTCCTTATGAATCATCTGGAGACAGTGGACACGAATGAATATCTTCAAGTGGAAACTGCAGACACCAGAGTTAGCAAACCTCACAAAATATATGAAATAACTTTACGTATAGAGGGGGATAAGACTAGAAAAATAAGGGGACTATTTTGGGATAATCTCTCCAAGGGCTATGACATCCTTCTAGCTGAAAGAGACTGGCCACCAGAGTTTGTCAGGGAGTGCCCTCATGGCGAAGAAATAATTATGCCTGCCTTCTCAAATCACATCCCAATTCATAAAAAATACACACTTGCTAGAAAGTGGGCAGTAGCCCTAGCTCCTACTTTATATAAAAATTACGTAGGATGGGATGAGGACTCTCCTCCTCACAAAATCCAGTTAAAATCACAACCTACTGCACAGAGGCAGTACCCAATTAAGCAAGAAGCTAAGAAACAGGTAAAAGAAATCCTAGATCAGCTAGAATACCAGGGGGTGATTGAAACTTGCACCTCACAAATGAACAACCCTTTGTTTCCGGTCTCCAAACCAGACAATTCATATCGTCTAGTTTTGGATTACCGACACCTTAACTCATGTTGCAAAACTTTTGCAGTGCAAAACTCGCATAGTGCTGCACTAATGAATAACATAGTGCGCAAAAAATACAAAACAACATTAGACATCTCGAATGGATTCTTTTGTCAAAACATAGCACCAGGGAGCAGATATTTGTCTGCATTCTCAATAAATGGCACTCAAAAACAATTCTGTCGGTTAGCCCAGGGGTACAAGAACAGCCCGGGAGTATTCTCAGCGAGAGTAACAGAATTACTACAAACATATGACGACGAAGCATTATCATATGTCGACGACATATACTTAACAGATGATGACTTGGAGACTCACTTGAAGAGAGTGAACACCATAATACTTGGGTTCGCAGCAGAGGGTTACAAATTCAACTTTAAAAAATCCAGAATTGCCCATCTGACAGTCCTGTTCTTAGGATATGAATTATCAAGTGAAGGCAAAAGCCTGGCTGACAATTTTCTAGAGAAATGTGCCGTACTCCAAGCACCTAGAACACTAAAAAACCTACAGTCAATTCTAGGCTTCCTAAATTTCGGAAGAACATACATTGCAAATTACGCAGAAAGGGTCAAACCCCTTTATGATCTAATAAAACCAGATTTTAAAAAAACCAATTGGACTCAAAAACACACAGAAATTTTGAGATCCTTACAAACAGACATGTTAATTAAAACAAAATTAGAAACACGTGATAACACACGCAATCTTGTGATTCGAGTCATCCCAGGAAGATGCGGATTCACATACCTGACCTCTAATGAGGGAGAAAAGGTACCAATTGCATTCAAATCACACTTGTACACAGAAGCTGAACAGAAATTCAGCATTAAAGAAAAAATTATTCATGCAGTTCAAACCGCAATAGCTAGAGAAAAAGATCAAGCGGACGGTAGACATATCACAGTCAGAACAGCAGAATCAGCCTTTGAGGCATTAACAACCCCGGGTAATTTACCAACAACAACATTGAATCCGGAATGGATACAATGGGTAAATTCCATTACAACGGACAAAGTATACTATTACTTTGATCCAGACCTAGAGGAACTAAGAAATCTAGAATATGAAAGAACATTCCCTCTGCCAATCGACATTCTGCCCTTACGACAATACGCTTGTGTAATCTATACAGACGGACATGCTCAACCCTCCGTTTGGGGAGAACAAGCATACAACCCCACATGTGAGATTACAAAAGAAGTGTGGCGCGGAGGTAAACTAAAACCTCTATTAACAAAAACACACTCAGTAGAAACTAATTCAGAACAACAAACTGAAATAATAGCATTGAAAATGGCGCTAGATAATGCGGATCGCGAATTCCCGACACTTATAGTGTCCGATTCATATTACTGCGTCAAATCATATAACAACGATTTGCAGACATGGATTCAAAACGGTTACAAAGATGACACAGGTGCAACAATAAAGCAGAAACTGCTCTGGGAACAAATAGCTCTTTTACAAAAAGAACTACCAAAGACTCACGTGACACACTCACTGAGTCATCAGCGTGATGGCGTTCACGTTGCAGGGAATTCATTGGCTGAAACAGCCACAGCGGTAGCATCTAAATCGGCTTCCGTAGCTCGAAAAAAGCGTACAGAGAAGTATATTGACGGTGAAACAGTGCTGGCAGTGAAAACGTCATCAAAAGGCGACTCCTCAGCGCTACCGATCAACTATCCACTCAATTATACATACATAATCGATGCAAACTCCGTCCCTTTTGCTCGAATCCCTGGAGTGGGGGATAGAGTGATTCCAAACATGGACAGGAGAAACTTGTTAATCGCAGACGCACATATGGGCGAGGGTCTCAGACACCTCAAACTAAAAGATTCTCTGGAAGAATTACAATCAAGGTACTGGTGGCCAGGCATGAGCCTGCATCACACCATGTTTGTAGAAAAGTGCCCAAACTGCAACAGGAATCGCAGTGGTGAGAGAAACGGTGTAATACCGTGTCGTTTCACTCCAGAAAAAATCAACAGTAAAAAGCAAGGCTTGCGATTAACATATACAGGCTAGTTTCCACTTATAATGTAGATCACCAGCACTCGGCTGACGTCTGGACTGTTATACAAAGATTTGCGAGTCTAAATGGCATATACGCTAAGAACATGCTACGTTTGACCATTGTTTTCACTCGAGCCCTCCAGCCTGAGGGGAAACATGGCCAAATGAGCATAGCACAGCGGGAATCTTCTCACTTCCTTCCTGAGGGATACGGGATGGTGTAAAGAAAAAACCAAGGCATAAAGCAATCTATAACGGAAAGGATATTAGGTTCGGGAGCTGGGTGGGTCAAACATCTAATAAGTGTCCAACGTAGTCTAAATAACCTGCCAAGAAATTCTCTGAAGGGATTCAGTCCGTACGAATTATTATTTGGAACTAGGATGTTAATCTCTGACCTTGACAGTCAGACTTCAGTGGTAAAGGAAAAAAGCTTTGATATCAAAGATCGTTTGGCTATTTTACAGGACTTAAACGAAACAAGAAAAGACCTGAGCAACATAAAGTTGAAACAGCAGCCAACAACCACTGAAGAACCACCACCTGTCCCAGCAAGACCTGTCTGGATTCCAAAAGTCGGGGATCTAGTCAGAGAAAAGATCGCGGTAAAGAAGGAATTTGGGCCTTCTTACAGAAAAGCAGTTCCTGTCTTGTCTGTCAACGGGACAAGATCAGTTGTACTACCGCCGCTTGCTGGTAAAAAGGAGAACCGAGTTGTATCCATCGACCTGGTAAAACCACAATCATGGGGCCGATAACAAATAGTAGGCCAAGTGGACTCCCCATAAGTAGCAGAACACCAAGGTTTGCTACCAGTACAGAGGTCCTAACAAAGAGGCTAATCACATTCGAAACGCCTAAAGAAGAACGACAAGGACTATGCAACAATGCAATGGAACTTAGACCTCTGAACACCCAAATAAAAACATTTAGCAGAGACACACCAACCTATAATGAAGTAACAAACGACTATGCAAGAAACAGTAATCCTGAAGCAATTGGAACAATTGACAGAACTGCATCCGGCTACTTCATAAACTTCGATGATTCCTCCGAGGACTTCACTGAATCAAAAACACAGCCATCAACAAAAACCTTCAAAGATAAAGCTAAAGAACTTTTGAAACAACTGAAAGAAACATATCTGATTTCTCCATGGATTGAATTTTGGGTGGGTTTTGGTGCATTTATCCTCATACTTTGGCTCATCATGATACTAACTTTGGGACGCTTCATTGAGGGAAAATATGCTAAAATGGACACAGCAAGTCAGAAAATCAACTTGATCCTCAAACCACACACATCTTCACACGTCGAGAAAAGAGAACTTTCTTCAGTCAACTTCACAGCCAATCCTATACCGGGTGGGGTAGCATGGGACAACACTGACTACGAAATCTATGGTCCGGTTGAAATCCTGAAATATCCACACCAAATTAAAATCTCATTGAGTGACTTCGTAAAACCAAGCACATTTGCTGATGATTGGGACTTTGAAAGTATAAACAATATGATGTCTGACTTAGTGATGTCTGCTAAATTTACCAAACATGATTATTTGCAGGGTTCGACAAATTATGATAGTATGTACTGTTATAACCACTATGGTAACCATTTTCTACATAGATCTGCACAACCTAGAAATGTTTTAAATTATAATCAATGGGAACATTGTGCAACCCCTCCAAAAGGAAGCTCAAGAACCGTTTACGACAAATATTCATACTTTTCAGGTTTTAACATAAGTAATGCTGAAACATTTTATTTCAAATTGTCAAATAAGACAGGGACAAAGACCATGATAACCAACACAAAATTGATATATTCAGACTCATTCTTTGAACAAATGAATACTTTTGGTTTTGATTATTGGGACAAAAATGTTGAATTGAAAAGTGTTTGGGGCACAAAAGAATGGCAAGTACAGGGTATAGAATCTTTGTTTAGAGCCTGCATGATCCCAGAACAAATTATATTTTTAAATGACACTGTTCAACAAACTACCTGTCTTGGCTTAGCCAAAATCAAAGACTTAAATAAACCGTCTATTCCAAAACCAACATTGAACAGCAATAGCTCCACAGATGAAGAGATAGACGTAAATTATGTATTAAACCAAAACAGAACACATCCTGATTGGAAACAGTGGTTGATCTGGCCCACAGATACTAATAACTGTCAAGACAGATTCCTGAACAAAACACAGGGGTTCAAAATGACCAGGCCAGACCCTAGATATTCCCAAAGACAACACCCAGGAATAATAACCACCTACAGTGTGGGCAAATTATGCCTACAATGGCTACAGACTTCCACACTGGCAGAAATTAAGCAACACCTAACTTTACTTACTGATGGTGCTGACTTGCGCGATTTCATTATGGGACCGCGCAAACAGCGTCAGAAACGTTTCATAGCAGCCTCTGTATATGCAGCATACAACGAGGCCTGGAAGGTTACTCAAATTGAGACAGCAGAAAGAATACGGGAAATTGACCGTATTAATTTGGAAAAATCACTTTCTGTAGTGGACAATGGGTTAATGACTCTGTCCTCCAGAATTTTTTCTCTGGACAGCATTGTGTCTTCAGCAATTGACATAATATCGCAAGACTTACTGTTGTTACAACACGGTCAGTCTCAATTGCGTTCTATTGTACAGCTAGGCTGGACGTTACAAAATCTGCGTTCAGGCTATGTGCCTTGGCGTTTAATCAACACAACGTCACTTTTCAATATCTTTAACCTTACTGATAAACAAATCAGTATGGCCCAGAAGGGTGCTGATTATACAATCCTGAGCATTGAGAAACTCGAAAGATTACCAGTGACAATGTCAGAACGACCTGTCAGTGAATGGATAATACATGGGATAATTAATATTCCAATCTCAACCTTCAGGTTTCAATACTGCCAAAAATATATACAGGCTGGCATGTACGAAAAATTGGGAAAAGGGTACATTAAAACAACATGGAACCTGCCCTATTCACATGCATGTGTCAGTAATAAAGGACAGAAAGTGTTTCTTAGTGGCGATAATTGTGCGATGTCACTAAGCGGTACACTTCTGTGTAACGGAATTAGTTTGCATGGAGCCTGTGAAGGGAACTCAAATAACCTTTCATGTCACCAGCTAGGCACACCTGCTACAGAGATAGAACCATTCTTTCAAAGACTCTATAATGGGAGTTACATTCTAATTGTGGACCGCAGATGCTGTAGTCTTATGCCCGGGACTCCTTATCTCGTAACTACGACTGCGAAGGTCAAGTGCTGTGGACGCTTATTGTTCCCCAGCTCCTTTCCAGACAGGGAGGCAAGGGTATGGCCCAACTTGAAAATTACTTCTATTCGAATAGATACTTTAAGCAGAATGAAAACAGTGCTTCTTCAGACGCCGACAAGGCTCACGTCATCAAAAGAAACGTATGATCTCCTAGTCGCAAGGACGACTGCAGAGATACATTCATTGTTATCGACTAATTCCCCCATACATTTCGCAGAAATCCTGAATGAAATCTTAAATATTTCTGATACCAGTGGAGTCTCAAAAGTATTTAAGACAGTATTTTCGATGGCATTAACACCATTCAAAGCCATACTGGGTATTTTTCCAGATTTCATACATTCGATTTTTGGCGGACTTCCCCTCATTTTAGGACTAATTGCAGGAATCCTATTCTTAGTCCTTATATTTCGTTATGGCAAACCATGTCACAGACAAAACACCTGCGACAAGGGAAGAAACAATCCTAGCCATTGGATACCGGGACCGGATATCAAAAATCCTGGGACTACCCCGGCTTAGAGACCTGAACATGACTTGGTTTCTTTCATTTCGACCAATGTGGCATCGATGTGTTTTACCTGTATTAAGGTGCCTGCTATGCGGAGAAGAATGCGTGTTAGACACCTGTCTGACGCTACAATCGGATGCGCCAATGGATGCAGAAACATTGTTGAGTCCAACAAAGGCTCATGCTTTGTGCTGCCCTCAACGGCTACCAATCCTGATGACGGCATTCGTGGAAGCTTCACCACTACGATTAAGGGGTAGTGAGGTTCAAAATGAAAGCAGCATCGATCAGGTACGACCTTCTGTCAGCAATCCAAATCGGAATGTCAATGGAGACAATCATGCGCACGAATGCATGGTTACACCTATTTCCGAGTTAGTGGAACTCTCCCAGGAAGCTGTTGACAACTTTTTCGAGAGTCTAAATGATATGATGTTCTCACCAGAGCAGAAATAGAGACTTTTGAGCAAGCTCGTACACGGCTTTCCCTGAATTTGGCCTTCAACTAGAATAGCAAAATACCATGAACAATTTTCCCTCCAGTTCACGGACAGCAAATTTTTTTTCAGCAGCCCCAAAATATTTTTACAAATTTTTCGGGACACTTATTTTCTGCTTAAAGTAAGAACTATTCTTAGAGAACTAAGATTTCTACTTTTAGATAGCTAATAGACATTAGCTGCCCACTGGTATGTTCATCATTATTTTATTCTGTGATGGAATGGTCTCGAAACTTTTTTCTGTATTAAGAGCCATTTCATGTGTAAATTCTCATATACCATTTAGCAATAATGTATACAAATGCGTGATTACTTTAGCATTATTTCACAGCTTGAGTGCATACAATACATGTAAATGCTTTTTTTTTTTCCCCGTATATTTGATAATTTCAAAATGCATTTATGTATTTTGGGGTGGTAAGGTATACACGATACTCTACAGTATGTTTTACTATGCATAGATTAGTAAATATGTCCATAGTTAGCGTGGAGTGGGTCTGATGTATTCCTATAGGTTCTGTATCGATCCCCCTATTCCTGACCCTATTCTGGTTAACAAACTAACAAGTTAACTAGCAGCCATCCCATGAGGCAGAAAACCCCCATGATGCAGGAACCGTTATCTGATAAAGCCACACTACGGCACAGGAGCGTGTTATCTGATTAGGTCATAACGCTTGCCATCTAATTAGACAAGCGATATTCCTCCAGCCCCTGATAAGGCATACGGAGTTCTCAAAACAAATCAAACCTATGACAACCTGGGAAAAACCCTGCGGCCATTGTTTTGATTTCACCGAGAACTTCAGCAAAAGAATGTGCTAACGACCTGGTCGTATGACATCCTTATTGACGTATCTATGTCCATCCTTACGTCAATCTCGGCACCTTAAAGGTATAAATATTACCGATATTGCCCTATGCAAACACACGCGGTGGTGACGAGATCGGAGCAGCCAGACTTGCCGAAGCCCAGAGCAGAGCAGACCCCGCTGGCGCAGCCCCGCCTTTCCTGACGCGCTGAGAACGAGACGCTGCTTTCTCCTGCCAAGAAATCCAGCTCCGGCGCTTCCGGATAGCCCTCACAGGCAGCCTGGAATATCGAGACCAGAGACGAGAGATACCATCCCTCATCCATCCTAGATTCCAGGTACAGAACTGAATAACCCCTCACAGAGAATTCTTTAGTCAGTCACTTGGCAAAACAAACTTAACTTAAACTGTAACTTTCTATTCCCGCCCACGCATTAGACTTAGGTCAGGTACACGGGGTAGGCGTAGTTAGAAACACCAGTTGAGTACGATTAGTCAAATGTATATGTGTATGTAATATATCTTATTCATTTTAAACCTTCATATGGCTTAGAAACCTTATCAATGTTTTTACAGTATTATTTTATACTTCTGCTTTTAATGTATGCACTTTACTTAACCATAAGTATTGCAATAATATCGATCCATTTCTCTAGTATGAGAAAAGAGACTGATCAATAAATAACATCTTTTATTGAACACGCCCGTCTCTTCCTTTTCTCTACAATCTGATGAGACTAAGAATGCACGTACTGACTGAGTAAAATAAATTGCCTTTTGTTTTCACACGACTCTCGAGATACACTCTTGATTAGGGGAGAGCAAAGTTGTCATGTTCTATGGTTGTCAGAAACTAAATCCCTTCTTGTCTATCCAGGGAGGTTCAACTCCTCCTTGCCTATTCGAGAAAGTTTCTAGTGAACTCTGAGCTAGCTGGCAAACCCAAAACTTTAAGTCTAATATCGACAGTAGTAGACCTAGTTAACGTCTGGTCTAGGCCTATACTATTGAAGGTATTATTCCAATGCGCAGAGCCTATTGGGATAATAGGAACTACACTACACCCATCCATGTGTGGATGGAGGCAGCTGGCCGTCCATGTGTGCATAGAGGCAGCTGGCCATCCATGTGTGGATGGAGGCAGCTGGCCGTCCATGTGTGGATGGAGGCAGCTGGCCATCCATGTGTGCATGGAGGCAGCTGGCCATCCATGTGTGGATGGAGGCAGCTGGCCATCCATGTGTGCATGGAGGCAGCTGGCCATCCATGTGTGGATGGAGGCAGCTCCCCATCCATGTGTGGATGGAGGCAGCTCCCCATCCATGTGTGCATGGAGGCAGCTGGCCATCCATGTGTGGATGGAGGCAGCTCCCCATCTATGTGTGGATGGAGGCTGCTGGCCGTCCATGTGTGAATGGAGGCTGCTGGCCGTCCATGTGTGGATGGAGGCAGCTCCCCATCCATGTGTGGATGGAGACAGCTGGCCGTCCATGTGTGGATGGTGGATGAAGGCAGCTCCCCATCCATGTGTGGATGGAGGCTGCTGGCCATCCATGTGTGCATGGAGGCAGCTGGCCATCCATGTGTGGATGGAGACAGCTGGCCGTCCATGTGCGGATGGAGGCCGCTGGCCATCCATGTGTGCATTGAGGCAGCTGGCCGTCCATGTGTGGATGGAGGCAGCTCGCCGTCCATGTGTGGATGGAGACAGCTGGCCATCCATGTGTGGATGGTGGATGAAGGCAGCTCCCCATCCATGTGTGGATGGAGGCCGCTGGCCATCCATGTGTGCATGGAGGCAGCTGGCCATCCGTGTATGGATGGAGACAGCTGGTCGTCCATGTGTGGATGGAGGCCGCTGGCCATCCATGTGTGGATGGAGGCAGCTGGCCATCCATGTGTGCAATTCAGGCAGCTGGCCGTCCATGTGTGGATGGAGACAGCTGGCCGTCCATGTGTGGATGGAGGCCGCTGGCCATCCATGTGTGCAATGGAGGCAGCTCCCCATCCATGTGTGCATGGAGGCAGCTGGCCATCCATGTGTGGATGGAGACAGCTGGCCGTCCATGTGTGGATGGAGACAGCTGGCCGTCCATGTGTGGATGGAGACAGCTGGCCGTCCCTGTGTGGATGGAGGCCGCTGGCCGTCCATGTGTGGATGGAGGCCGCTGGCCATCCATGTGTGCATGGAGGCAGCTCCCCATCCATGTGTGCATGGAGGCAGCTGGCCATCCATGTGTGGATGGAGGCCGATGGCCGTCCATGTGTGCATGGAGGCAGCTGGCCGTCCATGTGTAGATGGAGGCATATGGCCATCCATGTGTGCATGGAGGCAGCTGGCCGTCCATGTGTGGATGGAGGCAGCTGGCCATCCATGTGTGGATGGAGGCAGCTGGCCATCCATGTGTGGATGGAGGCAGCTGGCCATCCATGTGTGGATGGAGGCAGCTCCCCATCCATGTGTGGATGGAGGCAGCTAGCCATCCATGTGTGCATGGAGGCAGCTGGCCATCCATGTGTGCATGGAGGCAGCTGGCCGTCCATGTGTGAATGGAGGCCGCTGGCCGTCCATGTGTGGATGGTGGATGAAGGCAGCTCCTCATCCATGTGTGGATGGAGGCCGCTGGCCATCCATGTGTGCATGGAGGCAGCTGGCCATCCGTGTGTGGATGGAGACAGCTGGCCGTCCATGTGTGGATGGAGGCCGCTGGCCATCCATGTGTGGATTGAGGCAGCTGGCCGTCCATGTGTGGATGGAGGCAGCTGGCCATCCATGTGTGGATGGTGGATGAAGTCAGCTCCCCATCCATGTGTGGATGGAGGCCGCTGGCCATCCATGTGTGCATGGAGGCAGCTGGCCATCCGTGTGTGGATGGAGACAGCTGGCCGTCCATGTGTGGATGGAGGCCGCTGGCCATTCATGTGTGGATGGAGGCAGCTGGCCGTCCATGTGTGCATGGAGGCAGCTGGCTGTCCATATGTGGATGGAGACAGCTGGCCGTCAATGTGTGCATGGAGGCAGCTGGCCGTCCATGTGTGGATGGAGGCAGCTGGCCGTCCATGTGTGCATGGAGGCAGCTGGCCGTGCATGGAGGCAGCTGGCCGTCCATGTGTGGATGGAGACAGCTGGCCGTCCATGTGTGGATGGAGGCAGCTGGCCGTCCATGTGTGGATGGAGGCCGCTGGCCATCCATGTGTGAATGGAGGCAGCTCCCCATCCATGTGTGCATAGAGGCGGCTGGCCATCCATGTGTGGATGGAGACAGCTGGCCATCCATGTGTGGATGGAGACAGCTGGCTGTCCATGTGTGGATGGAGACAGCTGGCCGTCCCTGTGTGGATGGAGGCCGCTGGCCGTCCATGTGTGGATGGAGGCCGCTGGCTATCCATGTGTGCATGGAGGCAGCTCCCCATCCATGTGTGCATGGAGGCAGCTCCCCATCCATGTGTGCATGGAGGCAGCTGGCCATCCATGTGTGGATGGAGGCAGCTGGCCATCCATGTGTGCATGGAGGCAGCTGGCCGTCCATGTGTGGATGGAGACAGCTGGCTGTCCATGTGTGGATGGAGGCAGCTGGCCGTCCATGTGTGGATGGAGGCAGCTGGCCGTCCATGTGTGGATGGAGGCCGCTGGCCATCCATGTGTGCATGGAGGCAGCTCCCCATCCATGTGTGAATGGAGGCAGCTGGCCGTCCATGTGTGGATGGAGGCAGCTGGCCGTCCATGTGTGCATGGAGGCAGCTGGCCGTCCATGTGTGCATGGAGGCAGCTAGCCGTCCATGTGTGCATGGAGGCTGCAGGCCGTCCATGTGTGCATGGAGGCTGCTGGCCGTCCATGTGTGGATGGAGGCAGCTGGCCGTCCATGTGTGGATGGAGGCAGCTGGCCGTCCATGTGTGGATGGAGGCAGCTGGCCGTCCATGTGTGGATGGAGGCAGCTGGCAGTCCATGTGTGGATGGAGGCAGCTGGCCGTCCATGTGTGGATGGAGGCAGCTGGCCGTCCATGTGTGGATGGAGGCAGCTGGCCGTCATGATCACCGATATTTAGTATAAGGAGATGAACTCTGCCCACTTTTTAATTGGCTCCCGTCACTGTCCTTTGTAAATGGTGGCTTTTCATTGGTCAACAGGCTTAGTAGTCCCTTCTAATACTGCCTTTTCTCTTCTTGTATCCTCCCATGAGAACACCCCCCTTACATGTGTTGTTACTCAGTAGGCTTTAATTACAGCCTCCGAGTGCTATTTTTTTGAATAGCTGTGTTGCAGGCAGGAGCCGCTCTTCCTCAATGCTTTTTTTTCTTCATTTATCCAGTGCGGCGTGCCTTAGCAAGCATAATGGCGGCTGTGCTTTTCTTTTGTTATTTGCTGGTCGAGCGTTGTTGCATGCCTTTCTTTTTCTGTTTATTTTAACAGTGGCAGTATCCGGACTTTAGTTTTAAACATCTTAAGCTTAAGTCCGGACTTTAGTTTTAAACATCTTAAGCTTAAGCGCAGGTACTCGGAGTGCTTTAAAAGTAAACAAATATAACAAAAAGTGCTATTTTTTTCAATTTGTGCACTTTTGAAGCAATCCCGCCACCTGCGCTTTAGTTTAAGATGTTCAAAGTTAAAGCGCGGGTGCCGCCATTGTAACAAAAGTAAATAAATAGAAAAAAAGGGTGCGGCCGCGTTCGGCCAGCAAATAACAAAAGAAAAGCGTGACCGCCATTGTTCTTGACAAGGCATGCCACGCTGGATACATGAAAAAAATGCGCGTGAGTAATGCCTTTGTCATTGTGTGTGGGGATCAGTGTCCGAGCCGGTAGACGCTGAGAGGTCAGCAGTGGTGGCAGCGTGATGTTTTCACCAGCTCTGGCCCTGATGCACCTTGTCACCCTGAGGACCAGGGAGCCGAGGGTTGACCGCTGCCATCACAGGCTCATTGAAGACCCCAAGAGAGACGAGAGCGACTGGTCGTTACACGCCATCCAGAAAGGGAATGTTATGTTAACAGAGATTTGTATAGCGCTGCGTTGCCTGTACTGTGGCCTCATACCGCTGTCGGATGAGGTAAAGAGTTGAAAGATAGTTTTATCTGAATGATCCTAAGCTGTTTGTTGGCATGGGGCAGTGGGAGTGCCATTGATTTGACAACACTCTGCCAACCATGTCTCTTCGGTCTTGTGTTGTGCACATGAGCGTGTCATGGGGTCTGCCCGCGGAATCCTGCTTGAGGAAGGAAGGTTCTAAGTGTCATTGGAACGCACTGTGTAGTGGCCTGCATGTGCTGTTGGGTGTCTGAAGATGACCCACTGTGACCTATCAGAAAGGTGTTTGGTGCGTGTCCTGTCTACCTCCTGTGTGCTGATTGGCTGGTTGCAAGGATGCTGGCATACATTGCCACAGAGATACAAAGAATGTATGTTAAGATGCTTTTGTGGTTCTGGTCCCCAGGGCTGGGTCATCGAAGGCTTTCCCCAGACGAGGGAGCAGGCTCTAAGGATACAGATGGCTGGCATCGCACCTGTACACGTCGGTAAGGAAACACCTTATACTGTGCCCTTTAGAGCCCCCTCAGACTCCTTTTCTGTCTCTGTTTCTAGACACATCGCTCTCTTATAGCTGCCCATGGGTCAAGGTACCACATCAGTACTTGCTATCCCGGCTTATGCCTGTGGCTGCCCCACACTCCTCCCTTCCAAGTGGTCTGTGTTCTGGACACACAATAGACTAATCTTAACTCTCTCCTCGCTTCTAGGACGTCATCAGTAACTTCTCACTGTCCATGTTTCTTGATGTACTGTCAGCCTGAGTGACTGCCTGTTCCTATAAACATGTCACCAGCCTCTTCTAAGCGCTGTTCATGTGTCCTGGCATGCCAGACGTCTTGCTAAATTTCTAGATACAATTTCACCCCTTGTTATTCTGTCCACGTTTCTGTATCTAACATCAAACCCTTCTAACTGCCCATGTTACTAAATGCACCCTAGCCCCTTCTTGTTCTGTCCATGTCTCTAGACACAGCATGCTGCTCCCTTTCATATTATTCATGTTTCTCTGATATGTAAGTGACTTGTTTCCCTGTGGATTCAAAGGCACCCCCTGCCCCCAGGACCTCGTGCTTTGTGGGCAGGTAGGGAATAAGTATGCCTGAGGTGTACACCCGCCCAAAGGCTAGACACACCTCTGCGTGGGATAGTGGGTCGGTACAGCTGAGCCCATGCCATCTTGAGAACTCCTAAAAATAGTGGGTTCTGGGTAGTTTGGTGACACAGACACCGGATGTTGTCACCTCAGGGGCGGATTAGCCGCAGGACTAGTAGTCTATTAGCTACTAGCCCTCACCCCCCTAAATCCAGTATTTAAGGGGCACCCCTGACACCAGAACTCCACATCTGCTCTGAAGCAAAAAAGGACAAAGAAGAGACATGTGTCAGCACAAGGCAGGACTACACAAAGAAGCGGCGTGAAGGCAGCACCTGTCGCAGCCCTTCTGCAACCCAAAGACTCCATCAGGACTCCCTAGGACTAGAAGTACTAGTACCCTGCAGTCGGCAGGCACAAACGGCACTTTCAAGATCTGACCAAAGACCTACCACCAGGCTCCGTTGTGGACTAGCCCAAGAGTAACTGGCCAGGTGCCTTCTGGGAAGCGTACTCCTGAACCTCAGCAAGTCTCAGCCCACTAGAGCGTTCCCTGAGCCTCTGGGAGAAGACTGGCCCAGCCGTGACCTTTGCAAGGATCAAGGCTTTTTGGTGGTCTGGGTGACTACCAGCTACTTCACTCGACGTCCCACGGAGGGAACCTCATTCATCGTTCCCCCTACTCTTCTGTGGACCAGTTGTTAAGCTCTCGCATCTCAAAGAGGGCTTTGTTGGGACACCTGATAAAGTCAGCACCTGCAGTCCCGTTTTCCTCCACCGATAGCAAAATACACCTCTGCACCGGAGACGCCAGAGCTAGGTAGAGCTATTCTACCTGGTGATTCCCGGTCCAGGGGCCCCTCCAAGCTCCACCTCAAAGGGGCTCCTCTGTACACAACCTGCAAGTATAGTATGAAATTGTTGTGACTGTCGCAGCTTGGTCTGTGGACCCGCAAGTACTTAACTCCAAGTGAGTTCCGTTGAACTCACCCTGCAAGTGGCCGAGTGTCACCTGAGATTTTCCCCATTGACCGCAATGGTAGAGTTTGACAGCTGCAGAGCATTGATTTCTTGAACACTTGAAAATGGGTAACTCCGGCTATCTGCATTGTATGGATTTTATTTTGGTGGCTATATTTATATCAAATATTCTATATATTTATAAATTGGTGTTGAATTTCTATCAAGTCGTGTCCATTAGTTATTGCCACTGTTGGCACTGTAAAATGTTTAACACATGTTCCTCTAAGTAAGCCTGTCTGCTCGTTGCCACTCTACCAGGACTAAGAGAAGGATTTCTAGTGTGAATCCAGGGTCCTCTTTTGGGGACTGTGTTAATATTACACGGTAAGGCCTCCCAGCCATACCACATAAAATTGCCACTTTGCTGCAAGACTATCAGCCCTTTCGTACTCTGTTCATGTTTCTTTATACAACCTTAAACCCTTCTAACTGTCCATGCTTCTAGATACACACCAGCCCCTTCTTCTTCTGTCCATGTTTCTAGACACAACATGCTGCTCCCTTTTATACTATTAATCTTTCTAGATCTATCAGATGTCACTTATGACTCTCCATGTTTGTAGGTACACTATCAGTTTATGTTTCTGTATAGAACATCAAAAACTCCTAACTGCCCATGTTTCTGGATACACCACAGTCCCTTTTTATTCTGTCCATGTTTCTAGACTTAGCATGCTGCTCCCTTTTATACTATTCATGTTTCTAGATATATCCGACATCACTTCCGAGTCTCCATGTTTGTAGGAACACTATTAGCCCTTTCGTACTCGTTTCAAATGTCTGTATACAACATCAAACCCTTCTAGCTTCCCATGCTTCTAGATACACCCCAGTCCCTTCTTCTTCTGGCCATGTTTCTAGACACAGTATGCTGCTCCCTTTTATACTATTCATGTTTCTAGATCTAGCAGATGTTACTTCTGAGTCTCCATGTTTGTAGGTACACTATCAGCCCCTTTGTATTCTTGCCATCTTCCTAGGTTCACCATTCCTGTTGTTGTTTGGAGGTGCATTATAAGTCCTTTCTTGCCCCATCCTTGTTTCTGGATATACTGTCAGTCACTGTTTAACTGTTCAAGTTTATGGACGAATGGAATAATCAGCAGCCCCAAGTAATTGTCAGTGGCCCAGTAGCTTAGATCAATTCCCACATTCCCCTCATCCCTTTTGGATTTTCTCAGTGCAACACCCTTAGTTCGACTGACATTTCCAGGCGGGGCCCCATGCTGACTTTGCCAAGGACTCCAGCTGCACCTCTCTTGAGCCAAAGGAAGGGCCAGCACCAGTTTGGGGTGGCTTGTGTTCTGAGACTTTGGCCTAACAGTTCAAACTGGACTGTTCCACATTGACCACGTCTGATTTCCATAGAAATGGTTGGTCCTTGTCTGTAGTGGCACAGTATCAGCACCATGAGCACTGGAATCTGGAGCAGAGTAATTACAAATTGTTCAGATTAATTACAGCACTCCAATCATTACTTTATGTGTTCCGCACTGCAGCATCGTCAGCGTGACTGGTGTTCTTAAGCATGGGCACCCCTACTCACTGTGCTCCAGGTATCAAGCTGCCCAACAAAGCAGGAGCCGGTCTGCGGTTGCTTGTGTGGAGCTGGTCTAACATTTCTGCCTGGACGCTTGCTCCTGCAGCTCAATCAAGGCTGATATGGTTTGTCCGTGTCTGTTGTAGGATGGAGACCAAAACAAGAAGGGACTGGAATGTGGCAAAGAGAAACTACCAGTGGCAGAGATTAATTTGATCATCACCCATCACTTTTTAGGTCTCGCCTAGCAATGCAGCGCATGCCCTACTCGCCTTGGCGAGACCTATAGTCGTCGGTTTGGTGGCCGAAGGGGGACAGGGATGTGCACGCTCACGGCGCCCGGACAGCCCATGTGCACGCTCACGGCGTCTCTTTCAGCGTGTGCCTGGACAGCTGAGGTGCACGCTCACGGCATCTCTTTCAACACGCACGACCTCAGAGACTGAGGTATTGTTAAATTGACCAACTGACTCCCAATAGGTTTAAAGCGTATGTGTCTTAGCCTTTGGGCGCAATTCTTAAACATATTATAAAAATTAAAAAGAATTCACAATCCTCAGTTATTACATATTAGAAGAAAACTCTGTTAAACAATGGGTTTGGTTGGTTTCACATTTAGACCTCTCACAGTAAGGCCCACATGCACTGCAAGTCAAAGAACGCGTGAAGAGCACGCAACTAAACTGACCAATAAACATGCAGCTTACAGCTACCAATCAATGCCAATTACCTTCTGCAATCAAGAGCTGCCTTACATACGAGCTCCAGGAAGTAGTTTTCCGCAGAATGTTTCTCTATTGAAGTTGTCTTGTGACTTCAGGGCGTTTCTGAGGTTTCACTTTCACGCCTTGGCGCTAATGATCTGATGCTGATCAGAAAGCAGCCAGTAGCTGCAAAAGAGAAGGCTAGCAACACAGAATCACTGCCGGGGTTTGGAGATTGCAAACGGCGTCAGGATGAGCGGTTCACCCCTGAACACCATAAAGAAATGGGACCCTCTCACTTCACCAGAGACCTCTGCCCAGATTATCATTAAAGGTGGGTGCAGCATACCATCAGGGATGCTTGGGCGGAAGTGGTGTTTCCTGCAAATTGGTTAGTTTATGATGGGGGCAGGGATGGTGTTGTGTGTGACATTTCCTACTCTGCTGCATTCGGTTGTAGAATATTTCAGACAATTCACATATAAAACTAACAGATCAAGTCCACCTGGCTCCCCTCCTATTCTTTGACCCCTTTATACCAGTTGTCACTGTAAGCCCGGCTGTCCTTCGGTGCCCATGCTAGTTTCTCATCCATCACACTTTGCTGCTCTTCGCTGTCCATGCCCTGCACAAGTGCTGTACCATTGTGTCCTCTTCTGTGTCCCAAACCAACTCTCGGCATGTAATATGCTCTGCTCCGTCAAGTAGTCTCATGTTGCACCTAGGTTCTGCTTTTCCCCCCACTCTTGTGCTCTGTTTCACCGCCTTCATTGTCCACCCCACTCCTTTCCACTGTCCTGGCATCAGTGGTCCTAACCATTCTACAGCCCTGCAGTCCAACTGTGTTCCCCTATATTTGATGCCACGCAGTTCTTTTCTTTTCTGCTCCCCATTAAGTGACCTACCCATTAACACTGTCCTGTGTGCGCTCCCCTGTTGTCCAGACATGCCTTTCAGAACTGTGCTGACCTGCTTTCCTTCAGGGTCTCCTCTCTTCTTGCATTGTTTCATCCTTTGTTTACCCATCCCATTCTCCTGTGCTGTTTGCTGTGCTCCCATTCTCGCCCATCAGCCTGCCCTGCCCTTGTTCAGTTGGGCAGTGCTCAGTTCACACCCACAGCTCTTCGTTTCAGTATCCTGTTCCCAGCGCGGCCTTTCCCCATTCCCATTCACTGTCTATAACCCGTAGCCAAACCCTATCCACTTTCGTTTTTAGGTCTCGCCTAGCCAGCCCTTGCGTTGTGTCTGCGAAAAATGCTGTATTCAGGATATGGGCTTTAAAAGCTCTGCCTATTTTCTAGGGCCACCCCTGTTACGTGTGGTGTTTCTCAAAGCTAGTGAGCACTATTTCTTTCTTTAAAGTGGGGCACTGGAAACCAGTGTGCGTGGTGTACAGAGCTCTGTTGTAAACAGGGCAGTAGATCTTGCTCTTATCTTGCCGCATTTGTTGTGCATTCAAAGACTAAGGTCTGTTTTGGTTGTAGCTGCCCACTCTTCCTTCCTGCTTTTGAAAGGCATGGCCTGGCGTCAGGGTCCCTGCCTTCCTATGGCTGGTGCCGCCTCTGCCTCGGAGCGCAGCAAGCATTAGCAAATCAATAGGTCTCACAGTTGCAAGAGTTTGAGCTATTTGCATTGTAAATAACAATGCCTTTTATTCATTTTTTTCGAAAACCTGCAAGCGGTGCATAAACACGCACTTTGTACATTGTCATTGCTTACGAGAAGCAAGGCTGGCAGTAACTGCACCTCTTATACTGCCAGCCTTGCTTCTCATATGCAAGAACCTTTAAGTACAAAGTGGGTGTTTACGCACCGCTTGCAAGTTTTTAAAACACATAAATAAAAGGCATTGTCATTTGCAATGCCAATAGCTCAAACTCTAGCAAATGCGAGACCTATTGCATTGCTAATGCTTGTTTCACATGTTTTTAGATGTACTACCAGTCCCTTCTTAAACTGTCCATGTTCCTAGACAGCATCAGGCCCTTCCAACTTAATCTATGTTGCTTGATACGGTAGCATTTCCTTCACACACTGTCCTTCTTACTCTGTCCATGTTTTTAGTCACACAACTCTGCCCATCTTTAGATACATCTTTAGCGCCTTCTAACTCTGACTAGATACACTATCCACCCCTTCTTACTTACTCATATTTTTAGACACGCCACTGGTTACCTCCATCTCTTTCTAGGTTTCTAGATACATGAATCCTTTATAACACTATCTGTGCTTCTCAATAGGCCCATATGTATTTGTGTCCTGATTGCAGTTTCACCATCGTTCCTTCTTTGCCAATGTCTCTAGGTACGATACAACACAGGTCCATTGTATGACAAACCTTGGTTCTAGATACAGTGGCGGCTCGCCAAGAGAGTACTGCAGGGCGGTGGGGTGGGGGAGGGGCAGTGTGGGGGTTTGTGGAGTCTGACATATGACGGACAGGAGTAAGGTAAGTAATTAAATAAATAAAACTATTTACCTTGCGCGCGATGCATCGCCACCTCGGCGATGCAGCTCGCGCAAGGTAAATAGTTTTATTTATTTAATTACTTACCGTACTCCTGTCCGTCGTATGTCGCACTCCACAACCCACCCACCCCATCCCACCGCCCCGCAGCACTCCCTCGGCGAGCTGCCACTGTCTAGATGTAACACCACTTCCTCTTTTCTAACTGTTAGCATCTAAGTAGACTACGGTGTCCTAATGTTTCCATACAAAGGAGGGTCTGTATTAGTGCTTTTATCCAGGCCAAAGCGTGTCTCTCCTGTCTGTTTGTAGATTAACCATGAGTCTGTCCTGTTTTCATGTCTCATTGTATCTAGCAAGTCTGTTCTTTCTCTTTACATCCCTCAGTAGGCTGTGATTCTCGTCCACCTTCATATCGCTTGATAGACTGTAAGCCTTTTCTGTCTTTGTGTCTCACTATAGGTCTTGAGCTTTTTCTGAACATCGGTAGATGGACCCTGTGTCTCATTTGCCTCCATGTGTTAGAAGTGGGGCAGGGACGGCCTTAGGTATGTGCAAGCTGTGCACCTGCACAGGGCCGCCAAACCCCAGGGGCCGCCACATCAATATATATCCTTAATATAGTAATCCTCTGAGGATGGATACATATTGGCGTAGCGGCCCCTGGCAGGGATTTGGCGGCCTCTTGCTCTGTTCCACTTCCAAACACCCTGACCACCCCCCTCTTCTGGGGCCCCGCCCGGACCTCCTCTTCCGGGGCCCCCTACCTACGCTCCCTGCCCAGGGCTGCCATGAGCCTAGAGCTCCTGAGTGGGGTTTCTGGTTGGCTAGGGTGTGCATCCAAGTCAGGCAGAACCCACCACTCTAGTGAGGGCAAGGGAGTGACACGCTGAAGATAACCCCTGCTCACCCCCTTGGTAGCTTGGCAGAGTAGTCAGGCTTATCCCAGAGGCACTGTGTAAAGCATTTACGCAACACACTCACTCAGCAGCGACACACTAGGCACACCACCAAAGAAACTCCACTCAAGGTTATATAAAAATATCGTTTGTATTATCCATAAAAACACATATCACAATCGCATATATTACTGAGCCGCTAGGCACTTGCCATGGCTTCGCAGGAATTACATAAATCACTTGGCCAATCGGGCCACTGTCATAAAACATCACAGTTGTCCCCACCCAGTAACCACTAGTAGGATTACCTTTAGCACAAAGCATTAGGCATGACCATCATCGGTTGTGCACTAGAGTAGATACTAGCAGTGTGCACTCATTAGGAACAAGAACATCAACTCACTGTCTGATCCTGAATCTGAAACACATGAGAACCGGTGATAGGTAACACCCCTAATCTCCGAGACACAGTACCATAGGCATATTACCCCTGCCTCCTCTGGCACCTCACTCCTGTGCCTCTATTGGGGAATGCAGTACTTTTACAATGATCCTGTTTGATTTAGGATCCGGGGGGCTCCGTCGAGGTTCCAACCAGGTACTGCCGAACAAGAAGGCCCCAGTAGCCCTGCACACCGAATACAGGGGTGGGGCGCACACGCACCGGGTCTCTGCCTCCCACAAGCAGCCAACTGCCGGGCAAGACGAGTGTCCTGCTACCTCTCCGCAAGCCGTACAGCCCTGCAGCCCGTCTGGAGCCCTCCTGGGCCTCGGAGACGGGTGTAAGGACTGCGCATGTGGGCGGCCTCGCCTCAGAGCTCCTGGTAACGCGCTACAGGGTGCACGGCCCTGCAGTCCCTCCAGTTGGTCCTGCTGAGTTCGAGTCACTCCGTGCCGGGCTTATCCTCTAGTCCAGGGAGGCGGGCTCTCTCAGGAGGATCTCTGATGGCAAAGCGGCGGGGCACTCGCCAGTTACTCTACTACAGATGTAGGTCGCAGCCCTCTTTACCACAGAGGGGTCGTAGGCGGTAATCAAGCCACCGCGTCCCAGGAGCAGTCACGGAGCTCCAGCGGTGTGATCTCCTCGGTCATGCCAGGCACCCTGCAGAAGCAGGCAGGCAGGGCAGTGCTGCACGCGCTGTCGACACCCCAGAGCTCTCTTCCTGAGCCTACTCCTTGGGCAACAGATGTGGTGCTCTCAAAGCGCGCTGTGATAAAGTTCAAAAACAAAAGTGCTCCGCCTGCACTTAACCCCGGGAACAAATGCAGGAAACGTTAAGCGCTTTTTCCATACTCGGGCTTCTCCAGCACAGGGGCAGGCCCCTTGTGCTGGGCTCTTGGAAGAGTAGTGGGAGCGCACAGTTCCATAGTGCCAATATCGGCAACACTCATCAGTTGTAATAATGCAACATACATAAATAAACCACAAGACACTTTGTTAGTGGAGAATATTGCTGCAGGTTTATTTTGCATAACAAAATATGCCAACATGGTGAGTTATCTTACGGGCAATCCAAGGGCAGGTCAGCCCCTCTGCTGCCTGCCCGCCTGATGAGCCAACTTACACCGTGGCCATCACCAATCGGTGAGTACCAATTTTGGGAGGGGCCACCCCTCCCATCAGTGGACCACCAGTCACGCCCTTTCTCGCACCCCCTGAAGGGGGCGGAGCGTTCCAGGCAGCCCCCGGTTGCTCAGGCACACAACCTCCCATAGGACTAACGGGGCGCCGTAGTTCTTCTAGGGGACACGCTAAGACATCCCTGGGTATCCTTGGCTTAGCACCCTTGTGCCGCTGCATATCGTGCCCATCTGTACTTTGCAGACCCTGGATCGCCCTGTAACTCCTCCACAGCCCTGGGGGTGGCCACCGACACAACCAGGGCCCCCACACCAAGGTAGGCATCTTTACCTACATCAAGCTGATTACCGGACCGCTCCCAGGCCCAGAAAAAACAAGTCCAAGCCCATACTGGACCAGAGGCCAGCATGCCCCCTCTGGACAGGTGCCCCCATCCTTACTAAACTCCCTGTGGATTTTAGACTGATAAACCCAAAACCCCTCTGTTCAGGGATGGATGCATAACTTACACCAGGGGAAATTCAATTCTGGCATCAGGACCCTCCTTCCTTGGAAGGTCAAAAATCGCCTCCTAGCTGTCAGTCCCCCAGTGGTGAGAGGGGAGACCCCCCCACCCCCTGCCCGGGCCGCTGTTCCAGTGCCTGCACAATTACACCACCCCTCCCAGGGTGGCCTACGGCCAGCTGTCCCCTTCACTGCCTTGGGGTTCCCATCGCCCCACATGTTAGCATGTCCTGCTGCGTCTGCACTCGTAGGGGGACCCAGTATCTGTGGTACCCGCCTCGCCCAGCCCTTCATGTCTATGCGCCCAGGATGTCCTAAAACACTTGGTTTGGTGTTGGTTCGATGTTGACATTGCCTGGCTGAAGAGCATTACTTTTGACAAGCCACTACTGACAAGAAGTGCCAATGCGGGTTGAAGTAAGAGATAACAATCCCGCCTTACTACCTGTTTCACCCAGTTATCTATGTATAGCCTGTGTTGTAGTATGTCCATCGCAATCAGCCAGCCACCATCCTAGGTGAAGCCCTGCCCTCCCAAACTTCTGCTAGTATACCAGGAAGCAGACAGGACCGTGTGGACCAGAGGGGAATCATAAGTAAACTACCTGCACAATCGAAAACTGGGAATGCCAAGTGTTTACTTAGTAGCCCATTTGTGCTTAAACCAGGGCGTTTCCAAATATATGGACCATATCACTCACGTTTGACACTTCCACAACCTGCATGGCTGCAGGCCAAGGCTATAGGGCGGAAGAAATTGCCCATGTTATAGTTACTCAACTCAATGGTTCCTGTATCAAAGACCTTAGCAGGATGAACTGCTCAGTGGACCTACCAGGATCTGAACCTGTGACCTGCGGTTGCACTCATGCCCCTGTCAGTTGTGCCACTCCACCTGCCTGTGAACTTGTATCCCAGGACAGACTTCAGGCACCCTAACCGATAATCAGACATGCCTGAACTAGGAACACACATCTAAAAGGCCTGCCAACCGGCTAACCACCAACCTTGTAGTCTGAATGTTCACTGACAACTCCCAAGGTAAGTTCGCTTAACTGAAGCAACTGGTAACCTGTCAACAATATAATCAATTTAACCTTACCTATGATTGCAAAATGTGCTCTGGTATTTTTCGGTATAAGTGCTTCATCCCTCCATATCAGCACTAACAAGGTAACCCACACTCTCTTGGGAATGGCACACTCACGCCCCAGCTGACAGAAAGTGCCTATTCGTGTGTAGCCCACAACCTTATGTTTATCACTGACGGTATACCAGTATTATGTTGAAACTAGCTGGTTCTACAGCTGAGTGCCTGTTGCATCATCACAGGTATGTCTTTGCCTAATCAGTTTCAGACTGCAAAGTTTGATGACATTGCCAGCTCCAATCCCAGGCAAAATAACAGGAAGCTTTACTGCTACCCCTGTGAGCCGCTGCTGGTGCTAATGATGGTACAAATAGCACCGGAAAACTAGATGCTGTCCTATCGCATAAGAGGGCCATTGCAGCACTTATTAAAGTCCATTGTTGACCTACTCACAGTATGGAAGAGACCAGAGAGGCTGTAACTTTAAAGCCCATTAAGATGATCGCTTGATAAGCCCAACAAGGAGGGATCCTGAGAAAAGAGGTAGGGACCACTACCACCATACCCCACAAATGAATTAGTCCAGGTTTACCTTGCCATGTGCAGTAGTGCAGCCACAATTCGTGTTCCAGGAGAGCAGGCAGCAGGCCCGCCCAGAGGGTCCTTGGGCATAGATGCAGTCCCTCCAGCAGCCCAGCACACCAGGCACCATCCCAGTGGTGGTTCCCTGCCAGCACAGCAATCCTCTGGTCCCACGCAGTCTCTTCTTCCTTTTCCAAGCCAAAGCTAAAAAACATGGGGTCACAGCCCCTTCTCTTACAGTGTAGAAAGTCTTTGTTCTCTTCTGGGAGAGGGCTCTGAGCCCAGTCCAGACCAGTTCTGTCCTCACTTGAGTAGTTTCCTGGCAGGGGTGGAGACAGCATTGTGCAGGGCAGGCCAGGCCTATTCAGGTGTAAGGCGAACCTCCTCCCACCATTCTATATGCAGCCCAGGGCTATTCATCCCAGCCCGACTCATTCCAGGAAAGGCAGGTCACACTCAACCGCCCCAGTGGCTGTCTGAAAAGAATTCACATCGACTGTCTCTGTCACTCCAAAACCAGACAGTCAATTCACAACCCAGCAGAGGCACAAAGACACCTAAGCACACAGAAATGCCCACTTCTAAAAGAGGCATTTCAAAAATAGTAATAATAAATACGCTTTAACCAATAAGCAGGATTTATCACTACTATTCCAAATTTACCAAACATGGTTGCTCTATCCCTCTCATGTCAGGAATTACCACTGAAGCACATATCAGGGAATCCCCACTGCAAACCAATGAGAGGCCAGCCGAACATGAGTGAGAAACCAAATAGGCTGCTTGTCACTACCAGGACATGCCACACAGTTAAGGTAAATGTCCCACCTTTTACCTACACCGCACCCTGCCCATAGGGCTAGCTGGGGCCTACCTTAGGGGTGACAGATATGTAGTAAAAGGGGAGTTGCAGACAGGGCAACAACTTTATATGCCACGTCACTGCTGCAGTAAACTGCGCATGCAGGCCCTGCAGTAGCAGAGGCCTGAGAAAGGTTTAAAAGGCTACTTCCGTGGGTGGTGCAAGCATTTAATTTACTGGCCCAGTCCCTGATACCTCTGTACAAGGGACTGATAAGTAAATGAAATATGCCAAACAGGTGTAGACCAATATTACCAAGTTTACCAAAGAGAGCACATGCACTTTAGCACTGATCAACAGAAAAAGTGCCCAGAATCCTAAAACCACCACCAACAACAGGCCAGAAAAAATACAGGAGGAAGGCAAAAAGTTCTGGGAAGACCCTGCAAAAAGAGCCAAGTCCAACACCATGTCTCTCAATAGAACGGGCGTCTCTTCTCTACTAATGTCCCTCGATAGGCAGCCATAAGCCTCTTCTCTTCCCAGGTCTGTTGATAAACCTGGAGTCTCTTCTCATTTAATGTTTCTTAATGGACTGAGGCTTTTGTCTCTTCATGTCTAATTGGCTGTGAGCGTGCTCTCTCTTCATGTCCCTTGGTAGACCAGAGCCTCTTCTCTCTCCCCATCCATTGACAGGCTGAGTGTGCCCTCTCTTCGCATCTATTGATAGGCTGGCAGTGTGCTCTCTCTTCACGTCCAGTGATAGGCTATGAGTGTGCTCTCTCTTCACGTCCAGTGATAGGCTATGAGTGTGCTCTCTCTCAGCATCTATTGATGGGCTGACAGTGTGCTCTCTCTTCGCGTCCAGTGATAAGCTGTGAGCGTGCTCTCTCTTCGTGTTCCTTGGTAGACCAGAGCCTCTTCTCTCTCCCCATCCATTGACAGGCTGAGTGTGCCCTCTCTTCGCATCTATTGATAGGCTGGCAGTGTGCTCTCTCTTCACGTCCAGTGATAGGCTATGAGTGTGCTCTCTCTTCACGTCCAGTGATAGGCTATGAGTGTGCTCTCTCTTCGCATCTATTGATAGGCTGGCAGTGTGCTCTCTCTTCACGTCCAGTGATAGGCTATGAGTGTGCTCTCTCTCAGCATCTATTGATGGGCTGACAGTGTGCTCTCTCTTCGTGTTCCTTAATAGACCATGAGTCTCTTCTCTCTTCATGTCTTTTGATTGACCGTGAGTCTCTGCTCTCTTCATGACCCTTGGTTGACCATGAGTCTCTTCTATCTTCACATCCATTGATGGGCTGTGAGTGTGTTCTCTCTTCATGTCCCTTCATACCCCAAGTGTCTCTTCCCTCTTTGTGTCACTTGATACTCTGTCTCTTCTCTCTTCACGACCATTGATAGACCACAAGTCTTTTCTCCCTCAAGGGAGACTGTGAACCTCTTCTCTTTTCATCTTCACTGGTAGACCGTGAGTCTCTTTCTTCATGTCCCTTGATCGACCAGGATTCCCAGCTGTCTTCATGTTCCTCGATAGACCAGGAGTCTCTTCTATCTCCCCATTCATTGAAAGGCTGTGAGCGTGCTGTCACTTTATGTCCCTTGGTAGACCATGAGTCTCTTCTCTCTTCATGTCTCTTGATCGACCGCGAGCCTCTTACTCTTCACGACCCTTGGTAGACCATCAGTCTGTTCTCCCTTCAGGTCTCTTGATACTCTGTCTCTTCTTCAACCCTTGATATCTATTAATCTGTTTTCCCTTCATGTCTTTGATAGCCTGTCTCTTCTTTCTTCATGTCCCTTGATAGACCAGGATTCCCAGCTGTCTTCATGTTCCTCGATAGACCAGGAGTCTCTTCTCTCTCCCCATCCATTGAAAGGCTGTGAGTGTGTGCTCTCTCGTCATGATCCTTGGTTGACCATCAGTCTGTTCTCTCTTTATGTCTCTTGATACTCTGACTCCCATCTCTTTATGTCACTTAATAGACCATGAGTCTCTTTTTTCTTCATGACCCTTGAGTGACCATGAGGCTCTTCTCTTCATGTCTCTTGATCGGCTGTGAGTCTCTTTTCTGTCCATTTCTCTGTGAAGAACGTGACTCTCTTCTCATCTCTTTATGTCCGTCAATGGACCAAGTCTCCTTTGTTTTGATGTTTGTCTTGTCTGTATGTGAGTGTAGAGACAGACTTCTGTTCTGTGCTTCATTGTACCTTGTACTGTCATCAACGCATGCTTGGATACATGTCTTTTGTATCGTTCTGTTCTCAGTGGTCCTGGATGCGCCAGACACCGTCCTGATTGAGAGGAACCTTGGGAAGAGGATCGACCCATTCGACGATGGTAAGGAGGACCTTTAATGTAACTTAAACGGCTCTATCCTGGTCAAAGAAGCCGAAACAGAATATCCATTTGTTTGGTGACGTATCGTCGGATTTTGGATTCCAGAATGTCATTTTGACAGGCGAGCTTTGATTGGATGTTAAATCCACAATGTCTGTCTTTTTATAATGATGTCTGGTTATGTAGCTTTGCTTAATTACGGTCTGATTTAGTTTTCGATCCCAGAATATACCTTTGATTGATCATGCCTGGACGTGTCTTGGATTCTGGAATATCCCTCTGGTTTAGTTCTGGGGTGTACTATGATGAGACACACTGGGTTCCCCCTTTCAGTATGTCTGTATGTCCATCGTACATCACCAAAAATCTGAATTCCAGTGTATTCCGTTATTTGATGATGTTGGTTTTTGGATTCTCATATGTCCTTTTTTATTGATATCTGGTTGAGATTTGGAATCCGGAATATCCCTTTAACTCAGAGTGTCCCCTTGTGTAATGAGCCATTGTTGGGTTGTAGTTTCCAGAATGTCTCTTTATTTGATGAGGGCTTTGTGGGTTGGATTTCCCAATTTCCCGCAATTTGTTAATTCAAAAACATATTTTTTGTCTCAGCTGTGCAAAACTAATTGCTCGATTCCATATTACCCAAACAGAAAAATAGCTTTCCCCTGTAGTTGCACAGGCGCAAAGTTGTGACTCCTGGAGTAAAAGGTGGTTATGCCTGACCCACTCACAGGCTGAAGTACCCAAGAGGCGACATGCCTATTAGATGGGTGTAGCGCTTATGCCTGCTACAAAACAGACATACATGTCTGGAGACAATTGGATCAAAATAACTCTGATAACTTCTCTATTGTAAATGTATTTTTGTGTAAATGTGCTTCCTCTCTGTCCCACTACAGAGAGCCTATCAGACGTGCTCTGTCTCCATTTTAGGTCTGGTCCAGGCTATATAAAAACTCAAATCAACAAATAAATAGTTGTGTTTTACAAAAGTCTTGATAATTAAGTTAACGAGGGTGCTTTGTAAGAGGTTCTCACCAACAGTCTTCTGCAGTATGCGAAGAAAGTGAAAATAACTACTAAAATTACACTGGAAAATGATTCACTTTCCTGCCCTCAGAATATGACTAGGTCATGCAGTGATTGCTACAGAATCAAAAGGGGCACTTGTTTGGGAATGAGGAATAACACCAATGACTCTCCCCCTCCTCTGCCCCTTCTAGAGGTGTACCACACATCCTTCGACTGGCCCGCGGACCCCGATGTGCAGGAGCGCCTGGTGGTGCCCAAAGGAACCTCGGAAAAGGAAACTGGGAAGAGGCTACTTGAGTACCACCGCAGCATCCCGGGAGTACTGGAAGCCTACAAGAAAAACCACAAGGTGGTCAACGCGGACCAGCCATTCATGGACGTGTATTCTCAGGGTGAGTGGACATCAACTCCTGGATGTCTGGACATGCACTGAAGGCCTCAGTGGATGCGAGCTCTTCAGAGTCTGAGTATTGTATTGTATTGTAATTGCATTTATATAGCGCTTACTACCCCTGACGAGGCGTCGAAGCGCTTTTTCGGTGAGTAGCACGCTACTACGAGACCCATATATGATTAGTGTTGAATTATTATTGTGAATCATGCAAGTATATTTTAAGTGGTGGATAGGTTAGTCCGTTATTTGGACTTGGAATGATAGCAGAAGGATAGAGGAGGACAAAGGTTTGTATTTATATAGCGCTTGTTGACGCACGCTATTCAGGAAGCCTACAAAGGATTAGTGGTGAATTATTATGGTGAAATATGAAGTCATTTCAGTGGTGGATACTAGTCTGTTACTTGGAGTGAGAAGGATAGCGGAGAGGGATAAACTGGAAAGAATGATTTGCATTCATGTAGCACTTGTTACCCCTGATGGGTGTTGAATAGCTTTTCTGGTGAATAGCACGCCACTCCGGAACCCATAAAGGATTAGTGTTGAAAATGAATATAGTAAAAATAAAATGAAAAAAATGAAGTAATTTGAGTAGTGGGCATGGTATTCAGTTATTTGGGTAGTATATTAGTATAGTTTAATATGGAATTTGAGAAGTGAACATGTTAGTCTGTTGATTTCGATTGAAAAGGATAGTGGAGGGAAAAAAGAGTGAAATATTTTTTTTTAGGTCTTAGCAATAGGAGGAGGCTTTTGGATGAGTAAAAAGGAGTTTTGGAGGGGATGACTCAGATGAAAGAGTTTAGAAAGGTTTGTTTTAGGGGATCGGTGTAGTAAAAGACGTGTCAGATGATACAGGGAGGGGTAGAGTAAGAGAGAGTCTAGAAAGGGTTATTTTGGCAATCACAGTGGTATGGGGTTTGGGATAAATGAGAGAGTGGATGTAGAGGATATATTGATAGATGTATAGGATGAGAGATAGGGTAGTGCATTGGAAATTCGAAATTAGAAGAAAGTGATAAATATGTTGATCCATAATTACATTGAAAGTATATGTGTTGCAAGAGTTACAAAGTGTGGTGGTGTGCTGTGTGTGTGTTGTGCGTTAGTGTTATTATGGTAGAAGGGAGAGGAGGGTGTTTGTTGGACAACAGATGGAAGGATGATTATACGTTTGTTAGTGATAAAAGGTGGTGTGTTAGGTGTAATTACAGCAGGGAGAGTGTGTCTGAATGGGATGTAGTTATGTATGGTGTTGATTGGTGTTGTGTTAGTGATGAGTGTATTGGTTAGTGGTATAGGATAGAGTTGTGTACTGTTTGTAGGTGATGGTGGATATGTGTGGTAGTTGGGATAGTAGGCTGTGTAGATGTGGTTTGGTTGGGTTTCTAGTGCAGGCTGGTACATTAATCTGTGCATAGTGTATTGCGTGGTGTACATTTGGTGTGAGTGTGTTGCTCTGTTTTTGGATGTGAATGGTGTGGGCTGGGTATTGCTAAATGAGAAAAAGGGCAGCATTTCTGGCCCTAGTCCCGACCAGTCTCGTACAGGCTCAAACAGGCAACTGCCCTTGTCCTCTCTGCCCTTAGCCTCGACGCCTGGGCTGAGACGCCCTACACCTGGCCTTTTTTATAGCCCTAGTAATCAGGTGACCCCTTCAGCCAATGGGAACCCTAGCCCTAACACTATCCAATCACAATACTAGCCCTAAAATCTAGGAACCAATAGGAGACCAGGACCTTACAGCCAAAGTTAGCCTTAGTCCAAGCACCCAATCAGTTAAAAAACCCTGATCTCTACATCCAATAAAGGCCCTAGCCCTACCAGTAGTCCCAAAACAAGTCCATGCAACAAATGGCACAGGTAGCCCTAGTCCCGACTTCCAATAGAAAGCCTAACCCGAATCCTAGTCCCACACCTAGTCCAGCAACCAATCACACCAGAAGCCCTAATCATTACTTCCAATTAAAGGTCTAACCCTAGCCCTAGTCCTACCCTACTCCCAACAACCAATAACATAGGAAGCCCTAGTCCCTTCTTCCAATAGAAATCCTAACCCTAGCCCTAGTCCCAACCCTACAATGATTGAATCACATACCCAGAAACCAAGCAGAACCCTCAAATACCCAACCAATGAGGACATTGACCTCAATAGAAACACCAGATACAACCACCAATCAGTGTAGACATGTACCAACCACTAGCAGATCATATAAGGTCCCAGCGACCTCAGACAAGGTTTGCTGGCCAGGGATTTGGAAGCTGCTTCTCCTGTTCAGAATCTCCTAGGAGACAGACAGGCTCAATCCACACTTTAGACTTCAGCAGGTAAGGGTCTCACTAACTTGAAAGTCTGTGTGAGTACTCTGAAAGTGTGGATATGTTCTTTCAAGGTTACTGGGATATCACCTCCGGAAAGTCTGTGCGCTTTAAATGGTGGAGATACATTCTCAGGGCAAGTCAGATCTCAACTCTAGAACATGTGGATACTTACTCTCAGAGTGTATGGGAGGAGTGGATCCGAGCTCTTGAAAGTCTGTGTGTGTACTCTGAAAGTGTGGATATGTTCTTTCAAGGTTACTCGGATATCAGCTCCGGAAAGTCTGTGCGCTTTAAATGGTGGATATACACTCTCAGGCCAAGTCAGATCTCAACTATAGAAAGTGTGGCTACTTACTCTCAGAGTGGATGGGAGGAGTGGATCTGATCTCTTGAAATTCTGATATTGTGCTCTCATGTTGGGTAGAAATCTCTAGATGGTCCTGGCCTGTAATCCCATTGTGAGTAGATATCAACTCTTTAAAGTGCTAATAGGCACTCTCAGGTCAAGTCAGATCTCAACTCTAGAAAGTGTGGCAACTTACTCTGAAGGTGGATGGGAGGAGTGCATCTGAACTGTTGATAGTCTTGTGCTGTCAGGTTGAGTAGATACCTAGGAGGTCTGGGCGTGTAATCCCATTGTGAGTGGGTATCAACTCTTGAACTCTGGATGTCTATGCTCAAGGTGAGTAGATATCACATTCGCAAAGTTTGGATGCGCACTCTTAAAATCCCAACTTGTGCTTTCAGGAGGAGTGGATGGAAAGCCTGGACTATAGTCTTCGGTTGAGGGGATGTCGACGCTTGACAGTCTGGACATTTACTCTTGTGGGACGTGGATGTCGACGCTTGACAGTCTGGACATTTACTCTTGTGAGGCGTGGATGTCGACGCTTGACAGTCTGAACATTTACTCTTGTGGGGCGTGAATGTCGACGCTTGACAGTCTGGTCATTTACTCTTGTGGGGCGTGGATGTCAACTCTTGACAGTCTGGACATTTACTCTTATCCAGTATTATGGGTATCTTTCATAGATTCACATGCCTGAATCATTCCCCGTCGTCGGGGTGGGAGTCACCGGTATATAAAAACAGTAATGTCATAAAGACATATACACACTAATAGGCCAGAGGCCTCACATTAGTAACCTATCCAAGTCCTTTTGTAAAAAGGACCAAACTTTTGCCAGGAGCCAATCAGCTACTACCACCCTCTAGAACCTTCCTGGAAGGAGCCCTAGTCCCTCAGATTTTCTACCGCACGTCGTGCTAAGTGAGTCTCCACTGAGCTCTGCTCAGTTTTCTGGTATTTTTGGATTATTTCCATATTTTTCTCTTCAAGATTATTCTTGTGAAGGAGTGCTAGAGCAGCTATGTCTACCACTCCTATAAAAGGGCTCTTTAGACCCTGTGCCTCGTGTAGTAAGCTGAGACTGCACGTGGATGACAAACATGAAGACTGCCTCTACTGTCTCTATCCTGAACATTCTGCCAAGGATTGTAAGGTCTGCCGCACTTTCTCTGTCAAGACTTTAAAAGACAGAGAAGGTCGCCTGCTCCTGTGGCTTCAGAGACTAAAGGACAAGGATCAAACAGTCTCCTCAGGTGAGAGCGAGTGTTCCTTCAGGAGCTCACACTCCTCAGCCAAAAGGCCAAGACAGACATCTCCAGGTCCGTCTGATGTGCCACCTCAAAAGAAGACGCCAAAGTCTTCAGAGGGTCCTCCAAGGGCAATGACAGTTAAGACTTCTCTTCAGGAAACCACCTTTAAGAAGCCTGTGCTGGTGTCTTCTGCCTTGCCTGTGACAGCGTAGACAGTAACCATCTCTACGACGACAGCTTCAACCTTCACCACCTTGTCGACAACTACCTCAGCTTCGTCGTCGACAGGTAGGTCGATTTCCTCAATAATTCCTGTCAAAAAAGTGTCGACGACGCTTCTGTCGACGATAGTTTCAGCGTCGATGAAGTCAAAATCATTGTTGTCGACGAAGATCCCATCGATGTCGACGACGAACTCGTCGATGATGTCATCGTCGACGAAGCCATCGACGAAGCCATCGACGTCGACTCCAGCGTCGACGAAGCCATCGACGGCAGCACCAGCGTCGACGAAGCCGTCGACGAAGAAGCCATCGTTGACGACGCTACCGTCGTCGACGAAGACTACAGAGATGTCTGCGGTAGCTGACAGCATCCCACCGCTGATGACCACCCCGTCGACGGGCCCGTCGACGGAGGAATCTCCTAATCTGAAGTGTATTTATACCCACTTCAAGATGTCAACGCGTACGCTGACGCCAGAAACTACATCTCCTAGCAAGGTCCAGCCACTGCTGCCGGTCCACTTTCTGGAGACTGAGGATTCTGATGATGGGGCCTTGTTCCACACTGCAACAAGTCCTTCACAACTCAATGTAAAGGTCCAAGAGATTTTGGACTATGAAGAACTTGGTCAGGCAGAAGTGCCATGCCAGGAGGAATATCAACCGCCTCCACAGCCTATGGTGTCCCTCCCGGCCTCAATAGTCACAGACCTTCAATTCCTCATAACGGACTACAAGCAGCGGTTTCCGCCTACTCCGCCTCCTTCAGTGGTGCCTCAAACTCTTGTGACACCAGCTCCTCTTCCTCGCCCGCCACCACTGGTCATTCGCCAAGACCATGTGACTTTGCCCCCTCTACCGTCTTCTGATGAAGAGGAGGAGGAAGCAGTAGGAGAAGACGAAGAAGGTCAACAGGAGGAAGGTTAAATACAGGATGACGAGTGGGACGAATATGTCATTGAACGTCCGGCTTCCCCAGACCAGGCTCAGGCGGATTCACCCCCAGAAGATATCGGGGGATTTCATAATGTCGTGGAGAGAGCAGCAGCGAGGTTCAAAATAGAGATGACCACGCAGCCTCAGGATTGCTTCCTATATGACTTCAAAGAGCCGTTCAAGAAGACGGTTCGGTCAATCCCTATTATCGATTACATCAAGGACCAAGGGATAAAGATAATGAAAAACCCCTCATCTTTGCAACCAGTGCCGATCAGGCTTGATAAAAAGTATAAGGCCCCAGATTCAGCTCTGGCATGCCTAACAGGCCATACCAAACCGGACTCCGTTATCACCCAAGCCGCGCAGCGGAAATCCAACAACCCAGCTGCTACGCTGACGGCGCCTCCGGACAAGGAGGGCCGTAAACTGGATAACATCGGGAAGAGATTCTCGTCGATGTCGGCCCTTACGGTCAGGGCGGCAAACTCGCTAGCGCTTCTAGGGCGTTACAATCGCCAGATGTGGGCAGATGTTGCCCCATATCTAGGCACACTGCCAGAAGAGCAGAAAGAAGAGGTAAAGAAGATCCTACTTGAGGGAGAGCGGTCCGCCTCGGAAATGATTGACGTGGCGATGGATATCGCCTCAACAGGATTTCGGCAGCTAGCAGGGGCAGCGGTCCTTAGACGCCAAGGATGGCTTGAGTCTACCTCCTTCCGGCCTGAGGTACAGTCCAAAATACTGGACATGCCGTTTAACGGAGACCTGCTCTTTGGGGAGCATATTGATGAAATGTTACAGGGTATCAAGAAAGATACGGAGACCGCAAAAGCCTTGGGTACCCTCCAGTTCAGAAATACTTCCTTTCGGGGCTCCAGAGGAAGAGGCCAGCAGACAAGAGGTGGCTATCAGGGATACAAATCCTCCTCCGGTTCGTCCCAGCAATACAAGCCTCAATAGCAACAGAGGCAGCAACAAGGCCAGTCCTCGTACAATAAGTCTTCCTTTCGAGGGAGGGGAGGTAAGAAGGATACCAGAAGACAATGACTTCTTTCACCTACAGACCGCCACTTCTTCTCCACATTACGTAGTTGGAGGAAAGATTTCCCACTTCCTACACAATTGGCAAAAAATAACTATGGATCGTTGGGTCATGCAACTTGTTCGTTTCGGCCATACTTTGGAGTTCGTGGAAACTCCTCCTTCGAACCCCCCAGGTCCTATGCAGCACAAGAATCTGCATCTCCTGCAAGCGGAACTTTCACTAATACTCCAGAAAAGAGCCGTAGAAAGAGTTCCCAGAGGTCAGAGGGGGAAAGGATTCTATTCCCGATTCTTCCTAATACGGAAAAAGGAGAAGAAATGGAGACCTATATTGGATCTAAGAAACCTCAACGGATACCTCAAAAAACAATCGTTCCGTATGGTATCCATTCAGGAGGTGTTACAACTACTCAATTCCAAAGACTTCATGGTGTCCTTAGACCTCCAGGACGCCTATTTTCACATACTCATCCACAAAAGCCACCGCCAATACCTAAGGTTTGTAGTGGCGGGCAGACACTACCAATTCAGAGTGTTACCATTTGGCCTAAAGTCGGCACCACGCATCTTTACAAAATGCCTGTCTCCAGTGGCAGCGTACCTTCGACAGCTCCATCACCAGGTATTCCCTTACCTGGACGATTGGCTCATCAAGTCTCCTACTCTAGAAGGCGTAAGAGGATCTTCCAACGCTTGTCTTCAGCTCTTCGAGAGCCTGGGGCTTACACTCAACCAGTAAAAGTCAGTATTGCAGCCCTCTCAACGCCTCACTTTCCTGGGAGCCACTC